>NC_080644.1:17085907-18432514 GCF_027579445.1 Ammospiza nelsoni | reverse complement strand
CGGAGAGAGCGGCAGCATCGGAAAGGTGAAGAAGGAAGCTGTACAACACTGGGATTGTGTGCGCAGCTTGCCAACTGATAGAAAACAGTACCTTACACTTTCCTGACATTTCCAATCACATGAATATTCGATAAGAAGCTGTTTTGGACAGCTTTTCTTTCCTTCATGCCAAACACTTGGCAGACCTCCGTGCAACGTCCAGAACACGATGGGAGATGTTTTCTGTGCTCCCGCAGGTTTTCCTTGCCAGACAGAGTGGAAAAGCTTTCTGCTAGGATGTAGACCACAAAAGACGCTAAAGACGAAGGTACGATGCTCTCCGGAGCTAAGCGCCGCTCCAGGGCTTCTTTCGGCAGAAGCGGCGCTAAGAGAGCACTGTGAGCGGCAGAATCGTCTTTGCGCGAAGAAGCCGCTTCTTCGGCTCCGGGAGCCGGAGAGAGCGGCAGCATCGGAAAGGTGAAGAAGGAAGCTGTACAACACTGGGATTGTGTGCGCAGCTTGCCAACTGATAGAAAACAGTACCTTACACTTTCCTGACGTTTCCAATCACATGAATATTCAATTGGAAGCTGTTTTGGACAACTTTTCTTTCCTTCATGCCAAACACTTGGCAGACCTCCGTGCAACGTCCAGAACACGATGGGAGATGTTTTCTGTGCTCCCACAGGTTTTCCTTGCCAGACAGAGTGGAAAAGCTTTCTGCTAAGGATGTAGACCACAAAAGACGCTAAAGACGAAGGTACGATGCTCTCCGGAGCTAAGAGCCGCTCCCGGGCTTCTTTCGGCAGAAGCGGCGCTAAGAGAGCACTGTGAGCGGTACAATCGTCTTTGCGCGAAGAAGCCGCTTCTTCGGCTCCGGGAGCCGGAGAGAGCGGCAGCATCGGAAAGGTGAAGAAGGAAGCTGTACAACACTGGGATTGTGTGCGCAGCTTGCCAACTGATAGAAAACAGTACCTTACCACTTTCCTGACGTTTCCAATCACATGAATATTCGATAAGAAGCTGTTTTGGACAACTTTTCTTTCCTTCATGCCAAACACTTGGCAGACCTCCGTGCAACGTCCAGAACACGATGGGAGATGTTTTCTGTGCTCCCGCAGGTTTTCCTTGCCAGACAGAGTGGAAAAGCTTTCTGCTAGGATGTAGACCACAAAAGACGCTAAAGACGAAGGTACGATGCTCTCCGGAGCTAAGCGCCGCTCCCGGGCTTCTTTCGGCAGAAGCGGCGCTAAGAGAGCACTGTGAGCGGTACAATCGTCTTTGCGCGAAGAAGCCGCTTCTTCGGCTCCGGGAGCCGGAGAGAGCGGCAGCATCGGAAAGGTGAAGAAGGAAGCTGTACAACACTGGGATTGTGTGCGCAGCTTGCCAACTGATAGAAAACAGTACCTTACCACTTTCCTGACGTTTCCAATCACATGAATATTCGATTGGAAGCTGTTTTGGACAACTTTTCTTTCCTTCATGCCAAACACTTGGCAGACCTCCGTGCAACGTCCAGAACACGATGGGAGATGTTTTCTGTGCTCCCGCAGGTTTTCCTTGCCAGACAGAGTGGAAAAGCTTTCTGCTAGGATGTAGACCACAAAAGACGCTAAAGACGAAGGTACGATGCTCTCCGGAGCTAAGCGCCGCTCCAGGGCTTCTTTCGGCAGAAGCGGCGCTAAGAGAGCACTGTGAGCGGTACAATCGTCTTTGCGCGAAGAAGCCGCTTCTTCGGCTCCGGGAGCCGGAGAGAGCGGCAGCATCGGAAAGGTGAAGAAGGAAGCTGTACAACACTGGGATTGTGTGCGCAACTTTCCAACTGATAGAAAACAGTACCTTACACTTTCCTGACGTTTCCAATCACATGAATATTCGATTGGAAGCTGTTTTGGACAACTTTTCTTTCCTTCATGCCAAACACTTGGCAGACCTCCGTGCAACGTCCAGAACACGATGGGAGATGTTTTCTGTGCTCCCGCAGGTTTTCCTTGCCAGACAGAGTGGAAAAGCTTTCTGCTAGGATGTAGACCACAAAAGACGCTAAAGACGAAGGTACGATGCTCTCCGGAGCTAAGCGCCGCTCCAGGGCTTCTTTCGGCAGAAGCGGCGCTAAGAGAGCACTGTGAGCGGTACAATCGTCTTTGCGCGAAGAAGCCGCTTCTTCGGCTCCGGGAGCCGGAGAGAGCGGCAGCATCGGAAAGGTGAAGAAGGAAGCTGTACAACACTGGGATTGTGTGCGCAACTTTCCAACTGATAGAAAACAGTACCTTACCACTTTCCTGACGTTTCCAATCACATGAATATTCGATTGGAAGCTGTTTTGGACAACTTTTCTTTCCTTCATGCCAAACACTTGGCAGACCTCCGTGCAACGTCCAGAAGACGATGGGAGATGTTTTCTGTGCTCCCGCAGGTTTTCCTTGCCAGACAGAGTGGAAAAGCTTTCTGCTAGGATGTAGACCACAAAAGACGCTAAAGACGAAGGTACGATGCTCTCCGGAGCTAAGAGCCGCTCCCGGGCTTCTTTCGGCAGAAGCGGCGCTAAGAGAGCACTGTGAGCGGCAGAATCGTCTTTGCCCGAAGAAGCCGCTTCTTCGGCTCCGGGAGCCGGAGAGAGCGGCAGCATCGGAAAGGTGAAGAAGGATTCTGTACAACACTGGGATTGTGTGCGCAGCTTGCCAACTGATAGAAAACAGTACCTTACCACTTTCCTGACGTTTCCAATCACATGAATATTCGATAAGGAGCTGTTTTGGACAACTTTTCTTTCCTTCATGCCAAGCACTTGGCAGACCTCCGTGCAACGTCCAGAACATGATGGGAGATGTTTTCTGTGCTCCCGCAGGTTTTCCTTGCCAGACAGAGTGGAAAAGCTTTCTGCTAGGATGTAGACCACAAAAGACGCTAAAGACGAAGGTACGATGCTCTCCGGAGCTAAGCGCCGCTCCCGGGCTTCTTTCGGCAGAAGCGGCGCTAAGAGAGCACTGTGAGCGGCAGAATCGTCTTTGCCCGAAGAAGCCGCTTCTTCGGCTCCGGGAGCCGGAGAGAGCGGCAGCATCGGAAAGGTGAAGAAGGAAGCTGTACAACACTGGGATTGTGTGCGCAGCTTGCCAACTGATAGAAAACAGTACCTTACCACTTTCCTGACGTTTCCAATCACATGAATATTCGATAAGAAGCTGTTTTGGACAACTTTTCTTTCCTTCATGCCAAACACTTGGCAGACCTCCGTGCAACGTCCAGAACATGATGGGAGATGTTTTCTGTGCTCCCGCAGGTTTTCCTTGCCAGACAGAGTGGAAAAGCTTTCTGCTAGGATGTAGACCACAAAAGACGCTAAAGACGAAGGTACGATGCTCTCCGGAGCTAAGCGCCGCTCCCGGGCTTCTTTCGGCAGAAGCGGCGCTAAGAGAGCACTGTGAGCGGTACAATCGTCTTTGCGCGAAGAAGCCGCTTCTTCGGCTCCGGGAGCCGGAGAGAGCGGCAGCATCGGAAAGGTGAAGAAGGAAGCTGTACAACACTGGGATTGTGTGCGCAGCTTGCCAACTGATAGAAAACAGTACCTTACACTTTCCTGACGTTTCCAATCACATGAATATTCGATAAGAAGCTGTTTTGGACAGCTTTTCTTTCCTTCATGCCAAACACTTGGCAGACCTCCGTGCAACGTCCAGAACACGATGGGAGATGTTTTCTGTGCTCCCACAGGTTTTCCTTGCCAGACAGAGTGGAAAAGCTTTCTGCTAAGGATGTAGACCACAAAAGACGCTAAAGACGAAGGTACGATGCTCTCCGGAGCTCAGCGCCGCTCCAGGGCTTCTTTCGGCAGAAGCGGCGCTAAGAGAGCACTGTGAGCGGCAGAATCGTCTTTGCCCGAAGAAGCCGCTTCTTCGGCTCCGGGAGCCGGAGAGAGCGGCAGCATCGGAAAGGTGAAGAAGGAAGCTGTACAACACTGGGATTGTGTGCGCAGCTTGCCAACTGATAGAAAACAGTACCTTACCACTTTCCTGACGTTTCCAATCACATGAATATTCGATTGGAAGCTGTTTTGGACAACTTTTCTTTCCTTCATGCCAAACACTTGGCAGACCTCCGTGCAACGTCCAGAACACGATGGGAGATGTTTTCTGTGCTCCCGCAGGTTTTCCTTGCCAGACAGAGTGGAAAAGCTTTCTGCTAGGATGTAGACCACAAAAGACGCTAAAGACGAAGGTACGATGCTCTCCGGAGCTAAGCGCCGCTCCAGGGCTTCTTTCGGCAGAAGCGGCGCTAAGAGAGCACTGTGAGCGGTACAATCGTCTTTGCGCGAAGAAGCCGCTTCTTCGGCTCCGGGAGCCGGAGAGAGCGGCAGCATCGGAAAGGTGAAGAAGGAAGCTGTACAACACTGGGATTGTGTGCGCAGCTTGCCAACTGATAGAAAACAGTACCTTACCACTTTCCTGACGTTTCCAATCACATGAATATTCGATAAGAAGCTGTTTTGGACAACTTTTCTTTCCTTCATGCCAAACACTTGGCAGACCTCCGTGCAACGTCCAGAACACGATGGGAGATGTTTTCTGTGCTCCCGCAGGTTTTCCTTGCCAGACAGAGTGGAAAAGCTTTCTGCTAGGATGTAGACCACAAAAGACGCTAAAGACGAAGGTACGATGCTCTCCGGAGCTAAGCGCCGCTCCCGGGCTTCTTTCGGCAGAAGCGGCGCTAAGAGAGCACTGTGAGCGGTACAATCGTCTTTGCGCGAAGAAGCTGCTTCTTCGGCTCCGGGAGCCGGAGAGAGCGGCAGCATCGGAAAGGTGAAGAAGGAAGCTGTACAACACTGGGATTGTGTGCGCAGCTTGCCAACTGATAGAAAACAGTACCTTACCACTTTCCTGACGTTTCCAATCACATGAATATTCGATTGGAAGCTGTTTTGGACAACTTTTCTTTCCTTCATGCCAAACACTTGGCAGACCTCCGTGCAACGTCCAGAACACGATGGGAGATGTTTTCTGTGCTCCCGCAGGTTTTCCTTGCCAGACAGAGTGGAAAAGCTTTCTGCTAGGATGTAGACCACAAAAGACGCTAAAGACGAAGGTACGATGCTCTCCGGAGCTAAGCGCCGCTCCAGGGCTTCTTTCGGCAGAAGCGGCGCTAAGAGAGCACTGTGAGCGGTACAATCGTCTTTGCGCGAAGAAGCCGCTTCTTCGGCTCCGGGAGCCGGAGAGAGCGGCAGCATCGGAAAGGTGAAGAAGGAAGCTGTACAACACTGGGATTGTGTGCGCAACTTTCCAACTGATAGAAAACAGTACCTTACACTTTCCTGACGTTTCCAATCACATGAATATTCGATTGGAAGCTGTTTTGGACAACTTTTCTTTCCTTCATGCCAAACACTTGGCAGACCTCCGTGCAACGTCCAGAACACGATGGGAGATGTTTTCTGTGCTCCCGCAGGTTTTCCTTGCCAGACAGAGTGGAAAAGCTTTCTGCTAGGATGTAGACCACAAAAGACGCTAAAGACGAAGGTACGATGCTCTCCGGAGCTAAGCGCCGCTCCAGGGCTTCTTTCGGCAGAAGCGGCGCTAAGAGAGCACTGTGAGCGGTACAATCGTCTTTGCGCGAAGAAGCCGCTTCTTCGGCTCCGGGAGCCGGAGAGAGCGGCAGCATCGGAAAGGTGAAGAAGGAAGCTGTACAACACTGGGATTGTGTGCGCAACTTTCCAACTGATAGAAAACAGTACCTTACACTTTCCTGACGTTTCCAATCACATGAATATTCGATTGGAAGCTGTTTTGGACAACTTTTCTTTCCTTCATGCCAAACACTTGGCAGACCTCCGTGCAACGTCCAGAAGACGATGGGAGATGTTTTCTGTGCTCCCGCAGGTTTTCCTTGCCAGACAGAGTGGAAAAGCTTTCTGCTAGGATGTAGACCACAAAAGACGCTAAAGACGAAGGTACGATGCTCTCCGGAGCTAAGAGCCGCTCCCGGGCTTCTTTCGGCAGAAGCGGCGCTAAGAGAGCACTGTGAGCGGCAGAATCGTCTTTGCCCGAAGAAGCCGCTTCTTCGGCTCCGGGAGCCGGAGAGAGCGGCAGCATCGGAAAGGTGAAGAAGGATTCTGTACAACACTGGGATTGTGTGCGCAGCTTGCCAACTGATAGAAAACAGTACCTTACCACTTTCCTGACGTTTCCAATCACATGAATATTCGATAAGGAGCTGTTTTGGACAACTTTTCTTTCCTTCATGCCAAGCACTTGGCAGACCTCCGTGCAACGTCCAGAACATGATGGGAGATGTTTTCTGTGCTCCCGCAGGTTTTCCTTGCCAGACAGAGTGGAAAAGCTTTCTGCTAGGATGTAGACCACAAAAGACGCTAAAGACGAAGGTACGATGCTCTCCGGAGCTAAGCGCCGCTCCCGGGCTTCTTTCGGCAGAAGCGGCGCTAAGAGAGCACTGTGAGCGGCAGAATCGTCTTTGCCCGAAGAAGCCGCTTCTTCGGCTCCGGGAGCCGGAGAGAGCGGCAGCATCGGAAAGGTGAAGAAGGAAGCTGTACAACACTGGGATTGTGTGCGCAGCTTGCCAACTGATAGAAAACAGTACCTTACCACTTTCCTGACGTTTCCAATCACATGAATATTCGATAAGAAGCTGTTTTGGACAACTTTTCTTTCCTTCATGCCAAACACTTGGCAGACCTCCGTGCAACGTCCAGAACATGATGGGAGATGTTTTCTGTGCTCCCGCAGGTTTTCCTTGCCAGACAGAGTGGAAAAGCTTTCTGCTAGGATGTAGACCACAAAAGACGCTAAAGACGAAGGTACGATGCTCTCCGGAGCTAAGCGCCGCTCCCGGGCTTCTTTCGGCAGAAGCGGCGCTAAGAGAGCACTGTGAGCGGTACAATCGTCTTTGCGCGAAGAAGCCGCTTCTTCGGCTCCGGGAGCCGGAGAGAGCGGCAGCATCGGAAAGGTGAAGAAGGAAGCTGTACAACACTGGGATTGTGTGCGCAGCTTGCCAACTGATAGAAAACAGTACCTTACACTTTCCTGACGTTTCCAATCACATGAATATTCGATAAGAAGCTGTTTTGGACAGCTTTTCTTTCCTTCATGCCAAACACTTGGCAGACCTCCGTGCAACGTCCAGAACACGATGGGAGATGTTTTCTGTGCTCCCACAGGTTTTCCTTGCCAGACAGAGTGGAAAAGCTTTCTGCTAAGGATGTAGACCACAAAAGACGCTAAAGACGAAGGTACGATGCTCTCCGGAGCTCAGCGCCGCTCCAGGGCTTCTTTCGGCAGAAGCGGCGCTAAGAGAGCACTGTGAGCGGCAGAATCGTCTTTGCCCGAAGAAGCCGCTTCTTCGGCTCCGGGAGCCGGAGAGAGCGGCAGCATCGGAAAGGTGAAGAAGGAAGCTGTACAACACTGGGATTGTGTGCGCAGCTTGCCAACTGATAGAAAACAGTACCTTACCACTTTCCTGACGTTTCCAATCACATGAATATTCGATAAGAAGCTGTTTTGGACAACTTTTCTTTCCTTCATGCCAAACACTTGGCAGACCTCCGTGCAACGTCCAGAACACGATGGGAGATGTTTTCTGTGCTCCCGCAGGTTTTCCTTGCCAGACAGAGTGGAAAAGCTTTCTGCTAGGATGTAGACCACAAAAGACGCTAAAGACGAAGGTACGATGCTCTCCGGAGCTAAGCGCCGCTCCAGGGCTTCTTTCGGCAGAAGCGGCGCTAAGAGAGCACTGTGAGCGGTACAATCGTCTTTGCGCGAAGAAGCCGCTTCTTCGGCTCCGGGAGCCGGAGAGAGCGGCAGCATCGGAAAGGTGAAGAAGGAAGCTGTACAACACTGGGATTGTGTGCGCAGCTTGCCAACTGATAGAAAACAGTACCTTACCACTTTCCTGACATTTCCAATCACATGAATATTCGATAAGAAGCTGTTTTGGACAACTTTTCTTTCCTTCATGCCAAACACTTGGCAGACCTCCGTGCAACGTCCAGAACACGATGGGAGATGTTTTCTGTGCTCCCACAGGTTTTCCTTGCCAGACAGAGTGGAAAAGCTTTCTGCTAGGATGTAGACCACAAAAGACGCTAAAGACGAAGGTACGATGCTCTCCGGAGCTAAGCGCCGCTCCCGGGCTTCTTTCGGCAGAAGCGGCGCTAAGAGAGCACTGTGAGCGGTACAATCGTCTTTGCGCGAAGAAGCTGCTTCTTCGGCTCCGGGAGCCGGAGAGAGCGGCAGCATCGGAAAGGTGAAGAAGGAAGCTGTACAACACTGGGATTGTGTGCGCAGCTTGCCAACTGATAGAAAACAGTACCTTACACTTTCCTGACGTTTCCAATCACATGAATATTCAATTGGAAGCTGTTTTGGACAACTTTTCTTTCCTTCATGCCAAACACTTGGCAGACCTCCGTGCAACGTCCAGAAGACGATGGGAGATGTTTTCTGTGCTCCCGCAGGTTTTCCTTGCCAGACAGAGTGGAAAAGCTTTCTGCTAAGGATGTAGACCACAAAAGACGCTAAAGACGAAGGTACGATGCTCTCCGGAGCTAAGAGCCGCTCCCGGGCTTCTTTCGGCAGAAGCGGCGCTAAGAGAGCACTGTGAGCGGTACAATCGTCTTTGCGCGAAGAAGCCGCTTCTTCGGCTCCGGGAGCCGGAGAGAGCGGCAGCATCGGAAAGGTGAAGAAGGAAGCTGTACAACACTGGGATTGTGTGCCTAGCTTGCCAACTGATATAAAACAGTACCTTACCACTTTCCTGACGTTTCCAATCACATGAATATTCGATTGGAAGCTGTTTTGGACAACTTTCCTTTCCTTCATGCCAAGCACTTGGCAGACCTCCGTGCAACGTCCAGAACACGATGGGAGATGTTTTCTGTGCTCCCACAGGTTTTCCTTGCCAGACAGAGTGGAAAAGCTTTCTGCTAGGATGTAGACCACAAAAGACGCTAAAGACGAAGGTACGATGCTCTCCGGAGCTAAGAGCCGCTCCCGGGCTTCTTTCGGCAGAAGCGGCGCTAAGAGAGCACTGTGAGCGGTACAATCGTCTTTGCGCGAAGAAGCCGCTTCTTCGGCTCCGGGAGCCGGAGAGAGCGGCAGCATCGGAAAGGTGAAGAAGGAAGCTGTACAACACTGGGATTGTGTGCGCAGCTTGCCAACTGATAGAAAACAGTACCTTACACTTTCCTGACGTTTCCAATCACATGAACATGTAGTGGAAAAGCTTTTTGCTACGATGTAGACGACAAGAGAGTCTAAAGACTGGATGAGAGCAAATGACACCTATCTCTAAAAAAGGCAATTAGGAGGACTCGGAATAGTACAAACCAGCCAGCCTCCTTTTTATCCCCAGGAAGTTGATGAAGCAGCTCTTCCTGGAAAACCTTGCCAGCCACATGCACGACGACAAAATAATGTAGTTAGCATGATTTTTCAGGGGAATTTCATGCTGAACTTCACTTTAAACTCCTCTGATGAATCCACTTGACTGGTAGATGAAGGGAATATTATCTGCCTGGGCTTCAGGGAGGTTTTTGACATATCTCTACATGGCAGCACGCATCCATATGGAAGCAATAGTGCAAAGGGGAGGGAACCAGTGTCTTTTCAGTGATGCTGAGTGAAAAAACAAGAGGCAGTGGGCACTCTCTGAAATACAGGAGATTGCCATTGACCATCAGCAAATGATTCTTTACTGTGAGGGTGACTGAACCACGGCACAGGCTGCCCAGAAAGATTGTGGAGCCTGGATCTTTGAAGACATTAAAAGTACACCCAGATAGACTCCTGGGCAAGAGGCTCTAGGTATCCTGGTTTAGGCAGGGGGGTTGGGCCTGGTTAGCCCCACCAACCCCTTCCACTCTCATTCATTCTGTGCTAGTGAATTCTCTTCAAGATGCATTTCAAGCACTTGCATGACAAAGTTCTGTGAAGACAGAGATCCAAATGGACACGGCATCTAAGTTCCTTAAGCAGTGTTCAAGAAGAATGTAAAACTCTGGGACGAGTGTCTCTTCCCTAACTGAATCCCTTTCATGGGAAAATTCCCAGCTCTAGAAAGATCTTCTGATACGCATGCTTAAGACTGACACTGGCTGAGCAAATTTCTCCCTATGTGTATCCAAGACCAGTTAGGATCTTCACCCAAAGTGCTGTCAACATAGTCACAGAATGTCTATTGTTAAGAAGTGACAACTTCCATCAGCATGGCAACTATTGGTCCACCAAATGGATGAATGGATGGGAATTATCTACTTGGGTTAAAAACAAAAAGAAAGAATTGGTCTTTATTTATCAATTTCATTGCAATATTATAAGGGAAGAAAAAGACCTAAGTCCTTGACTTTCTTAACTCGAGGAAAGATTTTAAAAATTCCTTGTAAAAATGTATGATCACAATCAGACTATTGAAACCATTTGAGTTGGGAAAAGAGTTCACAAATTGTCTAGAGAGTGGCAAAGAAGCCAAGAAAAATAGGAAAGAAACAAAAAGAGAGCAGAAGCGTCAGCTTCATTGTACAAGCTCGTTCTAGAAGTGGTCTGCTGGGAAAAGGAGGCCTCAGTTGAATTTCCAATGTATTCCTGCGCTTGATTCAGTAACCGGTCAATGTAAAAACCAATCCTTTTGTACAACTTCTTCCAGCAACAAAAACTCCAACAGGCTGACACTACCATCATGCCTGTTCCAGACATATTTCAAAGAGAAATGATGATTTTCTTGAAAACCTACTTGCATAAAAGTTGCAAGATGGTGGAGGGATTCCCACATCCTCCTGCCTCCATCTGGCTTGAAAGTAGATTTGATAAAATATGCAACAAAGCACATGATTTATAAGGTAGAGTCAAATGGATGATTTGGGAATTGATCTCTTGTTGATAGGAAACTTCATATCCACTCTGTGTGACCTTTCTAAAACAAAATGTGGAGCTGAGGCATGAATCTGCCACAACAATTGTAAAGCAAACATACACACTCCCCTTCACATGCCCCCCCTTCCACACACACCTAGGCACACACAGAGATCAGCATAGCAGATCATGAACACCTTGGAAAAGACTGAAATGCTCAATGCCTCTCTTGATGGGCAAAAGAGCTGGTGCAGTAATTCAAATGCCTGGTACAGAAATTCTGTTTCATATTTAGCTCCTATTTAAAACACAGCTTTTCATTTCATTCTATTTACAGAATATTTCATGTCATTTGCTTCTTTAAAATTACTTAGTTCTCACCTGTTGTATGTCTAGGAATATTTTCTTCCAAAAATAGAAAAAAATAGATGCTATCTTTTCAACAGAAAACATTGGTTGATACAATTTTAAACCATCATGATATGGAAGAATTGTTCTGTCCCTCTCGAAGGTGGAAGAAGCATTTGGATCACAGATCATCTACAATGAAATACTTGACATGTTTAAGATGCTTTCAATCAATTTTGATCGTCAATTGCTTCTTCGTTGTAAACAGTAATTTTTCAGTGAAGGGAAAGTGTGTGTGGTATATCTACATGATGTGGTCAAACCCAGTTCCTACTAATGGCCAGGCTGAACTCCAGTAAATAATGTCCCGAATGATATTTTGCCGCCTTCTTTGGCACTTCATGAAATCTTACCATGATGAAGTGCTGAAACACAGAGATTTTCTCTTAGACAGTGTCTCATGTTGTAACCCATCCCATGGATTTTATGCTGTAATTCTTATCTCTTTTAAAATTTGCTATCTTCTGTACAGTTTTCATGAACCTTTCTGTTACAGTAGTGAAAATCACAGATAAATGTCATTTTGTACAACTTTGAATTTACCCCAAGAGCTGAGAGAAAACTTGCTCCTATACTTCAATCCCAGTTTCTTCTATAGTCCAACTTTGTTTCTCTACCATCAAGCTTCTCCTTTGTTGCTGCTCCAAGCCCCGTCCAAGCTGACCTTGAATACTTTCAGGGATGGGACACCCACAACTTCTCTGGGCAACCTGTCCCAGTGTTCCAGCACTCCCACAGTAAAAAAGGCCTTCCTTTCATCTAATATGTGTAGGAAATCATAAATCTAGGCATAGAAACTTGGAGTGCAAATTTGAAATTCTTTTGATTTGAAGCACATTTTATATGAATACTGACTTACAGATGACTAAAAGATGTTGATGGGCATTTGAGCTGACAAGTTTTGAAAAAGTGCACAGAAATTAAAATTGAAACCACTAAAATTAAAAACTTCTTGCCATTTTCTTTTTCCTCTCCTATTCAAAATTGCATATGTCAGATATCAGTGCTTCATGCAAACCTCTCAGATGCTCTCAGAGAAAAAGCTTTTCTTTCAGACTAAGTTGTGGTTGACGTAGAACACTAGCAGGAGTGAAAGTTTTTCTGGGCATCGGGGCAGCACCTTCTCCTTGGATTTGTGTGCAGAAAGCATTTTATCCAAACTGGAAAATAGACCCAACTCTGTTCTATTCATCATTCTTACTGCATCAGGCCTGAAGATGCTGTGAAAAGTAGCCTGTGGACCTTGAAGATAGCGCATGTGAAACAGATGAGAGGTGATGGAGAAGTTGAGAGAAGAAAGAGCATATGGCCCAGTACGGACGCCAGAAAGTATTTCTTCATGTGATCATGGCAGATTGCAGGAGCCTCTTGGTACTATCAAACCAGCCCGACTTGGCACTGGTGCCACCTTGGGTCTGGGAACCATCCTGCGTATCGTGGATTTTCAGGAGCCAGCCGGCCACTCCCAGCCACAGGCCCTTAAACACAGACCTCGGCCCTCTTACCTGGCCAAAAAACCTCATCTGCCCCGCTTCTGCATGGCACATTGCAGGAGCCACTTGGTAATATCAAACCAGCCCGACTTGGCGCTGGTGCCACCTTGGGTCTGGGAACCATCCTGCATATCATGGATTTTCAGGAGCCAGCAAGACACTCTTGGCCACAGGCCCCCAAACACAAACCTCGGCCCTTTTCCCTGGCAAAGAAAAGTCACCTGCCCTGCTTCTGGATGGCAGATTGCAGGAGCAACTTGGTACTATCAAACCAGCCCGACTTGGCAATGTTGCTACCTTGGGTCTGAGAAACATCCTGCGTATCGTGGATTTTCAGGAGCCAGCCGGCCTCTCCCAGCCACAGGCCCCCAAACACAATCCACGGCCCTTTTCCCTGGCAAACAACACTCAGCTGCCCAACTTCTCGATGGCAGATTGCCGGAGTCCCTGGGTAATTTCAATCCAGCCCGACTTGGCAGCGTTTCCACCTTGCGTCTGGGAATCATCCTGCATATCAAAGAATTTCAGGAGTCAGCCGGCACTCTCAGTCACAGGCCCCCAAACACAAACCATGGCCCTTTTCCCTTGCAAACAAAACTCACCTGCCCCGCTTCTGGATGGCAGATTGCAGCAGCCACTTAGTCCTATCAAACCAGCCCGAATTGGCACTGTGTTGAAAGCGAAGGGAAGCCAACCCACCTTGTCGTTTATCAGCATTGACTCCAATTTATTGATTAAATCAGCCACTTTATATAACAGTGTTAATTAACTTCATGCATATTGCAAAATCCAAGCTCACTATAGGTTAACAGAGAAAACTCTAAGCCCTCCTTTTGTTTTACCATACCCATGATTGTTTCTTGCAAACAGGACCAGCGTTCCCACTGTGATATGAAAGTCAAGTATTGGAGAGTGCTTTTGTTACTTCTTTAGAAGGTTAGAATATGCCGAAAAGATGCTAGCTGGGGACTTGCAATTAATGAATTATTTGCTGTAAGTAGGTCAAATGACATGAGCTTTCAAAAAGGAAAAGTAGTCTTATTCCACCTGCCAATTCTAAAGTAGATTAATAAGCCTTAAGCAGAAGATGGATGTGAAGAGGGATATGACATGAAAGGTTAAGCAACACTGCTGACAGCAAAAGGCTTACCTGCTGCAGATACAGGAGACAAAATACTATTTGGACACAAACATTGCTATTCAGACGACAGTAAAATTCTGAGGGACAGCAAAATTTACTCAGTCATCATGACAGTAAAATTTGCTCCCATCAAAATGTGCTCATCAATTCTTAGTGTAAGCTAAGCACCTTAAGCAGAGGGTAGTTCAAGCCTAACTGGTATTTGATGGCAAAAAAGGCAACTTGGCCTGCGTTTCTCACTTCTACTCCATTCAAAAGCTTACTCTGTCTCAGATTCCTTTGGTGGGATACCAACGCAAGCCGCCAAACTGCACGAAAATGATGATTTAAAGAAAGATAGATGAGAAAAATGGAATAATGGTTCATGTTCTTTTCCTTCCAACTGCTTTGTTTGCCCTTTGAATTTTTTGAAGTCCTTTCTGGTGTCACCATGGTTGCACTGCAGCAAGTGTTGGGCTGTAAGCTGTCCATATTGCCGGCTTCTGGACTGCCTTCAGAAAACTTCCCACTGGTTTTGTCTAGAAATCACAAGCAGTAGAGATGACAAAGACTGCAGAAACCTTCTCATCTCCTTCTAGAGCAAGACCATGTCTTTCAGCCACTCTTAACTAGACAACTTTCATCAGTCATGAGGGAGTCTCATGTTCAAGAGCTAAGCAGTGACAGCTGTAAATGACAAAAAGCAGACTGAAATTCTCTTGGGACTCCAGCAGAGAGCAATGAAGGAGGTTGAATTCACCTTCTTGGGAAGTTCTAAAATGCACCTTCACTTGAGCACAGGAGCTAAGCCATCGTAACCTTTGTTGAGTATGTCTGCGTAGACAGACATATTTAGACCATGTTATTTAAGCCACGTTATCATCTCTAGCTGCTAAGCTGCACTTCTTGCAAAGTATCTGCAACGTATTTTACAGGGTGGGCTTTGATGTGTAATCCCTGAGTAATATTGCAAAGAGAAGTACTTGGGGTGTGGGGTGGGGGGGGGAGCCGCAACTCTTAGGTTTTTCAAATCATGGTTCCATTTGAAAGTCAAAAAAGATGTCAAACCTTTCTTTCCTAGACCTATTACCAGCACAAACTGTACCAGAATTTATGACCTGTAACTGTACCGTGGACGCTCTTTCTCTGGACTATTCCTTAAGAAACAAAGTCCTCACTAGAAATAAAACAAAATTAGCCAAGTATTGGCCTGGATTAGTTCCAAGGCTCTGTACTAAAGGCCAAACACGTGTAATAATAGTAACCAGTGGACTAAAAGTTAAATCAATAGAGCATTACTCAGTTCAAAGACATCTTGTGTCCTAATGTTCTCACAGAAGACTGTCAAAACCTGTCTATTTTTGTGGGTTTCTTTTATCCATTTAGCTGTACCTTCTACTTCTCTCCACTGTCTGAGAACATTGATGATAAGGTTGGATGACCTCATGTCAACTTGTAGAAGTAAAGAAAGAGAAGCCAGTAAAGAAAGGCAAATTTGTTAATTGCAGGTGGAAAGAGGGAGGCCAACAAAAGAAAACAAAAGAACAGTACTAATGAAATGCTCCCCTGTCTTCTGTGAAAAGTAAAGGCACAGACAAGAAAGAACAAGTGCAAAATTCTCACTAGAGAAACGCATTTGATCTGACTCAAGTATTTTGCCGTACATTTCTTGCTGTTTTCTCATGCCAAACATATTAACCATTGAAGGTGTCCCTTTCCTCTCTCTGGAATACAGCTAGGAAGATGGCTGTGTCATTGCTGACAAGCAGCTATTCTCAGAGGTGTCCAGCTGAAAGTCCTAGATCAATTGATTTGCTCTGTCACTTTGATATGGCATGACTTACAGTTTCAGCACCTGAACTTGCCAGCCCTACAATGCTTTGCCCCTTGAATGCTTAGATAGGCTCCTTGGCAACTGGCATTTGTAAGGACTTGAAACTATGCAGAATTTGCACCGTGAGATGATGCCAAATGAGTCACACCAGTAGATTAACTGGGGCATGCAAGGCAGAGAGAGGGAAATGAGAGCACAAGAAGAGAGTACACAAGAAGAGAGTACAATCTCCTTTTTTTCTGAAACACTGAAGAGATCAAAGTGAACACAAATCCTCCTAGGGGTAGTTCTTGCAAAAGACTAAGAGTTCTTTTTGTGTTCACAGGCCTGGAATATTTAGCTTTGGATGACGGCAAAATGCAGATGACAAAACGAGGCCTTGAAGTCACATCCAGTATGAAGCAGTAGGAAAGAGGAAAGCAGCTGAGAGCGTCAGCCCTGCTAAGTAGTCTCAGGATTCTTCCTGACATGAGCAGAAATTTGAAATGAGTCTCTGAAAATGACAAAGGAGGCAGAAGAAAAGGGAGCGATGACTCCTCTGGCATAGTGCTTCCTAACAGGGATCTTCAAAATGTCAAGGTTGTATCATCCTTTCAACTGAAGGAAGGTATGAAAACAACAGGAAGGAAAAGGCATCCAATACTCTGGGCAGTGTACTTCTAGACAGAAAGGCCACTGATGGAAAAACCAACTAAACTGGCACCAATGCAGCAACATTGTACTAAAGCCAGAAACGTCCAGCGCTTCGTTCTCTGCCATTCCATTCAGATGCACACAGCAGCTCTGCAACATTCCTACTGATCATCTCCTTGGCAAAGTGGCAGTGAGGGTCCGTGGTGATGCAGAGTCCCCAGGCAGATGCAAAGGAGAGCTGCTTTCTTGCAAAAACCAGGCTTTTGAAACACTCAGGCCTTTCTCATTTCCATAGCTTTAAGCCATAACAAACACAATTCAGCCAACCACCATGCACCACGCTGTGAACACACGACGCTTCTAGAACTTGTTGATCTACCTCGAAGTCAGCTGCCTCACCTTGCCACAGTCCTTTTCTACTTAGCCAAAGTAATGGGCCTCAGCCCAAGGCCTTCCTTTTGTAAGCTTCTAGCTCGATGCAGCAGCAAACCACTACTTTCTTCTGTGCCAAGACTTTAGGTAGACGATTTGCATCTGCCCTCCTTCCAGTGAAACCTAATGGGGAGAGAAAAGCCTCCCAGAGATGTTCAGTCATTCCATTTTCTAGACAGGCCAAATCCAAAGAAAAGCAAGCGATGGCATTGTGTACTTGCTCTTACAAAACACCTGCTGCCCTCTGACAATCAACTAGCAGAAAACCAGCCAAACTGAGACTTGAGGAAAACAACCCTTGGAAGGGAATAATGATGTGATCAATCAAGACAACACTTTTCCAGGCTACCGAGATACTGGAAATGTCAGCAAAGGCTTGAGAGCAAAGGCTGCACTAATGGGAAAAGGGTAAAAGAATCCCAAGAAAAACATGACCAAAGATTAAAACAATTCCAAGAAGAACATAGGCAACTAACCTGTTGAAGCCTTCAGAAAAACAGTGGCCGCTGATTTACATAGGCCATTCAAGTTAATTGACCCGTGCCCCTTCCACTCCCTTTTCGGCACCATATTGAGTGAATTGAGACCATGGAATCACAATTCCTTGGATTCTGTTCTTAACTTCAGGAGAGAAGTACAGCAGCTGAAGTACCTGTTACTGATGTGATACCCAGGAACACCGAGTTGACACATTTCTTTCTTGGCCAATCACAACAAGCAAGGCTAAAAGGATAAGGCTGGCTTATTTCCATGACACATTTCTTGTTTTACAGCCTGCTCTGATTCCGGTGAAACTTTTTCATTAGCTTCTCTCTAAAAGGAGAAAGTCCAATTCAACGTCCCGCCCTACTACTGCAAGTATAACATTTGGTTTGTGGAGACGAAAAAATTGAATTGGAAGGTACAGAGCCCCCGGAGCTAAGAGGCGCTCGGGGCGTCTTTCGGCAGAAGCGGCGCTAAGAGAGCACTGTGAGCGGTACAATCGTCTTTGCGCGAAGAAGCCGCTTCTTCGGCTCCGGGAGCCGGAGAGAGCAGCAGCATCGGAAAGGTGAAGAAGGAAGCTGTACAACACTGGGATTGTGTGCGCAGCTTGCCAACTGATAGAAAACAGTACCTTACACTTTCCTGACGTTTCCAATCACATGAATATTCGATTGGAAGCTGTTTTGGACAACTTTTCTTTCCTTCATGCCAAACACTTGGCAGACCTCCGTGCAACGTCCAGAACACGATGGGAGATGTTTTCTGTGCTCCCGCAGGTTTTCCTTGCCAGACAGAGTGGAAAAGCTTTTTGCTAGGATGTAGACCACAAAAGATGCTAAAGACGAAGGTACGATGCTCTCCGGAGCTAAGAGCCGCTCCCGGGCTTCTTTCGGCAGAAGCGGCGCTAAGAGAGCACTGTGAGCGGTACAATCGTCTTTGCGCGAAGAAGCCGCTTCTTCGGCTCCGGGAGCCGGAGAGAGCGGCAGCATCGGAAAGGTGAAGAAGGAAGCTGTACAACACTGGGATTGTGTGCGCAGCTTGCCAACTGATAGAAAACAGTACCTTACCACTTTACTGACGTTTCCAATCACATGAATATTCGATTGGAAGCTGTTTTGGACAACTTTTCTTTCCTTCATGCCAAACACTTGGCAGACCTCCGTGCAACGTCCAGAACACGATGGGAGATGTTTTCTGTGCTCCCGCAGGTTTTCCTTGCCAGACAGAGTGGAAAAGCTTTCTGCTAGGATGTAGACCACAAAAGACGCTGAAGACGAAGGTACGATGCTGTCCGGAGCTAAGTGCCGCTCCCGGGCTTCTTTCGGCAGAAGCGGCGCTAAGAGAGCACTGTGAGCGGTACAATCGTCTTTGCGCGAAGAAGCCGCTTCTTCGGCTCCGGGAGCCGGAGAGAGCGGCAGCATCGGAAAGGTGAAGAAGGAAGTTGTACAACACTGGGATTGTGTGCGCAGCTTGCCAACTGATAGAAAACAGTACCTTACCACTTTCCTGACGTTTCCAATCACATGAATATTTGATTGGAAGCTGTTTTGGACAACTTTTCTTTCCTTCATGCCAAACACTTGGCAGACCTCCGTGCAACGTCCAGAACACAATGGGAGATGTTTTCTGTGCTCCCGCAGGTTTTCCTTGCCAGACAGAGTGGAAAAGCTTTCTGCTAAGGATGTAGACCACAAAAGACGCTAAAGACGAAGGTACGATGCTCTCCGGAGCTAAGAGCCGCTCCCGGGCTTCTTTCGGCAGAAGCGGCGCTAAGAGAGCACTGTGAGCGGTACAATCGTCTTTGCGCGAAGAAGCCGCTTCTTCGGCTCCGGGAGCCGGAGAGAGCGGCAGCATCGGAAAGGTGAAGAAGGAAGCTGTACAACACTGGGATTGTGTGCGCAGCTTGCCAACTGATAGAAAACAGTACCTTACCACTTTCCTGACGTTTCCAATCACATGAATATTCGATAAGAACCTGTTTTGGACAACTTTTCTTTCCTTCATGCCAGACACTTGGCAGACCTCCGTGCAACGTCCAGAACACGATGGGAGATGTTTTCTGTGCTCCCGCAGGTTTTCCTTGCCAGACAGATTGGAAAAGCTTTCTGCTAGGATGTAGACCACAAAAGACGCTAAAGACGAAGGTACGATGCTCTCCGGAGCTAAGAGCCGCTCCCGGGCTTCTTTCGGCAGAAGCGGCGCTAAGAGAGCACTGTGAGCGGTACAATCGTCTTTGTGCGAAGAAGCCGCTTCTTCGGCTCCGGGAGCCGGAGAGAGCGGCAGCATCGGAAAGGTGAAGAAGGAAGCTGTACAACACTGGGATTGTGTGCGCAGCTTGCCAACTGATAGAAAACAGTACCTTACCACTTTCCTGACGTTTCCAATCACATGAATATTCGATTGGAAGCTGTTTTGGACAACTATTCTTTCCTTCATGCCAGACACTTGGCAGACCTCCGTGCAACGTCCAGAACACGATGGGAGATGTTTTCTGTGCTCGCGCAGGTTTTCCTTGCTAGACAGAGTGGAAAAGCTTTCTGCTAGGATGTAGACCACAAAAGACGCTAAAGACGAAGGTACGATGCTCTCCGGAGCTAAGCGCCGCTCCCGGGCTTCTTTCGGCAGAAGCGGCGCTAAGAGAGCACTGTGAGCGGTACAATCGTCTTTGCGCGAAGAAGCCGCTTCTTCGGCTCCGGGAGCCGGAGAGAGCGGCAGCATCGGAAAGGTGAAGAAGGAAGCTGTACAACACTGGGATTGTGTGCGCAGCTTGCCAACTGATAGAAAACAGTACCTTACACTTTCCTGACGTTTCCAATCACATGAACATGTAGTGGAAAAGCTTTTTGCTAAGATGTAGACGACAAGAGAGTCTAAAGACTGGATGAGAGCAAATGACACCTATCTCTAAAAAAGGCAATTAGGAGGACTCGGAATAGTACAAACCAGCCAGCCTCCTTTTTATCCCCAGGAAGTTGATGAAGCAGCTCTTCCTGGAAAACCTTGCCAGCCACATGCACGACGACAAAATAATGTAGTTAGCATGATTTTTCAGGGGAATTTCATGCTGAACTTCACTTTAAACTCCTCTGATGAATCCACTTGACTGGTAGATGAAGGGAATATTATCTGCCTGGGCTTCAGGGAGGTTTTTGACATATCTCTACATGGCAGCACGCATCCATATGGAAGCAATAGTGCAAAGGGGAGGGAACCAGTGTCTTTTCAGTGATGCTGAGTGAAAAAACAAGAGGCAGTGGGCACTCTCTGAAATACAGGAGATTGCCATTGACCATCAGCAAATGATTCTTTACTGTGAGGGTGACTGAACCACGGCACAGGCTGCCCAGAAAGATTGTGGAGCCTGGATCTTTGAAGACATTAAAAGTACACCCAGATAGACTCCTGGGCAAGAGGCTCTAGGTATCCTGGTTTAGGCAGGGGGGTTGGGCCTGGTTAGCCCCACCAACCCCTTCCACTCTCATTCATTCTGTGCTAGTGAATTCTCTTCAAGATGCATTTCAAGCACTTGCATGACAAAGTTCTGTGAAGACAGAGATCCAAATGGACACGGCATCTAAGTTCCTTAAGCAGTGTTCAAGAAGAATGTAAAACTCTGGGACGAGTGTCTCTTCCCTAACTGAATCCCTTTCATGGGAAAATTCCCAGCTCTAGAAAGATCTTCTGATACGCATGCTTAAGACTGACACTGGCTGAGCAAATTTCTCCCTATGTGTATCCAAGACCAGTTAGGATCTTCACCCAAAGTGCTGTCAACATAGTCACAGAATGTCTATTGTTAAGAAGTGACAACTTCCATCAGCATGGCAACTATTGGTCCACCAAATGGATGAATGGATGGGAATTATCTACTTGGGTTAAAAACAAAAAGAAAGAATTGGTCTTTATTTATCAATTTCATTGCAATATTATAAGGGAAGAAAAAGACCTAAGTCCTTGACTTTCTTAACTCGAGGAAAGATTTTAAAAATTCCTTGTAAAAATGTATGATCACAATCAGACTATTGAAACCATTTGAGTTGGGAAAAGAGTTCACAAATTGTCTAGAGAGTGGCAAAGAAGCCAAGAAAAATAGGAAAGAAACAAAAAGAGAGCAGAAGCGTCAGCTTCATTGTACAAGCTCGTTCTAGAAGTGGTCTGCTGGGAAAAGGAGGCCCCAGTTGAATTTCCAATGTATTCCTGCGCTTGATTCAGTAACCGGTCAATGTAAAAACCAATCCTTTTGTACAACTTCTTCCAGCAACAAAAACTCCAACAGGCTGACACTACCATCATGCCTGTTCCAGACATATTTCAAAGAGAAATGATGATTTTCTTGAAAACCTACTTGCATAAAAGTTGCAAGATGGTGGAGGGATTCCCACATCCTCCTGCCTCCATCTGGCTTGAAAGTAGATTTGATAAAATATGCAACAAAGCACATGATTTATAAGGTAGAGTCAAATGGATGATTTGGGAATTGATCTCTTGTTGATAGGAAACTTCATATCCACTCTGTGTGACCTTTCTAAAACAAAATGTGGAGCTGAGGCATGAATCTGCCACAACAATTGTAAAGCAAACATACACACTCCCCTTCACATGCCCCCCCTTCCACACACACCTAGGCACACACAGAGATCAGCATAGCAGATCATGAACACCTTGGAAAAGACTGAAATGCTCAATGCCTCTCTTGATGGGCAAAAGAGCTGGTGCAGTAATTCAAATGCCTGGTACAGAAATTCTGTTTCATATTTAGCTCCTATTTAAAACACAGCTTTTCATTTCATTCTATTTACAGAATATTTCATGTCATTTGCTTCTTTAAAATTACTTAGTTCTCACCTGTTGTATGTCTAGGAATATTTTCTTCCAAAAATAGAAAAAAATAGATGCTATCTTTTCAGCAGAAAACATTGGTTGATACAATTTGAAACCATCATGATATGGAAGAATTGTTCTGTCCCTCTCGAAGGTGGAAGAAGCATTTGGATCACAGATCATCTACAATGAAATACTTGACATGTTTAAGATGCTTTCAATCAATTTTGATCGTCAATTGCTTCTTCGTTGTAAACAGTAATTTTTCAGTGAAGGGAAAGTGTGTGTGCTATATCTACATGATGTGGTCAAACCCAGTTCCTACTAATGGCCAGGCTGAACTCCAGTAAATAATGTCCCGAATGATATTTTGCCGCCTTCTTTGGCACTTCATGAAATCTTACCATGATGAAGTGCTGAAACACAGAGATTTTCTCTTAGACAGTGTCTCATGTTGTAACCCATCCCATGGATTTTATGCTGTAATTCTTATCTCTTTTAAAATTTGCTATCTTCTGTACAGTTTTCATGAACCTTTCTGTTACAGTAGTGAAAATCACAGATAAATGTCATTTTGTACAACTTTGAATTTACCCCAAGAGCTGAGAGAAAACTTGCTCCTATACTTCAATCCCAGTTTCTTCTATAGTCCAACTTTGTTTCTCTACCATCAAGCTTCTCCTTTGTTGCTGCTCCAAGCCCCGTCCAAGCTGACCTTGAATACTTTCAGGGATGGGACACCCACAACTTCTCTGGGCAACCTGTCCCAGTGTTCCAGCACTCCCACAGTAAAAAAGGCCTTCCTTTCATCTAATATGTGTAGGAAATCATAAATCTAGGCATAGAAACTTGGAGTGCAAATTTGAAATTCTTTTGATTTGAAGCACATTTTATATGAATACTGACTTACAGATGACTAAAAGATGTTGATGGGCATTTGAGCTGACAAGTTTTGAAAAAGTGCACGGAAATTAAAATTGAAACCACTAAAATTAAAAACTTCTTGCCATTTTCTTTTTCCTCTCCTATTCAAAATTGCATATGTCAGATATCAGTGCTTCATGCAAACCTCTCAGATGCTCTCAGAGAAAAAGCTTTTCTTTCAGACTAAGTTGTGGTTGACGTAGAACACTAGCAGGAGTGAAAGTTTTTCTGGGCATCGGGGCAGCACCTTCTCCTTGGATTTGTGTGCAGAAAGCATTTTATCCAAACTGGAAAATAGACCCAACTCTGTTCTATTCATCATTCTTACTGCATCAGGCCTGAAGATGCTGTGAAAAGTAGCCTGTGGACCTTGAAGATAGCGCATGTGAAACAGATGAGAGGTGATGGAGAAGTTGAGAGAAGAAAGAGCATATGGCCCAGTACGGACGCCAGAAAGTATTTCTTCATGTGATCATGGCAGATTGCAGGAGCCTCTTGGTACTATCAAACCAGCCCGACTTGGCACTGGTGCCACCTTGGGTCTGGGAACCATCCTGCGTATCGTGGATTTTCAGGAGCCAGCCGGCCACTCCCAGCCACAGGCCCTTAAACACAGACCTCGGCCCTCTTACCTGGCCAAAAAACCTCATCTGCCCCGCTTCTGCATGGCACATTGCAGGAGCCACTTGGTAATATCAAACCAGCCCGACTTGGCGCTGGTGCCACCTTGGGTCTGGGAACCATCCTGCATATCATGGATTTTCAGGAGCCAGCAAGACACTCTTGGCCACAGGCCCCCAAACACAAACCTCGGCCCTTTTCCCTGGCAAAGAAAAGTCACCTGCCCTGCTTCTGGATGGCAGATTGCAGGAGCAACTTGGTACTATCAAACCAGCCCGACTTGGCAATGTTGCTACCTTGGGTCTGAGAAACATCCTGCGTATCGTGGATTTTCAGGAGCCAGCCGGCCTCTCCCAGCCACAGGCCCCCAAACGCAATCCACGGCCCTTTTCCCTGGCAAACAACACTCAGCTGCCCAACTTCTCGATGGCAGATTGCCGGAGTCCCTGGGTAATTTCAATCCAGCCCGACTTGGCAGCGTTTCCACCTTGCGTCTGGGAATCATCCTGCATATCAAAGAATTTCAGGAGTCAGCCGGCACTCTCAGTCACAGGCCCCCAAACACAAACCATGGCCCTTTTCCCTTGCAAACAAAACTCACCTGCCCCGCTTCTGGATGGCAGATTGCAGCAGCCACTTAGTCCTATCAAACCAGCCCGAATTGGCACTGTGTTGAAAGCGAAGGGAAGCCAACCCACCTTGTCGTTTATCAGCATTGACTCCAATTTATTGATTAAATCAGCCACTTTATATAACAGTGTTAATTAACTTCATGCATATTGCAAAATCCAAGCTCACTATAGGTTAACAGAGAAAACTCTAAGCCCTCCTTTTGTTTTACCATACCCATGATTGTTTCTTGCAAACAGGACCAGCGTTCCCACTGTGATATGAAAGTCAAGTATTGGAGAGTGCTTTTGTTACTTCTTTAGAAGGTTAGAATATGCCGAAAAGATGCTAGCTGGGGACTTGCAATTAATGAATTATTTGCTGTAAGTAGGTCAAATGACATGAGCTTTCAAAAAGGAAAAGTAGTCTTATTCCACCTGCCAATTCTAAAGTAGATTAATAAGCCTTAAGCAGAAGATGGATGTGAAGAGGGATATGACATGAAAGCTTAAGCAACACTGCTGACAGCAAAAGGCTTACCTGCTGCAGATACAGGAGACAAAATACTATTTGGACACAAACATTGCTATTCAGACGACAGTAAAATTCTGAGGGACAGCAAAATTTACTCAGTCATCATGACAGTAAAATTTGCTCCCATCAAAATGTGCTCATCAATTCTTAGTGTAAGCTAAGCACCTTAAGCAGAGGGTAGTTCAAGCCTAACTGGTATTTGATGACAAAAAAGGCAACTTGGCCTGCGTTTCTCACTTCTACTCCATTCAAAAGCTTACTCTGTCTCAGATTCCTTTGGTGGGATACCAACGCAAGCCGCCAAACTGCACGAAAATGATGATTTAAAGAAAGATAGATGAGAAAAATGGAATAATGGTTCATGTTCTTTTCCTTCCAACTGCTTTGTTTGCCCTTTGAATTTTTTGAAGTCCTTTCTGGTGTCACCATGGTTGCACTGCAGCAAGTGTTGGGCTGTAAGCTGTCCATATTGCCGGCTTCTGGACTGCCTTCAGAAAACTTCCCACTGGTTTTGTCTAGAAATCACAAGCAGTAGAGATGACAAAGACTGCAGAAACCTTCTCATCTCCTTCTAGAGCAAGACCATGTCTTTCAGCCACTCTTAACTAGACAACTTTCATCAGTCATGAGGGAGTCTCATGTTCAAGAGCTAAGCAGTGACAGCTGTAAATGACAAAAAGCAGACTGAAATTCTCTTGGGACTCCAGCAGAGAGCAATGAAGGAGGTTGAATTCACCTTCTTGGGAAGTTCTAAAATGCACCTTCACTTGAGCACAGGAGCTAAGCCATCGTAACCTTTGTTGAGTATGTCTGCGTAGACAGACATATTTAGACCATGTTATTTAAGCCACGTTATCATCTCTAGCTGCTAAGCTGCACTTCTTGCAAAGTATCTGCAACGTATTTTACAGGGTGGGCTTTGATGTGTAATCCCTGAGTAATATTGCAAAGAGAAGTACTTGGGGTGTGGGGTGGGGGGGGAGCCGCAACTCTTAGGTTTTTCAAATCATGGTTCCATTTGAAAGTCAAAAAAGATGTCAAACCTTTCTTTCCTAGACCTATTACCAGCACAAACTGTACCAGAATTTATGACCTGTAACTGTACCGTGGACGCTCTTTCTCTGGACTATTCCTTAAGAAACAAAGTCCTCACTAGAAATAAAACAAAATTAGCCAAGTATTGGCCTGGATTAGTTCCAAGGCTCTGTACTAAAGGCCAAACACGTGTAATAATAGTAACCAGTGGACTAAAAGTTAAATCAATAGAGCATTACTCAGTTCAAAGACATCTTGTGTCCTAATGTTCTCACAGAAGACTGTCAAAACCTGTCTATTTTTGTGGGTTTCTTTTATCCATTTAGCTGTACCTTCTACTTCTCTCCACTGTCTGAGAACATTGATGATAAGGTTGGATGACCTCATGTCAACTTGTAGAAGTAAAGAAAGAGAAGCCAGTAAAGAAAGGCAAATTTGTTAATTGCAGGTGGAAAGAGGGAGGCCAACAAAAGAAAACAAAAGAACAGTACTAATGAAATGCTCCCCTGTCTTCTGTGAAAAGTAAAGGCACAGACAAGAAAGAACAAGTGCAAAATTCTCACTAGAGAAACGCACTTGATCTGACTCAAGTATTTTGCCGTACATTTCTTGCTGTTTTCTCATGCCAAACATATTAACCATTGAAGGTGTCCCTTTCCTCTCTCTGGAATACAGCTAGGAAGATGGCTGTGTCATTGCTGACAAGCAGCTATTCTCAGAGGTGTCCAGCTGAAAGTCCTAGATCAATTGATTTGCTCTGTCACTTTGATATGGCATGACTTACAGTTTCAGCACCTGAACTTGCCAGCCCTACAATGCTTTGCCCCTTGAATGCTTAGATAGGCTCCTTGGCAACTGGCATTTGTAAGGACTTGAAACTATGCAGAATTTGCACCGTGAGATGATGCCAAATGAGTCACAGCAGTAGATTAACTGGGGCATGCAAGGCAGAGAGAGGGAAATGAGAACACAAGAAGAGAGTACACAAGAAGAGAGTACAATCTCCTTTTTTTCTGAAACACTGAAGAGATCCAAGTGAACACAAATCCTCCTAGGGGTAGTTCTTGCAAAAGACTAAGAGTTCTTTTTGTGTTCACAGGCCTGGAATATTTAGCTTTGGATGACGGCAAAATGCAGATGACAAAACGAGGCCTTGAAGTCACATCCAGTATGAAGCAGTAGGAAAGAGGAAAGCAGCTGAGAGCGTCAGCCCTGCTAAGTAGTCTCAGTATTCTTCCTGACATGAGCAGAAATTTGAAATGAGTCTCTGAAAATGACAAAGGAGGCAGAAGAAAAGGGAGCGATGACTCCTCTGGCATAGTGCTTCCTAACAGGGATCTTCAAAGTGTCAAGGTTGTATCATCCTTTCAACTGAAGGAAGGTATGAAAACAACAGGAAGGAAAAGGCATCCAATACTCTGGGCAGTGTACTTCTAGACAGAAAGGCCACTGATGGAAAAACCAACTAAACTGGCACCAATGCAGCAACATTGTACTAAAGCCAGAAACGTCCAGCGCTTCGTTCTCTGCCATTCCATTCAGATGCACACAGCAGCTCTGCAACATTCCTACTGATCATCTCCTTGGCAAAGTGGCAGTGAGGGTCCGTGGTGATGCAGAGTCCCCAGGCAGATGCAAAGGAGAGCTGCTTTCTTGCAAAAACCAGGCTTTTGAAACACTCAGGCCTTTCTCATTTCCATAGCTTTAAGCCATAACAAACACAATTCAGCCAACCACCATGCACCACGCTGTGAACACACGACGCTTCTAGAACTTGTTGATCTACCTCGAAGTCAGCTGCCTCACCTTGCCACAGTCCTTTTCTACTTAGCCAAAGTAATGGGCCTCAGCCCAAGGCCTTCCTTTTGTAAGCTTCTAGCTCGATGCAGCAGCAAACCACTACTTTCTTCTGTGCCAAGACTTTAGGTAGACGATTTGCATCTGCCCTCCTTCCAGTGAAACCTAATGGGGAGAGAAAAGCCTCCCAGAGATGTTCAGTCATTCCATTTTCTAGACAGGCCAAATCCAAAGAAAAGCAAGCGATGGCATTGTGTACTTGCTCTTACAAAACACCTGCTGCCCTCTGACAATCAACTAGCAGAAAACCAGCCAAACTGAGACTTGAGGAAAACAACCCTTGGAAGGGAATAATGATGTGATCAATCAAGACAACACTTTTCCAGGCTACCGAGATACTGGAAATGTCAGCAAAGCCTTGAGAGCAAAGGCTGCACTAATGGGAAAAGGGTAAAAGAATCCCAAGAAAAACATGACCAAAGATTAAAACAATTCCAAGAAGAACATAGGCAACTAACCTGTTGAAGCCTTCAGAAAAACAGTGGCCACTGATTTACATAGGCCATTCAAGTTAATTGACCCGTGCCCCTTCCACTCCCTTTTCGGCACCATATTGAGTGAATTGAGACCATGGAATCACAATTCCTTGGATTCTGTTCTTAACTTCAGGAGAGAAGTACAGCAGCTGAAGTACCTGTTACTGATGTGATACCCAGGAACACCGAGTTGACACATTTCTTTCTTGGCCAATCACAACAAGCAAGGCTAAGAGGATAAGGCTGGCTTATTTCCATGACACATTTCTTGTTTTACAGCCTGCTCTGATTCCGGTGAAACTTTTTCATTAGCTTGTCTCTAAAAGGAGAAAGTCCAATTCAACGTCCCGCCCTACTACTGCAAGATTAACATTTGGTTTGTGGAGACGAAACAATTGAATTGGAAGGTACAGAGCCCCCGGAGCTAAGAGGCGCTCGGGGCGTCTTTCGGCAGAAGCGGCGCTAAGAGAGCACTGTGAGCGGTACAATCGTCTTTGCGCGAAGAAGCCGCTTCTTCGGCTCCGGGAGCCGGAGAGAGCGGCAGCATCGGAAAGGTGAAGAAGGAAGCTGTACAACACTGGGATTGTGTGCGCAGCTTGCCAACTGATAGAAAACAGTACCTTACACTTTCCTGACGTTTCCAATCACATGAATATTCGATTGGAAGCTGTTTTGGACAACTTTTCTTTCCTTCATGCCAAACACTTGGCAGACCTCCGTGCAACGTCCAGAACACGATGGGAGATGTTTTCTGTGCTCCCGCAGGTTTTCCTTGCCAGACAGAGTGGAAAAGCTTTCTGCTAGGATGTAGACCACAAAAGACGCTAAAGACGAAGGTACGATGCTCTCCGGAGCTAAGAGCCGCTCCCGGGCTTCTTTCGGCAGAAGCGGCGCTAAGAGAGCACTGTGAGCGGTACAATCGTCTTTGCGCGAAGAAGCCGCTTCTTCGGCTCCGGGAGCCGGAGAGAGCGGCAGCATCGGAAAGGTGAAGAAGGAAGCTGTACAACACTGGGATTGTGTGCGCAGCTTGCCAACTGATAGAAAACAGTACCTTACCACTTTCCTGACGTTTCCAATCACATGAATATTTGATTGGAAGCTGTTTTGGACAACTTTTCTTTCCTTCATGCCAAACACTTGGCAGACCTCCGTGCAACGTCCAGAACACAATGGGAGATGTTTTCTGTGCTCCCGCAGGTTTTCCTTGCCAGACAGAGTGGAAAAGCTTTCTGCTAAGGATGTAGACCACAAAAGCGGCTAAAGACGAAGGTACGATGCTCTCCGGAGCTAAGAGCCGCTCCCGGGCTTCTTTCGGCAGAAGCGGCGCTAAGAGAGCACTGTGAGCGGTACAATCGTCTTTGCGCGAAGAAGCCGCTTCTTCGGCTCCGGGAGCCGGAGAGAGCGGCAGCATCGGAAAGGTGAAGAAGGAAGCTGTACAACACTGGGATTGTGTGCGCAGCTTGCCAACTGATAGAAAACAGTACCTTACACTTTCCTGACGTTTCCAATCACATGAATATTCGATAAGAAGCTGTTTTGGACAACTTTTCTTTCCTTCATGCCAGACACTTGGCAGACCTCCGTGCAACGTCCAGAAGACGATGGGAGATGTTTTCTGTGCTCCCGCAGGTTTTCCTTGCCAGACAGAGTGGAAAAGCTTTCTGCTAGGATGTAGACCACAAAAGACGCTAAAGACGAAGGTACGATGCTCTCCGGAGCTAAGAGCCGCTCCCGGGCTTCTTTCGGCAGAAGCGGCGCTAAGAGAGCACTGTGAGCGGTACAATCGTCTTTGTGCGAAGATGCCGCTTCTTCGGCTCCGGGAGCCGGAGAGAGCGGCAGCATCGGAAAGGTGAAGAAGGAAGCTGTACAACACTGGGATTGTGTGCGCAGCTTGCCAACTGATAGAAAACAGTACCTTACCACTTTCCTGACGTTTCCAATCACATGAATATTCGATTGGAAGCTGTTTTGGACAACTTTTCTTTCCTTCATGCCAGACACTTGGCAGACCTCCGTGCAACGTCCAGAAGACGATGGGAGATGTTTTCTGTGCTCCCGCAGGTTTTCCTTGCCAGACAGAGTGGAAAAGCTTTCTGCTAGGATGTAGACCACAAAAGACGCTAAAGACGAAGGTACGATGCTCTCCGGAGCTAAGCGCCGCTCCCGGGCTTCTTTCGGCAGAAGCGGCGCTAAGAGAGCACTGTGAGCGGTACAATCGTCTTTGCGCAAAGAAGCCGCTTCTTCGGCTCCGGGAGCCGGAGAGAGCGGCAGCATCGGAAAGGTGAAGAAGGAAGCTGTACAACACTGGGATTGTGTGCGCAGCTTGCCAACTGATAGAAAACAGTACCTTACACTTTCCTGACGTTTCCAATCACATGAACATGTAGTGGAAAAGCTTTTTGCTAAGATGTAGACGACAAGAGAGTCTAAAGACTGGATGAGAGCAAATGACACCTATCTCTAAAAAAGGCAATTAGGAGGACTCGGAATAGTACAAACCAGCCAGCCTCCTTTTTATCCCCAGGAAGTTGATGAAGCAGCTCTTCCTGGAAAACCTTGCCAGCCACATGCACGACGACAAAATAATGTAGTTAGCATGATTTTTCAGGGGAATTTCATGCTGAACTTCACTTTAAACTCCTCTGATGAATCCACTTGACTGGTAGATGAAGGGAATATTATCTGCCTGGGCTTCAGGGAGGTTTTTGACATATCTCTACATGGCAGCACGCATCCATATGGAAGCAATAGTGCAAAGGGGAGGGAACCAGTGTCTTTTCAGTGATGCTGAGTGAAAAAACAAGAGGCAGTGGGCACTCTCTGAAATACAGGAGATTGCCATTGACCATCAGCAAATGATTCTTTACTGTGAGGGTGACTGAACCACGGCACAGGCTGCCCAGAAAGATTGTGGAGCCTGGATCTTTGAAGACATTAAAAGTACACCCAGATAGACTCCTGGGCAAGAGGCTCTAGGTATCCTGGTTTAGGCAGGGGGGTTGGGCCTGGTTAGCCCCACCAACCCCTTCCACTCTCATTCATTCTGTGCTAGTGAATTCTCTTCAAGATGCATTTCAAGCACTTGCATGACAAAGTTCTGTGAAGACAGAGATCCAAATGGACACGGCATCTAAGTTCCTTAAGCAGTGTTCAAGAAGAATGTAAAACTCTGGGACGAGTGTCTCTTCCCTAACTGAATCCCTTTCATGGGAAAATTCCCAGCTCTAGAAAGATCTTCTGATACGCATGCTTAAGACTGACACTGGCTGAGCAAATTTCTCCCTATGTGTATCCAAGACCAGTTAGGATCTTCACCCAAAGTGCTGTCAACACAGTCACAGAATGTCTATTGTTAAGAAGTGACAACTTCCATCAGCATGGCAACTATTGGTCCACCAAATGGATGAATGGATGGGAATTATCTACTTGGGTTAAAAACAAAAAGAAAGAGTTGGTCTTTATTTATCAATTTCATTGCAATATTATAAGGGAAGAAAAAGACCTAAGTCCTTGACTTTCTTAACTCGAGGAAAGATTTTAAGAATTCCTTGTAAAAATGTATGATCACAATCAGACTATTGAAACCATTTGAGTTGGGAAAAGAGTTCACAAATTGTCTAGAGAGTGGCAAAGAAGCCAAGAAAAATAGGAAAGAAACAAAAAGAGAGCAGAAGCGTCAGCTTCATTGTACAAGCTCGTTCTAGAAGTGGTCTGCTGGGAAAAGGAGGCCCCAGTTGAATTTCCAATGTATTCCTGCGCTTGATTCAGTAACCGGTCAATGTAAAAACCAATCCTTTTGTACAACTTCTTCCAGCAACAAAAACTCCAACAGGCTGACACTACCATCATGCCTGTTCCAGACATATTTCAAAGAGAAATGATGATTTTCTTGAAAACCTACTTGCATAAAAGTTGCAAGATGGTGGAGGGATTCCCACATCCTCCTGCCTCCATCTGGCTTGAAAGTAGATTTGATAAAATATGCAACAAAGCACATGATTTATAAGGTAGAGTCAAATGGATGATTTGGGAATTGATCTCTTGTTGATAGGAAACTTCATATCCACTCTGTGTGACCTTTCTAAAACAAAATGTGGAGCTGAGGCATGAATCTGCCACAACAATTGTAAAGCAAACATACACACTCCCCTTCACATGCCCCCCCTTCCACACACACCTAGGCACACACAGAGATCAGCATAGCAGATCATGAACACCTTGGAAAAGACTGAAATGCTCAATGCCTCTCTTGATGGGCAAAAGAGCTGGTGCAGTAATTCAAATGCCTGGTACAGAAATTCTGTTTCATATTTAGCTCCTATTTAAAACACAGCTTTTCATTTCATTCTATTTACAGAATATTTCATGTCATTTGCTTCTTTAAAATTACTTAGTTCTCACCTGTTGTATGTCTAGGAATATTTTCTTCCAAAAATAGAAAAAAATAGATGCTATCTTTTCAGCAGAAAACATTGGTTGATACAATTTGAAACCATCATGATATGGAAGAATTGTTCTGTCCCTCTCGAAGGTGGAAGAAGCATTTGGATCACAGATCATCTACAATGAAATACTTGACATGTTTAAGATGCTTTCAATCAATTTTGATCGTCAATTGCTTCTTCGTTGTAAACAGTCATTTTTCAGTGAAGGGAAAGTGTGTGTGCTATATCTACATGATGTGGTCAAACCCAGTTCCTACTAATGGCCAGGCTGAACTCCAGTAAATAATGTCCCGAATGATATTTTGCCGCCTTCTTTGGCACTTCATGAAATCTTACCATGATGAAGTGCTGAAACACAGAGATTTTCTCTTAGACAGTGTCTCATGTTGTAACCCATCCCATGGATTTTATGCTGTAATTCTTATCTCTTTTAAAATTTGCTATCTTCTGTACAGTTTTCATGAACCTTTCTGTTACAGTAGTGAAAATCACAGATAAATGTCATTTTGTACAACTTTGAATTTACCCCAAGAGCTGAGAGAAAACTTGCTCCTATACTTCAATCCCAGTTTCTTCTATAGTCCAACTTTGTTTCTCTACCATCAAGCTTCTCCTTTGTTGCTGCTCCAAGCCCCGTCCAAGCTGACCTTGAATACTTTCAGGGATGGGACACCCACAACTTCTCTGGGCAACCTGTCCCAGTGTTCCAGCACTCCCACAGTAAAAAAGGCCTTCCTTTCATCTAATATGTGTAGGAAATCATAAATCTAGGCATAGAAACTTGGAGTGCAAATTTGAAATTCTTTTGATTTGAAGCACATTTTATATGAATACTGACTTACAGATGACTAAAAGATGTTGATGGGCATTTGAGCTGACAAGTTTTGAAAAAGTGCACAGAAATTAAAATTGAAACCACTAAAATTAAAAACTTCTTGCCATTTTCTTTTTCCTCTCCTATTCAAAATTGCATATGTCAGATATCAGTGCTTCATGCAAACCTCTCAGATGCTCTCAGAGAAAAAGCTTTTCTTTCAGACTAAGTTGTGGTTGACGTAGAACACTAGCAGGAGCGAAAGTTTTTCTGGGCATCGGGGCAGCACCTTCTCCTTGGATTTGTGTGCAGAAAGCATTTTATCCAAACTGGAAAATAGACCCAACTCTGTTCTATTCATCATTCTTACTGCATCAGGCCTGAAGATGCTGTGAAAAGTAGCCTGTGGACCTTGAAGATAGCGCATGTGAAACAGATGAGAGGTGATGGAGAAGTTGAGAGAAGAAAGAGCATATGGCCCAGTACGGACGCCAGAAAGTATTTCTTCATGTGATCATGGCAGATTGCAGGAGCCTCTTGGTACTATCAAACCAGCCCGACTTGGCACTGGTGCCACCTTGGGTCTGGGAACCATCCTGCGTATCGTGGATTTTCAGGAGCCAGCCGGCCACTCCCAGCCACAGGCCCTTAAACACAGACCTCGGCCCTCTTACCTGGCCAAAAAACCTCATCTGCCCCGCTTCTGCATGGCACATTGCAGGAGCCACTTGGTAATATCAAACCAGCCCGACTTGGCGCTGGTGCCACCTTGGGTCTGGGAACCATCCTGCATATCATGGATTTTCAGGAGCCAGCAAGACACTCTTGGCCACAGGCCCCCAAACACAAACCTCGGCCCTTTTCCCTGGCAAAGAAAAGTCACCTGCCCTGCTTCTGGATGGCAGATTGCAGGAGCAACTTGGTACTATCAAACCAGCCCGACTTGGCAATGTTGCTACCTTGGGTCTGAGAAACATCCTGCGTATCGTGGATTTTCAGGAGCCAGCCGGCCTCTCCCAGCCACAGGCCCCCAAACGCAATCCACGGCCCTTTTCCCTGGCAAACAACACTCACCTGCCCAACTTCTCGATGGCAGATTGCCGGAGTCCCTGGGTAATTTCAATCCAGCCCGACTTGGCAGCGTTTCCACCTTGCGTCTGGGAATCATCCTGCATATCAAAGAATTTCAGGAGTCAGCCGGCACTCTCAGTCACAGGCCCCCAAACACAAACCATGGCCCTTTTCCCTTGCAAACAAAACTCACCTGCCCCGCTTCTGGATGGCAGATTGCAGCAGCCACTTAGTCCTATCAAACCAGCCCGAATTGGCACTGTGTTGAAAGCGAAGGGAAGCCAACCCACCTTGTCGTTTATCAGCATTGACTCCAATTTATTGATTAAATCAGCCACTTTATATAACAGTGTTAATTAACTTCATGCATATTGCAAAATCCAAGCTCACTATAGGTTAACAGAGAAAACTCTAAGCCCTCCTTTTGTTTTACCATACCCATGATTGTTTCTTGCAAACAGGACCAGCGTTCCCACTGTGATATGAAAGTCAAGTATTGGAGAGTGCTTTTGTTACTTCTTTAGAAGGTTAGAATATGCCGAAAAGATGCTAGCTGGGGACTTGCAATTAATGAATTATTTGCTGTAAGTAGGTCAAATGACATGAGCTTTCAAAAAGGAAAAGTAGTCTTATTCCACCTGCCAATTCTAAAGTAGATTAATAAGCCTTAAGCAGAAGATGGATGTGAAGAGGGATATGACATGAAAGGTTAAGCAACACTGCTGACAGCAAAAGGCTTACCTGCTGCAGATACAGGAGACAAAATACTATTTGGACACAAACATTGCTATTCAGACGACAGTAAAATTCTGAGGGACAGCAAAATTTACTCAGTCATCATGACAGTAAAATTTGCTGCCATCAAAATGTGCTCATCAATTCTTAGTGTAAGCTAAGCACCTTAAGCAGAGGGTAGTTCAAGCCTAACTGGTATTTGATGGCAAAAAAGGCAACTTGGCCTGCGTTTCTCACTTCTACTCCATTCAAAAGCTTACTCTGTCTCAGATTCCTTTGGTGGGATACCAACGCAAGCCGCCAAACTGCACGAAAATGATGATTTAAAGAAAGATAGATGAGAAAAATGGAATAATGGTTCATGTTCTTTTCCTTCCAACTGCTTTGTTTGCCCTTTGAATTTTTTGAAGTCCTTTCTGGTGTCACCATGGTTGCACTGCAGCAAGTGTTGGGCTGTAAGCTGTCCATATTGCCGGCTTCTGGACTGCCTTCAGAAAACTTCCCACTGGTTTTGTCTAGAAATCACAAGCAGTAGAGATGACAAAGACTGCAGAAACCTTCTCATCTCCTTCTAGAGCAAGACCATGTCTTTCAGCCACTCTTAACTAGACAACTTTCATCAGTCATGAGGGAGTCTCATGTTCAAGAGCTAAGCAGTGACAGCTGTAAATGACAAAAAGCAGACTGAAATTCTCTTGGGACTCCAGCAGAGAGCAATGAAGGAGGTTGAATTCACCTTCTTGGGAAGTTCTAAAATGCACCTTCACTTGAGCACAGGAGCTAAGCCATCGTAACCTTTGTTGAGTATGTCTGCGTAGACAGACATATTTAGACCATGTTATTTAAGCCACGTTATCATCTCTAGCTGCTAAGCTGCACTTCTTGCAAAGTATCTGCAACGTATTTTACAGGGTGGGCTTTGATGTGTAATCCCTGAGTAATATTGCAAAGAGAAGTACTTGGGGTGTGGGGTGGGGGGGGGGAGCCGCAACTCTTAGGTTTTTCAAATCATGGTTCCATTTGAAAGTCAAAAAAGATGTCAAACCTTTCTTTCCTAGACCTATTACCAGCACAAACTGTACCAGAATTTATGACCTGTAACTGTACCGTGGACGCTCTTTCTCTGGACTATTCCTTAAGAAACAAAGTCCTCACTAGAAATAAAACAAAATTAGCCAAGTATTGGCCTGGATTAGTTCCAAGGCTCTGTACTAAAGGCCAAACACGTGTAATAATAGTAACCAGTGGACTAAAAGTTAAATCAATAGAGCATTACTCAGTTCAAAGACATCTTGTGTCCTAATGTTCTCACAGAAGACTGTCAAAACCTGTCTATTTTTGTGGGTTTCTTTTATCCATTTAGCTGTACCTTCTACTTCTCTCCACTGTCTGAGAACATTGATGATAAGGTTGGATGACCTCATGTCAACTTGTAGAAGTAAAGAAAGAGAAGCCAGTAAAGAAAGGCAAATTTGTTAATTGCAGGTGGAAAGAGGGAGGCCAACAAAAGAAAACAAAAGAACAGTACTAATGAAATGCTCCCCTGTCTTCTGTGAAAAGTAAAGGCACAGACAAGAAAGAACAAGTGCAAAATTCTCACTAGAGAAACGCACTTGATCTGACTCAAGTATTTTGCCGTACATTTCTTGCTGTTTTCTCATGCCAAACATATTAACCATTGAAGGTGTCCCTTTCCTCTCTCTGGAATCCAGCTAGGAAGATGGCTGTGTCATTGCTGACAAGCAGCTATTCTCAGAGGTGTCCAGCTGAAAGTCCTAGATCAATTGATTTGCTCTGTCACTTTGATATGGCATGACTTACAGTTTCAGCACCTGAACTTGCCAGCCCTACAATGCTTTGCCCCTTGAATGCTTAGATAGGCTCCTTGGCAACTGGCATTTGTAAGGACTTGAAACTATGCAGAATTTGCACCGTGAGATGATGCCAAATGAGTCACACCAGTAGATTAACTGGGGCATGCAAGGCAGAGAGAGGGAAATGAGAGCACAAGAAGAGAGTACACAAGAAGAGAGTACAATCTCCTTTTTTTCTGAAACACTGAAGAGATCCAAGTGAACACAAATCCTCCTAGGGGTAGTTCTTGCAAAAGACTAAGAGTTCTTTTTGTGTTCACAGGCCTGGAATATTTAGCTTTGGATGACGGCAAAATGCAGATGACAAAACGAGGCCTTGAAGTCACATCCAGTATGAAGCAGTAGGAAAGAGGAAAGCAGCTGAGAGCGTCAGCCCTGCTAAGTAGTCTCAGTATTCTTCCTGACATGAGCAGAAATTTGAAATGAGTCTCTGAAAATGACAAAGGAGGCAGAAGAAAAGGGAGCGATGACTCCTCTGGCATAGTGCTTCCTAACAGGGATCTTCAAAATGTCAAGGTTGTATCATCCTTTCAACTGAAGGAAGGTATGAAAACAACAGGAAGGAAAAGGCATCCAATACTCTGGGCAGTGTACTTCTAGACAGAAAGGCCACTGATGGAAAAACCAACTAAACTGGCACCAATGCAGCAGCATTGTACTAAAGCCAGAAACGTCCAGCGCTTCGTTCTCTGCCATTCCATTCAGATGCACACAGCAGCTCTGCAACATTCCTACTGATCATCTCCTTGGCAAAGTGGCAGTGAGGGTCCGTGGTGATGCAGAGTCCCCAGGCAGATGCAAAGGAGAGCTGCTTTCTTGCAAAAACCAGGCTTTTGAAACACTCAGGCCTTTCTCATTTCCATAGCTTTAAGCCATAACAAACACAATTCAGCCAACCACCATGCACCACGCTGTGAACACACGACGCTTCTAGAACTTGTTGATCTACCTCGAAGTCAGCTGCCTCACCTTGCCACAGTCCTTTTCTACTTAGCCAAAGTAATGGGCCTCAGCCCAAGGCCTTCCTTTTGTAAGCTTCTAGCTCGATGCAGCAGCAAACCACTACTTTCTTCTGTGCCAAGACTTTAGGTAGACGATTTGCATCTGCCCTCCTTCCAGTGAAACCTAATGGGGAGAGAAAAGCCTCCCAGAGATGTTCAGTCATTCCATTTTCTAGACAGGCCAAATCCAAAGAAAAGCAAGCGATGGCATTGTGTACTTGCTCTTACAAAACACCTGCTGCCCTCTGACAATCAACTAGCAGAAAACCAGCCAAACTGAGACTTGAGGAAAACAACCCTTGGAAGGGAATAATGATGTGATCAATCAAGACAACACTTTTCCAGGCTACCGAGATACTGGAAATGTCAGCAAAGGCTTGAGAGCAAAGGCTGCACTAATGGGAAAAGGGTAAAAGAATCCCAAGAAAAACATGACCAAAGATTAAAACAATTCCAAGAAGAACATAGGCAACTAACCTGTTGAAGCCTTCAGAAAAACAGTGGCCGCTGATTTACATAGGCCATTCAAGTTAATTGACCCGTGCCCCTTCCACTCCCTTTTCGGCACCATATTGAGTGAATTGAGACCATGGAATCACAATTCCTTGGATTCTGTTCTTAACTTCAGGAGAGAAGTACAGCAGCTGAAGTACCTGTTACTGATGTGATACCCAGGAACACCGAGTTGACACATTTCTTTCTTGGCCAATCACAACAAGCAAGGCTAAAAGGATAAGGCTGGCTTATTTCCATGACACATTTCTTGTTTTACAGCCTGCTCTGATTCCGGTGAAACTTTTTCATTAGCTTCTCTCTAAAAGGAGAAAGTCCAATTCAACGTCCCGCCCTACTACTGCAAGTATAACATTTGGTTTGTGGAGACGAAAAAATTGAATTGGAAGGTACAGAGCCCCCGGAGCTAAGAGGCGCTCGGGGCGTCTTTCGGCAGAAGCGGCGCTAAGAGAGCACTGTGAGCGGTACAATCGTCTTTGCGCGAAGAAGCCGCTTCTTCGGCTCCGGGAGCCGGAGAGAGCGGCAGCATCGGAAAGGTGAAGAAGGAAGCTGTACAACACTGGGATTGTGTGCGCAGCTTGCCAACTGATAGAAAACAGTACCTTACCACTTTCCTGACGTTTCCAATCACATGAATATTCGATTGGAAGCTGTTTTGGATAACTTTTCTTTCCTTCATGCCAAACACTTGGCAGACCTCCGTGCAACATCCAGAACACGATGGGAGATGTTTTCTGTGCTCCCGCAGGTTTTCCTTGCCAGACAGAGTGGAAAAGCTTTCTGCTAGGATGTAGACCACAAAAGACGCTAAAGACGAAGGTACGATGCTCTCCGGAGCTAAGAGCCGCTCCCGGGCTTCTTTCGGCAGAAGCGGCGCTAAGAGAGCACTGTGAGCGGTACAATCGTCTTTGCGCGAAGAAGCCGCTTCTTCGGCTCCGGGAGCCGGAGAGAGCGGCAGCATCGGAAAGGTGAAGAAGGAAGCTGTACAACACTGGGATTGTGTGCGCAGCTTGCCAACTGATAGAAAACAGTACCTTACACTTTCCTGACGTTTCCAATCACATGAACATGTAGTGGAAAAGCTTTTTGCTAAGATGTAGACGACAAGAGACTCTAAAGACTGGATGAGAGCAAATGACACCTATCTCTAAAAAAGGCAATTAGGAAGACTCGGAATAGTACAAACCAGCCAGCCTCCTTTTTATCCCCAGGAAGTTGATGAAGCAGCTCTTCCTGGAAAACCTTGCCAGCCACATGCACGACGACAAAATAATGTAGTTAGCATGATTTTTCAGGGGAATTTCATGCTGAACTTCACTTTAAACTCCTCTGATGAATCCACTTGACTGGTAGATGAAGGGAATATTATCTGCCTGGGCTTCAGGGAGGTTTTTGACATATCTCTACGTGGCAGCACGCATCCATATGGAAGCAATAGTGCAAAGGGGAGGGAACCAGTGTCTTTTCAGTGATGCTGAGTGAAAAAACAAGAGGCAGTGGGCACTCTCTGAAATACAGGAGATTGCCATTGACCATCAGCAAATGATTCTTTACTGTGAGGGTGACTGAACCACGGCACAGGCTGCCCAGAAAGATTGTGGAGCCTGGATCTTTGAAGACATTAAAAGTACACCCAGATAGACTCCTGGGCAAGAGGCTCTAGGTATCCTGGTTTAGGCAGGGGGGTTGGGCCTGGTTAGCCCCACCAACCCCTTCCACTCTCATTCATTCTGTGCTAGTGAATTCTCTTCAAGATGCATTTCAAGCACTTGCATGACAAAGTTCTGTGAAGACAGAGATCCAAATGGACACGGCATCTAAGTTCCTTAAGCAGTGTTCAAGAAGAATGTAAAACTCTGGGACGAGTGTCTCTTCCCTAACTGAATCCCTTTCATGGGAAAATTCCCAGCTCTAGAAAGATCTTCTGATACGCATGCTTAAGACTGACACTGGCTGAGCAAATTTCTCCCTATGTGTATCCAAGACCAGTTAGGATCTTCACCCAAAGTGCTGTCAACATAGTCACAGAATGTCTATTGTTAAGAAGTGACAACTTCCATCAGCATGGCAACTATTGGTCCACCAAATGGATGAATGGATGGGAATTATCTACTTGGGTTAAAAACAAAAAGAAAGAGTTGGTCTTTATTTATCAATTTCATTGCAATATTATAAGGGAAGAAAAAGACCTAAGTCCTTGACTTTCTTAACTCGAGGAAAGATTTTAAAAATTCCTTGTAAAAATGTATGATCACAATCAGACTATTGAAACCATTTGAGTTGGGAAAAGAGTTCACAAATTGTCTAGAGAGTGGCAAAGAAGCCAAGAAAAATAGGAAAGAAACAAAAAGAGAGCAGAAGCGTCAGCTTCATTGTACAAGCTCGTTCTAGAAGTGGTCTGCTGGGAAAAGGAGGCCCCAGTTGAATTTCCAATGTATTCCTGCGCTTGATTCAGTAACCGGTCAATGTAAAAACCAATCCTTTTGTACAACTTCTTCCAGCAACAAAAACTCCAACAGGCTGACACTACCATCATGCCTGTTCCAGACATATTTCAAAGAGAAATGATGATTTTCTTGAAAACCTACTTGCATAAAAGTTGCAAGATGGTGGAGGGATTCCCACATCCTCCTGCCTCCATCTGGCTTGAAAGTAGATTTGATAAAATATGCAACAAAGCACATGATTTATAAGGTAGAGTCAAATGGATGATTTGGGAATTGATCTCTTGTTGATAGGAAACTTCATATCCACTCTGTGTGACCTTTCTAAAACAAAATGTGGAGCTGAGGCATGAATCTGCCACAACAATTGTAAAGCAAACATACACACTCCCCTTCACATGCCCCCCCTTCCACACACACCTAGGCACACACAGAGATCAGCATAGCAGATCATGAACACCTTGGAAAAGACTGAAATGCTCAATGCCTCTCTTGATGGGCAAAAGAGCTGGTGCAGTAATTCAAATGCCTGGTACAGAAATTCTGTTTCATATTTAGCTCCTATTTAAAACACAGCTTTTCATTTCATTCTATTTACAGAATATTTCATGTCATTTGCTTCTTTAAAATTACTTAGTTCTCACCTGTTGTATGTCTAGGAATATTTTCTTCCAAAAATAGAAAAAAATAGATGCTATCTTTTCAGCAGAAAACATTGGTTGATACAATTTGAAACCATCATGATATGGAAGAATTGTTCTGTCCCTCTCGAAGGTGGAAGAAGCATTTGGATCACAGATCATCTACAATGAAATACTTGACATGTTTAAGATGCTTTCAATCAATTTTCATTGTCAATTGCTTCTTCGTTGTAAACAGTAATTTTTCAGTGAAGGGAAAGTGTGTGTGCTATATCTACATGATGTGGTCAAACCCAGTTCCTACTAATGGCCAGGCTGAACTCCAGTAAATAATGTCCCGAATGATATTTTGCCGCCTTCTTTGGCACTTCATGAAATCTTACCATGATGAAGTGCTGAAACACAGAGATTTTCTCTTAGACAGTGTCTCATGTTGTAACCCATCCCATGGATTTTATGCTGTAATTCTTATCTCTTTTAAAATTTGCTATCTTCTGTACAGTTTTCATGAACCTTTCTGTTACAGTAGTGAAAATCACAGATAAATGTCATTTTGTACAACTTTGAATTTACCCCAAGAGCTGAGAGAAAACTTGCTCCTATACTTCAATCCCAGTTTCTTCTATAGTCCAACTTTGTTTCTCTACCATCAAGCTTCTCCTTTGTTGCTGCTCCAAGCCCCGTCCAAGCTGACCTTGAATACTTTCAGGGATGGGACACCCACAACTTCTCTGGGCAACCTGTCCCAGTGTTCCAGCACTCCCACAGTAAAAAAGGCCTTCCTTTCATCTAATATGTGTAGGAAATCATAAATCTAGGCATAGAAACTTGGAGTGCAAATTTGAAATTCTTTTGATTTGAAGCACATTTTATATGAATACTGACTTACAGATGACTAAAAGATGTTGATGGGCATTTGAGCTGACAAGTTTTGAAAAAGTGCACGGAAATTAAAATTGAAACCACTAAAATTAAAAACTTCTTGCCATTTTCTTTTTCCTCTCCTATTCAAAATTGCATATGTCAGATATCAGTGCTTCATGCAAACCTCTCAGATGCTCTCAGAGAAAAAGCTTTTCTTTCAGACTAAGTTGTGGTTGACGTAGAACACTAGCAGGAGTGAAAGTTTTTCTGGGCATCGGGGCAGCACCTTCTCCTTGGATTTGTGTGCAGAAAGCATTTTATCCAAACTGGAAAATAGACCCAACTCTGTTCTATTCATCATTCTTACTGCATCAGGCCTGAAGATGCTGTGAAAAGTAGCCTGTGGACCTTGAAGATAGCGCATGTGAAACAGATGAGAGGTGATGGAGAAGTTGAGAGAAGAAAGAGCATATGGCCCAGTACGGACGCCAGAAAGTATTTCTTCATGTGATCATGGCAGATTGCAGGAGCCTCTTGGTACTATCAAACCAGCCCGACTTGGCACTGGTGCCACCTTGGGTCTGGGAACCATCCTGCGTATCGTGGATTTTCAGGAGCCAGCCGGCCACTCCCAGCCACAGGCCCTTAAACACAGACCTCGGCCCTCTTACCTGGCCAAAAAACCTCATCTGCCCCGCTTCTGCATGGCACATTGCAGGAGCCACTTGGTAATATCAAACCAGCCCGACTTGGCTCTGGTGCCACCTTGGGTCTGGGAACCATCCTGCATATCATGGATTTTCAGGAGCCAGCAAGACACTCTTGGCCACAGGCCCCCAAACACAAACCTCGGCCCTTTTCCCTGGCAAAGAAAAGTCACCTGCCCTGCTTCTGGATGGCAGATTGCAGGAGCAACTTGGTACTATCAAACCAGCCCGACTTGGCAATGTTGCTACCTTGGGTCTGAGAAACATCCTGCGTATCGTGGATTTTCAGGAGCCAGCCGGCCTCTCCCAGCCACAGGCCCCCAAACACAATCCACGGCCCTTTTCCCTGGCAAACAACACTCAGCTGCCCAACTTCTCGATGGCAGATTGCCGGAGTCCCTGGGTAATTTCAATCCAGCCCGACTTGGCAGCGTTTCCACCTTGCGTCTGGGAATCATCCTGCATATCAAAGAATTTCAGGAGTCAGCCGGCACTCTCAGTCACAGGCCCCCAAACACAAACCATGGCCCTTTTCCCTTGCAAACAAAACTCACCTGCCCCGCTTCTGGATGGCAGATTGCAGCAGCCACTTAGTCCTATCAAACCAGCCCGAATTGGCACTGTGTTGAAAGCGAAGGGAAGCCAACCCACCTTGTCGTTTATCAGCATTGACTCCAATTTATTGATTAAATCAGCCACTTTATATAACAGTGTTAATTAACTTCATGCATATTGCAAAATCCAAGCTCACTATAGGTTAACAGAGAAAACTCTAAGCCCTCCTTTTGTTTTACCATACCCATGATTGTTTCTTGCAAACAGGACCAGCGTTCCCACTGTGATATGAAAGTCAAGTATTGGAGAGTGCTTTTGTTACTTCTTTAGAAGGTTAGAATATGCCGAAAAGATGCTAGCTGGGGACTTGCAATTAATGAATTATTTGCTGTAAGTAGGTCAAATGACATGAGCTTTCAAAAAGGAAAAGTAGTCTTATTCCACCTGCCAATTCTAAAGTAGATTAATAAGCCTTAAGCAGAAGATGGATGTGAAGAGGGATATGACATGAAAGGTTAAGCAACACTGCTGACAGCAAAAGGCTTACCTGCTGCAGATACAGGAGACAAAATACTATTTGGACACAAACATTGCTATTCAGACGACAGTAAAATTCTGAGGGACAGCAAAATTTACTCAGTCATCATGACAGTAAAATTTGCTCCCATCAAAATGTGCTCATCAATTCTTAGTGTAAGCTAAGCACCTTAAGCAGAGGGTAGTTCAAGCCTAACTGGTATTTGATGGCAAAAAAGGCAACTTGGCCTGCGTTTCTCACTTCTACTCCATTCAAAAGCTTACTCTGTCTCAGATTCCTTTGGTGGGATACCAACGCAAGCCGCCAAACTGCACGAAAATGATGATTTAAAGAAAGATAGATGAGAAAAATGGAATAATGGTTCTTGTTCTTTTCCTTCCAACTGCTTTGTTTGCCCTTTGAATTTTTTGAAGTCCTTTCTGGTGTCACCATGGTTGCACTGCAGCAAGTGTTGGGCTGTAAGCTGTCCATATTGCCGGCTTCTGGACTGCCTTCAGAAAACTTCCCACTGGTTTTGTCTAGAAATCACAAGCAGTAGAGATGACAAAGACTGCAGAAACCTTCTCATCTCCTTCTAGAGCAAGACCATGTCTTTCAGCCACTCTTAACTAGACAACTTTCATCAGTCATGAGGGAGTCTCATGTTCAAGAGCTAAGCAGTGACAGCTGTAAATGACAAAAAGCAGACTGAAATTCTCTTGGGACTCCAGCAGAGAGCAATGAAGGAGGTTGAATTCACCTTCTTGGGAAGTTCTAAAATGCACCTTCACTTGAGCACAGGAGCTAAGCCATCGTAACCTTTGTTGAGTATGTCTGCGTAGACAGACATATTTAGACCATGTTATTTAAGCCACGTTATCATCTCTAGCTGCTAAGCTGCACTTCTTGCAAAGTATCTGCAACGTATTTTACAGGGTGGGCTTTGATGTGTAATCCCTGAGTAATATTGCAAAGAGAAGTACTTGGGGTGTGGGGTGGGGGGGGGAGCCGCAACTCTTAGGTTTTTCAAATCATGGTTCCATTTGAAAGTCAAAAAAGATGTCAAACCTTTCTTTCCTAGACCTATTACCAGCACAAACTGTACCAGAATTTATGACCTGTAACTGTACCGTGGACGCTCTTTCTCTGGACTATTCCTTAAGAAACAAAGTCCTCACTAGAAATAAAACAAAATTAGCCAAGTATTGGCCTGGATTAGTTCCAAGGCTCTGTACTAAAGGCCAAACACGTGTAATAATAGTAACCAGTGGACTAAAAGTTAAATCAATAGAGCATTACTCAGTTCAAAGACATCTTGTGTCCTAATGTTCTCACAGAAGACTGTCAAAACCTGTCTATTTTTGTGGGTTTCTTTTATTCATTTAGCTGTACCTTCTACTTCTCTCCACTGTCTGAGAACATTGATGATAAGGTTGGATGACCTCATGTCAACTTGTAGAAGTAAAGAAAGAGAAGCCAGTAAAGAAAGGCAAATTTGTTAATTGCAGGTGGAAAGAGGGAGGCCAACAAAAGAAAACAAAAGAACAGTACTAATGAAATGCTCCCCTGTCTTCTGTGAAAAGTAAAGGCACAGACAAGAAAGAACAAGTGCAAAATTCTCACTAGAGAAACGCACTTGATCTGACTCAAGTATTTTGCCGTACATTTCTTGCTGTTTTCTCATGCCAAACATATTAACCATTGAAGGTGTCCCTTTCCTCTCTCTGGAATCCAGCTAGGAAGATGGCTGTGTCATTGCTGACAAGCAGCTATTCTCAGAGGTGTCCAGCTGAAAGTCCTAGATCAATTGATTTGCTCTGTCACTTTGATATGGCATGACTTACAGTTTCAGCACCTGAACTTGCCAGCCCTACAATGCTTTGCCCCTTGAATGCTTAGATAGGCTCCTTGGCAACTGGCATTTGTAAGGACTTGAAACTATGCAGAATTTGCACCGTGAGATGATGCCAAATGAGTCACACCAGTAGATTAACTGGGGCATGCAAGGCAGAGAGAGGGAAATGAGAGCACAAGAAGAGAGTACACAAGAAGAGAGTACAATCTCCTTTTTTTCTGAAACACTGAAGAGATCCAAGTGAACACAAATCCTCCTAGGGGTAGTTCTTGCAAAAGACTAAGAGTTCTTTTTGTGTTCACAGGCCTGGAATATTTAGCTTTGGATGACGGCAAAATGCAGATGACAAAACGAGGCCTTGAAGTCACATCCAGTATGAAGCAGTAGGAAAGAGGAAAGCAGCTGAGAGCGTCAGCCCTGCTAAGTAGTCTCAGTATTCTTCCTGACATGAGCAGAAATTTGAAATGAGTCTCTGAAAATGACAAAGGAGGCAGAAGAAAAGGGAGCGATGACTCCTCTGGCATAGTGCTTCCTAACAGGGATCTTCAAAATGTCAAGGTTGTATCATCCTTTCAACTGAAGGAAGGTATGAAAACAACAGGAAGGAAAAGGCATCCAATACTCTGGGCAGTGTACTTCTAGACAGAAAGGCCACTGATGGAAAAACCAACTAAACTGGCACCAATGCAGCAGCATTGTACTAAAGCCAGAAACGTCCAGCGCTTCGTTCTCTGCCATTCCATTCAGATGCACACAGCAGCTCTGCAACATTCCTACTGATCATCTCCTTGGCAAAGTGGCAGTGAGGGTCCGTGGTGATGCAGAGTCCCCAGGCAGATGCAAAGGAGAGCTGCTTTCTTGCAAAAACCAGGCTTTTGAAACACTCAGGCCTTTCTCATTTCCATAGCTTTAAGCCATAACAAACACAATTCAGCCAACCACCATGCACCACGCTGTGAACACACGACGCTTCTAGAACTTGTTGATCTACCTCGAAGTCAGCTGCCTCACCTTGCCACAGTCCTTTTCTACTTAGCCAAAGTAATGGGCCTCAGCCCAAGGCCTTCCTTTTGTAAGCTTCTAGCTCGATGCAGCAGCAAACCACTACTTTCTTCTGTGCCAAGACTTTAGGTAGACGATTTGCATCTGCCCTCCTTCCAGTGAAACCTAATGGGGAGAGAAAAGCCTCCCAGAGATGTTCAGTCATTCCATTTTCTAGACAGGCCAAATCCAAAGAAAAGCAAGCGATGGCATTGTGTACTTGCTCTTACAAAACACCTGCTGCCCTCTGACAATCAACTAGCAGAAAACCAGCCAAACTGAGACTTGAGGAAAACAACCCTTGGAAGGGAATAATGATGTGATCAATCAAGACAACACTTTTCCAGGCTACCGAGATACTGGAAATGTCAGCAAAGGCTTGAGAGCAAAGGCTGCACTAATGGGAAAAGGGTAAAAGAATCCCAAGAAAAACATGACCAAAGATTAAAACAATTCCAAGAAGAACATAGGCAACTAACCTGTTGAAGCCTTCAGAAAAACAGTGGCCGCTGATTTACATAGGCCATTCAAGTTAATTGACCCGTGCCCCTTCCACTCCCTTTTCGGCACCATATTGAGTGAATTGAGACCATGGAATCACAATTCCTTGGATTCTGTTCTTAACTTCAGGAGAGAAGTACAGCAGCTGAAGTACCTGTTACTGATGTGATACCCAGGAACACCGAGTTGACACATTTCTTTCTTGGCCAATCACAACAAGCAAGGCTAAAAGGATAAGGCTGGCTTATTTCCATGACACATTTCTTGTTTTACAGCCTGCTCTGATTCCGGTGAAACTTTTTCATTAGCTTCTCTCTAAAAGGAGAAAGTCCAATTCAACGTCCCGCCCTACTACTGCAAGTATAACATTTGGTTTGTGGAGACGAAAAAATTGAATTGGAAGGTACAGAGCCCCCGGAGCTAAGAGGCGCTCGGGGCGTCTTTCGGCAGAAGCGGCGCTAAGAGAGCACTGTGAGCGGTACAATCGTCTTTGCGCGAAGAAGCCGCTTCTTCGGCTCCGGGAGCCGGAGAGAGCGGCAGCATCGGAAAGGTGAAGAAGGAAGCTGTACAACACTGGGATTGTGTGCGCAGCTTGCCAACTGATAGAAAACAGTACCTTACCACTTTCCTGACGTTTCCAATCACATGAATATTCGATTGGAAGCTGTTTTGGACAACTTTTCTTTCCTTCATGCCAGACACTTGGCAGACCTCCGTGCAACGTCCAGAACACGATGGGAGATGTTTTCTGTGCTCCCGCAGGTTTTCCTTGCCAGACAGAGTGGAAAAGCTTTCTGCTAGGATGTAGACCACAAAAGACGCTAAAGACGAAGGTACGATGCTCTCCGGAGCTAAGAGCCGCTCCCGGGCTTCTTTCGGCAGAAGCGGCGCTAAGAGAGCACTGTGAGCGGTACAATCGTCTTTGCGCGAAGAAGCCGCTTCTTCGGCTCCGGGAGCCGGAGAGAGCGGCAGCATCGGAAAGGTGAAGAAGGAAGCTGTACAACACTGGGATTGTGTGCGCAGCTTGCCAACTGATAGAAAACAGTACCTTACACTTTCCTGACGTTTCCAATCACATGAATATTCGATTGGAAGCTGTTTTGGACAACTTTTCTTTCCTTCATGCCAGACACTTGGCAGACCTCCGTGCAACGTCCAGAACACGATGGGAGATGTTTTCTGTGCTCCCGCAGGTTTTCCTTGCCAGACAGAGTGGAAAAGCTTTCTGCTAGGATGTAGACCACAAAAGACCCTAAAGACAAAGGTACGATGCTCTCCGGAGCTAAGCGCCGCTCCCGGGCTTCTTTCGGCAGAAGCGGCGCTAAGAGAGCACTGTGAGCGGTACAATCGTCTTTGCGCGAAGAAGCCGCTTCTTCGGCTCCGGGAGCCGGAGAGAGCGGCAGCATCGGAAAGGTGAAGAAGGAAGCTGTACAACACTGGGATTGTGTGCGCAGCTTGCCAACTGATAGAAAACAGTACCTTACACTTTCCTGACGTTTCCAATCACATGAACATGTAGTGGAAAAGCTTTTTGCTAAGATGTAGACGACAAGAGAGTCTAAATACTGGATGAGAGCAAATGACACCTATCTCTAAAAAAGGCAATTAGGAAGACTCGGAATAGTACAAACCAGCCAGCCTCCTTTTTATCCCCAGGAAGTTGATGAAGCAGCTCTTCCTGGAAAACCTTGCCAGCCACATGCACGACGACAAAATAATGTAGTTAGCATGATTTTTCAGGGGAATTTCATGCTGAACTTCACTTTAAACTCCTCTGATGAATCCACTTGACTGGTAGATGAAGGGAATATTATCTGCCTGGGCTTCAGGGAGGTTTTTGACATATCTCTACGTGGCAGCACGCATCCATATGGAAGCAATAGTGCAAAGGGGAGGGAACCAGTGTCTTTTCAGTGATGCTGAGTGAAAAAACAAGAGGCAGTGGGCACTCTCTGAAATACAGGAGATTGCCATTGACCATCAGCAAATGATTCTTTACTGTGAGGGTGACTGAACCACGGCACAGGCTGCCCAGAAAGATTGTGGAGCCTGGATCTTTGAAGACATTAAAAGTACACCCAGATAGACTCCTGGGCAAGAGGCTCTAGGTATCCTGGTTTAGGCAGGGGGGTTGGGCCTGGTTAGCCCCACCAACCCCTTCCACTCTCATTCATTCTGTGCTAGTGAATTCTCTTCAAGATGCATTTCAAGCACTTGCATGACAAAGTTCTGTGAAGACAGAGATCCAAATGGACACGGCATCTAAGTTCCTTAAGCAGTGTTCAAGAAGAATGTAAAACTCTGGGACGAGTGTCTCTTCCCTAACTGAATCCCTTTCATGGGAAAATTCCCAGCTCTAGAAAGATCTTCTGATACGCATGCTTAAGACTGACACTGGCTGAGCAAATTTCTCCCTATGTGTATCCAAGACCAGTTAGGATCTTCACCCAAAGTGCTGTCAACATAGTCACAGAATGTCTATTGTTAAGAAGTGACAACTTCCATCAGCATGGCAACTATTGGTCCACCAAATGGATGAATGGATGGGAATTATCTACTTGGGTTAAAAACAAAAAGAAAGAGTTGGTCTTTATTTATGAATTTCATTGCAATATTATAAGGGAAGAAAAAGACCTAAGTCCTTGACTTTCTTAACTCGAGGAAAGATTTTAAAAATTCCTTGTAAAAATGTATGATCACAATCAGACTATTGAAACCATTTGAGTTGGGAAAAGAGTTCACAAATTGTCTAGAGAGTGGCAAAGAAGCCAAGAAAAATAGGAAAGAAACAAAAAGAGAGCAGAAGCGTCAGCTTCATTGTACAAGCTCGTTCTAGAAGTGGTCTGCTGGGAAAAGGAGGCCCCAGTTGAATTTCCAATGTATTCCTGCGCTTGATTCAGTAACCGGTCAATGTAAAAACCAATCCTTTTGTACAACTTCTTCCAGCAACAAAAACTCCAACAGGCTGACACTACCATCATGCCTGTTCCAGACATATTTCAAAGAGAAATGATGATTTTCTTGAAAACCTACTTGCATAAAAGTTGCAAGATGGTGGAGGGATTCCCACATCCTCCTGCCTCCATCTGGCTTGAAAGTAGATTTGATAAAATATGCAACAAAGCACATGATTTATAAGGTAGAGTCAAATGGATGATTTGGGAATTGATCTCTTGTTGATAGGAAACTTCATATCCACTCTGTGTGACCTTTCTAAAACAAAATGTGGAGCTGAGGCATGAATCTGCCACAACAATTGTAAAGCAAACATACACACTCCCCTTCACATGCCCCCCCTTCCACACACACCTAGGCACACACAGAGATCAGCATAGCAGATCATGAACACCTTGGAAAAGACTGAAATGCTCAATGCCTCTCTTGATGGGCAAAAGAGCTGGTGCAGTAATTCAAATGCCTGGTACAGAAATTCTGTTTCATATTTAGCTCCTATTTAAAACACAGCTTTTCATTTCATTCTATTTACAGAATATTTCATGTCATTTGCTTCTTTAAAATTACTTAGTTCTCACCTGTTGTATGTCTAGGAATATTTTCTTCCAAAAATAGAAAAAAATAGATGCTATCTTTTCAGCAGAAAACATTGGTTGATACAATTTGAAACCATCATGATATGGAAGAATTGTTCTGTCCCTCTCGAAGGTGGAAGAAGCATTTGGATCACAGATCATCTACAATGAAATACTTGACATGTTTAAGATGCTTTCAATCAATTTTGATCGTCAATTGCTTCTTCGTTGTAAACAGTAATTTTTCAGTGAAGGGAAAGTGTGTGTGCTATATCTACATGATGTGGTCAAACCCAGTTCCTACTAATGGCCAGGCTGAACTCCAGTAAATAATGTCCCGAATGATATTTTGCCGCCTTCTTTGGCACTTCATGAAATCTTACCATGATGAAGTGCTGAAACACAGAGATTTTCTCTTAGACAGTGTCTCATGTTGTAACCCATCCCATGGATTTTATGCTGTAATTCTTATCTCTTTTAAAATTTGCTATCTTCTGTACAGTTTTCATGAACCTTTCTGTTACAGTAGTGAAAATCACAGATAAATGTCATTTTGTACAACTTTGAATTTACCCCAAGAGCTGAGAGAAAACTTGCTCCTATACTTCAATCCCAGTTTCTTCTATAGTCCAACTTTGTTTCTCTACCATCAAGCTTCTCCTTTGTTGCTGCTCCAAGCCCCGTCCAAGCTGACCTTGAATACTTTCAGGGATGGGACACCCACAACTTCTCTGGGCAACCTGTCCCAGTGTTCCAGCACTCCCACAGTAAAAAAGGCCTTCCTTTCATCTAATATGTGTAGGAAATCATAAATCTAGGCATAGAAACTTGGAGTGCAAATTTGAAATTCTTTTGATTTGAAGCACATTTTATATGAATACTGACTTACAGATGACTAAAAGATGTTGATGGGCATTTGAGCTGACAAGTTTTGAAAAAGTGCACGGAAATTAAAATTGAAACCACTAAAATTAAAAACTTCTTGCCATTTTCTTTTTCCTCTCCTATTCAAAATTGCATATGTCAGATATCAGTGCTTCATGCAAACCTCTCAGATGCTCTCAGAGAAAAAGCTTTTCTTTCAGACTAAGTTGTGGTTGACGTAGAACACTAGCAGGAGCGAAAGTTTTTCTGGGCATCGGGGCAGCACCTTCTCCTTGGATTTGTGTGCAGAAAGCATTTTATCCAAACTGGAAAATAGACCCAACTCTGTTCTATTCATCATTCTTACTGCATCAGGCCTGAAGATGCTGTGAAAAGTAGCCTGTGGACCTTGAAGATAGCGCATGTGAAACAGATGAGAGGTGATGGAGAAGTTGAGAGAAGAAAGAGCATATGGCCCAGTACGGACGCCAGAAAGTATTTCTTCATGTGATCATGGCAGATTGCAGGAGCCTCTTGGTACTATCAAACCAGCCCGACTTGGCACTGGTGCCACCTTGGGTCTGGGAACCATCCTGCGTATCGTGGATTTTCAGGAGCCAGCCGGCCACTCCCAGCCACAGGCCCTTAAACACAGACCTCGGCCCTCTTACCTGGCCAAAAAACCTCATCTGCCCCGCTTCTGCATGGCACATTGCAGGAGCCACTTGGTAATATCAAACCAGCCCGACTTGGCTCTGGTGCCACCTTGGGTCTGGGAACCATCCTGCATATCATGGATTTTCAGGAGCCAGCAAGACACTCTTGGCCACAGGCCCCCAAACACAAACCTCGGCCCTTTTCCCTGGCAAAGAAAAGTCACCTGCCCTGCTTCTGGATGGCAGATTGCAGGAGCAACTTGGTACTATCAAACCAGCCCGACTTGGCAATGTTGCTACCTTGGGTCTGAGAAACATCCTGCGTATCGTGGATTTTCAGGAGCCAGCCGGCCTCTCCCAGCCACAGGCCCCCAAACACAATCCACGGCCCTTTTCCCTGGCAAACAACACTCACCTGCCCAACTTCTCGATGGCAGATTGCCGGAGTCCCTGGGTAATTTCAATCCAGCCCGACTTGGCAGCGTTTCCACCTTGCGTCTGGGAATCATCCTGCATATCAAAGAATTTCAGGAGTCAGCCGGCACTCTCAGTCACAGGCCCCCAAACACAAACCATGGCCCTTTTCCCTTGCAAACAAAACTCACCTGCCCCGCTTCTGGATGGCAGATTGCAGCAGCCACTTAGTCCTATCAAACCAGCCCGAATTGGCACTGTGTTGAAAGCGAAGGGAAGCCAACCCACCTTGTCGTTTATCAGCATTGACTCCAATTTATTGATTAAATCAGCCACTTTATATAACAGTGTTAATTAACTTCATGCATATTGCAAAATCCAAGCTCACTATAGGTTAACAGAGAAAACTCTAAGCCCTCCTTTTGTTTTACCATACCCATGATTGTTTCTTGCAAACAGGACCAGCGTTCCCACTGTGATATGAAAGTCAAGTATTGGAGAGTGCTTTTGTTACTTCTTTAGAAGGTTAGAATATGCCGAAAAGATGCTAGCTGGGGACTTGCAATTAATGAATTATTTGCTGTAAGTAGGTCAAATGACATGAGCTTTCAAAAAGGAAAAGTAGTCTTATTCCACCTGCCAATTCTAAAGTAGATTAATAAGCCTTAAGCAGAAGATGGATGTGAAGAGGGATATGACATGAAAGGTTAAGCAACACTGCTGACAGCAAAAGGCTTACCTGCTGCAGATACAGGAGACAAAATACTATTTGGACACAAACATTGCTATTCAGACGACAGTAAAATTCTGAGGGACAGCAAAATTTACTCAGTCATCATGACAGTAAAATTTGCTCCCATCAAAATGTGCTCATCAATTCTTAGTGTAAGCTAAGCACCTTAAGCAGAGGGTAGTTCAAGCCTAACTGGTATTTGATGGCAAAAAAGGCAACTTGGCCTGCGTTTCTCACTTCTACTCCATTCAAAAGCTTACTCTGTCTCAGATTCCTTTGGTGGGATACCAACGCAAGCCGCCAAACTGCACGAAAATGATGATTTAAAGAAAGATAGATGAGAAAAATGGAATAATGGTTCATGTTCTTTTCCTTCCAACTGCTTTGTTTGCCCTTTGAATTTTTTGAAGTCCTTTCTGGTGTCACCATGGTTGCACTGCAGCAAGTGTTGGGCTGTAAGCTGTCCATATTGCCGGCTTCTGGACTGCCTTCAGAAAACTTCCCACTGGTTTTGTCTAGAAATCACAAGCAGTAGAGATGACAAAGACTGCAGAAACCTTCTCATCTCCTTCTAGAGCAAGACCATGTCTTTCAGCCACTCTTAACTAGACAACTTTCATCAGTCATGAGGGAGTCTCATGTTCAAGAGCTAAGCAGTGACAGCTGTAAATGACAAAAAGCAGACTGAAATTCTCTTGGGACTCCAGCAGAGAGCAATGAAGGAGGTTGAATTCACCTTCTTGGGAAGTTCTAAAATGCACCTTCACTTGAGCACAGGAGCTAAGCCATCGTAACCTTTGTTGAGTATGTCTGCGTAGACAGACATATTTAGACCATGTTATTTAAGCCACGTTATCATCTCTAGCTGCTAAGCTGCACTTCTTGCAAAGTATCTGCAACGTATTTTACAGGGTGGGCTTTGATGTGTAATCCCTGAGTAATATTGCAAAGAGAAGTACTTGGGGTGTGGGGTGGGGGGGGGAGCCGCAACTCTTAGGTTTTTCAAATCATGGTTCCATTTGAAAGTCAAAAAAGATGTCAAACCTTTCTTTCCTAGACCTATTACCAGCACAAACTGTACCAGAATTTATGACCTGTAACTGTACCGTGGACGCTCTTTCTCTGGACTATTCCTTAAGAAACAAAGTCCTCACTAGAAATAAAACAAAATTAGCCAAGTATTGGCCTGGATTAGTTCCAAGGCTCTGTACTAAAGGCCAAACACGTGTAATAATAGTAACCAGTGGACTAAAAGTTAAATCAATAGAGCATTACTCAGTTCAAAGACATCTTGTGTCCTAATGTTCTCACAGAAGACTGTCAAAACCTGTCTATTTTTGTGGGTTTCTTTTATCCATTTAGCTGTACCTTCTACTTCTCTCCACTGTCTGAGAACATTGATGATAAGGTTGGATGACCTCATGTCAACTTGTAGAAGTAAAGAAAGAGAAGCCAGTAAAGAAAGGCAAATTTGTTAATTGCAGGTGGAAAGAGGGAGGCCAACAAAAGAAAACAAAAGAACAGTACTAATGAAATGCTCCCCTGTCTTCTGTGAAAAGTAAAGGCACAGACAAGAAAGAACAAGTGCAAAATTCTCACTAGAGAAACGCACTTGATCTGACTCAAGTATTTTGCCGTACATTTCTTGCTGTTTTCTCATGCCAAACATATTAACCATTGAAGGTGTCCCTTTCCTCTCTCTGGAATCCAGCTAGGAAGATGGCTGTGTCATTGCTGACAAGCAGCTATTCTCAGAGGTGTCCAGCTGAAAGTCCTAGATCAATTGATTTGCTCTGTCACTTTGATATGGCATGACTTACAGTTTCAGCACCTGAACTTGCCAGCCCTACAATGCTTTGCCCCTTGAATGCTTAGATAGGCTCCTTGGCAACTGGCATTTGTAAGGACTTGAAACTATGCAGAATTTGCACCGTGAGATGATGCCAAATGAGTCACACCAGTAGATTAACTGGGGCATGCAAGGCAGAGAGAGGGAAATGAGAACACAAGAAGAGAGTACACAAGAAGAGAGTACAATCTCCTTTTTTTCTGAAACACTGAAGAGATCAAAGTGAACACAAATCCTCCTAGGGGTAGTTCTTGCAAAAGACTAAGAGTTCTTTTTGTGTTCACAGGCCTGGAATATTTAGCTTTGGATGACGGCAAAATGCAGATGACAAAACGAGGCCTTGAAGTCACATCCAGTATGAAGCAGTAGGAAAGAGGAAAGCAGCTGAGAGCGTCAGCCCTGCTAAGTAGTCTCAGTATTCTTCCTGACATGAGCAGAAATTTGAAATGAGTCTCTGAAAATGACAAAGGAGGCAGAAGAAAAGGGAGCGATGACTCCTCTGGCATAGTGCTTCCTAACAGGGATCTTCAAAGTGTCAAGGTTGTATCATCCTTTCAACTGAAGGAAGGTATGAAAACAACAGGAAGGAAAAGGCATCCAATACTCTGGGCAGTGTACTTCTAGACAGAAAGGCCACTGATGGAAAAACCAACTAAACTGGCACCAATGCAGCAACATTGTACTAAAGCCAGAAACGTCCAGCGCTTCGTTCTCTGCCATTCCATTCAGATGCACACAGCAGCTCTGCAACATTCCTACTGATCATCTCCTTGGCAAAGTGGCAGTGAGGGTCCGTGGTGATGCAGAGTCCCCAGGCAGATGCAAAGGAGAGCTGCTTTCTTGCAAAAACCAGGCTTTTGAAACACTCAGGCCTTTCTCATTTCCATAGCTTTAAGCCATAACAAACACAATTCAGCCAACCACCATGCACCACGCTGTGAACACACGACGCTTCTAGAACTTGTTGATCTACCTCGAAGTCAGCTGCCTCACCTTGCCACAGTCCTTTTCTACTTAGCCAAAGTAATGGGCCTCAGCCCAAGGCCTTCCTTTTGTAAGCTTCTAGCTCGATGCAGCAGCAAACCACTACTTTCTTCTGTGCCAAGACTTTAGGTAGACGATTTGCATCTGCCCTCCTTCCAGTGAAACCTAATGGGGAGAGAAAAGCCTCCCAGAGATGTTCAGTCATTCCATTTTCTAGACAGGCCAAATCCAAAGAAAAGCAAGCGATGGCATTGTGTACTTGCTCTTACAAAACACCTGCTGCCCTCTGACAATCAACTAGCAGAAAACCAGCCAAACTGAGACTTGAGGAAAACAACCCTTGGAAGGGAATAATGATGTGATCAATCAAGACAACACTTTTCCAGGCTACCGAGATACTGGAAATGTCAGCAAAGCCTTGAGAGCAAAGGCTGCACTAATGGGAAAAGGGTAAAAGAATCCCAAGAAAAACATGACCAAAGATTAAAACAATTCCAAGAAGAACATAGGCAACTAACCTGTTGAAGCCTTCAGAAAAACAGTGGCCGCTGATTTACATAGGCCATTCAAGTTAATTGACCCGTGCCCCTTCCACTCCCTTTTCGGCACCATATTGAGTGAATTGAGACCATGGAATCACAATTCCTTGGATTCTGTTCTTAACTTCAGGAGAGAAGTACAGCAGCTGAAGTACCTGTTACTGATGTGATACCCAGGAACACCGAGTTGACACATTTCTTTCTTGGCCAATCACAACAAGCAAGGCTAAGAGGATAAGGCTGGCTTATTTCCATGACACATTTCTTGTTTTACAGCCTGCTCTGATTCCGGTGAAACTTTTTCATTAGCTTGTCTCTAAAAGGAGAAAGTCCAATTCAACGTCCCGCCCTACTACTGCAAGATTAACATTTGGTTTGTGGAGAAGAAAAAATTGAATTGGAAGGTACAGAGCCCCCGGAGCTAAGAGGCGCTCGGGGCGCCTTTCGGCAGAAGCGGCGCTAAGAGAGCACTGTGAGCGGTACAATCGTCTTTGCGCGAAGAAGCCGCTTCTTCGGCTCCGGGAGCCGGAGAGAGCGGCAGCATCGGAAAGGTGAAGAAGGAAGCTGTACAACACTGGGATTGTGTGCGCAGCTTGCCAACTGATAGAAAACAGTACCTTACCACTTTCCTGACGTTTCCAATCACATGAATATTCGATTGGAAGCTGTTTTGGACAACTTTTCTTTCCTTCATGCCAACCACTTGGCAGACCTCCGTGCAACGTCCAGAACACGATGGGAGATGTTTTCTGTGCTCCCGCAGGTTTTCCTTGCCAGACAGAGTGGAAAAGCTTTTTGCTAGGATGTAGACCACAAAAGACGCTAAAGACGAAGGTACGATGCTCTCCGGAGCTAAGCACCGCTCCCGGGCTTCTTTCGGCAGAAGCGGCGCTAAGAGAGCACTGTGAGCGGTACAATCGTCTTTGCGCGAAGAAGCCGCTTCTTCGGCTCCGGGAGCCGGAGAGAGCGGCAGCATCGGAAAGGTGAAGAAGGAAGCTGTACAACACTGGGATTGTGTGCGCAGCTTGCCAACTGATAGAAAACAGTACCTTACCACTTTCCTGACGTTTCCAATCACATGAATATTCGATTGGAAGCTGTTTTGGACAACTTTTCTTTCCTTCATGCCAAACACTTGGCAGACCTCCGTGCAACGTCCAGAACACGATGGGAGATGTTTTCTGTGCTCCCGCAGGTTTTCCTTGCCAGACAGAGTGGAAAAGCTTTCTGCTAGGATGTAGACCACAAAAGACGCTAAAGACGAAGGTACGATGCTCTCCGGAGCTAAGCGCCGCTCCCGGGCTTCTTTCGGCAGAAGCGGCGCTAAGAGAGCACTGTGAGCGGTACAATCGTCTTTGCGCGAAGAAGCCGCTTCTTCGGCTCCGGGAGCCGGAGAGAGCGGCAGCATCGGAAAGGTGAAGAAGGAAGCTGTACAACACTGGGATTGTGTGCGCAGCTTGCCAACTGATAGAAAACAGTACCTTACACTTTCCTGACGTTTCCAATCACATGAATATTCGATTGGAAGCTGTTTTGGACAACTTTTCTTTCCTTCATGCCAGACACTTGGCAGACCTCCGTGCAACGTCCAGAACACGATGGGAGATGTTTTCTGTGCTCCCGCAGGTTTTCCTTGCCAGACAGAGTGGAAAAGCTTTCTGCTAGGATGTAGACCACAAAAGACGCTAAAGACAAAGGTACGATGCTCTCCGGAGCTAAGCGCCGCTCCCGGGCTTCTTTCGGCAGAAGCGGCGCTAAGAGAGCACTGTGAGCGGTACAATCGTCTTTGCGCGAAGAAGCCGCTTCTTCGGCTCCGGGAGCCGGAGAGAGCGGCAGCATCGGAAAGGTGAAGAAGGAAGCTGTACAACACTGGGATTGTGTGCGCAGCTTGCCAACTGATAGAAAACAGTACCTTACACTTTCCTGACGTTTCCAATCACATGAACATGTAGTGGAAAAGCTTTTTGCTAAGATGTAGACGACAAGAGAGTCTAAAGACTGGATGAGAGCAAATGACACCTATCTCTAAAAAAGGCAATTAGGAAGACTCGGAATAGTACAAACCAGCCAGCCTCCTTTTTATCCCCAGGAAGTTGATGAAGCAGCTCTTCCTGGAAAACCTTGCCAGGCACATGCACGACGACAAAATAATGTAGTTAGCATGATTTTTCAGGGGAATTTCATGCTGAACTTCACTTTAAACTCCTCTGATGAATCCACTTGACTGGTAGATGAAGGGAATATTATCTGCCTGGGCTTCAGGGAGGTTTTTGACATATCTCTACGTGGCAGCACGCATCCATATGGAAGCAATAGTGCAAAGGGGAGGGAACCAGTGTCTTTTCAGTGATGCTGAGTGAAAAAACAAGAGGCAGTGGGCACTCTCTGAAATACAGGAGATTGCCATTGACCATCAGCAAATGATTCTTTACTGTGAGGGTGACTGAACCACGGCACAGGCTGCCCAGAAAGATTGTGGAGCCTGGATCTTTGAAGACATTAAAAGTACACCCAGATAGACTCCTGGGCAAGAGGCTCTAGGTATCCTGGTTTAGGCAGGGGGGTTGGGCCTGGTTAGCCCCACCAACCCCTTCCACTCTCATTCATTCTGTGCTAGTGAATTCTCTTCAAGATGCATTTCAAGCACTTGCATGACAAAGTTCTGTGAAGACAGAGATCCAAATGGACACGGCATCTAAGTTCCTTAAGCAGTGTTCAAGAAGAATGTAAAACTCTGGGACGAGTGTCTCTTCCCTAACTGAATCCCTTTCATGGGAAAATTCCCAGCTCTAGAAAGATCTTCTGATACGCATGCTTAAGACTGACACTGGCTGAGCAAATTTCTCCCTATGTGTATCCAAGACCAGTTAGGATCTTCACCCAAAGTGCTGTCAACATAGTCACAGAATGTCTATTGTTAAGAAGTGACAACTTCCATCAGCATGGCAACTATTGGTCCACCAAATGGATGAATGGATGGGAATTATCTACTTGGGTTAAAAACAAAAAGAAAGAGTTGGTCTTTATTTATCAATTTCATTGCAATATTATAAGGGAAGAAAAAGACCTAAGTCCTTGACTTTCTTAACTCGAGGAAAGATTTTAAGAATTCCTTGTAAAAATGTATGATCACAATCAGACTATTGAAACCATTTGAGTTGGGAAAAGAGTTCACAAATTGTCTAGAGAGTGGCAAAGAAGCCAAGAAAAATAGGAAAGAAACAAAAAGAGAGCAGAAGCGTCAGCTTCATTGTACAAGCTCGTTCTAGAAGTGGTCTGCTGGGAAAAGGAGGCCCCAGTTGAATTTCCAATGTATTCCTGCGCTTGATTCAGTAACCGGTCAATGTAAAAACCAATCCTTTTGTACAACTTCTTCCAGCAACAAAAACTCCAACAGGCTGACACTACCATCATGCCTGTTCCAGACATATTTCAAAGAGAAATGATGATTTTCTTGAAAACCTACTTGCATAAAAGTTGCAAGATGGTGGAGGGATTCCCACATCCTCCTGCCTCCATCTGGCTTGAAAGTAGATTTGATAAAATATGCAACAAAGCACATGATTTATAAGGTAGAGTCAAATGGATGATTTGGGAATTGATCTCTTGTTGATAGGAAACTTCATATCCACTCTGTGTGACCTTTCTAAAACAAAATGTGGAGCTGAGGCATGAATCTGCCACAACAATTGTAAAGCAAACATACACACTCCCCTTCACATGCCCCCCCTTCCACACACACCTAGGCACACACAGAGATCAGCATAGCAGATCATGAACACCTTGGAAAAGACTGAAATGCTCAATGCCTCTCTTGATGGGCAAAAGAGCTGGTGCAGTAATTCAAATGCCTGGTACAGAAATTCTGTTTCATATTTAGCTCCTATTTAAAACACAGCTTTTCATTTCATTCTATTTACAGAATATTTCATGTCATTTGCTTCTTTAAAATTACTTAGTTCTCACCTGTTGTATGTCTAGGAATATTTTCTTCCAAAAATAGAAAAAAATAGATGCTATCTTTTCAACAGAAAACATTGGTTGATACAATTTGAAACCATCATGATATGGAAGAATTGTTCTGTCCCTCTCGAAGGTGGAAGAAGCATTTGGATCACAGATCATCTACAATGAAATACTTGACATGTTTAAGATGCTTTCAATCAATTTTGATCGTCAATTGCTTCTTCGTTGTAAACAGTAATTTTTCAGTGAAGGGAAAGTGTGTGTGGTATATCTACATGATGTGGTCAAACCCAGTTCCTACTAATGGCCAGGCTGAACTCCAGTAAATAATGTCCCGAATGATATTTTGCCGCCTTCTTTGGCACTTCATGAAATCTTACCATGATGAAGTGCTGAAACACAGAGATTTTCTCTTAGACAGTGTCTCATGTTGTAACCCATCCCATGGATTTTATGCTGTAATTCTTATCTCTTTTAAAATTTGCTATCTTCTGTACAGTTTTCATGAACCTTTCTGTTACAGTAGTGAAAATCACAGATAAATGTCATTTTGTACAACTTTGAATTTACCCCAAGAGCTGAGAGAAAACTTGCTCCTATACTTCAATCCCAGTTTCTTCTATAGTCCAACTTTGTTTCTCTACCATCAAGCTTCTCCTTTGTTGCTGCTCCAAGCCCCGTCCAAGCTGACCTTGAATACTTTCAGGGATGGGACACCCACAACTTCTCTGGGCAACCTGTCCCAGTGTTCCAGCACTCCCACAGTAAAAAAGGCCTTCCTTTCATCTAATATGTGTAGGAAATCATAAATCTAGGCATAGAAACTTGGAGTGCAAATTTGAAATTCTTTTGATTTGAAGCACATTTTATATGAATACTGACTTACAGATGACTAAAAGATGTTGATGGGCATTTGAGCTGACAAGTTTTGAAAAAGTGCACGGAAATTAAAATTGAAACCACTAAAATTAAAAACTTCTTGCCATTTTCTTTTTCCTCTCCTATTCAAAATTGCATATGTCAGATATCAGTGCTTCATGCAAACCTCTCAGATGCTCTCAGAGAAAAAGCTTTTCTTTCAGACTAAGTTGTGGTTGACGTAGAACACTAGTAGGAGCGAAAGTTTTTCTGGGCATCGGGGCAGCACCTTCTCCTTGGATTTGTGTGCAGAAAGCATTTTATCCAAACTGGAAAATAGACCCAACTCTGTTCTATTCATCATTCTTACTGCATCAGGCCTGAAGATGCTGTGAAAAGTAGCCTGTGGACCTTGAAGATAGCGCATGTGAAACAGATGAGAGGTGATGGAGAAGTTGAGAGAAGAAAGAGCATATGGCCCAGTACGGACGCCAGAAAGTATTTCTTCATGTGATCATGGCAGATTGCAGGAGCCTCTTGGTACTATCAAACCAGCCCGACTTGGCACTGGTGCCACCTTGGGTCTGGGAACCATCCTGCGTATCGTGGATTTTCAGGAGCCAGCCGGCCACTCCCAGCCACAGGCCCTTAAACACAGACTTTGGCCCTCTTACCTGGCCAAAAAACCTCATCTGCCCCGCTTCTGCATGGCACATTGCAGGAGCCACTTGGTAATATCAAACCAGCCCGACTTGGCGCTGGTGCCACCTTGGGTCTGGGAACCATCCTGCATATCATGGATTTTCAGGAGCCAGCAAGACACTCTTGGCCACAGGCCCCCAAACACAAACCTCGGCCCTTTTCCCTGGCAAAGAAAAGTCACCTGCCCTGCTTCTGGATGGCAGATTGCAGGAGCAACTTGGTACTATCAAACCAGCCCGACTTGGCAATGTTGCTACCTTGGGTCTGAGAAACATCCTGCGTATCGTGGATTTTCAGGAGCCAGCCGGCCTCTCCCAGCCACAGGCCCCCAAACACAATCCACGGCCCTTTTCCCTGGCAAACAACACTCACCTGCCCAACTTCTCGATGGCAGATTGCCGGAGTCCCTGGGTAATTTCAATCCAGCCCGACTTGGCAGCGTTTCCACCTTGCGTCTGGGAATCATCCTGCATATCAAAGAATTTCAGGAGTCAGCCGGCACTCTCAGTCACAGGCCCCCAAACACAAACCATGGCCCTTTTCCCTTGCAAACAAAACTCACCTGCCCCGCTTCTGGATGGCAGATTGCAGCAGCCACTTAGTCCTATCAAACCAGCCCGAATTGGCACTGTGTTGAAAGCGAAGGGAAGCCAACCCACCTTGTCGTTTATCAGCATTGACTCCAATTTATTGATTAAATCAGCCACTTTATATAACAGTGTTAATTAACTTCATGCATATTGCAAAATCCAAGCTCACTATAGGTTAACAGAGAAAACTCTAAGCCCTCCTTTTGTTTTACCATACCCATGATTGTTTCTTGCAAACAGGACCAGCGTTCCCACTGTGATATGAAAGTCAAGTATTGGAGAGTGCTTTTGTTACTTCTTTAGAAGGTTAGAATATGCCGAAAAGATGCTAGCTGGGGACTTGCAATTAATGAATTATTTGCTGTAAGTAGGTCAAATGACATGAGCTTTCAAAAAGGAAAAGTAGTCTTATTCCACCTGCCAATTCTAAAGTAGATTAATAAGCCTTAAGCAGAAGATGGATGTGAAGAGGGATATGACATGAAAGGTTAAGCAACACTGCTGACAGCAAAAGGCTTACCTGCTGCAGATACAGGAGACAAAATACTATTTGGACACAAACATTGCTATTCAGACGACAGTAAAATTCTGAGGGACAGCAAAATTTACTCAGTCATCATGACAGTAAAATTTGCTCCCATCAAAATGTGCTCATCAATTCTTAGTGTAAGCTAAGCACCTTAAGCAGAGGGTAGTTCAAGCCTAACTGGTATTTGATGGCAAAAAAGGCAACTTGGCCTGCGTTTCTCACTTCTACTCCATTCAAAAGCTTACTCTGTCTCAGATTCCTTTGGTGGGATACCAACGCAAGCCGCCAAACTGCACGAAAATGATGATTTAAAGAAAGATAGATGAGAAAAATGGAATAATGGTTCATGTTCTTTTCCTTCCAACTGCTTTGTTTGCCCTTTGAATTTTTTGAAGTCCTTTCTGGTGTCACCATGGTTGCACTGCAGCAAGTGTTGGGCTGTAAGCTGTCCATATTGCCGGCTTCTGGACTGCCTTCAGAAAACTTCCCACTGGTTTTGTCTAGAAATCACAAGCAGTAGAGATGACAAAGACTGCAGAAACCTTCTCATCTCCTTCTAGAGCAAGACCATGTCTTTCAGCCACTCTTAACTAGACAACTTTCATCAGTCATGAGGGAGTCTCATGTTCAAGAGCTAAGCAGTGACAGCTGTAAATGACAAAAAGCAGACTGAAATTCTCTTGGGACTCCAGCAGAGAGCAATGAAGGAGGTTGAATTCACCTTCTTGGGAAGTTCTAAAATGCACCTTCACTTGAGCACAGGAGCTAAGCCATCGTAACCTTTGTTGAGTATGTCTGCGTAGACAGACATATTTAGACCATGTTATTTAAGCCACGTTATCATCTCTAGCTGCTAAGCTGCACTTCTTGCAAAGTATCTGCAACGTATTTTACAGGGTGGGCTTTGATGTGTAATCCCTGAGTAATATTGCAAAGAGAAGTACTTGGGGTGTGGGGTGGGGGGGGGAGCCGCAACTCTTAGGTTTTTCAAATCATGGTTCCATTTGAAAGTCAAAAAAGATGTCAAACCTTTCTTTCCTAGACCTATTACCAGCACAAACTGTACCAGAATTTATGACCTGTAACTGTACCGTGGACGCTCTTTCTCTGGACTATTCCTTAAGAAACAAAGTCCTCACTAGAAATAAAACAAAATTAGCCAAGTATTGGCCTGGATTAGTTCCAAGGCTCTGTACTAAAGGCCAAACACGTGTAATAATAGTAACCAGTGGACTAAAAGTTAAATCAATAGAGCATTACTCAGTTCAAAGACATCTTGTGTCCTAATGTTCTCACAGAAGACTGTCAAAACCTGTCTATTTTTGTGGGTTTCTTTTATCCATTTAGCTGTACCTTCTACTTCTCTCCACTGTCTGAGAACATTGATGATAAGGTTGGATGACCTCATGTCAACTTGTAGAAGTAAAGAAAGAGAAGCCAGTAAAGAAAGGCAAATTTGTTAATTGCAGGTGGAAAGAGGGAGGCCAACAAAAGAAAACAAAAGAACAGTACTAATGAAATGCTCCCCTGTCTTCTGTGAAAAGTAAAGGCACAGACAAGAAAGAACAAGTGCAAAATTCTCACTAGAGAAACGCACTTGATCTGACTCAAGTATTTTGCCGTACATTTCTTGCTGTTTTCTCATGCCAAACATATTAACCATTGAAGGTGTCCCTTTCCTCTCTCTGGAATCCAGCTAGGAAGATGGCTGTGTCATTGCTGACAAGCAGCTATTCTCAGAGGTGTCCAGCTGAAAGTCCTAGATCAATTGATTTGCTCTGTCACTTTGATATGGCATGACTTACAGTTTCAGCACCTGAACTTGCCAGCCCTACAATGCTTTGCCCCTTGAATGCTTAGATAGGCTCCTTGGCAACTGGCATTTGTAAGGACTTGAAACTATGCAGAATTTGCACCGTGAGATGATGCCAAATGAGTCACACCAGTAGATTAACTGGGGCATGCAAGGCAGAGAGAGGGAAATGAGAGCACAAGAAGAGAGTACACAAGAAGAGAGTACAATCTCCTTTTTTTCTGAAACACTGAAGAGATCCAAGTGAACACAAATCCTCCTAGGGGTAGTTCTTGCAAAAGACTAAGAGTTCTTTTTGTGTTCACAGGCCTGGAATATTTAGCTTTGGATGACGGCAAAATGCAGATGACAAAACGAGGCCTTGAAGTCACATCCAGTATGAAGCAGTAGGAAAGAGGAAAGCAGCTGAGAGCGTCAGCCCTGCTAAGTAGTCTCAGTATTCTTCCTGACATGAGCAGAAATTTGAAATGAGTCTCTGAAAATGACAAAGGAGGCAGAAGAAAAGGGAGCGATGACTCCTCTGGCATAGTGCTTCCTAACAGGGATCTTCAAAGTGTCAAGGTTGTATCATCCTTTCAACTGAAGGAAGGTATGAAAACAACAGGAAGGAAAAGGCATCCAATACTCTGGGCAGTGTACTTCTAGACAGAAAGGCCACTGATGGAAAAACCAACTAAACTGGCACCAATGCAGCAACATTGTACTAAAGCCAGAAACGTCCAGCGCTTCGTTCTCTGCCATTCCATTCAGATGCACACAGCAGCTCTGCAACATTCCTACTGATCATCTCCTTGGCAAAGTGGCAGTGAGGGTCCGTGGTGATGCAGAGTCCCCAGGCAGATGCAAAGGAGAGCTGCTTTCTTGCAAAAACCAGGCTTTTGAAACACTCAGGCCTTTCTCATTTCCATAGCTTTAAGCCATAACAAACACAATTCAGCCAACCACCATGCACCACGCTGTGAACACACGACGCTTCTAGAACTTGTTGATCTACCTCGAAGTCAGCTGCCTCACCTTGCCACAGTCCTTTTCTACTTAGCCAAAGTAATGGGCCTCAGCCCAAGGCCTTCCTTTTGTAAGCTTCTAGCTCGATGCAGCAGCAAACCACTACTTTCTTCTGTGCCAAGACTTTAGGTAGACGATTTGCATCTGCCCTCCTTCCAGTGAAACCTAATGGGGAGAGAAAAGCCTCCCAGAGATGTTCAGTCATTCCATTTTCTAGACAGGCCAAATCCAAAGAAAAGCAAGCGATGGCATGGTGTACTTGCTCTTACAAAACACCTGCTGCCCTCTGACAATCAACTAGCAGAAAACCAGCCAAACTGAGACTTGAGGAAAACAACCCTTGGAAGGGAATAATGATGTGATCAATCAAGACAACACTTTTCCAGGCTACCGAGATACTGGAAATGTCAGCAAAGGCTTGAGAGCAAAGGCTGCACTAATGGGAAAAGGGTAAAAGAATCCCAAGAAAAACATGACCAAAGATTAAAACAATTCCAAGAAGAACATAGGCAACTAACCTGTTGAAGCCTTCAGAAAAACAGTGGCCGCTGATTTACATAGGCCATTCAAGTTAATTGACCCGTGCCCCTTCCACTCCCTTTTCGGCACCATATTGAGTGAATTGAGACCATGGAATCACAATTCCTTGGATTCTGTTCTTAACTTCAGGAGAGAAGTACAGCAGCTGAAGTACCTGTTACTGATGTGATACCCAGGAACACCGAGTTGACACATTTCTTTCTTGGCCAATCACAACAAGCAAGGCTAAAAGGATAAGGCTGGCTTATTTCCATGACACATTTCTTGTTTTACAGCCTGCTCTGATTCCGGTGAAACTTTTTCATTAGCTTCTCTCTAAAAGGAGAAAGTCCAATTCAACGTCCCGCCCTACTACTGCAAGTATAACATTTGGTTTGTGGAGACGAAAAAATTGAATTGGAAGGTACAGAGCCCCCGGAGCTAAGAGGACCTCGGGGCGTCTTTCGGCAGAAGCGGCGCTAAGAGAGCACTGTGAGCGGTACAATCGTCTTTGCGCGAAGAAGCCGCTTCTTCGGCTCCGGGAGCCGGAGAGAGCGGCAGCATCGGAAAGGTGAAGAAGGAAGCTGTACAACACTGGGATTGTGTGCGCAGCTTGCCAACTGATAGAAAACAGTACCTTACCACTTTCCTGACGTTTCCAATCACATGAATATTCGATTGGAAGCTGTTTTGGACAACTTTTCTTTCCTTCATGCCAAACACTTGGCAGACCTCCGTGCAACATCCAGAACACGATGGGAGATGTTTTCTGTGCTCCCGCAGGTTTTCCTTGCCAGACAGAGTGGAAAAGCTTTCTGCTAGGATGTAGACCACAAAAGACGCTAAAGACGAAGGTACGATGCTCTCCGGAGCTAAGAGCCGCTCCCGGGCTTCTTTCGGCAGAAGCGGCGCTAAGAGAGCACTGTGAGCGGTACAATCGTCTTTGTGCGAAGAAGCCGCTTCTTCGGCTCCGGGAGCCGGAGAGAGCGGCAGCATCGGAAAGGTGAAGAAGGAAGCTGTACAACACTGGGATTGTGTGCGCAGCTTGCCAACTGATAGAAAACAGTACCTTACACTTTCCTGACGTTTCCAATCACATGAACATGTAGTGGAAAAGCTTTTTGCTAAGATGTAGACGACAAGAGAGTCTAAAGACTGGATGAGAGCAAATGACACCTATCTCTAAAAAAGGCAATTAGGAGGACTCGGAATAGTACAAACCAGCCAGCCTCCTTTTTATCCCCAGGAAGTTGATGAAGCAGCTCTTCCTGGAAAACCTTGCCAGCCACATGCACGACGACAAAATAATGTAGTTAGCATGATTTTTCAGGGGAATTTCATGCTGAACTTCACTTTAAACTCCTCTGATGAATCCACTTGACTGGTAGATGAAGGGAATATTATCTGCCTGGGCTTCAGGGAGGTTTTTGACATATCTCTACATGGCAGCACGCATCCATATGGAAGCAATAGTGCAAAGGGGAGGGAACCAGTGTCTTTTCAGTGATGCTGAGTGAAAAAACAAGAGGCAGTGGGCACTCTCTGAAATACAGGAGATTGCCATTGACCATCAGCAAATGATTCTTTACTGTGAGGGTGACTGAACCACGGCACAGGCTGCCCAGAAAGATTGTGGAGCCTGGATCTTTGAAGACATTAAAAGTACACCCAGATAGACTCCTGGGCAAGAGGCTCTAGGTATCCTGGTTTAGGCAGGGGGGTTGGGCCTGGTTAGCCCCACCAACCCCTTCCACTCTCATTCATTCTGTGCTAGTGAATTCTCTTCAAGATGCATTTCAAGCACTTGCATGACAAAGTTCTGTGAAGACAGAGATCCAAATGGACACGGCATCTAAGTTCCTTAAGCAGTGTTCAAGAAGAATGTAAAACTCTGGGACGAGTGTCTCTTCCCTAACTGAATCCCTTTCATGGGAAAATTCCCAGCTCTAGAAAGATCTTCTGATACGCATGCTTAAGACTGACACTGGCTGAGCAAATTTCTCCCTATGTGTATCCAAGACCAGTTAGGATCTTCACCCAAAGTGCTGTCAACACAGTCACAGAATGTCTATTGTTAAGAAGTGACAACTTCCATCAGCATGGCAACTATTGGTCCACCAAATGGATGAATGGATGGGAATTATCTACTTGGGTTAAAAACAAAAAGAAAGAGTTGGTCTTTATTTATCAATTTCATTGCAATATTATAAGGGAAGAAAAAGACCTAAGTCCTTGACTTTCTTAACTCGAGGAAAGATTTTAAGAATTCCTTGTAAAAATGTATGATCACAATCAGACTATTGAAACCATTTGAGTTGGGAAAAGAGTTCACAAATTGTCTAGAGAGTGGCAAAGAAGCCAAGAAAAATAGGAAAGAAACAAAAAGAGAGCAGAAGCGTCAGCTTCATTGTACAAGCTCGTTCTAGAAGTGGTCTGCTGGGAAAAGGAGGCCCCAGTTGAATTTCCAATGTATTCCTGCGCTTGATTCAGTAACCGGTCAATGTAAAAACCAATCCTTTTGTACAACTTCTTCCAGCAACAAAAACTCCAACAGGCTGACACTACCATCATGCCTGTTCCAGACATATTTCAAAGAGAAATGATGATTTTCTTGAAAACCTACTTGCATAAAAGTTGCAAGATGGTGGAGGGATTCCCACATCCTCCTGCCTCCATCTGGCTTGAAAGTAGATTTGATAAAATATGCAACAAAGCACATGATTTATAAGGTAGAGTCAAATGGATGATTTGGGAATTGATCTCTTGTTGATAGGAAACTTCATATCCACTCTGTGTGACCTTTCTAAAACAAAATGTGGAGCTGAGGCATGAATCTGCCACAACAATTGTAAAGCAAACATACACACTCCCCTTCACATGCCCCCCCTTCCACACACACCTAGGCACACACAGAGATCAGCATAGCAGATCATGAACACCTTGGAAAAGACTGAAATGCTCAATGCCTCTCTTGATGGGCAAAAGAGCTGGTGCAGTAATTCAAATGCCTGGTACAGAAATTCTGTTTCATATTTAGCTCCTATTTAAAACACAGCTTTTCATTTCATTCTATTTACAGAATATTTCATGTCATTTGCTTCTTTAAAATTACTTAGTTCTCACCTGTTGTATGTCTAGGAATATTTTCTTCCAAAAATAGAAAAAAATAGATGCTATCTTTTCAGCAGAAAACATTGGTTGATACAATTTGAAACCATCATGATATGGAAGAATTGTTCTGTCCCTCTCGAAGGTGGAAGAAGCATTTGGATCACAGATCATCTACAATGAAATACTTGACATGTTTAAGATGCTTTCAATCAATTTTGATCGTCAATTGCTTCTTCGTTGTAAACAGTAATTTTTCAGTGAAGGGAAAGTGTGTGTGCTATATCTACATGATGTGGTCAAACCCAGTTCCTACTAATGGCCAGGCTGAACTCCAGTAAATAATGTCCCGAATGATATTTTGCCGCCTTCTTTGGCACTTCATGAAATCTTACCATGATGAAGTGCTGAAACACAGAGATTTTCTCTTAGACAGTGTCTCATGTTGTAACCCATCCCATGGATTTTATGCTGTAATTCTTATCTCTTTTAAAATTTGCTATCTTCTGTACAGTTTTCATGAACCTTTCTGTTACAGTAGTGAAAATCACAGATAAATGTCATTTTGTACAACTTTGAATTTACCCCAAGAGCTGAGAGAAAACTTGCTCCTATACTTCAATCCCAGTTTCTTCTATAGTCCAACTTTGTTTCTCTACCATCAAGCTTCTCCTTTGTTGCTGCTCCAAGCCCCGTCCAAGCTGACCTTGAATACTTTCAGGGATGGGACACCCACAACTTCTCTGGGCAACCTGTCCCAGTGTTCCAGCACTCCCACAGTAAAAAAGGCCTTCCTTTCATCTAATATGTGTAGGAAATCATAAATCTAGGCATAGAAACTTGGAGTGCAAATTTGAAATTCTTTTGATTTGAAGCACATTTTATATGAATACTGACTTACAGATGACTAAAAGATGTTGATGGGCATTTGAGCTGACAAGTTTTGAAAAAGTGCACGGAAATTAAAATTGAAACCACTAAAATTAAAAACTTCTTGCCATTTTCTTTTTCCTCTCCTATTCAAAATTGCATATGTCAGATATCAGTGCTTCATGCAAACCTCTCAGATGCTCTCAGAGAAAAAGCTTTTCTTTCAGACTAAGTTGTGGTTGACGTAGAACACTAGCAGGAGCGAAAGTTTTTCTGGGCATCGGGGCAGCACCTTCTCCTTGGATTTGTGTGCAGAAAGCATTTTATCCAAACTGGAAAATAGACCCAACTCTGTTCTATTCATCATTCTTACTGCATCAGGCCTGAAGATGCTGTGAAAAGTAGCCTGTGGACCTTGAAGATAGCGCATGTGAAACAGATGAGAGGTGATGGAGAAGTTGAGAGAAGAAAGAGCATATGGCCCAGTACGGACGCCAGAAAGTATTTCTTCATGTGATCATGGCAGATTGCAGGAGCCTCTTGGTACTATCAAACCAGCCCGACTTGGCACTGGTGCCACCTTGGGTCTGGGAACCATCCTGCGTATCGTGGATTTTCAGGAGCCAGCCGGCCACTCCCAGCCACAGGCCCTTAAACACAGACCTCGGCCCTCTTACCTGGCCAAAAAACCTCATCTGCCCCGCTTCTGCATGGCACATTGCAGGAGCCACTTGGTAATATCAAACCAGCCCGACTTGGCGCTGGTGCCACCTTGGGTCTGGGAACCATCCTGCATATCATGGATTTTCAGGAGCCAGCAAGACACTCTTGGCCACAGGCCCCCAAACACAAACCTCGGCCCTTTTCCCTGGCAAAGAAAAGTCACCTGCCCTGCTTCTGGATGGCAGATTGCAGGAGCAACTTGGTACTATCAAACCAGCCCGACTTGGCAATGTTGCTACCTTGGGTCTGAGAAACATCCTGCGTATCGTGGATTTTCAGGAGCCAGCCGGCCTCTCCCAGCCACAGGCCCCCAAACACAATCCACGGCCCTTTTCCCTGGCAAACAACACTCAGCTGCCCAACTTCTCGATGGCAGATTGCCGGAGTCCCTGGGTAATTTCAATCCAGCCCGACTTGGCAGCGTTTCCACCTTGCGTCTGGGAATCATCCTGCATATCAAAGAATTTCAGGAGTCAGCCGGCACTCTCAGTCACAGGCCCCCAAACACAAACCATGGCCCTTTTCCCTTGCAAACAAAACTCACCTGCCCCGCTTCTGGATGGCAGATTGCAGCAGCCACTTAGTCCTATCAAACCAGCCCGAATTGGCACTGTGTTGAAAGCGAAGGGAAGCCAACCCACCTTGTCGTTTATCAGCATTGACTCCAATTTATTGATTAAATCAGCCACTTTATATAACAGTGTTAATTAACTTCATGCATATTGCAAAATCCAAGCTCACTATAGGTTAACAGAGAAAACTCTAAGCCCTCCTTTTGTTTTACCATACCCATGATTGTTTCTTGCAAACAGGACCAGCGTTCCCACTGTGATATGAAAGTCAAGTATTGGAGAGTGCTTTTGTTACTTCTTTAGAAGGTTAGAATATGCCGAAAAGATGCTAGCTGGGGACTTGCAATTAATGAATTATTTGCTGTAAGTAGGTCAAATGACATGAGCTTTCAAAAAGGAAAAGTAGTCTTATTCCACCTGCCAATTCTAAAGTAGATTAATAAGCCTTAAGCAGAAGATGGATGTGAAGAGGGATATGACATGAAAGGTTAAGCAACACTGCTGACAGCAAAAGGCTTACCTGCTGCAGATACAGGAGACAAAATACTATTTGGACACAAACATTGCTATTCAGACGACAGTAAAATTCTGAGGGACAGCAAAATTTACTCAGTCATCATGACAGTAAAATTTGCTGCCATCAAAATGTGCTCATCAATTCTTAGTGTAAGCTAAGCACCTTAAGCAGAGGGTAGTTCAAGCCTAACTGGTATTTGATGGCAAAAAAGGCAACTTGGCCTGCGTTTCTCACTTCTACTCCATTCAAAAGCTTACTCTGTCTCAGATTCCTTTGGTGGGATACCAACGCAAGCCGCCAAACTGCACGAAAATGATGATTTAAAGAAAGATAGATGAGAAAAATGGAATAATGGTTCATGTTCTTTTCCTTCCAACTGCTTTGTTTGCCCTTTGAATTTTTTGAAGTCCTTTCTGGTGTCACCATGGTTGCACTGCAGCAAGTGTTGGGCTGTAAGCTGTCCATATTGCCGGCTTCTGGACTGCCTTCAGAAAACTTCCCACTGGTTTTGTCTAGAAATCACAAGCAGTAGAGATGACAAAGACTGCAGAAACCTTCTCATCTCCTTCTAGAGCAAGACCATGTCTTTCAGCCACTCTTAACTAGACAACTTTCATCAGTCATGAGGGAGTCTCATGTTCAAGAGCTAAGCAGTGACAGCTGTAAATGACAAAAAGCAGACTGAAATTCTCTTGGGACTCCAGCAGAGAGCAATGAAGGAGGTTGAATTCACCTTCTTGGGAAGTTCTAAAATGCACCTTCACTTGAGCACAGGAGCTAAGCCATCGTAACCTTTGTTGAGTATGTCTGCGTAGACAGACATATTTAGACCATGTTATTTAAGCCACGTTATCATCTCTAGCTGCTAAGCTGCACTTCTTGCAAAGTATCTGCAACGTATTTTACAGGGTGGGCTTTGATGTGTAATCCCTGAGTAATATTGCAAAGAGAAGTACTTGGGGTGTGGGGTGGGGGGGGGAGCCGCAACTCTTAGGTTTTTCAAATCATGGTTCCATTTGAAAGTCAAAAAAGATGTCAAACCTTTCTTTCCTAGACCTATTACCAGCACAAACTGTACCAGAATTTATGACCTGTAACTGTACCGTGGACGCTCTTTCTCTGGACTATTCCTTAAGAAACAAAGTCCTCACTAGAAATAAAACAAAATTAGCCAAGTATTGGCCTGGATTAGTTCCAAGGCTCTGTACTAAAGGCCAAACACGTGTAATAATAGTAACCAGTGGACTAAAAGTTAAATCAATAGAGCATTACTCAGTTCAAAGACATCTTGTGTCCTAATGTTCTCACAGAAGACTGTCAAAACCTGTCTATTTTTGTGGGTTTCTTTTATCCATTTAGCTGTACCTTCTACTTCTCTCCACTGTCTGAGAACATTGATGATAAGGTTGGATGACCTCATGTCAACTTGTAGAAGTAAAGAAAGAGAAGCCAGTAAAGAAAGGCAAATTTGTTAATTGCAGGTGGAAAGAGGGAGGCCAACAAAAGAAAACAAAAGAACAGTACTAATGAAATGCTCCCCTGTCTTCTGTGAAAAGTAAAGGCACAGACAAGAAAGAACAAGTGCAAAATTCTCACTAGAGAAACGCACTTGATCTGACTCAAGTATTTTGCCGTACATTTCTTGCTGTTTTCTCATGCCAAACATATTAACCATTGAAGGTGTCCCTTTCCTCTCTCTGGAATCCAGCTAGGAAGATGGCTGTGTCATTGCTGACAAGCAGCTATTCTCAGAGGTGTCCAGCTGAAAGTCCTAGATCAATTGATTTGCTCTGTCACTTTGATATGGCATGACTTACAGTTTCAGCACCTGAACTTGCCAGCCCTACAATGCTTTGCCCCTTGAATGCTTAGATAGGCTCCTTGGCAACTGGCATTTGTAAGGACTTGAAACTATGCAGAATTTGCACCGTGAGATGATGCCAAATGAGTCACACCAGTAGATTAACTGGGGCATGCAAGGCAGAGAGAGGGAAATGAGAGCACAAGAAGAGAGTACACAAGAAGAGAGTACAATCTCCTTTTTTTCTGAAACACTGAAGAGATCCAAGTGAACACAAATCCTCCTAGGGGTAGTTCTTGCAAAAGACTAAGAGTTCTTTTTGTGTTCACAGGCCTGGAATATTTAGCTTTGGATGACGGCAAAATGCAGATGACAAAACGAGGCCTTGAAGTCACATCCAGTATGAAGCAGTAGGAAAGAGGAAAGCAGCTGAGAGCGTCAGCCCTGCTAAGTAGTCTCAGTATTCTTCCTGACATGAGCAGAAATTTGAAATGAGTCTCTGAAAATGACAAAGGAAGCAGAAGAAAAGGGAGCGATGACTCCTCTGGCATAGTGCTTCCTAACAGGGATCTTCAAAATGTCAAGGTTGTATCATCCTTTCAACTGAAGGAAGGTATGAAAACAACAGGAAGGAAAAGGCATCCAATACTCTGGGCAGTGTACTTCTAGACAGAAAGGCCACTGATGGAAAAACCAACTAAACTGGCACCAATGCAGCAGCATTGTACTAAAGCCAGAAACGTCCAGCGCTTCGTTCTCTGCCATTCCATTCAGATGCACACAGCAGCTCTGCAACATTCCTACTGATCATCTCCTTGGCAAAGTGGATGTGAGGGTCCGTGGTGATGCAGAGTCCCCAGGCAGATGCAAAGGAGAGCTGCTTTCTTGCAAAAACCAGGCTTTTGAAACACTCAGGCCTTTCTCATTTCCATAGCTTTAAGCCATAACAAACACAATTCAGCCAACCACCATGCACCACGCTGTGAACACACGACGCTTCTAGAACTTGTTGATCTACCTCGAAGTCAGCTGCCTCACCTTGCCACAGTCCTTTTCTACTTAGCCAAAGTAATGGGCCTCAGCCCAAGGCCTTCCTTTTGTAAGCTTCTAGCTCGATGCAGCAGCAAACCACTACTTTCTTCTGTGCCAAGACTTTAGGTAGACGATTTGCATCTGCCCTCCTTCCAGTGAAACCTAATGGGGAGAGAAAAGCCTCCCAGAGATGTTCAGTCATTCCATTTTCTAGACAGGCCAAATCCAAAGAAAAGCAAGCGATGGCATGGTGTACTTGCTCTTACAAAACACCTGCTGCCCTCTGACAATCAACTAGCAGAAAACCAGCCAAACTGAGACTTGAGGAAAACAACCCTTGGAAGGGAATAATGATGTGATCAATCAAGACAACACTTTTCCAGGCTACCGAGATACTGGAAATGTCAGCAAAGGCTTGAGAGCAAAGGCTGCACTAATGGGAAAAGGGTAAAAGAATCCCAAGAAAAACATGACCAAAGATTAAAACAATTCCAAGAAGAACATAGGCAACTAACCTGTTGAAGCCTTCAGAAAAACAGTGGCCGCTGATTTACATAGGCCATTCAAGTTAATTGACCCGTGCCCCTTCCACTCCCTTTTCGGCACCATATTGAGTGAATTGAGACCATGGAATCACAATTCCTTGGATTCTGTTCTTAACTTCAGGAGAGAAGTACAGCAGCTGAAGTACCTGTTACTGATGTGATACCCAGGAACACCGAGTTGACACATTTCTTTCTTGGCCAATCACAACAAGCAAGGCTAAAAGGATAAGGCTGGCTTATTTCCATGACACATTTCTTGTTTTACAGCCTGCTCTGATTCCGGTGAAACTTTTTCATTAGCTTCTCTCTAAAAGGAGAAAGTCCAATTCAACGTCCCGCCCTACTACTGCAAGTATAACATTTGGTTTGTGGAGACGAAAAAATTGAATTGGAAGGTACAGAGCCCCCGGAGCTAAGAGGCGCTCGGGGCGTCTTTCGGCAGAAGCGGCGCTAAGAGAGCACTGTGAGCGGTACAATCGTCTTTGCGCGAAGAAGCCGCTTCTTCGGCTCCGGGAGCCGGAGAGAGCGGCAGCATCGGAAAGGTGAAGAAGGAAGCTGTACAACACTGGGATTGTGTGCGCAGCTTGCCAACTGATAGAAAACAGTACCTTACACTTTCCTGACGTTTCCAATCACATGAACATGTAGTGGAAAAGCTTTTTGCTAAGATGTAGACGACAAGAGAGTCTAAAGACTGGATGAGAGCAAATGACACCTATCTCTAAAAAAGGCAATTAGGAGGACTCGGAATAGTACAAACCAGCCAGCCTCCTTTTTATCCCCAGGAAGTTGATGAAGCAGCTCTTCCTGGAAAACCTTGCCAGCCACATGCACGACGACAAAATAATGTAGTTAGCATGATTTTTCAGGGGAATTTCATGCTGAACTTCACTTTAAACTCCTCTGATGAATCCACTTGACTGGTAGATGAAGGGAATATTATCTGCCTGGGCTTCAGGGAGGTTTTTGACATATCTCTACATGGCAACACGCATCCATATGGAAGCAATAGTGCAAAGGGGAGGGAACCAGTGTCTTTTCAGTGATGCTGAGTGAAAAAACAAGAGGCAGTGGGCACTCTCTGAAATACAGGAGATTGCCATTGACCATCAGCAAATGATTCTTTACTGTGAGGGTGACTGAACCACGGCACAGGCTGCCCAGAAAGATTGTGGAGCCTGGATCTTTGAAGACATTAAAAGTACACCCAGATAGACTCCTGGGCAAGAGGCTCTAGGTATCCTGGTTTAGGCAGGGGGGTTGGGCCTGGTTAGCCCCACCAACCCCTTCCACTCTCATTCATTCTGTGCTAGTGAATTCTCTTCAAGATGCATTTCAAGCACTTGCATGACAAAGTTCTGTGAAGACAGAGATCCAAATGGACACGGCATCTAAGTTCCTTAAGCAGTGTTCAAGAAGAATGTAAAACTCTGGGACGAGTGTCTCTTCCCTAACTGAATCCCTTTCATGGGAAAATTCCCAGCTCTAGAAAGATCTTCTGATACGCATGCTTAAGACTGACACTGGCTGAGCAAATTTCTCCCTATGTGTATCCAAGACCAGTTAGGATCTTCAGCCAAAGTGCTGTCAACATAGTCACAGAATGTCTATTGTTAAGAAGTGACAACTTCCATCAGCATGGCAACTATTGGTCCACCAAATGGATGAATGGATGGGAATTATCTACTTGGGTTAAAAACAAAAAGAAAGAGTTGGTCTTTATTTATCAATTTCATTGCAATATTATAAGGGAAGAAAAAGACCTAAGTCCTTGACTTTCTTAACTCGAGGAAAGATTTTAAGAATTCCTTGTAAAAATGTATGATCACAATCAGACTATTGAAACCATTTGAGTTGGGAAAAGAGTTCACAAATTGTCTAGAGAGTGGCAAAGAAGCCAAGAAAAATAGGAAAGAAACAAAAAGAGAGCAGAAGCGTCAGCTTCATTGTACAAGCTCGTTCTAGAAGTGGTCTGCTGGGAAAAGGAGGCCCCAGTTGAATTTCCAATGTATTCCTGCGCTTGATTCAGTAACCGGTCAATGTAAAAACCAATCCTTTTGTACAACTTCTTCCAGCAACAAAAACTCCAACAGGCTGACACTACCATCATGCCTGTTCCAGACATATTTCAAAGAGAAATGATGATTTTCTTGAAAACCTACTTGCATAAAAGTTGCAAGATGGTGGAGGGATTCCCACATCCTCCTGCCTCCATCTGGCTTGAAAGTAGATTTGATAAAATATGCAACAAAGCACATGATTTATAAGGTAGAGTCAAATGGATGATTTGGGAATTGATCTCTTGTTGATAGGAAACTTCATATCCACTCTGTGTGACCTTTCTAAAACAAAATGTGGAGCTGAGGCATGAATCTGCCACAACAATTGTAAAGCAAACATACACACTCCCCTTCACATGCCCCCCCTTCCACACACACCTAGGCACACACAGAGATCAGCATAGCAGATCATGAACACCTTGGAAAAGACTGAAATGCTCAATGCCTCTCTTGATGGGCAAAAGAGCTGGTGCAGTAATTCAAATGCCTGGTACAGAAATTCTGTTTCATATTTAGCTCCTATTTAAAACACAGCTTTTCATTTCATTCTATTTACAGAATATTTCATGTCATTTGCTTCTTTAAAATTACTTAGTTCTCACCTGTTGTATGTCTAGGAATATTTTCTTCCAAAAATAGAAAAAAATAGATGCTATCTTTTCAACAGAAAACATTGGTTGATACAATTTGAAACCATCATGATATGGAAGAATTGTTCTGTCCCTCTCGAAGGTGGAAGAAGCATTTGGATCACAGATCATCTACAATGAAATACTTGACATGTTTAAGATGCTTTCAATCAATTTTGATCGTCAATTGCTTCTTCGTTGTAAACAGTAATTTTTCAGTGAAGGGAAAGTGTGTGTGGTATATCTACATGATGTGGTCAAACCCAGTTCCTACTAATGGCCAGGCTGAACTCCAGTAAATAATGTCCCGAATGATATTTTGCCGCCTTCTTTGGCACTTCATGAAATCTTACCATGATGAAGTGCTGAAACACAGAGATTTTCTCTTAGACAGTGTCTCATGTTGTAACCCATCCCATGGATTTTATGCTGTAATTCTTATCTCTTTTAAAATTTGCTATCTTCTGTACAGTTTTCATGAACCTTTCTGTTACAGTAGTGAAAATCACAGATAAATGTCATTTTGTACAACTTTGAATTTACCCCAAGAGCTGAGAGAAAACTTGCTCCTATACTTCAATCCCAGTTTCTTCTATAGTCCAACTTTGTTTCTCTACCATCAAGCTTCTCCTTTGTTGCTGCTCCAAGCCCCGTCCAAGCTGACCTTGAATACTTTCAGGGATGGGACACCCACAACTTCTCTGGGCAACCTGTCCAAGTGTTCCAGCACTCCCACAGTAAAAAAGGCCTTCCTTTCATCTAATATGTGTAGGAAATCATAAATCTAGGCATAGAAACTTGGAGTGCAAATTTGAAATTCTTTTGATTTGAAGCACATTTTATATGAATACTGACTTACAGATGACTAAAAGATGTTGATGGGCATTTGAGCTGACAAGTTTTGAAAAAGTGCACGGAAATTAAAATTGAAACCACTAAAATTAAAAACTTCTTGCCATTTTCTTTTTCCTCTCCTATTCAAAATTGCATATGTCAGATATCAGTGCTTCATGCAAACCTCTCAGATGCTCTCAGAGAAAAAGCTTTTCTTTCAGACTAAGTTGTGGTTGACGTAGAACACTAGCAGGAGCGAAAGTTTTTCTGGGCATCGAGGCAGCACCTTCTCCTTGGATTTGTGTGCAGAAAGCATTTTATCCAAACTGGAAAATAGACCCAACTCTGTTCTATTCATCATTCTTACTGCATCAGGCCTGAAGATGCTGTGAAAAGTAGCCTGTGGACCTTGAAGATAGCGCATGTGAAACAGATGAGAGGTGATGGAGAAGTTGAGAGAAGAAAGAGCATATGGCCCAGTACGGACGCCAGAAAGTATTTCTTCATGTGATCATGGCAGATTGCAGGAGCCTCTTGGTACTATCAAACCAGCCCGACTTGGCACTGGTGCCACCTTGGGTCTGGGAACCATCCTGCATATCATGGATTTTCAGGAGCCAGCAAGACACTCTTGGCCACAGGCCCCCAAACACAAACCTCGGCCCTTTTCCCTGGCAAAGAAAAGTCACCTGCCCTGCTTCTGGATGGCAGATTGCAGGAGCAACTTGGTACTATCAAACCAGCCCGACTTGGCAATGTTGCTACCTTGGGTCTGAGAAACATCCTGCGTATCGTGGATTTTCAGGAGCCAGCCGGCCTCTCCCAGCCACAGGCCCCCAAACACAATCCACGGCCCTTTTCCCTGGCAAACAACACTCACCTGCCCAACTTCTCGATGGCAGATTGCCGGAGTCCCTGGGTAATTTCAATCCAGCCCGACTTGGCAGCGTTTCCACCTTGCGTCTGGGAATCATCCTGCATATCAAAGAATTTCAGGAGTCAGCCGGCACTCTCAGTCACAGGCCCCCAAACACAAACCATGGCCCTTTTCCCTTGCAAACAAAACTCACCTGCCCCGCTTCTGGATGGCAGATTGCAGCAGCCACTTAGTCCTATCAAACCAGCCCGAATTGGCACTGTGTTGAAAGCGAAGGGAAGCCAACCCACCTTGTCGTTTATCAGCATTGACTCCAATTTATTGATTAAATCAGCCACTTTATATAACAGTGTTAATTAACTTCATGCATATTGCAAAATCCAAGCTCACTATAGGTTAACAGAGAAAACTCTAAGCCCTCCTTTTGTTTTACCATACCCATGATTGTTTCTTGCAAACAGGACCAGCGTTCCCACTGTGATATGAAAGTCAAGTATTGGAGAGTGCTTTTGTTACTTCTTTAGAAGGTTAGAATATGCCGAAAAGATGCTAGCTGAGGACTTGCAATTAATGAATTATTTGCTGTAAGTAGGTCAAATGACATGAGCTTTCAAAAAGGAAAAGTAGTCTTATTCCACCTGCCAATTCTAAAGTAGATTAATAAGCCTTAAGCAGAAGATGGATGTGAAGAGGGATATGACATGAAAGGTTAAGCAACACTGCTGACAGCAAAAGGCTTACCTGCTGCAGATACAGGAGACAAAATACTATTTGGACACAAACATTGCTATTCAGACGACAGTAAAATTCTGAGGGACAGCAAAATTTACTCAGTCATCATGACAGTAAAATTTGCTGCCATCAAAATGTGCTCATCAATTCTTAGTGTAAGCTAAGCACCTTAAGCAGAGGGTAGTTCAAGCCTAACTGGTATTTGATGGCAAAAAAGGCAACTTGGCCTGCGTTTCTCACTTCTACTCCATTCAAAAGCTTACTCTGTCTCAGATTCCTTTGGTGGGATACCAACGCAAGCCGCCAAACTGCACGAAAATGATGATTTAAAGAAAGATAGATGAGAAAAATGGAATAATGGTTCATGTTCTTTTCCTTCCAACTGCTTTGTTTGCCCTTTGAATTTTTTGAAGTCCTTTCTGGTGTCACCATGGTTGCACTGCAGCAAGTGTTGGGCTGTAAGCTGTCCATATTGCCGGCTTCTGGACTGCCTTCAGAAAACTTCCCACTGGTTTTGTCTAGAAATCACAAGCAGTAGAGATGACAAAGACTGCAGAAACCTTCTCATCTCCTTCTAGAGCAAGACCATGTCTTTCAGCCACTCTTAACTAGACAACTTTCATCAGTCATGAGGGAGTCTCATGTTCAAGAGCTAAGCAGTGACAGCTGTAAATGACAAAAAGCAGACTGAAATTCTCTTGGGACTCCAGCAGAGAGCAATGAAGGAGGTTGAATTCACCTTCTTGGGAAGTTCTAAAATGCACCTTCACTTGAGCACAGGAGCTAAGCCATCGTAACCTTTGTTGAGTATGTCTGCGTAGACAGACATATTTAGACCATGTTATTTAAGCCACGTTATCATCTCTAGCTGCTAAGCTGCACTTCTTGCAAAGTATCTGCAACGTATTTTACAGGGTGGGCTTTGATGTGTAATCCCTGAGTAATATTGCAAAGAGAAGTACTTGGGGTGTGGGGTGGGGGGGGGAGCCGCAACTCTTAGGTTTTTCAAATCATGGTTCCATTTGAAAGTCAAAAAAGATGTCAAACCTTTCTTTCCTAGACCTATTACCAGCACAAACTGTACCAGAATTTATGACCTGTAACTGTACCGTGGACGCACTTTCTCTGGACTATTCCTTAAGAAACAAAGTCCTCACTAGAAATAAAACAAAATTAGCCAAGTATTGGCCTGGATTAGTTCCAAGGCTCTGTACTAAAGGCCAAACACGTGTAATAATAGTAACCAGTGGACTAAAAGTTAAATCAATAGAGCATTACTCAGTTCAAAGACATCTTGTGTCCTAATGTTTTTACAGAAGACTGTCAAAACCTGTCTATTTTTGTGGGTTTCTTTTATCCATTTAGCTGTACCTTCTACTTCTCTCCACTGTCTGAGAACATTGATGATAAGGTTGGATGACCTCATGTCAACTTGTAGAAGTAAAGAAAGAGAAGCCAGTAAAGAAAGGCAAATTTGTTAATTGCAGGTGGAAAGAGGGAGGCCAACAAAAGAAAACAAAAGAACAGTACTAATGAAATGCTCCCCTGTCTTCTGTGAAAAGTAAAGGCACAGACAAGAAAGAACAAGTGCAAAATTCTCACTAGAGAAACGCACTTGATCTGACTCAAGTATTTTGCCGTACATTTCTTGCTGTTTTCTCATGCCAAACATATTAACCATTGAAGGTGTCCCTTTCCTCTCTCTGGAATCCAGCTAGGAAGATGGCTGTGTCATTGCTGACAAGCAGCTATTCTCAGAGGTGTCCAGCTGAAAGTCCTAGATCAATTGATTTGCTCTGTCACTTTGATATGGCATGACTTACAGTTTCAGCACCTGAACTTGCCAGCCCTACAATGCTTTGCCCCTTGAATGCTTAGATAGGCTCCTTGGCAACTGGCATTTGTAAGGACTTGAAACTATGCAGAATTTGCACCGTGAGATGATGCCAAATGAGTCACACCAGTAGATTAACTGGGGCATGCAAGGCAGAGAGAGGGAAATGAGAGCACAAGAAGAGAGTACACAAGAAGAGAGTACAATCTCCTTTTTTTCTGAAACACTGAAGAGATCCAAGTGAACACAAATCCTCCTAGGGGTAGTTCTTGCAAAAGACTAAGAGTTCTTTTTGTGTTCACAGGCCTGGAATATTTAGCTTTGGATGACGGCAAAATGCAGATGACAAAACGAGGCCTTGAAGTCACATCCAGTATGAAGCAGTAGGAAAGAGGAAAGCAGCTGAGAGCGTCAGCCCTGCTAAGTAGTCTCAGGATTCTTCCTGACATGAGCAGAAGTTTGAAATGAGTCTCTGAAAATGACAAAGGAGGCAGAAGAAAAGGGAGCGATGACTCCTCTGGCATAGTGCTTCCTAACAGGGATCTTCAAAATGTCAAGGTTGTATCATCCTTTCAACTGAAGGAAGGTATGAAAACAACAGGAAGGAAAAGGCATCCAATACTCTGGGCAGTGTACTTCTAGACAGAAAGGCCACTGATGGAAAAACCAACTAAACTGGCACCAATGCAGCAGCATTGTACTAAAGCCAGAAACGTCCAGCGCTTCGTTCTCTGCCATTCCATTCAGATGCACACAGCAGCTCTGCAACATTCCTACTGATCATCTCCTTGGCAAAGTGGCAGTGAGGGTCCGTGGTGATGCAGAGTCCCCAGGCAGATGCAAAGGAGAGCTGCTTTCTTGCAAAAACCAGGCTTTTGAAACACTCAGGCCTTTCTCATTTCCATAGCTTTAAGCCATAACAAACACAATTCAGCCAACCACCATGCACCACGCTGTGAACACACGACGCTTCTAGAACTTGTTGATCTACCTCGAAGTCAGCTGCCTCACCTTGCCACAGTCCTTTTCTACTTAGCCAAAGTAATGGGCCTCAGCCCAAGGCCTTCCTTTTGTAAGCTTCTAGCTCGATGCAGCAGCAAACCACTACTTTCTTCTGTGCCAAGACTTTAGGTAGACGATTTGCATCTGCCCTCCTTCCAGTGAAACCTAATGGGGAGAGAAAAGCCTCCCAGAGATGTTCAGTCATTCCATTTTCTAGACAGGCCAAATCCAAAGAAAAGCAAGCGATGGCATTGTGTACTTGCTCTTACAAAACACCTGCTGCCCTCTGACAATCAACTAGCAGAAAACCAGCCAAACTGAGACTTGAGGAAAACAACCCTTGGAAGGGAATAATGATGTGATCAATCAAGACAACACTTTTCCAGGCTACCGAGATACTGGAAATGTCAGCAAAGGCTTGAGAGCAAAGGCTGCACTAATGGGAAAAGGGTAAAAGAATCCCAAGAAAAACATGACCAAAGATTAAAACAATTCCAAGAAGAACATAGGCAACTAACCTGTTGAAGCCTTCAGAAAAACAGTGGCCGCTGATTTACATAGGCCATTCAAGTTAATTGACCCGTGCCCCTTCCACTCCCTTTTCGGCACCATATTGAGTGAATTGAGACCATGGAATCACAATTCCTTGGATTCTGTTCTTAACTTCAGGAGAGAAGTACAGCAGCTGAAGTACCTGTTACTGATGTGATACCCAGGAACACCGAGTTGACACATTTCTTTCTTGGCCAATCACAACAAGCAAGGCTAAAAGGATAAGGCTGGCTTATTTCCATGACACATTTCTTGTTTTACAGCCTGCTCTGATTCCGGTGAAACTTTTTCATTAGCTTCTCTCTAAAAGGAGAAAGTCCAATTCAACGTCCCGCCCTACTACTGCAAGTATAACATTTGGTTTGTGGAGACGAAAAAATTGAATTGGAAGGTACAGAGCCCCCGGAGCTAAGAGGCGCTCGGGGCGTCTTTCGGCAGAAGCGGCGCTAAGAGAGCACTGTGAGCGGTACAATCGTCTTTGCGCGAAGAAGCCGCTTCTTCGGCTCCGGGAGCCGGAGAGAGCGGCAGCATCGGAAAGGTGAAGAAGGAAGCTGTACAACACTGGGATTGTGTGCGCAGCTTGCCAACTGATAGAAAACAGTACCTTACACTTTCCTGACGTTTCCAATCACATGAATATTCGATTGGAAGCTGTTTTGGACAACTTTTCTTTCCTTCATGCCAGACACTTGGCAGACCTCCGTGCAACGTCCAGAACACGATGGGAGATGTTTTCTGTGCTCCCGCAGGTTTTCCTTGCCAGACAGAGTGGAAAAGCTTTCTGCTAGGATGTAGACCACAAAAGACGCTAAAGACGAAGGTACGATGCTCTCCGGAGCTAAGCGCCGCTCCCGGGCTTCTTTCGGCAGAAGCGGCGCTAAGAGAGCACTGTGAGCGGTACAATCGTCTTTGCGCGAAGAAGCTGCTTCTTCGGCTCCGGGAGCCGGAGAGAGCGGCAGCATCGGAAAGGTGAAGAAGGAAGCTGTACAACACTGGGATTGTGTGCGCAGCTTGCCAACTGATAGAAAACAGTACCTTACACTTTCCTGACGTTTCCAATCACATGAACATGTAGTGGAAAAGCTTTTTGCTAAGATGTAGACGACAAGAGAGTCTAAAGACTGGATGAGAGCAAATGACACCTATCTCTAAAAAAGGCAATTAGGAGGACTCGGAATTGTACAAACCAGCCAGCCTCCTTTTTATCCCCAGGAAGTTGATGAAGCAGCTCTTCCTGGAAAACCTTGCCAGCCACATGCACGACGACAAAATAATGTAGTTAGCATGATTTTTCAGGGGAATTTCATGCTGAACTTCACTTTAAACTCCTCTGATGAATCCACTTGACTGGTAGATGAAGGGAATATTATCTGCCTGGGCTTCAGGGAGGTTTTTGACATATCTCTACGTGGCAGCACGCATCCATATGGAAGCAATAGTGCAAAGGGGAGGGAACCAGTGTCTTTTCAGTGATGCTGAGTGAAAAAACAAGAGGCAGTGGGCACTCTCTGAAATACAGGAGATTGCCATTGACCATCAGCAAATGATTCTTTACTGTGAGGGTGACTGAACCACGGCACAGGCTGCCCAGAAAGATTGTGGAGCCTGGATCTTTGAAGACATTAAAAGTACACCCAGATAGACTCCTGGGCAAGAGGCTCTAGGTATCCTGGTTTAGGCAGGGGGGTTGGGCCTGGTTAGCCCCACCAACCCCTTCCACTCTCATTCATTCTGTGCTAGTGAATTCTCTTCAAGATGCATTTCAAGCACTTGCATGACAAAGTTCTGTGAAGACAGAGATCCAAATGGACACGGCATCTAAGTTCCTTAAGCAGTGTTCAAGAAGAATGTAAAACTCTGGGACGAGTCTCTTCCCTAACTGAATCCCTTTCATGGGAAAATTCCCAGCTCTAGAAAGATCTTCTGATACGCATGCTTAAGACTGACACTGGCTGAGCAAATTTCTCCCTATGTGTATCCAAGACCAGTTAGGATCTTCACCCAAAGTGCTGTCAACATAGTCACAGAATGTCTATTGTTAAGAAGTGACAACTTCCATCAGCATGGCAACTATTGGTCCACCAAATGGATGAATGGATGGGAATTATCTACTTGGGTTAAAAACAAAAAGAAAGAGTTGGTCTTTATTTATCAATTTCATTGCAATATTATAAGGGAAGAAAAAGACCTAAGTCCTTGACTTTCTTAACTCGAGGAAAGATTTTAAGAATTCCTTGTAAAAATGTATGATCACAATCAGACTATTGAAACCATTTGAGTTGGGAAAAGAGTTCACAAATTGTCTAGAGAGTGGCAAAGAAGCCAAGAAAAATAGGAAAGAAACAAAAAGAGAGCAGAAGCGTCAGCTTCATTGTACAAGCTCGTTCTAGAAGTGGTCTGCTGGGAAAAGGAGGCCCCAGTTGAATTTCCAATGTATTCCTGCGCTTGATTCAGTAACCGGTCAATGTAAAAACCAATCCTTTTGTACAACTTCTTCCAGCAACAAAAACTCCAACAGGCTGACACTACCATCATGCCTGTTCCAGACATATTTCAAAGAGAAATGATGATTTTCTTGAAAACCTACTTGCATAAAAGTTGCAAGATGGTGGAGGGATTCCCACATCCTCCTGCCTCCATCTGGCTTGAAAGTAGATTTGATAAAATATGCAACAAAGCACATGATTTATAAGGTAGAGTCAAATGGATGATTTGGGAATTGATCTCTTGTTGATAGGAAACTTCATATCCACTCTGTGTGACCTTTCTAAAACAAAATGTGGAGCTGAGGCATGAATCTGCCACAACAATTGTAAAGCAAACATACACACTCCCCTTCACATGCCCCCCCTTCCACACACACCTAGGCACACACAGAGATCAGCATAGCAGATCATGAACACCTTGGAAAAGACTGAAATGCTCAATGCCTCTCTTGATGGGCAAAAGAGCTGGTGCAGTAATTCAAATGCCTGGTACAGAAATTCTGTTTCATATTTAGCTCCTATTTAAAACACAGCTTTTCATTTCATTCTATTTACAGAATATTTCATGTCATTTGCTTCTTTAAAATTACTTAGTTCTCACCTGTTGTATGTCTAGGAATATTTTCTTCCAAAAATAGAAAAAAATAGATGCTATCTTTTCAGCAGAAAACATTGGTTGATACAATTTGAAACCATCATGATATGGAAGAATTGTTCTGTCCCTCTCGAAGGTGGAAGAAGCATTTGGATCACAGATCATCTACAATGAAATACTTGACATGTTTAAGATGCTTTCAATCAATTTTGATCGTCAATTGCTTCTTCGTTGTAAACAGTAATTTTTCAGTGAAGGGAAAGTGTGTGTGCTATATCTACATGATGTGGTCAAACCCAGTTCCTACTAATGGCCAGGCTGAACTCCAGTAAATAATGTCCCGAATGATATTTTGCCGCCTTCTTTGGCACTTCATGAAATCTTACCATGATGAAGTGCTGAAACACAGAGATTTTCTCTTAGACAGTGTCTCATGTTGTAACCCATCCCATGGATTTTATGCTGTAATTCTTATCTCTTTTAAAATTTGCTATCTTCTGTACAGTTTTCATGAACCTTTCTGTTACAGTAGTGAAAATCACAGATAAATGTCATTTTGTACAACTTTGAATTTACCCCAAGAGCTGAGAGAAAACTTGCTCCTATACTTCAATCCCAGTTTCTTCTATAGTCCAACTTTGTTTCTCTACCATCAAGCTTCTCCTTTGTTGCTGCTCCAAGCCCCGTCCAAGCTGACCTTGAATACTTTCAGGGATGGGACACCCACAACTTCTCTGGGCAACCTGTCCCAGTGTTCCAGCACTCCCACAGTAAAAAAGGCCTTCCTTTCATCTAATATGTGTAGGAAATCATAAATCTAGGCATAGAAACTTGGAGTGCAAATTTGAAATTCTTTTGATTTGAAGCACATTTTATATGAATACTGACTTACAGATGACTAAAAGATGTTGATGGGCATTTGAGCTGACAAGTTTTGAAAAAGTGCACGGAAATTAAAATTGAAACCACTAAAATTAAAAACTTCTTGCCATTTTCTTTTTCCTCTCCTATTCAAAATTGCATATGTCAGATATCAGTGCTTCATGCAAACCTCTCAGATGCTCTCAGAGAAAAAGCTTTTCTTTCAGACTAAGTTGTGGTTGACGTAGAACACTAGCAGGAGTGAAAGTTTTTCTGGGCATCGGGGCAGCACCTTCTCCTTGGATTTGTGTGCGGAAAGCATTTTATCCAAACTGCAAAATAGACCCAACTCTGTTCTATTCATCATTCTTACTGCATCAGGCCTGAAGATGCTGTGAAAAGTAGCCTGTGGACCTTGAAGATAGCGCATGTGAAACAGATGAGAGGTGATGGAGAAGTTGAGAGAAGAAAGAGCATATGGCCCAGTACGGACGCCAGAAAGTATTTCTTCATGTGATCATGGCAGATTGCAGGAGCCTCTTGGTACTATCAAACCAGCCCGACTTGGCACTGGTGCCACCTTGGGTCTGGGAACCATCCTGCGTATCGTGGATTTTCAGGAGCCAGCCGGCCACTCCCAGCCACAGGCCCTTAAACACAGACCTCGGCCCTCTTACCTGGCCAAAAAACCTCATCTGCCCCGCTTCTGCATGGCACATTGCAGGAGCCACTTGGTAATATCAAACCAGCCCGACTTGGCTCTGGTGCCACCTTGGGTCTGGGAACCATCCTGCATATCATGGATTTTCAGGAGCCAGCAAGACACTCTTGGCCACAGGCCCCCAAACACAAACCTCGGCCCTTTTCCCTGGCAAAGAAAAGTCACCTGCCCTGCTTCTGGATGGCAGATTGCAGGAGCAACTTGGTACTATCAAACCAGCCCGACTTGGCAATGTTGCTACCTTGGGTCTGAGAAACATCCTGCGTATCGTGGATTTTCAGGAGCCAGCCGGCCTCTCCCAGCCACAGGCCCCCAAACACAATCCACGGCCCTTTTCCCTGGCAAACAACACTCACCTGCCCAACTTCTCGATGGCAGATTGCCGGAGTCCCTGGGTAATTTCAATCCAGCCCGACTTGGCAGCGTTTCCACCTTGCGTCTGGGAATCATCCTGCATATCAAAGAATTTCAGGAGTCAGCCGGCACTCTCAGTCACAGGCCCCCAAACACAAACCATGGCCCTTTTCCCTTGCAAACAAAACTCACCTGCCCCGCTTCTGGATGGCAGATTGCAGCAGCCACTTAGTCCTATCAAACCAGCCCGAATTGGCACTGTGTTGAAAGCGAAGGGAAGCCAACCCACCTTGTCGTTTATCAGCATTGACTCCAATTTATTGATTAAATCAGCCACTTTATATAACAGTGTTAATTAACTTCATGCATATTGCAAAATCCAAGCTCACTATAGGTTAACAGAGAAAACTCTAAGCCCTCCTTTTGTTTTACCATACCCATGATTGTTTCTTGCAAACAGGACCAGCGTTCCCACTGTGATATGAAAGTCAAGTATTGGAGAGTGCTTTTGTTACTTCTTTAGAAGGTTAGAATATGCCGAAAAGATGCTAGCTGGGGACTTGCAATTAATGAATTATTTGCTGTAAGTAGGTCAAATGACATGAGCTTTCAAAAAGGAAAAGTAGTCTTATTCCACCTGCCAATTCTAAAGTAGATTAATAAGCCTTAAGCAGAAGATGGATGTGAAGAGGGATATGACATGAAAGGTTAAGCAACACTGCTGACAGCAAAAGGCTTACCTGCTGCAGATACAGGAGACAAAATACTATTTGGACACAAACATTGCTATTCAGACGACAGTAAAATTCTGAGGGACAGCAAAATTTACTCAGTCATCATGACAGTAAAATTTGCTCCCATCAAAATGTGCTCATCAATTCTTAGTGTAAGCTAAGCACCTTAAGCAGAGGGTAGTTCAAGCCTAACTGGTATTTGATGGCAAAAAAGGCAACTTGGCCTGCGTTTCTCACTTCTACTCCATTCAAAAGCTTACTCTGTCTCAGATTCCTTTGGTGGGATACCAACGCAAGCCGCCAAACTGCACGAAAATGATGATTTAAAGAAAGATAGATGAGAAAAATGGAATAATGGTTCATGTTCTTTTCCTTCCAACTGCTTTGTTTGCCCTTTGAATTTTTTGAAGTCCTTTCTGGTGTCACCATGGTTGCACTGCAGCAAGTGTTGGGCTGTAAGCTGTCCATATTGCCGGCTTCTGGACTGCCTTCAGAAAACTTCCCACTGGTTTTGTCTAGAAATCACAAGCAGTAGAGATGACAAAGACTGCAGAAACCTTCTCATCTCCTTCTAGAGCAAGACCATGTCTTTCAGCCACTCTTAACTAGACAACTTTCATCAGTCATGAGGGAGTCTCATGTTCAAGAGCTAAGCAGTGACAGCTGTAAATGACAAAAAGCAGACTGAAATTCTCTTGGGACTCCAGCAGAGAGCAATGAAGGAGGTTGAATTCACCTTCTTGGGAAGTTCTAAAATGCACCTTCACTTGAGCACAGGAGCTAAGCCATCGTAACCTTTGTTGAGTATGTCTGCGTAGACAGACATATTTAGACCATGTTATTTAAGCCACGTTATCATCTCTAGCTGCTAAGCTGCACTTCTTGCAAAGTATCTGCAACGTATTTTACAGGGTGGGCTTTGATGTGTAATCCCTGAGTAATATTGCAAAGAGAAGTACTTGGGGTGTGGGGTGGGGGGGGGAGCCGCAACTCTTAGGTTTTTCAAATCATGGTTCCATTTGAAAGTCAAAAAAGATGTCAAACCTTTCTTTCCTAGACCTATTACCAGCACAAACTGTACCAGAATTTATGACCTGTAACTGTACCGTGGACGCTCTTTCTCTGGACTATTCCTTAAGAAACAAAGTCCTCACTAGAAATAAAACAAAATTAGCCAAGTATTGGCCTGGATTAGTTCCAAGGCTCTGTACTAAAGGCCAAACACGTGTAATAATAGTAACCAGTGGACTAAAAGTTAAATCAATAGAGCATTACTCAGTTCAAAGACATCTTGTGTCCTAATGTTCTCACAGAAGACTGTCAAAACCTGTCTATTTTTGTGGGTTTCTTTTATCCATTTAGCTGTACCTTCTACTTCTCTCCACTGTCTGAGAACATTGATGATAAGGTTGGATGACCTCATGTCAACTTGTAGAAGTAAAGAAAGAGAAGCCAGTAAAGAAAGGCAAATTTGTTAATTGCAGGTGGAAAGAGGGAGGCCAACAAAAGAAAACAAAAGAACAGTACTAATGAAATGCTCCCCTGTCTTCTGTGAAAAGTAAAGGCACAGACAAGAAAGAACAAGTGCAAAATTCTCACTAGAGAAACGCACTTGATCTGACTCAAGTATTTTGCCGTACATTTCTTGCTGTTTTCTCATGCCAAACATATTAACCATTGAAGGTGTCCCTTTCCTCTCTCTGGAATCCAGCTAGGAAGATGGCTGTGTCATTGCTGACAAGCAGCTATTCTCAGAGGTGTCCAGCTGAAAGTCCTAGATCAATTGATTTGCTCTGTCACTTTGATATGGCATGACTTACAGTTTCAGCACCTGAACTTGCCAGCCCTACAATGCTTTGCCCCTTGAATGCTTAGATAGGCTCCTTGGCAACTGGCATTTGTAAGGACTTGAAACTATGCAGAATTTGCACCGTGAGATGATGCCAAATGAGTCACAGCAGTAGATTAACTGGGGCATGCAAGGCAGAGAGAGGGAAATGAGAGCACAAGAAGAGAGTACACAAGAAGAGAGTACAATCTCCTTTTTTTCTGAAACACTGAAGAGATCCAAGTGAACACAAATCCTCCTAGGGGTAGTTCTTGCAAAAGACTAAGAGTTCTTTTTGTGTTCACAGGCCTGGAATATTTAGCTTTGGATGACGGCAAAATGCAGATGACAAAACGAGGCCTTGAAGTCACATCCAGTATGAAGCAGTAGGAAAGAGGAAAGCAGCTGAGAGCGTCAGCCCTGCTAAGTAGTCTCAGGATTCTTCCTGACATGAGCAGAAATTTGAAATGAGTCTCTGAAAATGACAAAGGAGGCAGAAGAAAAGGGAGCGATGACTCCTCTGGCATAGTGCTTCCTAACAGGGATCTTCAAAATGTCAAGGTTGTATCATCCTTTCAACTGAAGGAAGGTATGAAAACAACAGGAAGGAAAAGGCATCCAATACTCTGGGCAGTGTACTTCTAGACAGAAAGGCCACTGATGGAAAAACCAACTAAACTGGCACCAATGCAGCAGCATTGTACTAAAGCCAGAAACGTCCAGCGCTTCGTTCTCTGCCATTCCATTCAGATGCACACAGCAGCTCTGCAACATTCCTACTGATCATCTCCTTGGCAAAGTGGCAGTGAGGGTCCGTGGTGATGCAGAGTCCCCAGGCAGATGCAAAGGAGAGCTGCTTTCTTGCAAAAACCAGGCTTTTGAAACACTCAGGCCTTTCTCATTTCCATAGCTTTAAGCCATAACAAACACAATTCAGCCAACCACCATGCACCACGCTGTGAACACACGACGCTTCTAGAACTTGTTGATCTACCTCGAAGTCAGCTGCCTCACCTTGCCACAGTCCTTTTCTACTTAGCCAAAGTAATGGGCCTCAGCCCAAGGCCTTCCTTTTGTAAGCTTCTAGCTCGATGCAGCAGCAAACCACTACTTTCTTCTGTGCCAAGACTTTAGGTAGACGATTTGCATCTGCCCTCCTTCCAGTGAAACCTAATGGGGAGAGAAAAGCCTCCCAGAGATGTTCAGTCATTCCATTTTCTAGACAGGCCAAATCCAAAGAAAAGCAAGCGATGGCATTGTGTACTTGCTCTTACAAAACACCTGCTGCCCTCTGACAATCAACTAGCAGAAAACCAGCCAAACTGAGACTTGAGGAAAACAACCCTTGGAAGGGAATAATGATGTGATCAATCAAGACAACACTTTTCCAGGCTACCGAGATACTGGAAATGTCAGCAAAGGCTTGAGAGCAAAGGCTGCACTAATGGGAAAAGGGTAAAAGAATCCCAAGAAAAACATGACCAAAGATTAAAACAATTCCAAGAAGAACATAGGCAACTAACCTGTTGAAGCCTTCAGAAAAACAGTGGCCGCTGATTTACATAGGCCATTCAAGTTAATTGACCCGTGCCCCTTCCACTCCCTTTTCGGCACCATATTGAGTGAATTGAGACCATGGAATCACAATTCCTTGGATTCTGTTCTTAACTTCAGGAGAGAAGTACAGCAGCTGAAGTACCTGTTACTGATGTGATACCCAGGAACACCGAGTTGACACATTTCTTTCTTGGCCAATCACAACAAGCAAGGCTAAAAGGATAAGGCTGGCTTATTTCCATGACACATTTCTTGTTTTACAGCCTGCTCTGATTCCGGTGAAACTTTTTCATTAGCTTCTCTCTAAAAGGAGAAAGTCCAATTCAACGTCCCGCCCTACTACTGCAAGTATAACATTTGGTTTGTGGAGACGAAAAAATTGAATTGGAAGGTACAGAGCCCCCGGAGCTAAGAGGCGCTCGGGGCGTCTTTCGGCAGAAGCGGCGCTAAGAGAGCACTGTGAGCGGTACAATCGTCTTTGCGCGAAGAAGCCGCTTCTTCGGCTCCGGGAGCCGGAGAGAGCGGCAGCATCGGAAAGGTGAAGAAGGAAGCTGTACAACACTGGGATTGTGTGCGCAGCTTGCCAACTGATAGAAAACAGTACCTTACACTTTCCTGACGTTTCCAATCACATGAATATTCGATTGGAAGCTGTTTTGGACAACTTTTCTTTCCTTCATGCCAGACACTTGGCAGACCTCCGTGCAACGTCCAGAACACGATGGGAGATGTTTTCTGTGCTCCCGCAGGTTTTCCTTGCCAGACAGAGTGGAAAAGCTTTCTGCTAGGATGTAGACCACAAAAGACGCTAAAGACGAAGGTACGATGCTCTCCGGAGCTAAGAGCCGCTCCCGGGCTTCTTTCGGCAGAAGCGGCGCTAAGAGAGCACTGTGAGCGGTACAATCGTCTTTGCGCGAAGAAGCCGCTTCTTCGGCTCCGGGAGCCGGAGAGAGCGGCAGCATCGGAAAGGTGAAGAAGGAAGCTGTACAACACTGGGATTGTGTGCGCAGCTTGCCAACTGATAGAAAACAGTACCTTACACTTTCCTGACGTTTCCAATCACATGAATATTCGATTGGAAGCTGTTTTGGACAACTTTTCTTTCCTTCATGCCAGACACTTGGCAGACCTCCGTGCAACGTCCAGAACACGATGGGAGATGTTTTCTGTGCTCCCGCAGGTTTTCCTTGCCAGACAGAGTGGAAAAGCTTTCTGCTAGGATGTAGACCACAAAAGACGCTAAAGACGAAGGTACGATGCTCTCCGGAGCTAAGCGCCGCTCCCGGGCTTCTTTCGGCAGAAGCGGCGCTAAGAGAGCACTGTGAGCGGTACAATCGTCTTTGCGCGAAGAAGCCGCTTCTTCGGCTCCGGGAGCCGGAGAGAGCGGCAGCATCGGAAAGGTGAAGAAGGAAGCTGTACAACACTGGGATTGTGTGCGCAGCTTGCCAACTGATAGAAAACAGTACCTTACACTTTCCTGACGTTTCCAATCACATGAACATGTAGTGGAAAAGCTTTTTGCTAAGATGTAGACGACAAGAGACTCTAAAGACTGGATGAGAGCAAATGACACCTATCTCTAAAAAAGGCAATTAGGAAGACTCGGAATAGTACAAACCAGCCAGCCTCCTTTTTATCCCCAGGAAGTTGATGAAGCAGCTCTTCCTGGAAAACCTTGCCAGCCACATGCACGACGACAAAATAATGTAGTTAGCATGATTTTTCAGGGGAATTTCATGCTGAACTTCACTTTAAACTCCTCTGATGAATCCACTTGACTGGTAGATGAAGGGAATATTATCTGCCTGGGCTTCAGGGAGGTTTTTGACATATCTCTATCTGGCAGCACGCATCCATATGGAAGCAATAGTGCAAAGGGGAGGGAACCAGTGTCTTTTCAGTGATGCTGAGTGAAAAAACAAGAGGCAGTGGGCACTCTCTGAAATACAGGAGATTGCCATTGACCATCAGCAAATGATTCTTTACTGTGAGGGTGACTGAACCACGGCACAGGCTGCCCAGAAAGATTGTGGAGCCTGGATCTTTGAAGACATTAAAAGTACACCCAGATAGACTCCTGGGCAAGAGGCTCTAGGTATCCTGGTTTAGGCAGGGGGGTTGGGCCTGGTTAGCCCCACCAACCCCTTCCACTCTCATTCATTCTGTGCTAGTGAATTCTCTTCAAGATGCATTTCAAGCACTTGCATGACAAAGTTCTGTGAAGACAGAGATCCAAATGGACACGGCATCTAAGTTCCTTAAGCAGTGTTCAAGAAGAATGTAAAACTCTGGGACGAGTGTCTCTTCCCTAACTGAATCCCTTTCATGGGAAAATTCCCAGCTCTAGAAAGATCTTCTGATACGCATGCTTAAGACTGACACTGGCTGAGCAAATTTCTCCCTATGTGTATCCAAGACCAGTTAGGATCTTCACCCAAAGTGCTGTCAACATAGTCACAGAATGTCTATTGTTAAGAAGTGACAACTTCCATCAGCATGGCAACTATTGGTCCACCAAATGGATGAATGGATGGGAATTATCTACTTGGGTTAAAAACAAAAAGAAAGAGTTGGTCTTTATTTATCAATTTCATTGCAATATTATAAGGGAAGAAAAAGACCTAAGTCCTTGACTTTCTTAACTCGAGGAAAGATTTTAAAAATTCCTTGTAAAAATGTATGATCACAATCAGACTATTGAAACCATTTGAGTTGGGAAAAGAGTTCACAAATTGTCTAGAGAGTGGCAAAGAAGCCAAGAAAAATAGGAAAGAAACAAAAAGAGAGCAGAAGCGTCAGCTTCATTGTACAAGCTCGTTCTAGAAGTGGTCTGCTGGGAAAAGGAGGCCCCAGTTGAATTTCCAATGTATTCCTGCGCTTGATTCAGTAACCGGTCAATGTAAAAACCAATCCTTTTGTACAACTTCTTCCAGCAACAAAAACTCCAACAGGCTGACACTACCATCATGCCTGTTCCAGACATATTTCAAAGAGAAATGATGATTTTCTTGAAAACCTACTTGCATAAAAGTTGCAAGATGGTGGAGGGATTCCCACATCCTCCTGCCTCCATCTGGCTTGAAAGTAGATTTGATAAAATATGCAACAAAGCACATGATTTATAAGGTAGAGTCAAATGGATGATTTGGGAATTGATCTCTTGTTGATAGGAAACTTCATATCCACTCTGTGTGACCTTTCTAAAACAAAATGTGGAGCTGAGGCATGAATCTGCCACAACAATTGTAAAGCAAACATACACACTCCCCTTCACATGCCCCCCCTTCCACACACACCTAGGCACACACAGAGATCAGCATAGCAGATCATGAACACCTTGGAAAAGACTGAAATGCTCAATGCCTCTCTTGATGGGCAAAAGAGCTGGTGCAGTAATTCAAATGCCTGGTACAGAAATTCTGTTTCATATTTAGCTCCTATTTAAAACACAGCTTTTCATTTCATTCTATTTACAGAATATTTCATGTCATTTGCTTCTTTAAAATTACTTAGTTCTCACCTGTTGTATGTCTAGGAATATTTTCTTCCAAAAATAGAAAAAAATAGATGCTATCTTTTCAACAGAAAACATTGGTTGATACAATTTGAAACCATCATGATATGGAAGAATTGTTCTGTCCCTCTCGAAGGTGGAAGAAGCATTTGGATCACAGATCATCTACAATGAAATACTTGACATGTTTAAGATGCTTTCAATCAATTTTGATCGTCAATTGCTTCTTCGTTGTAAACAGTAATTTTTCAGTGAAGGGAAAGTGTGTGTGGTATATCTACATGATGTGGTCAAACCCAGTTCCTACTAATGGCCAGGCTGAACTCCAGTAAATAATGTCCCGAATGATATTTTGCCGCCTTCTTTGGCACTTCATGAAATCTTACCATGATGAAGTGCTGAAACACAGAGATTTTCTCTTAGACAGTGTCTCATGTTGTAACCCATCCCATGGATTTTATGCTGTAATTCTTATCTCTTTTAAAATTTGCTATCTTCTGTACAGTTTTCATGAACCTTTCTGTTACAGTAGTGAAAATCACAGATAAATGTCATTTTGTACAACTTTGAATTTACCCCAAGAGCTGAGAGAAAACTTGCTCCTATACTTCAATCCCAGTTTCTTCTATAGTCCAACTTTGTTTCTCTACCATCAAGCTTCTCCTTTGTTGCTGCTCCAAGCCCCGTCCAAGCTGACCTTGAATACTTTCAGGGATGGGACACCCACAACTTCTCTGGGCAACCTGTCCCAGTGTTCCAGCACTCCCACAGTAAAAAAGGCCTTCCTTTCATCTAATATGTGTAGGAAATCATAAATCTAGGCATAGAAACTTGGAGTGCAAATTTGAAATTCTTTTGATTTGAAGCACATTTTATATGAATACTGACTTACAGATGACTAAAAGATGTTGATGGGCATTTGAGCTGACAAGTTTTGAAAAAGTGCACGGAAATTAAAATTGAAACCACTAAAATTAAAAACTTCTTGCCATTTTCTTTTTCCTCTCCTATTCAAAATTGCATATGTCAGATATCAGTGCTTCATGCAAACCTCTCAGATGCTCTCAGAGAAAAAGCTTTTCTTTCAGACTAAGTTGTGGTTGACGTAGAACACTAGCAGGAGTGAAAGTTTTTCTGGGCATCGGGGCAGCACCTTCTCCTTGGATTTGTGTGCGGAAAGCATTTTATCCAAACTGCAAAATAGACCCAACTCTGTTCTATTCATCATTCTTACTGCATCAGGCCTGAAGATGCTGTGAAAAGTAGCCTGTGGACCTTGAAGATAGCGCATGTGAAACAGATGAGAGGTGATGGAGAAGTTGAGAGAAGAAAGAGCATATGGCCCAGTACGGACGCCAGAAAGTATTTCTTCATGTGATCATGGCAGATTGCAGGAGCCTCTTGGTACTATCAAACCAGCCCGACTTGGCACTGGTGCCACCTTGGGTCTGGGAACCATCCTGCGTATCGTGGATTTTCAGGAGCCAGCCGGCCACTCCCAGCCACAGGCCCTTAAACACAGACCTCGGCCCTCTTACCTGGCCAAAAAACCTCATCTGCCCCGCTTCTGCATGGCACATTGCAGGAGCCACTTGGTAATATCAAACCAGCCCGACTTGGCTCTGGTGCCACCTTGGGTCTGGGAACCATCCTGCATATCATGGATTTTCAGGAGCCAGCAAGACACTCTTGGCCACAGGCCCCCAAACACAAACCTCGGCCCTTTTCCCTGGCAAAGAAAAGTCACCTGCCCTGCTTCTGGATGGCAGATTGCAGGAGCAACTTGGTACTATCAAACCAGCCCGACTTGGCAATGTTGCTACCTTGGGTCTGAGAAACATCCTGCGTATCGTGGATTTTCAGGAGCCAGCCGGCCTCTCCCAGCCACAGGCCCCCAAACACAATCCACGGCCCTTTTCCCTGGCAAACAACACTCACCTGCCCAACTTCTCGATGGCAGATTGCCGGAGTCCCTGGGTAATTTCAATCCAGCCCGACTTGGCAGCGTTTCCACCTTGCGTCTGGGAATCATCCTGCATATCAAAGAATTTCAGGAGTCAGCCGGCACTCTCAGTCACAGGCCCCCAAACACAAACCATGGCCCTTTTCCCTTGCAAACAAAACTCACCTGCCCCGCTTCTGGATGGCAGATTGCAGCAGCCACTTAGTCCTATCAAACCAGCCCGAATTGGCACTGTGTTGAAAGCGAAGGGAAGCCAACCCACCTTGTCGTTTATCAGCATTGACTCCAATTTATTGATTAAATCAGCCACTTTATATAACAGTGTTAATTAACTTCATGCATATTGCAAAATCCAAGCTCACTATAGGTTAACAGAGAAAACTCTAAGCCCTCCTTTTGTTTTACCATACCCATGATTGTTTCTTGCAAACAGGACCAGCGTTCCCACTGTGATATGAAAGTCAAGTATTGGAGAGTGCTTTTGTTACTTCTTTAGAAGGTTAGAATATGCCGAAAAGATGCTAGCTGAGGACTTGCAATTAATGAATTATTTGCTGTAAGTAGGTCAAATGACATGAGCTTTCAAAAAGGAAAAGTAGTCTTATTCCACCTGCCAATTCTAAAGTAGATTAATAAGCCTTAAGCAGAAGATGGATGTGAAGAGGGATATGACATGAAAGGTTAAGCAACACTGCTGACAGCAAAAGGCTTACCTGCTGCAGATACAGGAGACAAAATACTATTTGGACACAAACATTGCTATTCAGACGACAGTAAAATTCTGAGGGACAGCAAAATTTACTCAGTCATCATGACAGTAAAATTTGCTGCCATCAAAATGTGCTCATCAATTCTTAGTGTAAGCTAAGCACCTTAAGCAGAGGGTAGTTCAAGCCTAACTGGTATTTGATGGCAAAAAAGGCAACTTGGCCTGCGTTTCTCACTTCTACTCCATTCAAAAGCTTACTCTGTCTCAGATTCCTTTGGTGGGATACCAACGCAAGCCGCCAAACTGCACGAAAATTATGATTTAAAGAAAGATAGATGAGAAAAATGGAATAATGGTTCATGTTCTTTTCCTTCCAACTGCTTTGTTTGCCCTTTGAATTTTTTGAAGTCCTTTCTGGTGTCACCATGGTTGCACTGCAGCAAGTGTTGGGCTGTAAGCTGTCCATATTGCCGGCTTCTGGACTGCCTTCAGAAAACTTCCCACTGGTTTTGTCTAGAAATCACAAGCAGTAGAGATGACAAAGACTGCAGAAACCTTCTCATCTCCTTCTAGAGCAAGACCATGTCTTTCAGCCACTCTTAACTAGACAACTTTCATCAGTCATGAGGGAGTCTCATGTTCAAGAGCTAAGCAGTGACAGCTGTAAATGACAAAAAGCAGACTGAAATTCTCTTGGGACTCCAGCAGAGAGCAATGAAGGAGGTTGAATTCACCTTCTTGGGAAGTTCTAAAATGCACCTTCACTTGAGCACAGGAGCTAAGCCATCGTAACCTTTGTTGAGTATGTCTGCGTAGACAGACATATTTAGACCATGTTATTTAAGCCACGTTATCATCTCTAGCTGCTAAGCTGCACTTCTTGCAAAGTATCTGCAACGTATTTTACAGGGTGGGCTTTGATGTGTAATCCCTGAGTAATATTGCAAAGAGAAGTACTTGGGGTGTGGGGTGGGGGGGGGAGCCGCAACTCTTAGGTTTTTCAAATCATGGTTCCATTTGAAAGTCAAAAAAGATGTCAAACCTTTCTTTCCTAGACCTATTACCAGCACAAACTGTACCAGAATTTATGACCTGTAACTGTACCGTGGACGCTCTTTCTCTGGACTATTCCTTAAGAAACAAAGTCCTCACTAGAAATAAAACAAAATTAGCCAAGTATTGGCCTGGATTAGTTCCAAGGCTCTGTACTAAAGGCCAAACACGTGTAATAATAGTAACCAGTGGACTAAAAGTTAAATCAATAGAGCATTACTCAGTTCAAAGACATCTTGTGTCCTAATGTTCTCACAGAAGACTGTCAAAACCTGTCTATTTTTGTGGGTTTCTTTTATCCATTTAGCTGTACCTTCTACTTCTCTCCACTGTCTGAGAACATTGATGATAAGGTTGGATGACCTCATGTCAACTTGTAGAAGTAAAGAAAGAGAAGCCAGTAAAGAAAGGCAAATTTGTTAATTGCAGGTGGAAAGAGGGAGGCCAACAAAAGAAAACAAAAGAACAGTACTAATGAAATGCTCCCCTGTCTTCTGTGAAAAGTAAAGGCACAGACAAGAAAGAACAAGTGCAAAATTCTCACTAGAGAAACGCACTTGATCTGACTCAAGTATTTTGCCGTACATTTCTTGCTGTTTTCTCATGCCAAACATATTAACCATTGAAGGTGTCCCTTTCCTCTCTCTGGAATCCAGCTAGGAAGATGGCTGTGTCATTGCTGACAAGCAGCTATTCTCAGAGGTGTCCAGCTGAAAGTCCTAGATCAATTGATTTGCTCTGTCACTTTGATATGGCATGACTTACAGTTTCAGCACCTGAACTTGCCAGCCCTACAATGCTTTGCCCCTTGAATGCTTAGATAGGCTCCTTGGCAACTGGCATTTGTAAGGACTTGAAACTATGCAGAATTTGCACCGTGAGATGATGCCAAATGAGTCACACCAGTAGATTAACTGGGGCATGCAAGGCAGAGAGAGGGAAATGAGAGCACAAGAAGAGAGTACACAAGAAGAGAGTACAATCTCCTTTTTTTCTGAAACACTGAAGAGATCCAAGTGAACACAAATCCTCCTAGGGGTAGTTCTTGCAAAAGACTAAGAGTTCTTTTTGTGTTCACAGGCCTGGAATATTTAGCTTTGGATGACGGCAAAATGCAGATGACAAAACGAGGCCTTGAAGTCACATCCAGTATGAAGCAGTAGGAAAGAGGAAAGCAGCTGAGAGCGTCAGCCCTGCTAAGTAGTCTCAGGATTCTTCCTGACATGAGCAGAAATTTGAAATGAGTCTCTGAAAATGACAAAGGAGGCAGAAGAAAAGGGAGCGATGACTCCTCTGGCATAGTGCTTCCTAACAGGGATCTTCAAAATGTCAAGGTTGTATCATCCTTTCAACTGAAGGAAGGTATGAAAACAACAGGAAGGAAAAGGCATCCAATACTCTGGGCAGTGTACTTCTAGACAGAAAGGCCACTGATGGAAAAACCAACTAAACTGGCACCAATGCAGCAGCATTGTACTAAAGCCAGAAACGTCCAGCGCTTCGTTCTCTGCCATTCCATTCAGATGCACACAGCAGCTCTGCAACATTCCTACTGATCATCTCCTTGGCAAAGTGGCAGTGAGGGTCCGTGGTGATGCAGAGTCCCCAGGCAGATGCAAAGGAGAGCTGCTTTCTTGCAAAAACCAGGCTTTTGAAACACTCAGGCCTTTCTCATTTCCATAGCTTTAAGCCATAACAAACACAATTCAGCCAACCACCATGCACCACGCTGTGAACACACGACGCTTCTAGAACTTGTTGATCTACCTCGAAGTCAGCTGCCTCACCTTGCCACAGTCCTTTTCTACTTAGCCAAAGTAATGGGCCTCAGCCCAAGGCCTTCCTTTTGTAAGCTTCTAGCTCGATGCAGCAGCAAACCACTACTTTCTTCTGTGCCAAGACTTTAGGTAGACGATTTGCATCTGCCCTCCTTCCAGTGAAACCTAATGGGGAGAGAAAAGCCTCCCAGAGATGTTCAGTCATTCCATTTTCTAGACAGGCCAAATCCAAAGAAAAGCAAGCGATGGCATTGTGTACTTGCTCTTACAAAACACCTGCTGCCCTCTGACAATCAACTAGCAGAAAACCAGCCAAACTGAGACTTGAGGAAAACAACCCTTGGAAGGGAATAATGATGTGATCAATCAAGACAACACTTTTCCAGGCTACCGAGATACTGGAAATGTCAGCAAAGGCTTGAGAGCAAAGGCTGCACTAATGGGAAAAGGGTAAAAGAATCCCAAGAAAAACATGACCAAAGATTAAAACAATTCCAAGAAGAACATAGGCAACTAACCTGTTGAAGCCTTCAGAAAAACAGTGGCCGCTGATTTACATAGGCCATTCAAGTTAATTGACCCGTGCCCCTTCCACTCCCTTTTCGGCACCATATTGAGTGAATTGAGACCATGGAATCACAATTCCTTGGATTCTGTTCTTAACTTCAGGAGAGAAGTACAGCAGCTGAAGTACCTGTTACTGATGTGATACCCAGGAACACCGAGTTGACACATTTCTTTCTTGGCCAATCACAACAAGCAAGGCTAAAAGGATAAGGCTGGCTTATTTCCATGACACATTTCTTGTTTTACAGCCTGCTCTGATTCCGGTGAAACTTTTTCATTAGCTTCTCTCTAAAAGGAGAAAGTCCAATTCAACGTCCCGCCCTACTACTGCAAGTATAACATTTGGTTTGTGGAGACGAAAAAATTGAATTGGAAGGTACAGAGCCCCCGGAGCTAAGAGGCGCTCGGGGCGTCTTTCGGCAGAAGCGGCGCTAAGAGAGCACTGTGAGCGGTACAATCGTCTTTGCGCGAAGAAGCCGCTTCTTCGGCTCCGGGAGCCGGAGAGAGCGGCAGCATCGGAAAGGTGAAGAAGGAAGCTGTACAACACTGGGATTGTGTGCGCAGCTTGCCAACTGATAGAAAACAGTACCTTACACTTTCCTGACGTTTCCAATCACATGAATATTCGATTGGAAGCTGTTTTGGACAACTTTTCTTTCCTTCATGCCAGACACTTGGCAGACCTCCGTGCAACGTCCAGAACACGATGGGAGATGTTTTCTGTGCTCCCGCAGGTTTTCCTTGCCAGACAGAGTGGAAAAGCTTTCTGCTAGGATGTAGACCACAAAAGACGCTAAAGACGAAGGTACGATGCTCTCCGGAGCTAAGAGCCGCTCCCGGGCTTCTTTCGGCAGAAGCGGCGCTAAGAGAGCACTGTGAGCGGTACAATCGTCTTTGCGCGAAGAAGCCGCTTCTTCGGCTCCGGGAGCCGGAGAGAGCGGCAGCATCGGAAAGGTGAAGAAGGAAGCTGTACAACACTGGGATTGTGTGCGCAGCTTGCCAACTGATAGAAAACAGTACCTTACACTTTCCTGACGTTTCCAATCACATGAATATTCGATTGGAAGCTGTTTTGGACAACTTTTCTTTCCTTCATGCCAGACACTTGGCAGACCTCCGTGCAACGTCCAGAACACGATGGGAGATGTTTTCTGTGCTCCCGCAGGTTTTCCTTGCCAGACAGAGTGGAAAAGCTTTCTGCTAGGATGTAGACCACAAAAGACGCTAAAGACGAAGGTACGATGCTCTCCGGAGCTAAGCGCCGCTCCCGGGCTTCTTTCGGCAGAAGCGGCGCTAAGAGAGCACTGTGAGCGGTACAATCGTCTTTGCGCGAAGAAGCCGCTTCTTCGGCTCCGGGAGCCGGAGAGAGCGGCAGCATCGGAAAGGTGAAGAAGGAAGCTGTACAACACTGGGATTGTGTGCGCAGCTTGCCAACTGATAGAAAACAGTACCTTACACTTTCCTGACGTTTCCAATCACATGAACATGTAGTGGAAAAGCTTTTTGCTAAGATGTAGACGACAAGAGAGTCTAAAGACTGGATGAGAGCAAATGACACCTATCTCTAAAAAAGGCAATTAGGAAGACTCGGAATAGTACAAACCAGCCAGCCTCCTTTTTATCCCCAGGAAGTTGATGAAGCAGCTCTTCCTGGAAAACCTTGCCAGCCACATGCACGACGACAAAATAATGTAGTTAGCATGATTTTTCAGGGGAATTTCATGCTGAACTTCACTTTAAACTCCTCTGATGAATCCACTTGACTGGTAGATGAAGGGAATATTATCTGCCTGGGCTTCAGGGAGGTTTTTGACATATCTCTATCTGGCAGCACGCATCCATATGGAAGCAATAGTGCAAAGGGGAGGGAACCAGTGTCTTTTCAGTGATGCTGAGTGAAAAAACAAGAGGCAGTGGGCACTCTCTGAAATACAGGAGATTGCCATTGACCATCAGCAAATGATTCTTTACTGTGAGGGTGACTGAACCACGGCACAGGCTGCCCAGAAAGATTGTGGAGCCTGGATCTTTGAAGACATTAAAAGTACACCCAGATAGACTCCTGGGCAAGAGGCTCTAGGTATCCTGGTTTAGGCAGGGGGGTTGGGCCTGGTTAGCCCCACCAACCCCTTCCACTCTCATTCATTCTGTGCTAGTGAATTCTCTTCAAGATGCATTTCAAGCACTTGCATGACAAAGTTCTGTGAAGACAGAGATCCAAATGGACACGGCATCTAAGTTCCTTAAGCAGTGTTCAAGAAGAATGTAAAACTCTGGGACGAGTGTCTCTTCCCTAACTGAATCCCTTTCATGGGAAAATTCCCAGCTCTAGAAAGATCTTCTGATACGCATGCTTAAGACTGACACTGGCTGAGCAAATTTCTCCCTATGTGTATCCAAGACCAGTTAGGATCTTCACCCAAAGTGCTGTCAACATAGTCACAGAATGTCTATTGTTAAGAAGTGACAACTTCCATCAGCATGGCAACTATTGGTCCACCAAATGGATGAATGGATGGGAATTATCTACTTGGGTTAAAAACAAAAAGAAAGAGTTGGTCTTTATTTATCAATTTCATTGCAATATTATAAGGGAAGAAAAAGACCTAAGTCCTTGACTTTCTTAACTCGAGGAAAGATTTTAAAAATTCCTTGTAAAAATGTATGATCACAATCAGACTATTGAAACCATTTGAGTTGGGAAAAGAGTTCACAAATTGTCTAGAGAGTGGCAAAGAAGCCAAGAAAAATAGGAAAGAAACAAAAAGAGAGCAGAAGCGTCAGCTTCATTGTACAAGCTCGTTCTAGAAGTGGTCTGCTGGGAAAAGGAGGCCCCAGTTGAATTTCCAATGTATTCCTGCGCTTGATTCAGTAACCGGTCAATGTAAAAACCAATCCTTTTGTACAACTTCTTCCAGCAACAAAAACTCCAACAGGCTGACACTACCATCATGCCTGTTCCAGACATATTTCAAAGAGAAATGATGATTTTCTTGAAAACCTACTTGCATAAAAGTTGCAAGATGGTGGAGGGATTCCCACATCCTCCTGCCTCCATCTGGCTTGAAAGTAGATTTGATAAAATATGCAACAAAGCACATGATTTATAAGGTAGAGTCAAATGGATGATTTGGGAATTGATCTCTTGTTGATAGGAAACTTCATATCCACTCTGTGTGACCTTTCTAAAACAAAATGTGGAGCTGAGGCATGAATCTGCCACAACAATTGTAAAGCAAACATACACACTCCCCTTCACATGCCCCCCCTTCCACACACACCTAGGCACACACAGAGATCAGCATAGCAGATCATGAACACCTTGGAAAAGACTGAAATGCTCAATGCCTCTCTTGATGGGCAAAAGAGCTGGTGCAGTAATTCAAATGCCTGGTACAGAAATTCTGTTTCATATTTAGCTCCTATTTAAAACACAGCTTTTCATTTCATTCTATTTACAGAATATTTCATGTCATTTGCTTCTTTAAAATTACTTAGTTCTCACCTGTTGTATGTCTAGGAATATTTTCTTCCAAAAATAGAAAAAAATAGATGCTATCTTTTCAACAGAAAACATTGGTTGATACAATTTTAAACCATCATGATATGGAAGAATTGTTCTGTCCCTCTCGAAGGTGGAAGAAGCATTTGGATCACAGATCATCTACAATGAAATACTTGACATGTTTAAGATGCTTTCAATCAATTTTGATCGTCAATTGCTTCTTCGTTGTAAACAGTAATTTTTCAGTGAAGGGAAAGTGTGTGTGCTATATCTACATGATGTGGTCAAACCCAGTTCCTACTAATGGCCAGGCTGAACTCCAGTAAATAATGTCCCGAATGATATTTTGCCGCCTTCTTTGGCACTTCATGAAATCTTACCATGATGAAGTGCTGAAACACAGAGATTTTCTCTTAGACAGTGTCTCATGTTGTAACCCATCCCATGGATTTTATGCTGTAATTCTTATCTCTTTTAAAATTTGCTATCTTCTGTACAGTTTTCATGAACCTTTCTGTTACAGTAGTGAAAATCACAGATAAATGTCATTTTGTACAACTTTGAATTTACCCCAAGAGCTGAGAGAAAACTTGCTCCTATACTTCAATCCCAGTTTCTTCTATAGTCCAACTTTGTTTCTCTACCATCAAGCTTCTCCTTTGTTGCTGCTCCAAGCCCCGTCCAAGCTGACCTTGAATACTTTCAGGGATGGGACACCCACAACTTCTCTGGGCAACCTGTCCCAGTGTTCCAGCACTCCCACAGTAAAAAAGGCCTTCCTTTCATCTAATATGTGTAGGAAATCATAAATCTAGGCATAGAAACTTGGAGTGCAAATTTGAAATTCTTTTGATTTGAAGCACATTTTATATGAATACTGACTTACAGATGACTAAAAGATGTTGATGGGCATTTGAGCTGACAAGTTTTGAAAAAGTGCACGGAAATTAAAATTGAAACCACTAAAATTAAAAACTTCTTGCCATTTTCTTTTTCCTCTCCTATTCAAAATTGCATATGTCAGATATCAGTGCTTCATGCAAACCTCTCAGATGCTCTCAGAGAAAAAGCTTTTCTTTCAGACTAAGTTGTGGTTGACGTAGAACACTAGCAGGAGCGAAAGTTTTTCTGGGCATCGGGGCAGCACCTTCTCCTTGGATTTGTGTGCAGAAAGCATTTTATCCAAACTGGAAAATAGACCCAACTCTGTTCTATTCATCATTCTTACTGCATCAGGCCTGAAGATGCTGTGAAAAGTAGCCTGTGGACCTTGAAGATAGCGCATGTGAAACAGATGAGAGGTGATGGAGAAGTTGAGAGAAGAAAGAGCATATGGCCCAGTACGGACGCCAGAAAGTATTTCTTCATGTGATCATGGCAGATTGCAGGAGCCTCTTGGTACTATCAAACCAGCCCGACTTGGCACTGGTGCCACCTTGGGTCTGGGAACCATCCTGCGTATCGTGGATTTTCAGGAGCCAGCCGGCCACTCCCAGCCACAGGCCCTTAAACACAGACCTCGGCCCTCTTACCTGGCCAAAAAACCTCATCTGCCCCGCTTCTGCATGGCACATTGCAGGAGCCACTTGGTAATATCAAACCAGCCCGACTTGGCGCTGGTGCCACCTTGGGTCTGGGAACCATCCTGCATATCATGGATTTTCAGGAGCCAGCAAGACACTCTTGGCCACAGGCCCCCAAACACAAACCTCGGCCCTTTTCCCTGGCAAAGAAAAGTCACCTGCCCTGCTTCTGGATGGCAGATTGCAGGAGCAACTTGGTACTATCAAACCAGCCCGACTTGGCAATGTTGCTACCTTGGGTCTGAGAAACATCCTGCGTATCGTGGATTTTCAGGAGCCAGCCGGCCTCTCCCAGCCACAGGCCCCCAAACACAATCCACGGCCCTTTTCCCTGGCAAACAACACTCACCTGCCCAACTTCTCGATGGCAGATTGCCGGAGTCCCTGGGTAATTTCAATCCAGCCCGACTTGGCAGCGTTTCCACCTTGCGTCTGGGAATCATCCTGCATATCAAAGAATTTCAGGAGTCAGCCGGCACTCTCAGTCACAGGCCCCCAAACACAAACCATGGCCCTTTTCCCTTGCAAACAAAACTCACCTGCCCCGCTTCTGGATGGCAGATTGCAGCAGCCACTTAGTCCTATCAAACCAGCCCGAATTGGCACTGTGTTGAAAGCGAAGGGAAGCCAACCCACCTTGTCGTTTATCAGCATTGACTCCAATTTATTGATTAAATCAGCCACTTTATATAACAGTGTTAATTAACTTCATGCATATTGCAAAATCCAAGCTCACTATAGGTTAACAGAGAAAACTCTAAGCCCTCCTTTTGTTTTACCATACCCATGATTGTTTCTTGCAAACAGGACCAGCGTTCCCACTGTGATATGAAAGTCAAGTATTGGAGAGTGCTTTTGTTACTTCTTTAGAAGGTTAGAATATGCCGAAAAGATGCTAGCTGGGGACTTGCAATTAATGAATTATTTGCTGTAAGTAGGTCAAATGACATGAGCTTTCAAAAAGGAAAAGTAGTCTTATTCCACCTGCCAATTCTAAAGTAGATTAATAAGCCTTAAGCAGAAGATGGATGTGAAGAGGGATATGACATGAAAGGTTAAGCAACACTGCTGACAGCAAAAGGCTTACCTGCTGCAGATACAGGAGACAAAATACTATTTGGACACAAACATTGCTATTCAGACGACAGTAAAATTCTGAGGGACAGCAAAATTTACTCAGTCATCATGACAGTAAAATTTGCTCCCATCAAAATGTGCTCATCAATTCTTAGTGTAAGCTAAGCACCTTAAGCAGAGGGTAGTTCAAGCCTAACTGGTATTTGATGGCAAAAAAGGCAACTTGGCCTGCGTTTCTCACTTCTACTCCATTCAAAAGCTTACTCTGTCTCAGATTCCTTTGGTGGGATACCAACGCAAGCCGCCAAACTGCACGAAAATGATGATTTAAAGAAAGATAGATGAGAAAAATGGAATAATGGTTCATGTTCTTTTCCTTCCAACTGCTTTGTTTGCCCTTTGAATTTTTTGAAGTCCTTTCTGGTGTCACCATGGTTGCACTGCAGCAAGTGTTGGGCTGTAAGCTGTCCATATTGCCGGCTTCTGGACTGCCTTCAGAAAACTTCCCACTGGTTTTGTCTAGAAATCACAAGCAGTAGAGATGACAAAGACTGCAGAAACCTTCTCATCTCCTTCTAGAGCAAGACCATGTCTTTCAGCCACTCTTAACTAGACAACTTTCATCAGTCATGAGGGAGTCTCATGTTCAAGAGCTAAGCAGTGACAGCTGTAAATGACAAAAAGCAGACTGAAATTCTCTTGGGACTCCAGCAGAGAGCAATGAAGGAGGTTGAATTCACCTTCTTGGGAAGTTCTAAAATGCACCTTCACTTGAGCACAGGAGCTAAGCCATCGTAACCTTTGTTGAGTATGTCTGCGTAGACAGACATATTTAGACCATGTTATTTAAGCCACGTTATCATCTCTAGCTGCTAAGCTGCACTTCTTGCAAAGTATCTGCAACGTATTTTACAGGGTGGGCTTTGATGTGTAATCCCTGAGTAATATTGCAAAGAGAAGTACTTGGGGTGTGGGGTGGGGGGGGGAGCCGCAACTCTTAGGTTTTTCAAATCATGGTTCCATTTGAAAGTCAAAAAAGATGTCAAACCTTTCTTTCCTAGACCTATTACCAGCACAAACTGTACCAGAATTTATGACCTGTAACTGTACCGTGGACGCTCTTTCTCTGGACTATTCCTTAAGAAACAAAGTCCTCACTAGAAATAAAACAAAATTAGCCAAGTATTGGCCTGGATTAGTTCCAAGGCTCTGTACTAAAGGCCAAACACGTGTAATAATAGTAACCAGTGGACTAAAAGTTAAATCAATAGAGCATTACTCAGTTCAAAGACATCTTGTGTCCTAATGTTCTCACAGAAGACTGTCAAAACCTGTCTATTTTTGTGGGTTTCTTTTATCCATTTAGCTGTACCTTCTACTTCTCTCCACTGTCTGAGAACATTGATGATAAGGTTGGATGACCTCATGTCAACTTGTAGAAGTAAAGAAAGAGAAGCCAGTAAAGAAAGGCAAATTTGTTAATTGCAGGTGGAAAGAGGGAGGCCAACAAAAGAAAACAAAAGAACAGTACTAATGAAATGCTCCCCTGTCTTCTGTGAAAAGTAAAGGCACAGACAAGAAAGAACAAGTGCAAAATTCTCACTAGAGAAACGCACTTGATCTGACTCAAGTATTTTGCCGTACATTTCTTGCTGTTTTCTCATGCCAAACATATTAACCATTGAAGGTGTCCCTTTCCTCTCTCTGGAATCCAGCTAGGAAGATGGCTGTGTCATTGCTGACAAGCAGCTATTCTCAGAGGTGTCCAGCTGAAAGTCCTAGATCAATTGATTTGCTCTGTCACTTTGATATGGCATGACTTACAGTTTCAGCACCTGAACTTGCCAGCCCTACAATGCTTTGCCCCTTGAATGCTTAGATAGGCTCCTTGGCAACTGGCATTTGTAAGGACTTGAAACTATGCAGAATTTGCACCGTGAGATGATGCCAAATGAGTCACACCAGTAGATTAACTGGGGCATGCAAGGCAGAGAGAGGGAAATGAGAGCACAAGAAGAGAGTACACAAGAAGAGAGTACAATCTCCTTTTTTTCTGAAACACTGAAGAGATCCAAGTGAACACAAATCCTCCTAGGGGTAGTTCTTGCAAAAGACTAAGAGTTCTTTTTGTGTTCACAGGCCTGGAATATTTAGCTTTGGATGACGGCAAAATGCAGATGACAAAACGAGGCCTTGAAGTCACATCCAGTATGAAGCAGTAGGAAAGAGGAAAGCAGCTGAGAGCGTCAGCCCTGCTAAGTAGTCTCAGTATTCTTCCTGACATGAGCAGAAATTTGAAATGAGTCTCTGAAAATGACAAAGGAGGCAGAAGAAAAGGGAGCGATGACTCCTCTGGCATAGTGCTTCCTAACAGGGATCTTCAAAATGTCAAGGTTGTATCATCCTTTCAACTGAAGGAAGGTATGAAAACAACAGGAAGGAAAAGGCATCCAATACTCTGGGCAGTGTACTTCTAGACAGAAAGGCCACTGATGGAAAAACCAACTAAACTGGCACCAATGCAGCAGCATTGTACTAAAGCCAGAAACGTCCAGCGCTTCGTTCTCTGCCATTCCATTCAGATGCACACAGCAGCTCTGCAACATTCCTACTGATCATCTCCTTGGCAAAGTGGCAGTGAGGGTCCGTGGTGATGCAGAGTCCCCAGGCAGATGCAAAGGAGAGCTGCTTTCTTGCAAAAACCAGGCTTTTGAAACACTCAGGCCTTTCTCATTTCCATAGCTTTAAGCCATAACAAACACAATTCAGCCAACCACCATGCACCACGCTGTGAACACACGACGCTTCTAGAACTTGTTGATCTACCTCGAAGTCAGCTGCCTCACCTTGCCACAGTCCTTTTCTACTTAGCCAAAGTAATGGGCCTCAGCCCAAGGCCTTCCTTTTGTAAGCTTCTAGCTCGATGCAGCAGCAAACCACTACTTTCTTCTGTGCCAAGACTTTAGGTAGACGATTTGCATCTGCCCTCCTTCCAGTGAAACCTAATGGGGAGAGAAAAGCCTCCCAGAGATGTTCAGTCATTCCATTTTCTAGACAGGCCAAATCCAAAGAAAAGCAAGCGATGGCATTGTGTACTTGCTCTTACAAAACACCTGCTGCCCTCTGACAATCAACTAGCAGAAAACCAGCCAAACTGAGACTTGAGGAAAACAACCCTTGGAAGGGAATAATGATGTGATCAATCAAGACAACACTTTTCCAGGCTACCGAGATACTGGAAATGTCAGCAAAGGCTTGAGAGCAAAGGCTGCACTAATGGGAAAAGGGTAAAAGAATCCCAAGAAAAACATGACCAAAGATTAAAACAATTCCAAGAAGAACATAGGCAACTAACCTGTTGAAGCCTTCAGAAAAACAGTGGCCGCTGATTTACATAGGCCATTCAAGTTAATTGACCCGTGCCCCTTCCACTCCCTTTTCGGCACCATATTGAGTGAATTGAGACCATGGAATCACAATTCCTTGGATTCTGTTCTTAACTTCAGGAGAGAAGTACAGCAGCTGAAGTACCTGTTACTGATGTGATACCCAGGAACACCGAGTTGACACATTTCTTTCTTGGCCAATCACAACAAGCAAGGCTAAAAGGATAAGGCTGGCTTATTTCCATGACACATTTCTTGTTTTACAGCCTGCTCTGATTCCGGTGAAACTTTTTCATTAGCTTCTCTCTAAAAGGAGAAAGTCCAATTCAACGTCCCGCCCTACTACTGCAAGTATAACATTTGGTTTGTGGAGACGAAAAATTTGAATTGGAAGGTACAGAGCCCCCGGAGCTAAGAGGCGCTCGGGGCGTCTTTCGGCAGAAGCGGCGCTAAGAGAGCACTGTGAGCGGTACAATCGTCTTTGCGCGAAGAAGCCGCTTCTTCGGCTCCGGGAGCCGGAGAGAGCGGCAGCATCGGAAAGGTGAAGAAGGAAGCTGTACAACACTGGGATTGTGTGCTCAGCTTGCCAACTGATAGAAAACAGTACCTTACACTTTCCTGACGTTTCCAATCACATGAATATTCGATTGGAAGCTGTTTTGGACAACTTTTCTTTCCTTCATGCCAGACACTTGGCAGACCTCCGTGCAACGTCCAGAACACGATGGGAGATGTTTTCTGTGCTCCCGCAGGTTTTCCTTGCCAGACAGAGTGGAAAAGCTTTCTGCTAGGATGTAGACCACAAAAGACGCTAAAGACGAAGGTACGATGCTCTCCGGAGCTAAGAGCCGCTCCCGGGCTTCTTTCGGCAGAAGCGGCGCTAAGAGAGCACTGTGAGCGGTACAATCGTCTTTGCGCGAAGAAGCCGCTTCTTCGGCTCCGGGAGCCGGAGAGAGCGGCAGCATCGGAAAGGTGAAGAAGGAAGCTGTACAACACTGGGATTGTGTGCGCAGCTTGCCAACTGATAGAAAACAGTACCTTACACTTTCCTGACGTTTCCAATCACATGAATATTCGATTGGAAGCTGTTTTGGACAACTTTTCTTTCCTTCATGCCAGACACTTGGCAGACCTCCGTGCAACGTCCAGAACACGATGGGAGATGTTTTCTGTGCTCCCGCAGGTTTTCCTTGCCAGACAGAGTGGAAAAGCTTTCTGCTAGGATGTAGACCACAAAAGACGCTAAAGACGAAGGTACGATGCTCTCCGGAGCTAAGAGCCGCTCCCGGGCTTCTTTCGGCAGAAGCGGCGCTAAGAGAGCACTGTGAGCGGTACAATCGTCTTTGCGCGAAGAAGCCGCTTCTTCGGCTCCGGGAGCCGGAGAGAGCGGCAGCATCGGAAAGGTGAAGAAGGAAGCTGTACAACACTGGGATTGTGTGCGCAGCTTGGCAACTGATAGAAAACAGTACCTTACACTTTCCTGACGTTTCCAATCACATGAATATTCGATTGGAAGCTGTTTTGGACAACTTTTCTTTCCTTCATGCCAGACACTTGGCAGACCTCCGTGCAACGTCCAGAACACGATGGGAGATGTTTTCTGTGCTCCCGCAGGTTTTCCTTGCCAGACAGAGTGGAAAAGCTTTCTGCTAGGATGTAGACCACAAAAGACGCTAAAGACGAAGGTACGATGCTCTCCGGAGCTAAGCGCCGCTCCCGGGCTTCTTTCGGCAGAAGCGGCGCTAAGAGAGCACTGTGAGCGGTACAATCGTCTTTGCGCGAAGAAGCCGCTTCTTCGGCTCCGGGAGCCGGAGAGAGCGGCAGCATCGGAAAGGTGAAGAAGGAAGCTGTACAACACTGGGATTGTGTGCGCAGCTTGCCAACTGATAGAAAACAGTACCTTACACTTTCCTGACGTTTCCAATCACATGAACATGTAGTGGAAAAGCTTTTTGCTAAGATGTAGACGACAAGAGACTCTAAAGACTGGATGAGAGCAAATGACACCTATCTCTAAAAAAGGCAATTAGGAAGACTCGGAATAGTACAAACCAGCCAGCCTCCTTTTTATCCCCAGGAAGTTGATGAAGCAGCTCTTCCTGGAAAACCTTGCCAGCCACATGCACGACGACAAAATAATGTAGTTAGCATGATTTTTCAGGGGAATTTCATGCTGAACTTCACTTTAAACTCCTCTGATGAATCCACTTGACTGGTAGATGAAGGGAATATTATCTGCCTGGGCTTCAGGGAGGTTTTTGACATATCTCTATCTGGCAGCACGCATCCATATGGAAGCAATAGTGCAAAGGGGAGGGAACCAGTGTCTTTTCAGTGATGCTGAGTGAAAAAACAAGAGGCAGTGGGCACTCTCTGAAATACAGGAGATTGCCATTGACCATCAGCAAATGATTCTTTACTGTGAGGGTGACTGAACCACGGCACAGGCTGCCCAGAAAGATTGTGGAGCCTGGATCTTTGAAGACATTAAAAGTACACCCAGATAGACTCCTGGGCAAGAGGCTCTAGGTATCCTGGTTTAGGCAGGGGGGTTGGGCCTGGTTAGCCCCACCAACCCCTTCCACTCTCATTCATTCTGTGCTAGTGAATTCTCTTCAAGATGCATTTCAAGCACTTGCATGACAAAGTTCTGTGAAGACAGAGATCCAAATGGACACGGCATCTAAGTTCCTTAAGCAGTGTTCAAGAAGAATGTAAAACTCTGGGACGAGTGTCTCTTCCCTAACTGAATCCCTTTCATGGGAAAATTCCCAGCTCTAGAAAGATCTTCTGATACGCATGCTTAAGACTGACACTGGCTGAGCAAATTTCTCCCTATGTGTATCCAAGACCAGTTAGGATCTTCACCCAAAGTGCTGTCAACATAGTCACAGAATGTCTATTGTTAAGAAGTGACAACTTCCATCAGCATGGCAACTATTGGTCCACCAAATGGATGAATGGATGGGAATTATCTACTTGGGTTAAAAACAAAAAGAAAGAGTTGGTCTTTATTTATCAATTTCATTGCAATATTATAAGGGAAGAAAAAGACCTAAGTCCTTGACTTTCTTAACTCGAGGAAAGATTTTAAAAATTCCTTGTAAAAATGTATGATCACAATCAGACTATTGAAACCATTTGAGTTGGGAAAAGAGTTCACAAATTGTCTAGAGAGTGGCAAAGAAGCCAAGAAAAATAGGAAAGAAACAAAAAGAGAGCAGAAGCGTCAGCTTCATTGTACAAGCTCGTTCTAGAAGTGGTCTGCTGGGAAAAGGAGGCCCCAGTTGAATTTCCAATGTATTCCTGCGCTTGATTCAGTAACCGGTCAATGTAAAAACCAATCCTTTTGTACAACTTCTTCCAGCAACAAAAACTCCAACAGGCTGACACTACCATCATGCCTGTTCCAGACATATTTCAAAGAGAAATGATGATTTTCTTGAAAACCTACTTGCATAAAAGTTGCAAGATGGTGGAGGGATTCCCACATCCTCCTGCCTCCATCTGGCTTGAAAGTAGATTTGATAAAATATGCAACAAAGCACATGATTTATAAGGTAGAGTCAAATGGATGATTTGGGAATTGATCTCTTGTTGATAGGAAACTTCATATCCACTCTGTGTGACCTTTCTAAAACAAAATGTGGAGCTGAGGCATGAATCTGCCACAACAATTGTAAAGCAAACATACACACTCCCCTTCACATGCCCCCCCTTCCACACACACCTAGGCACACACAGAGATCAGCATAGCAGATCATGAACACCTTGGAAAAGACTGAAATGCTCAATGCCTCTCTTGATGGGCAAAAGAGCTGGTGCAGTAATTCAAATGCCTGGTACAGAAATTCTGTTTCATATTTAGCTCCTATTTAAAACACAGCTTTTCATTTCATTCTATTTACAGAATATTTCATGTCATTTGCTTCTTTAAAATTACTTAGTTCTCACCTGTTGTATGTCTAGGAATATTTTCTTCCAAAAATAGAAAAAAATAGATGCTATCTTTTCAACAGAAAACATTGGTTGATACAATTTTAAACCATCATGATATGGAAGAATTGTTCTGTCCCTCTCGAAGGTGGAAGAAGCATTTGGATCACAGATCATCTACAATGAAATACTTGACATGTTTAAGATGCTTTCAATCAATTTTGATCGTCAATTGCTTCTTCGTTGTAAACAGTAATTTTTCAGTGAAGGGAAAGTGTGTGTGGTATATCTACATGATGTGGTCAAACCCAGTTCCTACTAATGGCCAGGCTGAACTCCAGTAAATAATGTCCCGAATGATATTTTGCCGCCTTCTTTGGCACTTCATGAAATCTTACCATGATGAAGTGCTGAAACACAGAGATTTTCTCTTAGACAGTGTCTCATGTTGTAACCCATCCCATGGATTTTATGCTGTAATTCTTATCTCTTTTAAAATTTGCTATCTTCTGTACAGTTTTCATGAACCTTTCTGTTACAGTAGTGAAAATCACAGATAAATGTCATTTTGTACAACTTTGAATTTACCCCAAGAGCTGAGAGAAAACTTGCTCCTATACTTCAATCCCAGTTTCTTCTATAGTCCAACTTTGTTTCTCTACCATCAAGCTTCTCCTTTGTTGCTGCTCCAAGCCCCGTCCAAGCTGACCTTGAATACTTTCAGGGATGGGACACCCACAACTTCTCTGGGCAACCTGTCCCAGTGTTCCAGCACTCCCACAGTAAAAAAGGCCTTCCTTTCATCTAATATGTGTAGGAAATCATAAATCTAGGCATAGAAACTTGGAGTGCAAATTTGAAATTCTTTTGATTTGAAGCACATTTTATATGAATACTGACTTACAGATGACTAAAAGATGTTGATGGGCATTTGAGCTGACAAGTTTTGAAAAAGTGCACGGAAATTAAAATTGAAACCACTAAAATTAAAAACTTCTTGCCATTTTCTTTTTCCTCTCCTATTCAAAATTGCATATGTCAGATATCAGTGCTTCATGCAAACCTCTCAGATGCTCTCAGAGAAAAAGCTTTTCTTTCAGACTAAGTTGTGGTTGACGTAGAACACTAGCAGGAGCGAAAGTTTTTCTGGGCATCGGGGCAGCACCTTCTCCTTGGATTTGTGTGCAGAAAGCATTTTATCCAAACTGGAAAATAGACCCAACTCTGTTCTATTCATCATTCTTACTGCATCAGGCCTGAAGATGCTGTGAAAAGTAGCCTGTGGACCTTGAAGATAGCGCATGTGAAACAGATGAGAGGTGATGGAGAAGTTGAGAGAAGAAAGAGCATATGGCCCAGTACGGACGCCAGAAAGTATTTCTTCATGTGATCATGGCAGATTGCAGGAGCCTCTTGGTACTATCAAACCAGCCCGACTTGGCACTGGTGCCACCTTGGGTCTGGGAACCATCCTGCGTATCGTGGATTTTCAGGAGCCAGCCGGCCACTCCCAGCCACAGGCCCTTAAACACAGACCTCGGCCCTCTTACCTGGCCAAAAAACCTCATCTGCCCCGCTTCTGCATGGCACATTGCAGGAGCCACTTGGTAATATCAAACCAGCCCGACTTGGCGCTGGTGCCACCTTGGGTCTGGGAACCATCCTGCATATCATGGATTTTCAGGAGCCAGCAAGACACTCTTGGCCACAGGCCCCCAAACACAAACCTCGGCCCTTTTCCCTGGCAAAGAAAAGTCACCTGCCCTGCTTCTGGATGGCAGATTGCAGGAGCAACTTGGTACTATCAAACCAGCCCGACTTGGCAATGTTGCTACCTTGGGTCTGAGAAACATCCTGCGTATCGTGGATTTTCAGGAGCCAGCCGGCCTCTCCCAGCCACAGGCCCCCAAACACAATCCACGGCCCTTTTCCCTGGCAAACAACACTCAGCTGCCCAACTTCTCGATGGCAGATTGCCGGAGTCCCTGGGTAATTTCAATCCAGCCCGACTTGGCAGCGTTTCCACCTTGCGTCTGGGAATCATCCTGCATATCAAAGAATTTCAGGAGTCAGCCGGCACTCTCAGTCACAGGCCCCCAAACACAAACCATGGCCCTTTTCCCTTGCAAACAAAACTCACCTGCCCCGCTTCTGGATGGCAGATTGCAGCAGCCACTTAGTCCTATCAAACCAGCCCGAATTGGCACTGTGTTGAAAGCGAAGGGAAGCCAACCCACCTTGTCGTTTATCAGCATTGACTCCAATTTATTGATTAAATCAGCCACTTTATATAACAGTGTTAATTAACTTCATGCATATTGCAAAATCCAAGCTCACTATAGGTTAACAGAGAAAACTCTAAGCCCTCCTTTTGTTTTACCATACCCATGATTGTTTCTTGCAAACAGGACCAGCGTTCCCACTGTGATATGAAAGTCAAGTATTGGAGAGTGCTTTTGTTACTTCTTTAGAAGGTTAGAATATGCCGAAAAGATGCTAGCTGGGGACTTGCAATTAATGAATTATTTGCTGTAAGTAGGTCAAATGACATGAGCTTTCAAAAAGGAAAAGTAGTCTTATTCCACCTGCCAATTCTAAAGTAGATTAATAAGCCTTAAGCAGAAGATGGATGTGAAGAGGGATATGACATGAAAGGTTAAGCAACACTGCTGACAGCAAAAGGCTTACCTGCTGCAGATACAGGAGACAAAATACTATTTGGACACAAACATTGCTATTCAGACGACAGTAAAATTCTGAGGGACAGCAAAATTTACTCAGTCATCATGACAGTAAAATTTGCTGCCATCAAAATGTGCTCATCAATTCTTAGTGTAAGCTAAGCACCTTAAGCAGAGGGTAGTTCAAGCCTAACTGGTATTTGATGGCAAAAAAGGCAACTTGGCCTGCGTTTCTCACTTCTACTCCATTCAAAAGCTTACTCTGTCTCAGATTCCTTTGGTGGGATACCAACGCAAGCCGCCAAACTGCACGAAAATGATGATTTAAAGAAAGATAGATGAGAAAAATGGAATAATGGTTCATGTTCTTTTCCTTCCAACTGCTTTGTTTGCCCTTTGAATTTTTTGAAGTCCTTTCTGGTGTCACCATGGTTGCACTGCAGCAAGTGTTGGGCTGTAAGCTGTCCATATTGCCGGCTTCTGGACTGCCTTCAGAAAACTTCCCACTGGTTTTGTCTAGAAATCACAAGCAGTAGAGATGACAAAGACTGCAGAAACCTTCTCATCTCCTTCTAGAGCAAGACCATGTCTTTCAGCCACTCTTAACTAGACAACTTTCATCAGTCATGAGGGAGTCTCATGTTCAAGAGCTAAGCAGTGACAGCTGTAAATGACAAAAAGCAGACTGAAATTCTCTTGGGACTCCAGCAGAGAGCAATGAAGGAGGTTGAATTCACCTTCTTGGGAAGTTCTAAAATGCACCTTCACTTGAGCACAGGAGCTAAGCCATCGTAACCTTTGTTGAGTATGTCTGCGTAGACAGACATATTTAGACCATGTTATTTAAGCCACGTTATCATCTCTAGCTGCTAAGCTGCACTTCTTGCAAAGTATCTGCAACGTATTTTACAGGGTGGGCTTTGATGTGTAATCCCTGAGTAATATTGCAAAGAGAAGTACTTGGGGTGTGGGGTGGGGGGGGGAGCCGCAACTCTTAGGTTTTTCAAATCATGGTTCCATTTGAAAGTCAAAAAAGATGTCAAACCTTTCTTTCCTAGACCTATTACCAGCACAAACTGTACCAGAATTTATGACCTGTAACTGTACCGTGGACGCTCTTTCTCTGGACTATTCCTTAAGAAACAAAGTCCTCACTAGAAATAAAACAAAATTAGCCAAGTATTGGCCTGGATTAGTTCCAAGGCTCTGTACTAAAGGCCAAACACGTGTAATAATAGTAACCAGTGGACTAAAAGTTAAATCAATAGAGCATTACTCAGTTCAAAGACATCTTGTGTCCTAATGTTCTCACAGAAGACTGTCAAAACCTGTCTATTTTTGTGGGTTTCTTTTATCCATTTAGCTGTACCTTCTACTTCTCTCCACTGTCTGAGAACATTGATGATAAGGTTGGATGACCTCATGTCAACTTGTAGAAGTAAAGAAAGAGAAGCCAGTAAAGAAAGGCAAATTTGTTAATTGCAGGTGGAAAGAGGGAGGCCAACAAAAGAAAACAAAAGAACAGTACTAATGAAATGCTCCCCTGTCTTCTGTGAAAAGTAAAGGCACAGACAAGAAAGAACAAGTGCAAAATTCTCACTAGAGAAACGCACTTGATCTGACTCAAGTATTTTGCCGTACATTTCTTGCTGTTTTCTCATGCCAAACATATTAACCATTGAAGGTGTCCCTTTCCTCTCTCTGGAATCCAGCTAGGAAGATGGCTGTGTCATTGCTGACAAGCAGCTATTCTCAGAGGTGTCCAGCTGAAAGTCCTAGATCAATTGATTTGCTCTGTCACTTTGATATGGCATGACTTACAGTTTCAGCACCTGAACTTGCCAGCCCTACAATGCTTTGCCCCTTGAATGCTTAGATAGGCTCCTTGGCAACTGGCATTTGTAAGGACTTGAAACTATGCAGAATTTGCACCGTGAGATGATGCCAAATGAGTCACACCAGTAGATTAACTGGGGCATGCAAGGCAGAGAGAGGGAAATGAGAGCACAAGAAGAGAGTACACAAGAAGAGAGTACAATCTCCTTTTTTTCTGAAACACTGAAGAGATCCAAGTGAACACAAATCCTCCTAGGGGTAGTTCTTGCAAAAGACTAAGAGTTCTTTTTGTGTTCACAGGCCTGGAATATTTAGCTTTGGATGACGGCAAAATGCAGATGACAAAACGAGGCCTTGAAGTCACATCCAGTATGAAGCAGTAGGAAAGAGGAAAGCAGCTGAGAGCGTCAGCCCTGCTAAGTAGTCTCAGGATTCTTCCTGACATGAGCAGAAATTTGAAATGAGTCTCTGAAAATGACAAAGGAGGCAGAAGAAAAGGGAGCGATGACTCCTCTGGCATAGTGCTTCCTAACAGGGATCTTCAAAATGTCAAGGTTGTATCATCCTTTCAACTGAAGGAAGGTATGAAAACAACAGGAAGGAAAAGGCATCCAATACTCTGGGCAGTGTACTTCTAGACAGAAAGGCCACTGATGGAAAAACCAACTAAACTGGCACCAATGCAGCAGCATTGTACTAAAGCCAGAAACGTCCAGCGCTTCGTTCTCTGCCATTCCATTCAGATGCACACAGCAGCTCTGCAACATTCCTACTGATCATCTCCTTGGCAAAGTGGCAGTGAGGGTCCGTGGTGATGCAGAGTCCCCAGGCAGATGCAAAGGAGAGCTGCTTTCTTGCAAAAACCAGGCTTTTGAAACACTCAGGCCTTTCTCATTTCCATAGCTTTAAGCCATAACAAACACAATTCAGCCAACCACCATGCACCACGCTGTGAACACACGACGCTTCTAGAACTTGTTGATCTACCTCGAAGTCAGCTGCCTCACCTTGCCACAGTCCTTTTCTACTTAGCCAAAGTAATGGGCCTCAGCCCAAGGCCTTCCTTTTGTAAGCTTCTAGCTCGATGCAGCAGCAAACCACTACTTTCTTCTGTGCCAAGACTTTAGGTAGACGATTTGCATCTGCCCTCCTTCCAGTGAAACCTAATGGGGAGAGAAAAGCCTCCCAGAGATGTTCAGTCATTCCATTTTCTAGACAGGCCAAATCCAAAGAAAAGCAAGCGATGGCATTGTGTACTTGCTCTTACAAAACACCTGCTGCCCTCTGACAATCAACTAGCAGAAAACCAGCCAAACTGAGACTTGAGGAAAACAACCCTTGGAAGGGAATAATGATGTGATCAATCAAGACAACACTTTTCCAGGCTACCGAGATACTGGAAATGTCAGCAAAGGCTTGAGAGCAAAGGCTGCACTAATGGGAAAAGGGTAAAAGAATCCCAAGAAAAACATGACCAAAGATTAAAACAATTCCAAGAAGAACATAGGCAACTAACCTGTTGAAGCCTTCAGAAAAACAGTGGCCGCTGATTTACATAGGCCATTCAAGTTAATTGACCCGTGCCCCTTCCACTCCCTTTTCGGCACCATATTGAGTGAATTGAGACCATGGAATCACAATTCCTTGGATTCTGTTCTTAACTTCAGGAGAGAAGTACAGCAGCTGAAGTACCTGTTACTGATGTGATACCCAGGAACACCGAGTTGACACATTTCTTTCTTGGCCAATCACAACAAGCAAGGCTAAAAGGATAAGGCTGGCTTATTTCCATGACACATTTCTTGTTTTACAGCCTGCTCTGATTCCGGTGAAACTTTTTCATTAGCTTCTCTCTAAAAGGAGAAAGTCCAATTCAACGTCCCGCCCTACTACTGCAAGTATAACATTTGGTTTGTGGAGACGAAAAAATTGAATTGGAAGGTACAGAGCCCCCGGAGCTAAGAGGCGCTCGGGGCGTCTTTCGGCAGAAGCGGCGCTAAGAGAGCACTGTGAGCGGTACAATCGTCTTTGCGCGAAGAAGCCGCTTCTTCGGCTCCGGGAGCCGGAGAGAGCGGCAGCATCGGAAAGGTGAAGAAGGAAGCTGTACAACACTGGGATTGTGTGCGCAGCTTGCCAACTGATAGAAAACAGTACCTTACACTTTCCTGACGTTTCCAATCACATGAATATTCGATTGGAAGCTGTTTTGGACAACTTTTCTTTCCTTCATGCCAGACACTTGGCAGACCTCCGTGCAACGTCCAGAACACGATGGGAGATGTTTTCTGTGCTCCCGCAGGTTTTCCTTGCCAGACAGAGTGGAAAAGCTTTCTGCTAGGATGTAGACCACAAAAGACGCTAAAGACGAAGGTACGATGCTCTCCGGAGCTAAGAGCCGCTCCCGGGCTTCTTTCGGCAGAAGCGGCGCTAAGAGAGCACTGTGAGCGGTACAATCGTCTTTGCGCGAAGAAGCCGCTTCTTCGGCTCCGGGAGCCGGAGAGAGCGGCAGCATCGGAAAGGTGAAGAAGGAAGCTGTACAACACTGGGATTGTGTGCGCAGCTTGCCAACTGATAGAAAACAGTACCTTACACTTTCCTGACGTTTCCAATCACATGAATATTCGATTGGAAGCTGTTTTGGACAACTTTTCTTTCCTTCATGCCAGACACTTGGCAGACCTCCGTGCAACGTCCAGAACACGATGGGAGATGTTTTCTGTGCTCCCGCAGGTTTTCCTTGCCAGACAGAGTGGAAAAGCTTTCTGCTAGGATGTAGACCACAAAAGACGCTAAAGACGAAGGTACGATGCTCTCCGGAGCTAAGCGCCGCTCCCGGGCTTCTTTCGGCAGAAGCGGCGCTAAGAGAGCACTGTGAGCGGTACAATCGTCTTTGCGCGAAGAAGCCGCTTCTTCGGCTCCGGGAGCCGGAGAGAGCGGCAGCATCGGAAAGGTGAAGAAGGAAGCTGTACAACACTGGGATTGTGTGCGCAGCTTGCCAACTGATAGAAAACAGTACCTTACACTTTCCTGACGTTTCCAATCACATGAACATGTAGTGGAAAAGCTTTTTGCTAAGATGTAGACGACAAGAGACTCTAAAGACTGGATGAGAGCAAATGACACCTATCTCTAAAAAAGGCAATTAGGAAGACTCGGAATAGTACAAACCAGCCAGCCTCCTTTTTATCCCCAGGAAGTTGATGAAGCAGCTCTTCCTGGAAAACCTTGCCAGCCACATGCACGACGACAAAATAATGTAGTTAGCATGATTTTTCAGGGGAATTTCATGCTGAACTTCACTTTAAACTCCTCTGATGAATCCACTTGACTGGTAGATGAAGGGAATATTATCTGCCTGGGCTTCAGGGAGGTTTTTGACATATCTCTATCTGGCAGCACGCATCCATATGGAAGCAATAGTGCAAAGGGGAGGGAACCAGTGTCTTTTCAGTGATGCTGAGTGAAAAAACAAGAGGCAGTGGGCACTCTCTGAAATACAGGAGATTGCCATTGACCATCAGCAAATGATTCTTTACTGTGAGGGTGACTGAACCACGGCACAGGCTGCCCAGAAAGATTGTGGAGCCTGGATCTTTGAAGACATTAAAAGTACACCCAGATAGACTCCTGGGCAAGAGGCTCTAGGTATCCTGGTTTAGGCAGGGGGGTTGGGCCTGGTTAGCCCCACCAACCCCTTCCACTCTCATTCATTCTGTGCTAGTGAATTCTCTTCAAGATGCATTTCAAGCACTTGCATGACAAAGTTCTGTGAAGACAGAGATCCAAATGGACACGGCATCTAAGTTCCTTAAGCAGTGTTCAAGAAGAATGTAAAACTCTGGGACGAGTGTCTCTTCCCTAACTGAATCCCTTTCATGGGAAAATTCCCAGCTCTAGAAAGATCTTCTGATACGCATGCTTAAGACTGACACTGGCTGAGCAAATTTCTCCCTATGTGTATCCAAGACCAGTTAGGATCTTCACCCAAAGTGCTGTCAACATAGTCACAGAATGTCTATTGTTAAGAAGTGACAACTTCCATCAGCATGGCAACTATTGGTCCACCAAATGGATGAATGGATGGGAATTATCTACTTGGGTTAAAAACAAAAAGAAAGAGTTGGTCTTTATTTATCAATTTCATTGCAATATTATAAGGGAAGAAAAAGACCTAAGTCCTTGACTTTCTTAACTCGAGGAAAGATTTTAAGAATTCCTTGTAAAAATGTATGATCACAATCAGACTATTGAAACCATTTGAGTTGGGAAAAGAGTTCACAAATTGTCTAGAGAGTGGCAAAGAAGCCAAGAAAAATAGGAAAGAAACAAAAAGAGAGCAGAAGCGTCAGCTTCATTGTACAAGCTCGTTCTAGAAGTGGTCTGCTGGGAAAAGGAGGCCCCAGTTGAATTTCCAATGTATTCCTGCGCTTGATTCAGTAACCGGTCAATGTAAAAACCAATCCTTTTGTACAACTTCTTCCAGCAACAAAAACTCCAACAGGCTGACACTACCATCATGCCTGTTCCAGACATATTTCAAAGAGAAATGATGATTTTCTTGAAAACCTACTTGCATAAAAGTTGCAAGATGGTGGAGGGATTCCCACATCCTCCTGCCTCCATCTGGCTTGAAAGTAGATTTGATAAAATATGCAACAAAGCACATGATTTATAAGGTAGAGTCAAATGGATGATTTGGGAATTGATCTCTTGTTGATAGGAAACTTCATATCCACTCTGTGTGACCTTTCTAAAACAAAATGTGGAGCTGAGGCATGAATCTGCCACAACAATTGTAAAGCAAACATACACACTCCCCTTCACATGCCCCCCCTTCCACACACACCTAGGCACACACAGAGATCAGCATAGCAGATCATGAACACCTTGGAAAAGACTGAAATGCTCAATGCCTCTCTTGATGGGCAAAAGAGCTGGTGCAGTAATTCAAATGCCTGGTACAGAAATTCTGTTTCATATTTAGCTCCTATTTAAAACACAGCTTTTCATTTCATTCTATTTACAGAATATTTCATGTCATTTGCTTCTTTAAAATTACTTAGTTCTCACCTGTTGTATGTCTAGGAATATTTTCTTCCAAAAATAGAAAAAAATAGATGCTATCTTTTCAACAGAAAACATTGGTTGATACAATTTTAAACCATCATGATATGGAAGAATTGTTCTGTCCCTCTCGAAGGTGGAAGAAGCATTTGGATCACAGATCATCTACAATGAAATACTTGACATGTTTAAGATGCTTTCAATCAATTTTGATCGTCAATTGCTTCTTCGTTGTAAACAGTAATTTTTCAGTGAAGGGAAAGTGTGTGTGCTATATCTACATGATGTGGTCAAACCCAGTTCCTACTAATGGCCAGGCTGAACTCCAGTAAATAATGTCCCGAATGATATTTTGCCGCCTTCTTTGGCACTTCATGAAATCTTACCATGATGAAGTGCTGAAACACAGAGATTTTCTCTTAGACAGTGTCTCATGTTGTAACCCATCCCATGGATTTTATGCTGTAATTCTTATCTCTTTTAAAATTTGCTATCTTCTGTACAGTTTTCATGAACCTTTCTGTTACAGTAGTGAAAATCACAGATAAATGTCATTTTGTACAACTTTGAATTTACCCCAAGAGCTGAGAGAAAACTTGCTCCTATACTTCAATCCCAGTTTCTTCTATAGTCCAACTTTGTTTCTCTACCATCAAGCTTCTCCTTTGTTGCTGCTCCAAGCCCCGTCCAAGCTGACCTTGAATACTTTCAGGGATGGGACACCCACAACTTCTCTGGGCAACCTGTCCCAGTGTTCCAGCACTCCCACAGTAAAAAAGGCCTTCCTTTCATCTAATATGTGTAGGAAATCATAAATCTAGGCATAGAAACTTGGAGTGCAAATTTGAAATTCTTTTGATTTGAAGCACATTTTATATGAATACTGACTTACAGATGACTAAAAGATGTTGATGGGCATTTGAGCTGACAAGTTTTGAAAAAGTGCACGGAAATTAAAATTGAAACCACTAAAATTAAAAACTTCTTGCCATTTTCTTTTTCCTCTCCTATTCAAAATTGCATATGTCAGATATCAGTGCTTCATGCAAACCTCTCAGATGCTCTCAGAGAAAAAGCTTTTCTTTCAGACTAAGTTGTGGTTGACGTAGAACACTAGCAGGAGCGAAAGTTTTTCTGGGCATCGGGGCAGCACCTTCTCCTTGGATTTGTGTGCAGAAAGCATTTTATCCAAACTGGAAAATAGACCCAACTCTGTTCTATTCATCATTCTTACTGCATCAGGCCTGAAGATGCTGTGAAAAGTAGCCTGTGGACCTTGAAGATAGCGCATGTGAAACAGATGAGAGGTGATGGAGAAGTTGAGAGAAGAAAGAGCATATGGCCCAGTACGGACGCCAGAAAGTATTTCTTCATGTGATCATGGCAGATTGCAGGAGCCTCTTGGTACTATCAAACCAGCCCGACTTGGCACTGGTGCCACCTTGGGTCTGGGAACCATCCTGCGTATCGTGGATTTTCAGGAGCCAGCCGGCCACTCCCAGCCACAGGCCCTTAAACACAGACCTCGGCCCTCTTACCTGGCCAAAAAACCTCATCTGCCCCGCTTCTGCATGGCACATTGCAGGAGCCACTTGGTAATATCAAACCAGCCCGACTTGGCGCTGGTGCCACCTTGGGTCTGGGAACCATCCTGCATATCATGGATTTTCAGGAGCCAGCAAGACACTCTTGGCCACAGGCCCCCAAACACAAACCTCGGCCCTTTTCCCTGGCAAAGAAAAGTCACCTGCCCTGCTTCTGGATGGCAGATTGCAGGAGCAACTTGGTACTATCAAACCAGCCCGACTTGGCAATGTTGCTACCTTGGGTCTGAGAAACATCCTGCGTATCGTGGATTTTCAGGAGCCAGCCGGCCTCTCCCAGCCACAGGCCCCCAAACACAATCCACGGCCCTTTTCCCTGGCAAACAACACTCAGCTGCCCAACTTCTCGATGGCAGATTGCCGGAGTCCCTGGGTAATTTCAATCCAGCCCGACTTGGCAGCGTTTCCACCTTGCGTCTGGGAATCATCCTGCATATCAAAGAATTTCAGGAGTCAGCCGGCACTCTCAGTCACAGGCCCCCAAACACAAACCATGGCCCTTTTCCCTTGCAAACAAAACTCACCTGCCCCGCTTCTGGATGGCAGATTGCAGCAGCCACTTAGTCCTATCAAACCAGCCCGAATTGGCACTGTGTTGAAAGCGAAGGGAAGCCAACCCACCTTGTCGTTTATCAGCATTGACTCCAATTTATTGATTAAATCAGCCACTTTATATAACAGTGTTAATTAACTTCATGCATATTGCAAAATCCAAGCTCACTATAGGTTAACAGAGAAAACTCTAAGCCCTCCTTTTGTTTTACCATACCCATGATTGTTTCTTGCAAACAGGACCAGCGTTCCCACTGTGATATGAAAGTCAAGTATTGGAGAGTGCTTTTGTTACTTCTTTAGAAGGTTAGAATATGCCGAAAAGATGCTAGCTGGGGACTTGCAATTAATGAATTATTTGCTGTAAGTAGGTCAAATGACATGAGCTTTCAAAAAGGAAAAGTAGTCTTATTCCACCTGCCAATTCTAAAGTAGATTAATAAGCCTTAAGCAGAAGATGGATGTGAAGAGGGATATGACATGAAAGGTTAAGCAACACTGCTGACAGCAAAAGGCTTACCTGCTGCAGATACAGGAGACAAAATACTATTTGGACACAAACATTGCTATTCAGACGACAGTAAAATTCTGAGGGACAGCAAAATTTACTCAGTCATCATGACAGTAAAATTTGCTGCCATCAAAATGTGCTCATCAATTCTTAGTGTAAGCTAAGCACCTTAAGCAGAGGGTAGTTCAAGCCTAACTGGTATTTGATGGCAAAAAAGGCAACTTGGCCTGCGTTTCTCACTTCTACTCCATTCAAAAGCTTACTCTGTCTCAGATTCCTTTGGTGGGATACCAACGCAAGCCGCCAAACTGCACGAAAATGATGATTTAAAGAAAGATAGATGAGAAAAATGGAATAATGGTTCATGTTCTTTTCCTTCCAACTGCTTTGTTTGCCCTTTGAATTTTTTGAAGTCCTTTCTGGTGTCACCATGGTTGCACTGCAGCAAGTGTTGGGCTGTAAGCTGTCCATATTGCCGGCTTCTGGACTGCCTTCAGAAAACTTCCCACTGGTTTTGTCTAGAAATCACAAGCAGTAGAGATGACAAAGACTGCAGAAACCTTCTCATCTCCTTCTAGAGCAAGACCATGTCTTTCAGCCACTCTTAACTAGACAACTTTCATCAGTCATGAGGGAGTCTCATGTTCAAGAGCTAAGCAGTGACAGCTGTAAATGACAAAAAGCAGACTGAAATTCTCTTGGGACTCCAGCAGAGAGCAATGAAGGAGGTTGAATTCACCTTCTTGGGAAGTTCTAAAATGCACCTTCACTTGAGCACAGGAGCTAAGCCATCGTAACCTTTGTTGAGTATGTCTGCGTAGACAGACATATTTAGACCATGTTATTTAAGCCACGTTATCATCTCTAGCTGCTAAGCTGCACTTCTTGCAAAGTATCTGCAACGTATTTTACAGGGTGGGCTTTGATGTGTAATCCCTGAGTAATATTGCAAAGAGAAGTACTTGGGGTGTGGGGTGGGGGGGGGAGCCGCAACTCTTAGGTTTTTCAAATCATGGTTCCATTTGAAAGTCAAAAAAGATGTCAAACCTTTCTTTCCTAGACCTATTACCAGCACAAACTGTACCAGAATTTATGACCTGTAACTGTACCGTGGACGCTCTTTCTCTGGACTATTCCTTAAGAAACAAAGTCCTCACTAGAAATAAAACAAAATTAGCCAAGTATTGGCCTGGATTAGTTCCAAGGCTCTGTACTAAAGGCCAAACACGTGTAATAATAGTAACCAGTGGACTAAAAGTTAAATCAATAGAGCATTACTCAGTTCAAAGACATCTTGTGTCCTAATGTTCTCACAGAAGACTGTCAAAACCTGTCTATTTTTGTGGGTTTCTTTTATCCATTTAGCTGTACCTTCTACTTCTCTCCACTGTCTGAGAACATTGATGATAAGGTTGGATGACCTCATGTCAACTTGTAGAAGTAAAGAAAGAGAAGCCAGTAAAGAAAGGCAAATTTGTTAATTGCAGGTGGAAAGAGGGAGGCCAACAAAAGAAAACAAAAGAACAGTACTAATGAAATGCTCCCCTGTCTTCTGTGAAAAGTAAAGGCACAGACAAGAAAGAACAAGTGCAAAATTCTCACTAGAGAAACGCACTTGATCTGACTCAAGTATTTTGCCGTACATTTCTTGCTGTTTTCTCATGCCAAACATATTAACCATTGAAGGTGTCCCTTTCCTCTCTCTGGAATCCAGCTAGGAAGATGGCTGTGTCATTGCTGACAAGCAGCTATTCTCAGAGGTGTCCAGCTGAAAGTCCTAGATCAATTGATTTGCTCTGTCACTTTGATATGGCATGACTTACAGTTTCAGCACCTGAACTTGCCAGCCCTACAATGCTTTGCCCCTTGAATGCTTAGATAGGCTCCTTGGCAACTGGCATTTGTAAGGACTTGAAACTATGCAGAATTTGCACCGTGAGATGATGCCAAATGAGTCACACCAGTAGATTAACTGGGGCATGCAAGGCAGAGAGAGGGAAATGAGAGCACAAGAAGAGAGTACACAAGAAGAGAGTACAATCTCCTTTTTTTCTGAAACACTGAAGAGATCCAAGTGAACACAAATCCTCCTAGGGGTAGTTCTTGCAAAAGACTAAGAGTTCTTTTTGTGTTCACAGGCCTGGAATATTTAGCTTTGGATGACGGCAAAATGCAGATGACAAAACGAGGCCTTGAAGTCACATCCAGTATGAAGCAGTAGGAAAGAGGAAAGCAGCTGAGAGCGTCAGCCCTGCTAAGTAGTCTCAGTATTCTTCCTGACATGAGCAGAAATTTGAAATGAGTCTCTGAAAATGACAAAGGAGGCAGAAGAAAAGGGAGCGATGACTCCTCTGGCATAGTGCTTCCTAACAGGGATCTTCAAAATGTCAAGGTTGTATCATCCTTTCAACTGAAGGAAGGTATGAAAACAACAGGAAGGAAAAGGCATCCAATACTCTGGGCAGTGTACTTCTAGACAGAAAGGCCACTGATGGAAAAACCAACTAAACTGGCACCAATGCAGCAGCATTGTACTAAAGCCAGAAACGTCCAGCGCTTCGTTCTCTGCCATTCCATTCAGATGCACACAGCAGCTCTGCAACATTCCTACTGATCATCTCCTTGGCAAAGTGGCAGTGAGGGTCCGTGGTGATGCAGAGTCCCCAGGCAGATGCAAAGGAGAGCTGCTTTCTTGCAAAAACCAGGCTTTTGAAACACTCAGGCCTTTCTCATTTCCATAGCTTTAAGCCATAACAAACACAATTCAGCCAACCACCATGCACCACGCTGTGAACACACGACGCTTCTAGAACTTGTTGATCTACCTCGAAGTCAGCTGCCTCACCTTGCCACAGTCCTTTTCTACTTAGCCAAAGTAATGGGCCTCAGCCCAAGGCCTTCCTTTTGTAAGCTTCTAGCTCGATGCAGCAGCAAACCACTACTTTCTTCTGTGCCAAGACTTTAGGTAGACGATTTGCATCTGCCCTCCTTCCAGTGAAACCTAATGGGGAGAGAAAAGCCTCCCAGAGATGTTCAGTCATTCCATTTTCTAGACAGGCCAAATCCAAAGAAAAGCAAGCGATGGCATTGTGTACTTGCTCTTACAAAACACCTGCTGCCCTCTGACAATCAACTAGCAGAAAACCAGCCAAACTGAGACTTGAGGAAAACAACCCTTGGAAGGGAATAATGATGTGATCAATCAAGACAACACTTTTCCAGGCTACCGAGATACTGGAAATGTCAGCAAAGGCTTGAGAGCAAAGGCTGCACTAATGGGAAAAGGGTAAAAGAATCCCAAGAAAAACATGACCAAAGATTAAAACAATTCCAAGAAGAACATAGGCAACTAACCTGTTGAAGCCTTCAGAAAAACAGTGGCCGCTGATTTACATAGGCCATTCAAGTTAATTGACCCGTGCCCCTTCCACTCCCTTTTCGGCACCATATTGAGTGAATTGAGACCATGGAATCACAATTCCTTGGATTCTGTTCTTAACTTCAGGAGAGAAGTACAGCAGCTGAAGTACCTGTTACTGATGTGATACCCAGGAACACCGAGTTGACACATTTCTTTCTTGGCCAATCACAACAAGCAAGGCTAAAAGGATAAGGCTGGCTTATTTCCATGACACATTTCTTGTTTTACAGCCTGCTCTGATTCCGGTGAAACTTTTTCATTAGCTTCTCTCTAAAAGGAGAAAGTCCAATTCAACGTCCCGCCCTACTACTGCAAGTATAACATTTGGTTTGTGGAGACGAAAAAATTGAATTGGAAGGTACAGAGCCCCCGGAGCTAAGAGGCGCTCGGGGCGTCTTTCGGCAGAAGCGGCGCTAAGAGAGCACTGTGAGCGGTACAATCGTCTTTGCGCGAAGAAGCCGCTTCTTCGGCTCCGGGAGCCGGAGAGAGCGGCAGCATCGGAAAGGTGAAGAAGGAAGCTGTACAACACTGGGATTGTGTGCGCAGCTTGCCAACTGATAGAAAACAGTACCTTACCACTTTCCTGACGTTTCCAATCACATGAATATTCGATTGGAAGCTGTTTTGGACAACTTTTCTTTCCTTCATGCCAAACACTTGGCAGACCTCCGTGCAACATCCAGAACACGATGGGAGATGTTTTCTGTGCTCCCGCAGGTTTTCCTTGCCAGACAGAGTGGAAAAGCTTTCTGCTAGGATGTAGACCACAAAAGACGCTAAAGACGAAGGTACGATGCTCTCCGGAGCTAAGAGCCGCTCCCGGGCTTCTTTCGGCAGAAGCGGCGCTAAGAGAGCACTGTGAGCGGTACAATGGTCTTTGCGCGAAGAAGCCGCTTCTTCGGCTCCGGGAGCCGGAGAGAGCGGCAGCATCGGAAAGGTGAAGAAGGAAGCTGTACAACACTGGGATTGTGTGCGCAGCTTGCCAACTGATAGAAAACAGTACCTTACACTTTCCTGACGTTTCCAATCACATGAATATTCGATTGGAAGCTGTTTTGGACAACTTTTCTTTCCTTCATGCCAAACACTTGGCAGACCTCCGTGCAACGTCCAGAACACGATGGGAGATGTTTTCTGTGCTCCCGCAGGTTTTCCTTGCCAGACAGAGTGGAAAAGCTTTCTGCTAGGATGTAGACCACAAAAGACGCTAAAGACAAAGGTACGATGCTCTCCGGAGCTAAGCGCCGCTCCCGGGCTTCTTTCGGCAGAAGCGGCGCTAAGAGAGCACTGTGAGCGGTACAATCGTCTTTGCGCGAAGAAGCCGCTTCTTTGGCTCCGGGAGCCGGAGAGAGCGGCAGCATCGGAAAGGTGAAGAAGGAAGCTGTACAACACTGGGATTGTGTGCGCAGCTTGCCAACTGATAGAAAACAGTACCTTACACTTTCCTGACGTTTCCAATCACATGAACATGTAGTGGAAAAGCTTTTTGCTAAGATGTAGACGACAAGAGACTCTAAAGACTGGATGAGAGCAAATGACACCTATCTCTAAAAAAGGCAATTAGGAAGACTCGGAATAGTACAAACCAGCCAGCCTCCTTTTTATCCCCAGGAAGTTGATGAAGCAGCTCTTCCTGGAAAACCTTGCCAGCCACATGCACGACGACAAAATAATGTAGTTAGCATGATTTTTCAGGGGAATTTCATGCTGAACTTCACTTTAAACTCCTCTGATGAATCCACTTGACTGGTAGATGAAGGGAATATTATCTGCCTGGGCTTCAGGGAGGTTTTTGACATATCTCTACGTGGCAGCACGCATCCATATGGAAGCAATAGTGCAAAGGGGAGGGAACCAGTGTCTTTTCAGTGATGCTGAGTGAAAAAACAAGAGGCAGTGGGCACTCTCTGAAATACAGGAGATTGCCATTGACCATCAGCAAATGATTCTTTACTGTGAGGGTGACTGAACCACGGCACAGGCTGCCCAGAAAGATTGTGGAGCCTGGATCTTTGAAGACATTAAAAGTACACCCAGATAGACTCCTGGGCAAGAGGCTCTAGGTATCCTGGTTTAGGCAGGGGGGTTGGGCCTGGTTAGCCCCACCAACCCCTTCCACTCTCATTCATTCTGTGCTAGTGAATTCTCTTCAAGATGCATTTCAAGCACTTGCATGACAAAGTTCTGTGAAGACAGAGATCCAAATGGACACGGCATCTAAGTTCCTTAAGCAGTGTTCAAGAAGAATGTAAAACTCTGGGACGAGTGTCTCTTCCCTAACTGAATCCCTTTCATGGGAAAATTCCCAGCTCTAGAAAGATCTTCTGATACGCATGCTTAAGACTGACACTGGCTGAGCAAATTTCTCCCTATGTGTATCCAAGACCAGTTAGGATCTTCACCCAAAGTGCTGTCAACATAGTCACAGAATGTCTATTGTTAAGAAGTGACAACTTCCATCAGCATGGCAACTATTGGTCCACCAAATGGATGAATGGATGGGAATTATCTACTTGGGTTAAAAACAAAAAGAAAGAGTTGGTCTTTATTTATCAATTTCATTGCAATATTATAAGGGAAGAAAAAGACCTAAGTCCTTGACTTTCTTAACTCGAGGAAAGATTTTAAAAATTCCTTGTAAAAATGTATGATCACAATCAGACTATTGAAACCATTTGAGTTGGGAAAAGAGTTCACAAATTGTCTAGAGAGTGGCAAAGAAGCCAAGAAAAATAGGAAAGAAACAAAAAGAGAGCAGAAGCGTCAGCTTCATTGTACAAGCTCGTTCTAGAAGTGGTCTGCTGGGAAAAGGAGGCCCCAGTTGAATTTCCAATGTATTCCTGCGCTTGATTCAGTAACCGGTCAATGTAAAAACCAATCCTTTTGTACAACTTCTTCCAGCAACAAAAACTCCAACAGGCTGACACTACCATCATGCCTGTTCCAGACATATTTCAAAGAGAAATGATGATTTTCTTGAAAACCTACTTGCATAAAAGTTGCAAGATGGTGGAGGGATTCCCACATCCTCCTGCCTCCATCTGGCTTGAAAGTAGATTTGATAAAATATGCAACAAAGCACATGATTTATAAGGTAGAGTCAAATGGATGATTTGGGAATTGATCTCTTGTTGATAGGAAACTTCATATCCACTCTGTGTGACCTTTCTAAAACAAAATGTGGAGCTGAGGCATGAATCTGCCACAACAATTGTAAAGCAAACATACACACTCCCCTTCACATGCCCCCCCTTCCACACACACCTAGGCACACACAGAGATCAGCATAGCAGATCATGAACACCTTGGAAAAGACTGAAATGCTCAATGCCTCTCTTGATGGGCAAAAGAGCTGGTGCAGTAATTCAAATGCCTGGTACAGAAATTCTGTTTCATATTTAGCTCCTATTTAAAACACAGCTTTTCATTTCATTCTATTTACAGAATATTTCATGTCATTTGCTTCTTTAAAATTACTTAGTTCTCACCTGTTGTATGTCTAGGAATATTTTCTTCCAAAAATAGAAAAAAATAGATGCTATCTTTTCAGCAGAAAACATTGGTTGATACAATTTGAAACCATCATGATATGGAAGAATTGTTCTGTCCCTCTCGAAGGTGGAAGAAGCATTTGGATCACAGATCATCTACAATGAAATACTTGACATGTTTAAGATGCTTTCAATCAATTTTGATCGTCAATTGCTTCTTCGTTGTAAACAGTAATTTTTCAGTGAAGGGAAAGTGTGTGTGCTATATCTACATGATGTGGTCAAACCCAGTTCCTACTAATGGCCAGGCTGAACTCCAGTAAATAATGTCCCGAATGATATTTTGCCGCCTTCTTTGGCACTTCATGAAATCTTACCATGATGAAGTGCTGAAACACAGAGATTTTCTCTTAGACAGTGTCTCATGTTGTAACCCATCCCATGGATTTTATGCTGTAATTCTTATCTCTTTTAAAATTTGCTATCTTCTGTACAGTTTTCATGAACCTTTCTGTTACAGTAGTGAAAATCACAGATAAATGTCATTTTGTACAACTTTGAATTTACCCCAAGAGCTGAGAGAAAACTTGCTCCTATACTTCAATCCCAGTTTCTTCTATAGTCCAACTTTGTTTCTCTACCATCAAGCTTCTCCTTTGTTGCTGCTCCAAGCCCCGTCCAAGCTGACCTTGAATACTTTCAGGGATGGGACACCCACAACTTCTCTGGGCAACCTGTCCCAGTGTTCCAGCACTCCCACAGTAAAAAAGGCCTTCCTTTCATCTAATATGTGTAGGAAATCATAAATCTAGGCATAGAAACTTGGAGTGCAAATTTGAAATTCTTTTGATTTGAAGCACATTTTATATGAATACTGACTTACAGATGACTAAAAGATGTTGATGGGCATTTGAGCTGACAAGTTTTGAAAAAGTGCACGGAAATTAAAATTGAAACCACTAAAATTAAAAACTTCTTGCCATTTTCTTTTTCCTCTCCTATTCAAAATTGCATATGTCAGATATCAGTGCTTCATGCAAACCTCTCAGATGCTCTCAGAGAAAAAGCTTTTCTTTCAGACTAAGTTGTGGTTGACGTAGAACACTAGCAGGAGCGAAAGTTTTTCTGGGCATCGGGGCAGCACCTTCTCCTTGGATTTGTGTGCAGAAAGCATTTTATCCAAACTGGAAAATAGACCCAACTCTGTTCTATTCATCATTCTTACTGCATCAGGCCTGAAGATGCTGTGAAAAGTAGCCTGTGGACCTTGAAGATAGCGCATGTGAAACAGATGAGAGGTGATGGAGAAGTTGAGAGAAGAAAGAGCATATGGCCCAGTACGGACGCCAGAAAGTATTTCTTCATGTGATCATGGCAGATTGCAGGAGCCTCTTGGTACTATCAAACCAGCCCGACTTGGCACTGGTGCCACCTTGGGTCTGGGAACCATCCTGCGTATCGTGGATTTTCAGGAGCCAGCCGGCCACTCCCAGCCACAGGCCCTTAAACACAGACCTCGGCCCTCTTACCTGGCCAAAAAACCTCATCTGCCCCGCTTCTGCATGGCACATTGCAGGAGCCACTTGGTAATATCAAACCAGCCCGACTTGGCGCTGGTGCCACCTTGGGTCTGGGAACCATCCTGCATATCATGGATTTTCAGGAGCCAGCAAGACACTCTTGGCCACAGGCCCCCAAACACAAACCTCGGCCCTTTTCCCTGGCAAAGAAAAGTCACCTGCCCTGCTTCTGGATGGCAGATTGCAGGAGCAACTTGGTACTATCAAACCAGCCCGACTTGGCAATGTTGCTACCTTGGGTCTGAGAAACATCCTGCGTATCGTGGATTTTCAGGAGCCAGCCGGCCTCTCCCAGCCACAGGCCCCCAAACACAATCCACGGCCCTTTTCCCTGGCAAACAACACTCAGCTGCCCAACTTCTCGATGGCAGATTGCCGGAGTCCCTGGGTAATTTCAATCCAGCCCGACTTGGCAGCGTTTCCACCTTGCGTCTGGGAATCATCCTGCATATCAAAGAATTTCAGGAGTCAGCCGGCACTCTCAGTCACAGGCCCCCAAACACAAACCATGGCCCTTTTCCCTTGCAAACAAAACTCACCTGCCCCGCTTCTGGATGGCAGATTGCAGCAGCCACTTAGTCCTATCAAACCAGCCCGAATTGGCACTGTGTTGAAAGCGAAGGGAAGCCAACCCACCTTGTCGTTTATCAGCATTGACTCCAATTTATTGATTAAATCAGCCACTTTATATAACAGTGTTAATTAACTTCATGCATATTGCAAAATCCAAGCTCACTATAGGTTAACAGAGAAAACTCTAAGCCCTCCTTTTGTTTTACCATACCCATGATTGTTTCTTGCAAACAGGACCAGCGTTCCCACTGTGATATGAAAGTCAAGTATTGGAGAGTGCTTTTGTTACTTCTTTAGAAGGTTAGAATATGCCGAAAAGATGCTAGCTGGGGACTTGCAATTAATGAATTATTTGCTGTAAGTAGGTCAAATGACATGAGCTTTCAAAAAGGAAAAGTAGTCTTATTCCACCTGCCAATTCTAAAGTAGATTAATAAGCCTTAAGCAGAAGATGGATGTGAAGAGGGATATGACATGAAAGGTTAAGCAACACTGCTGACAGCAAAAGGCTTACCTGCTGCAGATACAGGAGACAAAATACTATTTGGACACAAACATTGCTATTCAGACGACAGTAAAATTCTGAGGGACAGCAAAATTTACTCAGTCATCATGACAGTAAAATTTGCTCCCATCAAAATGTGCTCATCAATTCTTAGTGTAAGCTAAGCACCTTAAGCAGAGGGTAGTTCAAGCCTAACTGGTATTTGATGGCAAAAAAGGCAACTTGGCCTGCGTTTCTCACTTCTACTCCATTCAAAAGCTTACTCTGTCTCAGATTCCTTTGGTGGGATACCAACGCAAGCCGCCAAACTGCACGAAAATGATGATTTAAAGAAAGATAGATGAGAAAAATGGAATAATGGTTCATGTTCTTTTCCTTCCAACTGCTTTGTTTGCCCTTTGAATTTTTTGAAGTCCTTTCTGGTGTCACCATGGTTGCACTGCAGCAAGTGTTGGGCTGTAAGCTGTCCATATTGCCGGCTTCTGGACTGCCTTCAGAAAACTTCCCACTGGTTTTGTCTAGAAATCACAAGCAGTAGAGATGACAAAGACTGCAGAAACCTTCTCATCTCCTTCTAGAGCAAGACCATGTCTTTCAGCCACTCTTAACTAGACAACTTTCATCAGTCATGAGGGAGTCTCATGTTCAAGAGCTAAGCAGTGACAGCTGTAAATGACAAAAAGCAGACTGAAATTCTCTTGGGACTCCAGCAGAGAGCAATGAAGGAGGTTGAATTCACCTTCTTGGGAAGTTCTAAAATGCACCTTCACTTGAGCACAGGAGCTAAGCCATCGTAACCTTTGTTGAGTATGTCTGCGTAGACAGACATATTTAGACCATGTTATTTAAGCCACGTTATCATCTCTAGCTGCTAAGCTGCACTTCTTGCAAAGTATCTGCAACGTATTTTACAGGGTGGGCTTTGATGTGTAATCCCTGAGTAATATTGCAAAGAGAAGTACTTGGGGTGTGGGGTGGGGGGGGGAGCCGCAACTCTTAGGTTTTTCAAATCATGGTTCCATTTGAAAGTCAAAAAAGATGTCAAACCTTTCTTTCCTAGACCTATTACCAGCACAAACTGTACCAGAATTTATGACCTGTAACTGTACCGTGGACGCTCTTTCTCTGGACTATTCCTTAAGAAACAAAGTCCTCACTAGAAATAAAACAAAATTAGCCAAGTATTGGCCTGGATTAGTTCCAAGGCTCTGTACTAAAGGCCAAACACGTGTAATAATAGTAACCAGTGGACTAAAAGTTAAATCAATAGAGCATTACTCAGTTCAAAGACATCTTGTGTCCTAATGTTCTCACAGAAGACTGTCAAAACCTGTCTATTTTTGTGGGTTTCTTTTATTCATTTAGCTGTACCTTCTACTTCTCTCCACTGTCTGAGAACATTGATGATAAGGTTGGATGACCTCATGTCAACTTGTAGAAGTAAAGAAAGAGAAGCCAGTAAAGAAAGGCAAATTTGTTAATTGCAGGTGGAAAGAGGGAGGCCAACAAAAGAAAACAAAAGAACAGTACTAATGAAATGCTCCCCTGTCTTCTGTGAAAAGTAAAGGCACAGACAAGAAAGAACAAGTGCAAAATTCTCACTAGAGAAACGCACTTGATCTGACTCAAGTATTTTGCCGTACATTTCTTGCTGTTTTCTCATGCCAAACATATTAACCATTGAAGGTGTCCCTTTCCTCTCTCTGGAATCCAGCTAGGAAGATGGCTGTGTCATTGCTGACAAGCAGCTATTCTCAGAGGTGTCCAGCTGAAAGTCCTAGATCAATTGATTTGCTCTGTCACTTTGATATGGCATGACTTACAGTTTCAGCACCTGAACTTGCCAGCCCTACAATGCTTTGCCCCTTGAATGCTTAGATAGGCTCCTTGGCAACTGGCATTTGTAAGGACTTGAAACTATGCAGAATTTGCACCGTGAGATGATGCCAAATGAGTCACACCAGTAGATTAACTGGGGCATGCAAGGCAGAGAGAGGGAAATGAGAGCACAAGAAGAGAGTACACAAGAAGAGAGTACAATCTCCTTTTTTTCTGAAACACTGAAGAGATCCAAGTGAACACAAATCCTCCTAGGGGTAGTTCTTGCAAAAGACTAAGAGTTCTTTTTGTGTTCACAGGCCTGGAATATTTAGCTTTGGATGACGGCAAAATGCAGATGACAAAACGAGGCCTTGAAGTCACATCCAGTATGAAGCAGTAGGAAAGAGGAAAGCAGCTGAGAGCGTCAGCCCTGCTAAGTAGTCTCAGTATTCTTCCTGACATGAGCAGAAATTTGAAATGAGTCTCTGAAAATGACAAAGGAGGCAGAAGAAAAGGGAGCGATGACTCCTCTGGCATAGTGCTTCCTAACAGGGATCTTCAAAATGTCAAGGTTGTATCATCCTTTCAACTGAAGGAAGGTATGAAAACAACAGGAAGGAAAAGGCATCCAATACTCTGGGCAGTGTACTTCTAGACAGAAAGGCCACTGATGGAAAAACCAACTAAACTGGCACCAATGCAGCAGCATTGTACTAAAGCCAGAAACGTCCAGCGCTTCGTTCTCTGCCATTCCATTCAGATGCACACAGCAGCTCTGCAACATTCCTACTGATCATCTCCTTGGCAAAGTGGCAGTGAGGGTCCGTGGTGATGCAGAGTCCCCAGGCAGATGCAAAGGAGAGCTGCTTTCTTGCAAAAACCAGGCTTTTGAAACACTCAGGCCTTTCTCATTTCCATAGCTTTAAGCCATAACAAACACAATTCAGCCAACCACCATGCACCACGCTGTGAACACACGACGCTTCTAGAACTTGTTGATCTACCTCGAAGTCAGCTGCCTCACCTTGCCACAGTCCTTTTCTACTTAGCCAAAGTAATGGGCCTCAGCCCAAGGCCTTCCTTTTGTAAGCTTCTAGCTCGATGCAGCAGCAAACCACTACTTTCTTCTGTGCCAAGACTTTAGGTAGACGATTTGCATCTGCCCTCCTTCCAGTGAAACCTAATGGGGAGAGAAAAGCCTCCCAGAGATGTTCAGTCATTCCATTTTCTAGACAGGCCAAATCCAAAGAAAAGCAAGCGATGGCATTGTGTACTTGCTCTTACAAAACACCTGCTGCCCTCTGACAATCAACTAGCAGAAAACCAGCCAAACTGAGACTTGAGGAAAACAACCCTTGGAAGGGAATAATGATGTGATCAATCAAGACAACACTTTTCCAGGCTACCGAGATACTGGAAATGTCAGCAAAGCCTTGAGAGCAAAGGCTGCACTAATGGGAAAAGGGTAAAAGAATCCCAAGAAAAACATGACCAAAGATTAAAACAATTCCAAGAAGAACATAGGCAACTAACCTGTTGAAGCCTTCAGAAAAACAGTGGCCACTGATTTACATAGGCCATTCAAGTTAATTGACCCGTGCCCCTTCCACTCCCTTTTCGGCACCATATTGAGTGAATTGAGACCATGGAATCACAATTCCTTGGATTCTGTTCTTAACTTCAGGAGAGAAGTACAGCAGCTGAAGTACCTGTTACTGATGTGATACCCAGGAACACCGAGTTGACACATTTCTTTCTTGGCCAATCACAACAAGCAAGGCTAAAAGGATAAGGCTGGCTTATTTCCATGACACATTTCTTGTTTTACAGCCTGCTCTGATTCCGGTGAAACTTTTTCATTAGCTTCTCTCTAAAAGGAGAAAGTCCAATTCAACGTCCCGCCCTACTACTGCAAGTATAACATTTGGTTTGTGGAGACGAAAAAATTGAATTGGAAGGTACAGAGCCCCCGGAGCTAAGAGGCGCTCGGGGCGTCTTTCGGCAGAAGCGGCGCTAAGAGAGCACTGTGAGCGGTACAATCGTCTTTGCGCGAAGAAGCCGCTTCTTCGGCTCCGGGAGCCGGAGAGAGCGGCAGCATCGGAAAGGTGAAGAAGGAAGCTGTACAACACTGGGATTGTGTGCTCAGCTTGCCAACTGATAGAAAACAGTACCTTACACTTTCCTGACGTTTCCAATCACATGAATATTCGATTGGAAGCTGTTTTGGACAACTTTTCTTTCCTTCATGCCAGACACTTGGCAGACCTCCGTGCAACATCCAGAACACGATGGGAGATGTTTTCTGTGCTCCCGAAGGTTTTCCTTGCCAGACAGAGTGGAAAAGCTTTCTGCTAGGATGTAGACCACAAAAGACGCTAAAGACGAAGGTACGATGCTCTCCGGAGCTAAGAGCCGCTCCCGGGCTTCTTTCGGCAGAAGCGGCGCTAAGAGAGCACTGTGAGCGGTACAATCGTCTTTGCGCGAAGAAGCCGCTTCTTCGGCTCCGGGAGCCGGAGAGAGCGGCAGCATCGGAAAGGTGAAGAAGGAAGCTGTACAACACTGGGATTGTGTGCGCAGCTTGCCAACTGATAGAAAACAGTACCTTACACTTTCCTGACGTTTCCAATCACATGAATATTCGATTGGAAGCTGTTTTGGACAACTTTTCTTTCCTTCATGCCAGACACTTGGCAGACCTCCGTGCAACGTCCAGAACACGATGGGAGATGTTTTCTGTGCTCCCGCAGGTTTTCCTTGCCAGACAGAGTGGAAAAGCTTTCTGCTAGGATGTAGACCACAAAAGACGCTAAAGACGAAGGTACGATGCTCTCCGGAGCTAAGCGCCGCTCCCGGGCTTCTTTCGGCAGAAGCGGCGCTAAGAGAGCACTGTGAGCGGTACAATCGTCTTTGCGCGAAGAAGCCGCTTCTTCGGCTCCGGGAGCCGGAGAGAGCGGCAGCATCGGAAAGGTGAAGAAGGAAGCTGTACAACACTGGGATTGTGTGCGCAGCTTGCCAACTGATAGAAAACAGTACCTTACACTTTCCTGACGTTTCCAATCACATGAACATGTAGTGGAAAAGCTTTTTGCTAAGATGTAGACGACAAGAGAGTCTAAAGACTGGATGAGAGCAAATGACACCTATCTCTAAAAAAGGCAATTAGGAAGACTCGGAATAGTACAAACCAGCCAGCCTCCTTTTTATCCCCAGGAAGTTGATGAAGCAGCTCTTCCTGGAAAACCTTGCCAGCCACATGCACGACGACAAAATAATGTAGTTAGCATGATTTTTCAGGGGAATTTCATGCTGAACTTCACTTTAAACTCCTCTGATGAATCCACTTGACTGGTAGATGAAGGGAATATTATCTGCCTGGGCTTCAGGGAGGTTTTTGACATATCTCTATCTGGCAGCACGCATCCATATGGAAGCAATAGTGCAAAGGGGAGGGAACCAGTGTCTTTTCAGTGATGCTGAGTGAAAAAACAAGAGGCAGTGGGCACTCTCTGAAATACAGGAGATTGCCATTGACCATCAGCAAATGATTCTTTACTGTGAGGGTGACTGAACCACGGCACAGGCTGCCCAGAAAGATTGTGGAGCCTGGATCTTTGAAGACATTAAAAGTACACCCAGATAGACTCCTGGGCAAGAGGCTCTAGGTATCCTGGTTTAGGCAGGGGGGTTGGGCCTGGTTAGCCCCACCAACCCCTTCCACTCTCATTCATTCTGTGCTAGTGAATTCTCTTCAAGATGCATTTCAAGCACTTGCATGACAAAGTTCTGTGAAGACAGAGATCCAAATGGACACGGCATCTAAGTTCCTTAAGCAGTGTTCAAGAAGAATGTAAAACTCTGGGACGAGTGTCTCTTCCCTAACTGAATCCCTTTCATGGGAAAATTCCCAGCTCTAGAAAGATCTTCTGATACGCATGCTTAAGACTGACACTGGCTGAGCAAATTTCTCCCTATGTGTATCCAAGACCAGTTAGGATCTTCAGCCAAAGTGCTGTCAACATAGTCACAGAATGTCTATTGTTAAGAAGTGACAACTTCCATCAGCATGGCAACTATTGGTCCACCAAATGGATGAATGGATGGGAATTATCTACTTGGGTTAAAAACAAAAAGAAAGAGTTGGTCTTTAGTTATCAATTTCATTGCAATATTATAAGGGAAGAAAAAGACCTAAGTCCTTGACTTTCTTAACTCGAGGAAAGATTTTAAGAATTCCTTGTAAAAATGTGTGATCACAATCAGACTATTGAAACCATCTGAGTTGGGAAAAGAGTTCACAAATTGTCTAGAGAGTGGCAAAGAAGCCAAGAAAAATAGGAAAGAAACAAAAAGAGAGCAGAAGCGTCAGCTTCATTGTACAAGCTCGTTCTAGAAGTGGTCTGCTGGGAAAAGGAGGCCCCAGTTGAATTTCCAATGTATTCCTGCGCTTGATTCAGTAACCGGTCAATGTAAAAACCAATCCTTTTGTACAACTTCTTCCAGCAACAAAAACTCCAACAGGTTGACACTACCATCATGCCTGTTCCAGACATATTTCAAAGAGAAATGATGATTTTCTTGAAAACCTACTTGCATAAAAGTTGCAAGATGGTGGAGGGATTCCCACATCCTCCTGCCTCCATCTGGCTTGAAAGTAGATTTGATAAAATATGCAACAAAGCACATGATTTATAAGGTAGAGTCAAATGGATGATTTGGGAATTGATCTCTTGTTGATAGGAAACTTCATATCCACTCTGTGTGACCTTTCTAAAACAAAATGTGGAGCTGAGGCATGAATCTGCCACAACAATTGTAAAGCAAACATACACACTCCCCTTCACATGCCCCCCCTTCCACACACACCTAGGCACACACAGAGATCAGCATAGCAGATCATGAACACCTTGGAAAAGACTGAAATGCTCAATGCCTCTCTTGATGGGCAAAAGAGCTGGTGCAGTAATTCAAATGCCTGGTACAGAAATTCTGTTTCATATTTAGCTCCTATTTAAAACACAGCTTTTCATTTCATTCTATTTACAGAATATTTCATGTCATTTGCTTCTTTAAAATTACTTAGTTCTCACCTGTTGTATGTCTAGGAATATTTTCTTCCAAAAATAGAAAAAAATAGATGCTATCTTTTCAGCAGAAAACATTGGTTGATACAATTTGAAACCATCATGATATGGAAGAATTGTTCTGTCCCTCTCGAAGGTGGAAGAAGCATTTGGATCACAGATCATCTACAATGAAATACTTGACATGTTTAAGATGCTTTCAATCAATTTTGATCGTCAATTGCTTCTTCGTTGTAAACAGTAATTTTTCAGTGAAGGGAAAGTGTGTGTGCTATATCTACATGATGTGGTCAAACCCAGTTCCTACTAATGGCCAGGCTGAACTCCAGTAAATAATGTCCCGAATGATATTTTGCCGCCTTCTTTGGCACTTCATGAAATCTTACCATGATGAAGTGCTGAAACACAGAGATTTTCTCTTAGAGAGTGTCTCATGTTGTAACCCGTCCCATGGATTTTATGCTGTAATTCTTATCTCTTTTAAAATTTGCTATCTTCTGTACAGTTTTCATGAACCTTTCTGTTACAGTAGTGAAAATCACAGATAAATGTCATTTTGTACAACTTTGAATTTACCCCAAGAGCTGAGAGAAAACTTGCTCCTATACTTCAATCCCAGTTTCTTCTATAGTCCAACTTTGTTTCTCTACCATCAAGCTTCTCCTTTGTTGCTGCTCCAAGCCCCGTCCAAGCTGACCTTGAATACTTTCAGGGATGGGACACCCACAACTTCTCTGGGCAACCTGTCCCAGTGTTCCAGCACTCCCACAGTAAAAAAGGCCTTCCTTTCATCTAATATGTGTAGGAAATCATAAATCTAGGCATAGAAACATGGAGTGCAAATTTGAAATTCTTTTGATTTGAAGCACATTTTAGATGAATACTGACTTACAGATGACTAAAAGATGTTGATGGGCATTTGAGCTGACAAGTTTTGAAAAAGTGCACGGAAATTAAAATTGAAACCACTAAAATTAAAAACTTCTTGCCATTTTCTTTTTCCTCTCCTCTTCAAAATTGCATATGTCAGATATCAGTGCTTCGTGCAAACCTCTCAGATGCTCTCAGAGAAAAAGCTTTTCTTTCAGACTAAGTTGTGGTTGACGTAGAACACTAGCAGGAGTGAAAGTTTTTCTGGGCATCGGGGCAGCACCTTCTCCTTGGATTTGTGTGCAGAAAGCATTTTATCCAAACTGGAAAATAGACCCAACTCTGTTCTATTCATCATTCTTACTGCATCAGGCCTGAAGATGCTGTGAAAAGTAGCCTGTGGACCTTGAAGATAGCGCATGTGAAACAGATGAGAGGTGATGGAGAAGTTGAGAGAAGAAAGAGCACATGGCCCAGTACGGACGCCAGAAAGTATTTCTTCATGTGATCATGGCAGATTGCAGGAGCCACTTGGTACTATCAAACCAGCCCGACTTGGCACTGGTGCCACCTTGGGTCTGGGAACCATCCTGCGTATCGTGGATTTTCAGGAGCCAGCCGGCCACTCCCAGCCACAGGCCCTTAAACACAGACCTCGGCCCTCTTACCTGGCCAAAAAAACTCACCTGCCCCGCTTCTGCATGGCACATTGCAGGAGCCACTTGGTAATATCAAACCAGCCCGACTTGGCACTGGTGCCACCTTGGGTCTGGGAACCATCCTGCATATCATGGATTTTCAGGAGCCAGCAAGACACTCTTGGCCACAGGCCCCCAAACACAAACCTCGGCCCTTTTCCCTGGCAAAGAAAAGTCACCTGCCCTGCTTCTGCATGGCACATTGCAGGAGCAACTTGGTACTATCAAACCAGCCCGACTTGGCAATGTTGCTACCTTGGGTCTGAGAAACATCCTGCGGATCGTGGATTTTCAGGAGCCAGCCGGCCTCTCCCAGCCACAGGCCCCCAAACACAATCCACGGCCCTTTTCCCTGGCAAACAACACTCACCTGCCCTGCTTCTCGATGGCAGATTGCAGGAGTCCCTGGGTAATTTCAATCCAGCCCGACTTGGCAGCATTTCCACCTTGCGTCTGGGAATCATCCTGCATATCAAAGAATTTCAGGAGTCAGCCGGCACTCTCAGTCACAGGCCCCCAAACACAAACCATGGCCCTTTTCCCTTGCAAACAAAACTCACCTGCCCCGCTTCTGGATGGCAGATTGCAGCAGCCACTTAGTCCTATCAAACCAGCCCGAATTGGCACTGTGTTGAAAGCGAAGGGAAGCCAACCCACCTTGTCGTTTATCAGCATTGACTCCAATTTACTGATTAAATCAGCCACTTTATATAACAGTGTTAATTAACTTCATGCATATTGCAAAATCCAAGCTCACTATAGGTTAACAGAGAAAACTCTAAGCCCTCCTTTTGTTTTACCATACCCATGATTGTTTCTTGCAAACAGGACCAGCGTTCCCACTGTGATATGAAAGTCAAGTATTGGAGAGTGCTTTTGTTACTTCTTTAGAAGGTTAGAATATGCCGAAAAGATGCTAGCTGGGGACTTGCAATTAATGAATTATTTGCTGTAAGTAGGTCAAATGACATGAGCTTTCAAAAAGGAAAAGTAGTCTTATTCCACCTGCCAATTCTAAAGTAGATTAATAAGCCTTAAGCAGAAGATGGATGTGAAGAGGGATATGACATGAAAGCTTAAGCAACACTGCTGACAGCAAAAGGCTTACCTGCTGCAGATACAGGAGACAAAATACTATTTGGACACAAACATTGCTATTCAGACGACAGTAAAATTCTGAGGGACAGCAAAATTTACTCAGTCATCATGACAGTAAAATTTGCTCCCATCAAAATGTGCTCATCAATTCTTAGTGTAAGCTAAGCACCTTAAGCAGAGGGTAGTTCAAGCCTAACTGGTATTTGATGGCAAAAAAGGCAACTTGGCCTGCGTTTCTCACTTCTACTCCATTCAATAGCTTACTCTGTCTCAGATTCCTTTGGTGGGATACCAACGCAAGCCGCCAAACTGCACGAAAATGATGATTTAAAGAAAGATAGATGAGAAAAATGGAATAATGGTTCATGTTCTTTTCCTTCCAACTGCTTTGTTTGCCCTTTTAAATTTTTGAAGTCCTTTCTGGTGTCACCATGGTTGCACTGCAGCAAGTGTTGGGCTGTAAGCTGTCCATATTGCCGGCTTCTGGACTGCCTTCAGAAAACTTCCCACTGGTTTTGTCTAGAAATCACAAGCAGTAGAGATGACAAAGACTGCAGAAACCTTCTCATCTCCTTCTAGAGCAAGACCATGTCTTTCAGCCACTCTTAACTAGACAACTTTCATCAGTCATGAGGGAGTCTCATGTTCAAGAGCTAAGCAGTGACAGCTGTAAATGACAAAAAGCAGACTGAAATTCTCTTGGGACTCCAGCAGAGAGCAATGAAGGAGGTTGAATTCACCTTCTTGGGAAGTTCTAAAATGCACGTTCACTTGAGCACAGGAGCTAAGCCATCGTAACCTTTGTTGAGTATGTCTGCGTAGACAGACATATTTAGACCATGTTATTTAAGCCACGTTATCATCTCTAGCTGCTAAGCTGCACTTCTTGCAAAGTATCTGCAACGTATTTTACAGGGTGGGCTTTGATGTGTAATCCCTGAGTAATATTGCAAAGAGAAGTACTTGGGGTGTGGGGTGGGGGGGGGAGCTGCAACTCTTAGGTTTTTCAAATCATGGTTCCATTTGAAAGTCAAAAAAGATGTCAAACCTTTCTTTCCTAGACCTATTACCAGCACAAACTGTACCAGAATTTATGACCTGTAACTGTACCGTGGACGCTCTTTCTCTGGACTATTCCTTAAGAAACAAAGTCCTCACTAGAAATAAAACAAAATTAGCCAAGTATTGGCCTGGATTAGTTCCAAGGCTCTGTACTAAAGGCCAAACACGTGTAATAATAGTAACCAGTGGACTAAAAGTTAAGTCAATAGAGCATGACTCAGTTCAAAGACATCTTGTGTCCTAATGTTCTCACAGAAGACTGTAAAAACCTGTCTGTTTTTGTGGGTTTCTTTTATCCATTTAGCTGTACCTTCTACTTCTCTCCACTGTCTGAGAACATTGATGATAAGGTTGGATGACCTCATGTCAACTTGTAGAAGTAAAGAAAGAGAAGCCAGTAAAGAAAGGCAAATTTGTTAATTGCAGGTGGAAAGAGGGAGGCCAACAAAAGAAAACAAAAGAACAGTACTAATGAAATGCTCCCCTGTCTTCTGTGAAAAGTAAAGGCACAGACAAGAAAGAACAAGTGCAAAATTCTCACTAGAGAAACGCACTTGATCTGACTCAAGTATTTTGCGGTACATTTCTTGCTGTTTTCTCATGCCAAACATATTAACCATTGAAGGTGTCCCTTTCCTCTCTCTGGAATCCAGCTAGGAAGATGGCTGTGTCATTGCTGACAAGCAGCTATTCTCAGAGGTGTCCAGCTGAAAGTCCTAGATCAATTGATTTGCTCTGTCACTTTGATATGGCATGACTTACAGTTTCAGCACCTGAACTTGCCAGCCCTACAATTCTTTGCCCCTTGAATGCTTAGATAGGCTCCTTGGCAACTGGCATTTGTAAGGACTTGAAACTATGCAGAATTTGCACCGTGAGATGATGCCAAATGAGTCACACCAGTAGATTAACTGGGGCATGCAAGGCAGAGAGAGGGAAATGAGAGCACAAGAAGAGAGTACACAAGAAGAGAGTACAATCTCCTTTTTTCTGAAACACTGAAGAGATCAAAGTGAACACAAATCCTCCTAGGAGTAGTTCTTGCAAAAGACTAAGAGTTCTTTTTGTGTTCACAGGCCTGGAATATTTAGCTTTGGATGACGGCAAAATGCAGATGACAAAACGAGGCCTTGAAGTCACATCCAGTATGAAGCAGTAGGAAAGAGGAAAGCAGCTGAGAGCGTCAGCCCTGCTAAGTAGTCTCAGTATTCTTCTTGACATGAGCAGAAATTTGAAATGAGTCTCTGAAAATGACAAAGGAGGCAGAAGAAAAGGGAGCGATGACTCCTCTGGCATAGTGCTTCCTAACAGGGATCTTCAAAATGTCAAGGTTGTATCATCCTTTCAACTGAAGGAAGGTATGAAAACAACAGGAAGGAAAAGGCATCCAATACTCTGGGCAGTGTACTTCTAGACAGAAAGGCCACTGATGGAAAAACCAACTAAACTGGCACCAATGCAGCAGCATTGTACTAAAGCCAGAAACGTCCAGCGCTTCGTTCTCTGCCATTCCATTCAGATGCACACAGCAGCTCTGCAACATTCCTACTGATCATCTCCTTGGCAAAGTGGCAGTGAGGGTCCGTGGTGATGCAGAGTCCCCAGGCAGATGCAAAGGAGAGCTGCTTTCTTGCAAAAACCAGGCTTTTGAAACACTCAGGCCTTTCTCATTTCCATAGCTTTAAGCCATAACAAACACAATTCAGCCAACCACCATGCACCACGCTGTGAACACACGACGCTTCTAGAACTTGTTGATCTACCTCGAAGTCAGCTGCCTCACCTTGCCACAGTCCTTTTCTACTTAGCCAAAGTAATGGGCCTCAGCCCAAGGCCTTCCTTTTGTAAGCTTCTAGCTCGATGCAGCAGCAAACCACTACTTTCTTCCGTGCCAAGACTTTAGGTAGACGATTTGCATCTGCCCTCCTTCCAGTGAAACCTAATGGGGAGAGAAAAGCCTCCCAGAGATGTTCAGTCATTCCATTTTCTAGACAGGCCAAATCCAAAGAAAAGCAAGCTATGGCATTGTGTACTTGCTCTTACAAAACACCTGCTGCCCTCTGACAATCAACTAGCAGAAAACCAGCCAAACTGAGACTTGAGGAAAACAACCCTTGGAAGGGAATAATGATGTGATCAATCAAGACAACACTTTTCCAGGCTACCGAGATACTGGAAATGTCAGCAAAGCCTTGAGAGCAAAGGCTGCACTAATGGGAAAAGGGTAAAAGAATCCCAAGAAAAACATGACCAAAGATTAAAACAATTCCAAGAAGAACATAGGCAACTAACCTGTTGAAGCCTTCAGAAAAACAGTGGCCGCTGATTTACATAGGCCATTCAAGTTAATTGACCCGTGCCCCTTCCACTCCCTTTTCGGCACCATATTGAGTGAATTGAGACCATGGAATCACAATTCCTTGGATTCTGTTCTTAACTTCAGGAGAGAAGAACAGCAGCTGAAGTACCTGTTACTGATATGATACCCAGGAACACCGAGTTGACACATTTCTTTATTGGCCGATCACAACAAGCAAGGCTAAGAGGATAAGGCTGGCTTATTTCTGAGACACTTTTCTTGTTTTACAGCCTGCTCTGACTCCGGTGAAACTTTTTCATTAGCTTCTCTGTAAAAGGAGAAAGTCCAATTCAACGTCCCGCCCTACTGCTGCAAGTATACCATTTGGTTTGTGGAGCTGAAAAAATTGAATTGGAAGGTACGATGCTCTCCGAAGCTAAGAGCCGCTGCCGGGCTTCTTTCGGCAGAAGCGGCGCTAAGAGAGCACTGTGAGCGGTACAATCGTCTTTGCGCGAAGAAGCCGCTTCTATGGCTCCAGGAGCCGGAGAGAGCGGCAGCATCGCAAAGGTGAAGAAGGAAGCTGTACAACACTGGGATTGTGTGCGCAGCTTGCCAACTGATAGAAAAAAGTACCTTACACTTTCCTGACGTTTCCAATCACAGGAATCTTCGATTGGAAGCTGTTTTGGACAACTTTTCTTTCCTTCATGCCAAACACTTGGCAGACCTCCGTGCAACGTCCAGAAGACGATGGGAGATGTTTTCTGTGCTCCCGCAGGTTTTCCTTGCCAGACAGAGTGGAAAAGCTTTCTGCTAGGATGTAGACCACAAAAGACGCTAAAGACGAAGGTACGATGCTCTCCGGAGCTAAGAGCCGCTCCCGGGCTTCTTTCGGCAGAAGCGGCGCTAAGAGAGCACTGTGAGCGGTACAATCGTCTTTGCGCGAAGAAGCCGCTTCTTCGGCTCCGGGAGCCGGAGAGAGCGGCAGCATCGGAAAGGTGAAGAAGGAAGCTGTACAACACTGGGATTGTGTGCGCAGCTTGCCAACTGATAGAAAACAGTACCTTACACTTTCCTGACGTTTCCAATCACATGAATCTTCGATTGGAAGCTGTTTTGGACAACTTTTCTTTCCTTCATGCCAAACACTTGGCAGACCTCCGTGCAACGTCCAGAACACGATGGGAGATGTTTTCTGTGCTCCCGCAGGTTTTCCTTGCCAGACAGAGTGGAAAAGCTTTCTGCTAGGATGTAGACCACAAAAGACGCTAAAGACGAAGGTACGATGCTCTCCGGAGCTAAGAGCCGCTCCCGGGCTTCTTTCGGCAGAAGCGGCGCTAAGAGAGCACTGTGAGCGGTACAATCGTCTTTGCGCGAAGAAGCCGCTTCTTCGCTCCGGGAGCCGGAGAGAGCGGCAGCATCGGAAAGGTGAAGAAGGAAGCTGTACAACACTGGGATTGTGTGCGCAGCTTGCCAACTGATAGAAAACAGTACCTTACCACTTTCCTGACGTTTCCAATCACATGAATATTCGATTGGAAGCTGTTTTGGACAGCTTTTCTTTCCTTCATGCCAAGCACTTGGCAGACCTCTGTGCAACGTCCAGAACACGATGGGAGATGTTTTCTGTGCTCCCACAGGTTTTCCTTGCCAGACAGAGTGGAAATCTTTCTGCTAGGATGTAGACCACAAAAGACGCTAAAGACGAAGGTACGATGCTCTCCGGAGCTAAGAGCCGCTCCCGGGCTTCTTTCGGCAGAAGCGGCGCTAAGAGAGCACTGTGAGCGGTACAATCGTCTTTGCGCGAAGAAGCCGCTTCTTCGGCTCCGGGAGCCGGAGAGAGCGGCAGCATCGGAAAGGTGAAGAAGGAAGCTGTACAACACTGGGATTGTGTGCGCAGCTTGCCAACTGATAGAAAACAGTACCTTACCACTTTCCTGACGTTTCCAATCACATGAATATTCGATTGGAAGCTGTTTTGGACAACTTTTCTTTCCTTCATGCCAAACACTTGGCAGACTTCCGTGCAACGTCCAGAACACGATGGGAGATGTTTTCTGTGCTCCCGCAGGTTTTCCTTGCCAGACAGAGTGGAAAAGCTTTCTGCTAGGATGTAGACCACAAAAGACGCTAAAGACGAAGGTACAATGCTCTCCGGAGCTAAGAGCCGCTCCCGGGCTTCTTTCGGCAGAAGCGGCGCTAAGAGAGCACTGTGAGCGGTACAATCGTCTTTGCGCGAAGAAGCCGCTTCTTCGGCTCCGGGAGCCGGAGAGAGCGGCAGCATCGGAAAGGTGAAGAAGGAAGCTGTACAACACTGGGATTGTGTGCGCAGCTTGCCAACTGATAGAAAACAGTACCTTACCACTTTCCTGACGTTTCCAATCACATGAATATTCGATTGGAAGCTGTTTTGGACAACTTTTCTTTCCTTCATGCCAAGCACTTGGCAGACCTCCGTGCAACGTCCAGAACACGATGGGAGATGTTTTCTGTGCTCCCGCAGGTTTTCCTTGCCAGACAGAGTGGAAAAGCTTTCTGCTAGGATGTAGACCACAAAACACGCTAAAAACGAAGGTACAATGCTCTCCGGAGCTAAGAGCCGCTCCCGGGCTTCTTTCGGCAGAAGCGGCGCTAAGAGAGCACTGTGAGCGGTACAATCGTCTTTGCGCGAAGAAGCCGCTTCTTCGGCTCCGGGAGCCGGAGAGAGCGGCAGCATCGGAAAGGTAAAGAAGGAAGCTGTACAACACTGGGATTGTGTGCGCAGCTTGCCAACTGATAGAAAACAGTACCTTACCACTTTCCTGACGTTTCCAATCACATGAATATTCGATTGGAAGCTGTTTTGGACAACTTTTCTTTCCTTCATGCCAAACACTTGGCAGACCTCCGTGCAACGTCCAGAACACGATGGGAGATGTTTTCTGTGCTCCCGCAGGTTTTCCTTGCCAGACAGAGTGGAAAAGCTTTCTGCTAGGATGTAGACCACAAAAGACGCTAAAGACGAAGGTACGATGCTCTCCGGAGCTAAGAGCCGCTCCCGGGCTTCTTTCGGCAGAAGCGGCGCTAAGAGAGCACTGTGAGCGGTACAATCGTCTTTGCACGAAGAAGCCGCTTCTTCGGCTCCGGGAGCCGGAGAGAGCGGCAGCATCGGAAAGGTGAAGAAGGAAGCTGTACAACACTGGGATTGTGTGCGCAGCTTGCCAACTGATAGAAAACAGTACCTTACCACTTTCCTGACGTTTCCAATCACATGAATATTCGATTGGAAGCTGTTTTGGACAACTTTTCTTTCCTTCATGCCAAACACTTGGCAGACCTCCGTGCAACGTCCAGAACACGATGGGAGATGTTTTCTGTGCTCCCGCAGGTTTTCCTTGCCAGACAGAGTGGAAAAGCTTTCTGCTAGGATGTAGACCACAAAAGACGCTAAAGACGAAGGTACGATGCTCTCCGGAGCTAAGAGCCGCTCCCGGGCTTCTTTCGGCAGAAGCGGCGCTAAGAGAGCACTGTGAGCGGTACAATCGTCTTTGCACGAAGAAGCCGCTTCTTCGGCTCCGGGAGCCGGAGAGAGCGGCAGCATCGGAAAGGTGAAGAAGGAAGCTGTACAACACTGGGATTGTGTGCGCAGCTTGCCAACTGATAGAAAACAGTACCTTACCACTTTCCTGACGTTTCCAATCACATGAATATTCGATTGGAAGCTGTTTTGGACAACTTTTCTTTCCTTCATGCCAAACACTTGGCAGACCTCCGTGCAACGTCCAGAAAACGATGGGAGATGTTTTCTGTGCTCCCACATGTTTTCCTTGCCAGACAGAGTGGAAAAGCTTTCTGCTAGGATGTAGACCACAAAAGACGCTAAAGACGAAGGTACGATGCTCTCCGGAGCTAAGAGCCGCTCCCGGGCTTCTTTCGGCAGAAGCGGCGCTAAGAGAGCACTGTGAGCGGTACAATCGTCTTTGCGCGAAGAAGCCGCTTCTTCGGCTCCGGGAGCCGGAGAGAGCGGCAGCATCGGAAAGGTGAAGAAGGAAGCTGTACAACACTGGGATTGTGTGCGCAGCTTGCCAACTGATAGAAAACAGTACCTTACCACTTTCCTGACGTTTCCAATCACATGAATATTCGATTGGAAGCTGTTTTGGACAACTTTTCTTTCCTTCATGCCAAACACTTGGCAGACCTCCGTGCAACGTCCAGAACACGATGGGAGATGTTTTCTGTGCTCCCGCAGGTTTTCCTTGCTAGACAGAGTGGAAAAGCTTTCTGCTAGGATGTAGACCACAAAAGACGCTAAAGACGAAGGTACGATGCTCTCTGGAGCTAGGAGCCGCTCCCGGGCTTCTTTCGGCAGAAGCGGCGCTAAGAGAGCACTGTGAGCGGTACAATCGTCTTTGCGCGAAGAAGCCGCTTCTTCGGCTCCGGGAGCCGGAGAGAGCGGCAGCATCGGAAAGGTGAAGAAGGAAGCTGTACAACACTGGGATTGTGTGCGCAGCTTGCCAAGTGATAGAAAACAGTACCTTACCACTTTCCTGACGTTTCCAATCACATGAATATTCGATTGGAAGCTGTTTTGGACAACTTTCCTTTTCTTCATGCCAAACACTTGGCAGACCTCCGTGCAACGTCCAGAACACGATGGGAGATGTTTTCTGTGCTCCCGCAGGTTTTCCTTGCCAGACAGAGTGGAAAAGCTTTCTGCTAGGATGTAGACCACAAAAGACGCTAAAGACGAAGGTACGATGCTCTCTGGAGCTAGGAGCCGCTCCCGGGCTTCTTTCGGCAGAAGCGGCGCTAAGAGAGCACTGTGAGCGGTACAGTCGTCTTTGCGCGAAGAAGCCGCTTCTTCGGCTCCGGGAGCCGGAGAGAGCGGCAGCATCGGAAAGGTGAAGAAGGAAGCTGTACAACACTGGGATTGTGTGCGCAGCTTGCCAACTGATAGAAAACAGTACCTTACCACTTTCCTGACGTTTCCAATCACATGAATATTCGATTGGAAGCTGTTTTGGACAACTTTTCTTTCCTTCATGCCAAACACTTGGCAGACCTCCCTGCAACGTCCAGAACACGATGGGAGATGTTTTCTGTGCTCCCGCAGGTTTTCCTTGCCAGACAGAGTGGAAAAGCTTTCTGCTAGGATGTAGACCACAAAAGACGCTAAAGACGAAGGTACGATGCTCTCCGGAGCTAAGAGCCGCTCCCGGGCTTCTTTCGGCAGAAGCGGCGCTAAGAGAGCACTGTGAGCGGTACAATGGTCTTTGCGCGAAGAAGCCGCTTCTTCGGCTCCGGGAGCCGGAGAGAGCGGCAGCATGGGAAAGGTGAAGAAGGAAGCTGTACAACACTGGGATTGTGTGCGCAGCTTGCCAACTGATAGAAAACAGTACCTTACCACTTTCCTGACGTTTCCAATCACATGAATATTCGATTGGAAGCTGTTTTGGACAACTTTTCTTTCCTTCATGCCAAGCACTTGGCAGACCTCCGTGCAACGTCCAGAACACGATGGGAGATGTTTTCTGTGCTCCCGCAGGTTTTCCTTGCCAGACAGAGTGGAAAAGCTTTCTGCTAGGATGTAGACCACAAAAGACGCTAAAGACGAAGGTACGATGCTCTCCGGAGCTAAGAGCCGCTCCCGGGCTTCTTTCGGCAGAAGCGGCGCTAAGAGAGCACTGTGAGCGGTACAATCGTCTTTGCGCGAAGAAGCCGCTTCTTCGGCTCCGGGAGCCGGAGAGAGCGGCAGCATCGGAAAGGTGAAGAAGGAAGCTGTACAACACTGGGATTGTGTGCGCAGCTTGCCAACTGATAGAAAACAGTACCTTACCACTTTCCTGACGTTTCCAATCACATGAATATTCGATTGGAAGCTGTTTTGGACAACTTTTCTTTCCTTCATGCCAAGCACTTGGCAGACCTCCGTGCAACGTCCAGAACACGATGGGAGATGTTTTCTGTGCTCCCGCAGGTTTTCCTTGCCAGACAGAGTGGAAAAGCTTTCTGCTAGGATGTAGACCACAAAAGACGCTAAAGACGAAGGTACGATGCTCTCCGGAGCTAAGAGCCGCTCCCGGGCTTCTTTCGGCAGAAGCGGCGCTAAGACAGCACTGTGAGCGGTACAATCGTCTTTGCGCGAAGAAGCCGCTTCTTCGGCTCCGGGAGCCGGAGAGAGCGGCAGCATGGGAAAGGTGAAGAAGGAAGCTGTACAACACTGGGATTGTGTGCGCAGCTTGCCAACTGATAGAAAACAGTACCTTACCACTTTCCTGACGTTTCCAATCACATGAATATTCTATTGGAAGCTGTTTTGGACAACTTTTCTTTCCTTCATGCCAAGCACTTGGCAGACCTCCGTGCAACGTCCAGAACACGATGGGAGATGTTTTCTGTGCTCCCACAGGTTTTCCTTGCCAGACAGAGTGGAAAAGCTTTCTGCTAGGATGTAGACCACAAAAGACGCTAAAGACGAAGGTACGATGCTCTCCGGAGCTAAGAGCCGCTGCCGGGCTTCTTTCGGCAGAAGCGGCGCTAAGAGAGCACTGTGAGCGGTACAATCGTCTTTGCGCGAAGAAGCCGCTTCTTCGGCTCCGGGAGCCGGAGAGAGCGGCAGCATCGGAAAGGTGAAGAAGGAAGCTGTACAACACTGGGATTGTGTGCGCAGCTTGCCAACTGATAGAAAACAGTACCTTACCACTTTCCTGACGTTTCCAATCACATGAATATTCGATTGGAAGCTGTTTTGGACAACTTTTCTTTCCTTCATGCCAAGGCCTTGGCAGACCTCCGTGCAACGTCCAGAACACGATGGGAGATGTTTTCTGTGCTCCCGCAGGTTTTCCTTGCCAGACAGAGTGGAAAAGCTTTCTGCTAGGATGTAGACCACAAAAGACGCTAAAGACGAAGGTACGATGCTCTCCGGAGCTAAGAGCCGCTCCCGGGCTTCTTTCGGCAGAAGCGGCGCTAAGAGAGCACTGTGAGCGGTACAATCGTCTTTGTGTGAAGAAGCCGCTTCTTCGCTCCGGGAGCCGGAGAGAGCGGCAGCATCGGAAAGGTGAAGAAGGAAGCTGTACAACACTGGGATTGTGTGCGCAGCTTGCCAAGTGATAGAAAACAGTACCTTACCACTTTCCTGACATTTCCAATCACATGAATATTCGATTGGAAGCTGTTTTGGACAACTTTTCTTTCCTTCATGCCAAGCACTTGGCAGACCTCTGTGCAACGTCCAGAACACGATGGGAGATGTTTTCTGTGCTCCCACAGGTTTTCCTTGCCAGACAGAGTGGAAAAGCTTTCTGCTAGGATGTAGACCACAAAAGACGCTAAAGACGAAGGTACGATGCTCTCCGGAGCTAAGAGCCGCTCCCGGGCTTCTTTCGGCAGAAGCGGCGCTAAGACAGCACTGTGAGCGGTACAATCGTCTTTGCGCGAAGAAGCCGCTTCTTCGGCTCCGGGAGCCGGAGAGAGCGGCAGCATCGGAAAGGTGAAGAAGGAAGCTGTACAACACTGGGATTGTGTGCGCAGCTTGCCAACTGATAGAAAACAGTACCTTACCACTTTCCTGACGTTTCCAATCACATGAATATTCCATTGGAAGCTGTTTTGGACAACTTTTCTTTCCTTCATGCCAAACACTTGGCAGACTTCCGTGCAACGTCCAGAACACGATGGGAGATGTTTTCTGTGCTCCCGCAGGTTTTCCTTGCCAGACAGAGTGGAAAAGCTTTCTGCTAGGATGTAGACCACAAAAGACGCTAAAGACGAAGGTACGATGCTCTCCGGAGCTAAGAGCCGCTCCCGGGCTTCTTTCGGCAGAAGCGGCACTAAGAGAGCACTGTGAGCGGTACAATGGTCTTTGCGCGAAGAAGCCGCTTCTTCGGCTCCGGGAGCCGGAGAGAGCGGCAGCATCGGAAAGGGGAAGAAGGAAGCTGTACAACACTGGGATTGTGTGCGCAGCTTGCCAACTGATAGAAAACAGTACCTTACCACTTTCCTGACGTTTCCAATCACATGAATATTCGATTGGAAGCTGTTTTGGACAACTTTTCTTTCCTTCATGCCAAACACTTGGCAGACCTCCGTGCAACGTCCAGAACACGATGGGAGATGTTTTCTGTGCTCCCGCAGGTTTTCCTTGCCAGACAGAGTGGAAAAGCTTTCTGCTAGGATGTAGACCACAAAAGACGCTAAAGACGAAGGTACGATGCTCTCCGGAGATAAGAGCCGCTCCCGGGCTTCTTTCGGCAGAAGCGGCGCTAAGAGAGCACTGTGAGCGGTACAATGGTCTTTGCGCGAAGAAGCCGCTTCTTCGGCTCCGGGAGCCGGAGAGAGCGGCAGCATCGGAAAGGTGAAGAAGGAAGATGTACAACACTGGGATTGTGTGCGCAGCTTGCCAACTGATAGAAAACAGTACCTTACCACTTTCCTGACGTTTCCAATCACATGAATATTCGATTGGAATCTGTTTTGGACAACTTTTCTTTCCTTCATGCCAAACACTTGGCAGACCTCCGTGCAACGTCCAGAACACGATGGGAGATGTTTTCTGTGCTCCCGCAGGTTTTCCTTGCCAGACAGAGTGGAAAAGCTTTCTGCTAGGATGTAGACCACAAAAGACGCTAAAGACGAAGGTACGATGCTCTCCGGAGCTAAGAGCCGCTCCCGGGCTTCTTTCGGCAGAAGCGGCGCTAAGAGAGCACTGTGAGCGGTACAATCGTCTTTGCGCGAAGAAGCCGCTTCTTCGGCTCCGGGAGCCGGAGAGAGCGGCAGCATCGGAAAGGTGAAGTAGGAAGCTGTACAACACTGGGATTGTGTGCGCAGCTTGCCAAGTGATAGAAAACAGTACCTTACCACTTTCCTGACGTTTCCAATCACATGAATATTCGATTGGAAGCTGTTTTGGACAACTTTTCTTTCCTTCATGCCAAACACTTGGCAGACCTCCGTGCAACGTCCAGAACACGATGGGAGATGTTTTCTGTGCTCCCGCAGGTTTTCCTTGCCAGACAGAGTGGAAAAGCTTTCTGCTAGGATGTAGACCACAAAAGACGCTAAAGACGAAGGTACGATGCTCTCCGGAGCTAAGAGCCGCTCCCGGGCTTCTTTCGGCAGAAGCGGCGCTAAGAGAGCACTGTGAGCGGTACAATCGTCTTTGCGCGAAGAAGCCGCTTCTTCGGCTCCGGGAGCCGGAGAGAGCGGCAGCATCGGAAAGGTGAAGAAGGAAGCTGTACAACACTGGGATTGTGTGCGCAGCTTGCCAACTGATAGAAAACAGTACCTTACACTTTCCTGACCTTTCCAATCACATGAATATTCGATTGGAAGCTGTTTTGGACAGCTTTTCTTTCCTTCATGCCAAACACTTGGCAGACCTCCGTGCAACGTCCAGAACACGATGGGAGATGTTTTCTGTGCTCCCGCAGGTTTTCCTTGCCAGACAGAGTGGAAAAGCTTTCTGCTAGGATGTAGACCACAAAAGACGCTAAAGACGAAGGTACGATGCTCTCCGGAGATAAGAGCCGCTCCCGGGCTTCTTTCGGCAGAAGCGGCGCTAAGAGAGCACTGTGAGCGGTACAATGGTCTTTGCGCGAAGAAGCCGCTTCTTCGGCTCCGGGAGCCGGAGAGAGCGGCAGCATCGGAAAGGTGAAGAAGGAAGATGTACAACACTGGGATTGTGTGTGCAGCTTGCCAACTGATAGAAAACAGTACCTTACCACTTTCCTGACGTTTCCAATCACATGAATATTCGATTGGAATCTGTTTTGGACAACTTTTCTTTCCTTCATGCCAAACACTTGGCAGACCTCCGTGCAACGTCCAGAACACGATGGGAGATGTTTTCTGTGCTCCCGCAGGTTTTCCTTGCCAGACAGAGTGGAAAAGCTTTCTGCTAGGATGTAGACCACAAAAGACGCTAAAGACGAAGGTACGATGCTCTCCGGAGCTAAGAGCCGCTCCCGGGCTTCTTTCGGCAGAAGCGGCGCTAAGAGAGCACTGTGAGTGGTACAATCGTCTTTGCGCGAAGAAGCCGCTTCTTCGGCTCCGGGAGCCGGAGAGAGCGGCAGCATCGGAAAGGTGAAGTAGGAAGCTGTACAACACTGGGATTGTGTGCGCAGCTTGCCAACTGATAGAAAACAGTACCTTACCACTTTCCTGACGTTTCCAATCACATGAATATTCGATTGGAAGCTGTTTTGGACAACTTTTCTTTCCTTCATGCCAAACACTTGGCAGACCTCCGTGCAACGTCCAGAACACGATGGGAGATGTTTTCTGTGCTCCCACAGGTTTTCCTTGCCAGACAGAGTGGAAAAGTTTTCTGCTAGGATGTAGACCACAAAAGACGCTAAAGACGAAGGTACGATGCTCTCCGGAGCTAAGAGCCGCTCCCGGGCTTCTTTCGGCAGAAGCGGCGCTAAGAGAGCACTGTGAGCGGTACAATGGTCTTTGCGCGAAGAAGCCGCTTCTTCGGCTCCGGGAGCCGGAGAGAGCGGCAGCATCGGAAAGGTGAAGAAGGAAGCTGTACAACACTGGGATTGTGTGCGCAGCTTGCCAACTGATAGAAAACAGTACCTTACACTTTCCTGACGTTTCCAATCACATGAATATTCGATTGGAAGCTGTTTTGGACAACTTTTCCTTCCTTTATGCCAAACACTTGGCAGACCTCCGTGCAACGTCCAGAACACGATGGGAGATGTTTTCTGTGCTCCCGCAGGTTTTCCTTGCCAGACAGAGTGGAAAAGCTTTCTGCTAGGATGTAGACCACAAAAGACGCTAAAGACGAAAGTACGATGCTCTCCGGAGCTAAGAGCCGCTCCCGGGCTTCTTTCGGCAGAAGCGGCGCTAAGAGAGCACTGTGAGCGGTACAATCGTCTTTGCGCGAAGAAGCCGCTTCTTCGGCTCCGGGAGCCGGAGAGAGCGGCAGCATCGGAAAGGTGAAGAAGGAAGCTGTACAACACTGGGATTGTGTGCGCAGCTTGCCAACTGATAGAAAACAGTACCTTACCACTTTCCTGACGTTTCCAATCACATGAATATTCGATTGGAAGCTGTTTTGGACAACTTTTCTTTCCTTCATGCCAGGCACTTGGCAGACCTCCGTGCAACGTCCAGAACACGATGGGAGATGTTTTCTGTGCTCCCGCAGGTTTTCCTTGCCAGACAGAGTGGAAAAGCTTTCTGCTAGGATGTAGACCACAAAAGACGCTAAAGACGAAGGTACGATGCTCTCGGGAGCTAAGAGCCGCTCCCGGGCTTCTTTCGGCAGAAGCGGCGCTAAGAGAGCACTGTGAGCGGTACAATCGTCTTTGCGCGAAGAAGCCGCTTCTTCGCTCCGGGAGCCGGAGAGAGCGGCAGCATCGGAAAGGTGAAGAAGGAAGCTGTACAACACTGGGATTGTGTGCGCAGCTTGCCAACTGATAGAAAACAGTACCTTACCACTTTCCTGACGTTTCCAATCACATGAATATTCGATTGGAAGCTGTTTTGGACAACTTTTCTTTCCTTCATGCCAAACACTTGGCAGACCTCCGTGCAACGTCCAGAACACGATGGGAGATGTTTTCTGTGCTCCCACAGGTTTTCCTTGCCAGACAGAGTGGAAAAGCTTTCTGCTAGGATGTAGACCACAAAAGACGCTAAAGACGAAGGTACGATGCTCTCCGGAGCTAAGAGCCGCTCCCGGGCTTCTTTCGGCAGAAGCGGCGCTAAGAGAGCACTGTGAGCGGTACAATCGTCTTTGCGCGAAGAAGCCGCTTCTTCGCTCCGGGAGCCGGAGAGAGCGGCAGCATCGGAAAGGTGAAGAAGGAAGCTGTACAACACTGGGATTGTGTGCGCAGCTTGCCAACTGATAGAAAACAGTACCTTACCACTTTCCTGACGTTTCCAATCACATGAATATTCGATTGGAAGCTGTTTTGGACAACTTTTCTTTCCTTCATGCCAAGCACTTGGCAGACCTCCGTGCAACGTCCAGAACACGATGGGAGATGTTTTCTGTGCTCCCGCAGGTTTTCCTTGCCAGACAGAGTGGAAAAGCTTTCTGCTAGGATGTAGACCACAAAAGACGCTAAAGACGAAGGTACGATGCTCTCCGGAGCTAAGAGCCGCTCCCGGGCTTCTTTCGGCAGAAGCGGCGCTAAGAGAGCACTGTGAGCGGTACAATGGTCTTTGCGCGAAGAAGCCGCTTCTTCGGCTCCGGGAGCCGGAGAGAGCGGCAGCATCGGAAAGGTGAAGAAGGAAGATGTACAACACTGGGATTGTGTGCGCAGCTTGCCAACTGATAGAAAACAGTACCTTACCACTTTCTTGACGTTTCCAATCACATGAATATTCGATTGGAATCTGTTTTGGACAACTTTTCTTTCCTTCATGCCAAACACTTGGCAGACCTCCGTGCAACGTCCAGAACACGATGGGAGATGTTTTCTGTGCTCCCGCAGGTTTTCCTTGCCAGACAGAGTGGAAAAGCTTTCTGCTAGGATGTAGACCACAAAAGACGCTAAAGACGAAGGTACGATGCTCTCCGGAGCTAAGAGCCGCTCCCGGGCTTCTTTCGGCAGAAGCGGCGCTAAGAGAGCACTGTGAGCGGTACAATCGTCTTTGCGCGAAGAAGCCGCTTCTTCGCTCCGGGAGCCGGAGAGAGCGGCAGCATCGGAAAGGTGAAGAAGGAAGCTGTACAACACTGGGATTGTGTGCGCAGCTTGCCAACTGATAGAAAACAGTACCTTACCACTTTCCTGACGTTTCCAATCACATGAATATTCGATTGGAAGCTGTTTTGGACAACTTTTCTTTCCTTCATGCCAAACACTTGGCAGACCTCCGTGCAACGTCCAGAACACGATGGGAGATGTTTTCTGTGCTCCCACAGGTTTTCCTTGCCAGACAGAGTTGAAAAGTTTTCTGCTTGGATGTAGACCACAAAAGACGCTAAAGACGAAGGTACGATGCTCTCCGGAGCTAAGAGCCGCTCCCGGGCTTCTTTCGGCAGAAGCGGCGCTAAGAGAGCACTGTGAGCGGTACAATCGTCTTTGCGCGAAGAAGCCGCTTCTTCGGCTCCGGGAGCCGGAGAGAGCGGCAGCATCGGAAAGGTGAAGAAGGAAGCTGTACAACACTGGGATTGTGTGCGCAGCTTGCCAACTGATAGAAAACAGTACCTTACCACTTTCCTGACGTTTCCAATCACATGAATATTCGATTGGAAGCTGTTTTGGACAACTTTACTTTCCTTCATGCCAAACACTTGGCAGACCTCCGTGCAACGTCCAGAACACGATGGGAGATGTTTTCTGTGCTCCCGCAGGTTTTCCTTGCCAGACAGAGTGGAAAAGCTTTCTGCTAGGATGTAGACCACAAAAGACGCTAAAGACGAAGGTACGATGCTCTCCGGAGCTAAGAGCCGCTCCCGGGCTTCTTTCGGCAGAAGCGGCGCTAAGAGATTACTGTGAGCGGTACAATGGTCTTTGCGCGAAGAAGCCGCTTCTTCGGCTCCGGGAGCCGGAGAGAGCGGCAGCATCGGAAAGGTGAAGAAGGAAGCTGTACAACACTGGGATTGTGTGCGCAGCTTGCCAACTGATAGAAAACAGTACCTTACCACTTTCCTGACGTTTCCAATCACATGAATATTCGATTGGAAGCTGTTTTGGACAACTTTTCTTTCCTTCATGCCAAACACTTGGCAGACCTCCGTGCAACGTCCAGAACACGATGGGAGATGTTTTCTGTGCTCCCGCAGGTTTTCCTTGCCAGACAGAGTGGAAAAGCTTTCTGCTAGGATGTAGACCACAAAAGACGCTAAAGACGAAGGTACGATGCTCTCGGGAGCTAAGAGCCGCTCCCGGGCTTCTTTCGGCAGAAGCGGCGCTAAGAGAGCACTGTGAGCGGTACAATCGTCTTTGCGCGAAGAAGCCGCTTCTTCGCTCCGGGAGCCGGAGAGAGCGGCAGCATCGGAAAGGTGAAGAAGGAAGCTGTACAACACTGGGATTGTGTGCGCAGCTTGCCAACTGATAGAAAACAGTACCTTACCACTTTCCTGACGTTTCCAATCACATGAATGATCGATTGGAAGCTGTTTTGGACAACTTTTCTTTCCTTCATGCCAAACACTTGGCAGACCTCCGTGCAACGTCCAGAACACGATGGGAGATGTTTTCTGTGCTCCCACAGGTTTTCCTTGCCAGACAGAGTGGAAAAGCTTTCTGCTAGGATGTAGACCACAAAAGACGCTAAAGACGAAGGTACGATGCTCTCCGGAGCTAAGAGCCGCTCCCGGGCTTCTTTCGGCAGAAGCGGCGCTAAGAGAGCACTGTGAGCGGTACAATCGTCTTTGCGCGAAGAAGCCGCTTCTTCGCTCCGGGAGCCGGAGAGAGCGGCAGCATCGGAAAGGTGAAGAAGGAAGCTGTACAACACTGGGATTGTGTGCGCAGCTTGCCAACTGATAGAAAACAGTACCTTACCACTTTCCTGACGTTTCCAATCACATGAATATTCGATTGGAAGCTGTTTTGGACAACTTTTCTTTCCTTCATGCCAAGCACTTGGCAGACATCCGTGCAACGTCCAGAACACGATGGGAGATGTTTTCTGTGCTCCCGCAGGTTTTCCTTGCCAGACAGAGTGGAAAAGCTTTCTGCTAGGATGTAGACCACAAAAGACGCTAAAGACGAAGGTACGATGCTCTCCGGAGCTAAGAGCCGCTCCCGGATTTCTTTCGGCAGAAGCGGCGCTAAGAGAGCACTGTGAGCGGTACAATGGTCTTTGCGCGAAGAAGCCGCTTCTTCGGCTCCGGGAGCCGGAGAGAGCGGCAGCATCGGAAAGGTGAAGAAGGAAGATGTACAACACTGGGATTGTGTGCGCAGCTTGCCAACTGATAGAAAACAGTACCTTACCACTTTTCTGACGTTTCCAATCACATGAATATTCGATTGGAATCTGTTTTGGACAACTTTTCTTTCCTTCATGCCAAACACTTGGCAGACCTCCGTGCAACGTCCAGAACACGATGGGAGATGTTTTCTGTGCTCCCGCAGGTTTTCCTTGCCAGACAGAGTGGAAAAGCTTTCTGCTAGGATGTAGACCACAAAAGACGCTAAAGACGAAGGTACGATGCTCTCCGGAGCTAAGAGCCGCTCCCGGGCTTCTTTCGGCAGAAGCGGCGCTAAGAGAGCACTGTGAGCGGTACAATGGTCTTTGCGCGAAGAAGCCGCTTCTTCGGCTCCGGGAGCCGGAGAGAGCGGCAGCATCGGAAAGGTGAAGTAGGAAGCTGTACAACACTGGGATCGTGTGCGCAGCTTGCCAACTGATAGAAAGCAGTACCTTACCACTTTCCTGACATTTCCAATCACATGAATATTCGATTGGAAGCTGTTTTGGACAACTTTTCTTTCCTTCATGCCAAACACTTGGCAGACCTCCGTGCAACGTCCAGAACACGATGGGAGATGTTTTCTGTGCTCCCACAGGTTTTCCTTGCCAGACAGAGTGGAAAAGCTTTCTGCTAGGATGTAGACCACAAAAGACGCTAAAGACGAAGGTACGATGCTCTCCGGAGCTAAGAGCCGCTCCCGGGCTTCTTTCGGCAGAAGCGGCGCTAAGAGAGCACTGTGAGCGGTACAATGGTCTTTGCGCGAAGAAGCCGCTTCTTCGGCTCCGGGAGCCGGAGAGAGCGGCAGCATCGGAAAGGGGAAGAAGGAAGCTGTACAACACTGGGATTGTGTGCGCAGCTTGCCAACTGATAGAAAACAGTACCTTACCACTTTCCTGACGTTTCCAATCACATGAATATTCGATTGGAAGCTGTTTTGGACAACTTTTCTTTCCTTCATGCCAGGCACTTGGCAGACCTCCGTGCAACGTCCAGAACACGATGGGAGATGTTTTCTGTGCTCCCGCAGGTTTTCCTTGCCAGACAGAGTGGAAAAGCTTTCTGCTAGGATGTAGACCACAAAAGACGCTAAAGACGAAAGTACGATGCTCTCCGGAGCTAAGAGCCGCTCCCGGGCTTCTTTCGGCAGAAGCGGCGCTAAGAGAGCACTGTGAGCGGTACAATCGTCTTTGCGCGAAGAAGCCGCTTCTTCGGCTCTGGGAGCCGGAGAGAGCGGCAGCATCGGAAAGGTGAAGAAGGAAGCTGTACAACACTGGGATTGTGTGCGCAGCTTGCCAAGTGATAGAAAACAGTACCTTACCACTTTCCTGACGTTTCCAATCACATGAATATTCGATTGGAAGCTGTTTTGGACAACTTTTCTTTCCTTCATGCCAGGCACTTGGCAGACCTCCGTGCAACGTCCAGAACACGATGGGAGATGTTTTCTGTGCTCCCACAGATTTTCCTTGCCAGACAGAGTGGAAAAGCTTTCTGCTAGGATGTAGACCACAAAAGACGCTAAAGACGAAGGTACGATGCTCTCCGGAGCTAAGAGCCGCTCCCGGGCTTCTTTCGGCAGAAGCGGCGCTAAGAGAGCACTGTGAGCGGTACAATGGTCTTTGCGCGAAGAAGCCGCTTCTTCGGCTCCGGGAGCCGGAGAGAGCGGCAGCATCGGAAAGGTGAAGAAGGAAGCTGTACAACACTGGGATTGTGTGCGCAGCTTGCCAACTGATAGAAAACAGTACCTTACCACTTTCCTGACGTTTCCAATCACATGAATATTCGATTGGAAGCTGTTTTGGACAACTTTTCTTTCCTTCATGCCAAACACTTGGCAGACCTCCGTGCAACGTCCAGAACACGATGGGAGATATTTTCTGTGCTCCCGCAGGTTTTCCTTGCCAGACAGAGTGGAAAAGCTTTCTGCTAGGATGTAGACCACAAAAGACGCTAAAGACGAAGGTACGATGCTCTCCGGAGCTAAGAGCCGCTCCCGGGCTTCTTTCGGCAGAAGCGGCGCTAAGAGAGCACTGTGAGCGGTACAATGGTCTTTGCGCGAAGAAGCCGCTTCTTCGGCTCCGGGAGCCGGAGTGAGCGGCAGCATCGGAAAGGTGAAGAAGGAAGCTGTACAACCCTTGGATTGTGTGCGCAGCTTGCCAACTGATAGAAAACAGTACCTTACCACTTTCCTGACGTTTCCAATCACATGAATATTGGATTGGAAGCTGTTTTGGACAACTTTTCTTTCCTTCATGCCAAACACTTGGCAGACCTGCGTGCAACGTCCAGAACACGATGGGAGATGTTTTCTGTGCTCCCGCAGGTTTTCCTTGCCAGACAGAGTGGAAAAGCTTTCTGCTAGGATGTAGACCACAAAAGACGCTAAAGACGAAGGTACGATGCTCTCCGGAGCTAAGAGCCGCTCCCGGGCTTCTTTCGGCAGAAGCGGCGCTAAGAGAGCACTGTGAGCGGTACAATGGTCTTTGCGCGAAGAAGCCGCTTCTTCGGCTCCGGGAGCCGGAGAGAGCGGCAGCATCGGAAAGGTGAAGAAGGAAGCTGTACAACACTGGGATTGTGTGCGCAGCTTGCCAACTGATAGAAAACAGTACCTTACCACTTTCCTGACGTTTCCAATCACATGAATATTCGATTGGAAGCTGTTTTGGACAACTTTTCTTTCCTTCATGCCAAACACTTGGCAGACCTCCGTGCAACGTCCAGAACACGATGGGAGATGTTTTCTGTGCTCCCGCAGGTTTTCCTTGCCAGACAGAGTGGAAAAGCTTTCTGCTAGGATGTAGACCACAAAAGACGCTAAAGACGAAGGTACGATGCTCTCCGGAGCTAAGCGCCGCTCCCGGGCTTCTTTCGGCAGAAGCGGCGCTAAGAGAGCACTGTGAGCGGTACAATGGTCTTTGCGCGAAGAAGCCGCTTCTTCGGCTCCGGGAGCTGGAGAGAGCGGCAGCATCGGAAAGGTGAAGAAGGAAGCTGTACAACACTGGGATTGTGTGCGCAGCTTGCCAACTGATAGAAAACAGTACCTTACCACTTTCCTGACGTTTCCAATCACATGAATATTCAATTGGAAGCTGTTTTGGACAACTTTTCTTTCCTTCATGCCAAGCACTTGGCAGAAATCTCTGCAACGTCCAGAACACGATGGGAGATGTTTTCTGTGCTCCCGCAGGTTTTCCTTGCCAGACAGAGTGGAAAAGCTTTCTGCTAGGATGTAGACCACAAAAGACGCTAAAGACGAAGGTACGATGCTCTCCGGAGCTAAGAGCCGCTCCCGGGCTTCTTTCGGCAGAAGCGGCGCTAAGAGAGCACTGTGAGCGGTACAATCGTCTTTGCGCGAAGAAGCCGCTTCTTCGCTCCGGGAGCCGGAGAGAGCGGCAGCATCGGAAAGGTGAAGAAGGAAGCTGTACAACACTGGGATTGTGTGCGCAGCTTGCCAACTGATAGAAAACAGTACCTTACCACTTTCCTGATGTTTCCAATCACATGAATATTCGATTGGAAGCTGTTTTGGACAACTTTTCTTTCCTTCATGCCAAACACTTGGCAGACCTCCGTGCAACGTCCAGAACACGATGGGAGATGTTTTCTGTGCTCCCGCAGGTTTTCCTTGCCAGACAGAGTGGAAAAGCTTTCTGCTAGGATGTAGACCACAAAAGACGCTAAAGACGAAGGTACGATGCTCTCCGGAGCTAAGCGCCGCTCCCGGGCTTCTTTCGGCAGAAGCGGCGCTAAGAGAGCACTGTGAGCGGTACAATGGTCTTTGCGCGAAGAAGCCGCTTCTTCGGCTCCGGGAGCCGGAGAGAGCGGCAGCATCGGAAAGGTGAAGAAGGAAGCTGTACAACACTGGGATTGTGTGCGCAGCTTGCCAACTGATAGAAAACAGTACCTTACCACTTTCCTGACGTTTCCAATCACATGAATATTCGATTGGAAGCTGTTTTGGACAACTTTTCTTTCCTTCATGCCAAACACTTGGCAGACCTCCGTGCAACGTCCAGAACACGATGGGAGATGTTTTCTGTGCTCCCGCAGGTTTTCCTTGCCAGACAGAGTGGAAAAGCTTTCTGCTAGGATGTAGACCACAAAAGACGCTAAAGACGAAGGTACGATGCTCTCCGGAGCTAAGCGCCGCTCCCGGGCTTCTTTCGGCAGAAGCGGCGCTAAGAGAGCACTGTGAGCGGTACAATCGTCTTTGCGCGAAGAAGCCGCTTCTTCGGCTCCGGGAGCCGGAGAGAGCGGCAGCATCGGAAAGGTGAAGAAGGAAGCTGTACAACACTGGGATTGTGTGCGCAGCTTGCCAACTGATAGAAAACAGTACCTTACCACTTTCCTGACGTTTCCAATCACATGAATATTCGATTGGAAGCTGTTTTGGACAACTTTTCTTTCCTTCATGCCAAGCACTTGGCAGACCTCCGTGCAACGTCCAGAACACGATGGGAGATGTTTTCTGTGCTCCCGCAGGTGTTCCTTGCCAGACAGAGTGGAAAAGCTTTCTGCTAGGATGTAGACCACAAAAGACGCTAAAGACGAAGGTACGATGCTCTCCGGAGCTAAGAGCCGCTCCCGGGCTTCTTTCGGCAGAAGCGGCGCTAAGAGAGCACTGTGAGCGGTACAATCGTCTTTGCGCGAAGAAGCCGCTTCTTCGCTCCGGGAGCCGGAGAGAGCGGCAGCATCGGAAAGGTGAAGAAGGAAGCTGTACAACACTGGGATTGTGTGCGCAGCTTGCCAACTGATAGAAAACAGTACCTTACCACTTTCCTGACGTTTCCAATCACATGAATATTCGATTGGAAGCTGTTTTGGACAACTTTTCTTTCCTTCATGCCAAGCACTTGGCAGACCTCTGTGCAACGTCCAGAACACGATGGGAGATGTTTTCTGTGCTCCCACAGGTTTTCCTTGCCAGACAGAGTGGAAAAGCTTTCTGCTAGGATGTAGACCACAAAAGACGCTAAAGACGAAGGTACGATGCTCTCGGGAGCTAAGAGCCGCTCCCGGGCTTCTTTCGGCAGAAGCGGCGCTAAGAGAGCACTGTGAGCGGTACAATGGTCTTTGCGCGAAGAAGCCGCTTCTTCGGCTCCGGGAGCCGGAGAGAGCGGCAGCATCGGAAAGGTGAAGAAGGAAGCTGTACAACACTGGGATTGTGTGCGCAGCTTGCCAACTGATAGAAAACAGTACCTTACCACTTTCCTGACGTTTCCAATCACATGAATATTCGATTGGAAGCTGTTTTGGACAACTTTTCTTTCCTTCATGCCAAACACTTGGCAGACCTCCGTGCAACGTCCAGAACGCGATGGGAGATGTTTTCTGTGCTCCCGCAGGTTTTCCTTGCCAGACAGAGTGGAAAAGTTTTCTGCTAGGATGTAGACCACAAAAGACGCTAAAGACGAAGGTACGATGCTCTCCGGAGCTAAGAGCCGCTCCCGGGCTTCTTTCGGCAGAAGCGGCGCTAAGAGAGCACTGTGAGCGGTACAATGGTCTTTGCGCGAAGAAGCCGCTTCTTCGGCTCCGGGAGCCGGAGAGAGCGGCAGCATCGGAAAGGTGAAGAAGGAAGCTGTACAACACTGGGATTGTGTGCGCAGCTTGCCAACTGATAGAAAACAGTACCTTACACTTTCCTGACGTTTCCAATCACATGAATATTCGATTGGAAGCTGTTTTGGACAACTTTTCCTTCCTTTATGCCAAACACTTGGCAGACCTCCGTGCAACGTCCAGAACACGATGGGAGATGTTTTCTGTGCTCCCGCAGGTTTTCCTTGCCAGACAGAGTGGAAAAGCTTTCTGCTAGGATGTAGACCACAAAAGACGCTAAAGACGAAAGTACGATGCTCTCCGGAGCTAAGAGCCGCTCCCGGGCTTCTTTCGGCAGAAGCGGCGCTAAGAGAGCACTGTGAGCGGTACAATCGTCTTTGCGCGAAGAAGCCGCTTCTTCGGCTCCGGGAGCCGGAGAGAGCGGCAGCATCGGAAAGGTGAAGAAGGAAGCTGTACAACACTGGGATTGTGTGCGCAGCTTGCCAACTGATAGAAAACAGTACCTTACCACTTTCCTGACGTTTCCAATCACATGAATATTCGATTGGAAGCTGTTTTGGACAACTTTTCTTTCCTTCATGCCAGGCACTTGGCAGACCTCCGTGCAACGTCCAGAACACGATGGGAGATGTTTTCTGTGCTCCCGCAGGTTTTCCTTGCCAGACAGAGTGGAAAAGCTTTCTGCTAGGATGTAGACCACAAAAGACGCTAAAGACGAAGGTACGATGCTCTCGGGAGCTAAGAGCCGCTCCCGGGCTTCTTTCGGCAGAAGCGGCGCTAAGAGAGCACTGTGAGCGGTACAATCGTCTTTGCGCGAAGAAGCCGCTTCTTCGCTCCGGGAGCCGGAGAGAGCGGCAGCATCGGAAAGGTGAAGAAGGAAGCTGTACAACACTGGGATTGTGTGCGCAGCTTGCCAACTGATAGAAAACAGTACCTTACCACTTTCCTGACGTTTCCAATCACATGAATATTCGATTGGAAGCTGTTTTGGACAACTTTTCTTTCCTTCATGCCAAACACTTGGCAGACCTCCGTGCAACGTCCAGAACACGATGGGAGATGTTTTCTGTGCTCCCACAGGTTTTCCTTGCCAGACAGAGTGGAAAAGCTTTCTGCTAGGATGTAGACCACAAAAGACGCTAAAGACGAAGGTACGATGCTCTCCGGAGCTAAGAGCCGCTCCCGGGCTTCTTTCGGCAGAAGCGGCGCTAAGAGAGCACTGTGAGCGGTACAATCGTCTTTGCGCGAAGAAGCCGCTTCTTCGCTCCGGGAGCCGGAGAGAGCGGCAGCATCGGAAAGGTGAAGAAGGAAGCTGTACAACACTGGGATTGTGTGCGCAGCTTGCCAACTGATAGAAAACAGTACCTTACCACTTTCCTGACGTTTCCAATCACATGAATATTCGATTGGAAGCTGTTTTGGACAACTTTTCTTTCCTTCATGCCAAGCACTTGGCAGACCTCCGTGCAACGTCCAGAACACGATGGGAGATGTTTTCTGTGCTCCCGCAGGTTTTCCTTGCCAGACAGAGTGGAAAAGCTTTCTGCTAGGATGTAGACCACAAAAGACGCTAAAGACGAAGGTACGATGCTCTCCGGAGCTAAGAGCCGCTCCCGGGCTTCTTTCGGCAGAAGCGGCGCTAAGAGAGCACTGTGAGCGGTACAATGGTCTTTGCGCGAAGAAGCCGCTTCTTCGGCTCCGGGAGCCGGAGAGAGCGGCAGCATCGGAAAGGTGAAGAAGGAAGATGTACAACACTGGGATTGTGTGCGCAGCTTGCCAACTGATAGAAAACAGTACCTTACCACTTTCCTGACGTTTCCAATCACATGAATATTCGATTGGAATCTGTTTTGGACAACTTTTCTTTCCTTCATGCCAAACACTTGGCAGACCTCCGTGCAACGTCCAGAACACGATGGGAGATGTTTTCTGTGCTCCCGCAGGTTTTCCTTGCCAGACAGAGTGGAAAAGCTTTCTGCTAGGATGTAGACCACAAAAGACGCTAAAGACGAAGGTACAATGCTCTCCGGAGCTAAGAGCCGCTCCCGGGCTTCTTTCGGCAGAAGCGGCGCTAAGAGAGCACTGTGAGCGGTACAATCGTCTTTGCGCGAAGAAGCCGCTTCTTCGGCTCCGGGAGCCGGAGAGAGCGGCAGCATCGGAAAGGTGAAGTAGGAAGCTGTACAACACTGGGATTGTGTGCGCAGCTTGCCAACTGATAGAAAACAGTACCTTACCACTTTCCTGACGTTTCCAATCACATGAATATTCGATTGGAAGCTGTTTTGGACAACTTTTCTTTCCTTCATGCCAAACACTTGGCAGACCTCCGTGCAACGTCCAGAACACGATGGGAGATGTTTTCTGTGCTCCCACAGGTTTTCCTTGCCAGACAGAGTTGAAAAGTTTTCTGCTTGGATGTAGACCACAAAAGACGCTAAAGACGAAGGTACGATGCTCTCCGGAGCTAAGAGCCGCTCCCGGGCTTCTTTCGGCAGAAGCGGCGCTAAGAGAGCACTGTGAGCGGTACAATGGTCTTTGCGCGAAGAAGCCGCTTCTTCGGCTCCGGGAGCCGGAGAGAGCGGCAGCATCGGAAAGGTGAAGAAGGAAGCTGTACAACACTGGGATTGTGTGCGCAGCTTGCCAACTGATAGAAAACAGTACCTTACCACTTTCCTGACGTTTCCAATCACATGAATATTCGATTGGAAGCTGTTTTGGACAACTTTACTTTCCTTCATGCCAAACACTTGGCAGACCTCCGTGCAACGTCCAGAACACGATGGGAGATGTTTTCTGTGCTCCCGCAGGTTTTCCTTGCCAGACAGAGTGGAAAAGCTTTCTGCTAGGATGTAGACCACAAAAGACGCTAAAGACGAAGGTACGATGCTCTCCGGAGCTAAGAGCCGCTGCCGGGCTTCTTTCGGCAGAAGCGGCGCTAAGAGATTACTGTGAGCGGTACAATCGTCTTTGCGCGAAGAAGCCGCTTCTTCGGCTCCGGGAGCCGGAGAGAGCGGCAGCATCGGAAAGGTGAAGAAGGAAGCTGTACAACACTGGGATTGTGTGCGCAGCTTGCCAACTGATAGAAAACAGTACCTTACCACTTTCCTGACGTTTCCAATCACATGAATATTCGATTGGAAGCTGTTTTGGACAACTTTTCTTTCCTTCATGCCAAACACTTGGCAGACCTCCGTGCAACGTCCAGAACACGATGGGAGATGTTTTCTGTGCTCCCGCAGGTTTTCCTTGCCAGACAGAGTGGAAAAGCTTTCTGCTAGGATGTAGACCACAAAAGACGCTAAAGACGAAGGTACGATGCTCTCGGGAGCTAAGAGCCGCTCCCGGGCTTCTTTCGGCAGAAGCGGCGCTAAGAGAGCACTGTGAGCGGTACAATCGTCTTTGCGCGAAGAAGCCGCTTCTTCGCTCCGGGAGCCGGAGAGAGCGGCAGCATCGGAAAGGTGAAGAAGGAAGCTGTACAACACTGGGATTGTGTGCGCAGCTTGCCAACTGATAGAAAACAGTACCTTACCACTTTCCTGACGTTTCCAATCACATGAATGATCGATTGGAAGCTGTTTTGGACAACTTTTCTTTCCTTCATGCCAAACACTTGGCAGACCTCCGTGCAACGTCCAGAACACGATGGGAGATGTTTTCTGTGCTCCCGCAGGTTTTCCTTGCCAGACAGAGTGGAAAAGCTTTCTGCTAGGATGTAGACCACAAAAGACGCTAAAGACGAAGGTACGATGCTCTCCGGAGCTAAGAGCCGCTCCCGGGCTTCTTTCGGCAGAAGCGGCGCTAAGAGAGCACTGTGAGCGGTACAATCGTCTTTGCGCGAAGAAGCCGCTTCTTCGCTCCGGGAGCCGGAGAGAGCGGCAGCATCGGAAAGGTGAAGAAGGAAGCTGTACAACACTGGGATTGTGTGCGCAGCTTGCCAACTGATAGAAAACAGTACCTTACCACTTTCCTGACGTTTCCAATCACATGAATATTCGATTGGAAGCTGTTTTGGACAACTTTTCTTTCCTTCATGCCAAGCACTTGGCAGACATCCGTGCAACGTCCAGAACACTATGGGAGATGTTTTCTGTGCTCCCGCAGGTTTTCCTTGCCAGACAGAGTGGAAAAGCTTTCTGCTAGGATGTAGACCACAAAAGACGCTAAAGACGAAGGTACGATGCTCTCCGGAGCTAAGAGCCGCTCCCGGGCTTCTTTCGGCAGAAGCGGCGCTAAGAGAGCACTGTGAGCGGTACAATGGTCTTTGCGCGAAGAAGCCGCTTCTTCGGCTCCGGGAGCCGGAGAGAGCGGCAGCATCGGAAAGGTGAAGAAGGAAGATGTACAACACTGGGATTGTGTGCGCAGCTTGCCAACTGATAGAAAACAGTACCTTACCACTTTCCTGACGTTTCCAATCACATGAATATTCGATTGGAATCTGTTTTGGACAACTTTTCTTTCCTTCATGCCAAACACTTGGCAGACCTCCGTGCAACGTCCAGAACACGATGGGAGATGTTTTCTGTGCTCCCGCAGGTTTTCCTTGCCAGACAGAGTGGAAAAGCTTTCTGCTAGGATGTAGACCACAAAAGACGCTAAAGACGAAGGTACGATGCTCTCGGGAGCTAAGAGCCGCTCCCGGGCTTCTTTCGGCAGAAGCGGCGCTAAGAGAGCACTGTGAGCGGTACAATGGTCTTTGCGCGAAGAAGCCGCTTCTTCGGCTCCGGGAGCCGGAGAGAGCGGCAGCATCGGAAAGGTGAAGTAGGAAGCTGTACAACACTGGGATCGTGTGCGCAGCTTGCCAACTGATAGAAAGCAGTACCTTACCACTTTCCTGACATTTCCAATCACATGAATATTCGATTGGAAGCTGTTTTGGACAACTTTTCTTTCCTTCATGCCAAACACTTGGCAGACCTCCGTGCAACGTCCAGAACACGATGGGAGATGTTTTCTGTGCTCCCACAGGTTTTCCTTGCCAGACAGAGTGGAAAAGCTTTCTGCTAGGATGTAGACCACAAAAGACGCTAAAGACGAAGGTACGATGCTCTCCGGAGCTAAGAGCCGCTCCCGGGCTTCTTTCGGCAGAAGCGGCGCTAAGAGAGCACTGTGAGCGGTATAATGGTCTTTGCGCGAAGAAGCCGCTTCTTCGGCTCCGGGAGCCGGAGAGAGCGGCAGCATCGGAAAGGTGAAGAAGGAAGCTGTACAACACTGGGATTGTGTGCGCAGCTTGCCAACTGATAGAAAACAGTACCTTACACTTTCCTGACGTTTCCAATCACATGAATATTCGATTGGAAGCTGTTTTGGACAACTTTTCTTTCCTTTATGCCAAACACTTGGCAGACCTCCGTGCAACGTCCAGAACACGATGGGAGATGTTTTCTGTGCTCCCGCAGGTTTTCCTTGCCAGACAGAGTGGAAAAGCTTTCTGCTAGGATGTAGACCACAAAAGACGCTAAAGACGAAAGTACGATGCTCTCCGGAGCTAAGAGCCGCTCCCGGGCTTCTTTCGGCAGAAGCGGCGCTAAGAGAGCACTGTGAGCGGTACAATCGTCTTTGCGCGAAGAAGCCGCTTCTTCGGCTCCGGGAGCCGGAGAGAGCGGCAGCATCGGAAAGGTGAAGAAGGAAGCTGTACAACACTGGGATTGTGTGCGCAGCTTGCCAACTGATAGAAAACAGTACCTTACCACTTTCCTGACGTTTCCAATCACATGAATATTCGATTGGAAGCTGTTTTGGACAACTTTTCTTTCCTTCATGCCAAACACTTGGCAGACCTCCGTGCAACGTCCAGAACACGATGGGAGATGTTTTCTGTGCTCCCGCAGGTTTTCCTTGCCAGACAGAGTGGAAAAGCTTTCTGCTAGGATGTAGACCACAAAAGACGCTAAAGACGAAGGTACGATGCTCTCGGGAGCTAAGAGCCGCTCCCGGGCTTCTTTCGGCAGAAGCGGCGCTAAGAGAGCACTGTGAGCGGTACAATCGTCTTTGCGCGAAGAAGCCGCTTCTTCGGCTCCGGGAGCCGGAGAGAGCGGCAGCATCGGAAAGGTGAAGAAGGAAGCTGTACAACACTGGGATTGTGTGCGCAGCTTGCCAACTGATAGAAAACAGTACCTTACCACTTTCCTGACGTTTCCAATCACATGAATATTCGATTGGAAGCTGTTTTGGACAACTTTTCTTTCCTTCATGCCAAACACTTGGCAGACCTCCGTGCAACGTCCAGAACACGATGGGAGATATTTTCTGTGCTCCCGCAGGTTTTCCTTGCCAGACAGAGTGGAAAAGCTTTCTGCTAGGATGTAGACCACAAAAGACCCTAAAGACGAAGGTACGATGCTCTCCGGAGCTAAGAGCCGCTCCCGGGCTTCTTTCGGCAGAAGCGGCGCTAAGAGAGCACTGTGAGCGGTACAATCGTCTTTGCGCGAAGAAGCCGCTTCTTCGGCTCCGGGAGCCGGAGAGAGCGGCAGCATCGGAAAGGTGAAGAAGGAAGCTGTACAACACTGGGATTGTGTGCGCAGCTTGCCAACTGATAGAAAACAGTACCTTACCACTTTCCTGACGTTTCCAATCACATGAATATTCGATTGGAAGCTGTTTTGGACATCTTTACTTTCCTTCATGCCAAACACTTGGCAGACCTCCGTGCAACGTCCAGAACACGATGGGAGATGTTTTCTGTGCTCCCACAGGTTTTCCTTGCCAGACAGAGTGGAAAAGCTTTCTGCTAGGATGTAGACCACAAAAGACGCTAAAGACGAAGGTACGATGCTCTCCGGAGCTAAGAGCCGCTCCCGGGCTTCTTTCGGCAGAAGCGGCGCTAAGAGAGCACTGTGAGCGGTACAATCGTCTTTGCGCGAAGAAGCCGCTTCTTCGGCTCCGGGAGCCGGAGAGAGCGGCAGCATCGGAAAGGTGAAGAAGGAAGCTGTACAACACTGGGATTGTGTGCGCAGCTTGCCAACTGATAGAAAACAGTACCTTACCACTTTCCTGACGTTTCCAATCACATGAATATTCGATTGGAAGCTGTTTTGGACAACTTTTCTTTCCTTCATGCCAGGCACTTGGCAGACCTCCGTGCAACGTCCAGAACACGATGGGAGATGTTTTCTGTGCTCCCGCAGGTTTTCCTTGCCAGACAGAGTGGAAAAGCTTTCTGCTAGGATGTAGACCACAAAAGACGCTAAAGACGAAAGTACGATGCTCTCCGGAGCTAAGAGCCGCTCCCGGGCTTCTTTCGGCAGAAGCGGCGCTAAGAGAGCACTGTGAGCGGTACAATCGTCTTTGCGCGAAGAAGCCGCTTCTTCGGCTCCGGGAGCCGGAGAGAGCGGCAGCATCGGAAAGGTGAAGAAGGAAGCTGTACAACACTGGGATTGTGTGCGCAGCTTGCCAAGTGATAGAAAACAGTACCTTACCACTTTCCTGACGTTTCCAATCACATGAATATTCGATTGGAAGCTGTTTTGGACAACTTTTCTTTCCTTCATGCCAGGCACTTGGCAGACCTCCGTGCAACGTCCAGAACACGATGGGAGATGTTTTCTGTGCTCCCACAGATTTTCCTTGCCAGACAGAGTGGAAAAGCTTTCTGCTAGGATGTAGACCACAAAAGACGCTAAAGACGAAGGTACGATGCTCTCCGGAGCTAAGCGCCGCTCCCGGGCTTCTTTCGGCAGAAGCGGCGCTAAGAGAGCACTGTGAGCGGTACAATGGTCTTTGCGCGAAGAAGCCGCTTCTTCGGCTCCGGGAGCCGGAGAGAGCGGCAGCATCGGAAAGGTGAAGAAGGAAGCTGTACAACACTGGGATTGTGTGCGCAGCTTGCCAACTGATAGAAAACAGTACCTTACCACTTTCCTGACGTTTCCAATCACATGAATATTCGATTGGAAGCTGTTTTGGACAACTTTTCTTTCCTTCATGCCAAACACTTGGCAGACCTCCGTGCAACGTCCAGAACACTATGGGAGATATTTTCTGTGCTCCCGCAGGTTTTCCTTGCCAGACAGAGTGGAAAAGCTTTCTGCTAGGATGTAGACCACAAAAGACGCTAAAGACGAAGGTACGATGCTCTCCGGAGCTAAGAGCCGCTCCCGGGCTTCTTTCGGCAGAAGCGGCGCTAAGAGAGCACTGTGAGCGGTACAATCGTCTTTGCGCGAAGAAGCCGCTTCTTCGGCTCCGGGAGCCGGAGAGAGCGGCAGCATCGGAAAGGTGAAGAAGGAAGCTGTACAACCCTTGGATTGTGTGCGCAGCTTGCCAACTGATAGAAAACAGTACCTTACCACTTTCCTGACGTTTCCAATCACATGAATATTGGATTGGAAGCTGTTTTGGACAACTTTTCTTTCCTTCATGCCAAACACTTGGCAGACCTGCGTGCAACGTCCAGAACACGATGGGAGATGTTTTCTGTTCTCCCGCAGGTTTTCCTTGCCAGACAGAGTGGAAAAGCTTTCTGCTAGGATGTAGACCACAAAAGACGCTAAAGACGAAGGTACGATGCTCTCCAGAGCTAAGAGCCGCTCCCGGGCTTCTTTCGGCAGAAGCGGCGCTAAGAGAGCACTGTGAGCGGTACAATGGTCTTTGCGCGAAGAAGCCGCTTCTTCGGCTCCGGGAGCCGGAGAGAGCGGCAGCATCGGAAAGGTGAAGAAGGAAGCTGTACAACACTGGGATTGTGTGCGCAGCTTGCCAACTGATAGAAAACAGTACCTTACCACTTTCCTGACGTTTCCAATCACATGAATATTCGATTGGAAGCTGTTTTGGACAACTTTTCTTTCCTTCATGCCAAACACTTGGCAGACCTCCGTGCAACGTCCAGAACACGATGGGAGATGTTTTCTGTGCTCCCGCAGGTTTTCCTTGCCAGACAGAGTGGAAAAGCTTTCTGCTAGGATGTAGACCACAAAAGACGCTAAAGACGAAGGTACGATGCTCTCCGGAGCTAAGCGCCGCTCCCGGGCTTCTTTCGGCAGAAGCGGCGCTAAGAGAGCACTGTGAGCGGTACAATGGTCTTTGCGCGAAGAAGCCGCTTCTTCGGCTCCGGGAGCTGGAGAGAGCGGCAGCATCGGAAAGGTGAAGAAGGAAGCTGTACAACACTGGGATTGTGTGCGCAGCTTGCCAGCTGATAGAAAACAGTACCTTACCACTTTCCTGACGTTTCCAATCACATGAATATTCAATTGGAAGCTGTTTTGGACAACTTTTCTTTCCTTCATGCCAAGCACTTGGCAGAAATCTCTGCAACGTCCAGAACACGATGGGAGATGTTTTCTGTGCTCCCACAGGTTTTCCTTGCCAGACAGAGTGGAAAAGCTTTCTGCTAGGATGTAGACCACAAAAGACGCTAAAGACGAAGGTACGATGCTCTCCGGAGCTAAGAGCCGCTCCCGGGCTTCTTTCGGCAGAAGCGGCGCTAAGAGAGCACTGTGAGCGGTACAATCGTCTTTGCGCGAAGAAGCCGCTTCTTCGCTCCGGGAGCCGGAGAGAGCGGCAGCATCGGAAAGGTGAAGAAGGAAGCTGTACAACACTGGGATTGTGTGCGCAGCTTGCCAACTGATAGAAAACAGTACCTTACCACTTTCCTGATGTTTCCAATCACATGAATATTCGATTGGAAGCTGTTTTGGACAACTTTTCTTTCCTTCATGCCAAACACTTGGCAGACCTCCGTGCAACGTCCAGAACACGATGGGAGATGTTTTCTGTGCTCCCGCAGGTTTTCCTTGCCAGACAGAGTGGAAAAGCTTTCTGCTAGGATGTAGACCACAAAAGACGCTAAAGACGAAGGTACGATGCTCTCCGGAGCTAAGCGCCGCTCCCGGGCTTCTTTCGGCAGAAGCGGCGCTAAGAGAGCACTGTGAGCGGTACAATGGTCTTTGCGCGAAGAAGCCGCTTCTTCGGCTCCGGGAGCCGGAGAGAGCGGCAGCATCGGAAAGGTGAAGAAGGAAGCTGTACAACACTGGGATTGTGTGCGCAGCTTGCCAACTGATAGAAAACAGTACCTTACCACTTTCCTGACGTTTCCAATCACATGAATATTCGATTGGAAGCTGTTTTGGACAACTTTTCTTTCCTTCATGCCAAACACTTGGCAGACCTCCGTGCAACGTCCAGAACACGATGGGAGATGTTTTCTGTGCTCCCGCAGGTTTTCCTTGCCAGACAGAGTGGAAAAGCTTTCTGCTAGGATGTAGACCACAAAAGACGCTAAAGACGAAGGTACGATGCTCTCGGGAGCTAAGAGCCGCTCCCGGGCTTCTTTCGGCAGAAGCGGCGCTAAGAGAGCACTGTGAGCGGTACAATCGTCTTTGCGCGAAGAAGCCGCTTCTTCGGCTCCGGGAGCCGGAGAGAGCGGCAGCATCGGAAAGGTGAAGAAGGAAGCTGTACAACACTGGGATTGTGTGCGCAGCTTGCCAACTGATAGAAAACAGTACCTTACCACTTTCCTGACGTTTCCAATCACATGAATATTCGATTGGAAGCTGTTTTCGACAACTTTTCTTTCCTTCATGCCAAGCACTTGGCAGACCTCCGTGCAACGTCCAGAACACGATGGGAGATGTTTTCTGTGCTCCCGCAGGTGTTCCTTGCCAGACAGAGTGGAAAAGCTTTCTGCTAGGATGTAGACCACAAAAGACGCTAAAGACGAAGGTACGATGCTCTCCGGAGCTAAGAGCCGCTCCCGGGCTTCTTTCGGCAGAAGCGGCGCTAAGAGAGCACTGTGAGCGGTACAATCGTCTTTGCGCGAAGAAGCCGCTTCTTCGCTCCGGGAGCCGGAGAGAGCGGCAGCATCGGAAAGGTGAAGAAGGAAGCTGTACAACACTGGGATTGTGTGCGCAGCTTGCCAACTGATAGAAAACAGTACCTTACCACTTTCCTGACGTTTCCAATCACATGAATATTCGATTGGAAGCTGTTTTGGACAACTTTTCTTTCCTTCATGCCAAGCACTTGGCAGACCTCTGTGCAACGTCCAGAACACGATGGGAGATGTTTTCTGTGCTCCCACAGGTTTTCCTTGCCAGACAGAGTGGAAAAGCTTTCTGCTAGGATGTAGACCACAAAAGACGCTAAAGACGAAGGTACGATGCTCTCGGGAGCTAAGAGCCGCTCCCGGGCTTCTTTCGGCAGAAGCGGCGCTAAGAGAGCACTGTGAGCGGTACAATGGTCTTTGCGCGAAGAAGCCGCTTCTTCGGCTCCGGGAGCCGGAGAGAGCGGCAGCATCGGAAAGGTGAAGAAGGAAGCTGTACAACACTGGGATTGTGTGCGCAGCTTGCCAACTGATAGAAAACAGTACCTTACACTTTCCTGACGTTTCCAATCACATGAATATTCGATTGGAAGCTGTTTTGGACAACTTTTCCTTCCTTTATGCCAAACACTTGGCAGACCTCCGTGCAACGTCCAGAACACGATGGGAGATGTTTTCTGTGCTCCCGCAGGTTTTCCTTGCCAGACAGAGTGGAAAAGCTTTCTGCTAGGATGTAGACCACAAAAGACGCTAAAGACGAAAGTACGATGCTCTCCGGAGCTAAGAGCCGCTCCCGGGCTTCTTTCGGCAGAAGCGGCGCTAAGAGAGCACTGTGAGCGGTACAATCGTCTTTGCGCGAAGAAGCCGCTTCTTCGGCTCCGGGAGCCGGAGAGAGCGGCAGCATCGGAAAGGTGAAGAAGGAAGCTGTACAACACTGGGATTGTGTGCGCAGCTTGCCAACTGATAGAAAACAGTACCTTACCACTTTCCTGACGTTTCCAATCACATGAATATTCGATTGGAAGCTGTTTTGGACAACTTTTCTTTCCTTCATGCCAGGCACTTGGCAGACCTCCGTGCAACGTCCAGAACACGATGGGAGATGTTTTCTGTGCTCCCGCAGGTTTTCCTTGCCAGACAGAGTGGAAAAGCTTTCTGCTAGGATGTAGACCACAAAAGACGCTAAAGACGAAGGTACGATGCTCTCGGGAGCTAAGAGCCGCTCCCGGGCTTCTTTCGGCAGAAGCGGCGCTAAGAGAGCACTGTGAGCGGTACAATCGTCTTTGCGCGAAGAAGCCGCTTCTTCGCTCCGGGAGCCGGAGAGAGCGGCAGCATCGGAAAGGTGAAGAAGGAAGCTGTACAACACTGGGATTGTGTGCGCAGCTTGCCAACTGATAGAAAACAGTACCTTACCACTTTCCTGACGTTTCCAATCACATGAATATTCGATTGGAAGCTGTTTTGGACAACTTTTCTTTCCTTCATGCCAAACACTTGGCAGACCTCCGTGCAACGTCCAGAACACGATGGGAGATGTTTTCTGTGCTCCCACAGGTTTTCCTTGCCAGACAGAGTGGAAAAGCTTTCTGCTAGGATGTAGACCACAAAAGACGCTAAAGACGAAGGTACGATGCTCTCCGGAGCTAAGAGCCGCTCCCGGGCTTCTTTCGGCAGAAGCGGCGCTAAGAGAGCACTGTGAGCGGTACAATCGTCTTTGCGCGAAGAAGCCGCTTCTTCGCTCCGGGAGCCGGAGAGAGCGGCAGCATCGGAAAGGTGAAGAAGGAAGCTGTACAACACTGGGATTGTGTGCGCAGCTTGCCAACTGATAGAAAACAGTACCTTACCACTTTCCTGACGTTTCCAATCACATGAATATTCGATTGGAAGCTGTTTTGGACAACTTTTCTTTCCTTCATGCCAAGCACTTGGCAGACCTCCGTGCAACGTCCAGAACACGATGGGAGATGTTTTCTGTGCTCCCGCAGGTTTTCCTTGCCAGACAGAGTGGAAAAGCTTTCTGCTAGGATGTAGACCACAAAAGACGCTAAAGACGAAGGTACGATGCTCTCCGGAGCTAAGAGCCGCTCCCGGGCTTCTTTCGGCAGAAGCGGCGCTAAGAGAGCACTGTGAGCGGTACAATGGTCTTTGCGCGAAGAAGCCGCTTCTTCGGCTCCGGGAGCCGGAGAGAGCGGCAGCATCGGAAAGGTGAAGAAGGAAGATGTACAACACTGGGATTGTGTGCGCAGCTTGCCAACTGATAGAAAACAGTACCTTACCACTTTCCTGACGTTTCCAATCACATGAATATTCGATTGGAATCTGTTTTGGACAACTTTTCTTTCCTTCATGCCAAACACTTGGCAGACCTCCGTGCAACGTCCAGAACACGATGGGAGATGTTTTCTGTGCTCCCGCAGGTTTTCCTTGCCAGACAGAGTGGAAAAGCTTTCTGCTAGGATGTAGACCACAAAAGACGCTAAAGACGAAGGTACGATGCTCTCCGGAGCTAAGAGCCGCTCCCGGGCTTCTTTCGGCAGAAGCGGCGCTAAGAGAGCACTGTGAGCGGTACAATCGTCTTTGCGCGAAGAAGCCGCTTCTTCGGCTCCGGGAGCCGGAGAGAGCGGCAGCATCGGAAAGGTGAAGTAGGAAGCTGTACAACACTGGGATTGTGTGCGCAGCTTGCCAACTGATAGAAAACAGTACCTTACCACTTTCCTGACGTTTCCAATCACATGAATATTCGATTGGAAGCTGTTTTGGACAACTTTTCTTTCCTTCATGCCAAACACTTGGCAGACCTCCGTGCAACGTCCAGAACACGATGGGAGATGTTTTCTGTGCTCCCACAGGTTTTCCTTGCCAGACAGAGTTGAAAAGTTTTCTGCTTGGATGTAGACCACAAAAGACGCTAAAGACGAAGGTACGATGCTCTCCGGAGCTAAGAGCCGCTCCCGGGCTTCTTTCGGCAGAAGCGGCGCTAAGAGAGCACTGTGAGCGGTACAATGGTCTTTGCGCGAAGAAGCCGCTTCTTCGGCTCCGGGAGCCGGAGAGAGCGGCAGCATCGGAAAGGTGAAGAAGGAAGCTGTACAACACTGGGATTGTGTGCGCAGCTTGCCAACTGATAGAAAACAGTACCTTACCACTTTCCTGACGTTTCCAATCACATGAATATTCGATTGGAAGCTGTTTTGGACAACTTTACTTTCCTTCATGCCAAACACTTGGCAGACCTCCGTGCAACGTCCAGAACACGATGGGAGATGTTTTCTGTGCTCCCGCAGGTTTTCCTTGCCAGACAGAGTGGAAAAGCTTTCTGCTAGGATGTAGACCACAAAAGACGCTAAAGACGAAGGTACGATGCTCTCCGGAGCTAAGAGCCGCTCCCGGGCTTCTTTCGGCAGAAGCGGCGCTAAGAGATTACTGTGAGCGGTACAATCGTCTTTGCGCGAAGAAGCCGCTTCTTCGGCTCCGGGAGCCGGAGAGAGCGGCAGCATCGGAAAGGTGAAGAAGGAAGCTGTACAACACTGGGATTGTGTGCGCAGCTTGCCAACTGATAGAAAACAGTACCTTACCACTTTCCTGACGTTTCCAATCACATGAATATTCGATTGGAAGCTGTTTTGGACAACTTTTCTTTCCTTCATGCCAAACACTTGGCAGACCTCCGTGCAACGTCCAGAACACGATGGGAGATGTTTTCTGTGCTCCCGCAGGTTTTCCTTGCCAGACAGAGTGGAAAAGCTTTCTGCTAGGATGTAGACCACAAAAGACGCTAAAGACGAAGGTACGATGCTCTCGGGAGCTAAGAGCCGCTCCCGGGCTTCTTTCGGCAGAAGCGGCGCTAAGAGAGCACTGTGAGCGGTACAATCGTCTTTGCGCGAAGAAGCCGCTTCTTCGCTCCGGGAGCCGGAGAGAGCGGCAGCATCGGAAAGGTGAAGAAGGAAGCTGTACAACACTGGGATTGTGTGCGCAGCTTGCCAACTGATAGAAAACAGTACCTTACCACTTTCCTGACGTTTCCAATCACATGAATGATCGATTGGAAGCTGTTTTGGACAACTTTTCTTTCCTTCATGCCAAACACTTGGCAGACCTCCGTGCAACGTCCAGAACACGATGGGAGATGTTTTCTGTGCTCCCGCAGGTTTTCCTTGCCAGACAGAGTGGAAAAGCTTTCTGCTAGGATGTAGACCACAAAAGACGCTAAAGACGAAGGTACGATGCTCTCCGGAGCTAAGAGCCGCTCCCGGGCTTCTTTCGGCAGAAGCGGCGCTAAGAGAGCACTGTGAGCGGTACAATCGTCTTTGCGCGAAGAAGCCGCTTCTTCGCTCCGGGAGCCGGAGAGAGCGGCAGCATCGGAAAGGTGAAGAAGGAAGCTGTACAACACTGGGATTGTGTGCGCAGCTTGCCAACTGATAGAAAACAGTACCTTACCACTTTCCTGACGTTTCCAATCACATGAATATTCGATTGGAAGCTGTTTTGGACAACTTTTCTTTCCTTCATGCCAAGCACTTGGCAGACATCCGTGCAACGTCCAGAACACTATGGGAGATGTTTTCTGTGCTCCCGCAGGTTTTCCTTGCCAGACAGAGTGGAAAAGCTTTCTGCTAGGATGTAGACCACAAAAGACGCTAAAGACGAAGGTACGATGCTCTCCGGAGCTAAGAGCCGCTCCCGGGCTTCTTTCGGCAGAAGCGGCGCTAAGAGAGCACTGTGAGCGGTACAATGGTCTTTGCGCGAAGAAGCCGCTTCTTCGGCTCCGGGAGCCGGAGAGAGCGGCAGCATCGGAAAGGTGAAGAAGGAAGCTGTACAACACTGGGATTGTGTGCGCAGCTTGCCAACTGATAGAAAACAGTACCTTACCACTTTCCTGACGTTTCCAATCACATGAATATTCGATTGGAAGCTGTTTTGGACAACTTTTCTTTCCTTCATGCCAAACACTTGGCAGACCTCCGTGCAACGTCCAGAACACGATGGGAGATATTTTCTGTGCTCCCGCAGGTTTTCCTTGCCAGACAGAGTGGAAAAGCTTTCTGCTAGGATATGTAGACCACAAAAGACGCTAAAGACGAAGGTACGATGCTCTCCGGAGCTAAGAGCCGCTCCCGGGCTTCTTTCGGCAGAAGCGGCGCTAAGAGAGCACTGTGAGCGGTACAATCGTCTTTGCGCGAAGAAGCCGCTTCTTCGCTCCGGGAGCCGGAGAGAGCGGCAGCATCGGAAAGGTGAAGAAGGAAGCTGTACAACACTGGGATTGTGTGCGCAGCTTGCCAACTGATAGAAAACAGTACCTTACCACTTTCCTGACATTTCCAATCACATGAATATTCGATTGGAAGCTGTTTTGGACAACTTTTCTTTCCTTCATGCCAAACACTTGGCAGACCTCCGTGCAACGTCCAGAACACGATGGGAGATGTTTTCTGTGCTCCCACAGGTTTTCCTTGCCAGACAGAGTGGAAAAGCTTTCTGCTAGGATGTAGACCACAAAAGACGCTAAGACGAAGGTACGATGCTCTCCGGAGCTAAGAGCCGCTCCGGGCTTCTTTCGGCAGAAGCGGCGCTAAGAGAGCACTGTGAGCGGTACAATGGTCTTTGCGCGAAGAAGCCGCTTCTTCGGCTCCGGGAGCCGGAGAGAGCGGCAGCATCGGAAAGGTGAAGAAGGAAGCTGTACAACACTGGGATTGTGTGCGCAGCTTGCCAACTGATAGAAAACAGTACCTTACACTTTCCTGACGTTTCCAATCACATGAATATTCGATTGGAAGCTGTTTTGGGACAACTTTTCTTTCCTTTATGCCAAAACACTTGGCAGACCTCCGTGCAACGTCCAGAACACGATGGGAGATGTTTTCTGTGCTCCCGCAGGTTTTCCCTTGCCAGACAGAGTGGAAAAGCTTTCTGCTAGGATGTAGACCACAAAAGACGCTAAAGACGAAAGTACGATGCTCTCCGGAGCTAAGAGCCGCTCCCGGGCTTCTTTCGGCAGAAGCGGCGCTAAGAGAGCACTGTGAGCGGTACAATCGTCTTTGCGCGAAGAAGCCGCTTCTTCGGCTCCGGGAGCCGGAGAGAGCGGCAGCATCGGAAAGGTGAAGAAGGAAGCTGTACAACACTGGGATTGTGTGCGCAGCTTGCCAACTGATAGAAAACAGTACCTTACCACTTTCCTGACGTTTCCAATCACATGAATATTCGATTGGAAGCTGTTTTGGACAACTTTCTTTCCTTCATGCCAAACACTTGGCAGACCTCCGTGCAACGTCCAGAACACGATGGAGATGTTTTCTGTGCTCCCGCAGGTTTTCCTTGCCAGACAGAGTGAAAAGCTTTCTGCTAGGATGTAGACCACAAAAGACGCTAAAGACGAAGGTACGATGCTCTCGGGAGCTAAGAGCCGCTCCCGGGCTTCTTTCGGCAGGAAGCGGCGCTAAGAGAGCACTGTGAGCGGTACAATCGTCTTTGCGCGAAGAAGCCGCTTCTTCGGCTCGGGAGCCGGAGAGAGCGGCAGCATCGGAAAGGTGAAGAAGGAAGCTGTACAACACTGGGATTGTGTGGCGCAGCTTGCCAACTGATAGAAAACAGTACCTTACCACTTTCCTGACGTTTCCAATCACATGAATATTCGATTGGAAGCTGTTTTGGACATCTTTACTTTCCTTCATGCCAAACACTTGGCAGACCTCCGTGCAACGTCCAGAACACGATGGGAGATGTTTTCTGTGCTCCCACAGGTTTTCCTTGCCAGACAGAGTGGAAAAGCTTTCTGCTAGGATGTAGACCACAAAAGACGCTAAAGACGAAGGTACGATGCTCTGCGGAGCTAAGAGCCGCTCCCGGGCTTCTTTCGGCAGAAGCGGCGCTAAGAGAGCACTGTGAGCGGTACAATCGTCTTTGCGCGAAGAAGCCGCTTCTTCGGCTCCGGGAGCCGGAGAGAGCGGCAGCATCGGAAAGGTGAAGAAGGAAGCTGTACAACACTGGGATTGTGTGCGCAGCTTGCCAACTGATAGAAAACAGTACCTTACCACTTTCCTGACGTTTCCAATCACATGAATATTCGATTGGAAGCTGTTTTGGACAACTTTTCTTTCCTTCATGCCAGGCACTTGGCAGACCTCCGTGCAACGTCCAGAACACGATGGGAGATGTTTTCTGTGCTCCCGCAGGTTTTCCTTGCCAGACAGAGTGGAAAAGCTTTCTGCTAGGATGTAGACCACAAAAGACGCTAAAGACGAAAGTACGATGCTCTCCGGAGCTAAGAGCCGCTCCCGGGCTTCTTTCGGCAGAAGCGGCGCTAAGAGAGCACTGTGAGCGGTACAATCGTCTTTGCGCGAAGAAGCCGCTTCTTCGGCTCCGGGAGCCGGAGAGAGCGGCAGCATCGGAAAGGTGAAGAAGGAAGCTGTACAAAACTGGGATTGTGTGCGCAGCTTGCCAAGTGATAGAAAACAGTACCTTACCACTTTCCTGACGTTTCCAATCACATGAATATTCGATTGGAAGCTGTTTTGGACAACTTTTCTTTCCTTCATGCCAGGCACTTGGCAGACCTCCGTGCAACGTCCAGAACACGATGGGAGATGTTTTCTGTGCTCCCACAGATTTTCCTTGCCAGACAGAGTGGAAAAGCTTTCTGCTAGGATGTAGACCACAAAAGACGCTAAAGACGAAGGTACGATGCTCTCCGGAGCTAAGAGCCGCTCCCGGGCTTCTTTCGGCAGAAGCGGCGCTAAGAGAGCACTGTGAGCGGTACAATGGTCTTTGCGCGAAGAAGCCGCTTCTTCGGCTCCGGGAGCCGGAGAGAGCGGCAGCATCGGAAAGGTGAAGAAGGAAGCTGTACAACACTGGGATTGTGTGCGCAGCTTGCCAACTGATAGAAAACAGTACCTTACCACTTTCCTGACGTTTCCAATCACATGAATATTCGATTGGAAGCTGTTTTGGACAACTTTTCTTTCCTTCATGCCAAACACTTGGCAGACCTCCGTGCAACGTCCAGAACACTATGGGAGATATTTTCTGTGCTCCCGCAGGTTTTCCTTGCCAGACAGAGTGGAAAAGCTTTCTGCTAGGATGTAGACCACAAAAGACGCTAAAGACGAAGGTACGATGCTCTCCGGAGCTAAGAGCCGCTCCCGGGCTTCTTTCGGCAGAAGCGGCGCTAAGAGAGCACTGTGAGCGGTACAATCGTCTTTGCGCGAAGAAGCCGCTTCTTCGGCTCCGGGAGCCGGAGAGAGCGGCAGCATCGGAAAGGTGAAGAAGGAAGCTGTACAACCCTTGGATTGTGTGCGCAGCTTGCCAACTGATAGAAAACAGTACCTTACCACTTTCCTGACGTTTCCAATCACATGAATATTGGATTGGAAGCTGTTTTGGACAACTTTTCTTTCCTTCATGCCAAACACTTGGCAGACCTGCGTGCAACGTCCAGAACACGATGGGAGATGTTTTCTGTTCTCCCGCAGGTTTTCCTTGCCAGACAGAGTGGAAAAGCTTTCTGCTAGGATGTAGACCACAAAAGACGCTAAAGACGAAGGTACGATGCTCTCCAGAGCTAAGAGCCGCTCCCGGGCTTCTTTCGGCAGAAGCGGCGCTAAGAGAGCACTGTGAGCGGTACAATGGTCTTTGCGCGAAGAAGCCGCTTCTTCGGCTCCGGGAGCCGGAGAGAGCGGCAGCATCGGAAAGGTGAAGAAGGAAGCTGTACAACACTGGGATTGTGTGCGCAGCTTGCCAACTGATAGAAAACAGTACCTTACCACTTTCCTGACGTTTCCAATCACATGAATATTCGATTGGAAGCTGTTTTGGACAACTTTTCTTTCCTTCATGCCAAACACTTGGCAGACCTCCGTGCAACGTCCAGAACACGATGGGAGATGTTTTCTGTGCTCCCGCAGGTTTTCCTTGCCAGACAGAGTGGAAAAGCTTTCTGCTAGGATGTAGACCACAAAAGACGCTAAAGACGAAGGTACGATGCTCTCCGGAGCTAAGCGCCGCTCCCGGGCTTCTTTCGGCAGAAGCGGCGCTAAGAGAGCACTGTGAGCGGTACAATGGTCTTTGCGCGAAGAAGCCGCTTCTTCGGCTCCGGGAGCTGGAGAGAGCGGCAGCATCGGAAAGGTGAAGAAGGAAGCTGTACAACACTGGGATTGTGTGCGCAGCTTGCCAGCTGATAGAAAACAGTACCTTACCACTTTCCTGACGTTTCCAATCACATGAATATTCAATTGGAAGCTGTTTTGGACAACTTTTCTTTCCTTCATGCCAAGCACTTGGCAGAAATCTCTGCAACGTCCAGAACACGATGGGAGATGTTTTCTGTGCTCCCGCAGGTTTTCCTTGCCAGACAGAGTGGAAAAGCTTTCTGCTAGGATGTAGACCACAAAAGACGCTAAAGACGAAGGTACGATGCTCTCCGGAGCTAAGAGCCGCTCCCGGGCTTCTTTCGGCAGAAGCGGCGCTAAGAGAGCACTGTGAGCGGTACAATCGTCTTTGCGCGAAGAAGCCGCTTCTTCGCTCCGGGAGCCGGAGAGAGCGGCAGCATCGGAAAGGTGAAGAAGGAAGCTGTACAACACTGGGATTGTGTGCGCAGCTTGCCAACTGATAGAAAACAGTACCTTACCACTTTCCTGATGTTTCCAATCACATGAATATTCGATTGGAAGCTGTTTTGGACAACTTTTCTTTCCTTCATGCCAAACACTTGGCAGACCTCCGTGCAACGTCCAGAACACGATGGGAGATGTTTTCTGTGCTCCCGCAGGTTTTCCTTGCCAGACAGAGTGGAAAAGCTTTCTGCTAGGATGTAGACCACAAAAGACGCTAAAGACGAAGGTACGATGCTCTCCGGAGCTAAGCGCCGCTCCCGGGCTTCTTTCGGCAGAAGCGGCGCTAAGAGAGCACTGTGAGCGGTACAATGGTCTTTGCGCGAAGAAGCCGCTTCTTCGGCTCCGGGAGCCGGAGAGAGCGGCAGCATCGGAAAGGTGAAGAAGGAAGCTGTACAACACTGGGATTGTGTGCGCAGCTTGCCAACTGATAGAAAACAGTACCTTACCACTTTCCTGACGTTTCCAATCACATGAATATTCGATTGGAAGCTGTTTTGGACAACTTTTCTTTCCTTCATGCCAAACACTTGGCAGACCTCCGTGCAACGTCCAGAACACGATGGGAGATGTTTTCTGTGCTCCCGCAGGTTTTCCTTGCCAGACAGAGTGGAAAAGCTTTCTGCTAGGATGTAGACCACAAAAGACGCTAAAGACGAAGGTACGATGCTCTCCGGAGCTAAGCGCCGCTCCCGGGCTTCTTTCGGCAGAAGCGGCGCTAAGAGAGCACTGTGAGCGGTACAATCGTCTTTGCGCGAAGAAGCCGCTTCTTCGGCTCCGGGAGCCGGAGAGAGCGGCAGCATCGGAAAGGTGAAGAAGGAAGCTGTACAACACTGGGATTGTGTGCGCAGCTTGCCAACTGATAGAAAACAGTACCTTACCACTTTCCTGACGTTTCCAATCACATGAATATTCGATTGGAAGCTGTTTTGGACAACTTTTCTTTCCTTCATGCCAAGCACTTGGCAGACCTCCGTGCAACGTCCAGAACACGATGGGAGATGTTTTCTGTGCTCCCGCAGGTGTTCCTTGCCAGACAGAGTGGAAAAGCTTTCTGCTAGGATGTAGACCACAAAAGACGCTAAAGACGAAGGTACGATGCTCTCCGGAGCTAAGAGCCGCTCCCGGGCTTCTTTCGGCAGAAGCGGCGCTAAGAGAGCACTGTGAGCGGTACAATCGTCTTTGCGCGAAGAAGCCGCTTCTTCGCTCCGGGAGCCGGAGAGAGCGGCAGCATCGGAAAGGTGAAGAAGGAAGCTGTACAACACTGGGATTGTGTGCGCAGCTTGCCAACTGATAGAAAACAGTACCTTACCACTTTCCTGACGTTTCCAATCACATGAATATTCGATTGGAAGCTGTTTTGGACAACTTTTCTTTCCTTCATGCCAAGCACTTGGCAGACCTCTGTGCAACGTCCAGAACACGATGGGAGATGTTTTCTGTGCTCCCACAGGTTTTCCTTGCCAGACAGAGTGGAAAAGCTTTCTGCTAGGATGTAGACCACAAAAGACGCTAAAGACGAAGGTACGATGCTCTCGGGAGCTAAGAGCCGCTCCCGGGCTTCTTTCGGCAGAAGCGGCGCTAAGAGAGCACTGTGAGCGGTACAATGGTCTTTGCGCGAAGAAGCCGCTTCTTCGGCTCCGGGAGCCAGAGAGAGCGGCAGCATCGGAAAGGTGAAGAAGGAAGCTGTACAACACTGGGATTGTGTGCGCAGCTTGCCAACTGATAGAAAACAGTACCTTACCACTTTCCTGACGTTTCCAATCACATGAATATTCGATTGGAAGCTGTTTTGGACAACTTTTCTTTCCTTCATGCCAAACACTTGGCAGACCTCCGTGCAACGTCCAGAACGCGATGGGAGATGTTTTCTGTGCTCCCGCAGGTTTTCCTTGCCAGACAGAGTGGAAAAGCTTTCTGCTAGGATGTAGACCACAAAAGACGCTAAAGACGAAGGTACGATGCTCTCCGGAGCTAAGAGCCGCTCCCGGGCTTCTTTCGGCAGAAGCGGCGCTAAGAGAGCACTGTGAGCGGTACAATCGTCTTTGCGCGAAGAAGCCGCTTCTTCGCTCCGGGAGCCGGAGAGAGCGGCAGCATCGGAAAGGTGAAGAAGGAAGCTGTACAACACTGGGATTGTGTGCGCAGCTTGCCAACTGATAGAAAACAGTACCTTACCACTTTCCTGACGTTTCCAATCACATGAATATTCGATTGGAAGCTGTTTTGGACAACTTTTCTTTCCTTCATGCCAAGCACTTGGCAGACCTCTGTGCAACGTCCAGAACACGATGGGAGATGTTTTCTGTGCTCCCGCAGGTTTTCCTTGCCAGACAGAGTGGAAAAGCTTTCTGCTAGGATGTAGACCACAAAAGACGCTAAAGACGAAGGTACGATGCTCTCCGGAGCTAAGAGCCGCTCCCGGGCTTCTTTCGGCAGAAGCGGCGCTAAGAGAGCACTGTGAGCGGTACAATCGTCTTTGCGCGAAGAAGCCGCTTCTTCGGCTCCGGGAGCCGGAGAGAGCGGCAGCATCGGAAAGGTGAAGAAGGAAGCTGTACAACACTGGGATTGTGTGCGCAGCTTGCCAACTGATAGAAAACAGTACCTTACCACTTTCCTGACGTTTCCAATCACATGAATATTCGATTGGAAGCTGTTTTGGACAACTTTTCTTTCCTTCATGCCAAACACTTGGCAGACCTCCGTGCAACATCCAGAACACGATGGGAGATGTTTTCTGTGCTCCCACAGGTTTTCCTTGCCAGACAGAGTGGAAAAGCTTTCTGCTAGGATGTAGACCACAAAAGACGCTAAAGACGAAGGTACGATGCTCTCCGGAGCTAAGAGCCGCTCCCGGGCTTCTTTCGGCAGAAGCGGCGCTAAGAGAGCACTGTGAGCGGTACAATCGTCTTTGCGCGAAGAAGCCGCTTCTTCGGCTCCGGGAGCCGGAGAGAGCGGCAGCATCGGAAAGGTGAAGAAGGAAGCTGTACAACACTGGGATTGTGTGCGCAGCTTGCCAACTGATAGAAAACAGTACCTTACCACTTTCCTGACGTTTCCAATCACATGAATATTCGATTGGAAGCTGTTTTGGACAACTTTTCTTTCCTTCATGCCAAGCACTTGGCAGACCTCCGTGCAACGTCCAGAAGACGATGGGAGATGTTTTCTGTGCTCCCGCAGGTTTTCCTTGCCAGACAGAGTGGAAAAGCTTTCTGCTAGGATGTAGACCACAAAAGACGCTAAAGACGAAGGTACGATGCTCTCCGGAGCTAAGAGCCGCTCCCGGGCTTCTTTCGGCAGAAGCGGCGCTAAGAGAGCACTGTGAGCGGTACAATCGTCTTTGCGCGAAGAAGCCGCTTCTTCGCTCCGGGAGCCGGAGAGAGCGGCAGCATCGGAAAGGTGAAGAAGGAAGCTGTACAACACTGGGATTGTGTGCGCAGCTTGCCAACTGATAGAAAACAGTACCTTACCACTTTCCTGATGTTTCCAATCACATGAATATTCGATTGGAAGCTGTTTTGGACAACTTTTCTTTCCTTCATGCCAAACACTTGGCAGACCTCCGTGCAACGTCCAGAACACGATGGGAGATGTTTTCTGTGCTCCCGCAGGTTTTCCTTGCCAGACAGAGTGGAAAAGCTTTCTGCTAGGATGTAGACCACAAAAGACGCTAAAGACGAAGGTATGATGCTCTCCGGAGCTAAGCGCCGCTCCCGGGCTTCTTTCGGCAGAAGCGGCGCTAAGAGAGCACTGTGAGCGGTACAATGGTCTTTGCGCGAAGAAGCCGCTTCTTCGGCTCCGGGAGCCGGAGAGAGCGGCAGCATCGGAAAGGTGAAGAAGGAAGCTGTACAACACTGGGATTGTGTGCGCAGCTTGCCAACTGATAGAAAACAGTACCTTACCACTTTCCTGACGTTTCCAATCACATGAATATTCGATTGGAAGCTGTTTTGGACAACTTTTCTTTCCTTCATGCCAAACACTTGGCAGACCTCCGTGCAACGTCCAGAACACGATGGGAGATGTTTTCTGTGCTCCCGCAGGTTTTCCTTGCCAGACAGAGTGGAAAAGCTTTCTGCTAGGATGTAGACCACAAAAGACGCTAAAGACGAAGGTACGATGCTCTCCGGAGCTAAGCGCCGCTCCCGGGCTTCTTTCGGCAGAAGCGGCGCTAAGAGAGCACTGTGAGCGGTACAATCGTCTTTGCGCGAAGAAGCCGCTTCTTCGGCTCCGGGAGCCGGAGAGAGCGGCAGCATCGCAAAGGTGAAGAAGGAAGCTGTACAACACTGGGATTGTGTGCGCAGCTTGCCAACTGATAGAAAACAGTACCTTACCACTTTCCTGACGTTTCCAATCACATGAATATTGGATTGGAAGCTGTTTTGGACAACTTTTCTTTCCTTCATGCCAAACACTTGGCAGACCTGCGTGCAACGTCCAGAACACGATGGGAGATGTTTTCTGTGCTCCCGCAGGTTTTCCTTGCCAGACAGAGTGGAAAAGCTTTCTGCTAGGATGTAGACCACAAAAGACGCTAAAGACGAAGGTACGATGCTCTCCGGAGCTAAGAGCCGCTCCCGGGCTTCTTTCGGCAGAAGCGGCGCTAAGAGAGCACTGTGAGCGGTACAATCGTCTTTGCGCGAAGAAGCCGCTTCTTCGCTCCGGGAGCCGGAGAGAGCGGCAGCATCGGAAAGGTGAAGAAGGAAGCTGTACAACACTGGGATTGTGTGCGCAGCTTGCCAACTGATAGAAAACAGTACCTTACCACTTTCCTGACGTTTCCAATCACATGAATATTCGATTGGAAGCTGTTTTGGACAACTTTTCTTTCCTTCATGCCAAGCACTTGGCAGACCTCTGTGCAACGTCCAGAACACGATGGGAGATGTTTTCTGTGCTCCCACAGGTTTTCCTTGCCAGACAGAGTGGAAAAGCTTTCTGCTAGGATGTAGACCACAAAAGACGCTAAAGACGAAGGTACGATGCTCTCGGGAGCTAAGAGCCGCTCCCGGGCTTCTTTCGGCAGAAGCGGCGCTAAGAGAGCACTGTGAGCGGTACAATGGTCTTTGCGCGAAGAAGCCGCTTCTTCGGCTCCGGGAGCCGGAGAGAGCGGCAGCATCGGAAAGGTGAAGAAGGAAGCTGTACAACACTGGGATTGTGTGCGCAGCTTGCCAACTGATAGAAAACAGTACCTTACCACTTTCCTGACGTTTCCAATCACATGAATATTCGATTGGAAGCTGTTTTGGACAACTTTTCTTTCCTTCATGCCAAGCACTTGGCAGACCTCTGTGCAACGTCCAGAACGCGATGGGAGATGTTTTCTGTGCTCCCGCAGGTTTTCCTTGCCAGACAGAGTGGAAAAGCTTTCTGCTAGGATGTAGACCACAAAAGACGCTAAAGACGAAGGTACGATGCTCTCCGGAGCTAAGAGCCGCTCCCGGGCTTCTTTCGGCAGAAGCGGCGCTAAGAGAGCACTGTGAGCGGTACAATCGTCTTTGCGCGAAGAAGCCGCTTCTTCGCTCCGGGAGCCGGAGAGAGCGGCAGCATCGGAAAGGTGAAGAAGGAAGCTGTACAACACTGGGATTGTGTGCGCAGCTTGCCAACTGATAGAAAACAGTACCTTACCACTTTCCTGACGTTTCCAATCACATGAATATTCGATTGGAAGCTGTTTTGGACAACTTTTCTTTCCTTCATGCCAAGCACTTTGCAGACCTCTGTGCAACGTCCAGAACACGATGGGAGATGTTTTCTGTGCTCCCACAGGTTTTCCTTGCCAGACAGAGTGGAAAAGCTTTCTGCTAGGATGTAGACCACAAAAGACGCTAAAGACGAAGGTACGATGCTCTCCGGAGCTAAGAGCCGCTCCCGGGCTTCTTTCGGCAGAAGCGGCGCTAAGAGAGCACTGTGAGCGGTACAATGGTCTTTGCGCGAAGAAGCCGCTTCTTCGGCTCCGGGAGCCGGAGAGAGCGGCAGCATCGGAAAGGTGAAGAAGGAAGCTGTACAACACTGGGATTGTGTGCGCAGCTTGCCAACTGATAGAAAACAGTACCTTACCACTTTCCTGACGTTTCCAATCACATGAATATTCGATTGGAAGCTGTTTTGGACAACTTTTCTTTCCTTCATGCCAAACACTTGGCAGACCTCCGTGCAACATCCAGAACACGATGGGAGATGTTTTCTGTGCTCCCGCAGGTTTTCCTTGCCAGACAGAGTGGAAAAGCTTTCTGCTAGGATGTAGACCACAAAAGACGCTAAAGACGAAGGTACGATGCTCTCCGGAGCTAAGAGCCGCTGCCGGGCTTCTTTCGGCAGAAGCGGCGCTAAGAGAGCACTGTGAGCGGTACAATCGTCTTTGCGCGAAGAAGCCGCTTCTTCGCTCCGGGAGCCGGAGAGAGCGGCAGCATCGGAAAGGTGAAGAAGGAAGCTGTACAACACTGGGATTGTGTGCGCAGCTTGCCAACTGATAGAAAACAGTACCTTACCACTTTCCTGACGTTTCCAATCACATGAATATTCGATTGGAAGCTGTTTTGGACAACTTTTCTTTCCTTCATGCCAAGCACTTGGCAGACCTCCGTGCAATGTCCAGAACACGATGGGAGATGTTTTCTGTGCTCCCGCAGGTTTTCCTTGCCAGACAGAGTGGAAAAGCTTTCTGCTAGGATGTAGACCACAAAAGACGCTAAAGACGAAGGTACGATGCTCTCCGGAGCTAAGCGCCGCTCCCGGGCTTCTTTCGGCAGAAGCGGCGCTAAGAGAGCACTGTGAGCGGTACAATGGTCTTTGCGCGAAGAAGCCGCTTCTTCGGCTCCGGGAGCCGGAGAGAGCGGCAGCATCGGAAAGGTGAAGAAGGAAGCTGTACAACACTGGGATTGTGTGCGCAGCTTGCCAACTGATAGAAAACAGTACCTTACCACTTTCCTGACGTTTCCAATCACATGAATATTCGATTGGAAGCTGTTTTGGACAACTTTTCTTTCCTTCATGCCAAACACTTGGCAGACCTCCGTGCAACGTCCAGAACACGATGGGAGATGTTTTCTGTGCTCCCGCAGGTTTTCCTTGCCAGACAGAGTGGAAAAGCTTTCTGCTAGGATGTAGACCACAAAAGACGCTAAAGACGAAGGTACGATGCTCTCCGGAGCTAAGCGTCGCTCCCGGGCTTCTTTCGGCAGAAGCGGCGCTAAGAGAGCACTGTGAGCGGTACAATCGTCTTTGCGCGAAGAAGCCGCTTCTTCGGCTCCGGGAGCCGGAGAGAGCGGCAGCATCGGAAAGGTGAAGAAGGAAGCTGTACAACACTGGGATTGTGTGCGCAGCTTGCCAACTGATAGAAAACAGTACCTTACCACTTTCCTGACGTTTCCAATCACATGAATATTCGATTGGAAGCTGTTTTGGACAACTTTTCTTTCCTTCATGCCAAACACTTGGCAGACCTCCGTGCAACGTCCAGAACACGATGGGAGATGTTTTCTGTGCTCCCGCAGGTTTTCCTTGCCAGACAGAGTGGAAAAGCTTTCTGCTAGGATGTAGACCACAAAAGACGCTAAAGACGAAGGTACGATGCTCTCCGGAGCTAAGAGCCGCTCCCGGGCTTCTTTCGGCAGAAGCGGCGCTAAGAGAGCACTGTGAGCGGTACAATCGTCTTTGCGCGAAGAAGCCGCTTCTTCGCTCCGGGAGCCGGAGAGAGCGGCAGCATCGGAAAGGTGAAGAAGGAAGCTGTACAACACTGGGATTGTGTGCGCAGCTTGCCAACTGATAGAAAACAGTACCTTACCACTTTCCTGACATTTCCAATCACATGAATATTCGATTGGAAGCTGTTTTGGACAACTTTTCTTTCCTTCATGCCAAACACTTGGCAGACCTCCGTGCAACGTCCAGAACACGATGGGAGATGTTTTCTGTGCTCCCGCAGGTTTTCCTTGCCAGACAGAGTGGAAAAGCTTTCTGCTAGGATGTAGACCACAAAAGACGCTAAAGACGAAGGTACGATGCTCTCCGGAGCTAAGCGCCGCTCCCGGGCTTCTTTCGGCAGAAGCGGCGCTAAGAGAGCACTGTGAGCGGTACAATGGTCTTTGCGCGAAGAAGCCGCTTCTTCGGCTCCGGGAGCCGGAGAGAGCGGCAGCATCGGAAAGGTGAAGAAGGAAGCTGTACAACACTGGGATTGTGTGCGCAGCTTGCCAACTGATAGAAAACAGTACCTTACCACTTTCCTGACGTTTCCAATCACATGAATATTCGATTGGAAGCTGTTTTGGACAACTTTTCTTTCCTTCATGCCAAACACTTGGCAGACCTCCGTGCAACGTCCAGAACACGATGGGAGATGTTTTCTGTGCTCCCGCAGGTTTTCCTTGCCAGACAGAGTGGAAAAGCTTTCTGCTAGGATGTAGACCACAAAAGACGCTAAAGACGAAGGTACGATGCTCTCCGGAGCTAAGCGTCGCTCCCGGGCTTCTTTCGGCAGAAGCGGCGCTAAGAGAGCACTGTGAGCGGTACAATCGTCTTTGCGCGAAGAAGCCGCTTCTTCGGCTCCGGGAGCCGGAGAGAGCGGCAGCATCGGAAAGGTGAAGAAGGAAGCTGTACAACACTGGGATTGTGTGCGCAGCTTGCCAACTGATAGAAAACAGTACCTTACCACTTTCCTGACGTTTCCAATCACATGAATATTCGATTGGAAGCTGTTTTGGACAACTTTTCTTTCCTTCATGCCAAGCACTTGGCAGACCTCCGTGCAACGTCCAGAACACGATGGGAGATGTTTTCTGTGCTCCCGCAGGTGTTCCTTGCCAGACAGAGTGGAAAAGCTTTCTGCTAGGATGTAGACCACAAAAGACGCTAAAGACGAAGGTACGATGCTCTCCGGAGCTAAGAGCCGCTCCCGGGCTTCTTTCGGCAGAAGCGGCGCTAAGAGAGCACTGTGAGCGGTACAATGGTCTTTGCGCGAAGAAGCCGCTTCTTCGGCTCCGGGAGCCGGAGAGAGCGGCAGCATCGGAAAGGTGAAGAAGGAAGCTGTACAACACTGGGATTGTGTGCGCAGCTTGCCAACTGATAGAAAACAGTACCTTACCACTTTCCTGACGTTTCCAATCACATGAATATTCGATTGGAAGCTGTTTTGGACAACTTTTCTTTCCTTCATGCCAAACACTTGGCAGACCTCCGTGCAACGTCCAGAACACGATGGGAGATGTTTTCTGTGCTCCCGCAGGTTTTCCTTGCCAGACAGAGTGGAAAAGCTTTCTGCTAGGATGTAGACCACAAAAGACGCTAAAGACGAAGGTACGATGCTCTCCGGAGCTAAGAGCCGCTCCCGGGCTTCTTTCGGCAGAAGCGGCGCTAAGAGAGCACTGTGAGCGGTACAATGGTCTTTGCGCGAAGAAGCCGCTTCTTCGGCTCCGGGAGCCGGAGAGAGTGGCAGCATCGGAAAGGTGAAGAAGGAAGCTGTACAACACTGGGATTGTGTGCGCAGCTTGCCAACTGATAGAAAACAGTACCTTACACTTTCCTGACGTTTCCAATCACATGAATATTCGATTGGAAGCTGTTTTGGACAACTTTTCTTTCCTTCATGCCAAACACTTGGCAGACCTCCGTGCAACGTCCAGAACACGATGGGAGATGTTTTCTGTGCTCCCGCAGGTTTTCCTTGCCAGACAGAGTGGAAAAGCTTTCTGCTAGGATGTAGACCACAAAAGACGCTAAAGACGAAGGTACGATGCTCTCCGGAGCTAAGAGCCGCTCCCGGGCTTCTTTCGGCAGAAGCGGCGCTAAGAGAGCACTGTGAGCGGTACAATCGTCTTTGCGCGAAGAAGCCGCTTCTTCGGCTCCGGGAGCCGGAGAGAGCGGCAGCCTCGGAAAGGTGAAGAAGGAAGCTGTACAACACTGGGATTGTGTGCGCAGCTTGCCAACTGATAGAAAACAGTACCTTACACTTTCCTGATGTTTCCAATCACATGAATATTCGATTGGAAGCTGTTTTGGACAACTTTTCTTTCCTTCATGCCAAACACTTGGCAGACCTCCGTGCAACGTCCAGAACACGATGGGAGATGTTTTCTGTGCTCCCGCAGGTTTTCCTTGCCAGACAGAGTGGAAAAGCTTTCTGCTAGGATGTAGACCACAAAAGACGCTAAAGACGAAGGTACGATGCTCTCCGGAGCTAAGAGCCGCTCCCGGGCTTCTTTCGGCAGAAGCGGCGCTAAGAGAGCACTGTGAGCGGTACAATCGTCTTTGCGTGAAGAAGCCGCTTCTTCGCTCCGGGAGCCGGAGAGAGCGGCAGCATCGGAAAGGTGAAGAAGGAAGCTGTACAACACTGGGATTGTGTGCGCAGCTTGCCAACTGATAGAAAACAGTACCTTACCACTTTCCTGACGTTTCCAATCACATGAATATTCGATTGGAAGCTGTTTTGGACAACTTTTCTTTCCTTCATGCCAAGCACTTGGCAGAAATCTCTGCAACGTCCAGAACACGATGGGAGATGTTTTCTGTGCTCCCACAGGTTTTCCTTGCCAGACAGAGTGGAAAAGCTTTCTGCTAGGATGTAGACCACAAAAGACGCTAAAGACGAAGGTACGATGCTCTCCGGAGCTAAGAGCCGCTCCCGGGCTTCTTTCGGCAGAAGCGGCGCTAAGAGAGCACTGTGAGCGGTACAATCGTCTTTGCGCGAAGAAGCCGCTTCTTCGGCTCCGGGAGCCGGAGAGAGCGGCAGCATCAGAAAGGTGAAGAAGGAAGCTGTACAACACTGGGATTGTGTGCGCAGCTTGCCAACTGATAGAAAACAGTACCTTACCACTTTCCTGATGTTTCCAATCACATGAATATTCGATTGGAAGCTGTTTTAGACAACTTTTCTTTCCTTCATGCCAAACACTTGGCAGACCTCCGTGCAACGTCCAGAACACGATGGGAGATATTTTCTGTGCTCCCGCAGGTTTTCCTTGCCAGACAGAGTGGAAAAGCTTTCTGCTAGGATGTAGACCACAAAAGACGCTAAAGACGAAGGTACGATGCTCTCCGGAGCTAAGAGCCGCTCCCGGGCTTCTTTCGGCAGAAGCGGCGCTAAGAGAGCACTGTGAGCGGTACAATCGTCTTTGCGCGAAGAAGCCGCTTCTTCGGCTCCGGGAGCCGGAGAGAGCGGCAGCATCGGAAAGGTGAAGAAGGAAGCTGTACAACCCTGGGATTGTGTGCGCAGCTTGCCAACTGATAGAAAACAGTACCTTACCACTTTCCTGACGTTTCCAATCACATGAATATTCGATTGGAAGCTGTTTTGGACAACTTTTCTTTCCTTCATGCCAAACACTTGGCAGACCTCCGTGCAACGTCCAGAACACGATGGGAGATGTTTTCTGTGCTCCCGCAGGTTTTCCTTGCCAGACAGAGTGGAAAAGCTTTCTGCTAGGATGTAGACCACAAAAGACGCTAAAGACGAAGGTACGATGCTCTCCGGAGCTAAGAGCCGCTCCCGGGCTTCTTTCGGCAGAAGCGGCGCTAAGAGAGCACTGTGAGCGGTACAATCGTCTTTGCGCGAAGAAGCCGCTTCTTCGGCTCCGGGAGCCGGAGAGAGCGGCAGCATCGGAAAGGTGAAGAAGGAAGCTGTACAACCCTGGGATTGTGTGCGCAGCTTGCCAACTGATAGAAAACAGTACCTTACCACTTTCCTGACGTTTCCAATCACATGAATATTCGATTGGAAGCTGTTTTGGACAACTTTTCTTTCCTTCATGCCAAGGCCTTGGCAGACCTCCGTGCAACGTCCAGAACACGATGGGAGATGTTTTCTGTGCTCCCGCAGGTTTTCCTTGCCAGACAGAGTGGAAAAGCTTTCTGCTAGGATGTAGACCACAAAAGACGCTAAAGACGAAGGTACGATGCTCTCCGGAGCTAAGAGCCGCTCCCGGGCTTCTTTCGGCAGAAGCGGCGCTAAGAGAGCACTGTGAGCGGTACAATCGTCTTTGCGCGAAGAAGCCGCTTCTTCGGCTCCGGGAGCCGGAGAGAGCGGCAGCATCGGAAAGGTGAAGAAGGAAGCTGTACAACACTGGGATTGTGTGCGCAGCTTGCCAACTGATAGAAAACAGTACCTTACCACTTTCCTGACGTTTCCAATCACATGAATATTCGATTGGAAGCTGTTTTGGACAACTTTTCTTTCCTTCATGCCAAACACTTGGCAGACCTCCGTGCAACATCCAGAACACGATGGGAGATGTTTTCTGTGCTCCCGCAGGTTTTCCTTGCCAGAAAGAGTGGAAAAGCTTTCTGCTAGGATGTAGACCACAAAAGACGCTAAAGACGAAGGTACGATGCTCTCCGGAGCTAAGAGCCGCTCCCGGGCTTCTTTCGGCAGAAGCGGCGCTAAGAGAGCACTGTGAGCGGTACAATCGTCTTTGCGCGAAGAAGCCGCTTCTTCGCTCCGGGAGCCGGAGAGAGCGGCAGCATCGGAAAGGTGAAGAAGGAAGCTGTACAACACTGGGATTGTGTGCGCAGCTTGCCAACTGATAGAAAACAGTACCTTACCACTTTCCTGACGTTTCCAATCACATGAATATTCGATTGGAAGCTGTTTTGGACAACTTTTCTTTCCTTCATGCCAAGCACTTGGCAGACCTCTGTGCAACGTCCAGAACACGATGGGAGATGTTTTCTGTGCTCCCGCAGGTTTTCCTTGCCAGACAGAGTGGAAAAGCTTTCTGCTAGGATGTAGACCACAAAAGACGCTAAAGACGAAAGTACGATGCTCTCCGGAGCTAAGAGCCGCTCCCGGGCTTCTTTCGGCAGAAGCGGCGCTAAGAGAGCACTGTGAGCGGTACAATCGTCTTTGCGCGAAGAAGCCGCTTCTTCGGCTCCGGGAGCCGGAGAGAGCGGCAGCATCGGAAAGGTGAAGAAGGAAGCTGTACAACACTGGGATTGTGTGCGCAGCTTGCCAACTGATAGAAAACAGTACCTTACCACTTTCGTGAGGTTTCCAATCACATGAATATTCGATTGGAAGCTGTTTTGGACAACTTTTCTTTCCTTCATGCCAAGCACTTGGCAGACCTCCGTGCAACGTCCAGAAGACGATGGGAGATGTTTTCTGTGCTCCCGCAGGTTTTCCTTGCCAGACAGAGTGGAAAAGCTTTCTGCTAGGATGTAGACCACAAAAGACGCTAAAGACGAAGGTACGATGCTCTCCGGAGCTAAGAGCCGCTCCCGGGCTTCTTTCGGCAGAAGCGGCGCTAAGAGAGCACTGTGAGCGGTACAATCGTCTTTGCGCGAAGAAGCCGCTTCTTCGCTCCGGGAGCCGGAGAGAGCGGCAGCATCGGAAAGGTGAAGAAGGAAGCTGTACAACACTGGGATTGTGTGCGCAGCTTGCCAACTGATAGAAAACAGTACCTTACCACTTTCCTGACGTTTCCAATCACATGAATATTCGATTGGAAGCTGTTTTGGACAACTTTTCTTTCCTTCATGCCAAGCACTTGGCAGACCTCTGTGCAACGTCCAGAACACGATGGGAGATGTTTTCTGTGCTCCCACAGGTTTTCCTTGCCAGACAGAGTGGAAAAGCTTTCTGCTAGGATGTAGACCACAAAAGACGCTAAAGACGAAGGTACGATGCTCTCCGGAGCTAAGAGCCGCTCCCGGGCTTCTTTCGGCAGAAGCGGCGCTAAGAGAGCACTGTGAGCGGTACAATGGTCTTTGCGCGAAGAAGCCGCTTCTTCGGCTCCGGGAGCCGGAGAGAGCGGCAGCATCGGAAAGGTGAAGAAGGAAGCTGTACAACACTGGGATTGTGTGCGCAGCTTGCCAACTGATAGAAAACAGTACCTTACCACTTTCCTGACGTTTCCAATCACATGAATATTCGATTGGAAGCTGTTTTGGACAACTTTTCTTTCCTTCATGCCAAACACTTGGCAGACCTCCGTGCAACGTCCAGAACACGATGGGAGATATTTTCTGTGCTCCCGCAGGTTTTCCTTGCCAGACAGAGTGGAAAAGCTTTCTGCTAGGATGTAGACCACAAAAGACGCTAAAGACGAAGGTACGATGCTCTCCGGAGCTAAGAGCCGCTCCCGGGCTTCTTTCGGCAGAAGCGGCGCTAAGAGAGCACTGTGAGCGGTACAATGGTCTTTGCGCGAAGAAGCCGCTTCTTCGGCTCCGGGAGCCGGAGAGAGCGGCAGCATCGGAAAGGTGAAGAAGGAAGCTGTACAACCCTGGGATTGTGTGCGCAGCTTGCCAACTGATAGAAAACAGTACCTTACCACTTTCCTGACGTTTCCAATCACATGAATATTGGATTGGAAGCTGTTTTGGACAACTTTTCTTTCCTTCATGCCAAACACTTGGCAGACCTGCGTGCAACGTCCAGAACACGATGGGAGATGTTTTCTGTGCTCCCGCAGGTTTTCCTTGCCAGACAGAGTGGAAAAGCTTTCTGCTAGGATGTAGACCACAAAAGACGCTAAAGACGAAGGTACGATGCTCTCCGGAGCTAAGAGCCGCTGCCGGGCTTCTTTCGGCAGAAGCGGCGCTAAGAGAGCACTGTGAGCGGTACAATGGTCTTTGCGCGAAGAAGCCGCTTCTTCGGCTCCGGGAGCCGGAGAGAGCGGCAGCATCGGAAAGGTGAAGAAGGAAGCTGTACAACACTGGGATTGTGTGCGCAGCTTGCCAACTGATAGAAAACAGTACCTTACCACTTTCCTGACGTTTCCAATCACATGAATATTCGATTGGAAGCTGTTTTGGACAACTTTTCTTTCCTTCATGCCAAACACTTGGCAGACCTCCGTGCAACGTCCAGAACACGATGGGAGATGTTTTCTGTGCTCCCGCAGGTTTTCCTTGCCAGACAGAGTGGAAAAGCTTTCTGCTAGGATGTAGACCACAAAAGACGCTAAAGACGAAGGTACGATGCTCTCCGGAGCTAAGCGCCGCTCCCGGGCTTCTTTCGGCAGAAGCGGCGCTAAGAGAGCACTGTGAGCGGTACAATGGTCTTTGCGCGAAGAAGCCGCTTCTTCGGCTCCGGGAGCTGGAGAGAGCGGCAGCATCGGAAAGGTGAAGAAGGAAGCTGTACAACACTGGGATTGTGTGCGCAGCTTGCCAACTGATAGAAAACAGTACCTTACCACTTTCCTGACGTTTCCAATCACATGAATATGCCATTGGAAGCTGTTTTGGACAACTTTTCTTTCCTTCATGCCAAGCACTTGGCAGAAATCTCTGCAACGTCCAGAACACGATGGGAGATGTTTTCTGTGCTCCCGCAGGTTTTCCTTGCCAGACAGAGTGGAAAAGCTTTCTGCTAGGATGTAGACCACAAAAGACGCTAAAGACGAAGGTACGATGCTCTCTGGAGCTAAGAGCCGCTCCCGGGCTTCTTTCGGCAGAAGCGGCGCTAAGAGAGCACTGTGAGCGGTACAATCGTCTTTGCGCGAAGAAGCCGCTTCTTCGCTCCGGGAGCCGGAGAGAGCGGCAGCATCGGAAAGGTGAAGAAGGAAGCTGTACAACACTGGGATTGTGTGCGCAGCTTGCCAACTGATAGAAAACAGTACCTTACCACTTTCCTGACATTTCCAATCACATGAATATTCGATTGGAAGCTGTTTTGGACAACTTTTCTTTCCTTCATGCCAAACACTTGGCAGACCTCCGTGCAACGTCCAGAACACGATGGGAGATGTTTTCTGTGCTCCCGCAGGTTTTCCTTGCCAGACAGAGTGGAAAAGCTTTCTGCTAGGATGTAGACCACAAAAGACGCTAAAGACGAAGGTACGATGCTCTCCGGAGCTAAGCGCCGCTCCCGGGCTTCTTTCGGCAGAAGCGGCGCTAAGAGAGCACTGTGAGCGGTACAATGGTCTTTGCGCGAAGAAGCCGCTTCTTCGGCTCCGGGAGCCGGAGAGAGCGGCAGCATCGGAAAGGTGAAGAAGGAAGCTGTACAACACTGGGATTGTGTGCGCAGCTTGCCAACTGATAGAAAACAGTACCTTACCACTTTCCTGACGTTTCCAATCACATGAATATTCGATTGGAAGCTGTTTTGGACAACTTTTCTTTCCTTCATGCCAAACACTTGGCAGACCTCCGTGCAACGTCCAGAACACGATGGGAGATGTTTTCTGTGCTCCCGCAGGTTTTCCTTGCCAGACAGAGTGGAAAAGCTTTCTGCTAGGATGTAGACCACAAAAGACGCTAAAGACGAAGGTACGATGCTCTCCGGAGCTAAGCGCCGCTCCCGGGCTTCTTTCGGCAGAAGCGGCGCTAAGAGAGCACTGTGAGCGGTACAATCGTCTTTGCGCGAAGAAGCCGCTTCTTCGGCTCTGGGAGCCGGAGAGAGCGGCAGCATCGCAAAGGTGAAGAAGGAAGCTGTACAACACTGGGATTGTGTGCGCAGCTTGCCAACTGATAGAAAACAGTACCTTACCACTTTCCTGACGTTTCCAATCACATGAATATTCGATTGGAAGCTGTTTTGGACAACTTTTCTTTCCTTCATGCCAAGCACTTGGCAGACCTCCGTGCAACGTCCAGAACACGATGGGAGATGTTTTCTGTGCTCCCGCAGGTGTTCCTTGCCAGACAGAGTGGAAAAGCTTTCTGCTAGGATGTAGACCACAAAAGACGCTAAAGACGAAGGTACGATGCTCTCCGGAGCTAAGAGCCGCTCCCGGGCTTCTTTCGGCAGAAGCGGCGCTAAGAGAGCACTGTGAGCGGTACAATCGTCTTTGCGCGAAGAAGCCGCTTCTTCGCTCCGGGAGCCGGAGAGAGCGGCAGCATCGGAAAGGTGAAGAAGGAAGCTGTACAACACTGGGATTGTGTGCGCAGCTTGCCAACTGATAGAAAACAGTACCTTACCACTTTCCTGACGTTTCCAATCACATGAATATTCGATTGGAAGCTGTTTTGGACAACTTTTCTTTCCTTCATGCCAAGCACTTGGCAGACCTCTGTGCAACGTCCAGAACACGATGGGAGATGTTTTCTGTGCTCCCACAGGTTTTCCTTGCCAGACAGAGTGGAAAAGCTTTCTGCTAGGATGTAGACCACAAAAGACGCTAAAGACGAAGGTACGATGCTCTCGGGAGCTAAGAGCCGCTCCCGGGCTTCTTTCGGCAGAAGCGGCGCTAAGAGAGCACTGTGAGCGGTACAATGGTCTTTGCGCGAAGAAGCCGCTTCTTCGGCTCCGGGAGCCGGAGAGAGCGGCAGCATCGGAAAGGTGAAGAAGGAAGCTGTACAACACTGGGATTGTGTGCGCAGCTTGCCAACTGATAGAAAACAGTACCTTACCACTTTCCTGACGTTTCCAATCACATGAATATTCGATTGGAAGCTGTTTTGGACAACTTTTCTTTCCTTCATGCCAAACACTTGGCAGACCTCCGTGCAACGTCCAGAACGCGATGGGAGATGTTTTCTGTGCTCCCGCAGGTTTTCCTTGCCAGACAGAGTGGAAAAGCTTTCTGCTAGGATGTAGACCACAAAAGACGCTAAAGACGAAGGTACGATGCTCTCCGGAGCTAAGAGCCGCTCCCGGGCTTCTTTCGGCAGAAGCGGCGCTAAGAGAGCACTGTGAGCGGTACAATCGTCTTTGCGCGAAGAAGCCGCTTCTTCGCTCCGGGAGCCGGAGAGAGCGGCAGCATCGGAAAGGTGAAGAAGGAAGCTGTACAACACTGGGATTGTGTGCGCAGCTTGCCAACTGATAGAAAACAGTACCTTACCACTTTCCTGACGTTTCCAATCACATGAATATTCGATTGGAAGCTGTTTTGGACAACTTTTCTTTCCTTCATGCCAAGCACTTGGCAGACCTCTGTGCAACGTCCAGAACACGATGGGAGATGTTTTCTGTGCTCCCGCAGGTTTTCCTTGCCAGACAGAGTGGAAAAGCTTTCTGCTAGGATGTAGACCACAAAAGACGCTAAAGACGAAGGTACGATGCTCTCGGGAGCTAAGAGCCGCTCCCGGGCTTCTTTCGGCAGAAGCGGCGCTAAGAGAGCACTGTGAGCGGTACAATGGTCTTTGCGCGAAGAAGCCGCTTCTTCGGCTCCGGGAGCCGGAGAGAGCGGCAGCATCGGAAAGGTGAAGAAGGAAGCTGTACAACACTGGGATTGTGTGCGCAGCTTGCCAACTGATAGAAAACAGTACCTTACCACTTTCCTGACGTTTCCAATCACATGAATATTCGATTGGAAGCTGTTTTGGACAACTTTTCTTTCCTTCATGCCAAACACTTGGCAGACCTCCGTGCAACGTCCAGAACGCGATGGGAGATGTTTTCTGTGCTCCCGCAGGTTTTCCTTGCCAGACAGAGTGGAAAAGCTTTCTGCTAGGATGTAGACCACAAAAGACGCTAAAGACGAAGGTACGATGCTCTCCGGAGCTAAGAGCCGCTCCCGGGCTTCTTTCGGCAGAAGCGGCGCTAAGAGAGCACTGTGAGCGGTACAATCGTCTTTGCGCGAAGAAGCCGCTTCTTCGCTCCGGGAGCCGGAGAGAGCGGCAGCATCGGAAAGGTGAAGAAGGAAGCTGTACAACACTGGGATTGTGTGCGCAGCTTGCCAACTGATAGAAAACAGTACCTTACCACTTTCCTGACGTTTCCAATCACATGAATATTCGATTGGAAGCTGTTTTGGACAACTTTTCTTTCCTTCATGCCAAGCACTTGGCAGACCTCTGTGCAACGTCCAGAACACGATGGGAGATGTTTTCTGTGCTCCCGCAGGTTTTCCTTGCCAGACAGAGTGGAAAAGCTTTCTGCTAGGATGTAGACCACAAAAGACGCTAAAGACGAAGGTACGATGCTCTCCGGAGCTAAGAGCCGCTCCCGGGCTTCTTTCGGCAGAAGCGGCGCTAAGAGAGCACTGTGAGCGGTACAATCGTCTTTGCGCGAAGAAGCCGCTTCTTCGGCTCCGGGAGCCGGAGAGAGCGGCAGCATCGGAAAGGTGAAGAAGGAAGCTGTACAACACTGGGATTGTGTGCGCAGCTTGCCAACTGATAGAAAACAGTACCTTACCACTTTCCTGACGTTTCCAATCACATGAATATTCGATTGGAAGCTGTTTTGGACAACTTTTCTTTCCTTCATGCCAAACACTTGGCAGACCTCCGTGCAACATCCAGAACACGATGGGAGATGTTTTCTGTGCTCCCGCAGGTTTTCCTTGCCAGACAGAGTGGAAAAGCTTTCTGCTAGGATGTAGACCACAAAAGACGCTAAAGACGAAGGTACGATGCTCTCCAAAGCTAAGAGCCGCTGCCGGGCTTCTTTCGGCAGAAGCGGCGCTAAGAGAGCACTGTGAGCGGTACAATCGTCTTTGCGCGAAGAAGCCGCTTCTTCGCTCCGGGAGCCGGAGAGAGCGGCAGCATCGGAAAGGTGAAGAAGGAAGCTGTACAACACTGGGATTGTGTGCGCAGCTTGCCAACTGATAGAAAACAGTACCTTACCACTTTCCTGACGTTTCCAATCACATGAATATTCGATTGGAAGCTGTTTTGGACAACTTTTCTTTCCTTCATGCCAAGCACTTGGCAGACCTCTGTGCAACGTCCAGAACACGATGGGAGATGTTTTCTGTGCTCCCACAGGTTTTCCTTGCCAGACAGAGTGGAAAAGCTTTCTGCTAGGATGTAGACCACAAAAGACGCTAAAGACGAAGGTACGATGCTCTCCGGAGCTAAGAGCCGCTCCCGGGCTTCTTTCGGCAGAAGCGGCGCTAAGAGAGCACTGTGAGCGGTACAATCGTCTTTGCGCGAAGAAGCCGCTTCTTCGCTCCGGGAGCCGGAGAGAGCGGCAGCATCGGAAAGGTGAAGAAGGAAGCTGTACAACACTGGGATTGTGTGCGCAGCTTGCCAACTGATAGAAAACAGTACCTTACCACTTTCCTGACGTTTCCAATCACATGAATATTCGATTGGAAGCTGTTTTGGACAACTTTTCTTTCCTTCATGCCAAGCACTTGGCAGACCTCCGTGCAACGTCCAGAACACGATGGGAGATGTTTTCTGTGCTCCCGCAGGCGTTCCTTGCCAGACAGAGTGGAAAAGCTTTCTGCTAGGATGTAGACCACAAAAGACGCTAAAGACGAAGGTACGATGCTCTCCGGAGCTAAGAGCCGCTCCCGGGCTTCTTTCGGCAGAAGCGGCGCTAAGAGAGCACTGTGAGCGGTACAATCGTCTTTGCGCGAAGAAGCCGCTTCTTCGGCTCCGGGAGCCGGAGAGAGCGGCAGCATCGGAAAGGTGAAGAAGGAAGCTGTACAACACTGGGATTGTGTGCGCAGCTTGCCAACTGATAGAAAACAGTACCTTACCACTTTCCTGACGTTTCCAATCACATGAATATTCGATTGGAAGCTGTTTTGGACAACTTTTCTTTCCTTCATGCCAAGCACTTGGCAGACCTCCGTGCAACGTCCAGAACACGATGGGAGATGTTTTCTGTGCTCCCGCAGGTTTTCCTTGCCAGACAGAGTGGAAAAGCTTTCTGCTAGGATGTAGACCACAAAAGACGCTAAAGACGAAGGTACGATGCTCTCCGGAGCTAAGAGCCGCTCCCGGGCTGGCTTCTTTCGGCAGAAGCGGCGCTAAGAGAGCACTGTGAGCGGTACAATCGTCTTTGCGCGAAGAAGCCGCTTCTTCGGCTCCGGGAGCCGGAGAGAGCGGCAGCATCGGAAAGGTGAAGAAGGAAGCTGTACAACACTGGGATTGTGTGCGCAGCTTGCCAACTGATAGAAAACAGTACCTTACCACTTTCCTGACGTTTCCAATCACATGAATATTCGATTGGAAGCTGTTTTGGACAACTTTTCTTTCCTTCATGCCAAGCACTTGGCAGACCTCTGTGCAACGTCCAGAACACGATGGGAGATGTTTTCTGTGCTCCCACAGGTTTTCCTTGCCAGACAGAGTGGAAAAGCTTTCTGCTAGGATGTAGACCACAAAAGACGCTAAAGACGAAGGTACGATGCTCTCCGGAGCTAAGAGCCGCTCCCGGGCTTCTTTCGGCAGAAGCGGCGCTAAGAGAGCACTGTGAGCGGTACAATCGTCTTTGCGCGAAGAAGCCGCTTTTTCGGCTCCGGGAGCCGGAGTGAGCGGCAGCATCGGAAAGGTGAAGAAGGAAGCTGTACAACACTGGGATTGTGTGCGCAGCTTGCCAACTGATAGAAAACAGTACCTTACCACTTTCCTGACGTTTCCAATCACATGAATATTCGATTGGAAGCTGTTTTGGACAACTTTTCTTTCCTTCATGCCAAGCACTTGGCAGACCTCCGTGCAACGTCCAGAACACGATGGGAGATATTTTCTGTGCTCCCGCAGGTTTTCCTTGCCAGACAGAGTGGAAAAGCTTTCTGCTAGGATGTAGACCACAAAAGACGCTAAAGACGAAGGTACGATGCTCTCCGGAGCTAAGAGCCGCTCCCGGGCTTCTTTCGGCAGAAGCGGCGCTAAGAGAGCACTGTGAGCGGTACAATCGTCTTTGCGCGAAGAAGCCGCTTCTTCGGCTCCGGGAGCCGGAGAGAGCGGCAGCATCGGAAAGGTGAAGAAGGAAGCTGTACAACACTGGGATTGTGTGCGCAGCTTGCCAACTGATAGAAAACAGTACCTTACCACTTTCCTGACGTTTCCAATCACATGAATATTCGATTGGAAGCTGTTTTGGACAACTTTTCTTTCCTTCATGCCAAGCACTTGGCAGACCTCCGTGCAACGTCCAGAACACGATGGGAGATGTTTTCTGTGCTCCCACAGGTTTTCCTTGCCAGACAGAGTGGAAAAGCTTTCTGCTAGGATGTAGACCACAAAAGACGCTAAAGACGAATGTACGATGCTGTCCGGAGATAAGAGCCGCTCCCGGGCTTCTTTCGGCAGAAGCGGCGCTAAGAGCGCACTGTGAGCGGTACAATCGTCTTTGCGCGAAGAAGCCGCTTCTTCGGCTCCGGGAGCCGGAGAGAGCGGCAGCATCGGAAAGGTGAAGAAGGAAGCTGTACAACACTGGGATTGTGTGCGCAGCTTGCCAACTGATAGAAAACAGTACCTTACCACTTTCCTGATGTTTCCAATCACATGAATATTCGATTGGAAGCTGTTTTGGACAACTTTTCTTTCCTTCATGCCAAACACTTGGCAGACCTCCGTGCAACGTCCAGAAGACGATGGGAGATGTTTTCTGTGCTCCCGCAGGTTTTCCTTGCCAGACAGAGTGGAAAAGCTTTCTGCTAGGATGTAGACCACAAAAGACGCTAAAGACGAAGGTACGATGCTCTCCGGAGCTAAGAGCCGCTCCCGGGCTTCTTTCGGCAGAAGCGGCGCTAAGAGAGCACTGTGAGCGGTACAATCGTCTTTGCGCGAAGAAGCCGCTTCTTCGGCTCCGGGAGCCGGAGAGAGCGGCAGCATCGGAAAGGTGAAGAAGGAAGCTGTACAACACTGGGATTGTGTGCGCAGCTTGCCAACTGATAGAAAACAGTACCTTACCACTTTCCTGACGTTTCCAATCACATGAATATTCGATTGGAAGCTGTTTTGGACAACTTTTCTTTCCTTCATGCCAAGCACTTGGCAGACCTCTGTGCAACGTCCAGAACACGATGGGAGATGTTTTCTGTGCTCCCACAGGTTTTCCTTGCCAGACAGAGTGGAAAAGCTTTCTGCTAGGATGTAGACCACAAAAGACGCTAAAGACGAAGGTACGATGCTCTCCGGAGCTAAGAGCCGCTCCCGGGCTTCTTTCGACAGAAGCGGCGCTAAGAGAACACTGTGAGCGGTACAATCGTCTTTGCGCGAAGAAGCCGCTTCTTCGGCTCCGGGAGCCGGAGAGAGCGGCAGCATCGGAAAGGTGAAGAAGGAAGCTGTACAACACTGGGATTGTGTGCGCAGCTTGCCAACTGATAGAAAACAGTACCTTACCACTTTCCTGACGTTTCCAATCACATGAATATTTGATTGGAAGCTGTTTTGGACAACTTTTCTTTCCTTCATGCCAAACACTTGGCAGACCTCCGTGCAACGTCCAGAACACGATGGGAGATGTTTTCTGTGCTCCCGCAGGTTTTCCTTGCCAGACAGAGTGGAAAAGCTTTCTGTAGGATGTAGACCACAAAAGACGCTAAAGACGAAGGTACGATGCTCTCCGGAGCTAAGCGCCGCTCCCGGGCTTCTTTCAGCAGAAGCGGCGCTAAGAGAGCACTGTGAGCGGTACAATCGTCTTTGCGCGAAGAAGCCGCTTCTTCGGCTCCGGGAGCCGGAGAGAGCGGCAGCATCGGAAAGGTGAAGAAGGAAGCTGTACAACACTGGGATTGTGTGCGCAGCTTGCCAACTGATAGAAAACAGTACCTTACCACTTTCCTGACGTTTCCAATCACATGAATATTCGATTGGAAGCTGTTTTGGACAACTTTTCTTTCCTTCATGCCAAGCACTTGGCAGACCTCCGTGCAACGTCCAGAACACGATGGGAGATATTTTCTGTGCTCCCACAGGTTTTCCTTGCCAGACAGAGTGGAAAAGCTTTCTGCTAGGATGTAGACCACAAAAGACGCTAAAGACGAATGTACGATGCTGTCCGGAGATAAGAGCCGCTCCCGGGCTTCTTTCGGCAGAAGCGGCGCTAAGAGAGCACTGTGAGCGGTACAATGGTCTTTGCGCGAAGAAGCCGCTTCTTCGGCTCCGGGAGCCGGAGAGAGCGGCAGCATCGGAAAGGTGAAGAAGGAAGCTGTACAACACCTGGATTGTGTGCGCAGCTTGCCAACTGATAGAAAACAGTACCTTACCACTTTCCTGACGTTTCCAATCACATGAATATTCGATTGGAAGCTGTTTTGGACAACTTTTCTTTCCTTCATGCCAAACACTTGGCAGACCTCCGTGCAACGTCCAGAACACGATGGGAGATGTTTTCTGTGCTCCCGCAGGTTTTCCTTGCCAGACAGAGTGGAAAAGCTTTCTGCTAGGATGTAGACCACAAAAGACGCTAAAGACGAAGGTACGATGCTCTCCGGAGCTAAGAGCCGCTCCCGGGCTTCTTTCGGCAGAAGCGGCGCTAAGAGAACACTGTGAGCGGTACAATCGTCTTTGCGCGAAGAAGCCGCTTCTTCGGCTCCGGGAGCCGGAGAGAGCGGCAGCATCGGAAAGGTGAAGAAGGAAGCTGTACAACACTGGGATTGTGTGCGCAGCTTGCCAACTGATAGAAAACAGTACCTTACCACTTTCCTGACGTTTCCAATCACATGAATATTCGATTGGAAGCTGTTTTGGACAACTTTTCTTTCCTTCATGCCAAGCACTTGGCAGACCTCTGTGCAACGTCCAGAACACGATGGGAGATGTTTTCTGTGCTCCCACAGGTTTTCCTTGCCAGACAGAGTGGAAAAGCTTTCTGCTAGGATGTAGACCACAAAAGACGCTAAAGACGAAGGTACGATGCTCTCCGGAGCTAAGAGCCGCTCCCGGGCTTCTTTCGGCAGAAGCGGCGCTAAGAGAACACTGTGAGCGGTACAATCGTCTTTGCGCGAAGAAGCCGCTTCTTCGGCTCCGGGAGCCGGAGAGAGCGGCAGCATCGGAAAGGTGAAGAAGGAAGCTGTACAACACTGGGATTGTGTGCGCAGCTTGCCAACTGATAGAAAACAGTACCTTACCACTTTCCTGACGTTTCCAATCACATGAATATTCGATTGGAAGCTGTTTTGGACAACTTTTCTTTCCTTCATGCCAAACACTTGGCAGACCTCCGTGCAACGTCCAGAACACGATGGGAGATGTTTTCTGTGCTCCCGCAGGTTTTCCTTGCCAGACAGAGTGGAAAAGCTTTCTGTAGGATGTAGACCACAAAAGACGCTAAAGACGAAGGTACGATGCTCTCCGGAGCTAAGCGCCGCTCCCGGGCTTCTTTCGGCAGAAGCGGCGCTAAGAGAGCACTGTGAGCGGTACAATGGTCTTTGCGCGAAGAAGCCGCTTCTTCGGCTCCGGGAGCCGGAGAGAGCGGCAGCATCGGAAAGGTGAAGAAGGAAGCTGTACAACACTGGGATTGTGTGCGCAGCTTGCCAACTGATAGAAAACAGTACCTTACCACTTTCCTGACGTTTCCAATCACATGAATATTCGATTGGAAGCTGTTTTGGACAACTTTTCTTTCCTTCATGCCAAACACTTGGCAGACCTCCGTGCAACGTCCAGAAGACGATGGGAGATGTTTTCTGTGCTCCCGCAGGTTTTCCTTGCCAGACAGAGTGGAAAAGCTTTCTGCTAGGATGTAGACCACAAAAGACGCTAAAGACGAAGGTACGATGCTCTCCGGAGCTAAGCGCCGCTCCCGGGCTTCTTTCAGCAGAAGCGACGCTAAGAGAGCACTGTGAGAGGTACAATCGTCTTTGCGCGAAGAAGCCGCTTCTTCGGCTCCGGGAGCCGGAGAGAGCGGCAGCATCGGAAAGGTGAAGAAGGAAGCTGTACAACACTGGGATTGTGTGCGCAGCTTGCCAACTGATAGAAAACAGTACCTTACCACTTTCCTGACGTTTCCAATCACATGAATATTCGATTGGAAGCTGTTTTGGACAACTTTTCTTTCCTTCATGCCAAGCACTTGGCAGACCTCCGTGCAACGTCCAGAACACGATGGGAGATATTTTCTGTGCTCCCACAGGTTTTCCTTGCCAGACAGAGTGGAAAAGCTTTCTGCTAGGATGTAGACCACAAAAGACGCTAAAGACGAATGTACGATGCTGTCCGGAGATAAGAGCCGCTCCCGGGCTTCTTTCGGCAGAAGCGGCGCTAAGAGAGCACTGTGAGCGGTACAATGGTCTTTGCGCGAAGAAGCCGCTTCTTCGGCTCCGGGAGCCGGAGAGAGCGGCAGCATCGGAAAGGTGAAGAAGGAAGCTGTACAACACTGGGATTGTGTGCGCAGCTTGCCAACTGATAGAAAACAGTACCTTACCACTTTCCTGACGTTTCCAATCACATGAATATTCGATTGGAAGCTGTTTTGGACAACTTTTCTTTCCTTCATGCCAAACACTTGGCAGACCTCCGTGCAACGTCCAGAACACGATGGGAGATGTTTTCTGTGCTCCCGCAGGTTTTCCTTGCCAGACAGAGTGGAAAAGCTTTCTGCTAGGATGTAGACCACAAAAGACGCTAAAGACGAAGGTACGATGCTCTCCGGAGCTAAGAGCCGCTCCCGGGCTTCTTTCGGCAGAAGCGGCGCTAAGAGAGCACTGTGAGCGGTACAATGGTCTTTGCGCGAAGAAGCCGCTTCTTCGGCTCCGGGAGCCGGAGAGAGCGGCAGCATCGGAAAGGTGAAGAAGGAAGCTGTACAACACTGGGATTGTGTGCGCAGCTTGCCAACTGATAGAAAACAGTACCTTACACTTTCCTGACGTTTCCAATCACATGAATATTCGATTGGAAGCTGTTTTGGACAACTTTTCTTTCCTTCATGCCAAACACTTGGCAGACCTCCGTGCAACGTCCAGAACACGATGGGAGATGTTTTCTGTGCTCCCGCAGGTTTTCCTTGCCAGACAGAGTGGAAAAGCTTTCTGCTAGGATGTAGACCACAAAAGACGCTAAAGACGAAGGTACGATGCTCTCCGGAGCTAAGAGCCGCTCCCGGGCTTCTTTCGGCAGAAGCGGCGCTAAGAGAGCACTGTGAGCAGTACAATCGTCTTTGCGCGAAGAAGCCGCTTCTTCGGCTCCGGGAGCCGGAGAGAGCGGCAGCATCGGAAAGGTGAAGAAGGAAGCTGTACAACACTGGGATTGTGTGCGCAGCTTGCCAACTGATAGAAAACAGTACCTTACCACTTTCCTGACGTTTCCAATCACATGAATATTCGATTGGAAGCTGTTTTGGACAACTTTTCTTTCCTTCATGCCAAACACTTGGCAGACCTCCGTGCAACGTCCAGAACACGATGGGAGATGTTTTCTGTGCTCCCGCAGGTTTTCCTTGCCAGACAGAGTGGAAAAGCTTTCTGCTAGGATGTAGACCACAAAAGACGCTAAAGACGAAGGTACGATGCTCTCCGGAGCTAAGCGCCGCTCCCGGGCTTCTTTCGGCAGAAGCAGCGCTAAGAGAGCACTGTGAGCGGTACAATGGTCTTTGCGCGAAGAAGCCGCTTCTTCGGCTCCGGGAGCCGGAGAGAGCGGCAGCATCGGAAAGGTGAAGAAGGAAGCTGTAGCACACTGGGATTGTGTGCGCAGCTTGCCAACTGATAGAAAACAGTACCTTACCACTTTCCTGACGTTTCCAATCACATGAATATTCGATTGGAAGCTGTTTTGGACAACTTTTCTTTCCTTCATGCCAAACACTTGGCAGACCTCCGTGCAACGTCCAGAACACGATGGGAGATGTTTTCTGTGCTCCCGCAGGTTTTCCTTGCCAGACAGAGTGGAAAAGCTTTCTGCTAGGATGTAGACCACAAAAGACGCTAAAGACGAAGGTACGATGCTCTCCGGAGCTAAGAGCCGCTCCCGGGCTTCTTTCGGCAGAAGCGGCGCTAAGAGAGCACTGTGAGCGGTACAATCGTCTTTGCACGAAGAAGCCGCTTCTTCGGCTCCGGGAGCCGGAGAGAGCGGCAGCATCGGAAAGGTGAAGAAGGAAGCTGTACAACACTGGGATTGTGTGCGCAGCTTGCCAACTGATAGAAAACAGTACCTTACCACTTTCCTGACGTTTCCAATCACATGAATATTCGATTGGAAGCTGTTTTGGACAACTTTTCTTTCCTTCATTCCAAACACTTGGCAGACCTCCGTGCAACGTCCAGAACACGATGGGAGATGTTTTCTGTGCTCCCACAGGTTTTCCTTGCCAGACAGAGTGGAAAAGCTTTCTGCTAGGATGTAGACCACAAAAGACGCTAAAGACGAAGGTACGATGCTCTCCGGAGCTAAGAGCCGCTCCCGGGCTTCTTTCGGCAGAAGCGGCGCTAAGAGAGCACTGTGAGCGGTACAATCGTCTTTGCGCGAAGAAGCCGCTTCTTCGCTCCAGGAGCCGGAGAGAGCGGCAGCATCGGAAAGGTGAAGAAGGAAGCTGTACAACACTGGGATTGTGTGCGCAGCTTGCCAACTGATAGAAAACAGTACCTTACCACTTTCCTGACGTTTCCAATCACATGAATATTCGATTGGAAGCTGTTTTGGACAACTTTTCTTTCCTTCATGCCAGGCACTTGGCAGACTTCCGTGCAACGTCCAGAACACGATGGGAGATGTTTTCTGTGCTCCCACAGGTTTTCCTTGCCAGACAGAGTGGAAAAGCTTTCTGCTAGGATGTAGACCACAAAAGACGCTAAAGACGAAGGTACGATGCTCTCCGGAGCTAAGAGCCGCTCCCGGGCTTCTTTCGGCAGAAGCGGCGCTAAGAGAGCACTGTGAGCGGTACAATCGTCTTTGCGCGAAGAAGCCGCTTCTTCGGCTCCGGGAGCCGGAGAGAGCGGCAGCATCGGAAAGGTGAAGAAGGAAGCTGTACAACACTGGGATTGTGTGCGCAGCTTGCCAACTGATAGAAAACAGTACCTTACCACTTTCCTGACGTTTCCAATCACATGAATATTCGATTGGAAGCTGTTTTGGACAACTTTTCTTTCCTTCATGCCAAACACTTGGCAGACCTCCGTGCAACGTCCAGAACACGATGGGAGATGTTTTCTGTGCTCCCGCAGGTTTTCCTTGCCAGACAGAGTGGAAAAGCTTTCTGTAGGATGTAGACCACAAAAGACGCTAAAGACGAAGGTACGATGCTCTCCGGAGCTAAGAGCCGCTCCCGGGCTTCTTTCGGCAGAAGCGGCGCTAAGAGAGCACTGTGAGCGGTACAATGGTCTTTGCGTGAAGAAGCCGCTTCTTCGGCTCCGGGAGCCGGAGAGAGCGGCAGCATCGGAAAGGTGAAGAAGGAAGCTGTACAACACTGGGATTGTGTGCGCAGCTTGCCAACTGATAGAAAACAGTACCTTACCACTTTCCTGACGTTTCCAATCACATGAATATTCGATTGGAAGCTGTTTTGGACAACTTTTCTTTCCTTCATGCCAAACACTTGGCAGACCTCCGTGCAACGTCCAGAAGACGATGGGAGATGTTTTCTGTGCTCCCGCAGGTTTTCCTTGCCAGACAGAGTGGAAAAGCTTTCTGCTAGGATGTAGACCACAAAAGACGCTAAAGACGAAGGTACGATGCTCTCCGGAGCTAAGCGCCGCTCCCGGGCTTCTTTCAGCAGAAGCGGCGCTAAGAGAGCACTGTGAGCGGTACAATCGTCTTTGCGCGAAGAAGCCGCTTCTTCGGCTCTGGGAGCCGGAGAGAGCGGCAGCATCGGAAAGGTGAAGAAGGAAGCTGTACAACTCTGGGATTGTGTGCGCAGCTTGCCAACTGATAGAAAACAGTACCTTACCACTTTCCTGACGTTTCCAATCACATGAATATTCGATTGGAAGCTGTTTTGGACAACTTTTCTTTCCTTCATGCCAAACACTTGGCAGACCTCCGTGCAACGTCCAGAACACGATGGGAGATGTTTTCTGTGCTCCCACAGTTTTTCCTTGGCAGACAGAGTGGAAAAGCTTTCTGCTAGGATGTAGACCACAAAAGACGCTAAAGACGAACGTACGATGCTGTCCGGAGATAAGAGCCGCTCCCGGGCTTCTTTCGGCAGAAGCGGCGCTAAGAGCGCACTGTGAGTGGTACAATCGTCTTTGCGCGAAGAAGCCGCTTCTTCGGCTCCGGGAGCCGGAGAGAGCGGCAGAATCGGAAAGGTGAAGAAGGAAGCTGTAGCACACTGGGATTGTGTGCGCAGCTTGCCAACTGATAGAAAACAGTACCTTACCACTTTCCTGACGTTTCCAATCACATGAATATTCGATTGGAAGCTGTTTTGGACAACTTTTCTTTCCTTCATGCCAAACACTTGGCAGACCTCCGTGCAACGTCCAGAAGACGATGGGAGATGTTTTCTGTGCTCCCGCAGGTTTTCCTTGCCAGACAGAGTGGAAAAGCTTTCTGCTAGGATGTAGACCACAAAAGACGCTAAAGACGAAGGTACGATGCTCTCCGGAGCTAAGAGCCGATCCCGGGCTTCTTTCGGCAGAAGCGGCGCTAAGAGAGCACTGTGAGCGGTACAATCGTCTTTGCACGAAGAAGCCGCTTCTTCGGCTCCGGGAGCCGGAGAGAGCGGCAGCATCGGAAAGGTGAAGAAGGAAGCTGTACAACACTGGGATTGTGTGCGCAGCTTGCCAACTGATAGAAAACAGTACCTTACCACTTTCCTGACGTTTCCAATCACATGAATATTCGATTGGAAGCTGTTTTGGACAACTTTTCTTTCCTTCATGCCAAACACTTGTCAGACCTCCGTGCAACGTCCAGAACACGATGGGAGATGTTTTCTGTGCTCCCACAGGTTTTCCTTGCCAGACAGAGTGGAAAAGCTTTCTGCTAGGATGTAGACCACAAAAGACGCTAAAGACGAAGGTACGATGCTCTCCGGAGCTAAGAGCCGCTCCCGGGCTTCTTTCGGCAGAAGCGGCGCTAAGAGAGCACTGTGAGCGGTACAATCGTCTTTGCGCGAAGAAGCCGCTTCTTCGGCTCCGGGAGCCGGAGAGAGCGGCAGCATCGGAAAGGTGAAGAAGGAAGCTGTACAACACTGGGATTGTGTGCGCAGCTTGCCAACTGATAGAAAACAGTACCTTACCACTTTCCTGACGTTTCCAATCACATGAATATTCGATTGGAAGCTGTTTTGGACAACTTTTCTTTCCTTCATGCCAGGCACTTGGCAGACTTCCGTGCAACGTCCAGAACACGATGGGAGATGTTTTCTGTGCTCCCACAGGTTTTCCTTGCCAGACAGAGTGGAAAAGCTTTCTGCTAGGATGTAGACCACAAAAGACGCTAAAGACGAAGGTACGATGCTCTCCGGAGCTAAGAGCCGCTCCCGGGCTTCTTTCGGCAGAAGCGGCGCTAAGAGAGCACTGTGAGCGGTACAATCGTCTTTGCGCGAAGAAGCCGCTTCTTCGGCTCCGGGAGCCGGAGAGAGCGGCAGCATCGGAAAGGTGAAGAAGGAAGCTGTACAACACTGGGATTGTGTGCGCAGCTTGCCAACTGATAGAAAACAGTACCTTACCACTTTCCTGACGTTTCCAATCACATGAATATTCGATTGGAAGCTGTTTTGGACAACTTTTCTTTCCTTCATGCCAAACACTTGGCAGACCTCCGTGCAACGTCCAGAACACGATGGGAGATGTTTTCTGTGCTCCCGCAGGTTTTCCTTGCCAGACAGAGTGGAAAAGCTTTCTGTAGGATGTAGACCACAAAAGACGCTAAAGACGAAGGTACGATGCTCTCCGGAGCTAAGAGCCGCTCCCGGGCTTCTTTCGGCAGAAGCGGCGCTAAGAGAGCACTGTGAGCGGTACAATGGTCTTTGCGTGAAGAAGCCGCTTCTTCGGCTCCGGGAGCCGGAGAGAGCGGCAGCATCGGAAAGGTGAAGAAGGAAGCTGTACAACACTGGGATTGTGTGCGCAGCTTGCCAACTGATAGAAAACAGTACCTTACCACTTTCCTGACGTTTCCAATCACATGAATATTCGATTGGAAGCTGTTTTGGACAACTTTTCTTTCCTTCATGCCAAACACTTGGCAGACCTCCGTGCAACGTCCAGAAGACGATGGGAGATGTTTTCTGTGCTCCCGCAGGTTTTCCTTGCCAGACAGAGTGGAAAAGCTTTCTGCTAGGATGTAGACCACAAAAGACGCTAAAGACGAAGGTACGATGCTCTCCGGAGCTAAGCGCCGCTCCCGGGCTTCTTTCAGCAGAAGCGGCGCTAAGAGAGCACTGTGAGCGGTACAATCGTCTTTGCGCGAAGAAGCCGCTTCTTCGGCTCTGGGAGCCGGAGAGAGCGGCAGCATCGGAAAGGTGAAGAAGGAAGCTGTACAACACTGGGATTGTGTGCGCAGCTTGCCAACTGATAGAAAACAGTACCTTACCACTTTCCTGACGTTTCCAATCACATGAATATTCGATTGGAAGCTGTTTTGGACAACTTTTCTTTCCTTCATGCCAAACACTTGGCAGACCTCCGTGCAACGTCCAGAACACGATGGGAGATGTTTTCTGTGCTCCCGCAGGTTTTCCTTGCCAGACAGAGTGGAAAAGCTTTCTGCTAGGATGTAGACCACAAAAGACGCTAAAGACGAACGTACGATGCTGTCCGGAGATAAGAGCCGCTCCCGGGCTTCTTTCGGCAGAAGCGGCGCTAAGAGCGCACTGTGAGCGGTACAATCGTCTTTGCGCGAAGAAGCCGCTTCTTCGGCTCCGGGAGCCGGAGAGAGCGGCAGAATCGGAAAGGTGAAGAAGGAAGCTGTAGCACACTGGGATTGTGTGCGCAGCTTGCCAACTGATAGAAAACAGTACCTTACCACTTTCCTGACGTTTCCAATCACATGAATATTCGATTGGAAGCTGTTTTGGACAACTTTTCTTTCCTTCATGCCAAACACTTGGCAGACCTCCGTGCAACGTCCAGAAGACGATGGGAGATGTTTTCTGTGCTCCCGCAGGTTTTCCTTGCCAGACAGAGTGGAAAAGCTTTCTGCTAGGATGTAGACCACAAAAGACGCTAAAGACGAAGGTACGATGCTCTCCGGAGCTAAGAGCCGCTCCCGGGCTTCTTTCGGCAGAAGCGGCGCTAAGAGAGCACTGTGAGCGGTACAATCGTCTTTGCACGAAGAAGCCGCTTCTTCGGCTCCGGGAGCCGGAGAGAGCGGCAGCATCGGAAAGGTGAAGAAGGAAGCTGTACAACACTGGGATTGTGTGCGCAGCTTGCCAACTGATAGAAAACAGTACCTTACCACTTTCCTGACGTTTCCAATCACATGAATATTCGATTGGAAGCTGTTTTGGACAACTTTTCTTTCCTTCATGCCAAACACTTGTCAGACCTCCGTGCAACGTCCAGAACACGATGGGAGATGTTTTCTGTGCTCCCACAGGTTTTCCTTGCCAGACAGAGTGGAAAAGCTTTCTGCTAGGATGTAGACCACAAAAGACGCTAAAGACGAAGGTACGATGCTCTCCGGAGCTAAGAGCCGCTCCCGGGCTTCTTTCGGCAGAAGCGGCGCTAAGAGAGCACTGTGAGCGGTACAATCGTCTTTGCGCGAAGAAGCCGCTTCTTCGGCTCCGGGAGCCGGAGAGAGCGGCAGCATCGGAAAGGTGAAGAAGGAAGCTGTACAACACTGGGATTGTGTGCGCAGCTTGCCAACTGATAGAAAACAGTACCTTACCACTTTCCTGACGTTTCCAATCACATGAATATTCGATTGGAAGCTGTTTTGGACAACTTTTCTTTCCTTCATGCCAGGCACTTGGCAGACTTCCGTGCAACGTCCAGAACACGATGGGAGATGTTTTCTGTGCTCCCACAGGTTTTCCTTGCCAGACAGAGTGGAAAAGCTTTCTGCTAGGATGTAGACCACAAAAGACGCTAAAGACGAAGGTACGATGCTCTCCGGAGCTAAGAGCCGCTCCCGGGCTTCTTTCGGCAGAAGCGGCGCTAAGAGAGCACTGTGAGCGGTACAATGGTCTTTGCGCGAAGAAGCCGCTTCTTCGGCTCCGGGAGCCGGAGAGAGCGGCAGCATCGGAAAGGTGAAGAAGGAAGCTGTACAACACTGGGATTGTGTGCGCAGCTTGCCAACTGATAGAAAACAGTACCTTACCACTTTCCTGACGTTTCCAATCACATGAATATTCGATTGGAAGCTGTTTTGGACAACTTTTCTTTCCTTCATGCCAAACACTTGGCAGACCTCCGTGCAACGTCCAGAACACGATGGGAGATGTTTTCTGTGCTCCCGCAGGTTTTCCTTGCCAGACAGAGTGGAAAAGCTTTCTGTAGGATGTAGACCACAAAAGACGCTAAAGACGAAGGTACGATGCTCTCCGGAGCTAAGCGCCGCTCCCGGGCTTCTTTCGGCAGAAGCGGCGCTAAGAGAGCACTGTGAGCGGTACAATGGTCTTTGCGCGAAGAAGCCGCTTCTTCGGCTCCGGGAGCCGGAGAGAGCGGCAGCATCGGAAAGGTGAAGAAGGAAGCTGTACAACACTGGGATTGTGTGCGCAGCTTGCCAACTGATAGAAAACAGTACCTTACCACTTTCCTGACGTTTCCAATCACATGAATATTCGATTGGAAGCTGTTTTGGACAACTTTTCTTTCCTTCATGCCAAACACTTGGCAGACCTCCGTGCAACGTCCAGAACACGATGGGAGATGTTTTCTGTGCTCCCACAGGTTTTCCTTGCCAGACAGAGTGGAAAAGCTTTCTGCTAGGATGTAGACCACAAAAGACGCTAAAGACGAAGGTACGATGCTCTCCGGAGCTAAGCGCCGCTCCCGGGCTTCTTTCAGCAGAAGCGGCGCTAAGAGAGCACTGTGAGCGGTACAATGGTCTTTGCGCGAAGAAGCCGCTTCTTCGGCTCCGGGAGCCGGAGAGAGCGGCAGCATCGGAAAGGTGAAGAAGGAAGCTGTACAACACTGGGATTGTGTGCGCAGCTTGCCAACTGATAGAAAACAGTACCTTACCACTTTCCTGACGTTTCCAATCACATGAATATTCGATTGGAAGCTGTTTTGGACAACTTTTCTTTCCTTCATGCCAAACACTTGGCAGACCTCCGTGCAACGTCCAGAACACGATGGGAGATGTTTTCTGTGCTCCCGCAGGTTTTCCTTGCCAGACAGAGTGGAAAAGCTTTCTGTAGGATGTAGACCACAAAAGACGCTAAAGACGAAGGTACGATGCTCTCCGGAGCTAAGCGCCGCTCCCGGGCTTCTTTCGGCAGAAGCGGCGCTAAGAGAGCACTGTGAGCGGTACAATGGTCTTTGCGCGAAGAAGCCGCTTCTTCGGCTCCGGGAGCCGGAGAGAGCGGCAGCATCGGAAAGGTGAAGAAGGAAGCTGTACAACACTGGGATTGTGTGCGCAGCTTGCCAACTGATAGAAAACAGTACCTTACCACTTTCCTGACGTTTCCAATCACATGAATATTCGATTGGAAGCTGTTTTGGACAACTTTTCTTTCCTTCATGCCAAACACTTGGCAGACCTCCGTGCAACGTCCAGAAGACGATGGGAGATGTTTTCTGTGCTCCCGCAGGTTTTCCTTGCCAGACAGAGTGGAAAAGCTTTCTGCTAGGATGTAGACCACAAAAGACGCTAAAGACGAAGGTACGATGCTCTCCGGAGCTAAGAGCCGCTCCCGGGCTTCTTTCGGCAGAAGCGGCGCTAAGAGAGCACTGTGAGCGGTACAATGGTCTTTGCGCGAAGAAGCCGCTTCTTCGGCTCCGGGAGCCGGAGAGAGCGGCAGCATCGGAAAGGTGAAGAAGGAAGCTGTACAACACTGGGATTGTGTGCGCAGCTTGCCAACTGATAGAAAACAGTACCTTACCACTTTCCTGACGTTTCCAATCACATGAATATTCGATTGGAAGCTGTTTTGGACAACTTTTCTTTCCTTCATGCCAAACACTTGGCAGACCTCCGTGCAACGTCCAGAACACGATGGGAGATGTTTTCTGTGCTCCCGCAGGTTTTCCTTGCCAGACAGAGTGGAAAAGCTTTCTGCTAGGATGTAGACCACAAAAGACGCTAAAGACGAAGGTACGATGCTCTCCGGAGCTAAGAGCCGCTCCCGGGCTTCTTTCGGCAGAAGCGGCGCTAAGAGAGCACTGTGAGCGGTACAATCGTCTTTGCGCGAAGAAGCCGCTTCTTCGGCTCCGGGAGCCGGAGAGAGCGGCAGCATCGGAAAGGTGAAGAAGGAAGCTGTACAACACTGGGATTGTGTGCGCAGCTTGCCAACTGATAGAAAACAGTACCTTACCACTTTCCTGACGTTTCCAATCACATGAATATTCGATTGGAAGCTGTTTTGGACAACTTTTCTTTCCTTCATGCCAAACACTTGGCAGACCTCCGTGCAACGTCCAGAACACGATGGGAGATGTTTTCTGTGCTCCCGCAGGTTTTCCTTGCCAGACAGAGTGGAAAAGCTTTCTGCTAGGATGTAGACCACAAAAGACGCTAAAGACGAAGGTACGATGCTCTCCGGAGCTAAGAGCCGCTCCCGGGCTTCTTTCGGCAGAAGCGGCGCTAAGAGAGCACTGTGAGCGGTACAATCGTCTTTGCGCGAAGAAGCCGCTTCTTCGGCTCCGGGAGCCGGAGAGAGCGGCAGCATCGGAAAGGTGAAGAAGGAAGCTGTACAACACTGGGATTGTGTGCGCAGCTTGCCAACTGATAGAAAACAGTACCTTACCACTTTCCTGACGTTTCCAATCACATGAATATTCGATTGGAAGCTGTTTTGGACAACTTTTCTTTCCTTCATGCCAAGCACTTGGCAGACCTCCGTGCAACGTCCAGAACACGATGGGAGATGTTTTCTGTGCTCCCGCAGGTTTTCCTTGCCAGACAGAGTGGAAAAGCTTTCTGCTAGGATGTAGACCACAAAAGACGCTAAAGACGAAGGTACGATGCTGTCCGGAGCTGAGAGCCGCTCCCGGGCTTCTTTCGGCAGAAGCGGCGCTAAGAGAGCACTGTGAGCGGTACAATCGTCTTTGCGCGAAGAAGCCGCTTCTTCGGCTCCGGGAGCCGGAGAGAGCGGCAGCATTGGAAAGGTGAAGAAGGAAGCTGTACAACACTGGGATTGTGTGCGCAGCTTGCCAACTGATAGAAAACAGTACCTTACCACTTTCCTGACGTTTCCAATCACATGAATATTCGATTGGAAGCTGTTTTGGACAACTTTTCTTTCCTTCATGCCAAACACTTGGCAGACTTCCGTGCAACTTCCAGAAGACGATGGGAGATGTTTTCTGTGCTCCCGCAGGTTTTCCTTGCCAGACAGAGTGGAAAAGCTTTCTGCTAGGATGTAGACCACAAAAGACGCTAAAGACGAAGGTACGATGCTCTCCGGAGCTAAGCGGCGCTCCCGGGCTTCTTTCGGCAGAAGCGGCGCTAAGAGAGCACTGTGAGCGGTACAATCGTCTTTGCGCGAAGAAGCCGCTTCTTCGGCTCCGGGAGCCGGAGAGAGCGGCAGCATCGGAAAGGTGAAGAAGGAAGCTGTACAACACTGGGATTGTGTGCGCAGCTTGCCAACTGATAGAAAACAGTACCTTACCACTTTCCTGACGTTTCCAATCACATGAATATTCGATTGGAAGCTGTTTTGGACAACTTTTCTTTCCTTCATGCCAAACACTTGGCAGACCTCCGTGCAACGTCCAGAACACGATGGGAGATGTTTTCTGTGCTCCCGCAGGTTTTCCTTGCCAGACAGAGTGGAAAAGCTTTCTGCTAGGATGTAGACCACAAAAGACGCTAAAGACGAAGGTACAATGCTCTCCGGAGCTAAGAGCCGCTCCCGGGCTTCTTTCGGCAGAAGCGGCGCTAAGAGAGCACTGTGAGCGGTACAATCGTCTTTGCGCGAAGAAGCCGCTTCTTCGGCTCCGGGAGCCGGAGAGAGCGGCAGCATCGGAAAGGTGAAGAAGGAAGCTGTACAACACTGGGATTGTGTGCGCAGCTTGCCAACTGATAGAAAACAGTACCTTACCACTTTCCTGACGTTTCCAATCACATGAATATTCAATTGGAAGCTGTTTTGGACAACTTTTCTTTCCTTCATGCCAAGCACTTGGCAGACCTCCGTGCAACGTCCAGAACACGATGGGAGATGTTTTCTGTGCTCCCGCAGGTTTTCCTTGCCAGACAGAGTGGAAAAGCTTTCTGCTAGGATGTAGACCACAAAAGACGCTAAAGACGCAGGTACGATGCTCTCCGGAGCTAAGAGCCGCTCCCGGGCTTCTTTCGGCAGAAGCGGCGCTAAGAGAGCACTGTGAGCGGTACAATCGTCTTTGCGCGAAGAAGCCGCTTCTTCGGCTCCGGGAGCCGGAGAGAGCGGCAGCATCGCAAAGGTGAAGAAGGAAGCTGTACAACACTGGGATTGTGTGCGCAGCTTGCCAACTGATAGAAAACAGTACCTTACCACTTTCCTGACGTTTCCAATCACATGAATATTCGATTGGAAGCTGTTTTGGACAACTTTTCTTTCCTTCATGCCAAACACTTGGCAGACCTCCGTGCAACGTCCAGAACACGATGGGAGATGTTTTCTGTGCTCCCGCAGGTTTTCCTTGCCAGACAGAGTGGAAAAGCTTTCTGCTAGGATGTAGACCACAAAAGACGCTAAAGACGAAGGTACGATGCTCTCCGGAGCTAAGAGCCGCTCCCGGGCTTCTTTCGGCAGAAGCGGCGCTAAGAGAGCAGTGTGAGCGGTACAATCGTCTTTGCGCGAAGAAGCCGCTTCTTCGGCTCCGGGAGCCGGAGAGAGCGGCAGCATCGGAAAGGTGAAGAAGGAAGCTGTACCACACTGGGATTGTGTGCGCAGCTTGCCAACTGATAGAAAACAGTACCTTACCACTTTCCTGACGTTTCCAATCACATGAATATTCGATTGGAAGCTGTTTTGGACAACTTTTCTTTCCTTCATGCCAAGCACTTGGCAGACCTCCGTGCAACGTCCAGAACACGATGGGAGATGTTTTCTGTGCTCCCGCAGGTTTTCCTTGCCAGACAGAGTGGAAAAGCTTTCTGCTAGGATGTAGACCACAAAAGACGCTAAAGACGAAGGTACGATGCTCTCCGGAGCTAAGAGCCGCTCCCGGGCTTCTTTCGGCAGAAGCGGCGCTAAGAGAGCACTGTGAGCGGTACAATCGTCTTTGCGCGAAGAAGCCGCTTCTTCGGCTCCGGGAGCCGGAGAGAGCGGCAGCATGGGAAAGGTGAAGAAGGAAGCTGTACAACACTGGGATTGTGTGCGCAGCTTGCCAACTGATAGAAAACAGTACCTTACCACTTTCCTGACGTTTCCAATCACATGAATATTCGATTGGAAGCTGTTTTGGACAACTTTTCTTTCCTTCATGCCAAACACTTGGCAGATCTCCGTGCAACGTCCAGAACACGATGGGAGATGTTTTCTGTGCTCCCGCAGGTTTTCCTTGCCAGACAGAGTGGAAAAGCTTTCTGCTAGGATGTAGACCACAAAAGACGCTAAAGACGAAGGTACGATGCTCTCCGGAGCTAAGAGCCGCTCCCGGGCTTCTTTCGGCAGAAGCGGCGCTAAGAGAGCACTGTGAGCGGTACAATCGTCTTTGCGCGAAGAAGCCGCTTCTTCGCTCCGGGAGCCGGAGAGATCGGCAGCATCGGAAAGGTGAAGAAGGAAGCTGTACAACACTGGGATTGTGTGCGCAGCTTGCCAACTGATAGAAAACAGTACCTTACCACTTTCCTGACGTTTCCAATCACATGAATATTTGATTGGAAGCTGTTTTGGACAACTTTTCTTTCCTTCATGCCAAACACTTGGCAGATCTCCGTGCAACGTCCAGAACACGATGGGAGATGTTTTCTGTGCTCCCGCAGGTTTTCCTTGCCAGACAGAGTGGAAAAGCTTTCTGCTAGGATGTAGACCACAAAAGACGCTAAAGACGAAGGTACGATGCTCTCCGGAGCTAAGAGCCGCTCCCGGGCTTCTTTCGGCAGAAGCGGCGCTAAGAGAGCACTGTGAGCGGTACAATCGTCTTTGCGCGAAGAAGCCGCTTCTTCGGCTCCGGGTGCCGGAGAGAGCGGCAGCATCGGAAAGGTGAAGAAGGAAGCTGTACAACACTGGGATTGTGTGCGCAGCTTGCCAACTGATAGAAAACAGTACCTTACCACTTTCCTGACGTTTCCAATCACATGAATATTCGATTGGAAGCTGTTTTGGACAACTTTTCTTTCCTTCATGCCAAACACTTGGCAGACCTCCGTGCAACGTCCAGAACACGATGGGAGATATTTTCTGTGCTCCCGCAGGTTTTCCTTGCCAGACAGAGTGGAAAAGCTTTCTGCTAGGATGTAGACCACAAAAGACGCTAAAGACGAAGGTACGATGCTCTCCGGAGCTAAGAGCCGCTCCCGGGCTTCTTTCGGCAGAAGCGGCGCTAAGAGAGCACTGTGAGCGGTACAATCGTCTTTGCGCGAAGAAGCCGCTTCTTCGGCTCCGGGAGCCGGAGAGAGCGGCAGCATCGGAAAGGTGAAGAAGGAAGCTGTACAACACTGGGATTGTGTGCGCAGCTTGCCAACTGATAGAAAACAGTACCTTACCACTTTCCTGACGTTTCCAATCACATGAATATTCGATTGGAAGCTGTTTTGGACAACTTTTCTTTCCTTCATGCCAAACACTTGGCAGACCTCCGTGCAACGTCCAGAACACGATGGGAGATGTTTTCTGTGCTCCCGCAGGTTTTCCTTGCCAGACAGAGTGGAAAAGCTTTCTGCTAGGATGTAGACCACAAAAGACGCTAAAGACGAAGGTACGATGCTCTCCGGAGCTAAGAGCCGCTCCCGGGCTTCTTTCGGCAGAAGCGGCGCTAAGAGAGCACTGTGAGCAGTACAATCGTCTTTGCGCGAAGAAGCCGCTTCTTCGGCTCCGGGAGCCGGAGAGAGCGGCAGCATCGGAAAGGTGAAGAAGGAAGCTGTACAACACTGGGATTGTGTGCGCAGCTTGCCAAGTGATAGAAAACAGTACCTTACCACTTTCCTGACGTTTCCAATCACATGAATATTCGATTGGAAGCTGTTTTGGACAACTTTTCTTTCCTTCATGCCAAGCACTTGGCAGACCTCCGTGCAACGTCCAGAACACGATGGGAGATGTTTTCTGTGCTCCCGCAGGTTTTCCTTGCCAGACAGAGTGGAAAAGCTTTCTGCTAGGATGTAGACCACAAAAGACGCTAAAGACGAAGGTACGATGCTCTCCGGAGCTAAGAGCCGCTGCCGGGCTTCTTTCGGCAGAAGCGGCGCTAAGAGAGCACTGTGAGCGGTACAATCGTCTTTGCGCGAAGAAGCCGCTTCTTCGGCTCCGGGAGCCGGAGAGAGCGGCAGCATCGGAAAGGTGAAGAAGGAAGCTGTACAACACTGGGATTGTGTGCGCAGCTTGCCAACTGATAGAAAACAGTACCTTACCACTTTCCTGACGTTTCCAATCACATGAATATTTGATTGGAAGCTGTTTTGGACAACTTTTCTATCCTTCATGCCAAACACTTGGCAGACCTCCGTGCAACGTCCAGAACACGATGGGAGATGTTTTCTGTGCTCCCGCAGGTTTTCCTTGCCACACAGAGTGGAAAAGCTTTCTGCTAGGATGTAGACCACAAAAGACGCTAAAGACGAAAGTTCGATGCTCTCCGGAGCTAAGAGCCGCTCCCGGGCTTCTTTCGGCAGAAGCGGCGCTAAGAGAGCACTGTGAGCGGTACAATCGTCTTTGCGCGAAGAAGCCGCTTCTTCGCTCCGGGAGCCGGAGAGAGCGGCAGCATCGGAAAGGTGAAGAAGGAAGCTGTACAACACTGGGATTGTGTGCGCAGCTTGCCAACTGATAGAAAACAGTACCTTACCACTTTCCTGACGTTTCCAATCACATGAATATTCGATTGGAAGCTGTTTTGGACAACTTTTCTTTCCTTCATGCCAAACACTTGGCAGACCTCTGTGCAACGTCCAGAACACGATGGGAGATGTTTTCTGTGCTCCCACAGGTTTTCCTTGCCAGACAGAGTGGAAAAGCTTTCTGCTAGGATGTAGACCACAAAAGACGCTAAAGACGAAGGTACGATGCTCTCCGGAGCTAAGAGCCGCTCCCGGGCTTCTTTCGGCAGAAGCGGCGCTAAGAGAGCACTGTGAGCGGTACAATCGTCTTTGCGCGAAGAAGCCGCTTCTTCGGCTCCGAGAGCCGGAGAGAGCGGCAGCATCGGAAAGGTGAAGAAGGAAGCTGTACCACACTGGGATTGTGTGCGCAGCTTGCCAACTGATAGAAAACAGTACCTTACACTTTCCTGACGTTTCCAATCACATGAATATTCGATTGGAAGCTGTTTTGGACAACTTTTCTTTCCTTCATGCCAAACACTTGGCAGACCTCCGTGCAACGTCCAGAACACGATGGGAGATGTTTTCTGTGCTCCCGCAGGTTTTCCTTGCCAGACAGAGTGGAAAAGCTTTCTGCTACGATGTAGACCACAAAAGACGCTAAAGACGAAGGTACGATGCTCTCCGGAGCTAAGAGCCGCTCCCGGGCTTCTTTCGGCAGAAGTGGCGCTAAGAGAGCACTGTGAGCGGTACAATCGTCTTTGCGCGAAGAAGCCGCTTCTTCGGCTCCGGGAGCCGGAGAGAGCGGCAGCATCGGAAAGGTGAAGAAGGAAGCTGTACAACACAGGGATTGTGTGCGCAGCTTGCCAACTGATAGAAAACAGTACCTTACCACTTTCCTGACGTTTCCAATCACATGAATATTCGATTGGAAGCTGTTTTGGACAACTTTTCTTTCCTTCATGCCAAACACTTGGCAGACCTCCGTGCAACGTCCAGAACACGATGGGAGATGTTTTCTGTGGTCCCGCAGGTTTTCCTTGCCAGACAGAGTGGAAAAGCTTTCTGCTAGGATGTAGACCACAAAAGACGCTAAAGACGAAGGTACGATGCTCTCCGGAGCTAAGAGCCGCTCCCGGGCTTCTTTCGGCAGAAGCGGCGCTAAGAGAGCACTGTGAGCGGTACAATCGTCTTTGCGCGAAGAAGCCGCTTCTTCGCTCCGGGAGCCGGAGAGAGCGGCAGCATCGGAAAGGTGAAGAAGGAAGCTGTACAACACTGGGATTGTGTGCGCAGCTTGCCAACTGATAGAAAACAGTACCTTACCACTTTCCTGACGTTTCCAATCACATGAATATTCGATTGGAAGCTGTTTTGGACAACTTTTCTTTCCTTCATGCCAAGCACTTGGCAGACCTCTGTGCAACGTCCAGAACACGATGGGAGATGTTTTCTGTGCTCCCACAGGTTTTCCTTGCCAGACAGAGTGGAAAAGCTTTCTGCTAGGATGTAGACCACAAAAGACGCTAAAGACAAAGGTACGATGCTCTCCGGAGCTAAGAGCCGCTCCCGGGCTTCTTTCGGCAGAAGCGGCGCTAAGAGAGCACTGTGAGCGGTACAATCGTCTTTGCGCGAAGAAGCCGCTTCTTCGGCTCCGGGTGCCGGAGAGAGCGGCAGCATCGGAAAGGTGAAGAAGGAAGCTGTATAACACTGGGATTGTGTGCGCAGCTTGCCAACTGATAGAAAACAGTACCTTACCACTTTCCTGACGTTTCCAATCACATGAATATTCGATTGGAAGCTGTTTTGGACAACTTTTCTTTCCTTCATGCCAAACACTTGGCAGACCTCCGTGCAACGTCCAGAACACGATGGGAGATATTTTCTGTGCTCCCGCAGGTTTTCCTTGCCAGACAGAGTGGAAAAGCTTTCTGCTAGGATGTAGACCACAAAAGACGCTAAAGACGAAGGTACGATGCTCTCCGGAGCTAAGAGCCGCTCCCGGGCTTCTTTCGGCAGAAGCGGCGCTAAGAGAGCACTGTGAGCGGTACAATCGTCTTTGCGCGAAGAAGCCGCTTCTTCGGCTCCGGGAGCCGGAGAGAGCGGCAGCATCGGAAAGGTGAAGAAGGAAGCTGTACAACACTGGGATTGTGTGCGCAGCTTGCCAACTGATAGAAAACAGTACCTTACCACTTTCCTGACGTTTCCAATCACATGAATATTCGATTGGAAGCTGTTTTGGACAACTTTTCTTTCCTTCATGCCAGGCACTTGGCAGACCTCCGTGCAACGTCCAGAACACGATGGGAGATGTTTTCTGTGCTCCCACAGGTTTTCCTTGCCAGACAGAGTGGAAAAGCTTTCTGCTAGGATGTAGACCACAAAAGACGCTAAAGACGAAGGTACGATGCTCTCCGGAGCTAAGAGCCGCTCCCGGGCTTCTTTCGGCAGAAGCGGCGCTAAGAGAGCACTGTGAGCGGTACAATCGTCTTTGCGCGAAGAAGCCGCTTCTTCGGCTCCGGGAGCCGGAGAGAGCGGCAGCATCGGAAAGGTGAAGAAGGAAGCTGTACAACACTGGGATTGTGTGCGCAGCTTGCCAACTGATAGAAAACAGTACCTTACCACTTTCCTGACGTTTCCAATCACATGAATATTCGATTGGAAGCTGTTTTGGACAACTTTTCTTTCCTTCATGCCAAACACTTGGCAGACCTCCGTGCAACGTCCAGAACACGATGGGAGATGTTTTCTGTGCTCCCGCAGGTTTTCCTTGCCAGACAGAGTGGAAAAGCTTTCTGCTAGGATGTAGACCACAAAAGACGCTAAAGACGAAGGTACGATGCTCTCCGGAGCTAAGCGCCCCTCCCGGGCTTCTTTCGGCAGAAGCGGCGCTAAGAGAGCACTGTGAGCGGTACAATCGTCTTTGCGCGAAGAAGCCGCTTCTTCGGCTCCGGGAGCCGGAGAGAGCGGCAGCATCGGAAAGGTGAAGAAGGAAGCTGTACAACACTGGGATTGTGTGCGCAGCTTGCCAACTGATAGAAAACAGTACCTTACCACTTTCCTGACGTTTCCAATCACATGAATATTCGATTGGAAGCTGTTTTGGACAACTTTTCTTTCCTTCATGCCAAACACTTGGCAGACCTCCGTGCAACGTCCAGAACACGATGGGAGATGTTTTCTGTGCTCCCGCAGGTTTTCCTTGCCAGACAGAGTGGAAAAGCTTTCTGCTAGGATGTAGACCACAAAAGACGCTAAAGACGAAGGTACGATGCTCTCCGGAGCTAAGCGCCGCTCCCGGGCTTCTTTCGGCAGAAGCGGCGCTAAGAGAGCACTGTGAGCGGTACAATCGTCTTTGCGCGAAGAAGCCGCTTCTTCGGCTCTGGGAGCCGGAGAGAGCGGCAGCATCGGAAAGGTGAAGAAGGAAGCTGTACAACACTGGGATTGTGTGCGCAGCTTGCCAACTGATAGAAAACAGTACCTTACCACTTTCCTGACGTTTCCAATCACATGAATATGCCATTGGAAGCTGTTTTGGACAACTTTCCTTTCCTTCATGCCAAACACTTGGCAGACCTCCGTGCAACGTCCAGAACACGATGGGAGATGTTTTCTGTGCTCCCGCAGGTTTTCCTTGCCAGACAGAGTGGAAAAGCTTTCTGCTAGGATGTAGACCACAAAAGACGCTAAAGACGAAAGTTCGATGCTCTCCGGAGCTAAGAGCCGCTCCCGGGCTTCTTTCGGCAGAAGCGGCGCTAAGAGAGCACTGTGAGCGGTACAATCGTCTTTGCGCGAAGAAGCCGCTTCTTCGCTCCGGGAGCCGGAGAGAGCGGCAGCATCGGAAAGGTGAAGAAGGAAGCTGTACAACACTGGGATTGTGTGCGCAGCTTGCCAACTGATAGAAAACAGTACCTTACCACTTTCCTGACGTTTCCAATCACATGAATATTCGATTGGAAGCTGTTTTGGACAACTTTTCTTTCCTTCATGCCAAGCACTTGGCAGACCTCTGTGCAACGTCCAGAACACGATGGGAGATGTTTTCTGTGCTCCCGCAGGTTTTCCTTGCCAGACAGAGTGGAAAAGCTTTCTGCTAGGATGTAGACCACAAAAGACGCTAAAGACGAAGGTACGATGCTCTCCGGAGCTAAGAGCCGCTCCCGGGCTTCTTTCGGCAGAAGCGGCGCTAAGAGAGCACTGTGAGCGGTACAATCGTCTTTGCGCGAAGAAGCCGCTTCTTCGGCTCCGGGAGCCGGAGAGAGCGGCAGCATCGGAAAGGTGAAGAAGGAAGCTGTACAACACTGGGATTGTGTGCGCAGCTTGCCAACTGATAGAAAACAGTACCTTACCACTTTCCTGACGTTTCCAATCACATGAATATTCGATTGGAAGCTGTTTTGGACAACTTTTCTTTCCTTCATGCCAAGCACTTGGCAGACCTCCGTGCAACGTCCAGAACACGATGGGAGATGTTTTCTGTGCTCCCACAGGTTTTCCTTGCCAGACAGAGTGGAAAAGCTTTCTGCTAGGATGTAGACCACAAAAGACGCTAAAGACGAAGGTACGATGCTCTCCGGAGCTAAGAGCCGCTCCCGGGCTTCTTTCGGCAGAAGCGGCGCTAAGAGAGCACTGTGAGCGGTACAATGGTCTTTGCGCGAAGAAGCCGCTTCTTCGGCTCCGGGAGCCGGAGAGAGCGGCAGCATCGGAAAGGTGAAGAAGGAAGCTGTACAACACTGGGATTGTGTGCGCAGCTTGCCAACTGATAGAAAACAGTACCTTACACTTTCCTGACGTTTCCAATCACATGAATATTCGATTGGAAGCTGTTTTGGACAACTTTTCTTTCCTTCATGCCAAACACTTGGCAGACCTCCGTGCAACGTCCAGAACACGATGGGAGATGTTTTCTGTGCTCCCGCAGGTTTTCCTTGCCAGACAGAGTGGAAAAGCTTTCTGCTAGGATGTAGACCACAAAAGACGCTAAAGACGAAGGTACGATGCTCTCCGGAGCTAAGAGCCGCTCCCGGGCTTCTTTCGGCAGAAGCGGCACTAAGAGAGCACTGTGAGCGGTACAATCGTCTTTGCGCGAAGAAGCCGCTTCTTCGGCTCCGGGAGCCGGAGAGAGCGGCAGCATCGGAAAGGTGAAGAAGGAAGCTGTACAACACTGGGATTGTGTGCGCAGCTTGCCAACTGATAGAAAACAGTACCTTACCACTTTCCTGACGTTTCCAATCACATGAATATTCGATTGGAAGCTGTTTTGGACAACTTTTCTTTCCTTCATGCCAAACACTTGGCAGACCTCCGTGCAACGTCCAGAACACGATGGGAGATGTTTTCTGTGGTCCCGCAGGTTTTCCTTGCCAGACAGAGTGGAAAAGCTTTCTGCTAGGATGTAGACCACAAAAGACGCTAAAGACGAAGGTACGATGCTCTCCGGAGCTAAGAGCCGCTCCCGGGCTTCTTTCGGCAGAAGCGGCGCTAAGAGAGCACTGTGAGCGGTACAATCGTCTTTGCGCGAAGAAGCCGCTTCTTCGCTCCGGGAGCCGGAGAGAGCGGCAGCATCGGAAAGGTGAAGAAGGAAGCTGTACAACACTGGGATTGTGTGCGCAGCTTGCCAACTGATAGAAAACAGTACCTTACCACTTTCCTGACGTTTCCAATCACATGAATATTCGATTGGAAGCTGTTTTGGACAACTTTTCTTTCCTTCATGCCAAGCACTTGGCAGACCTCTGTGCAACGTCCAGAACACGATGGGAGATGTTTTCTGTGCTCCCGCAGGTTTTCCTTGCCAGACAGAGTGGAAAAGCTTTCTGCTAGGATGTAGACCACAAAAGACGCTAAAGACAAAGGTACGATGCTCTCCGGAGCTAAGAGCCGCTCCCGGGCTTCTTTCGGCAGAAGCGGCGCTAAGAGAGCACTGTTAGCGGTACAATCGTCTTTGCACGAAGAAGCCGCTTCTTCGGCTCCGGGAGCCGGAGAGAGCGGCAGCATCGGAAAGGTGAAGAAGGAAGCTGTACAACACTGGGATTGTGTGCGCAGCTTGCCAACTGATAGAAAACAGTACCTTACCACTTTCCTGACGTTTCCAATCACATGAATATTCGATTGGAAGCTGTTTTGGACAACTTTTCTTTCCTTCATGCCAAACACTTGGCAGACCTCCGTGCAACGTCCAGAACACGATGGGAGATATTTTCTGTGCTCCCGCAGGTTTTCCTTGCCAGACAGAGTGGAAAAGCTTTCTGCTAGGATGTAGACCACAAAAGACGCTAAAGACGAAGGTACGATGCTCTCCGGAGCTAAGAGCCGCTCCCGGGCTTCTTTCGGCAGAAGCGGCGCTAAGAGAGCACTGTGAGCGGTACAATCGTCTTTGCGCGAAGAAGCCGCTTCTTCGGCTCCGGGAGCCGGAGAGAGCGGCATGATCGGAAAGGTGAAGAAGGAAGCTGTACAACACTGGGATTGTGTGCGCAGCTTGCCAACTGATAGAAAACAGTACCTTACCACTTTCCTGACGTTTCCAATCACATGAATATTCGATTGGAAGCTGTTTTGGACAACTTTTCTTTCCTTCATGCCAAACACTTGGCAGACCTCCGTGCAACGTCCAGAACACGATGGGAGATGTTTTCTGTGCTCCCACAGGTTTTCCTTGCCAGACAGAGTGGAAAAGCTTTCTGCTAGGATGTAGACCACAAAAGACGCTAAAGACGAAGGTACGATGCTCTCCGGAGCTAAGAGCCGCTCCCGGGCTTCTTTCGGCAGAAGCGGCGCTAAGAGAGCACTGTGAGCGGTACAATGGTCTTTGCGCGAAGAAGCCGCTTCTTCGGCTCCGGGAGCCGGAGAGAGCGGCAGCATCGGAAAGGTGAAGAAGGAAGCTGTACAACACTGGGATTGTGTGCGCAGCTTGCCAACTGATAGAAAACAGTACCTTACCACTTTCCTGACGTTTCCAATCACATGAATATTCGATTGGAAGCTGTTTTGGACAACTTTTCTTTCCTTCATGCCAAACACTTGGCAGACCTCCGTGCAACGTCCAGAAGACGATGGGAGATGTTTTCTGCGCTCCCGCAGGTTTTCCTTGCCAGACAGAGTGGAAAAGCTTTCTGCTAGGATGTAGACCACAAAAGACGCTAAAGACGAAGGTACGATGCTCTCCGGAGCTAAGCGCCGCTCCCGGGCTTCTTTCGGCAGAAGCGGCGCTAAGAGAGCACTGTGAGCGGTACAATCGTCTTTGCGCGAAGAAGCCGCTTCTTCGGCTCCGGGAGCCGGAGAGAGCGGCAGCATCGGAAAGGTGAAGAAGGAAGCTGTACAACACTGGGATTGTGTGCGCAGCTTGCCAACTGATAGAAAACAGTACCTTACCACTTTCCTGACGTTTCCAATCACATGAATATTCGATTGGAAGCTGTTTTGGACAACTTTTCTTTCCTTCATGCCAAACACTTGGCAGACCTCCGTGCAACATCCAGAACACGATGGGAGATGTTTTCTGTGCTCCCGCAGGTTTTCCTTGCCAGACAGAGTGGAAAAGCTTTCTGCTAGGATGTAGACCACAAAAGACGCTAAAGACGAAGGTACGATGCTCTCCGGAGCTAAGCGCCGCTCCCGGGCTTCTTTCAGCAGAAGCGGCGCTAAGAGAGCACTGTGAGCGGTACAATCGTCTTTGCGCAAAGAAGCCGCTTCTTCGGCTCCGGGAGCCGGAGAGAGCGGCAGCATCGGAAAGGTGAAGAAGGAAGCTGTACAACACTGGGATTGTGTGCGCAGCTTGCCAACTGATAGAAAACAGTACCTTACCACTTTCCTGACGTTTCCAATCACATGAATATTCGATTGGAAGCTGTTTTGGACAACTTTTCTTTCCTTCATGCCAAACACTCGTCAGACCTCCGTGCAACGTCCAGAACACGATGGGAGATGTTTTTTGTGCTCCCGCAGGTTTTCCTTGCCAGACAGAGTGAAAATGCTTTCTGCTAGGATGTAGACCACAAAAGACGCTAAAGACGAAGGTACGATGCTCTCCGGAGCTAAGCGCCGCTCCCGGGCTTCTTTCGGCAGAAGCGGCGCTAAGAGAGCACTGTGAGCGGTACAATCGTCTTTGCGCGAAGAAGCCGCTTCTTCGGCTCCGGGAGCCGGAGAGAGCGGCAGCATCGGAAAGGTGAAGAAGGAAGATGTACAACACTGGGATTGTGTGCGCAGCTTGCCAACTGATAGAAAACAGTACCTTACCACTTTCCTGACGTTTCCAATCACATGAATATTCGATTGGAAGCTGTTTTGGACAACTTTTCTTTCCTTCATGCCAAGCACTTGGCAGACCTCCGTGCAACGTCCAGAACACGATGGGAGATGTTTTCTGTGCTCCCGCAGGTTTTCCTTGCCAGACAGAGTGGAAAAGCTTTCTGCTAGGATGTAGACCACAAAAGACGCTAAAGACGAAGGTACGATGCTCTCCGGAGCTAAGAGCCGCTCCCGGGCTTCTTTCGGCAGAAGCGGCACTAAGAGAGCACTGTGAGCGGTACAATGGTCTTTGCGCGAAGAAGCCGCTTCTTCGGCTCCGGGAGCCGGAGAGAGCGGCAGCATCGGAAAGGTGAAGAAGGAAGCTGTACAACACTGGGATTGTGTGCGCAGCTTGCCAACTGATAGAAAACAGTACCTTACACTTTCCTGACGTTTCCAATCACATGAATATTCGATTGGAAGCTGTTTTGGACAACTTTTCTTTCCTTCATGCCAAACACTTGGCAGACCTCCGTGCAATGTCCAGAACACGATGGGAGATGTTTTCTGTGCTCCCGCAGGTTTTCCTTGCCAGACAGAGTGGAAAAGCTTTCTGCTAGGATGTAGACCACAAAAGACGCTAAAGACGAAGGTACGATGCTCTCCGGAGCTAAGAGCCGCTCCCGGGCTTCTTTCGCCAGAAGCGGCGCTAAGAGAGCACTGTGAGCGGTACAATCGTCTTTGCGCGAAGAAGCCGCTTCTTCGGCTCCGGGAGCCGGAGAGAGCGGCAGCATCGGAAAGGTGAAGAAGGAAGCTGTACAACACTGGGATTGTGTGCGCAGCTTGCCAACTGATAGAAAACAGTACCTTACCACTTTCCTGACGTTTCCAATCACATGAATATTCGATTGGAAGCTGTTTTGGACAACTTTTCTTTCCTTCATGCCAAGCACTTGGCAGACCTCCGTGCAACGTCCAGAACACGATGGGAGATGTTTTCTGTGCTCCCGCAGGTTTTCCTTGCCAGACAGAGTGGAAAAGCTTTCTGCTAGGATGTAGACCACAAAAGACGCTAAAGACGAAGGTACGATGCTCTCCGGAGCTAAGAGCCGCTCCCGGGCTTCTTTCGGCAGAAGCGGCGCTAAGAGAGCACTGTGAGCGGTACAATCGTCTTTGCGCGAAGAAGCCGCTTCTTCGGCTCCGGGAGCCGGAGAGAGCGGCAGCATCGGAAAGGTGAAGAAGGAAGCTGTACAACACTGGGATTGTGTGCGCAGCTTGCCAACTGATAGAAAACAGTACCTTACCACTTTCCTGACGTTTCCAATCACATGAATATTCGATTGGAAGCTGTTTTGGACAACTTTTCTTTCCTTCATGCCAAACACTTGGCAGACCTTCGTGCAACGTCCAGAACACGATGGGAGATGTTTTCTGTGCTCCCGCAGGTTTTCCTTGCCAGACAGAGTGGAAAAGCTTTCTGCTAGGATGTAGACCACAAAAGCCGCTAAAGACGAAGGTACGATGCTGTCCGGAGCTAAGAGCCGCTCCCGGGCTTCTTTCGGCAGAAGCGGCGCTAAGAGAGCACTGTGAGCGGTACAATCGTCTTTGCGCGAAGAAGCCGCTTTTTCGGCTCCGGGAGCCGGAGAGAGCGGCAGCATCGGAAAGGTGAAGAAGGAAGCTGTACAACACTGGGATTGTGTGCGCAGCTTGCCAACTGATAGAAAACAGTACCTTACCACTTTCCTGACGTTTCCAATCACATGAATATTCGATTGGAATCTGTTTTGGACAACTTTTCTTTCCTTCATGCCAAACACTTGGCAGACCTTCGTGCAACGTCCAGAACACGATGGGAGATGTTTTCTGTGCTCCCGCAGGTTTTCCTTGCCAGACAGAGTGGAAAAGCTTTCTGCTAGGATGTAGACCGCAAAAGACGCAAAGACGAAGGTACGATGCTCTCCGGAGCTAAGAGCCGCTCCCGGGCTTCTTTCGGCAGAAGCGGCGCTAAGAGAGCACTGTGAGCGGTACAATCGTCTTTGCGCGAAGAAGCCGCTTCTTCGGCTCCGGGAGCCGGAGAGAGCGGCAGCATCGGAAAGGTGAAGAAGGAAGCTGTACAACACTGGGATTGTGTGCGCAGCTTGCCAACTGATAGAAAACAGTACCTTACCACTTTCCTGACGTTTCCAATCACATGAATATTCGATTGGAAGCTGTTTTGGACAACTTTTCTTTCCTTCATGCCAAGCACTTGGCAGACCTCCGTGCAACGTCCAGAACACGATGGGAGATGTTTTCTGTGCTCCCGCAGGTTTTCCTTGCCAGACAGAGTGGAAAAGCTTTCTGCTAGGATGTAGACCACAAAAGACGCTAAAGACGAAGGTACGATGCTCTCCAGAGCTAAGAGCCGCTCCCGGGCTTCTTTCGGCAGAAGCGGCACTAAGAGAGCACTGTGAGCGGTACAATCGTCTTTGCGCGAAGAAGCCGCTTCTTCGGCTCCGGGAGCCGGAGAGAGCGGCAGCATCGGAAAGGTGAAGAAGGAAGCTGTACAACACTGGGATTGTGTGCGCAGCTTGCCAACTGATAGAAAACAGTACCTTACCACTTTCCTGACGTTTCCAATCACATGAATATTCGATTGGAAGCTGTTTTGGACAACTTTTCTTTCCTTCATGCCAAACACTTGGCAGACCTCCGTGCAACGTCCAGAACACGATGGGAGATGTTTTCTGTGCTCCCGCAGGTTTTCCTTGCCAGACAGAGTGGAAAAGCTTTCTGCTAGGATGTAGACCACAAAAGACGCTAAAGACGAAGGTACGATGCTCTCCGGAGCTAAGAGCCGCTCCCGGGCTTCTTTCGGCAGAAGCGGCGCTAAGAGAGCACTGTGAGCGGTACAATCGTCTTTGCGCGAAGAAGCCGCTTCTTCGGCTCCGGGAGCCGGAGAGAGCGGCAGCATCGGAAAGGTGAAGAAGGAAGCTGTACAACACTGGGATTGTGTGCGCAGCTTGCCAACTGATAGAAAACAGTACCTTACCACTTTCCTGACGTTTCCAATCACATGAATATTCGATTGGAAGCTGTTTTGGACAACTTTTCTTTCCTTCATGCCAAGCACTTGGCAGACCTCCGTGCAACGTCCAGAACACGATGGGAGATGTTTTCTGTGCTCCCGCAGGTTTTCCTTGCCAGACAGAGTGGAAAAGCTTTCTGCTAGGATGTAGACTACAAAAGACGCTAAAGACGAAGGTACGATGCTCTCCGGAGCTAAGAGCCGCTCCCGGGCTTCTTTCGGCAGAAGCGGCGCTAAGAGAGCACTGTGAGCGGTACAATGGTCTTTGCCCGAAGAAGCCGCTTCTTCGGCTCCGGGAGCCGGAGAGAGCGGCAGCATCGGAAAGGTGAAGAAGGAAGCTGTACAACACTGGGATTGTGTGCGCAGCTTGCCAACTGATAGAAAACAGTACCTTACCACTTTCCTGACGTTTCCAATCACATGAATATTCGATTGGAAGCTGTTTTGGACAACTTTTCTTTCCTTCATGCCAAGCACTTGGCAGACCTCCGTGCAACGTCCAGAACACGATGGGAGATGTTTTCTGTGCTCCCGCAGGTTTTCCTTGCCAGACAGAGTGGAAAAGCTTTCTGCTAGGATGTAGACCACAAAAGACGCTAAAGACGAAGGTACGATGCTCTCCGGAGCTAAGAGCCGCTCCCGGGCTTCTTTCGGCAGAAGCGGCGCTAAGAGAGCACTGTGAGCGGTACAATCGTCTTTGCGCGAAGAAGCCGCTTCTTCGGCTCCGGGAGCCGGAGAGAGCGGCAGCATCGGAAAGGTGAAGAAGGAAGCTGTACAACACTGGGATTGTGTGCGCAGCTTGCCAACTGATAGAAAACAGTACCTTACCACTTTGCTGACGTTTCCAATCACATGAATATTCGATTGGAAGCTGTTTTGGACAACTTTTCTTTCCTTCATGCCAAACACTTGGCAGACCTCCGTGCAACGTCCAGAAGACGATGGGAGATGTTTTCTGCGCTCCCGCAGGTTTTCCTTGCCAGACAGAGTGGAAAAGCTTTCTGCTAGGATGTAGACCACAAAAGACGCTAAAGACGAAGGTACGATGCTCTCCGGAGCTAAGCGCCGCTCCCGGGCTTCTTTCGGCAGAAGCGGCGCTAAGAGAGCACTGTGAGCGGTACAATCGTCTTTGCGCGAAGAAGCCGCTTCTTCGGCTCCGGGAGCCGGAGAGAGCGGCAGCATGGGAAAGGTGAAGAAGGAAGCTGTACAACACTGGGATTGTGTGCGCAGCTTGCCAACTGATAGAAAACAGTACCTTACCACTTTCCTGACGTTTCCAATCACATGAATATTCGATTGGAAGCTGTTTTGGACAACTTTTCTTTCCTTCATGCCAAACACTTGGCAGACCTCCGTGCAACATCCAGAACACGATGGGAGATGTTTTCTGTGCTCCCGCAGGTTTTCCTTGCCAGACAGAGTGGAAAAGCTTTCTGCTAGGATGTAGACCACAAAAGACGCTAAAGACGAAGGTACGATGCTCTCCGGAGCTAAGCGCCGCTCCCGGGCTTCTTTCAGCAGAAGCGGCGCTAAGAGAGCACTGTGAGCGGTACAATCGTCTTTGCGCGAAGAAGCCGCTTCTTCGGCTCCGGGAGCCGGAGAGAGCGGCAGCATCGGAAAGGTGAAGAAGGAAGCTGTACAACACTGGGATTGTGTGCGCAGCTTGCCAACTGATAGAAAACAGTACCTTACCACTTTCCTGACGTTTCGAATCACATGAATATTCGATTGGAAGCTGTTTTGGACAACTTTTCTTTCCTTCATGCCAAACACTCGTCAGACCTCCGTGCAACGTCCAGAACACGATGGGAGATGTTTTTTGTGCTCCCGCAGGTTTTCCTTGCCAGACAGAGTGAAAATGCTTTCTGCTAGGATGTAGACCGCAAAAGACGCTAAAGACGAAGGTACGATGCTCTCCGGAGCTAAGCGCCGCTCCCGGGCTTCTTTCGGCAGAAGCGGCGCTAAGAGAGCACTGTGAGCGGTACAATCGTCTTTGCGCGAAGAAGCCGCTTCTTCGGCTCCGGGAGCCGGAGAGAGCGGCAGCATCGGAAAGGTGAAGAAGGAAGATGTACAACACTGGGATTGTGTGCGCAGCTTGCCAACTGATAGAAAACAGTACCTTACCACTTTCCTGACGTTTCCAATCACATGAATATTCGATTGGAAGCTGTTTTGGACAACTTTTCTTTCCTTCATGCCAAGCACTTGGCAGACCTCCGTGCAATGTCCAGAACACGATGGGAGATGTTTTCTGTGCTCCCGCAGGTTTTCCTTGCCAGACAGAGTGGAAAAGCTTTCTGCTAGGATGTAGACCACAAAAGACGCTAAAGACGAAGGTACGATGCTCTCCGGAGCTAAGAGCCGCTCCCGGGCTTCTTTCGGCAGAAGCGGCACTAAGAGAGCACTGTGAGCGGTACAATGGTCTTTGCGCGAAGAAGCCGCTTCTTCGGCTCCGGGAGCCGGAGAGAGCGGCAGCATCGGAAAGGTGAAGAAGGAAGCTGTACAACACTGGGATTGTGTGCGCAGCTTGCCAACTGATAGAAAACAGTACCTTACACTTTCCTGACGTTTCCAATCACATGAATATTCGATTGGAAGCTGTTTTGGACAACTTTTCTTTCCTTCATGCCAAACACTTGGCAGACCTCCGTGCAATGTCCAGAACACGATGGGAGATGTTTTCTGTGCTCCCGCAGGTTTTCCTTGCCAGACAGAGTGGAAAAGCTTTCTGCTAGGATGTAGACCACAAAAGACGCTAAAGACGAAGGTACGATGCTCTCCGGAGCTAAGAGCCGCTCCCGGGCTTCTTTCGCCAGAAGCGGCGCTAAGAGAGCACTGTGAGCGGTACAATCGTCTTTGCGCGAAGAAGCCGCTTCTTCGGCTCCGGGAGCCGGAGAGAGCGGCAGCATCGGAAAGGTGAAGAAGGAAGCTGTACAACACTGGGATTGTGTGCGCAGCTTGCAAACTGATAGAAAACAGTACCTTACCACTTTCCTGACGTTTCCAATCACATGAATATTCGATTGGAAGCTGTTTTGGACAACTTTTCTTTCCTTCATGCCAAGCACTTGGCAGACCTCCGTGCAACGTCCAGAACACGATGGGAGATGTTTTCTGTGCTCCCGCAGGTTTTCCTTGCCAGACAGAGTGGAAAAGCTTTCTGCTAGGATGTAGACCACAAAAGACGCTAAAGACGAAGGTACGATGCTCTCCGGAGCTAAGAGCCGCTCCCGGGCTTCTTTCGGCAGAAGCGGCGCTAAGAGAGCACTGTGAGCGGTACAATCGTCTTTGCGCGAAGAAGCCGCTTCTTCGGCTCCGGGAGCCGGAGAGAGCGGCAGCATCGGAAAGGTGAAGAAGGAAGCTGTACAACACTGGGATTGTGTGCGCAGCTTGCCAACTGATAGAAAACAGTACCTTACCACTTTCCTGACGTTTCCAATCACATGAATATTCGATTGGAAGCTGTTTTGGACAACTTTTCTTTCCTTCATGCCAAACACTTGGCAGACCTTCGTGCAACGTCCAGAACACGATGGGAGATGTTTTCTGTGCTCCCGCAGGTTTTCCTTGCCAGACAGAGTGGAAAAGCTTTCTGCTAGGATGTAGACCACAAAAGCCGCTAAAGACGAAGGTACGATGCTGTCCGGAGCTAAGAGCCGCTCCCGGGCTTCTTTCGGCAGAAGCGGCGCTAAGAGAGCACTGTGAGCGGTACAATCGTCTTTGCGCGAAGAAGCCGCTTTTTCGGCTCCGGGAGCCGGAGAGAGCGGCAGCATCGGAAAGGTGAAGAAGGAAGCTGTACAACACTGGGATTGTGTGCGCAGCTTGCCAACTGATAGAAAACAGTACCTTACCACTTTCCTGACGTTTCCAATCACATGAATATTCGATTGGAATCTGTTTTGGACAACTTTTCTTTCCTTCATGCCAAACACTTGGCAGACCTTCGTGCAACGTCCAGAACACGATGGGAGATGTTTTCTGTGCTCCCGCAGGTTTTCCTTGCCAGACAGAGTGGAAAAGCTTTCTGCTAGGATGTAGACCGCAAAAGACGCAAAGACGAAGGTACGATGCTCTCCGGAGCTAAGAGCCGCTCCCGGGCTTCTTTCGGCAGAAGCGGCGCTAAGAGAGCACTGTGAGCGGTACAATCGTCTTTGCGCGAAGAAGCCGCTTCTTCGGCTCCGGGAGCCGGAGAGAGCGGCAGCATCGGAAAGGTGAAGAAGGAAGCTGTACAACACTGGGATTGTGTGCGCAGCTTGCCAACTGATAGAAAACAGTACCTTACCACTTTCCTGACGTTTCCAATCACATGAATATTCGATTGGAAGCTGTTTTGGACAACTTTTCTTTCCTTCATGCCAAGCACTTGGCAGACCTCCGTGCAACGTCCAGAACACGATGGGAGATGTTTTCTGTGCTCCCGCAGGTTTTCCTTGCCAGACAGAGTGGAAAAGCTTTCTGCTAGGATGTAGACCACAAAAGACGCTAAAGACGAAGGTACGATGCTCTCCGGAGCTAAGAGCCGCTCCCGGGCTTCTTTCGGCAGAAGCGGCACTAAGAGAGCACTGTGAGCGGTACAATCGTCTTTGCGCGAAGAAGCCGCTTCTTCGGCTCCGGGAGCCGGAGAGAGCGGCAGCATCGGAAAGGTGAAGAAGGAAGCTGTACAACACTGGGATTGTGTGCGCAGCTTGCCAACTGATAGAAAACAGTACCTTACCACTTTCCTGACGTTTCCAATCACATGAATATTCGATTGGAAGCTGTTTTGGACAACTTTTCTTTCCTTCATGCCAAACACTTGGCAGACCTCCGTGCAACGTCCAGAACACGATGGGAGATGTTTTCTGTGCTCCCGCAGGTTTTCCTTGCCAGACAGAGTGGAAAAGCTTTCTGCTAGGATGTAGACCACAAAAGACGCTAAAGACGAAGGTACGATGCTCTCCGGAGCTAAGAGCCGCTCCCGGGCTTCTTTCGGCAGAAGCGGCGCTAAGAGAGCACTGTGAGCGGTACAATCGTCTTTGCGCGAAGAAGCCGCTTCTTCGGCTCCGGGAGCCGGAGAGAGCGGCAGCATCGGAAAGGTGAAGAAGGAAGCTGTACAACACTGGGATTGTGTGCGCAGCTTGCCAACTGATAGAAAACAGTACCTTACCACTTTCCTGACGTTTCCAATCACATGAATATTCGATTGGAAGCTGTTTTGGACAACTTTTCTTTCCTTCATGCCAAGCACTTGGCAGACCTCCGTGCAACGTCCAGAACACGATGGGAGATGTTTTCTGTGCTCCCGCAGGTTTTCCTTGCCAGACAGAGTGGAAAAGCTTTCTGCTAGGATGTAGACTACAAAAGACGCTAAAGACGAAGGTACGATGCTCTCCGGAGCTAAGAGCCGCTCCCGGGCTTCTTTCGGCAGAAGCGGCGCTAAGAGAGCACTGTGAGCGGTACAATGGTCTTTGCCCGAAGAAGCCGCTTCTTCGGCTCCGGGAGCCGGAGAGAGCGGCAGCATCGGAAAGGTGAAGAAGGAAGCTGTACAACACTGGGATTGTGTGCGCAGCTTGCCAACTGATAGAAAACAGTACCTTACCACTTTCCTGACGTTTCCAATCACATGAATATTCGATTGGAAGCTGTTTTGGACAACTTTTCTTTCCTTCATGCCAAGCACTTGGCAGACCTCCGTGCAACGTCCAGAACACGATGGGAGATGTTTTCTGTGCTCCCGCAGGTTTTCCTTGCCAGACAGAGTGGAAAAGCTTTCTGCTAGGATGTAGACCACAAAAGACGCTAAAGACGAAGGTACGATGCTCTCCGGAGCTAAGAGCCGCTCCCGGGCTTCTTTCGGCAGAAGCGGCGCTAAGAGAGCACTGTGAGCGGTACAATGGTCTTTGCGCGAAGAAGCCGCTTCTTCGGCTCCGGGAGCCGGAGAGAGCGGCAGCATCGGAAAGGTGAAGAAGGAAGCTGTACAACACTGGGATTGTGTGCGCAGCTTGCCAACTGATAGAAAACAGTACCTTACCACTTTGCTGACGTTTCCAATCACATGAATATTCGATTGGAAGCTGTTTTGGACAACTTTTCTTTCCTTCATGCCAAGCACTTGGCAGACCTCCGTGCAACGTCCAGTACACGATGGGAGATGTTTTCTGTGCTCCCGCAGGTTTTCCTTGCCAGACAGAGTGGAAAAGCTTTCTGCTAGGATGTAGACCACAAAAGACGCTAAAGACGAAGGTACGATGCTCTCCGGAGCTAAGAGCCGCTCCCGGGCTTCTTTCGGCAGAAGCGGCGCTAAGAGAGCACTGTGAGCGGTACAATCGTCTTTGCGCGAAGAAGCCGCTTCTTCGGCTCCGGGAGCCGGAGAGAGCGGCAGCATCGGAAAGGTGAAGAAGGAAGCTGTACAACACTGGGATTGTGTGCGCAGCTTGCCAACTGATAGAAAACAGTACCTTACCACTTTCCTGACGTTTCCAATCACATGAATATTCGATTGGAAGCTGTTTTGGACAACTTTTCTTTCCTTCATGCCAAACACTTGGCAGACCTTCGTGCAACGTCCAGAACACGATGGGAGATGTTTTCTGTGCTCCCGCAGGTTTTCCTTGCCAGACAGAGTGGAAAAGCTTTCTGCTAGGATGTAGACCACAAAAGACGCTAAAGACGAAGGTACGATGCTGTCCGGAGCTAAGAGCCGCTCCCGGGCTTCTTTCGGCAGAAGCGGCGCTAAGAGAGCACTGTGAGCGGTACAATCGTCTTTGCGCGAAGAAGCCGCTTCTTCGGCTCCGGGAGCCGGAGAGAGCGGCAGCATCGGAAAGGTGAAGAAGGAAGCTGTACAACACTGGGATTGTGTGCGCAGCTTGCCAACTGATAGAAAACAGTACCTTACCACTTTCGTGAGGTTTCCAATCACATGAATATTCGATTGGAAGCTGTTTTGGACAACTTTTCTTTCCTTCATGCCAAGCACTTGGCAGACCTCCGTGCAACGTCCAGAACACGATGGGAGATGTTTTCTGTGCTCCCGCAGGTTTTCCTTGCCAGACAGAGTGGAAAAGCTTTCTGCTAGGATGTAGACCACAAAAGACGCTAAAGACGCAGGTACGATGCTCTCCGGAGCTAAGAGCCGCTCCCGGGCTTCTTTCGGCAGAAGCGGCGCTAAGAGAGCACTGTGAGCGGTACAATCGTCTTTGCGCGAAGAAGCCGCTTCTTCGGCTCCGGGAGCCGGAGAGAGCGGCAGCATCGGAAAGGTGAAGAAGGAAGCTGTACAACACTGGGATTGTGTGCGCAGCTTGCCAACTGATAGAAAACAGTACCTTACCACTTTCCTGACGTTTCCAATCACATGAATATTCGATTGGAAGCTGTTTTGGACAACTTTTCTTTCCTTCATGCCAAGCACTTGGCAGACCTCCGTGCGACGTCCAGAACACGATGGGAGATGTTTTCTGTGCTCCCGCAGGTTTTCCTTGCCAGACAGAGTGGAAAAGCTTTCTGCTAGGATGTAGACCACAAAAGACGCTAAAGACGAAGGTACGATGCTCTCCGGAGCTAAGAGCCGCTCCCGGGCTTCTTTCGGCAGAAGCGGCGCTAAGAGAGCACTGTGAGCGGTACAATGGTCTTTGCGCGAAGAAGCCGCTTCTTCGGCTCCGGGAGCCGGAGAGAGCGGCAGCATCGGAAAGGTGAAGAAGGAAGCTGTACAACACTGGGATTGTGTGCGCAGCTTGCCAACTGATAGAAAACAGTACCTTACCACTTTCCTGACGTTTCCAATCACATGAATATTCGATTGGAAGCTGTTTTGGACAACTTTTCTTTCCTTCATTCCGAACACTTGGCAGACCTTCGTGCAACGTCCAGAACACGATGGGAGATGTTTTCTGTGCTCCCGCAGGTTTTCCTTGCCAGACAGAGTGGAAAAGCTTTCTGCTAGGATGTAGACCCCAAAAGACGCTAAAGACGAAGGTACGATGCTCTCCGGAGCTAAGAGCCGCTCCCGGGCTTCTTTCGGCAGAAGCGGCGCTAAGAGAGCACTGTGAGCGGTACAATGGTCTTTGCGCGAAGAAGCCGCTTCTTCGGCTCCGGGAGCCGGAGAGAGCGTCAGCATCGGAAAGGTGAAGAAGGAAGCTGTACAACACTGGGATTGTGTGCGCAGCTTGCCAACTGATAGAAAACAGTACCTTACCACTTTCCTGACGTTTCCAATCACATGAATATTCGATTGGAAGCTGTTTTGGACAACTTTTCTTTCCTTCATGCCAAGCACTTGGCAGACCTCCGTGCAACGTCCAGAACACGATGGGAGATGTTTTCTGTGCTCCCGCAGGTTTTCCTTGCCAGACAGAGTGGAAAAGCTTTCTGCTAGGATGTAGACCACAAAAGATGCTAAAGACGAAGGTACGATGCTCTCCGGAGCTAAGAGCCGCTCCCGGGCTTCTTTCGGCAGAAGCGGCGCTAAGAGAGCACTGTGAGCGGTACAATCGTCTTTGCGTGAAGAAGCCGCTTCTTCGGCTCCGGGAGCCGGAGAGAGCGGCAGCATCGGAAAGGTGAAGAAGGAAGCTGTACAACACTGGGATTGTGTGCGCAGCTTGCCAACTGATAGAAAACAGTACCTTACCACTTTCCTGACGTTTCCAATCACATGAATATTCGATTGGAAGCTGTTTTGGACAACTTTTCTTTCCTTCATGCCAAGCACTTGGCAGACCTCCGTGCAACGTCCAGAACACGATGGGAGATGTTTTCTGTGCTCCCGCAGGTTTTCCTTGCCAGACAGAGTGGAAAAGCTTTCTGCTAGGATGTAGACCACAAAAGACGCTAAAGACGAAGGTACGATGCTCTCCGGAGCTGAGAGCCACTCCCGGGCTTCTTTCGGCAGAAGCGGCGTTAAGAGAGCACTGTGAGCGGTACAATCGTCTTTGCGCGAAGAAGCCGCTTCTTCGGCTCCGGGAGCCGGAGAGAGCGGCAGCATCGGAAAGGTGAAGAAGGAAGCTGTACAACACTGGGATTGTGTGCGCAGCTTGCCAACTGATAGAAAACAGTACCTTACCACTTTCCTGACGTTTCCAATCACATGAATATTCGATTGGAAGCTGTTTTGGACAACTTTTCTTTCCTTCATGCCAAACACTTGGCAGACCTCCGTGCAACGTCCAGAACACGATGGGAGATGTTTTCTGTGCTCCCGCAGGTTTTCCTTGCCAGACAGAGTGGAAAAGCTTTCTGCTAGGATGTAGACCCCAAAAGACGCTAAAGACGAAGGTACGATGCTCTCCGGAGCTAAGAGCCGCTCCCGGGCTTCTTTCGGCAGAAGCGGCGCTAAGAGAGCACTGTGAGCGGTACAATCGTCTTTGCGCGAAGAAGCCGCTTCTTCGGCTCCGGGAGCCGGAGAGAGCGGCAGCATCGGAAAGGTGAAGAAGGAAGCTGTACAACACTGGGATTGTGTGCGCAGCTTGCCAACTGATAGAAAACAGTACCTTACCACTTTCCTGACGTTTCCAATCACATGAATATTCGATTGGAAGCTGTTTTGGACAACTTTTCTTTCCTTCATGCCGAACACTTGGCAGACCTTCGTGCAACGTCCAGAACACGATGGGAGATGTTTTCTGTGCTCCCGCAGGTTTTCCTTGCCAGACAGAGTGGAAAAGCTTTCTGCTAGGATGTAGACCACAAAAGACGCTAAAGACGAAGGTACGATGCTCTCCGGAGCTAAGAGCCGCTCCCGGGCTTCTTTCGGCAGAAGCGGCGCTAAGAGAGCACTGTGAGCGGTACAATCGTCTTTGCGCGAAGAAGCCGCTTCTTCGGCTCCGGGAGCCGGAGGGAGCGGCAGAATCGGAAAGGTGAAGAAGGAAGCTGTACCACACTGGGATTGTGTGCGCAGCTTGCCAACTGATAGAAAACAGTACCTTACCACTTTCCTGACGTTTCCAATCACATGAATATTCGATTGGAAGCTGTTTTGGACAACTTTTCTTTCCTTCATGCCAAGCACTTGGCAGACCTCCGTGCAACGTCCAGAACACGATGGGAGATGTTTTCTGTGCTCCCGCAGGTTTTCCTTGCCAGACAGAGTGAAAATGCTTTCTGCTAGGATGTAGACCACAAAAGACGCTAAAGACGAAGGTACGATGCTCTCCGGAGCTAAGAGCCGCTGCCGGGCTTCTTTCGGCAGAAGCGGCGCTAAGAGAGCACTGTGAGCGGTACAATGGTCTTTGCGCGAAGAAGCCGCTTCTTCGGCTCCGGGAGCCGGAGAGAGCGGCAGCATCGGAAAGGTGAAGAAGGAAGCTGTACAACACTGGGATTGTGTGCGCAGCTTGCCAACTGATAGAAAACAGTACCTTACCACTTTCCTGACGTTTCCAATCACATGAATATTCCATTGGAAGCTGTTTTGGACAACTTTTCTTTCCTTCATGCCAAACACTTGGCAGACTTCCGTGCAACGTCCAGAACACGATGGGAGATGTTTTCTGTGCTCCCGCAGGTTTTCCTTGCCAGACAGAGTGGAAAAGCTTTCTGCTAGGATGTAGACCCCAAAAGACGCTAAAGACGAAGGTACGATGCTCTCCGGAGCTAAGAGCCGCTCCCGGGCTTCTTTCGGCAGAAGCGGCGCTAAGAGAGCACTGTGAGCGGTACAATGGTCTTTGCGCGAAGAAGCCGCTTCCGCGGCTCCGGGAGCCGGAGAGAGCGGCAGCATCGGAAAGGTGAAGAAGGAAGCTGTACAACACTGGGATTGTGTGCGCAGCTTGCCAACTGATAGAAAACAGTACCTTACCACTTTCCTGACGTTTCCAATCACATGAATATTCGATTGGAAGCTGTTTTGGACAACTTTTCTTTCCTTCATGCCAAGCACTTGGCAGACCTCCGTGCAACGTCCAGAACACGATGGGAGATGTTTTCTGTGCTCCCGCAGGTTTTCCTTGCCAGACAGAGTGGAAAAGCTTTCTGCTAGGATGTAGACCACAAAAGACGCTAAAGACGAAGGTACGATGCTCTCCGGAGATAAGAGCCGCTCCCGGGCTTCTTTCGGCAGAAGCGGCGCTAAGAGAGCTCTGTGAGCGGTACAATGGTCTTTGCCCGAAGAAGCCGCTTCTTCGGCTCCGGGAGCCGGAGAGAGCGGCAGCATGGGAAAGGTGAAGAAGGAAGCTGTACAACACTGGGATTGTGTGCGCAGCTTGCCAACTGATAGAAAACAGTACCTTACCACTTTCCTGACGTTTCCAATCACATGAATATTCGATTGGAAGCTGTTTTGGACAACTTTTCTTTCTTTCATGCCAAGCACTTGGCAGACCTCCGTGCAACGTCCAGAACACGATGGGAGATGTTTTCTGTGCTCCCGCAGGTTTTCCTTGCCAGACAGAGTGGAAAAGCTTTCTGCTAGGATGTAGACCACAAAAGACGCTAAAGACGAAGGTACGATGCTCTCCGGAGCTAAGAGCCGCTCCCGGGCTTCTTTCGGCAGAAGCGGCGCTAAGAGAGCACTGTGAGCGGTACAATCGTCTTTGCCCGAAGAAGCCGCTTCTTTGGCTCCGGGAGCCGGAGAGAGCGGCAGCATCGGAAAGGTGAAGAAGGAAGCTGTACAACACTGGGATTGTGTGCGCAGCTTGCCAACTGATAGAAAACAGTACCTTACCACTTTCCTGACGTTTCCAATCACATGAATATTCGATTGGAAGCTGTTTTGGACAACTTTTCTTTCCTTCATGCCAAACACTTGGCAGACCTTCGTGCAACGTCCAGAACACGATGGGAGATGTTTTCTGTGCTCCCGCAGGTTTTCCTTGCCAGACAGAGTGGAAAAGCTTTCTGCTAGGATGTAGACCACAAAAGACGCTAAAGACGAAGGTACGATGCTCTCCGGAGCTAAGAGCCGCTCCCGGGCTTCTTTCGGCAGAAGCGGCGCTAAGAGAGCACTGTGAGCGGTACAATGGTCTTTGCGCGAAGAAGCCGCTTCTTCGGCTCCGGGAGCCGGAGAGAGCGGCAGCATCGGAAAGGTGAAGAAGGAAGCTGTACAACACTGGGATTGTGTGCGCAGCTTGCCAACTGATAGAAAACAGTACCTTACCACTTTCGTGAGGTTTCCAATCACATGAATATTCGATTGGAAGCTGTTTTGGACAACTTTTCTTTCCTTCATGCCAAGCACTTGGCAGACCTCCGTGCAACGTCCAGAACACGATGGGAGATGTTTTCTGTGCTCCCGCAGGTTTTCCTTGCCAGACAGAGTGGAAAAGCTTTCTGCTAGGATGTAGACCACAAAAGACGCTAAAGACGAAGGTACGATGCTCTCCGGAGCTAAGAGCCGCTCCCGGGCTTCTTTCGGCAGAAGCGGCGCTAAGAGAGCACTGTGAGCGGTACAATGGTCTTTGCGCGAAGAAGCCGCTTCTTCGGCTCCGGGAGCCGGAGAGAGCGGCAGCATCGGAAAGGTGAAGAAGGAAGCTGTACAACACTGGGATTGTGTGCGCAGCTTGCCAACTGATAGAAAACAGTACCTTACCACTTTCCTGACGTTTCCAATCACATGAATATTCGATTGGAAGCTGTTTTGGACAACTTTTCTTTCCTTCATGCCAAGCACTTGGCAGACCTCCGTGCAACGTCCAGAACACGATGGGAGATGTTTTCTGTGCTCCCGCAGGTTTTCCTTGCCAGACAGAGTGAAAATGCTTTCTGCTAGGATGTAGACCACAAAAGACGCTAAAGACGAAGGTACGATGCTCTCCGGAGCTAAGAGCCGCTGCCGGGCTTCTTTCGGCAGAAGCGGCGCTAAGAGAGCACTGTGAGCGGTACAATGGTCTTTGCGCGAAGAAGCCGCTTCTTCGGCTCCGGGAGCCGGAGAGAGCGGCAGCATCGGAAAGGTGAAGAAGGAAGCTGTACAACACTGGGATTGTGTGCGCAGCTTGCCAACTGATAGAAAACAGTACCTTACCACTTTCCTGACGTTTCCAATCACATGAATATTCGATTGGAAGCTGTTTTGGACAACTTTTCTTTCCTTCATGCCGAACACTTGGCAGACCTTCGTGCAACGTCCAGAACACGATGGGAGATGTTTTCTGTGCTCCCGCAGGTTTTCCTTGCCAGACAGAGTGGAAAAGCTTTCTGCTAGGATGTAGACCCCAAAAGACGCTAAAGACGAAGGTACGATGCTCTCCGGAGCTAAGAGCCGCTCCCGGGCTTCTTTCGGCAGAAGCGGCGCTAAGAGAGCACTGTGAGCGGTACAATGGTCTTTGCGCGAAGAAGCCGCTTCTTCGGCTCTGGGAGCCGGAGAGAGCGGCAGAATCGGAAAGGTGAAGAAGGAAGCTGTACAACACTGGGATTGTGTGCGCAGCTTGCCAACTGATAGAAAACAGTACCTTACCACTTTCCTGACGTTTCCAATCACATGAATATTCGATTGGAAGCTGTTTTGGACAACTTTTCTTTCCTTCATGCCAAGCACTTGGCAGACCTCCGTGCAACGTCCAGAACACGATGGGAGATGTTTTCTGTGCTCCCGCAGGTTTTCCTTGCCAGACAGAGTGAAAATGCTTTCTGCTAGGATGTAGACCACAAAAGACGCTAAAGACGAAGGTACGATGCTCTCCGGAGCTAAGAGCCGCTGCCGGGCTTCTTTCGGCAGAAGCGGCGCTAAGAGAGCACTGTGAGCGGTACAATGGTCTTTGCGCGAAGAAGCCGCTTCTTCGGCTCCGGGAGCCGGAGAGAGCGGCAGCATCGGAAAGGTGAAGAAGGAAGCTGTACAACACTGGGATTGTGTGCGCAGCTTGCCAACTGATAGAAAACAGTACCTTACCACTTTCCTGACGTTTCCAATCACATGAATATTCCATTGGAAGCTGTTTTGGACAACTTTTCTTTCCTTCATGCCAAACACTTGGCAGACTTCCGTGCAACGTCCAGAACACGATGGGAGATGTTTTCTGTGCTCCCGCAGGTTTTCCTTGCCAGACAGAGTGGAAAAGCTTTCTGCTAGGATGTAGACCCCAAAAGACGCTAAAGACGAAGGTACGATGCTCTCCGGAGCTAAGAGCCGCTCCCGGGCTTCTTTCGGCAGAAGCGGCGCTAAGAGAGCACTGTGAGCGGTACAATGGTCTTTGCGCGAAGAAGCCGCTTCCGCGGCTCCGGGAGCCGGAGAGAGCGGCAGCATCGGAAAGGTGAAGAAGGAAGCTGTACAACACTGGGATTGTGTGCGCAGCTTGCCAACTGATAGAAAACAGTACCTTACCACTTTCCTGACGTTTCCAATCACATGAATATTCGATTGGAAGCTGTTTTGGACAACTTTTCTTTCCTTCATGCCAAGCACTTGGCAGACCTCCGTGCAACGTCCAGAACACGATGGGAGATGTTTTCTGTGCTCCCGCAGGTTTTCCTTGCCAGACAGAGTGGAAAAGCTTTCTGCTAGGATGTAGACCACAAAAGACGCTAAAGACGAAGGTACGATGCTCTCCGGAGCTAAGAGCCGCTCCCGGGCTTCTTTCGGCAGAAGCGGCGCTAAGAGAGCACTGTGAGCGGTACAATGGTCTTTGCCCGAAGAAGCCGCTTCTTCGGCTCCGGGAGCCGGAGAGAGCGGCAGCATGGGAAAGGTGAAGAAGGAAGCTGTACAACACTGGGATTGTGTGCGCAGCTTGCCAACTGATAGAAAACAGTACCTTACCACTTTCCTGACGTTTCCAATCACATGAATATTCGATTGGAAGCTGTTTTGGACAACTTTTCTTTCTTTCATGCCAAGCACTTGGCAGACCTCCGTGCAACGTCCAGAACACGATGGGAGATGTTTTCTGTGCTCCCGCAGGTTTTCCTTGCCAGACAGAGTGGAAAAGCTTTCTGCTAGGATGTAGACCACAAAAGACGCTAAAGACGAAGGTACGATGCTCTCCGGAGCTAAGAGCCGCTCCCGGGCTTCTTTCGGCAGAAGCGGCGCTAAGAGAGCACTGTGAGCGGTACAATCGTCTTTGCCCGAAAAAGCCGCTTCTTTGGCTCCGGGAGCCGGAGAGAGCGGCAGCATCGGAAAGGTGAAGAAGGAAGCTGTACAACACTGGGATTGTGTGCGCAGCTTGCCAACTGATAGAAAACAGTACCTTACCACTTTCCTGACGTTTCCAATCACATGAATATTCGATTGGAAGCTGTTTTGGACAACTTTTCTTTCCTTCATGCCAAACACTTGGCAGACCTTCGTGCAACGTCCAGAACACGATGGGAGATGTTTTCTGTGCTCCCGCAGGTTTTCCTTGCCAGACAGAGTGGAAAAGCTTTCTGCTAGGATGTAGACCACAAAAGACGCTAAAGACGAAGGTACGATGCTGTCCGGAGCTAAGAGCCGCTCCCGGGCTTCTTTCGGCAGAAGCGGCGCTAAGAGAGCACTGTGAGCGGTACAATGGTCTTTGCGCGAAGAAGCCGCTTCTTCGGCTCCGGGAGCCGGAGAGAGCGGCAGCATCGGAAAGGTGAAGAAGGAAGCTGTACAACACTGGGATTGTGTGCGCAGCTTGCCAACTGATAGAAAACAGTACCTTACCACTTTCGTGAGGTTTCCAATCACATGAATATTCGATTGGAAGCTGTTTTGGACAACTTTTCTTTCCTTCATGCCAAGCACTTGGCAGACCTCCGTGCAACGTCCAGAACACGATGGGAGATGTTTTCTGTGCTCCCGCAGGTTTTCCTTGCCAGACAGAGTGGAAAAGCTTTCTGCTAGGATGTAGACCACAAAAGACGCTAAAGACAAAGGTACGATGCTCTCCGGAGCTAAGAGCCGCTCCCGGGCTTCTTTCGGCAGAAGCGGCGCTAAGAGAGCACTGTGAGCGGTACAATCGTCTTTGCGCGAAGAAGCCGCTTCTTCGGCTCCGGGAGCCGGAGAGAGCGGCAGCATCGGAAAGGTGAAGAAGGAAGCTGTACAACACTGGGATTGTGTGCGCAGCTTGCCAACTGATAGAAAACAGTACCTTACCACTTTCCTGACGTTTCCAATCACATGAATATTCGATTGGAAGCTGTTTTGGACAACTTTTCTTTCCTTCATGCCAAGCACTTGGCAGACCTCCGTGCAACGTCCAGAACACGATGGGAGATGTTTTATGTGCTCCCGCAGGTTTTCCTTGCCAGACAGAGTGGAAAAGCTTTCTGCTAGGATGTAGACCACAAAAGACGCTAAAGACGAAGGTACGATGCTCTCCGGAGCTAAGAGCCGCTCCCGGGCTTCTTTCGGCAGAAGCGGCGCTAAGAGAGCACTGTGAGCGGTACAATCGTCTTTGCGCGAAGAAGCCGCTTCTTCGGCTCCGGGAGCCGGAGAGAGCGGCAGCATCGGAAAGGTGAAGAAGGAAGCTGTACAACACTGGGATTGTGTGCGCAGCTTGCCAACTGATAGAAAACAGTACCTTACCACTTTCCTGACGTTTCCAATCACATGAATATTCGATTGGAAGCTGTTTTGGACAACTTTTCTTTCCTTCATGCCGAACACTTGGCAGACCGTCGTGCAACGTCCAGAACACGATGGGAGATGTTTTCTGTGCTCCCGCAGGTTTTCCTTGCCAGACAGAGTGGAAAAGCTTTCTGCTAGGATGTAGACCCCAAAAGACGCTAAAGACGAAGGTACGATGCTCTCCGGAGCTAAGAGCCGCTCCCGGGCTTCTTTCGGCAGAAGCGGCGCTAAGAGAGCACTGTGAGCGGTACAATCGTCTTTGCGCGAAGAAGCCGCTTCTTCGGCTCTGGGAGCCGGAGAGAGCGGCAGAATCGGAAAGGTGAAGAAGGAAGCTGTACAACACTGGGATTGTGTGCGCAGCTTGCCAACTGATAGAAAACAGTACCTTACCACTTTCCTGACGTTTCCAATCACATGAATATTCGATTGGAAGCTGTTTTGGACAACTTTTCTTTCCTTCATGCCAAGCACTTGGCAGACCTCCGTGCGACGTCCAGAACACGATGGGAGATGTTTTCTGTGCTCCCGCAGGTTTTCCTTGCCAGACAGAGTGGAAAAGCTTTCTGCTAGGATGTAGACCACAAAAGACGCTAAAGACGAAGGTACGATGCTCTCCGGAGCTAAGAGCCGCTCCCGGGCTTCTTTCGGCAGAAGCGGCGCTAAGAGAGCACTGTGAGCGGTACAATCGTCTTTGCGCGAAGAAGCCGCTTCTTCGGCTCCGGGAGCCGGAGAGAGCGGCAGCATCGGAAAGGTGAAGAAGGAAGCTGTACAACACTGGGATTGTGTGCGCAGCTTGCCAACTGATAGAAAACAGTACCTTACCACTTTCCTGACGTTTCCAATCACATGAATATTCGATTGGAAGCTGTTTTGGACAACTTTTCTTTCCTTCATGCCGAACACTTGGCAGACCTTCGTGCAACGTCCAGAACACGATGGGAGATGTTTTCTGTGCTCCCGCAGGTTTTCCTTGCCAGACAGAGTGGAAAAGCTTTCTGCTAGGATGTAGACCCCAAAAGACGCTAAAGACGAAGGTACGATGCTCTCCGGAGCTAAGAGCCGCTCCCGGGCTTCTTTCGGCAGAAGCGGCGCTAAGAGAGCACTGTGAGCGGTACAATCGTCTTTGCGCGAAGAAGCCGCTTCTTCGGCTCTGGGAGCCGGAGAGAGCGGCAGCATCGGAAAGGTGAAGAAGGAAGCTGTACAACACTGGGATTGTGTGCGCAGCTTGCCAACTGATAGAAAACAGTACCTTACCACTTTCCTGACGTTTCCAATCACATGAATATTCGATTGGAAGCTGTTTTGGACAACTTTTCTTTCCTTCATGCCAAGCACTTGGCAGACCTCCGTGCAACGTCCAGAACACGATGGGAGATGTTTTCTGTGCTCCCGCAGGTTTTCCTTGCCAGACAGAGTGGAAAAGCTTTCTGCTAGGATGTAGACCACAAAAGACGCTAAAGACGAAGGTACGATGCTCTCCGGAGCTAAGAGCCGCTCCCGGGCTTCTTTCGGCAGAAGCGGCGCTAAGAGCGCACTGTGAGCGGTACAATCGTCTTTGCGCGAAGAAGCCGCTTCTTCGGCTCCGGGAGCCGGAGAGAGCGGCAGCATCGGAAAGGTGAAGAAGGAAGCTGTACAACACTGGGATTGTGTGCGCAGCTTGCCAACTGATAGAAAACAGTACCTTACCACTTTCCTGACGTTTCCAATCACATGAATATTCCATTGGAAGCTGTTTTGGACAACTTTTCTTTCCTTCATGCCAAACACTTGGCAGACTTCCGTGCAACGTCCAGAACACGATGGGAGATGTTTTCTGTGCTCCCGCAGGTTTTCCTTGCCAGACAGAGTGGAAAAGCTTTCTGCTAGGATGTAGACCCCAAAAGACGCTAAAGACGAAGGTACGATGCTCTCCGGAGCTAAGAGCCGCTCCCGGGCTTCTTTCGGCAGAAGCGGCGCTAAGAGAGCACTGTGAGCGGTACAATGGTCTTTGCGCGAAGAAGCCGCTTCCGCGGCTCCGGGAGCCGGAGAGAGCGGCAGCATCGGAAAGGTGAAGAAGGAAGCTGTACAACACTGGGATTGTGTGCGCAGCTTGCCAACTGATAGAAAACAGTACCTTACCACTTTCCTGACGTTTCCAATCACATGAATATTCGATTGGAAGCTGTTTTGGACAACTTTTCTTTCCTTCATGCCAAGCACTTGGCAGACCTCCGTGCAACGTCCAGAACACGATGGGAGATGTTTTCTGTGCTCCCGCAGGTTTTCCTTGCCAGACAGAGTGGAAAAGCTTTCTGCTAGGATGTAGACCACAAAAGACGCTAAAGACGAAGGTACGATGCTCTCCGGAGATAAGAGCCGCTCCCGGGCTTCTTTCGGCAGAAGCGGCGCTAAGAGAGCTCTGTGAGCGGTACAATGGTCTTTGCCCGAAGAAGCCGCTTCTTCGGCTCCGGGAGCCGGAGAGAGCGGCAGCATGGGAAAGGTGAAGAAGGAAGCTGTACAACACTGGGATTGTGTGCGCAGCTTGCCAACTGATAGAAAACAGTACCTTACCACTTTCCTGACGTTTCCAATCACATGAATATTCGATTGGAAGCTGTTTTGGACAACTTTTCTTTCTTTCATGCCAAGCACTTGGCAGACCTCCGTGCAACGTCCAGAACACGATGGGAGATGTTTTCTGTGCTCCCGCAGGTTTTCCTTGCCAGACAGAGTGGAAAAGCTTTCTGCTAGGATGTAGACCACAAAAGACGCTAAAGACGAAGGTACGATGCTCTCCGGAGCTAAGAGCCGCTCCCGGGCTTCTTTCGGCAGAAGCGGCGCTAAGAGAGCACTGTGAGCGGTACAATCGTCTTTGCCCGAAGAAGCCGCTTCTTTGGCTCCGGGAGCCGGAGAGAGCGGCAGCATCGGAAAGGTGAAGAAGGAAGCTGTACAACACTGGGATTGTGTGCGCAGCTTGCCAACTGATAGAAAACAGTACCTTACCACTTTCCTGACGTTTCCAATCACATGAATATTCGATTGGAAGCTGTTTTGGACAACTTTTCTTTCCTTCATGCCAAACACTTGGCAGACCTTCGTGCAACGTCCAGAACACGATGGGAGATGTTTTCTGTGCTCCCGCAGGTTTTCCTTGCCAGACAGAGTGGAAAAGCTTTCTGCTAGGATGTAGACCACAAAAGACGCTAAAGACGAAGGTACGATGCTCTCCGGAGCTAAGAGCCGCTCCCGGGCTTCTTTCGGCAGAAGCGGCGCTAAGAGAGCACTGTGAGCGGTACAATGGTCTTTGCGCGAAGAAGCCGCTTCTTCGGCTCCGGGAGCCGGAGAGAGCGGCAGCATCGGAAAGGTGAAGAAGGAAGCTGTACAACACTGGGATTGTGTGCGCAGCTTGCCAACTGATAGAAAACAGTACCTTACCACTTTCGTGAGGTTTCCAATCACATGAATATTCGATTGGAAGCTGTTTTGGACAACTTTTCTTTCCTTCATGCCAAGCACTTGGCAGACCTCCGTGCAACGTCCAGAACACGATGGGAGATGTTTTCTGTGCTCCCGCAGGTTTTCCTTGCCAGACAGAGTGGAAAAGCTTTCTGCTAGGATGTAGACCACAAAAGACGCTAAAGACGAAGGTACGATGCTCTCCGGAGCTAAGAGCCGCTCCCGGGCTTCTTTCGGCAGAAGCGGCGCTAAGAGAGCACTGTGAGCGGTACAATGGTCTTTGCGCGAAGAAGCCGCTTCTTCGGCTCCGGGAGCCGGAGAGAGCGGCAGCATCGGAAAGGTGAAGAAGGAAGCTGTACAACACTGGGATTGTGTGCGCAGCTTGCCAACTGATAGAAAACAGTACCTTACCACTTTCCTGACGTTTCCAATCACATGAATATTCGATTGGAAGCTGTTTTGGACAACTTTTCTTTCCTTCATGCCAAGCACTTGGCAGACCTCCGTGCAACGTCCAGAACACGATGGGAGATGTTTTCTGTGCTCCCGCAGGTTTTCCTTGCCAGACAGAGTGAAAATGCTTTCTGCTAGGATGTAGACCACAAAAGACGCTAAAGACGAAGGTACGATGCTCTCCGGAGCTAAGAGCCGCTGCCGGGCTTCTTTCGGCAGAAGCGGCGCTAAGAGAGCACTGTGAGCGGTACAATGGTCTTTGCGCGAAGAAGCCGCTTCTTCGGCTCCGGGAGCCGGAGAGAGCGGCAGCATCGGAAAGGTGAAGAAGGAAGCTGTACAACACTGGGATTGTGTGCGCAGCTTGCCAACTGATAGAAAACAGTACCTTACCACTTTCCTGACGTTTCCAATCACATGAATATTCGATTGGAAGCTGTTTTGGACAACTTTTCTTTCCTTCATGCCGAACACTTGGCAGACCTTCGTGCAACGTCCAGAACACGATGGGAGATGTTTTCTGTGCTCCCGCAGGTTTTCCTTGCCAGACAGAGTGGAAAAGCTTTCTGCTAGGATGTAGACCCCAAAAGACGCTAAAGACGAAGGTACGATGCTCTCCGGAGCTAAGAGCCGCTCCCGGGCTTCTTTCGGCAGAAGCGGCGCTAAGAGAGCACTGTGAGCGGTACAATGGTCTTTGCGCGAAGAAGCCGCTTCTTCGGCTCTGGGAGCCGGAGAGAGCGGCAGAATCGGAAAGGTGAAGAAGGAAGCTGTACAACACTGGGATTGTGTGCGCAGCTTGCCAACTGATAGAAAACAGTACCTTACCACTTTCCTGACGTTTCCAATCACATGAATATTCGATTGGAAGCTGTTTTGGACAACTTTTCTTTCCTTCATGCCAAGCACTTGGCAGACCTCCGTGCAACGTCCAGAACACGATGGGAGATGTTTTCTGTGCTCCCGCAGGTTTTCCTTGCCAGACAGAGTGAAAATGCTTTCTGCTAGGATGTAGACCACAAAAGACGCTAAAGACGAAGGTACGATGCTCTCCGGAGCTAAGAGCCGCTGCCGGGCTTCTTTCGGCAGAAGCGGCGCTAAGAGAGCACTGTGAGCGGTACAATGGTCTTTGCGCGAAGAAGCCGCTTCTTCGGCTCCGGGAGCCGGAGAGAGCGGCAGCATCGGAAAGGTGAAGAAGGAAGCTGTACAACACTGGGATTGTGTGCGCAGCTTGCCAACTGATAGAAAACAGTACCTTACCACTTTCCTGACGTTTCCAATCACATGAATATTCCATTGGAAGCTGTTTTGGACAACTTTTCTTTCCTTCATGCCAAACACTTGGCAGACTTCCGTGCAACGTCCAGAACACGATGGGAGATGTTTTCTGTGCTCCCGCAGGTTTTCCTTGCCAGACAGAGTGGAAAAGCTTTCTGCTAGGATGTAGACCCCAAAAGACGCTAAAGACGAAGGTACGATGCTCTCCGGAGCTAAGAGCCGCTCCCGGGCTTCTTTCGGCAGAAGCGGCGCTAAGAGAGCACTGTGAGCGGTACAATGGTCTTTGCGCGAAGAAGCCGCTTCCGCGGCTCCGGGAGCCGGAGAGAGCGGCAGCATCGGAAAGGTGAAGAAGGAAGCTGTACAACACTGGGATTGTGTGCGCAGCTTGCCAACTGATAGAAAACAGTACCTTACCACTTTCCTGACGTTTCCAATCACATGAATATTCGATTGGAAGCTGTTTTGGACAACTTTTCTTTCCTTCATGCCAAGCACTTGGCAGACCTCCGTGCAACGTCCAGAACACGATGGGAGATGTTTTCTGTGCTCCCGCAGGTTTTCCTTGCCAGACAGAGTGGAAAAGCTTTCTGCTAGGATGTAGACCACAAAAGACGCTAAAGACGAAGGTACGATGCTCTCCGGAGCTAAGAGCCGCTCCCGGGCTTCTTTCGGCAGAAGCGGCGCTAAGAGAGCACTGTGAGCGGTACAATGGTCTTTGCCCGAAGAAGCCGCTTCTTCGGCTCCGGGAGCCGGAGAGAGCGGCAGCATGGGAAAGGTGAAGAAGGAAGCTGTACAACACTGGGATTGTGTGCGCAGCTTGCCAACTGATAGAAAACAGTACCTTACCACTTTCCTGACGTTTCCAATCACATGAATATTCGATTGGAAGCTGTTTTGGACAACTTTTCTTTCTTTCATGCCAAGCACTTGGCAGACCTCCGTGCAACGTCCAGAACACGATGGGAGATGTTTTCTGTGCTCCCGCAGGTTTTCCTTGCCAGACAGAGTGGAAAAGCTTTCTGCTAGGATGTAGACCACAAAAGACGCTAAAGACGAAGGTACGATGCTCTCCGGAGCTAAGAGCCGCTCCCGGGCTTCTTTCGGCAGAAGCGGCGCTAAGAGAGCACTGTGAGCGGTACAATCGTCTTTGCCCGAAGAAGCCGCTTCTTTGGCTCCGGGAGCCGGAGAGAGCGGCAGCATCGGAAAGGTGAAGAAGGAAGCTGTACAACACTGGGATTGTGTGCGCAGCTTGCCAACTGATAGAAAACAGTACCTTACCACTTTCCTGACGTTTCCAATCACATGAATATTCGATTGGAAGCTGTTTTGGACAACTTTTCTTTCCTTCATGCCAAACACTTGGCAGACCTTCGTGCAACGTCCAGAACACGATGGGAGATGTTTTCTGTGCTCCCGCAGGTTTTCCTTGCCAGACAGAGTGGAAAAGCTTTCTGCTAGGATGTAGACCACAAAAGACGCTAAAGACGAAGGTACGATGCTGTCCGGAGCTAAGAGCCGCTCCCGGGCTTCTTTCGGCAGAAGCGGCGCTAAGAGAGCACTGTGAGCGGTACAATGGTCTTTGCGCGAAGAAGCCGCTTCTTCGGCTCCGGGAGCCGGAGAGAGCGGCAGCATCGGAAAGGTGAAGAAGGAAGCTGTACAACACTGGGATTGTGTGCGCAGCTTGCCAACTGATAGAAAACAGTACCTTACCACTTTCGTGAGGTTTCCAATCACATGAATATTCGATTGGAAGCTGTTTTGGACAACTTTTCTTTCCTTCATGCCAAGCACTTGGCAGACCTCCGTGCAACGTCCAGAACACGATGGGAGATGTTTTCTGTGCTCCCGCAGGTTTTCCTTGCCAGACAGAGTGGAAAAGCTTTCTGCTAGGATGTAGACCACAAAAGACGCTAAAGACAAAGGTACGATGCTCTCCGGAGCTAAGAGCCGCTCCCGGGCTTCTTTCGGCAGAAGCGGCGCTAAGAGAGCACTGTGAGCGGTACAATCGTCTTTGCGCGAAGAAGCCGCTTCTTCGGCTCCGGGAGCCGGAGAGAGCGGCAGCATCGGAAAGGTGAAGAAGGAAGCTGTACAACACTGGGATTGTGTGCGCAGCTTGCCAACTGATAGAAAACAGTACCTTACCACTTTCCTGACGTTTCCAATCACATGAATATTCGATTGGAAGCTGTTTTGGACAACTTTTCTTTCCTTCATGCCAAGCACTTGGCAGACCTCCGTGCAACGTCCAGAACACGATGGGAGATGTTTTATGTGCTCCCGCAGGTTTTCCTTGCCAGACAGAGTGGAAAAGCTTTCTGCTAGGATGTAGACCACAAAAGACGCTAAAGACGAAGGTACGATGCTCTCCGGAGCTAAGAGCCGCTCCCGGGCTTCTTTCGGCAGAAGCGGCGCTAAGAGAGCACTGTGAGCGGTACAATCGTCTTTGCGCGAAGAAGCCGCTTCTTCGGCTCCGGGAGCCGGAGAGAGCGGCAGCATCGGAAAGGTGAAGAAGGAAGCTGTACAACACTGGGATTGTGTGCGCAGCTTGCCAACTGATAGAAAACAGTACCTTACCACTTTCCTGACGTTTCCAATCACATGAATATTCGATTGGAAGCTGTTTTGGACAACTTTTCTTTCCTTCATGCCGAACACTTGGCAGACCGTCGTGCAACGTCCAGAACACGATGGGAGATGTTTTCTGTGCTCCCGCAGGTTTTCCTTGCCAGACAGAGTGGAAAAGCTTTCTGCTAGGATGTAGACCCCAAAAGACGCTAAAGACGAAGGTACGATGCTCTCCGGAGCTAAGAGCCGCTCCCGGGCTTCTTTCGGCAGAAGCGGCGCTAAGAGAGCACTGTGAGCGGTACAATCGTCTTTGCGCGAAGAAGCCGCTTCTTCGGCTCTGGGAGCCGGAGAGAGCGGCAGAATCGGAAAGGTGAAGAAGGAAGCTGTACAACACTGGGATTGTGTGCGCAGCTTGCCAACTGATAGAAAACAGTACCTTACCACTTTCCTGACGTTTCCAATCACATGAATATTCGATTGGAAGCTGTTTTGGACAACTTTTCTTTCCTTCATGCCAAGCACTTGGCAGACCTCCGTGCGACGTCCAGAACACGATGGGAGATGTTTTCTGTGCTCCCGCAGGTTTTCCTTGCCAGACAGAGTGGAAAAGCTTTCTGCTAGGATGTAGACCACAAAAGACGCTAAAGACGAAGGTACGATGCTCTCCGGAGCTAAGAGCCGCTCCCGGGCTTCTTTCGGCAGAAGCGGCGCTAAGAGAGCACTGTGAGCGGTACAATCGTCTTTGCGCGAAGAAGCCGCTTCTTCGGCTCCGGGAGCCGGAGAGAGCGGCAGCATCGGAAAGGTGAAGAAGGAAGCTGTACAACACTGGGATTGTGTGCGCAGCTTGCCAACTGATAGAAAACAGTACCTTACCACTTTCCTGACGTTTCCAATCACATGAATATTCGATTGGAAGCTGTTTTGGACAACTTTTCTTTCCTTCATGCCGAACACTTGGCAGACCTTCGTGCAACGTCCAGAACACGATGGGAGATGTTTTCTGTGCTCCCGCAGGTTTTCCTTGCCAGACAGAGTGGAAAAGCTTTCTGCTAGGATGTAGACCCCAAAAGACGCTAAAGACGAAGGTACGATGCTCTCCGGAGCTAAGAGCCGCTCCCGGGCTTCTTTCGGCAGAAGCGGCGCTAAGAGAGCACTGTGAGCGGTACAATCGTCTTTGCGCGAAGAAGCCGCTTCTTCGGCTCTGGGAGCCGGAGAGAGCGGCAGCATCGGAAAGGTGAAGAAGGAAGCTGTACAACACTGGGATTGTGTGCGCAGCTTGCCAACTGATAGAAAACAGTACCTTACCACTTTCCTGACGTTTCCAATCACATGAATATTCGATTGGAAGCTGTTTTGGACAACTTTTCTTTCCTTCATGCCAAGCACTTGGCAGACCTCCGTGCAACGTCCAGAACACGATGGGAGATGTTTTCTGTGCTCCCGCAGGTTTTCCTTGCCAGACAGAGTGGAAAAGCTTTCTGCTAGGATGTAGACCACAAAAGACGCTAAAGACGAAGGTACGATGCTCTCCGGAGCTAAGAGCCGCTCCCGGGCTTCTTTCGGCAGAAGCGGCGCTAAGAGAGCACTGTGAGCGGTACAATCGTCTTTGCGCGAAGAAGCCGCTTCTTCGGCTCCGGGAGCCGGAGAGAGCGGCAGCATCGGAAAGGTGAAGAAGGAAGCTGTACAACACTGGGATTGTGTGCGCAGCTTGCCAACTGATAGAAAACAGTACCTTACCACTTTCCTGACGTTTCCAATCACATGAATATTCGATTGGAAGCTGTTTTGGACAACTTTTCTTTCCTTCATGCCGAACACTTGGCAGACCTTCGTGCAACGTCCAGAACACGATGGGAGATGTTTTCTGTGCTCCCGCAGGTTTTCCTTGCCAGACAGAGTGGAAAAGCTTTCTGCTAGGATGTAGACCCCAAAAGACGCTAAAGACGAAGGTACGATGCTCTCCGGAGCTAAGAGCCGCTCCCGGGCTTCTTTCGGCAGAAGCGGCGCTAAGAGAGCACTGTGAGCGGTACAATCGTCTTTGCGCGAAGAAGCCGCTTCTTCGGCTCTGGGAGCCGGAGAGAGCGGCAGCATCGGAAAGGTGAAGAAGGAAGCTGTACAACACTGGGATTGTGTGCGCAGCTTGCCAACTGATAGAAAACAGTACCTTACCACTTTCCTGACGTTTCCAATCACATGAATATTCGATTGGAAGCTGTTTTGGACAACTTTTCTTTCCTTCATGCCAAGCACTTGGCAGACCTCCGTGCAACGTCCAGAACACGATGGGAGATGTTTTCTGTGCTCCCGCAGGTTTTCCTTGCCAGACAGAGTGGAAAAGCTTTCTGCTAGGATGTAGACCACAAAAGACGCTAAAGACGAAGGTACGATGCTCTCCGGAGCTAAGAGCCGCTCCCGGGCTTCTTTCGGCAGAAGCGGCGCTAAGAGAGCACTGTGAGCGGTACAATCGTCTTTGCGCGAAGAAGCCGCTTCTTCGGCTCCGGGAGCCGGAGAGAGCGGCAGCATCGGAAAGGTGAAGAAGGAAGCTGTACAACACTGGGATTGTGTGCGCAGCTTGCCAACTGATAGAAAACAGTACCTTACCACTTTCCTGACGTTTCCAATCACATGAATATTCGATTGGAAGCTGTTTTGGACAACTTTTCTTTCCTTCATGCCGAACACTTGGCAGACCGTCGTGCAACGTCCAGAACACGATGGGAGATGTTTTCTGTGCTCCCGCAGGTTTTCCTTGCCAGACAGAGTGGAAAAGCTTTCTGCTAGGATGTAGACCCCAAAAGACGCTAAAGACGAAGGTACGATGCTCTCCGGAGCTAAGAGCCGCTCCCGGGCTTCTTTCGGCAGAAGCGGCGCTAAGAGAGCACTGTGAGCGGTACAATCGTCTTTGCGCGAAGAAGCCGCTTCTTCGGCTCTGGGAGCCGGAGAGAGCGGCAGAATCGGAAAGGTGAAGAAGGAAGCTGTACAACACTGGGATTGTGTGCGCAGCTTGCCAACTGATAGAAAACAGTACCTTACCACTTTCCTGACGTTTCCAATCACATGAATATTCGATTGGAAGCTGTTTTGGACAACTTTTCTTTCCTTCATGCCAAGCACTTGGCAGACCTCCGTGCGACGTCCAGAACACGATGGGAGATGTTTTCTGTGCTCCCGCAGGTTTTCCTTGCCAGACAGAGTGGAAAAGCTTTCTGCTAGGATGTAGACCACAAAAGACGCTAAAGACGAAGGTACGATGCTCTCCGGAGCTAAGAGCCGCTCCCGGGCTTCTTTCGGCAGAAGCGGCGCTAAGAGAGCACTGTGAGCGGTACAATCGTCTTTGCGCGAAGAAGCCGCTTCTTCGGCTCCGGGAGCCGGAGAGAGCGGCAGCATCGGAAAGGTGAAGAAGGAAGCTGTACAACACTGGGATTGTGTGCGCAGCTTGCCAACTGATAGAAAACAGTACCTTACCACTTTCCTGACGTTTCCAATCACATGAATATTCGATTGGAAGCTGTTTTGGACAACTTTTCTTTCCTTCATGCCGAACACTTGGCAGACCTTCGTGCAACGTCCAGAACACGATGGGAGATGTTTTCTGTGCTCCCGCAGGTTTTCCTTGCCAGACAGAGTGGAAAAGCTTTCTGCTAGGATGTAGACCCCAAAAGACGCTAAAGACGAAGGTACGATGCTCTCCGGAGCTAAGAGCCGCTCCCGGGCTTCTTTCGGCAGAAGCGGCGCTAAGAGAGCACTGTGAGCGGTACAATCGTCTTTGCGCGAAGAAGCCGCTTCTTCGGCTCTGGGAGCCGGAGAGAGCGGCAGCATCGGAAAGGTGAAGAAGGAAGCTGTACAACACTGGGATTGTGTGCGCAGCTTGCCAACTGATAGAAAACAGTACCTTACCACTTTCCTGACGTTTCCAATCACATGAATATTCGATTGGAAGCTGTTTTGGACAACTTTTCTTTCCTTCATGCCAAGCACTTGGCAGACCTCCGTGCAACGTCCAGAACACGATGGGAGATGTTTTCTGTGCTCCCGCAGGTTTTCCTTGCCAGACAGAGTGGAAAAGCTTTCTGCTAGGATGTAGACCACAAAAGACGCTAAAGACGAAGGTACGATGCTCTCCGGAGCTAAGAGCCGCTCCCGGGCTTCTTTCGGCAGAAGCGGCGCTAAGAGAGCACTGTGAGCGGTACAATCGTCTTTGCGCGAAGAAGCCGCTTCTTCGGCTCCGGGAGCCGGAGAGAGCGGCAGCATCGGAAAGGTGAAGAAGGAAGCTGTACAACACTGGGATTGTGTGCGCAGCTTGCCAACTGATAGAAAACAGTACCTTACCACTTTCCTGACGTTTCCAATCACATGAATATTCGATTGGAAGCTGTTTTGGACAACTTTTCTTTCCTTCATGCCAAGCACTTGGCAGACCTCCGTGCAACGTCCAGAACACGATGGGAGATGTTTTCTGTGCTCCCGCAGGTTTTCCTTGCCAGACAGAGTGGAAAAGCTTTCTGCTAGGATGTAGACCACAAAAGACGCTAAAGACGAAGGTACGATGCTCTCCGGAGCTGAGAGCCACTCCCGGGCTTCTTTCGGCAGAAGCGGCGTTAAGAGAGCACTGTGAGCGGTACAATCGTCTTTGCGCGAAGAAGCCGCTTCTTCGGCTCCGGGAGCCGGAGAGAGCGGCAGCATCGGAAAGGTGAAGAAGGAAGCTGTACAACACTGGGATTGTGTGCGCAGCTTGCCAACTGATAGAAAACAGTACCTTACCACTTTCCTGACGTTTCCAATCACATGAATATTCGATTGGAAGCTGTTTTGGACAACTTTTCTTTCCTTCATGCCAAACACTTGGCAGACCTCCGTGCAACGTCCAGAACACGATGGGAGATGTTTTCTGTGCTCCCGCAGGTTTTCCTTGCCAGACAGAGTGGAAAAGCTTTCTGCTAGGATGTAGACCACAAAAGACGCTAAAGACGAAGGTACGATGCTCTCCGGAGCTAAGAGCCGCTCCCGGGCTTCTTTCGGCAGAAGCGGCGCTAAGAGAGCACTGTGAGCGGTACAATCGTCTTTGCGCGAAGAAGCCGCTTCTTCGGCTCCGGGAGCCGGAGAGAGCGGCAGCATCGGAAAGGTGAAGAAGGAAGCTGTACAACACTGGGATTGTGTGCGCAGCTTGCCAACTGATAGAAAACAGTACCTTACCACTTTCCTGACGTTTCCAATCACATGAATATTCGATTGGAAGCTGTTTTGGACAACTTTTCTTTCCTTCATGCCGAACACTTGGCAGACCTTCGTGCAACGTCCAGAACACGATGGGAGATGTTTTCTGTGCTCCCGCAGGTTTTCCTTGCCAGACAGAGTGGAAAAGCTTTCTGCTAGGATGTAGACCACAAAAGACGCTAAAGACGAAGGTACGATGCTCTCCGGAGCTAAGAGCCGCTGCCGGGCTTCTTTCGGCAGAAGCGGCGCTAAGAGAGCACTGTGAGCGGTACAATCGTCTTTGCGCGAAGAAGCCGCTTCTTCGGCTCCGGGAGCCGGAGGGAGCGGCAGAATCGGAAAGGTGAAGAAGGAAGCTTTACAACACTGGGATTGTGTGCGCAGCTTGCCAACTGATAGAAAACAGTACCTTACCACTTTCCTGACGTTTCCAATCACATGAATATTCGATTGGAAGCTGTTTTGGACAACTTTTCTTTCCTTCATGCCAAGCACTTGGCAGACCTCCGTGCAACGTCCAGAACACGATGGGAGATGTTTTCTGTGCTCCCGCAGGTTTTCCTTTCCAGACAGAGTGAAAATGCTTTCTGCTAGGATGTAGACCACAAAAGACGCTAAAGACGAAGGTACGATGCTCTCCGGAGCTAAGAGCCGCTCCCGGGCTTCTTTCGGCAGAAGCGGCGCTAAGAGAGCACTGTGAGCGGTACAATCGTCTTTGCGCGAAGAAGCCGCTTCTTCGGCTCCGGGAGCCGGAGAGAGCGGCAGCATCGGAAAGGTGAAGAAGGAAGCTGTACAACACTGGGATTGTGTGCGCAGCTTGCCAACTGATAGAAAACAGTACCTTACCACTTTCCTGACGTTTCCAATCACATGAATATTCCATTGGAAGCTGTTTTGGACAACTTTTCTTTCCTTCATGCCAAACACTTGGCAGACCTCCGTGCAACGTCCAGAACACGATGGGAGATGTTTTCTGTGCTCCCGCAGGTTTTCCTTGCCAGACAGAGTGGAAAAGCTTTCTGCTAGGATGTAGACCCCAAAAGACGCTAAAGACGAAGGTACGATGCTCTCCGGAGCTAAGAGCCGCTCCCGGGCTTCTTTCGGCAGAAGCGGCGCTAAGAGAGCACTGTGAGCGGTACAATGGTCTTTGCGCGAAGAAGCCGCTTCTTCGGCTCCGGGAGCCGGAGAGAGCGGCAGCATCGGAAAGGTGAAGAAGGAAGCTGTACCACACTGGGATTGTGTGCGCAGCTTGCCAACTGATAGAGAACAGTACCTTACACTTTCCTGACGTTTCCAATCACATGAATATTCGATTGGAAGCTGTTTTGGACAACTTTTCTTTCCTTCATGCCAAGCACTTGGCAGACCTCCGTGCAACGTCCAGAACACGATGGGAGATGTTTTCTGTGCTCCCGCAGGTTTTCCTTGCCAGACAGAGTGGAAAAGCTTTCTGCTAGGATGTAGACCCCAAAAGACGCTAAAGACGAAGGTACGATGCTCTCCGGAGCTAAGAGCCGCTCCCGGGCTTCTTTCGGCAGAAGCGGCGCTAAGAGAGCACTGTGAGCGGTACAATGGTCTTTGCGCGAAGAAGCCGCTTCTTCGGCTCCGGGAGCCGGAGAGAGCGGCAGCATCGGAAAGGTGAAGAAGGAAGCTGTACCACACTGGGATTGTGTGCGCAGCTTGCCAACTGATAGAGAACAGTACCTTACACTTTCCTGACGTTTCCAATCACATGAATATTCGATTGGAAGCTGTTTTGGACAACTTTTCTTTCCTTCATGCCAAGCACTTGGCAGACCTCCGTGCAACGTCCAGAACACGATGGGAGATGTTTTCTGTGCTCCCGCAGGTTTTCCTTGCCAGACAGAGTGGAAAAGCTTTCTGCTAGGATGTAGACCACAAAAGACGCTAAAGACGAAGGTACGATGCTCTCCGGAGCTAAGAGCCGCTCCCGGGCTTCTTTCGGCAGAAGCGGCGCTAAGAGAGCACTGTGAGCGGTACAATCGTCTTTGCGTGAAGAAGCCGCTTCTTCGGCTCCGGGAGCCGGAGAGAGCGGCAGCATCGGAAAGGTGAAGAAGGAAGCTGTACAACACTGGGATTGTGTGCGCAGCTTGCCAACTGATAGAAAACAGTACCTTACCACTTTCCTGACGTTTCCAATCACATGAATATTCGATTGGAAGCTGTTTTGGACAACTTTTCTTTCCTTCATGCCAAGCACTTGGCAGACCTCCGTGCAACGTCCAGAACACGATGGGAGATGTTTTCTGTGCTCCCGCAGGTTTTCCTTGCCAGACAGAGTGGAAAAGCTTTCTGCTAGGATGTAGACCCCAAAAGACGCTAAAGACGAAGGTACGATGCTCTCCGGAGCTAAGAGCCGCTCCCGGGCTTCTTTCGGCAGAAGCGGCGCTAAGAGAGCACTGTGAGCGGTACAATGGTCTTTGCGCGAAGAAGCCGCTTCTTCGGCTCCGGGAGCCGGAGAGAGCGGCAGCATCGGAAAGGTGAAGAAGGAAGCTGTACAACACTGGGATTGTGTGCGCAGCTTGCCAACTGATAGAGAACAGTACCTTACACTTTCCTGACGTTTCCAATCACATGAATATTCGATTGGAAGCTGTTTTGGACAACTTTTCTTTCCTTCATGCCAAGCACTTGGCAGACCTCCGTGCAACGTCCAGAACACGATGGGAGATGTTTTCTGTGCTCCCGCAGGTTTTCCTTGCCAGACAGAGTGGAAAAGCTTTCTGCTAGGATTTAGACCCCAAAAGACGCTAAAGACGAAGGTACGATGCTCTCCGGAGCTAAGAGCCGCTCCCGGGCTTCTTTCGGCAGAAGCGGCGCTAAGAGAGCACTGTGAGCGGTACAATGGTCTTTGCGCGAAGAAGCCGCTTCTTCGGCTCCGGGAGCCGGAGAGAGCGGCAGCATCGGAAAGGTGAAGAAGGAAGCTGTACCACACTGGGATTGTGTGCGCAGCTTGCCAACTGATAGAGAACAGTACCTTACACTTTCCTGACGTTTCCAATCACATGAATATTCGATTGGAAGCTGTTTTGGACAACTTTTCTTTCCTTCATGCCAAGCACTTGGCAGACCTCCGTGCAACGTCCAGAACACGATGGGAGATGTTTTCTGTGCTCCCGCAGGTTTTCCTTGCCAGACAGAGTGGAAAAGCTTTCTGCTAGGATGTAGACCACAAAAGACGCTAAAGACGAAGGTACGATGCTCTCCGGAGCTAAGAGCCGCTGCCGGGCTTCTTTCGGCAGAAGCGGCGCTAAGAGAGCACTGTGAGCGGTACAATCGTCTTTGCGTGAAGAAGCCGCTTCTTCGGCTCCGGGAGCCGGAGAGAGCGGCAGCATCGGAAAGGTGAAGAAGGAAGCTGTACAACACTGGGATTGTGTGCGCAGCTTGCCAACTGATAGAAAACAGTACCTTACCACTTTCCTGACGTTTCCAATCACATGAATATTCGATTGGAAGCTGTTTTGGACAACTTTACTTTCCTTCATGCCAAACACTTGGCAGACCTCCGTGCAACGTCCAGAACACGATGGGAGATGTTTTCTGTGCTCCCGCAGGTTTTCCTTGCCAGACAGAGTGGAAAAGCTTTCTGCTAGGATGTAGACCACAAAAGACGCTAAAGACGAAGGTACGATGCTCTCTGGAGCTAAGAGCCGCTCCCGGGCTTCTTTCGGCAGAAGCGGCGCTAAGAGAGCACTGTGAGCGGTACAATCGTCTTTGCGCGAAGAAGCCGCTTCTTCGGCTCCGGGAGCCGGAGAGAGCGGCAGCATCGGAAAGGTGAAGAAGGAAGCTGTACAACACTGGGATTGTGTGCGCAGCTTGCCAACTGATAGAAAACAGTACCTTACCACTTTCCTGACGTTTCCAATCACATGAATATTCGATTGGAAGCTGTTTTGGACAACTTTTCTTTCCTTCATGCCAAACACTTGGCAGACCTCCGTGCAACGTCCAGAACACGATGGGAGATGTTTTCTGTGCTCCCGCAGGTTTCCCTTGCCAGCCAGAGTGGAAAAGCTTTCTGCTACGATGTAGACCACAAAAGACGCTAAAGACGAAGGTACGATGCTCTCCGGAGCTAAGCGCCGCTCCCGGGCTTCTTTCGGCAGAAGCGGCGCTAAGAGAGCACTGTGAGCGGTACAATGGTCTTTGCGCGAAGAAGCCGCTTCTTCGGCTCCGGGAGCCGGAGAGAGCGGCAGCATCGGAAAGGTGAAGAAGGAAGCTGTACAACACTGGGATTGTGTGCGCAGCTTGCCAACTGATAGAAAACAGTACCTTACCACTTTCCTGACGTTTCCAATCACATGAATATTCGATTGGAAGCTGTTTTGGACAACTTTTCTTTCCTTCATGCCAAACACTTGGCAGACCTCCGTGCAACGTCCAGAACACGATGGGAGATGTTTTCTGTGCTCCCGCAGGTTTTCCTTGCCAGACAGAGTGGAAAAGCTTTCTGCTAGGATGTAGACCACAAAAGACGCTAAAGACGAAGGTACGATGCTCTCCGGAGATAAGAGCCGCTCCCGGGCTTCTTTCGGCAGAAACCGCGCTAAGAGAGCACTGTGAGCGGTACAATGGTCTTTGCGCGAAGAAGCCGCTTCTTCGGCTCCGGGAGCCGGAGAGAGCGGCAGCATCGGAAAGGTGAAGAAGGAAGCTGTACAACACTGGGATTGTGTGCGCAGCTTGCCAACTGATAGAGAACAGTACCTTGCCACTTTCCTGACGTTTCCAATCACATGAATATTCGATTGGAAGCTGTTTTGGACAACTTTTCTTTCCTTCATGCCAAGCACTTGGCAGACCTCCGTGCAACGTCCAGAACACGATGGGAGATGTTTTCTGTGCTCCCGCAGGTTTTCCTTGCCAGACAGAGTGGAAAAGCTTTCTGCTAGGATGTAGACCCCAAAAGACGCTAAAGACGAAGGTACGATGCTCTCCGGAGCTAAGAGCCGCTCCCGGGCTTCTTTCGGCAGAAGCGGCGCTAAGAGAGCACTGTGAGCGGTACAATGGTCTTTGCGCGAAGAAGCCGCTTCTTCGGCTCCGGGAGCCGGAGAGAGCGGCAGCATCGGAAAGGTGAAGAAGGAAGCTGTACCACACTGGGATTGTGTGCGCAGCTTGCCAACTGATAGAGAACAGTACCTTACACTTTCCTGACGTTTCCAATCACATGAATATTCGATTGGAAGCTGTTTTGGACAACTTTTCTTTCCTTCATGCCAAGCACTTGGCAGACCTCCGTGCAACGTCCAGAACACGATGGGAGATGTTTTCTGTGCTCCCGCAGGTTTTCCTTGCCAGACAGAGTGGAAAAGCTTTCTGCTAGGATGTAGACCACAAAAGACGCTAAAGACGAAGGTACGATGCTCTCCGGAGCTAAGAGCCGCTGCCGGGCTTCTTTCGGCAGAAGCGGCGCTAAGAGAGCACTGTGAGCGGTACAATCGTCTTTGCGTGAAGAAGCCGCTTCTTCGGCTCCGGGAGCCGGAGAGAGCGGCAGCATCGGAAAGGTGAAGAAGGAAGCTGTACAACACTGGGATTGTGTGCGCAGCTTGCCAACTGATAGAAAACAGTACCTTACCACTTTCCTGACGTTTCCAATCACATGAATATTCGATTGGAAGCTGTTTTGGACAACTTTTCTTTCCTTCATGCCAAGCACTTGGCAGACCTCCGTGCAACGTCCAGAACACGATGGGAGATGTTTTCTGTGCTCCCGCAGGTTTTCCTTGCCAGACAGAGTGGAAAAGCTTTCTGCTAGGATGTAGACCACAAAAGACGCTAAAGACGAAGGTACGATGCTCTCTGGAGCTAAGAGCCGCTCCCGGGCTTCTTTCGGCAGAAGCGGCGCTAAGAGAGCACTGTGAGCGGTACAATCGTCTTTGCGCGAAGAAGCCGCTTCTTCGGCTCCGGGAGCCGGAGAGAGCGGCAGCATCGGAAAGGTGAAGAAGGAAGCTGTACAACACTGGGATTGTGTGCGCAGCTTGCCAACTGATAGAAAACAGTACCTTACCACTTTCCTGACGTTTCCAATCACATGAATATTCGATTGGAAGCTGTTTTGGACAACTTTTCTTTCCTTCATGCCAAACACTTGGCAGACCTCCGTGCAACGTCCAGAACACGATGGGAGATGTTTTCTGTGCTCCCGCAGGTTTTCCTTGCCAGACAGAGTGGAAAAGCTTTCTGCTAGGATGTAGACCACAAAAGACGCTAAAGACGAAGGTACGATGCTCTCCGGAGCTAAGAGCCGCTCCCGGGCTTCTTTCGGCAGAAGCGGCGCTAAGAGAGCACTGTGAGCGGTACAATGGTCTTTGCGCGAAGAAGCCGCTTCTTCGGCTCCGGGAGCCGGAGAGAGCGGCAGCATCGGAAAGGTGAAGAAGGAAGCTGTACAACACTGGGATTGTGTGCGCAGCTTGCCAACTGATAGAAAACAGTACCTTACCACTTTCCTGACGTTTCCAATCACATGAATATTCGATTGGAAGCTGTTTTGGACAACTTTTCTTTCCTTCATGCCAAACACTTGGCAGACCTCCGTGCAACGTCCAGAACACGATGGGAGATGTTTTCTGTGCTCCCGCAGGTTTTCCTTGCCAGACAGAGTGGAAAAGCTTTCTGCTAGCATGTAGACCACAAAAGACGCTAAAGACGAAGGTACGATGCTCTCCGGAGATAAGAGCCGCTCCCGGGCTTCTTTCGGCAGAAACCGCGCTAAGAGAGCACTGTGAGCGGTACAATGGTCTTTGCGCGAAGAAGCCGCTTCTTCGGCTCCGGGAGCTGGAGAGAGCGGCAGCATCGGAAAGGTGAAGAAGGAAGCTGTACAACACTGGGATTGTGTGCGCAGCTTGCCAACTGATAGAAAACAGTACCTTACCACTTTCCTGACGTTTCCAATCACATGAATATTCGATTGGAAGCTGTTTTGGACAACTTTTCTTTCCTTCATGCCAAACACTTGGCAGACCTCCGTGCAACGTCCAGAACACGATGGGAGATGTTTTCTGTGCTCCCGCAGGTTTTCCTTGCCAGACAGAGTGGAAAAGCTTTCTGCTAGGATGTAGACCACAAAAGACGCTAAAGACGAAGGTACGATGCTCTCCGGAGCTAAGAGCCGCTCCCGGGCTTCTTTCGGCAGAAGCGGCGCTAAGAGAGCACTGTGAGCGGTACAATCGTCTTTGCGCGAAGAAGCCGCTTCTTCGGCTCCGGGAGCTGGAGAGAGCGGCAGCATCGGAAAGGTGAAGAAGGAAGCTGTACAACACTGGGATTGTGTGCGCAGCTTGCCAACTGATAGAAAACAGTACCTTACCACTTTCCTGACGTTTCCAATCACATGAATATTCGATTGGAAGCTGTTTTGGACAACTTTTCTTTCCTTCATGCCAAACACTTGGCAGACCTCCGTGCAACGTCCAGAACACGATGGGAGATGTTTTCTGTGCTCCCGCAGGTTTTCCTTGCCAGACAGAGTGGAAAAGCTTTCTGCTAGGATGTAGACCACAAAAGACGCTAAAGACGAAGGTACGATGCTCTCCGGAGCTAAGAGCCGCTCCCGGGCTTCTTTCGGCAGAAGCGGCGCTAAGAGAGCACTGTGAGCGGTACAATCGTCTTTGCGCGAAGAAGCCGCTTCTTCGGCTCCGGGAGCCGGAGAGAGCGGCAGCATCGGAAAGGTGAAGAAGGAAGCTGTACAACACTGGGATTGTGTGCGCAGCTTGCCAACTGATAGAAAACAGTACCTTACCACTTTCCTGACGTTTCCAATCACATGAATATTCGATTGGAAGCTGTTTTGGACAACTTTTCTTTCCTTCATGCCAAACACTTGGCAGACCTCCGTGCAACGTCCAGAACACGATGGGAGATGTTTTCTGTGCTCCCGCAGGTTTTCCTTGCCAGACAGAGTGGAAAAGCTTTCTGCTAGGATGTAGACCACAAAAGACGCTAAAGACGAAGGTACGATGCTCTCCGGAGATAAGAGCCGCTCCCGGGCTTCTTTCGGCAGAAACCGCGCTAAGAGAGCACTGTGAGCGGTACAATGGTCTTTGCGCGAAGAAGCCGCTTCTTCGGCTCCGGGAGCCGGAGAGAGCGGCAGCATCGGAAAGGTGAAGAAGGAAGCTGTACAACACTGGGATTGTGTGCGCAGCTTGCCAACTGATAGAAAACAGTACCTTGCCACTTTCCTGACGTTTCCAATCACATGAATATTCGATTGGAAGCTGTTTTGGACAACTTTTCTTTCCTTCATGCCAAGCACTTGGCAGACCTCCGTGCAACGTCCAGAACACGATGGGAGATGTTTTCTGTGCTCCCGCAGGTTTTCCTTGCCAGACAGAGTGGAAAAGCTTTCTGCTAGGATGTAGACCACAAAAGACGCTAAAGACGAAGGTACGATGCTCTCCGGAGCTAAGCGCCGCTCCCGGGCTTCTTTCGGCAGAAGCGGCGCTAAGAGAGCACTGTGAGCGGTACAATCGTCTTTGCGCGAAGAAGCCGCTTCTTCGGCTCCGGGAGCCGGAGAGAGCGGCAGCATCGGAAAGGTGAAGAAGGAAGCTGTACAACACTGGGATTGTGTGCGCAGCTTGCCAACTGATAGAAAACAGTACCTTTGCACTCTCCTGTCGTTTCCAATCACATGAATATTCGATTGGAAGCTGTTTTGGACAACTTTTCTTTCCTTCATGCCAAGCACTTGGCAGACCTCCGTGCAACGTCCAGAACACGATGGGAGATGTTTTTTGTGCTCCCGCAGGTTTTCCTTGCCAGACAGAGTGGAAAAGCTTTCTGCTAGGATGTAGACCACAAAAGACGCTAAAGACGAAGGTACGATGCTCTCCGGAGCTAAGAGCCGCTCCCGGGCTTCTTTCGGCAGAAGCGGCGCTAAGAGAGCACTGTGAGCGGTACAATCGTCTTTGCGCGAAGAAGCCGCTTCTTCGGCTCCGGGAGCCGGAGAGAGCGGCAGCATCGGAAAGGTGAAGAAGGAAGCTGTACAACACTGGGATTGTGTGCGCAGCTTGCCAACTGATAGAAAACAGTACCTTTGCACTCTCCTGTCGTTTCCAATCACATGAATCTTCGATTGGAAGCTGTTTTGGACAACTTTTCTTTCCTTCATGCCAAACACTTTGCAGACCTCCGTGCAACGTCCAGAACACGATGGGAGATGTTTTCTGTGCTCCCGCAGGTTTTCCTTGCCAGACAGAGTGGAAAAGCTTTCTGCTAGGATGTAGACCACAAAAGACGCTAAAGACGAAGGTACGATGCTCTCCGGAGCTAAGAGCCGCTCCCGGGCTTCTTTCGGCAGAAGCGGCGCTAAGAGAGCACTGTGAGCGGTACAATCGTCTTTGCGCGAAGAAGCCGCTTCTTCGGCTCCGGGAGCCGGAGAGAGCGGCAGCATCGGAAAGGTGAAGAAGGAAGCTGTACAACACTGGGATTGTGTGCGCAGCTTGCCAACTGATAGAAAACAGTACCTTACCACTTTCCTGACGTTTCCAATCACATGAATATTCGATTGGAAGCTGTTTTGGACAACTTTTCTTTCCTTCATGCCAAGCTTTTGGCAGACCTCCGTGCAACGTCCAGAACACGATGGGAGATGTTTTCTGTGCTCCCGCAGGTTTTCCTTGCCAGACAGAGTGGAAAAGCTTTCTGCTAGGATGTAGACCACAAAAGACGCTAAAGACGAAGGTACGATGCTCTCCGGAGATAAGAGCCGCTCCCGGGCTTCTTTCGGCAGAAGCGGCGCTAAGAGAGCACTGTGAGCGGTACAATCGTCTTTGCGCGAAGAAGCCGCTTTTTCGGCTCCGGGAGCCGGAGAGAGCGGCAGCATCGGAAAGGTGAAGAAGGAAGCTGTACAACACTGGGATTGTGTGCGCAGCTTGCCAACTGATAGAAAACAGTACCTTACCACTTTCCTGACGTTTCCAATCACATGAATATTCGATTGGAAGCTGTTTTCGACAACTTTTCTTTCCTTCATGCCAAACACTTGGCAGACTTCCGTGCAACGTCCAGAACACGATGGGAGATGTTTTCTGTGCTCCCGCAGGTTTTCCTTGCCAGACAGAGTGGAAAAGCTTTCTGCTAGGATGTAGACCACAAAAGACGCTAAAGACGAAGGTACGATGCTCTCCGGAGCTAAGAGCCGCTCCCGGGCTTCTTTCGGCAGAAGCGGCGCTAAGAGAGCACTGTGAGCGGTACAATCGTCTTTGCGCGAAGAAGCCGCTTCTTCGGCTCCGGGAGCCGGAGAGAGCGGCAGCATCGGAAAGGTGAAGAAGGAAGCTGTACAACACTGGGATTGTGTGCGCAGCTTGCCAACTGATAGAAAACAGTACCTTTGCACTCTCCTGTCGTTTCCAATCACATGAATATTCGATTGGAAGCTGTTTTGGACAACTTTTCTTTCCTTCATGCCAAGCACTTGGCAGACCTCCGTGCAACGTCCAGAACACGATGGGAGATGTTTTCTGTGCTCCCGCAGGTTTTCCTTGCCGGACAGAGTGGAAAAGCTTTCTGCTAGGATGTAGACCACAAAAGACGCTAAAGACGAAGGTACGATGCTCTCCGGAGCTAAGCGCCGCTCCCGGGCTTCTTTCGGCAGAAGCGGCGCTAAGAGAGCACTGTGAGCGGTACAATCGTCTTTGCGCAAAGAAGCCGCTTCTTCGGCTCCGGGAGCCGGAGAGAGCGGCAGCATCGGAAAGGTGAAGAAGGAAGCTGTACAACACTGGGATTGTGTGCGCAGCTTGCCAACTGATAGAAAACAGTACCTTTGCACTCTCCTGTCGTTTCCAATCACATGAATATTCGATTGGAAGCTGTTTTGGACAACTTTTCTTTCCTTCATGCCAAGCACTTGGCAGACCTCCGTGCAACGTCCAGAACACGATGGGAGATGTTTTTTGTGCTCCCGCAGGTTTTCCTTGCCAGACAGAGTGGAAAAGCTTTCTGCTAGGATGTAGACCACAAAAGACGCTAAAGACGAAGGTACGATGCTCTCCGGAGCTAAGAGCCGCTCCCGGGCTTCTTTCGGCAGAAGCGGCGCTAAGAGAGCACTGTGAGCGGTACAATCGTCTTTGCGCGAAGAAGCCGCTTCTTCGGCTCCGGGAGCCGGAGAGAGCGGCAGCATCGGAAAGGTGAAGAAGGAAGCTGTACAACACTGGGATTGTGTGTGCAGCTTGCCAACTGATAGAAAACAGTACCTTTGCACTCTCCTGTCGTTTCCAATCACATGAATATTCGATTGGAAGCTGTTTTGGACAACTTTTCTTTCCTTCATGCCAAACACTTTGCAGACCTCCGTGCAACGTCCAGAACACGATGGGAGATGTTTTCTGTGCTCCCGCAGGTTTTCCTTGCCAGACAGAGTGGAAAAGCTTTCTGCTAGGATGTAGACCACAAAAGACGCTAAAGACGAAGGTACGATGCTCTCCGGAGCTAAGAGCCGCTCCCGGGCTTCTTTCGGCAGAAGCGGCGCTAAGAGAGCACTGTGAGCGGTACAATGGTCTTTGCGCGAAGAAGCCGCTTCTTCGGCTCCGGGAGCCGGAGAGAGCGGCAGCATCGGAAAGGTGAAGAAGGAAGCTGTACAACACTGGGATTGTGTGCGCAGCTTGCCAACTGATAGAAAACAGTACCTTACCACTTTCCTGACGTTTCCAATCACATGAATATTCGATTGGAAGCTGTTTTGGACAACTTTTCTTTCCTTCATGCCAAGCACTTGGCAGACCTCCGTGCAACGTCCAGAACACGATGGGAGATGTTTTCTGTGCTCCCGCAGGTTTTCCTTGCCAGACAGAGTGGAAAAGCTTTCTGCTAGGATGTAGACCACAAAAGACGCTAAAGACGAAGGTACGATGCTCTCCGGAGCTAAGAGCCGCTGCCGGGCTTCTTTCGGCAGAAGCGGCGCTAAGAGAGCACTGTGAGCGGTACAATCGTCTTTGCGCGAAGAAGCCGCTTTTTCGGCTCCGGGAGCCGGAGAGAGCGGCAGCATCGGAAAGGTGAAGAAGGAAGCTGTACAACACTGGGATTGTGTGCGCAGCTTGCCAACTGATAGAAAACAGTACCTTACCACTTTCCTGACGTTTCCAATCACATGAATATTCGATTGGAAGCTGTTTTGGACAACTTTTCTTTCCTTCATGCCAAACACTTGGCAGACTTCCGTGCAACGTCCAGAACACGATGGGAGATGTTTTCTGTGCTCCCGCAGGTTTTCCTTGCCAGACAGAGTGGAAAAGCTTTCTGCTAGGATGTAGACCACAAAAGACGCTAAAGACGAAGGTACGATGCTCTCCGGAGCTAAGAGCCGCTCCCGGGCTTCTTTCGGCAGAAGCGGCGCTAAGAGAGCACTGTGAGCGGTACAATCGTCTTTGCGCGAAGAAGCCGCTTCTTCGGCTCCGGGAGCCGGAGAGAGCGGCAGCATCGGAAAGGTGAAGAAGGAAGCTGTACAACACTGGGATTGTGTGCGCAGCTTGCCAACTGATAGAAAACAGTACCTTACCACTTTCCTGTCGTTTCCAATCACATGAATATTCGATTGGAAGCTGTTTTGGACAACTTTTCTTTCCTTCATGCCAAGCACTTGGCAGACCTCCGTGCAACGTCCAGAACACGATGGGAGATATTTTCTGTGCTCCCGCAGGTTTTCCTTGCCAGACAGAGTGGAAAAGCTTTCTGCTAGGATGTAGACCACAAAAGACGCTAAAGACGAAGGTACGATGCTCTCCGGAGCTAAGCGCCGCTCCCGGGCTTCTTTCGGCAGAAGCGGCGCTAAGAGAGCACTGTGAGCGGTACAATCGTCTTTGCGCGAAGAAGCCGCTTCTTCGGCTCCGGGAGCCGGAGAGAGCGGCAGCATCGGAAAGGTGAAGAAGGAAGCTGTACAACACTGGGATTGTGTGCGCAGCTTGCCAACTGATAGAAAACAGTACCTTTGCACTCTCCTGTCGTTTCCAATCACATGAATATTCGATTGGAAGCTGTTTTGGACAACTTTTCTTTCCTTCATGCCAAGCACTTGGCAGACCTCCGTGCAACGTCCAGAACACGATGGGAGATGTTTTTTGTGCTCCCGCAGGTTTTCCTTGCCAGACAGAGTGGAAAAGCTTTCTGCTAGGATGTAGACCACAAAAGACGCTAAAGACGAAGGTACGATGCTCTCCGGAGCTAAGAGCCGCTCCCGGGCTTCTTTCGGCAGAAGCGGCGCTAAGAGAGCACTGTGAGCGGTACAATCGTCTTTGCGCGAAGAAGCCGCTTCTTCGGCTCCGGGAGCCGGAGAGAGCGGCAGCATCGGAAAGGTGAAGAAGGAAGCTGTACAACACTGGGATTGTGTGCGCAGCTTGCCAACTGATAGAAAACAGTACCTTTGCACTCTCCTGTCGTTTCCAATCACATGAATATTCGATTGGAAGCTGTTTTGGACAACTTTTCTTTCCTTCATGCCAAACACTTTGCAGACCTCCGTGCAACGTCCAGAACACGATGGGAGATGTTTTCTGTGCTCCCGCAGGTTTTCCTTGCCAGACAGAGTGGAAAAGCTTTCTGCTAGGATGTAGACCACAAAAGACGCTAAAGACAAAGGTACGATGCTCTCCGGAGCTAAGAGCCGCTCCCGGGCTTCTTTCGGCAGAAGCGGCGCTAAGAGAGCACTGTGAGCGGTACAATCGTCTTTGCGCGAAGAAGCCGCTTCTTCGGCTCCGGGAGCCGGAGAGAGCGGCAGCATCGGAAAGGTGAAGAAGGAAGCTGTACAACACTGGGATTGTGTGCGCAGCTTGCCAACTGGTAGAAAACAGTACCTTACCACTTTCCTGACGTTTCCAATCACATGAATATTCGATTGGAAGCTGTTTTGGACAACTTTTCTTTCCTTCATGCCAAGCTTTTGGCAGACCTCCGTGCAACGTCCAGAACACGATGGGAGATGTTTTCTGTGCTCCCGCAGGTTTTCCTTGCCAGACAGAGTGGAAAAGCTTTCTGCTAGGATGTAGACCACAAAAGACGCTAAAGACGAAGGTACGATGCTCTCCGGAGATAAGAGCCGCTCCCGGGCTTCTTTCGGCAGAAGCGGCGCTAAGAGAGCACTGTGAGCGGTACAATCGTCTTTGCGCGAAGAAGCCGCTTCTTCGCTCCGGGAGCCGGAGAGAGCGGCAGCATCGGAAAGGTGAAGAAGGAAGCTGTACAACACTGGGATTGTGTGCGCAGCTTGCCAACTGATAGAAAACAGTACCTTACCACTTTCCTGACGTTTCCAATCACATGAATGATCGATTGGAAGCTGTTTTGGACAACTTTTCTTTCCTTCATGCCAAACACTTGGCAGACCTCCGTGCAACGTCCAGAACACGATGGGAGATGTTTTCTGTGCTCCCGCAGGTTTTCCTTGCCAGACAGAGTGGAAAAGCTTTCTGCTAGGATGTAGACCACAAAAGACGCTAAAGACGAAGGTACGATGCTCTCCGGAGCTAAGAGCCGCTCCCGGGCTTCTTTCGGCAGAAGCGGCGCTAAGAGAGCACTGTGAGCGGTACAATCGTCTTTGCGCGAAGAAGCCGCTTCTTCGGCTTCAGGAGCCGGAGAGAGCGGCAGCATCGGAAAGGTGAAGAAGGAAGCTGTACAACACTGGGATTGTGTGCGCAGCTTGCCAACTGATAGAAAACAGTACCTTACCACTTTCCTGTCGTTTCCACTCACATGAATATTCGATTGGAAGCTGTTTTGGACAACTTTTCTTTCCTTCATGCCAAACACTTGGCAGACCTCCGTGCAACGTCCAGAACACGATGGGAGATGTTTTCTGTGCTCCCGCAGGTTTTCCTTGCCAGACAGAGTGGAAAAGCTTTCTGCTAGGATGTAGACCACAAAAGACGCTAAAGACGAAGGTACGATGCTCTCCGGAGCTAAGAGCCGCTCCCGGGCTTCTTTCGGCAGAAGCGGCGCTAAGAGAGCACTGTGAGCGGTACAATGGTCTTTGCGCGAAGAAGCCGCTTCTTCGGCTCCGGGAGCCGGAGAGAGCGGCAGCATCGGAAAGGTGAAGAAGGAAGCTGTACAACACTGGGATTGTGTGCGCAGCTTGCCAACTGATAGAAAACAGTACCTTACCACTTTCCTGACGTTTCCAATCACATGAATATTCGATTGGAAGCTGTTTTGGACAACTTTTCTTTCCTTCATATGCCAAGCACTTGGCAGACCTCCGTGCAACGTCCAGAACACGATGGGAGATGTTTCCTGTGCTCCCGCAGGTTTTCCTTGCCAGACAGAGTGGAAAAGCTTTCTGCTAGGATGTAGACCACAAAAGACGCTAAAGACGAAGGTACGATGCTCTCCGGAGCTAAGAGCCGCTCCCGGGCTTCTTTCGGCAGAAGCGGCGCTAAGAGAGCACTGTGAGCGGTACAATCGTCTTTGCGCGAAGAAGCCGCTTCTTCGGCTCCGGGTGCTGAGAGAGCGGCAGAATCGGAAATGTGAAGAAGGAAGCTGTACAACACTGGGATTGTGTGCGCAGCTTGCCAACTGATAGAAAACAGTACCTTACCGCTTTCCTGACGTTTCCAATCACATGAATATTCGATTGGAAGCTGTTTTGGACAACTTTTCTTTCCTTCATGCCAAACACTTGGCAGACTTCCGTGCAACGTCCAGAACACGATGGGAGATGTTTTCTGTGCTCCCGCAGGTTTTCCTTGCCAGACAGAGTGGAAAAGCTTTCTGCTAGGATGTAGACCACAAAAGACGCTAAAGACGAAGGTAAGATGCTCTCCGGAGATAAGAGCCGCTCCCGGGCTTCTTTCGGCAGAAGCGGCGCTAAGAGAGCACTGTGAGCGGTACAATGGTCTTTGCGCGAAGAAGCCGCTTCTTCGGCTCCGGGAGCCGGAGAGAGCGGCAGCATCGGAAAGGTGAAGAAGGAAGCTGTACAATACTGGGATTGTGTGCGCAGCTTGCCAACTGATAGAAAACAGTACCTTACCACTTTCCTGACGTTTCCAATCACATGAATATTCGATTGGAAGCTGTTTTGGACAACTTTTCTTTCCTTCATATGCCAAGCACTTGGCAGACCTCCGTGCAACGTCCAGAACACGATGGGAGATGTTTTCTGTGCTCCCGCAGGTTTTCCTTGCCAGACAGAGTGGAAAAGCTTTCTGCTAGGATGTAGACCACAAAAGACGCTAAAGACGAAGGTACGATGCTCTCCGGAGCTAAGAGCCGCTCCCGGGCTTCTTTCGGCAGAAGCGGCGCTAAGAGAGCACTGTGAGCGGTACAATCGTCTTTGCGCGAAGAAGCCGCTTCTTCGGCTCCGGGAGCCAGAGAGAGCGGCAACATCGGAAAGGTGAAGAAGGAAGCTGTACAACACTGGGATTGTGTGCGCAGCTTGCCAACTGATAGAAAACAGTACCTTACCACTTTCCTGACGTTTCCAATCACATGAATATTCGATTGGAAGCTGTTTTGGACAACTTTTCTTTCCTTCATGCCAAACACTTGGCAGACTTCCGTGCAACGTCCAGAACACGATGGGAGATGTTTTCTGTGCTCCCGCAGGTTTTCCTTGCCAGACAGAGTGGAAAAGCTTTCTGCTAGGATGTAGACCACAAAAGACGCTAAAGACGAAGGTACGATGCTCTCCGGAGCTAAGAGCCGCTCCCGGGCTTCTTTCGGCAGAAGCGGCGCTAAGAGTGCACTGTGAGCGGTACAATCGTCTTTGCGCGAAGAAGCCGCTTCTTCGGCTCCGGGAGCCGGAGAGAGCGGCAGCATCGGAAAGGTGAAGAAGGAAGCTGTACAACACTGGGATTGTGTGCGCAGCTTGCCAACTGATAGAAAACAGTACCTTACCACTTTCCTGTCGTTTCCAATCACATGAATATTCGATTGGAAACTGTTTTGGACAACTTTTCTTTCCTTCATGCCAAGCACTTGGCAGACCTCCGTGCAACGTCCAGAAGACGATGGGAGATGTTTTCTGTGCTCCCGCAGGTTTTCCTTGCCAGACAGAGTGGAAAAGCTTTCTGCTAGGATGTAGACCACAAAAGACGCTAAAGACGAAGGTACGATGCTCTCTGGAGCTAAGAGCCGCTCCCGGGATTCTTTCGGCAGAAGCGGCGCTAAGAGAGCACTGTGAGCGGTACAATCGTCTTTGCGCGAAGAAGCCGCTTCTTCGGCTCCGGGTGCTGAGAGAGCGGCAGAATCGGAAAGGTGAAGAAGGAAGCTGTACAACACTGGGATTGTGTGCGCAGCTTGCCAACTGATAGAAAACAGTACCTTACCACTTTCCTGACGTTTCCAATCACATGAATATTCGATTGGAAGCTGTTTTGGACAACTTTTCTTTCCTTCATGCCAAACACTTGGCAGACTTCCGTGCAACGTCCAGAACACGATGGGAGATGTTTTCTGTGCTCCTGGAGGTTTTCCTTGCCAGACAGAGTGGAAAAGCTTTCTGCTAGGATGTAGACCACAAAAGACGCTAAAGACGAAGGTACGATGCTGTCCGGAGCTAAGAGCCGCTCCCGGGCTTCTTTCGGCAGAAGCGGCGCTAAGGGAGCACTGTGAGCGGTACAATCGTCTTTGCGCGAAGAAGCCGCTTCTTCGGCTCCGGGAGCCGGAGAGAGCGGCAGCATCGGAAAGGTGAAGAAGGAAGCTGTACAACACTGGGATTGTGTGCGCAGCTTGCCAACTGATACAAAACAGTACCTTACCACTTTCCTGACGTTTCCAATCACATGAATATTCGATTGGAAGCTGTTTTGGACAACTTTTCTTTCCTTCATGCCAAACACTTGGCAGACTTCCGTGCAACGTCCAGAATATGATGGGAGATGTTTTCTGTGCTCCCGCAGGTTTTCCTTGCCAGACAGAGTGGAAAAGCTTTCTGCTAGCATGTAGACCACAAAAGACGCTAAAGACGAAGGTACGATGCTCTCCGGAGCTAAGAGCCGCTCCCGGGCTTCTTTCGGCAGAAGCGGCGCTAAGAGAGCACTGTGAGCGGTACAATCGTCTTTGCGCGAAGAAGCCGCTTCTTCGGCTCCGGGAGCCGGAGAGAGCGGCAGCATCGGAAAGGTGAAGAAGGAAGCTGTACAACACTGGGATTGTGTGCGCAGCTTGCCAACTGATAGAAAACAGTACCTTACCACTTTCCTGACGTTTCCAATCACATGAATATTCGATTGGAAGCTGTTTTGGACAACTTTTCTTTCCTTCATATGCCAAGCACTTGGCAGACCTCCGTGCAACGTCCAGAACACGATGGGAGATGTTTTCTGTGCTCCCGCAGGTTTTCCTTGCCAGACAGAGTGGAAAAGCTTTCTGCTAGGATGTAGACCACAAAAGACGCTAAAGACGAAGGTACGATGCTCTCCGGAGCTAAGAGCCGCTCCCGGGCTTCTTTCGGCAGAAGCGGCGCTAAGAGAGCACTGTGAGCGGTACAATCGTCTTTGCGCGAAGAAGCCGCTTCTTCGGCTCCGGGTGCTGAGAGAGCGGCAGAATCGGAAAGGTGAAGAAGGAAGCTGTACAACACTGGGATTGTGTGCGCAGCTTGCCAACTGATAGAAAACAGTACCTTACCGCTTTCCTGACGTTTCCAATCACATGAATATTCGATTGGAAGCTGTTTTGGACAACTTTTCTTTCCTTCATGCCAAACACTTGGCAGACTTCCGTGCAACGTCCAGAACACGATGGGAGATGTTTTCTGTGCTCCCGCAGGTTTTCCTTGCCAGACAGAGTGGAAAAGCTTTCTGCTAGGATGTAGACCACAAAAGACGCTAAAGACGAAGGTAAGATGCTCTCCGGAGATAAGAGCCGCTCCCGGGCTTCTTTCGGCAGAAGCGGCGCTAAGAGAGCACTGTGAGCGGTACAATCGTCTTTGCGCGAAGAAGCCGCTTCTTCGGCTCCGGGAGCCGGAGAGAGCGGCAGCATCGGAAAGGTGAAGAAGGAAGCTGTACAACACTGGGATTGTGTGCGCAGCTTGCCAACTGATAGAAAACAGTACCTTACCACTTTCCTGACGTTTCCAATCACATGAATATTCGATTGGAAGCTGTTTTGGACAACTTTTCTTTCCTTCATATGCCAAGCACTTGGCAGACCTCCGTGCAACGTCCAGAACACGATGGGAGATGTTTTCTGTGCTCCCGCAGGTTTTCCTTGCCAGACAGAGTGGAAAAGCTTTCTGCTAGGATGTAGACCACAAAAGACGCTAAAGACGAAGGTACGATGCTCTCCGGAGCTAAGAGCCGCTCCCGGGCTTCTTTCGGCAGAAGCGGCGCTAAGAGAGCACTGTGAGCGGTACAATCGTCTTTGCGCGAAGAAGCCGCTTCTTCGGCTCCGGGAGCCAGAGAGAGCGGCAGCATCGGAAAGGTGAAGAAGGAAGCTGTACAACACTGGGATTGTGTGCGCAGCTTGCCAACTGATAGAAAACAGTACCTTACCACTTTCCTGACGTTTCCAATCACATGAATATTCGATTGGAAGCTGTTTTGGACAACTTTTCTTTCCTTCATGCCAAACACTTGGCAGACTTCCGTGCAACGTCCAGAACACGATGGGAGATGTTTTCTGTGCTCCCGCAGGTTTTCCTTGCCAGACAGAGTGGAAAAGCTTTCTGCTAGGATGTAGACCACAAAAGACGCTAAAGACGAAGGTACGATGCTCTCCGGAGCTAAGAGCCGCTCCCGGGCTTCTTTCGGCAGAAGCGGCGCTAAGAGAGCACTGTGAGCGGTACAATCGTCTTTGCGCGAAGAAGCCGCTTCTTCGGCTCCGGGAGCCGGAGAGAGCGGCAGCATCGGAAAGGTGAAGAAGGAAGCTGTACAACACTGGGATTGTGTGCGCAGCTTGCCAACTGATAGAAAACAGTACCTTACCACTTTCCTGTCGTTTCCAATCACATGAATATTCGATTGGAAACTGTTTTGGACAACTTTTCTTTCCTTCATGCCAAGCACTTGGCAGACCTCCGTGCAACGTCCAGAAGACGATGGGAGATGTTTTCTGTGCTCCCGCAGGTTTTCCTTGCCAGACAGAGTGGAAAAGCTTTCTGCTAGGATGTAGACCACAAAAGACGCTAAAGACGAAGGTACGATGCTCTCTGGAGCTAAGAGCCGCTCCCGGGATTCTTTCGGCAGAAGCGGCGCTAAGAGAGCACTGTGAGCGGTACAATCGTCTTTGCGCGAAGAAGCCGCTTCTTCGGCTCCGGGTGCTGAGAGTGCGGCAGAATCGGAAAGGTGAAGAAGGAAGCTGTACAACACTGGGATTGTGTGCGCAGCTTGCCAACTGATAGAAAACAGTACCTTACCACTTTCCTGACGTTTCCAATCACATGAATATTCGATTGGAAGCTGTTTTGGACAACTTTTCTTTCCTTCATGCCAAACACTTGGCAGACTTCCGTGCAACGTCCAGAACACGATGGGAGATGTTTTCTGTGCTCCCGCAGGTTTTCCTTGCCAGACAGAGTGGAAAAGCTTTCTGCTAGGATGTAGACCACAAAAGACGCTAAAGACGAAGGTAAGATGCTCTCCGGAGATAAGAGCCGCTCCTGGGCTTCTTTCGGCAGAAGCGGCGCTAAGAGAGCACTGTGAGGGGTACAATGGTCTTTGCGCGAAGAAGCCGCTTCTTCGGCTCCGGGAGCCGGAGAGAGCGGCAGCATCGGAAAGGTGAAGAAGGAAGCTGTACAACACTGGGATTGTGTGCACAGCTTGCCAACTGATAGAAAACAGTACCTTTGCACTCTCCTGTCGTTTCCAATCACATGAATATTCGATTGGAAGCTGTTTTGGACAACTTTTCTTTCCTTCATGCCAAACACTTGGCAGACCTCCGTGCAACGTCCAGAACACGATGGGAGATGTTTTCTGTGCTCCCGCAGGTTTTCCTTGCCAGACAGAGTGGAAAAGCTTTCTGCTAGGATGTAGACCACAAAAGACGCTAAAGACGAAGGTACGATGCTCTCCGGAGCTAAGAGCCGCTCCCGGGCTTCTTTCGGCAGAAGCGGCGCTAAGAGAGCACTGTGAGCAGTACAATCGTCTTTGCGCGAAGAAGCCGCTTCTTCGGCTCCGGGAGCCGGAGAGAGCGGCAGCATCGGAAAGGTGAAGAAGGAAGCTGTACAACACTGGGATTGTGTGCGCAGCTTGCCAACTGATAGAAAACAGTACCTTACCACTTTCCTGACGTTTCCAATCACATGAATATTCGATTGGAAGCTGTTTTGGACAACTTTTCTTTCCTTCATGCCAAACACTTGGCAGACCTCCGTGCAACGTCCAGAACACGATGGGAGATGTTTTCTGTGCTCCCGCAGGTTTTCCTTGCCAGACAGAGTGGAAAAGCTTTCTGCTAGGATGTAGACCACAAAAGACGCTAAAGACGAAGGTACGATGCTCTCCGGAGATAAGAGCCGCTCCCGGGCTTCTTTCGGCAGAAGCGGCGCTAAGAGAGCACTGTGAGCGGTACAATCGTCTTTGCGCGAAGAAGCCGCTTCTTCGGCTCCGGGTGCCGGAGAGAGCGGCAGAATCGGAAAGGTGAAGAAGGAAGCTGTACAACACTGGGATTGTGTGCGCAGCTTGCCAACTGATAGAAAACAGTACCTTACCACTTTCCTGACGTTTCCAATCACATGAATATTCGATTGGAAGCTGTTTTGGACAACTTTTCTTTCCTTCATATGCCAAGAACTTGGCAGACCTCCGTGCAACGTCCAGAACACGATGGGAGATGTTTTCTGTGCTCCCGCAGGTTTTCCTTGCCAGACAGAGTGGAAAAGCTTTCTGCTAGGATGTAGACCACAAAAGACGCTAAAGACGAAGGTACGATGCTCTCCGGAGCTAAGAGCCACTCCCGGGCTTCTTTCGGCAGAAGCGGCGCTAAGAGAGCACTGTGAGCGGTACAATCGTCTTTGCGCGAAGAAGCCGCTTCTTCGGCTCCGGGAGCCGGAGAGAGCGGCAGCATCGGAAAGGTGAAGAAGGAAGCTGTACAACACTGGGATTGTGTGCGCAGCTTGCCAACTGATAGAAAACAGTACCTTTGCACTCTCCTGTCGTTTCCAATCACATGAATATTCGATTGGAAGCTGTTTTGGACAACTTTTCTTTCCTTCATGCCAAACACTTGGCAGACCTCCGTGCAACGTCCAGAACACGATGGGAGATGTTTTCTGTGCTCCCGCAGGTTTTCCTTGCCAGACAGAGTGGAAAAGCTTTCTGCTAGGATGTAGACCACAAAAGACGCTAAAGACGAAGGTACGATGCTCTCCGGAGCTAAGAGCCGCTCCCGGGCTTCTTTCGTCAGAAGCGGCGCTAAGAGAGCACTGTGAGCAGTACAATCGTCTTTGCGCGAAGAAGCCGCTTCTTCGGCTCCGGGAGCCGGAGAGAGCGGCAGCATCGGAAAGGTGAAGAAGGAAGCTGTACAACACTGGGATTGTGTGCGCAGCTTGCCAACTGATAGAAAACAGTACCTTACCACTTTCCTGACGTTTCCAATCACATGAATATTCGATTGGAAGCTGTTTTGGACAACTTTTCTTTCCTTCATATGCCAAGCACTTGGCAGACCTCCGTGCAACGTCCAGAACACGATGGGAGATGTTTTCTGTGCTCCCGCAGGTTTTCCTTGCCAGACAGAGTGGAAAAGCTTTCTGCTAGGATGTAGACCACAAAAGACGCTAAAGACGAAGGTACGATGCTCTCCGGAGCTAAGAGCCGCTCCCGGGCTTCTTTCGGCAGAAGCGGCGCTAAGAGAGCACTGTGAGCGGTACAATCGTCTTTGCGCGAAGAAGCCGCTTCTTCGGCTCCGGGTGCCGGAGAGAGCGGCAGAATCGGAAAGGTGAAGAAGGAAGCTGTACAACACTGGGATTGTGTGCGCAGCTTGCCAACTGATAGAAAACAGTACCTTACCACTTTCCTGACGTTTCCAATCACATGAATATTCGATTGGAAGCTGTTTTGGACAACTTTTCTTTCCTTCATGCCAAACACTTGGCAGACTTCCGTGCAACGTCCAGAACACGATGGGAGATGTTTTCTGTGCTCCCGCAGGTTTTCCTTGCCAGACAGAGTGGAAAAGCTTTCTGCTAGGATGTAGACCACAAAAGACGCTAAAGACGAAGGTACGATGCTCTCCGGAGCTAAGAGCCGCTCCCGGGCTTCTTTCGGCAGAAGCGGCGCTAAGAGAGCACTGTGAGCGGTACAATGGTCTTTGCGCGAAGAAGCCGCTTCTTCGGCTCCGGGAGCCGGAGAGAGCGGCAGCATCGGAAAGGTGAAGAAGGAAGCTGTACAACACTGGGATTGTGTGCGCAGCTTGCCAACTGATAGAAAACAGTACCTTACCACTTTCCTGTCGTTTCCAATCACATGAATATTCGATTGGAAGCTGTTTTGGACAACTTTTCTTTCCTTCATGCCAAACACTTGGCAGACCTCCGTGCAACGTCCAGAACACGATGGGAGATGTTTTCTGTGCTCCCGCAGGTTTTCCTTGCCAGACAGAGTGGAAAAGCTTTCTGCTAGGATGTAGACCACAAAAGACGCTAAAGACGAAGGTACGATGCTCTCCGGAGCTAAGAGCCGCTCCCGGGCTTCTTTCGGCAGAAGCGGCGCTAAGAGAGCACTGTGAGCGGTACAATCGTCTTTGCGCGAAGAAGCCGCTTCTTCGGCTCCGGGAGCCGGAGAGAGCGGCAGCATCGGAAAGGTGAAGAAGGAAGCTGTACAACACTGGGATTGTGTGCGCAGCTTGCCAACTGATAGAAAACAGTACCTTACCACTTTCCTGTCGTTTCCAATCACATGAATATTCGATTGGAAGCTGTTTTGGACAACTTTTCTTTCCTTCATGCCAAACACTTGGCAGACCTCCGTGCAACGTCCAGAACACGATGGGAGATGTTTTCTGTGCTCCCGCAGGTTTTCCTTGCCAGACAGAGTGGAAAAGCTTTCTGCTAGGATGTAGACCACAAAAGACGCTAAAGACGAAGGTACGATGCTCTCCGGAGCTAAGAGCCGCTCCCGGGCTTCTTTCGGCAGAAGCGGCGCTAAGAGAGCACTGTGAGCGGTACAATCGTCTTTGCGCGAAGAAGCCGCTTCTTCGGCTCCGGGAGCCGGAGAGAGCGGCAGCATCGGAAAGGTGAAGAAGGAAGCTGTACAACACTGGGATTGTGTGCGCAGCTTGCCAACTGATAGAAAACAGTACCTTACCACTTTCCTGAGGTTTCCAATCACATGAATATTCGATTGGAAGCTGTTTTGGACAACTTTTCTTTCCTTCATGCCAAACACTTGGCAGACTTCCGTGCAACGTCCAGAACACGATGGGAGATGTTTTCTGTGCTCCCGCAGGTTTTCCTTGCCAGACAGAGTGAAAAAGCTTTCTGCTAGGATGTAGACCACAAAAGACGCTAAAGACGAAGGTACGATGCTGTCCGGAGCTAAGAGCCGCTCCCGGGCTTCTTTCGGCAGAAGCGGCGCTAAGAGAGCACTGTGAGCGGTACAATCGTCTTTGCGCGAAGAAGCCGCTTCTTCGGCTCCGGGAGCCGGAGAGAGCGGCAGCATCGGAAAGGTGAAGAAGGAAGCTGTACAACACTGGGATTGTGTGCGCAGCTTGCCAACTGATAGAAAACAGTACCTTACCACTTTCCTGTCGTTTCCAATCACATGAATATTCGATTGGAAACTGTTTTGGACAACTTTTCTTTCCTTCATGCCAAGCACTTGGCAGACCTCCGTGCAACGTCCAGAACACGATGGGAGATGTTTTCTGTGCTCCCGCAGGTTTTCCTTGCCAGACAGAGTGGAAAAGCTTTCTGCTAGGATGTAGACCACAAAAGACGCTAAAGACGAAGGTACGATGCTCTCTGGAGCTAAGAGCCGCTCCCGGGCTTCTTTCGGCAGAAGCGGCGCTAAGAGAGCACTGTGAGCGGTACAATCGTCTTTGCGCGAAGAAGCCGCTTCTTCGTCTCCGGGTGCTGAGAGAGCGGCAGAATCGGAAAGGTGAAGAAGGAAGCTGTACAACACTGGGATTGTGTGCGCAGCTTGCCAACTGATAGAAAACAGTACCTTACCACTTTCCTGACGTTTCCAATCACATGAATATTCGATTGGAAGCTGTTTTGGACAACTTTTCTTTCCTTCATGCCAAACACTTGGCAGACTTCCGTGCAACGTCCAGAACACGATGGGAGATGTTTTCTGTGCTCCCACAGGTTTTCCTTGCCAGACAGAGTGGAAAAGCTTTCTGCTAGCATGTAGACCACAAAAGACGCTAAAGACGAAGGTAAGATGCTCTCCGGAGATAAGAGCCGCTCCCGGGCTTCTTTCGGCAGAAGCGGCGCTAAGAGAGCACTGTGAGCGGTACAATCGTCTTTGCGCGAAGAAGCCCCTTCTTCGGCTCCGGGAGCCGGAGAGAGCGGCAGCATCGGAAAGGTGAAGAAGGAAGCTGTACAACACTGGGATTGTGTGCGCAGCTTGCCAACTGATAGAAAACAGTACCTTACCACTTTCCTGTCGTTTCCAATCACATGAATATTCGATTGGAAGCTGTTTTGGACAACTTTTCTTTCCTTCATGCCAAACACTTGGCAGACTTCCGTGCAACGTCCAGAACACGATGGGAGATGTTTTCTGTGCTCCCGCAGGTTTTCCTTGCCAGACAGAGTGGAAAAGCTTTCTGCTAGGATGTAGACCACAAAAGACGCTAAAGACGAAGGTACGATGCTCTCCGGAGCTAAGAGCCGCTCCCGGGCTTCTTTCGGCAGAAGCGGCGCTAAGAGAGCACTGTGAGCGGTACAATCGTCTTTGCGCGAAGAAGCCGCTTCTTCGGCTCCGGGAGCCGGAGAGAGCGGCAGCATCGGAAAGGTGAAGAAGGAAGCTGTACAACACTGGGATTGTGTGCGCAGCTTGCCAACTGATAGAAAACAGTACCTTACCACTTTCCTGACGTTTCCAATCACATGAATATTCGATTGGAAGCTGTTTTGGACAACTTTTCTTTGCTTCCTTCCAAACACTTGGCAGACCTCCGTGCAACGTCCAGAACACGATGGGAGATGTTTTCTGTGCTCCCGCAGGTTTTCCTTGCCAGACAGAGTGGAAAAGCTTTCTGCTAGGATGTAGACCACAAAAGACGCTAAAGACGAAGGTACGATGCTCTCCGGAGCTAAGAGCCGCTCCCGGGCTTCTTTCGGCAGAAGCGGCGCTAAGAGAGCACTGTGAGCGGTACAATCGTCTTTGCGCGAAGAAGCCTCATGTTCGGCTCCGGGAGCCGGAGAGAGCGGCAGCATCGGAAAGGTGAAGAAGGAAGCTGTACAACACTGGGATTGTGTGCGCAGCTTGCCAACTGATAGAAAACAGTACCTTACCACTTTCCTGTCGTTTCCAATCACATGAATATTCGATTGGAAACTGTTTTGGACAACTTTTCTTTCCTTCATGCCAAGCACTTGGCAGACCTCCGTGCAACGTCCAGAACACGATGGGAGATGTTTTCTGTGCTCCCGCAGGTTTTCCTTGCCAGACAGAGTGGAAAAGCTTTCTGCTAGGATGTAGACCACAAAAGACGCTAAAGACGAAGGTACGATGCTCTCTGGAGCTAAGAGCCGCTCCCGGGCTTCTTTCGGCAGAAGCGGCGCTAAGAGAGCACTGTGAGCGGTACAATCGTCTTTGCGCGAAGAAGCCGCTTCTTCGGCTCCGGGTGCTGAGAGAGCGGCAGAATCGGAAAGGTGAAGAAGGAAGCTGTACAACACTGGGATTGTGTGCGCAGCTTGCCAACTGATAGAAAACAGTACCTTACCACTTTCCTGACGTTTCCAATCACATGAATATTCGATTGGAAGCTGTTTTGGACAACTTTTCTTTCCTTCATGCCAAACACTTGGCAGACTTCCGTGCAACGTCCAGAACACGATGGGAGATGTTTTCTGTGCTCCCGCAGGTTTTCCTTGCCAGACAGAGTGGAAAAGCTTTCTGCTAGGATGTAGACCACAAAAGACGCTAAAGACGAAGGTAAGATGCTCTCCGGAGATAAGAGCCGCTCCCGGGCTTCTTTCGGCAGAAGCGGCGCTAAGAGAGCACTGTGAGCGGTACAATCGTCTTTGCGCGAAGAAGCCGCTTCTTCGGCTCCGGGAGCCGGAGAGAGCGGCAGCATCGGAAAGGTGAAGAAGGAAGCTGTACAACACTGGGATTGTGTGCGCAGCTTGCCAACTGATAGAAAACAGTACCTTACCACTTTCCTGTCGTTTCCAATCACATGAATATTCGATTGGAAGCTGTTTTGGACAACTTTTCTTTCCTTCATGCCAAGCACTTGGCAGACTTCCGTGCAACGTCCAGAACACGATGGGAGATGTTTTCTGTGCTCCCGCAGGTTTTCCTTGCCAGACAGAGTGGAAAAGCTTTCTGCTAGGATGTAGACCACAAAAGACGCTAAAGACGAAGGTACGATGCTCTCCGGAGCTAAGAGCCGCTCCCGGGCTTCTTTCGGCAGAAGCGGCGCTAAGAGAGCACTGTGAGCGGTACAATCGTCTTTGCGCGAAGAAGCCGCTTCTTCGGCTCCGGGAGCCGGAGAGAGCGGCAGCATCGGAAAGGTGAAGAAGGAAGCTGTACAACACTGGGATTGTGTGCGCAGCTTGCCAACTGATAGAAAACAGTACCTTACCACTTTCCTGACGTTTCCAATCACATGAATATTCGATTGGAAGCTGTTTTGGACAACTTTTCTTTCCTTCATGCCAAACACTTGGCAGACTTCCGTGCAACGTCCAGAACACAATGGGAGATGTTTTCTGTGCTCCCGCAGGTTTTCCTTGCCAGACAGAGTGGAAAAGCTTTCTGCTAGGATGTAGACCACAAAAGACGCTAAAGACGAAGGTACGATGCTCTCCGGAGCTAAGAGCCGCTCCCGGGCTTCTTTCGGCAGAAGCGGCGCTAAGAGAGCACTGTGAGCGGTACAATCGTCTTTGCGCGAAGAAGCCGCTTCTTCGGCTCCGGGAGCCGGAGAGAGCGGCAGCATCGGAAAGGTGAAGAAGGAAGCTGTACAACACTGGGATTGTGTGCGCAGCTTGCCAACTGATAGAAAACAGTACCTTACCACTTTCCTGTCGTTTCCAATCACATGAATATTCGATTGGAAGCTGTTTTGGACAACTTTTCTTTCCTTCATGCCAAACACTTGGCAGACCTCCGTGCAACATCCAGAACACGATGGGAGATGTTTTCTGTGCTCCCGCAGGTTTTCCTTGCCAGACAGAGTGGAAAAGCTTTCTGCTAGGATGTAGACCACAAAAGACGCTAAAGACGAAGGTACGATGCTGTCCGGAGCTAAGAGCCGCTCCCGGGCTTCTTTCGGCAGAAGCGGCGCTAAGAGAGCACTGTGAGCGGTACAATGGTCTTTGCGCGAAGAAGCCGCTTCTTCGGCTCCGGGAGCCGGAGAGAGCGGCAGCATCGGAAAGGTGAAGAAGGAAGCTGTACAACACTGGGATTGTGTGCGCAGCTTGCCAACTGATAGAAAACAGTACCTTACCACTTTCCTGTCGTTTCCAATCACATGAATATTCGATTGGAAACTGTTTTGGACAACTTTTCTTTCCTTCATGCCAAGCACTTGGCAGACCTCCGTGCAACGTCCAGAACACGATGGGAGATGTTTTCTGTGCTCCCGCAGGTTTTCCTTGCCAGACAGAGTGGAAAAGCTTTCTGCTAGGATGTAGACCACAAAAGACGCTAAAGACGAAGGTACGATGCTCTCTGGAGCTAAGAGCCGCTCCCGGGCTTCTTTCGGCAGAAGCGGCGCTAAGAGAGCACTGTGAGCGGTACAATCGTCTTTGCGCGAAGAAGCCGCTTCTTCGGCTCCGGGTGCTGAGAGAGCGGCAGAATCGGAAAGGTGAAGAAGGAAGCTGTACAACACTGGGATTGTGTGCGCAGCTTGCCAACTGATAGAAAACAGTACCTTACCACTTTCCTGACGTTTCCAATCACATGAATATTCGATTGGAAGCTGTTTTGGACAACTTTTCTTTCCTTCATGCCAAACACTTGGCATACTTCCGTGCAACGTCCAGAACACGATGGGAGATGTTTTCTGTGCTCCCGCAGGTTTTCCTTGCCAGACAGAGTGGAAAAGCTTTCTGCTAGGATGTAGACCACAAAAGACGCTAAAGACGAAGGTAAGATGCTCTCCGGAGATAAGAGCCGCTCCCGGGCTTCTTTCGGCAGAAGCGGCGCTAAGAGAGCACTGTGAGCGGTACAATCGTCTTTGCGCGAAGAAGCCGCTTCTTCGGCTCCGGGAGCCGGAGAGAGCGGCAGCATCGGAAAGGTGAAGAAGGAAGCTGTACAACACTGGGATTGTGTGCGCAGCTTGCCAACTGATAGAAAACAGTACCTTACCACTTTCCTGTCGTTTCCAATCACATGAATATTCGATTGGAAGCTGTTTTGGACAACTTTTCTTTCCTTCATGCCAAACACTTGGCAGACCTCCGTGCAACGTCCAGAACACGATGGGAGATGTTTTCTGTGCTCCCGCAGGTTTTCCTTGCCAGACAGAGTGGAAAAGCTTTCTGCTAGCATGTAGACCACAAAAGACGCTAAAGACGAATGTACGATGCTCTCCGGAGCTAAGAGCCGCTCCCGGGCTTCTTTCGGCAGAAGCGGCGCTAAGAGAGCACTGTGAGCGGTACAATCGTCTTTGCGCGAAGAAGCCGCTTCTTCGGCTCCGGGAGCCGGAGAGAGCGGCAGCATCGGAAAGGTGAAGAAGGAAGCTGTACAACACTGGGATTGTGTGCGCAGCTTGCCAACTGATAGAAAACAGTACCTTACCACTTTCCTGACGTTTCCAATCACATGAATATTCGATTGGAAGCTGTTTTGGACAACTTTTCTTTCCTTCATGCCAAACACTTGGCAGACTTCCGTGCAACGTCCAGAACACGATGGGAGATGTTTTCTGTGCTCCCGCAGGTTTTCCTTGCCAGACAGAGTGGAAAAGCTTTCTGCTAGGATGTAGACCACAAAAGACGCTAAAGACGAAGGTACGATGCTCTCCGGAGCTAAGAGCCGCTCCCGGGCTTCTTTCGGCAGAAGCGGCGCTAAGAGAGCACTGTGAGCGGTACAATCGTCTTTGCGCGAAGAAGCCGCTTCTTCGGCTCCGGGAGCCGGAGAGAGCGGCAGCATCGGAAAGGTGAAGAAGGAAGCTGTACAACACTGGGATTGTGTGCGCAGCTTGCCAACTGATAGAAAACAGTACCTTACCACTTTCCTGACGTTTCCAATCACATGAATATTCAATTGGAAGCTGTTTTGTACAACTTTTCTTTCCTTCATATGCCAAGCACTTGGCAGACCTCCGTGCAACGTCCAGAACACGATGGGAGATGTTTTCTGTGCTCCCGCAGGTTTTCCTTGCCAGACAGAGTGGAAAAGCTTTCTGCTAGGATGTAGACCACAAAAGACGCTAAAGACGAAGGTACGATGCTCTCCGGAGCTAAGAGCCGCTCCCGGGCTTCTTTCGGCAGAAGCGGCGCTAAGAGAGCACTGTGAGCGGTACAATCGTCTTTGCGCGAAGAAGCCTCATGTTCGGCTCCGGGAGCCGGAGAGAGCGGCAGCATCGGAAAGGTGAAGAAGGAAGCTGTACAACACTGGGATTGTGTGCGCAGCTTGCCAACTGATAGAAAACAGTACCTTACCACTTTCCTGACGTTTCCAATCACATGAATATTCAATTGGAATCTGTTTTGGACAACTTTTCTTTCCTTCATGCCAAACACTTGGCAGACCTCCGTGCAACGTCCAGAACACGATGGGAGATGTTTTCTGTGCTCCCGCAGGTTTTTCTTGCCAGACAGAGTGGAAAAGCTTTCTGCTAGGATGTAGACCACAAAAGACGCTAAAGACGAAGGTACGATGCTCTCCGGAGCTAAGCGCCGCTCCCGGGCTTCTTTCAGCAGAAGCGGCGCTAAGAGAGCACTGTGAGCGGTACAATGGTCTTTGCGCGAAGAAGCCGCTTCTTCGGCTCCGGGAGCCGGAGAGAGCGGCAGCATCGGAAAGGTGAAGAAGGAAGCTGTACAACACTGGGATTGTGTGCGCAGCTTGCCAACTGATAGAAAACAGTACCTTACCACTTTCCTGACGTTTCCAATCACATGAATATTCGATTGGAAGCTGTTTTGGACAACTTTTCTTTCCTTCATATGCCAAGCACTTGGCAGACCTCCGTGCAACGTCCAGAACACGATGGGAGATGTTTTCTGTGCTCCCGCAGGTTTTCCTTGCCAGACAGAGTGGAAAAGCTTTCTGCTAGGATGTAGACCACAAAAGACGCTAAAGACGAAGGTACGATGCTCTCCGGAGCTAAGAGCCGCTCCCGGGCTTCTTTCGGCAGAAGCGGCGCTAAGAGAGCACTGTGAGCGGTACAATGGTCTTTGCGCGAAGAAGCCGCTTCTTCGGCTCCGGGAGCCGGAGAGAGCGGCAGCATCGGAAAGGTGAAGAAGGAAGCTGTACAACACTGGGATTGTGTGCGCAGCTTGCCAACTGATAGAAAACAGTACCTTACCACTTTCCTGTCGTTTCCAATCACATGAATATTCGATTGGAAACTGTTTTGGACAACTTTTCTTTCCTTCATGCCAAGCACTTGGCAGACCTCCGTGCAACGTCCAGAACACGATGGGAGATGTTTTCTGTGCTCCCGCAGGTTTTCCTTGCCAGACAGAGTGGAAAAGCTTTCTGCTAGGATGTAGACCACAAAAGACGCTAAAGACGAAGGTACGATGCTCTCTGGAGCTAAGAGCCGCTCCCGGGCTTCTTTCAGCAGAAGCGGCGCTAAGAGAGCACTGTGAGCGGTACAATCGTCTTTGCGCGAAGAAGCCGCTTCTTCGGCTCCGGGTGCTGAGAGAGCGGCAGAATCGGAAAGGTGAAGAAGGAAGCTGTACAACACTGGGATTGTGTGCGCAGCTTGCCAACTGATAGAAAACAGTACCTTACCACTTTCCTGACGTTTCCAATCACATGAATATTCGATTGGAAGCTGTTTTGGACAACTTTTCTTTCCTTCATGCCAAACACTTGGCAGACTTCCGTGCAACGTCCAGAACACGATGGGAGATGTTTTCTGTGCTCCCGCAGGTTTTCCTTGCCAGACAGAGTGGAAAAGCTTTCTGCTAGGATGTAGACCACAAAAGACGCTAAAGACGAAGGTAAGATGCTCTCCGGAGATAAGAGCCGCTCCCGGGCTTCTTTCGGCAGAAGCGGCGCTAAGAGAGCACTGTGAGCGGTACAATCGTCTTTGCGCGAAGAAGCCGCTTCTTCGGCTCCGGGAGCCGGAGAGAGCGGCAGCATCGGAAAGGTGAAGAAGGAAGCTGTACAACACTGGGATTGTGTGCGCAGCTTGCCAACTGATAGAAAACAGTACCTTACCACTTTCCTGTCGTTTCCAATCACATGAATATTCGATTGGAAGCTGTTTTGGACAACTTTTCTTTCCTTCATGCCAAGCACTTGGCAGACTTCCGTGCAACGTCCAGAACACGATGGGAGATGTTTTCTGTGCTCCCGCAGGTTTTCCTTGCCAGACAGAGTGGAAAAGCTTTCTGCTAGGATGTAGACCACAAAAGACGCTAAAGACGAATGTACGATGCTCTCCGGAGCTAAGAGCCGCTCCCGGGCTTCTTTCGGCAGAAGCGGCGCTAAGAGAGCACTGTGAGCGGTACAATCGTCTTTGCGCGAAGAAGCCGCTTCTTCGGCTCCGGGAGCCGGAGAGAGCGGCAGCATCGGAAAGGTGAAGAAGGAAGCTGTACAACACTGGGATTGTGTGCGCAGCTTGCCAACTGATAGAAAACAGTACCTTACCACTTTCCTGACGTTTCCAATCACATGAATATTCGATTGGAAGCTGTTTTGGACAACTTTTCTTTCCTTCATGCCAAACACTTGGCAGACTTCCGTGCAACGTCCAGAACACGATGGGAGATGTTTTCTGTGCTCCCGCAGGTTTTCCTTGCCAGACAGAGTGGAAAAGCTTTCTGCTAGGATGTAGACCACAAAAGACGCTAAAGACGAAGGTACGATGCTCTCCGGAGCTAAGCGCCGCTCCCGGGCTTCTTTCGGCAGAAGCGGCGCTAAGAGAGCACTGTGAGCGGTACAATGGTCTTTGCGCGAAGAAGCCGCTTCTTCGGCTCCGGGAGCCGGAGAGAGCGGCAGCATCGGAAAGGTGAAGAAGGAAGCTGTACAACACTGGGATTGTGTGCGCAGCTTGCCAGCTGATAGAAAACAGTACCTTACCACTTTCCTGACGTTTCCAATCACATGAATATTCGATTGGAAGCTGTTTTGGACAACTTTTCTTTCCTTCCTTCCAAACACTTGGCAGACCTCCGTGCAACGTCCAGAACACGATGGGTGATGTTTTCTGTGCTCCCGCAGGTTTTCCTTGCCAGACAGAGTGGAAAAGCTTTCTGCTAGGATGTAGACCACAAAAGACGCTAAAGACGAAGGTACGATGCTCTCCGGAGCTAAGAGCCGCTCCCGGGCTTCTTTCGGCAGAAGCGGCGCTAAGAGAGCACTGTGAGCGGTACAATGGTCTTTGCGCGAAGAAGCCGCTTCTTCGGCTCCGGGAGCCGGAGAGAGCGGCAGCATCGGAAAGGTGAAGAAGGAAGCTGTACAACACTGGGATTGTGTGCGCAGCTTGCCAACTGATAGAAAACAGTACCTTACCACTTTCCTGTCGTTTCCAATCACATGAATATTCGATTGGAAACTGTTTTGGACAACTTTTCTTTCCTTCATGCCAAGCACTTGGCAGACCTCCGTGCAACGTCCAGAACACGATGGGAGATGTTTTCTGTGCTCCCGCAGGTTTTCCTTGCCAGACAGAGTGGAAAAGCTTTCTGCTAGGATGTAGACCACAAAAGACGCTAAAGACGAAGGTACGATGCTCTCTGGAGCTAAGAGCCGCTCCCGGGCTTCTTTCGGCAGAAGCGGCGCTAAGAGAGCACTGTGAGCGGTACAATGGTCTTTGCGCGAAGAAGCCGCTTCTTCAGCTCCGGGAGCCGGAGAGAGCGGCAGCATCGGAAAGGTGAAGAAGGAAGCTGTACAACACTGGGATTGTGTGCGCAGCTTGCCAACTGATAGAAAACAGTACCTTACCACTTTCCTGTCGTTTCCAATCACATGAATATTCGATTGGAAGCTGTTTTGGACAACTTTTCTTTCCTTCATGCCAAACACTTGGCAGACATCCGTGCAACGTCCAGAACACGATGGGAGATGTTTTCTGTGCTCCCGCAGGTTTTCCTTGCCAGACAGAGTGGAAAAGCTTTCTGCTAGGATGTAGACCACAAAAGACGCTAAAGACGAAGGTACGATGCTCTCCGGAGCTAAGAGCCGCTCCCGGGCTTCTTTCGGCAGAAGCGGCGCTAAGAGAGCACTGTGAGCGGTACAATCGTCTTTGCGCGAAGAAGCCGCTTCTTCGGCTCCGGGAGCCGGAGAGAGCGGCAGCATCGGAAAGGTGAAGAAGGAAGCTGTACAACACTGGGATTGTGTGCGCAGCTTGCCAAATGCTAGAAAACAGTACCTTACCACTTTCCTGACGTTTCCAATCACATGAATATTCGATTGGAAGCTGTTTTGGACAACTTTTCTTTCCTTCATGCCAAACACTTGGCAGACTTCCGTGCAACGTCCAGAACACGATGGGAGATGTTTTCTGTGCTCCCGCAGGTTTTCCTTGCCAGACAGAGTGGAAAAGCTTTCTGCTAGGATGTAGACCACAAAAGACGCTAAAGACCAAGGTACGATGCTCTCCGGAGCTAAGAGCCGCTCCCGGGCTTCTTTCGGCAGAAGCGGCGCTAAGAGAGCACTGTGAGCGGTACAATCGTCTTTGCGCGAAGAAGCCTCTTCTTCGGCTCCGGGAGCCGGAGAGAGCGGCAGAATCGGAAAGGTGAAGAAGGAAGCTGTACAACACTGGGATTGTGTGCGCAGCTTGCCAACTGATAGAAAACAGTACCTTACCACTTTCCTGACGTTTCCAATCACATGAATATTCGATTGGAAGCTGTTTTGGACAACTTTTCTTTCCTTCATGCCAAACACTTGGCAGACCTCCGTGCAACGTCCAGAACACGATGGGAGATGTTTTCTGTGCTCCCGCAGGTTTTCCTTGCCAGACAGAGTGGAAAAGCTTTCTGCTAGGATGTAGACCACAAAAGACGCTAAAGACGAAGGTACGATGCTCTCCGGAGCTAAGCGCCGCTCCCGGGCTTCTTTCAGCAGAAGCGGCGCTAAGAGAGCACTGTGAGCGGTACAATCGTCTTTGCGCGAAGAAGCCGCTTCTTCGGCTCCGGGAGCCGGAGAGAGCGGCAGCATCGGAAAGGTGAAGAAGGAAGCTGTACAACACTGGGATTGTGTGCGCAGCTTGCCAACTGATAGAAAACAGTACCTTACCACTTTCCTGACGTTTCCAATCACATGAATATTCGATTGGAAGCTGTTTTGGACAACTATTCTTTCCTTCATATGCCAAGCACTTGGCAGACCTCCGTGCAACGTCCAGAACACGATGGGAGATGTTTTCTGTGCTCCCGCAGGTTTTCCTTGCCAGACAGAGTGGAAAAGCTTTCTGCTAGGATGTAGACCACAAAAGACGCTAAAGACGAAGGTACGATGCTCTCCGGAGCTAAGAGCCGCTCCCGGGCTTCTTTCGGCAGAAGCGGCGCTAAGAGAGCACTGTGAGCGGTACAATCGTCTTTGCGCGAAGAAGCCGCTTCTTCGGCTCCGGGAGCCGGAGAGAGCGGCAGCATCGGAAAGGTGAAGAAGGAAGCTGTACAACACTGGGATTGTGTGTGCAGCTTGCCAACTGATAGAAAACAGTACCTTACCACTTTCCTGACGTTTCCAATCACATGAATATTCGATTGGAAGCTGTTTTGGACAACTTTTCTTTCCTTCATGCCAAACACTTGGCAGACCTCCGTGCAACGTCCAGAACACGATGGGAGATGTTTTCTGTGCTCCCGCAGGTTTTCCTTGCCAGACAGAGTGGAAAAGCTTTCTGCTAGGATGTAGACCACAAAAGACGCTAAAGACGAAGGTACGATGCTCTCCGGAGCTAAGCGCCGCTCCCGGGCTTCTTTCGGCAGAAGCGGCGCTAAGAGAGCACTGTGAGCGGTACAATCGTCTTTGCGCGAAGAAGCCGCTTCTTCGGCTCCGGGTGCCGGAGAGAGCGGCAGAATCGGAAAGGTGAAGAAGGAAGCTGTACAACACTGGGATTGTGTGCGCAGCTTGCCAACTGATAGAAAACAGTACCTTACCACTTTCCTGACGTTTCCAATCACATGAATATTCGATTGGAAGCTGTTTTGGACAACTTTTCTTTCCTTCATGCCAAACACTTGGCAGACCTCCGTGCAACGTCCAGAACACGATGGGAGATGTTTTCTGTGCTCCCGCAGGTTTTCCTTGCCAGACAGAGTGGAAAAGCTTTCTGCTAGGATGTAGACCACAAAAGACGCTAAAGACGAAGGTACGATGCTCTCCGGAGCTAAGCGCCGCTCCCGGGCTTCTTTCAGCAGAAGCGGCGCTAAGAGAGCACTGTGAGCGGTACAATGGTCTTTGCGCGAAGAAGCCGCTTCTTCGGCTCCGGGAGCCGGAGAGAGCGGCAGCATCGGAAAGGTGAAGAAGGAAGCTGTACAACACTGGGATTGTGTGCGCAGCTTGCCAACTGATAGAAAACAGTACCTTACCACTTTCCTGACGTTTCCAATCACATGAATATTCGATTGGAAGCTGTTTTGGACAACTTTTCTTTCCTTCATGCCAAACACTTGGCAGACCTCCGTGCAACGTCCAGAACACGATGGGAGATGTTTTCTGTGCTCCCGCAGGTTTTCCTTGCCAGACAGAGTGGAAAAGCTTTCTGCTAGGATGTAGACCACAAAAGACGCTAAAGACGAAGGTACGATGCTCTCCGGAGCTAAGAGCCGCTCCCGGGCTTCTTTCAGCAGAAGCGGCGCTAAGAGAGCACTGTGAGCGGTACAATGGTCTTTGCGCGAAGAAGCCGCTTCTTCGGCTCCGGGAGCCGGAGAGAGCGGCAGCATCAGAAAGGTGAAGAAGGAAGCTGTACAACACTGGGATTGTGTGCGCAGCTTGCCAACTGATAGAAAACAGTACCTTACCACTTTCCTGACGTTTCCAATCACATGAATATTCGATTGGAAGCTGTTTTGGACAACTTTTCTTTCCTTCATGCCAAGCACTTGGCAGACCTCCGTGCAACGTCCAGAACACGATGGGAGATGTTTTCTGTGCTCCCGCAGGTTTTCCTTGCCAGACAGAGTGGAAAAGCTTTCTGCTAGCATGTAGACCACAAAAGACGCTAAAGACGAAGGTACGATGCTCTCCGGAGCTAAGCGCCGCTCCCGGGCTTCTTTCGGCAGAAGCGGCGCTAAGAGAGCACTGTGAGCGGTACAATGGTCTTTGCGCGAAGAAGCCGCTTCTTCGGCTCCGGGAGCCGGAGAGAGCGGCAGCATCGGAAAGGTGAAGAAGGAAGCTGTACAACACTGGGATTGTGTGCGCAGCTTGCCAACTGATAGAAAACAGTACCTTACCACTTTCCTGACGTTTCCAATCACATGAATATTCGATTGGAAGCTGTTTTGGACAACTTTTCTTTCCTTCATGCCAAACACTTGGCAGACCTCCGTGCAACGTCCAGAACACGATGGGAGATGTTTTCTGTGCTCCCGCAGGTTTTCCTTGCCAGACAGAGTGGAAAAGCTTTCTGCTAGGATGTAGACCACAAAAGACGCTAAAGACGAAGGTACGATGCTCTCCGGAGCTAAGAGCCGCTCCCGGGCTTCTTTCGGCAGAAGCGGCGCTAAGAGAGCACTGTGAGCGGTACAATGGTCTTTGCGCGAAGAAGCCGCTTCTTCGGCTCCGGGAGCCGGAGAGAGCGGCAGCATCGGAAAGGTGAAGAAGGAAGCTGTACAACACTGGGATTGTGTGCGCAGCTTGCCAACTGATAGAAAACAGTACCTTACCACTTTCCTGACGTTTCCAATCACATGAATATTCGATTGGAAGCTGTTTTGGACAACTTTTCTTTCCTTCATGCCAAGCACTTGGCAGACCTCCGTGCAACGTCCAGAACACGATGGGAGATGTTTTCTGTGCTCCCGCAGGTTTTCCTTGCCAGACAGAGTGGAAAAGCTTTCTGCTAGGATGTAGACCACAAAAGACGCTAAAGACGAAGGTACGATGCTCTCCGGAGCTAAGCGCCGCTCCCGGGCTTCTTTCGGCAGAAGCGGCGCTAAGAGAGCACTGTGAGCGGTACAATCGTCTTTGCGCGAAGAAGCCGCTTCTTCGGCTCCGGGAGCCGGAGAGAGCGGCAGCATCGGAAAGGTGAAGAAGGAAGCTGTACAACACTGGGATTGTGTGCGCAGCTTGCCAACTGATAGAAAACAGTACCTTACCACTTTCCTGACGTTTCCAATCACATGAATATTCGATTGGAAGCTGTTTTGGACAACTTTTCTTTCCTTCATATGCCAAGCACTTGGCAGACTTCCGTGCAACGTCCAGAACACGATGGGAGATGTTTTCTGTGCTCCCGCAGGTTTTCCTTGCCAGACAGAGTGGAAAAGCTTTCTGCTAGGATGTAGACCACAAAAGACGCTAAAGACGAAGGTACGATGCTCTCCGGAGCTAAGCGCCGCTCCCGGGCTTCTTTCGGCAGAAGCGGCGCTAAGAGAGCACTGTGAGCGGTACAATCGTCTTTGCGCGAAGAAGCCGCTTCTTCGGCTCCGGGAGCCGGAGAGAGCGGCAGCATCGGAAAGGTGAAGAAGGAAGCTGTACAACACTGGGATTGTGTGCGCAGCTTGCCAACTGATAGAAAACAGTACCTTACCACTTTCCTGACGTTTCCAATCACATGAATATTCGATTGGAAGCTGTTTTGGACAACTTTTCTTTCCTTCATGCCAAGCACTTGGCAGACCTCCGTGCAACGTCCAGAACACGATGGGAGATGTTTTCTGTGCTCCCGCAGGTTTTCCTGGCCAGACAGAGTGGAAAAGCTTTCTGCTAGGATGTAGACCACAAAAGACGCTAAAGACGAAGGTACGATGCTCTCCGGAGATAAGAGCCGCTCCCGGGCTTCTTTTGGCAGAAGCGGCGCTAAGAGAGCACTGTGAGCGGTACAATCGTCTTTGCGCGAAGAAGCCGCTTCTTCGGCTCCGGGTGCCGGAGAGAGCGGCAGAATCGGAAAGGTGAAGAAGGAAGCTGTACAACACTGGGATTGTGTGCGCAGCTTGCCAACTGATAGAAAACAGTACCTTACCACTTTCCTGACGTTTCCAATCACATGAATATTCGATTGGAAGCTGTTTTGGACAACTTTTCTTTCCTTCATGCCAAGCACTTGGCAGACCTCCGTGCAACGTCCAGAAGACGATGGGAGATGTTTTCTGTGCTCCCGCAGGTTTTCCTTGCCAGACAGAGTGGAAAAGCTTTCTGCTAGGATGTAGACCACAAAAGACGCTAAAGACGAAGGTACGATGCTCTCCGGAGCTAAGAGCCGTTCCCGGGCTTCTTTCGGCAGAAGCGGCGCTAAGAGAGCACTGTGAGCGGTACAATCGTCTTTGCGCGAAGAAGCCGCTTCTTCGGCTCCGGGAGCCGGAGAGAGCGGCAGCATCGGAAAGGTGAAGAAGGAAGCTGTACAACACTGGGATTGTGTGCGCAGCTTGCCAACTGATAGAAAACAGTACCTTACCACTTTCCTGTCGTTTCCAATCACATGAATATTCGATTGGAAGCTGTTTTGGACAACTTTTCTTTCCTTCATGCCAAACACTTGGCAGACCTCCGTGCAACGTCCAGAACACGATGGGAGATGTTTTCTGTGCTCCCGCAGGTTTTCCTTGCCAGACAGAGTGGAAAAGCTTTCTGCTAGGATTTAGACCACAAAAGACGCTAAAGACGAAGGTACGATGCTCTCCGGAGCTAAGAGCCGCTCCCGGGCTTCTTTCGGCAGAAGCGGCGCTAAGAGAGCACTGTGAGCGGTACAATGGTCTTTGCGCGAAGAAGCCGCTTCTTCGGCTCCGGGAGCCGGAGAGAGCGGCAGCATCGGAAAGGTGAAGAAGGAAGCTGTACAACACTGGGATTGTGTGCGCAGCTTGCCAACTGATAGAAAACAGTACCTTACCACTTTCCTGACGTTTCCAATCACATGAATATTCGATAAGAAGCTGTTTTGGACAACTTTTCTTTCCTTCATATGCCAAGCACTTGGCAGACCTCCGTGCAACGTCCAGAACACGATGGGAGATGTTTTCTGTGCTCCCGCAGGTTTTCCTTGCCAGACAGAGTGGAAAAGCTTTCTGCTAGGATGTAGACCACAAAAGACACTAAAGACGAAGGTACGATGCTCTCCGGAGCTAAGAGCCGCTCCCGGGCTTCTTTCGGCAGAAGCGGCGCTAAGAGAGCACTGTGAGCGGTACAATCGTCTTTGCGCGAAGAAGCCGCTTCTTCGGCTCCGGGAGCCGGAGAGAGCGGCAGCATCGGAAAGGTGAAGAAGGAAGCTGTACAACACTGGGATTGTGTGCGCAGCTTGCCAACTGATAGAAAACAGTACCTTACCACTTTCCTGACGTTTCCAATCACATGAATATGCCATTGGAAGCTGTTTTGGACAACTTTTCTTTCCTTCATGCCAAACACTTGGCAGACCTCCGTGCAACGTCCAGAACACGATGGGAGATGTTTTCTGTGCTCCCGCAGGTTTTCCTTGCCAGACAGAGTGGAAAAGCTTTCTGCTAGGATGTAGACCACAAAAGACGCTAAAGACGAAGGTACGATGCTCTCCGGAGCTAAGCGCCGCTCCCGGGCTTCTTTCAGCAGAAGCGGCGCTAAGAGAGCACTGTGAGCGGTACAATCGTCTTTGCGCGAAGAAGCCGCTTCTTCGGCTCCGGGAGCCGGAGAGAGCGGCAGCATCGGAAAGGTGAAGAAGGAAGCTGTACAACACTGGGATTGTGTGCGCAGCTTGCCAACTGATAGAAAACAGTACCTTACCACTTTCCTGACGTTTCCAATCACATGAATATTCGATTGGAAGCTGTTTTGGACAACTTTTCTTTCCTTCATATGCCAAGCACTTGGCAGACCTCCGTGCAACGTCCAGAACACGATGGGAGATGTTTTCTGTGCTCCCGCAGGTTTTCCTTGCCAGACAGAGTGGAAAAGCTTTCTGCTAGGATGTAGACCACAAAAGACGCTAAAGACGAAGGTACGATGCTCTCCGGAGCTAAGAGCCGCTCCCGGGCTTCTTTCGGCAGAAGCGGCGCTAAGAGAGCACTGTGAGCGGTACAATCGTCTTTGCGCGAAGAAGCCGCTTCTTCGGCTCCGGGAGCCGGAGAGAGCGGCAGCATCGGAAAGGTGAAGAAGGAAGCTGTACAACACTGGGATTGTGTGTGCAGCTTGCCAACTGATAGAAAACAGTACCTTACCACTTTCCTGACGTTTCCAATCACATGAATATTCGATTGGAAGCTGTTTTGGACAACTTTTCTTTCCTTCATGCCAAACACTTGGCAGACCTCCGTGCAACGTCCAGAAGACGATGGGAGATGTTTTCTGTGCTCCCGCAGGTTTTCCTTGCCAGACAGAGTGGAAAAGCTTTCTGCTAGGATGTAGACCACAAAAGACGCTAAAGACGAAGGTACGATGCTCTCCGGAGCTAAGCGCCGCTCCCGGGCTTCTTTCAGCAGAAGCGGCGCTAAGAGAGCACTGTGAGCGGTACAATCGTCTTTGCGCGAAGAAGCCGCTTCTTCGGCTCCGGGTGCCGGAGAGAGCGGCAGAATCGGAAAGGTGAAGAAGGAAGCTGTACAACACTGGGATTGTGTGCGCAGCTTGCCAACTGATAGAAAACAGTACCTTACCACTTTCCTGACGTTTCCAATCACATGAATATTCGATTGGAAGCTGTTTTGGACAACTTTTCTTTCCTTCATGCCAAACACTTGGCAGACTTCCGTGCAACGTCCAGAACACGATGGGAGATGTTTTCTGTGCTCCCGCAGGTTTTCCTTGCCAGACAGAGTGGAAAAGCTTTCTGCTAGGATGTAGACCACAAAAGACGCTAAAGACGAAGGTACGATGCTCTCCGGAGCTAAGCGCCGCTCCCGGGCTTCTTTCAGCAGAAGCGGCGCTAAGAGAGCACTGTGAGCGGTACAATGGTCTTTGCGCGAAGAAGCCGCTTCTTCGGCTCCGGGAGCCGGAGAGAGCGGCAGCATCGGAAAGGTGAAGAAGGAAGCTGTACAACACTGGGATTGTGTGCGCAGCTTGCCAACTGATAGAAAACAGTACCTTACCACTTTCCTGACGTTTCCAATCACATGAATATTCGATTGGAAGCTGTTTTGGACAACTTTTCTTTCCTTCATGCCAAACACTTGGCAGACCTCCGTGCAACGTCCAGAACACGATGGGAGATGTTTTCTGTGCTCCCGCAGGTTTTCCTTGCCAGACAGAGTGGAAAAGCTTTCTGCTAGGATGTAGACCACAAAAGACGCTAAAGACGAAGGTACGATGCTCTCCGGAGCTAAGTGCCGCTCCCGGGCTTCTTTCAGCAGAAGCGGCGCTAAGAGAGCACTGTGAGCGGTACAATGGTCTTTGCGCGAAGAAGCCGCTTCTTCGGCTCCGGGAGCCGGAGAGAGCGGCAGCATCAGAAAGGTGAAGAAGGAAGCTGTACAACACTGGGATTGTGTGCGCAGCTTGCCAACTGATAGAAAACAGTACCTTACCACTTTCCTGACGTTTCCAATCACATGAATATTCGATTGGAAGCTGTTTTGGACAACTTTTCTTTCCTTCATGCCAAGCACTTGGCAGACCTCCGTGCAACGTCCAGAACACGATGGGAGATGTTTTCTGTGCTCCCGCAGGTTTTCCTTGCCAGACAGAGTGGAAAAGCTTTCTGCTAGCATGTAGACCACAAAAGACGCTAAAGACGAAGGTACGATGCTCTCCGGAGCTAAGCGCCGCTCCCGGGCTTCTTTCGGCAGAAGCGGCGCTAAGAGAGCACTGTGAGCGGTACAATGGTCTTTGCGCGAAGAAGCCGCTTCTTCGGCTCCGGGAGCCGGAGAGAGCGGCAGCATCGGAAAGGTGAAGAAGGAAGCTGTACAACACTGGGATTGTGTGCGCAGCTTGCCAACTGATAGAAAACAGTACCTTACCACTTTCCTGACATTTCCAATCACATGAATATTCGATTGGAAGCTGTTTTGGACAACTTTTCTTTCCTTCATGCCAAACACTTGGCAGACCTCCGTGCAACGTCCAGAACACGATGGGAGATGTTTTCTGTGCTCCCGCAGGTTTTCCTTGCCAGACAGAGTGGAAAAGCTTTCTGCTAGGATGTAGACCACAAAAGACGCTAAAGACGAAGGTACGATGCTCTCCGGAGCTAAGAGCCGCTCCCGGGCTTCTTTCGGCAGAAGCGGCGCTAAGAGAGCACTGTGAGCGGTACAATCGTCTTTGCGCGAAGAAGCCGCTTCTTCGGCTCCGGGAGCCGGAGAGAGCGGCAGCATCGGAAAGGTGAAGAAGGAAGCTGTACAACACTGGGATTGTGTGCGCAGCTTGCCAACTGATAGAAAACAGTACCTTACCACTTTCCTGACGTTTCCAATCACATGAATATTCGATTGGAAGCTGTTTTGGACAACTTTTCTTTCCTTCATGCCAAGCACTTGGCAGACCTCCGTGCAACGTCCAGAACACGATGGGAGATGTTTTCTGTGCTCCCGCAGGTTTTCCTTGCCAGACAGAGTGGAAAAGCTTTCTGCTAGGATGTAGACCACAAAAGACGCTAAAGACGAAGGTACGATGCTCTCCGGAGCTAAGCGCCGCTCCCGGGCTTCTTTCGGCAGAAGCGGCGCTAAGAGAGCACTGTGAGCGGTACAATCGTCTTTGCGCGAAGAAGCCGCTTCTTCGGCTCCGGGAGCCAGAGAGAGCGGCAGCATCGGAAAGGTGAAGAAGGAAGCTGTACAACACTGGGATTGTGTGCGCAGCTTGCCAACTGATAGAAAACAGTACCTTACCACTTTCCTGACGTTTCCAATCACATGAATATTCGATTGGAAGCTGTTTTGGACAACTTTTCTTTCCTTCATATGCCAAGCACTTGGCAGACTTCCGTGCAACGTCCAGAACACGATGGGAGATGTTTTCTGTGCTCCCGCAGGTTTTCCTTGCCAGACAGAGTGGAAAAGCTTTCTGCTAGGATGTAGACCACAAAAGACGCTAAAGACGAAGGTACGATGCTCTCCGGAGCTAAGCGCCGCTCCCGGGCTTCTTTCGGCAGAAGCGGCGCTAAGAGAGCACTGTGAGCGGTACAATCGTCTTTGCACGAAGAAGCCGCTTCTTCGGCTCCGGGAGCCCGAGAGAGCGGCAGCATCGGAAAGGTGAAGAAGGAAGCTGTACAACACTGGGATTGTGTGCGCAGCTTGCCAACTGATAGAAAACAGTACCTTACCACTTTCCTGACGTTTCCAATCACATGAATATTCGATTGGAAGCTGTTTTGGACAACTTTTCTTTCCTTCATGCCAAACACTTGGCAGACCTCCGTGCAACGTCCAGAACACGATGGGAGATGTTTTCTGTGCTCCCGCAGGTTTTCCTTGCCAGACAGAGTGGAAAAGCTTTCTGCTAGGATGTAGACCACAAAAGACGCTAAAGACGAAGGTACGATGCTCTCCGGAGCTAAGAGCCGCTCCCGGGCTTCTTTCGGCAGAAGCGGCGCTAAGAGAGCACTGTGAGCGGTACAATGGTCTTTGCGCGAAGAAGCCGCTTCTTCGGCTCCGGGAGCCGGAGAGAGCGGCAGCATCGGAAAGGTGAAGAAGGAAGCTGTACAACACTGGGATTGTGTGCGCAGCTTGCCAACTGATAGAAAACAGTACCTTACCACTTTCCTGACGTTTCCAATCACATGAATATTCGATTGGAAGCTGTTTTGGACAACTTTTCTTTCCTTCATGCCAAGCACTTGGCAGACCTCCGTGCAACGTCCAGAACACGATGGGAGATGTTTTCTGTGCTCCCGCAGGTTTTCCTGGCCAGACAGAGTGGAAAAGCTTTCTGCTAGGATGTAGACCACAAAAGACGCTAAAGACGAAGGTACGATGCTCTCCGGAGATAAGAGCCGCTCCCGGGCTTCTTTCGGCAGAAGCGGCGCTAAGAGAGCACTGTGAGCGGTACAATCGTCTTTGCGCGAAGAAGCCGCTTCTTCGGCTCCGGGTGCCGGAGAGAGCGGCAGAATCGGAAAGGTGAAGAAGGAAGCTGTACAACACTGGGATTGTGTGCGCAGCTTGCCAACTGATAGAAAACAGTACCTTACCACTTTCCTGACGTTTCCAATCACATGAATATTCGATTGGAAGCTGTTTTGGACAACTTTTCTTTCCTTCATGCCAAGCACTTGGCAGACCTCCGTGCAACGTCCAGAACACGATGGGAGATGTTTTCTGTGCTCCCGCAGGTTTTCCTTGCCAGACAGAGTGGAAAAGCTTTCTGCTAGGATGTAGACCACAAAAGACGCTAAAGACGAAGGTACGATGCTCTCCGGAGCTAAGAGCCGTTCCCGGGCTTCTTTCGGCAGAAGCGGCGCTAAGAGAGCACTGTGAGCGGTACAATGGTCTTTGCGCGAAGAAGCCGCTTCTTCGGCTCCGGGAGCCGGAGAGAGCGGCAGCATCGGAAAGGTGAAGAAGGAAGCTGTACAACACTGGGATTGTGTGCGCAGCTTGCCAACTGATAGAAAACAGTACCTTACCACTTTCCTGACGTTTCCAATCACATGAATATTCGATTGGAAGCTGTTTTGGACAACTTTTCTTTCCTTCATGCCAAGCACTTGGCAGACCTCCGTGCAACGTCCAGAACACGATGGGAGATGTTTTCTGTGCTCCCGCAGGTTTTCCTTGCCAGACAGAGTGGAAAAGCTTTCTGCTAGGATGTAGACCACAAAAGACGCTAAAGACGAAGGTACGATGCTCTCCGGAGCTAAGCGCCGCTCCCGGGCTTCTTTCGGCAGAAGCGGCGCTAAGAGAGCACTGTGAGCGGTACAATCGTCTTTGCGCGAAGAAGCCGCTTCTTCGGCTCCGGGAGCCGGAGAGAGCGGCAGCATCGGAAAGGTGAAGAAGGAAGCTGTACAACACTGGGATTGTGTGCGCAGCTTGCCAACTGATAGAAAACAGTACCTTACCACTTTCCTGACGTTTCCAATCACATGAATATTCGATTGGAAGCTGTTTTGGACAACTTTTCTTTCCTTCATGCCAAACATTTGGCAGACCTCCGTGCAACGTCCAGAACACGATGGGAGATGTTTTCTGTGCTCCCGCAGGTTTTCCTTGCCAGACAGAGTGGAAAAGCTTTCTGCTAGGATGTAGACCACAAAAGACGCTAAAGACGAAGGTACGATGCTCTCCGGAGCTAAGAGCCGCTCCCGGGCTTCTTTCGGCAGAAGCGGCGCTAAGAGAGCACTGTGAGCGGTACAATGGTCTTTGCGCGAAGAAGCCGCTTCTTCGGCTCCGGGAGCCGGAGAGAGCGGCAGCATCGGAAAGGTGAAGAAGGAAGCTGTACAACACTGGGATTGTGTGCGCAGCTTGCCAACTGTTAGAAAACAGTACCTTACCACTTTCCTGTCGTTTCCAATCACATGAATATTCGATTGGAAGCTGTTTTGGACAACTTTTCTTTCCTTCATGCCAAACACTTGGCAGACATCCGTGCAACGTCCAGAACACAATGGGAGATGTTTTCTGTGCTCCCGCAGGTTTTCCTTGCCAGACAGAGTGGAAAAGCTTTCTGCTAGGATGTAGACCACAAAAGACGCTAAAGACGAAGGTACGATGCTCTCCGGAGCTAAGCGCCGCTCCCGGGCTTCTTTCGGCAGAAGCGGCGCTAAGAGAGCACTGTGAGCGGTACAATCGTCTTTGCGCGAAGAAGCCGCTTCTTCGGCTCCGGGAGCCGGAGAGAGCGGCAGCATCGGAAAGGTGAAGAAGGAAGCTGTACAACACTGGGATTGTGTGCGCAGCTTGCCAACTGATAGAAAACAGTACCTTACCACTTTCCTGTCGTTTCCAATCACATGAATATTCGATTGGAAGCTGTTTTGGACAACTTTTCTTTCCTTCATGCCAAACACTTGGCAGACCTCCGTGCAACGTCCAGAACACGATGGGAGATGTTTTCTGTGCTCCCGCAGGTTTTCCTTGCCAGACAGAGTGGAAAAGCTTTCTGCTAGGATTTAGACCACAAAAGACGCTAAAGACGAAGGTACGATGCTCTCCGGAGCTAAGAGCCGCTCCCGGGCTTCTTTCGGCAGAAGCGGCGCTAAGAGAGCACTGTGAGCGGTACAATGGTCTTTGCGCGAAGAAGCCGCTTCTTCGGCTCCGGGAGCCGGAGAGAGCGGCAGCATCGGAAAGGTGAAGAAGGAAGCTGTACAACACTGGGATTGTGTGCGCAGCTTGCCAACTGATAGAAAACAGTACCTTACCACTTTCCTGACGTTTCCAATCACATGAATATTCGATTGGAAGCTGTTTTGGACAACTTTTCTTTCCTTCATATGCCAAGCACTTGGCAGACCTCCGTGCAACGTCCAGAAAACGATGGGAGATGTTTTCTGTGCTCCCGCAGGTTTTCCTTGCCAGACAGAGTGGAAAAGCTTTCTGCTAGGATGTAGACCACAAAAGACGCTAAAGACCAAGGTACGATGCTCTCCGGAGATAAGCGCCGCTCCCGGGCTTCTTTCGGCAGAAGTGGCGCTAAGAGAGCACTGTGAGCGGTACAATCGTCTTTGCGCGAAGAAGCCGCTTCTTCGGCTCCGGGAGCCGGAGAGAGCGGCAGCATCGGAAAGGTGAAGAAGGAAGCTGTACAACACTGGGATTGTGTGCGCAGCTTGCCAACTGATAGAAAACAGTACCTTACCACTTTCCTGACGTTTCCAATCACATGAATATTCGATTGGAAGCTGTTTTGGACAACTTTTCTTTCCTTCATGCCAAACACTTGGCAGACCTCCGTGCAACGTCCAGAACACGATGGGAGATGTTTTCTGTGCTCCCGCAGGTTTTCCTTGCCAGACAGAGTGGAAAAGCTTTCTGCTAGGATGTAGACCACAAAAGACGCTAAAGACGAAGGTACGATGCTCTCCGGAGCTAAGCGCCGCTCCCGGGCTTCTTTCGGCAGAAGCGGCGCTAAGAGAGCACTGTGAGCGGTACAATCGCCTTTGCGCGAAGAAGCCGCTTCTTCGGCTCCGGGAGCCGGAGAGAGCGGCAGCATCGGAAAGGTGAAGAAGGAAGCTGTACAACACTGGGATTGTGTGCGCAGCTTGCCAACTGATAGAAAACAGTACCTTACCACTTTCCTGACGTTTCCAATCACATGAATATTCGATTGGAAGCTGTTTTGGACAACTTTTCTTTCCTTCATGCCAAGCACTTGGCAGACCTCCGTGCAACGTCCAGAACACGATGGGAGATGTTTTCTGTGCTCCCGCAGGTTTTCCTTGCCAGACAGAGTGGAAAAGCTTTCTGCTAGGATGTAGACCACAAAAGACGCTAAAGACGAAGGTACGATGCTGTCCGGAGCTAAGAGCCGCTCCCGGGCTTCTTTCGGCAGAAGCGGCGCTAAGAGAGCACTGTGAGCGGTACAATCGTCTTTGCGCGAAGAAGCCGCTTCTTCGGCTCCGGGAGCCGGAGAGAGCGGCAGCATCGGAAAGGTGAAGAAGGAAGCTGTACAACACTGGGATTGTGTGCGCAGCTTGCCAACTGATAGAAAACAGTACCTTACCACTTTCCTGTCGTTTCCAATCACATGAATATTCGATTGGAAGCTGTTTTGGACAACTTTTCTTTCCTTCATGCCAAACACTTGGCAGACCTCCGTGCAACGTCCAGAACACGATGGGAGATGTTTTCTGTGCTCCCGCAGGTTTCCCTTGACAGACAGAGTGGAAAAGCTTTCTGCTAGGATGTAGACCACAAAAGACGCTAAAGACGAAGGTACGATGCTCTCCGGAGCTAAGCGCCGCTCCCGGGCTTCTTTCGGCAGAAGCGGCGCTAAGAGAGCACTGTGAGCGGTACAATGGTCTTTGCGCGAAGAAGCCGCTTCTTCGGCTCCGGGAGCCGGAGAGAGCGGCAGCATCGGAAAGGTGAAGAAGGAAGCTGTACAACACTGGGATTGTGTGCGCAGCTTGCCAACTGATAGAAAACAGTACCTTACCACTTTCCTGACGTTTCCAATCACATGAATATTCGATTGGAAGCTGTTTTGGACAACTTTTCTTTCCTTCATGCCAAACACTTGGCAGACCTCCGTGCAACGTCCAGAACACGATGGGAGATGTTTTCTGTGCTCCCGCAGGTTTTCCTTGCCAGACAGAGTGGAAAAGCTTTCTGCTAGGATGTAGACCACAAAAGACGCTAAAGACGAAGGTACGATGCTCTCCGGAGCTAAGAGCCGCTCCCGGGCTTCTTTCGGCAGAAGCGGCGCTAAGAGAGCACTGTGAGCGGTACAATCGTCTTTGCACGAAGAAGCCGCTTCTTCGGCTCCGGGAGCCGGAGAGAGCGGCAGCATCGGAAAGGTGAAGAAGGAAGCTGTACAACACTGGGATTGTGTGCGCAGCTTGCCAACTGATAGAAAACAGTACCTTACCACTTTCCTGACGTTTCCAATCACATGAATATTCGATTGGAAGCTGTTTTGGACAACTTTTCTTTCCTTCATATGCCAAGCACTTGGCAGACCTCCGTGCAACGTCCAGAACACGATGGGAGATGTTTTCTGTGCTCCCGCAGGTTTTCCTTGCCCTCTGAGTGGAAAAGCTTTCTGCTAGGATGTAGACCACAAAAGACACTAAAGACGAAGGTACGATGCTCTCCGGAGCTAAGAGCCGCTCCCGGGCTTCTTTCGGCAGAAGCGGCGCTAAGAGAGCACTGTGAGCGGTACAATAGTCTTTGCGCGAAGAAGCCGCTTCTTCGGCTCCGGGAGCCGGAGAGAGCGGCAGCATCGGAAAGGTGAAGAAGGAAGCTGTACAACACTGGGATTGTGTGCGCAGCTTGCCAACTGATAGAAAACAGTACCTTACCACTTTCCTGACGTTTCCAATCACATGAATATTCGATTGGAAGCTGTTTTCGACAACTTTTCTTTCCTTCATGCCAGGCACTTGGCAGACCTCCGTGCAACGTCCAGAACATGATGGGAGATGTTTTCTGTGCTCCCGCAGGTTTTCCTTGCCAGACAGAGTGGAAAAGCTTTCTGCTAGGATGTAGACCACAAAAGACGCTAAAGACGAAGGTACGATGCTCTCCGGAGCTAAGCGCCGCTCCCGGGCTTCTTTCGGCAGAAGCGGCGCTAAGAGAGCACTGTGAGCGGTACAATGGTCTTTGCGCGAAGAAGCCGCTTCTTCGGCTCCGGGAGCCGGAGAGAGCGGCAGCATCGGAAAGGTGAAGAAGGAAGCTGTACAACACTGGGATTGTGTGCGCAGCTTGCCAACTGATAGAAAACAGTACCTTACCACTTTCCTGACGTTTCCAATCACATGAATATTCGATTGGAAGCTGTTTTGGACAACTTTTCTTTCCTTCATGCCAAACACTTGGCAGACCTCCGTGCAACGTCCAGAACACGATGGGAGATGTTTTCTGTGCTCCCGCAGGTTTTCCTTGCCAGACAGAGTGGAAAAGCTTTCTGCTAGGATGTAGACCACAAAAGACGCTAAAGACGAAGGTACGATGCTCTCCGGAGCTAAGCGCCGCTCCCGGGCTTCTTTCGGCAGAAGCGGCGCTAAGAGAGCACTGTGAGTGGTACAATGGTCTTTGCGCGAAGAAGCCGCTTCTTCGGCTCCGGGAGCCGGAGAGAGCGGCAGCATCGGAAAGGTGAAGAAGGAAGCTGTACAACACTGGGATTGTGTGCGCAGCTTGCCAACTGATAGAAAACAGTACCTTACCACTTTCCTGACGTTTCCAATCACATGAATATTCAATTGGAAGCTGTTTTGGACAACTTTTCTTTCCTTCATGCCAAACACTTGGCAGACCTCCGTGCAACGTCCAGAACACGATGGGAGATGTTTTCTGTGCTCCCGCAGGTTTTCCTTGCCAGACAGAGTGGAAAAGCTTTCTGCTAGGATGTAGACCACAAAAGACGCTAAAGACGAATGTACGATGCTCTCCGGAGCTAAGCGCCGCTCCCGGGCTTCTTTCGGCAGAAGCGGCGCTAAGAGAGCACTGTGAGCGGTACAATCGTCTTTGCGCGAAGAAGCCGCTTCTTCGGCTCCGGGAGCCGGAGAGAGCGGCAGCATCGGAAAGGTGAAGAAGGAAGCTGTACAACACTGGGATTGTGTGCGCAGCTTGCCAACTGATAGAAAACAGTACCTTACCACTTTCCTGACGTTTCCAATCACATGAATATTCGATTGGAAGCTGTTTTGGACAACTTTTCTTTCCTTCATGCCAAACACTTGGCAGACCTCCGTGCAACGTCCAGAACACGATGGGAGATGTTTTCTGTGCTCCCGCAGGTTTTCCTTGCCAGACAGAGTGGAAAAGCTTTCTGCTAGGATGTAGACCACAAAAGACGCTAAAGACGCAGGTACGATGCTCTCCGGAGCTAAGAGCCGCTCCCGGGCTTCTTTCGGCAGAAGCGGCGCTAAGAGAGCACTGTGAGCGGTACAATCGTCTTTGCGCGAAGAAGCCGCTTCTTCGGCTCCGGGAGCCGGAGAGAGCGGCAGCATCGGAAAGGTGAAGAAGGAAGCTGTACAACACTGGGATTGTGTGCGCAGCTTGCCAACTGATAGAAAACAGTACCTTGCCACTTTCCTGTCGTTTCCAATCACATGAATATTCGATTGGAAGCTGTTTTGGACAACTTTTCTTTCCTTCATGCCAAGCACTTGGCAGACCTCCGTGCAACGTCCAGAACACGATGGGAGATGTTTTCTGTGCTCCCGCAGGTTTTCCTTGCCAGACAGAGTGGAAAAGCTTTCTGCTAGGATGTAGACCACAAAAGACGCTAAAGACGAAGGTACGATGCTCTCCGGAGCTAAGAGCCGCTCCCGGGCTTCTTTCGGCAGAAGCGGCGCTAAGAGAGCACTGTGAGCGGTACAATCGTCTTTGCGCGAAGAAGCCGCTTCTTCGGCTCCGGGAGCCGGAGAGAGCGGCAGCATCGGAAAGGTGAAGAAGGAAGCTGTACAACACTGGGATTGTGTGCGCAGCTTGCCAACTGATAGAAAACAGTACCTTACCACTTTCCTGACGTTTCCAATCACATGAATATTCGATTGGAAGCTGTTTTGGACAACTTTTCTTTCCTTCATGCCAAACACTTGGCAGACCTCCGTGCAACGTCCAGAACACGATGGGAGATGTTTTCTGTGCTCCCGCAGGTTTTCCTTGCCAGACAGAGTGGAAAAGCTTTCTGCTAGGATGTAGACCACAAAAGACGCTAAAGACGAAGGTACGATGCTCTCCGGAGCTAAGCGCCGCTCCCGGGCTTCTTTCGGCAGAAGCGGCGCTAAGAGAGCACTGTGAGCGGTACAATCGTCTTTGCGCGAAGAAGCCGCTTCTTCGGCTCCGGGAGCCGGAGAGAGCGGCAGCATCGGAAAGGTGAAGAAGGAAGCTGTACAACACTGGGATTGTGTGCGCAGCTTGCCAACTGATAGAAAACAGTACCTTACCACTTTCCTGACGTTTCCAATCACATGAATATTCGATTGGAAGCTGTTTTGGACAACTTTTCTTTCCTTCATGCCAAGCACTTGGCAGACCTCCGTGCAACGTCCAGAACACGATGGGAGATGTTTTCTGTGCTCCCGCAGGTTTTCCTTGCCAGACAGAGTGGAAAAGCTTTCTGCTAGGATGTAGACCACAAAAGACGCTAAAGACGAAGGTACGATGCTCTCCGGAGCTAAGAGCCGCTCCCGGGCTTCTTTCGGCAGAAGCGGCGCTAAGAGAGCACTGTGAGCGGTACAATGGTCTTTGCGCGAAGAAGCCGCTTCTTCGGCTCCGGGAGCCGGAGAGAGCGGCAGCATCGGAAAGGTGAAGAAGGAAGCTGTACAACACTGGGATTGTGTGCGCAGCTTGCCAACTGATAGAAAACAGTACCTTACCACTTTCCTGACGTTTCCAATCACATGAATATTCGATTGGAAGCTGTTTTGGGCAACTTTTCTTTCCTTCATGCCAAACACTTGGCAGACCTCCGTGCAACGTCCAGAACACGATGGGAGATGTTTTCTGTGCTCCCGCAGGTTTTCCTTGCCAGACAGAGTGGAAAAGCTTTCTGCTGAGGATGTAGACCACAAAAGACGCTAAAGACCAAGGTACGATGCTCTCCGGAGCTAAGCGCCGCTCCCGGGCTTCTTTCGGCAGAAGCGGCGCTAAGAGAGCACTGTGAGCGGTACAATCGTCTTTGCGCGAAGAAGCCGCTTCTTCGGCTCCGGGAGCCGGAGAGAGCGGCAGCATCGGAAAGGTGAAGAAGGAAGCTGTACAACACTGGGATTGTGTGCGCAGCTTGCCAACTGATAGAAAACAGTACCTTACCACTTTCCTGACGTTTCCAATCACATAAATATTCGATTGGAAGCTGTTTTGGACAACTTTTCTTTCCTTCATGCCAAACACTTGGCAGACCTCCGTGCAACGTCCAGAACACGATGGGAGATGTTTTCTGTGCTCCCGCAGGTTTCCCTTGACAGACAGAGTGGAAAAGCTTTCTGCTAGGATGTAGACCACAAAAGACGCTAAAGACGAAGGTACAAAGCTCTCCGGAGCTAATCGCCGCTCCCGGGCTTCTTTCGGCAGAAGCGGCGCTAAGAGAGCACTGTGAGCGGTACAATGGTCTTTGCGCGAAGAAGCCGCTTCTTCGGCTCCGGGAGCCGGAGAGAGCGGCAGCATCGGAAAGGTGAAGAAGGAAGCTGTACAACACTGGGATTGTGTGCGCAGCTTGCCAACTGATAGAAAACAGTACCTTACCACTTTCCTGACGTTTCCAATCACATGAATATTCGATTGGAAGCTGTTTTGGACAACTTTTCTTTCCTTCATGCCAAACACTTGGCAGACCTCCGTGCAACGTCCAGAACACGATGGGAGATGTTTTCTGTTCTCCCGCAGGTTTTCCTTGCCAGACAGAGTGGAAAAGCTTTCTGCTAGGATGTAGACCACAAAAGACGCTAAAGACGAAGGTACGATGCTCTCCGGAGCTAAGCGCCACTCCCGGGCTTCTTTCGGCAGAAGCGGCGCTAAGAGAGCACTGTGAGCGGTACAATCGTCTTTGCGCGAAGAAGCCGCTTCTTCGGCTCCGGGAGCCGGAGAGAGCGGCAGCATCGGAAAGGTGAAGAAGGAAGCTGTACAACACTGGGATTGTGTGCGCAGCTTGCCAACTGATAGAAAACAGTACCTTACCACTTTCCTGACGTTTCCAATCACATGAATATGCCATTGGAAGCTGTTTTGGACAACTTTTCTTTCCTTCATGCCAAACACTTGGCAGACCTCCGTGCAACGTCCAGAACACGATGGGAGATGTTTTCTGTGCTCCCGCAGGTTTTCCTTGCCAGACAGAGTGGAAAAGCTTTCTGCTAGGATGTAGACCACAAAAGACGCTAAAGACGAAGGTACGATGCTCTCCGGAGCTAAGCGCCGCTCCCGGGCTTCTTTCGGCAGAAGCGGCGCTAAGAGAGCACTGTGAGCGGTACAATGGTCTTTGCGCGAAGAAGCCGCTTCTTCGGCTCCGGGAGCCGGAGAGAGCGGCAGCATCGGAAAGGTGAAGAAGGAAGCTGTACAACACTGGGATTGTGTGCGCAGCTTGCCAACTGATAGAAAACAGTACCTTACCACTTTCCTGACGTTTCCAATCACATGAATATTCGACTGGAAGCTGTTTTGGACAACTTTTCTTTCCTTCATGCCAAACACTTGGCAGACCTCCGTGCAACGTCCAGAACACGATGGGAGATGTTTTCTGTGCTCCCGCAGGTTTTCCTTGCCAGACAGAGTGGAAAAGCTTTCTGCTAGCATGTAGACCACAAAAGACGCTAAAGACGAAGGTACGATGCTCTCCGGAGCTAAGCGCCGCTCCCGGGCTTCTTTCGGCAGAAGCGGCGCTAAGAGAGCACTGTGAGCGGTACAATCGTCTTTGCGCGAAGAAGCCGCTTCTTCGGCTCCGGGAGCCGGAGAGAGCGGCAGCATCGGAAAGGTGAAGAAGGAAGCTGTACAACACTGGGATTGTGTGCGCAGCTTGCCAGCTGATAGAAAACAGTACCTTACCACTTTCCTGACGTTTCCAATCACATGTATATGCCATTGGAAGCTGTTTTGGACAACTTTTCTTTGCTTCATGCCAAACACTTGGCAGACCTCCGTGCAACGTCCAGAACACGATGGGTGATGTTTTCTGTGCTCCCGCAGGTTTTCCTTGCCAGACAGAGTGGAAAAGCTTTCTGCTAGGATGTAGACCACAAAAGACGCTAAAGACGAAGGTACGATGCTCTCCGGAGCTAAGAGCCGCTCCCGGGCTTCTTTCGGCAGAAGCGGCGCTAAGAGAGCACTGTGAGCGGTACAATGGTCTTTGCGCGAAGAAGCCGCTTCTTCGGCTCCGGGAGCCGGAGAGAGCGGCAGCATCGGAAAGGTGAAGAAGGAAGCTGTACAACACTGGGATTGTGTGCGCAGCTTGCCAACTGATAGAAAACAGTACCTTACCACTTTCCTGACGTTTCCAATCACATGAATATGCCATTGGAAGCTGTTTTGGACAACTTTTCTTTCCTTCATGCCAAACACTTGGCAGACCTCCGTGCAACGTCCAGAACAAGATGGGAGATGTTTTCTGTGCTCCCGCAGGTTTTCCTTGCCAGACAGAGTGGAAAAGCTTTCTGCTACGATGTAGACCACAAAAGACGCTAAAGACGAAGGTACAAAGCTCTCCGGAGCTAAGCGCCGCTCCCGGGCTTCTTTCGGCAGAAGCGGCGCTAAGAGAGCACTGTGAGCGGTACAATCGTCTTTGCGCGAAGAAGCCGCTTCTTCGGCTCCGGGAGCCGGAGAGAGCGGCAGCATCGGAAAGGTGAAGAAGGAAGCTGTACAACACTGGGATTGTGTGCGCAGCTTGCCAACTGATAGAAAACAGTACCTTACCACTTTCCTGACGTTTCCAATCACATGAATATTCGATTGGAAGCTGTTTTGGACAACTTTTCTTTCCTTCATGCCAAACACTTGGCAGACCTCCGTGCAACGTCCAGAACACGATGGGAGATGTTTTCTGTGCTCCCGCAGGTTTTCCTTGCCAGACAGAGTGGAAAAGCTTTCTGCTAGTATGTAGACCACAAAAGACGCTAAAGACGAAGGTACGATGCTCTCCGGAGCTAAGCGCCGCTCCCTGGCTTCTTTCGGCAGAAGCGGCGCTAAGAGAGCACTGTGAGCGGTACAATCGTCTTTGCGCGAAGAAGCCGCTTCTTCGGCTCCGGGAGCCGGAGAGAGCGGCAGCATCGGAAAGGTGAAGAAGGAAGCTGTACAACACTGGGATTGTGTGCGCAGCTTGCCAACTGATAGAAAACAGTACCTTACCACTTTCCTGACGTTTCCAATCACATGAATATTCGATTGGAAGCTGTTTTGGACAACTTTTCTTTCCTTCATGCCAAACACTTGGCAGACCTCCGTGCAACGTCCAGAACACGATGGGAGATGTTTTCTGTGCTCCCGCAGGTTTTCCTTGCCAGACAGAGTGGAAAAGCTTTCTGCTAGGATGTAGACCACAAAAGACGCTAAAGACGAAGGTACGATGCTCTCCGGAGCTAAGCGCCGCTCCCTGGCTTCTTTCGGCAGAAGCGGCGCTAAGAGAGCACTGTGAGCGGTACAATCGTCTTTGCGCGAAGAAGCCGCTTCTTCGGCTCCGGGAGCCGGAGAGAGCGGCAGCATCGGAAAGGTGAAGAAGGAAGCTGTACAACACTGGGATTGTGTGCGCAGCTTGCCAACTGATAGAAAACAGTACCTTACCACTTTCCTGACGTTTCCAATCACATGAATATGCCATTGGAAGCTGTTTTGGACAACTTTTCTTTCCTTCATGCCAAACACTTGGCAGACCTCCGTGCAACGTCCAGAACACGATGGGAGATGTTTTCTGTGCTCCCGCAGGTTTTCCTTGCCAGACAGAGTGAAAAAGCTTTCTGCTAGGATGTAGACCACAAAAGACGCTAAAGACGCAGGTACGATGCTCTCCGGAGCTAAGAGCCGCTCCCGGGCTTCTTTCGGCAGAAGCGGCGCTAAGAGAGCACTGTGAGCGGTACAATCGTCTTTGCGCGAAGAAGCCGCTTCTTCGGCTCCGGGAGCCGGAGAGAGCGGCAGCATCGGAAAGGTGAAGAAGGAAGCTGTACAACACTGGGATTGTGTGCGCAGCTTGCCAACTGATAGAAAACAGTACCTTACCACTTTCCTGACGTTTCCAATCACATGAATATTCGATTGGAAGCTGTTTTGGACAACTTTTCTTTCCTTCATGCCAAACACTTGGCAGACCTCCGTGCAACGTCCAGAACACGATGGGAGATGTTTTCTGTGCTCCCGCAGGTTTTCCTTGCCAGACAGAGTGAAAAAGCTTTCTGCTAGGATGTAGACCACAAAAGACGCTAAAGACGCAGGTACGATGCTCTCCGGAGCTAAGCGCCGCTCCCGGGCTTCTTTCGGCAGAAGCGGCGCTAAGAGAGCACTGTGAGCGGTACAATGGTCTTTGCGCGAAGAAGCCGCTTCTTCGGCTCCGGGAGCCGGAGAGAGCGGCAGCATCGGAAAGGTGAAGAAGGAAGCTGTACAACACTGGGATTGTGTGCGCAGCTTGCCAACTGATAGAAAACAGTACCTTACCACTTTCCTGACGTTTCCAATCACATGAATATTCGATTGGAAGCTGTTTTGGACAACTTTTCTTTCCTTCATGCCAAACACTTGGCAGACCTCCGTGCAACGTCCAGAACACGATGGGAGATGTTTTCTGTGCTCCCGCAGGTTTTCCTTGCCAGACAGAGTGGAAAAGCTTTCTGCTAGGATGTAGACCACAAAAGACGCTAAAGACGAAGGTACGATGCTCTCCGGAGCTAAGCGCCGCTCCCGGGCTTCTTTCGGCAGAAGCGGCGCTAAGAGAGCACTGTGAGCGGTACAATCGTCTTTGCGCGAAGAAGCCGCTTCTTCGGCTCCGGGAGCCGGAGAGAGCGGCAGCATCGGAAAGGTGAAGAAGGAAGCTGTACAACACTGGGATTGTGTGCGCAGCTTGCCAACTGATAGAAAACAGTACCTTACCACTTTCCTGACGTTTCCAATCACATGAATATTCGATTGGAAGCTGTTTTGGACAACTTTTCTTTCCTTCATGCCAAGCACTTGGCAGACCTCCGTGCAACGTCCAGAACACGATGGGAGATGTTTTCTGTGCTCCCGCAGGTTTTCCTTGCCAGACAGAGTGGAAAAGCTTTCTGCTAGGATGTAGACCACAAAAGACGCTAAAGACGAAGGTACAAAGCTCTGCGGAGCTAAGCGCCGCTCCCGGGCTTCTTTCGGCAGAAGCGGCGCTAAGAGAGCACTGTGAGCGGTACAATCGTCTTTGCGCGAAGAAGCCGCTTCTTCGGCTCCGGGAGCCGGAGAGAGCGGCAGCATCGGAAAGGTGAAGAAGGAAGCTGTACAACACTGGGATTGCGTGCGCAGCTTGCCAACTGATAGAAAACAGTACCTTACCACTTTCCTGACGTTTCCAATCACATGAATATGCCATTGGAAGCTGTTTTGGACAACTTTTCTTTCCTTCATGCCAAACACTTGGCAGACCTCCGTGCAACGTCCAGAACACGATGGGAGATGTTTTCTGTGCTCCCGCAGGTTTTCCTTGCCAGACAGAGTGGAAAAGCTTTCTGCTAGGATGTAGACCACAAAAGACGCTAAAGACGAAGGTACGATGCTCTCCGGAGCTAAGCGCCGCTCCCTGGCTTCTTTCGGCAGAAGCGGCGCTAAGAGAGCACTGTGAGCGGTACAATCGTCTTTGCGCGAAGAAGCCGCTTCTTCGGCTCCGGGAGCCGGAGAGAGCGGCAGCATCGGAAAGGTGAAGAAGGAAGCTGTACAACACTGGGATTGTGTGCGCAGCTTGCCAACTGATAGAAAACAGTACCTTACCACTTTCCTGACGTTTCCAATCACATGAATATTCGATTGGAAGCTGTTTTGGACAACTTTTCTTTCCTTCATGCCAAACACTTGGCAGACCTCCGTGCAACGTCCAGAACACGATGGGAGATGTTTTCTGTGCTCCCGCAGGTTTTCCTTGCCAGACAGAGTGGAAAAGCTTTCTGCTAGGATGTAGACCACAAAAGACGCTAAAGACGAAGGTACGATGCTCTCCGGAGCTAAGCGCCGCTCCCTGGCTTCTTTCGGCAGAAGCGGCGCTAAGAGAGCACTGTGAGCGGTACAATGGTCTTTGCGCGAAGAAGCCGCTTCTTCGGCTCCGGGAGCCGGAGAGAGCGGCAGCATCGGAAAGGTGAAGAAGGAAGCTGTACAACACTGGGATTGTGTGCGCAGCTTGCCAACTGATAGAAAACAGTACCTTACCACTTTCCTGACGTTTCCAATCACATGAATATTCGATTGGAAGCTGTTTTGGACAACTTTTCTTTCCTTCATGCCAAACACTTGGCAGACCTCCGTGCAACGTCCAGAACACGATGGGAGATGTTTTCTGTGCTCCCGCAGGTTTTCCTTGCCAGACAGAGTGAAAAAGCTTTCTGCTAGGATGTAGACCACAAAAGACGCTAAAGACGCAGGTACGATGCTCTCCGGAGCTAAGCGCCGCTCCCGGGCTTCTTTCGGCAGAAGCGGCGCTAAGAGAGCACTGTGAGCGGTACAATCGTCTTTGCGCGAAGAAGCCGCTTCTTCGGCTCCGGGAGCCGGAGAGAGCGGCAGCATCGGAAAGGTGAAGAAGGAAGCTGTACAACACTGGGATTGTGTGCGCAGCTTGCCAACTGATAGAAAACAGTACCTTACCACTTTCCTGACGTTTCCAATCACATGAATATTCGATTGGAAGCTGTTTTGGACAACTTTTCTTTCCTTCATGCCAAACACTTGGCAGACCTCCGTGCAAGGTCCAGAACACGATGGGAGATGTTTTCTGTGCTCCCGCAGGTTTTCCTTGCCAGACAGAGTGGAAAAGCTTTCTGCTAGGATGTAGACCACAAAAGACGCTAAAGACGAAGGTACGATGCTCTCCGGAGCTAAGCGCCGCTCCCGGGCTTCTTTCGGCAGAAGCGGCGCTAAGAGAGCACTGTGAGCGGTACAATCGTCTTTGCGCGAAGAAGCCGCTTCTTCGGCTCCGGGAGCCGGAGAGAGCGGCAGCATCGGAAAGGTGAAGAAGGAAGCTGTACAACACTGGGATTGTGTGCGCAGCTTGCCAACTGATAGAAAACAGTACCTTACCACTTTCCTGACGTTTCCAATCACATGAATATTCGATTGGAAGCTGTTTTGGACAACTTTTCTTTCCTTCATGCCAAGCACTTGGCAGACCTCCGTGCAACGTCCAGAACACGATGGGAGATGTTTTCTGTGCTCCCGCAGGTTTTCCTTGCCAGACAGAGTGGAAAAGCTTTCTGCTAGGATGTAGACCACAAAAGACGCTAAAGACGAAGGTACAAAGCTCTGCGGAGCTAAGCGCCGCTCCCGGGCTTCTTTCGGCAGAAGCGGCGCTAAGAGAGCACTGTGAGCGGTACAATGGTCTTTGCGCGAAGAAGCCGCTTCTTCGGCTCCGGGAGCCGGAGAGAGCGGCAGCATCGGAAAGGTGAAGAAGGAAGCTGTACAACACTGGGATTGCGTGCGCAGCTTGCCAACTGATAGAAAACAGTACCTTACCACTTTCCTGACGTTTCCAATCACATGAATATGCCATTGGAAGCTGTTTTGGACAACTTTTCTTTCCTTCATGCCAAACACTTGGCAGACCTCCGTGCAACGTCCAGAACACGATGGGAGATGTTTTCTGTGCTCCCGCAGGTTTTCCTTGCCAGACAGAGTGGAAAAGCTTTCTGCTAGGATGTAGACCACAAAAGACGCTAAAGACGAAGGTACGATGCTCTCCGGAGCTAAGAGCCGCTCCCGGGCTTCTTTCGGCAGAAGCGGCGCTAAGAGAGCACTGTGAGCGGTACAATGGTCTTTGCGCGAAGAAGCCGCTTCTTCGGCTCCGGGAGCCGGAGAGAGCGGCAGCATCGGAAAGGTGAAGAAGGAAGCTGTACAACACTGGGATTGTGTGCGCAGCTTGCCAACTGATAGAAAACAGTACCTTACCACTTTCCTGACGTTTCCAATCACATGAATATTCGATTGGAAGCTGTTTTGGACAACTTTTCTTTCCTTCATGCCAAGCACTTGGCAGACCTCCGTGCAACGTCCAGAACACGATGGGAGATGTTTTCTGTGCTCCCGCAGGTTTTCCTTGCCAGACAGAGTGGAAAAGCTTTCTGCTAGGATGTAGACCACAAAAGACGCTAAAGACGAAGGTACGATGCTCTCCGGAGCTAAGCGCCGCTCCCGGGCTTCTTTCGGCAGAAGCGGCGCTAAGAGAGCACTGTGAGCGGTACAATGGTCTTTGCGCGAAGAAGCCGCTTCTTCGGCTCCGGGAGCCGGAGAGAGCGGCAGCATCGGAAAGGTGAAGAAGGAAGCTGTACAACACTGGGATTGTGTGCGCAGCTTGCCAACTGATAGAAAACAGTACCTTACCACTTTCCTGACGTTTCCAATCACATGAATATTCGATTGGAAGCTGTTTTGGACAACTTTTCTTTCCTTCATGCCAAACACTTGGCAGACCTCCGTGCAACGTCCAGAACACGATGGGAGATGTTTTCTGTGCTCCCGCAGGTTTTCCTTGCCAGACAGAGTGGAAAAGCTTTCTGCTAGGATGTAGACCACAAAAGACGCTAAAGACGAAGGTACAAAGCTCTCCGGAGCTAAGAGCCGCTCCCGGGCTTCTTTCGGCAGAAGCGGCGCTAAGAGAGCACTGTGAGCGGTACAATGGTCTTTGCGCGAAGAAGCCGCTTCTTCGGCTCCGGGAGCCGGAGAGAGCGGCAGCATCGGAAAGGTGAAGAAGGAAGCTGTACAACACTGGGATTGTGTGCGCAGCTTGCCAACTGATAGAAAACAGTACCTTACCACTTTCCTGACGTTTCCAATCACATGAATATGCCATTGGAAGCTGTTTTGGACAACTTTTCTTTCCTTCATGCCAAACACTTGGCAGACCTCCGTGCAACGTCCAGAACACGATGGGAGATGTTTTCTGTGCTCCCGCAGGTTTTCCTTGCCAGACAGAGTGGAAAAGCTTTCTGCTAGGATGTAGACCCCAAAAGACGCTAAAGACGCAGGTACGATGCTCTCCGGAGCTAAGCGCCGCTCCCGGGCTTCTTTCGGCAGAAGCGGCGCTAAGAGAGCACTGTGAGCGGTACAATGGTCTTTGCGCGAAGAAGCCGCTTCTTCGGCTCCGGGAGCCGGAGAGAGCGGCAGCATCGGAAAGGTGAAGAAGGAAGCTGTACAACACTGGGATTGTGTGCGCAGCTTGCCAACTGATAGAAAACAGTACCTTACCACTTTCCTGACGTTTCCAATCACATGAATATGCCATTGGAAGCTGTTTTGGACAACTTTTCTTTCCTTCATGCCAAACACTTGGCAGACCTCCGTGCAACGTCCAGAAGACGATGGGAGATGTTTTCTGTGCTCCCGCAGGTTTTCCTTGCCAGACAGAGTGGAAAAGCTTTCTGCTAGGATGTAGACCACAAAAGACGCTAAAGACGAAGGTACGATGCTCTCCGGAGCTAAGCGCCGCTCCCGGGCTTCTTTCGGCAGAAGCGGCGCTAAGAGAGCACTGTGAGCGGTACAATGGTCTTTGCGCGAAGAAGCCGCTTCTTCGGCTCCGGGAGCCAGAGAGAGCGGCAGCATCGGAAAGGTGAAGAAGGAAGCTGTACAACACTGGGATTGTGTGTGCAGCTTGCCAACTGATAGAAAACAGTACCTTACCACTTTCCTGACGTTTCCAATCACATGAATATTCGATTGGAAGCTGTTTTGGACAACTTTTCTTTCCTTCATGCCAAACACTTGGCAGACCTCCGTGCAACGTCCAGAACACGATGGGAGATGTTTTCTGTGCTCCCGCAGGTTTCCCTTGACAGACAGAGTGGAAAAGCTTTCTGCTAGGATGTAGACCACAAAAGACGCTAAAGACGAAGGTACGATGCTCTCCGGAGCTAAGCGCCGCTCCCGGGCTTCTTTCGGCAGAAGCGGCGCTAAGAGAGCACTGTGAGCGGTACAATGGTCTTTGCGCGAAGAAGCCGCTTCTTCGGCTCCGGGAGCCGGAGAGAGCGGCAGCATCGGAAAGGTGAAGAAGGAAGCTGTACAACACTGGGATTGTGTGCGCAGCTTGCCAACTGATAGAAAACAGTACCTTACCACTTTCCTGACGTTTCCAATCACATGAATATTCGATTGGAAGCTGTTTTGGACAACTTTTCTTTCCTTCATGCCAAGCACTTGGCAGACCTCCGTGCAACGTCCAGAACACGATGGGAGATGTTTTCTGTGCTCCCGCAGGTTTTCCTTGCCAGACAGAGTGGAAAAGCTTTCTGCTAGGATGTAGACCACAAAAGACGCTAAAGACGAAAGTACGATGCTCTCCGGAGATAAGCGCCGCTCCCGGGCTTCTTTCGGCAGAAGCGGCGCTAAGAGAGCACTGTGAGCGGTACAATGGTCTTTGCGCGAAGAAGCCGCTTCTTCGGCTCCGGGAGCCGGAGAGAGCGGCAGCATCGGAAAGGTGAAGAAGGAAGCTGTACAACACTGGGATTGTGTGCGCAGCTTGCCAACTGATAGAAAACAGTACCTTACCACTTTCCTGACGTTTCCAATCACATGAATATTCGATTGGAAGCTGTTTTGGACAACTTTTCTTTCCTTCATGCCAAACACTTGGCAGACCTCCGTGCAACGTCCAGAAGACGATGGGAGATGTTTTCTGTGCTCGCGCAGGTTTTCCTTGCCAGACAGAGTGGAAAAGCTTTCTGCTAGGATGTAGACCACAAAAGACGCTAAAGACGAATGTACGATGCTTTCCGGAGCTAAGAGCCGCTCCCGGGCTTCTTTCGGCAGAAGCGGCGCTAAGAGAGCACTGTGAGCGGTACAATCGTCTTTGCGCGAAGAAGCCGCTTCTTCGGCTCCGGGAGCCGGAGAGAGCGGCAGCATCGGAAAGGTGAAGAAGGAAGCTGTACAACACTGGGATTGTGTGCGCAGCTTGCCAACTGATAGAAAACAGTACCTTACCACTTTCCTGACGTTTCCAATCACATGAATATTCGATTGGAAGCTGTTTTGGACAACTTTTCTTTCCTTCATGCCAAACACTTGGCAGACCTCCGTGCAACGTCCAGAACACGATGGGAGATGTTTTCTGTGCTCCCGCAGGTTTTCCTTGCCAGACAGAGTGGAAAAGCTTTCTGCTAGCATGTAGACCACAAAAGACGCTAAAGACGAAGGTACGATGCTCTCCGGAGCTAAGCGCCGCTCCCTGGCTTCTTTCGGCAGAAGCGGCGCTAAGAGAGCACTGTGAGCGGTACAATCGTCTTTGCGCGAAGAAGCCGCTTCTTCGGCTCCGGGAGCCGGAGAGAGCGGCAGCATCGGAAAGGTAAAGAAGGAAGCTGTACAACACTGGGATTGTGTGCGCAGCTTGCCAACTGATAGAAAACAGTACCTTACCACTTTCCTGACGTTTCCAATCACATGAATATTCGATTGGAAGCTGTTTTGGACAACTTTTCTTTCCTTCATGCCAAACACTTGGCAGACCTCCGTGCAACGTCCAGAACACGATGGGAGATGTTTTCTGTGCTCCCGCAGGTTTTCCTTGCCAGACAGACTGGAAAAGCTTTCTGCTAGGATGTAGACCCCAAAAGACGCTAAAGACGTAGGTACGATGCTCTCCGGAGCTAAGCGCCGCTCCCGGGCTTCTTTCGGCAGAAGCGGCGCTAAGAGAGCACTGTGAGCGGTACAATCGTCTTTGCGCGAAGAAGCCGCTTCTTCGGCTCCGGGAGCCGGAGAGAGCGGCAGCATCGGAAAGGTGAAGAAGGAAGCTGTACAACACTGGGATTGTGTGCGCAGCTTGCCAACTGATAGAAAACAGTACCTTACCACTTTCCTGACGTTTCCAATCACATGAATATGCCATTGGAAGCTGTTTTGGACAACTTTTCTTTCCTTCATGCCAAACACTTGGCAGACCTCCGTGCAACGTCCAGAAGACGATGGGAGATGTTTTCTGTGCTCCCGCAGGTTTTCCTTGCCAGACAGAGTGGAAAAGCTTTCTGCTAGGATGTAGACCACAAAAGACGCTAAAGACGAAGGTACGATGCTCTCCGGAGCTAAGCGCCGCTCCCGGGCTTCTTTCGGCAGAAGCGGCGCTAAGAGAGCACTGTGAGCGGTACAATCGTCTTTGCGCGAAGAAGCCGCTTCTTCGGCTCCGGGAGCCGGAGAGAGCGGCAGCATCGGAAAGGTGAAGAAGGAAGCTGTACAACACTGGGATTGTGTGCGCAGCTTGCCAACTGATAGAAAACAGTACCTTACCACTTTCCTGACGTTTCCAATCACATGAATATTCGATTGGAAGCTGTTTTGGACAACTTTTCTTTCCTTCATGCCAAGCACTTGGCAGACCTCCGTGCAAGGTCCAGAACACGATGGGAGATGTTTTCTGTGCTCCCGCAGGTTTTCCTTGCCAGACAGAGTGGAAAAGCTTTCTGCTAGGATGTAGACCACAAAAGACGCTAAAGACGAAGGTACGATGCTCTCCGGAGCTAAGCGCCGCTCCCGGGCTTCTTTCGGCAGAAGCGGCGCTAAGAGAGCACTGTGAGCGGTACAATGGTCTTTGCGCGAAGAAGCCGCTTCTTCGGCTCCGGGAGCCGGAGAGAGCGGCAGCATCGGAAAGGTGAAGAAGGAAGCTGTACAACACTGGGATTGCGTGCGCAGCTTGCCAACTGATAGAAAACAGTACCTTACCACTTTCCTGACGTTTCCAATCACATGAATATGCCATTGGAAGCTGTTTTGGACAGCTTTTCTTTCCTTCATGCCAAACACTTGGCAGACCTCCGTGCAACGTCCAGAACACGATGGGAGATGTTTTCTGTGCTCCCGCAGGTTTTCCTTGCCAGACAGAGTGGAAAAGCTTTCTGCTAGCATGTAGACCACAAAAGACGCTAAAGACGAAGGTACGATGCTCTCCGGAGCTAAGCGCCGCTCCCGGGCTTCTTTCGGCAGAAGCGGCGCTAAGAGAGCACTGTGAGCGGTACAATGGTCTTTGCGCGAAGAAGCCGCTTCTTCGGCTCCGGGAGCCGGAGAGAGCGGCAGCATCGGAAAGGTGAAGAAGGAAGCTGTACAACACTGGGATTGTGTGCGCAGCTTGCCAACTGATAGAAAACAGTACCTTACCACTTTCCTGACGTTTCCAATCACATGAATATTCGATTGGAAGCTGTTTTGGACAACTTTTCTTTCCTTCATGCCAAACACTTGGCAGACCTCCGTGCAACGTCCAGAACACGATGGGAGATGTTTTCTGTGCTCCCGCAGGTTTTCCTTGCCAGACAGAGTGGAAAAGCTTTCTGCTAGGATGTAGACCACAAAAGACGCTAAAGACGAAGGTACGATGCTCTCCGGAGCTAAGCGCCGCTCCCGGGCTTCTTTCGGCAGAAGCGGCGCTAAGAGAGCACTGTGAGCGGTACAATCGTCTTTGCGTGAAGAAGCCGCTTCTTCGGCTCCGGGAGCCGGAGAGAGCGGCAGCATCGGAAAGGTGAAGAAGGAAGCTGTACAACACTGGGATTGTGTGCGCAGCTTGCCAACTGATAGAAAACAGTACCTTACCACTTTCCTGACGTTTCCAATCACATGAATATTCGATTGGAAGCTGTTTTGGACAACTTTTCTTTCCTTCATGCCAAACACTTGGCAGACCTCCGTGCAACGTCCAGAACACGATGGGAGATGTTTTCTGTGCTCCCGCAGGTTTTCCTTGCCAGACAGAGTGGAAAAGCTTTCTGCTAGCATGTAGACCACAAAAGACGCTAAAGACGAAGGTACGATGCTCTCCGGAGCTAAGCGCCGCTCCCTGGCTTCTTTCGGCAGAAGCGGCGCTAAGAGAGCACTGTGAGCGGTACAATCGTCTTTGCGCGAAGAAGCCGCTTCTTCGGCTCCGGGAGCCGGAGAGAGCGGCAGCATCGGAAAGGTAAAGAAGGAAGCTGTACAACACTGGGATTGTGTGCGCAGCTTGCCAACTGATAGAAAACAGTACCTTACCACTTTCCTGACGTTTCCAATCACATGAATATTCGATTGGAAGCTGTTTTGGACAACTTTTCTTTCCTTCATGCCAAACACTTGGCAGACCTCCGTGCAACGTCCAGAACACGATGGGAGATGTTTTCTGTGCTCCCGCAGGTTTTCCTTGCCAGACAGACTGGAAAAGCTTTCTGCTAGGATGTAGACCCCAAAAGACGCTAAAGACGAAGGTACGATGCTCTCCGGAGCTAAGCGCCGCTCCCGGGCTTCTTTCGGCAGAAGCGGCGCTAAGAGAGCACTGTGAGCGGTACAATCGTCTTTGCGCGAAGAAGCCGCTTCTTCGGCTCCGGGAGCCGGAGAGAGCGGCAGCATCGGAAAGGTGAAGAAGGAAGCTGTACAACACTGGGATTGTGTGCGCAGCTTGCCAACTGATAGAAAACAGTACCTTACCACTTTCCTGACATTTCCAATCACATGAATATTCGATTGGAAGCTGTTTTGGACAACTTTTCTTTCCTTCATGCCAAGCACTTGGCAGACCTCCGTGCAACGTCCAGAACACGATGGGAGATGTTTTCTGTGCTCCCGCAGGTTTTCCTTGCCAGACAGAGTGGAAAAGCTTTCTGCTAGGATGTAGACCACAAAAGACGCTAAAGACGAAGGTACGATGCTCTCCGGAGCTAAGCGCCGCTCCCGGGCTTCTTTCGGCAGAAGCGGCGCTAAGAGAGCACTGTGAGCGGTACAATGGTCTTTGCGCGAAGAAGCTGCTTCTTCGGCTCCGGGAGCCGGAGAGAGCGGCAGCATCGGAAAGGTGAAGAAGGAAGCTGTACAACACTGGGATTGCGTGCGCAGCTTGCCAACTGATAGAAAACAGTACCTTACCACTTTCCTGACGTTTCCAATCACATGAATATGCCATTGGAAGCTGTTTTGGACAGCTTTTCTTTCCTTCATGCCAAACACTTGGCAGACCTCCGTGCAACGTCCAGAACACGATGGGAGATGTTTTCTGTGCTCCCGCAGGTTTTCCTTGCCAGACAGAGTGGAAAAGCTTTCTGCTAGGATGTAGACCACAAAAGACGCTAAAGACGAAGGTACGATGCTCTCCGGAGCTAAGCGCCGCTCCCGGGCTTCTTTCGGCAGAAGCGGCGCTAAGAGAGCACTGTGAGCGGTACAATGGTCTTTGCGCGAAGAAGCCGCTTCTTCGGCTCCGGGAGCCGGAGAGAGCGGCAGCATCGGAAAGGTGAAGAAGGAAGCTGTACAACACTGGGATTGTGTGCGCAGCTTGCCAACTGATAGAAAACAGTACCTTACCACTTTCCTGACGTTTCCAATCACATGAATATTCGATTGGAAGCTGTTTTGGACAACTTTTCTTTCCTTCATGCCAAACACTTGGCAGACCTCCGTGCAACGTCCAGAACACGATGGGAGATGTTTTCTGTGCTCCCGCAGGTTTTCCTTGCCAGACAGAGTGGAAAAGCTTTCTGCTAGGATGTAGACCACAAAAGACGCTAAAGACGAAGGTACGATGCTCTCCGGAGCTAAGCGCCGCTCCAGGGCTTCTTTCGGCAGAAGCGGCGCTAAGAGAGCACTGTGAGCGGTACAATCGTCTTTGCGTGAAGAAGCCGCTTCTTCGGCTCCGGGAGCCGGAGAGAGCGGCAGCATCGGAAAGGTGAAGAAGGAAGCTGTACAACACTGGGATTGTGTGCGCAGCTTGCCAACTGATAGAAAACAGTACCTTACCACTTTCCTGACGTTTCCAATCACATGAATATTCGATTGGAAGCTGTTTTGGACAACTTTTCTTTCCTTCATGCCAAGCACTTGGCAGACCTCCGTGCAACGTCCAGAACACGATGGGAGATGTTTTCTGTGCTCCCGCAGGTTTTCCTTGCCAGACAGAGTGGAAAAGCTTTCTGCTAGGATGTAGACCACAAAAGACGCTAAAGATGAAGGTACGATGCTCTCCGGAGCTAAGAGCCGCTCCCGGACTTCTTTCGGCAGAAGCGGCGCTAAGAGAGCACTGTGAGCGGTACAATGGTCTTTGCGCGAAGAAGCCGCTTCTTCGGCTCCGGGAGCCGGAGAGAGCGGCAGCATCGGAAAGGTGAAGAAGGAAGCTGTACAACACTGGGATTGTGTGCGCAGCTTGCCAACTGATAGAAAACAGTACCTTACCACTTTCCTGACGTTTCCAATCACATGAATATTCGATTGGAAGCTGTTTTGGACAACTTTTCTTTCCTTCATGCCAAACACTTGGCAGACCTCCGTGCAACGTCCAGAACACGATGGGAGATGTTTTCTGTGCTCCCGCAGGTTTTCCTTGCCAGACAGAGTGGAAAAGCTTTCTGCTAGGATGTAGACCACAAAAGACGCTAAAGACGAAGGTACGATGCTCTCCGGAGCTAAGCGCCGCTCCCGGGCTTCTTTCGGCAGAAGCGGCGCTAAGAGAGCACTGTGAGCGGTACAATGGTCTTTGCGCGAAGAAGCCGCTTCTTCGGCTCCGGGAGCCGGAGAGAGCGGCAGCATCGGAAAGGTGAAGAAGGAAGCTGTACAACACTGGGATTGTGTGCGCAGCTTGCCAACTGATAGAAAACAATACCTTACCACTTTCCTGACGTTTCCAATCACATGAATATGCCATTGGAAGCTGTTTTGGACAACTTTTCTTTCCTTCATGCCAAACACTTGGCAGACCTCCGTGCAACGTCCAGAACACGATGGGAGATGTTTTCTGTGCTCCCGCAGGTTTTCCTTGCCAGACAGAGTGGAAAAGCTTTCTGCTAGGATGTAGACCACAAAAGACGCTAAAGACGAAGGTACGATGCTCTCCGGAGCTAAGCGGCGCTCCCGGGCTTCTTTCGGCAGAAGCGGCGCTAAGAGAGCACTGTGAGCGGTACAATCGTCTTTGCGCGAAGAAGCCGCTTCTTCGGCTCCGGGAGCCGGAGAGAGCGGCAGCATCGGAAAGGTGAAGAAGGAAGCTGTACAACACTGGGATTGTGTGCGCAGCTTGCCAACTGATAGAAAACAGTACCTTACCACTTTCCTGACGTTTCCAATCACATGAATATTCGATTGGAAGCTGTTTTGGACAACTTTTCTTTCCTTCATGCCAAACACTTGGCAGACCTCCGTGCAACGTCCAGAACACGATGGGAGATGTTTTCTGTGCTCCCGCAGGTTTTCCTTGCCAGACAGAGTGGAAAAGCTTTCTGCTAGGATGTAGACCACAAAAGACGCTAAAGACGAAGGTACGATGCTCTCCGGAGCTAAGCGCCGCTCCAGGGCTTCTTTCGGCAGAAGCGGCGCTAAGAGAGCACTGTGAGCGGTACAATCGTCTTTGCGTGAAGAAGCCGCTTCTTCGGCTCCGGGAGCCGGAGAGAGCGGCAGCATCGGAAAGGTGAAGAAGGAAGCTGTACAACACTGGGATTGTGTGCGCAGCTTGCCAACTGATAGAAAACAGTACCTTACCACTTTCCTGACGTTTCCAATCACATGAATATTCGATTGGAAGCTGTTTTGGACAACTTTTCTTTCCTTCATGCCAAGCACTTGGCAGACCTCCGTGCAACGTCCAGAACACGATGGGAGATGTTTTCTGTGCTCCCGCAGGTTTTCCTTGCCAGACAGAGTGGAAAAGCTTTCTGCTAGGATGTAGACCACAAAAGACGCTAAAGATGAAGGTACGATGCTCTCCGGAGCTAAGCGCCGCCCCCGGGCTTCTTTCGGCAGAAGCGGCGCTAAGAGAGCACTGTGAGCGGTACAATCGTCTTTGCGCGAAGAAGCCGCTTCTTCGGCTCCGGGAGCCGGAGAGAGCGGCAGCATCGGAAAGGTGAAGAAGGAAGCTGTACAACACTGGGATTGTGTGCGCAGCTTGCCAACTGATAGAAAACAGTACCTTACCACTTTCCTGACGTTTCCAATCACATGAATATTCGATTGGAAGCTGTTTTGGACAACTTTTCTTTCCTTCATGCCAAACACTTGGCAGACCTCCGTGCAACGTCCAGAACACGATGGGAGATGTTTTCTGTGCTCCCGCAGGTTTTCCTTGCCAGACAGAGTGGAAAAGCTTTCTGCTAGGATGTAGACCACAAAAGACGCTAAAGACGAAGGTACGATGCTCTCCGGAGCTAAGCGCCGCTCCCGGGCTTCTTTCGGCAGAAGCGGCGCTAAGAGAGCACTGTGAGCGGTACAATGGTCTTTGCGCGAAGAAGCCGCTTCTTCGGCTCCGGGAGCCGGAGAGAGCGGCAGCATCGGAAAGGTGAAGAAGGAAGCTGTACAACACTGGGATTTTGTGCGCAGCTTGCCAACTGATAGAAAACAGTACCTTACCACTTTCCTGACGTTTCCAATCACATGAATATTCGATTGGAAGCTGTTTTGGACAACTTTTCTTTCCTTCATGCCAAACACTTGGCAGACCTCCGTGCAACGTCCAGAACACGATGGGAGATGTTTTCTGTGCTCCCGCAGGTTTTCCTTGCCAGACAGAGTGGAAAAGCTTTCTGCTAGGATGTAGACCACAAAAGACGCTAAAGACGAAGGTACGATGCTCTCCGGAGCTAAGAGCCGCTCCCGGGCTTCTTTCGGCAGAAGCGGCGCTAAGAGAGCACTGTGAGCGGTACAATCGTCTTTGCGCGAAGAAGCCGCTTCTTCGGCTCCGGGAGCCGGAGAGAGCGGCAGCATCGGAAAGGTGAAGAAGGAAGCTGTACAACACTGGGATTGTGTGCGCAGCTTGCCAACTGATAGAAAACAATACCTTACCACTTTCCTGACGTTTCCAATCACATGAATATGCCATTGGAAGCTGTTTTGGACAACTTTTCTTTCCTTCATGCCAAACACTTGGCAGACCTCCGTGCAACGTCCAGAACACGATGGGAGATGTTTTCTGTGCTCCCGCAGGTTTTCCTTGCCAGACAGAGTGGAAAAGCTTTCTGCTAGGATGTAGACCACAAAAGACGCTAAAGACGAAGGTACGATGCTCTCCGGAGCTAAGCGCCGCTCCCGGGCTTCTTTCGGCAGAAGCGGCGCTAAGAGAGCACTGTGAGCGGTACAATCGTCTTTGCGCGAAGAAGCCGCTTCTTCGGCTCCGGGAGCCAGAGAGAGCGGCAGCATCGGAAAGGTGAAGAAGGAAGCTGTACAACACTGGGATTGTGTGCGCAGCTTGCCAACTGATAGAAAACAGTACCTTACCACTTTCCTAACGTTTCCAATCACATGAATATTCGATTGGAAGCTGTTTTGGACAACTTTTCTTTCCTTCATGCCAAACACTTGGCAGACCTCCGTGCAACGTCCAGAAGACGATGGGAGATGTTTTCTGTGCTCCCGCAGGTTTTCCTTGCCAGACAGAGTGGAAAAGCTTTCTGCTAGGATGTAGACCACAAAAGACGCTAAAGACGAAGGTACGATGCTCTCCGGAGCTAAGCGCCGCTCCAGGGCTTCTTTCGGCAGAAGCGGCGCTAAGAGAGCACTGTGAGCGGTACAATCGTCTTTGCGTGAAGAAGCCGCTTCTTCGGCTCCGGGAGCCGGAGAGAGCGGCAGCATCGGAAAGGTGAAGAAGGAAGCTGTACAACACTGGGATTGTGTGCGCAGCTTGCCAACTGATAGAAAACAGTACCTTACCACTTTCCTGACGTTTCCAATCACATGAATATTCGATTGGAAGCTGTTTTGGACAACTTTTCTTTCCTTCATGCCAAGCACTTGGCAGACCTCCGTGCAACGTCCAGAACACGATGGGAGATGTTTTCTGTGCTCCCGCAGGTTTTCCTTGCCAGACAGAGTGGAAAAGCTTTCTGCTAGGATGTAGACCACAAAAGACGCTAAAGATGAAGGTACGATGCTCTCCGGAGCTAAGCGCAGCCCCCGGGCTTCTTTCGGCAGAAGCGGCGCTAAGAGAGCACTGTGAGCGGTACAATCGTCTTTGCGCGAAGAAGCCGCTTCTTCGGCTCCGGGAGCCGGAGAGAGCGGCAGCATCGGAAAGGTGAAGAAGGAAGCTGTACAACACTGGGATTGTGTGCGCAGCTTGCCAACTGATAGAAAACAGTACCTTACCACTTTCCTGACGTTTCCAATCACATGAATATTCGATTGGAAGCTGTTTTGGACAACTTTTCTTTCCTTCATGCCAAACACTTGGCAGACCTCCGTGCAACGTCCAGAACACGATGGGAGATGTTTTCTGTGCTCCCGCAGGTTTTCCTTGCCAGACAGAGTGGAAAAGCTTTCTGCTAGGATGTAGACCACAAAAGACGCTAAAGACGAAGGTACGATGCTCTCCGGAGCTAAGCGCCGCTCCCGGGCTTCTTTCGGCAGAAGCGGCGCTAAGAGAGCACTGTGAGCGGTACAATCGTCTTTGCGCGAAGAAGCCGCTTCTTCGGCTCCGGGAGCCGGAGAGAGCGGCAGCATCGGAAAGGTGAAGAAGGAAGCTGTACAACACTGGGATTGTGTGCGCAGCTTGCCAACTGATAGAAAACAATACCTTACCACTTTCCTGACGTTTCCAATCACATGAATATGCCATTGGAAGCTGTTTTGGACAACTTTTCTTTCCTTCATGCCAAACACTTGGCAGACCTCCGTGCAACGTCCAGAACACGATGGGAGATGTTTTCTGTGCTCCCGCAGGTTTTCCTTGCCAGACAGAGTGGAAAAGCTTTCTGCTAGGATGTAGACCACAAAAGACGCTAAAGACGAAGGTACGATGCTCTCCGGAGCTAAGAGCCGCTCCCGGGCTTCTTTCGGCAGAAGCGGCGCTAAGAGAGCACTGTGAGCGGTACAATGGTCTTTGCGCGAAGAAGCCGCTTCTTCGGCTCCGGGAGCCGGAGAGAGCGGCAGCATCGGAAAGGTGAAGAAGGAAGCTGTACAACACTGGGATTGTGTGCGCAGCTTGCCAACTGATAGAAAACAGTACCTTACCACTTTCCTGACGTTTCCAATCACATGAATATTCGATTGGAAGCTGTTTTGGACAACTTTTCTTTCCTTCATGCCAAACACTTGGCAGACCTCCGTGCAACGTCCAGAACACGATGGGAGATGTTTTCTGTGCTCCCGCAGGTTTTCCTTGCCAGACAGAGTGGAAAAGCTTTCTGCTAGGATGTAGACCACAAAAGACGCTAAAGACGAAGGTACGATGCTCTCCGGAGCTAAGCGCCGCTCCCGGGCTTCTTTCGGCAGAAGCGGCGCTAAGAGAGCACTGTGAGCGGTACAATCGTCTTTGCGCGAAGAAGCCGCTTCTTCGGCTCCGGGAGCCGGAGAGAGCGGCAGCATCGGAAAGGTGAAGAAGGAAGCTGTACAACACTGGGATTGTGTGCGCAGCTTGCCAACTGATAGAAAACAGTACCTTACCACTTTCCTAACGTTTCCAATCACATGAATATTCGATTGGAAGCTGTTTTGGACAACTTTTCTTTCCTTCATGCCAAGCACTTGGCAGACCTCCGTGCAAGGTCCAGAAGACGATGGGAGATGTTTTCTGTGCTCCCGCAGGTTTTCCTTGCCAGACAGAGTGGAAAAGCTTTCTGCTAGGATGTAGACCACAAAAGACGCTAAAGACGAAGGTACGATGCTCTCCGGAGCTAAGAGCCGCTCCCGGGCTTCTTTCGGCAGAAGCGGCGCTAAGAGAGCACTGTGAGCGGTACAATCGTCTTTGCGCGAAGAAGCCGCTTCTTCGGCTCCGGGAGCCGGAGAGAGCGGCAGCATCGGAAAGGTGAAGAAGGAAGCTGTACAACACTGGGATTGCGTGCGCAGCTTGCCAACTGATAGAAAACAGTACCTTACCACTTTCCTGACGTTTCCAATCACATGAATATTCGATTGGAAGCTGTTTTGGACAACTTTCCTTTCCTTCATGCCAAACACTTGGCAGACCTCCGTGCAACGTCCAGAACACGATGGGAGATGTTTTCTGTGCTCCCGTAGGTTTTCCTTGCCAGACAGAGTGGAAAAGCTTTCTGCTAGGATGTAGACCACAAAAGACGCTAAAGACGAAGGTACGATGCTCTCCGGAGCTAAGCGCCGCTCCCGGGCTTCTTTCGGCAGAAGCGGCGCTAAGAGAGCACTGTGAGCGGTACAATGGTCTTTGCGCGAAGAAGCCGCTTCTTCGGCTCCGGGAGCCGGAGAGAGCGGCAGCATCGGAAAGGTGAAGAAGGAAGCTGTACAACACTGGGATTGTGTGCGCAGCTTGCCAACTGATAGAAAACAGTACCTTACCACTTTCCTGACGTTTCCAATCACATGAATATTCGATTGGAAGCTGTTTTGGACAACTTTTCTTTCCTTCATGCCAAACACTTGGCAGACCTCCGTGCAACGTCCAGAACACGATGGGAGATGTTTTCTGTGCTCCCGCAGGTTTTCCTTGCCAGACAGAGTGGAAAAGCTTTCTGCTAGGATGTAGACCACAAAAGACGCTAAAGACGAAGGTACGATGCTCTCCGGAGCTTAGCGGCGCTCCCGGGCTTCTTTCGGCAGAAGCGGCGCTAAGAGAGCACTGTGAGCGGTACAATCGTCTTTGCGCGAAGAAGCCGCTTCTTCGGCTCCGGGAGCCGGAGAGAGCGGCAGCATCGGAAAGGTGAAGAAGGAAGCTGTACAACACTGGGATTGTGTGCGCAGCTTGCCAACTGATAGAAAACAGTACCTTACCACTTTCCTGACGTTTCCAATCACATGAATATGCCATTGGAAGCTGTTTTGGACAACTTTTCTTTCCTTCATGCCAAACACTTGGCAGACCTCCGTGCAACGTCCAGAACACGATGGGAGATGTTTTCTGTGCTCCCGCAGGTTTTCCTTGCCAGACAGAGTGGAAAAGCTTTCTGCTAGGATGTAGACCACAAAAGACGCTAAAGACGAAGGTACGATGCTCTCCGGAGCTAAGCGCCGCTCCCGGGCTTCTTTCGGCAGAAGCGGCGCTAAGAGAGCACTGTGAGCGGTACAATCGTCTTTGCGCGAAGAAGCCGCTTCTTTGGCTCTGGGAGCCGGAGAGAGCGGCAGCATCGGAAAGGTGAAGAAGGAAGCTGTACAACACTGGGATTGTGTGCGCAGCTTGCCAACTGATAGAAAACAGTACCTTACCACTTTCCTGACGTTTCCAATCACATGAATATGCCATTGGAAGCTGTTTTGGACAACTTTTCTTTCCTTCATGCCAAGCACTTGGCAGACGTCCGTGCAACGTCCAGAACACGATGGGAGATGTTTTCTGTGCTCCCGCAGGTTTTCCTTGCCAGACAGAGTGGAAAAGCTTTCTGCTAGGATGTAGACCACAAAAGACGCTAAAGACGAAGGTACGATGCTCTCCGGAGCTAAGCGCCGCTCCCGGGCTTCTTTCGGCAGAAGCGGCGCTAAGAGAGCACTGTGAGCGGTACAATGGTCTTTGCGCGAAGGAGCCGCTTCTTCGGCTCCGGGAGCCAGAGTGAGCGGCAGCATCGGAAAGGTGAAGAAGGAAGCTGTACAACACTGGGATTGCGTGTGCAGCTTGCCAACTGATAGAAAACAGTACCTTACCACTTTCCTGACGTTTCCAATCACATGAATATTCGATTGGAAGCTGTTTTGGACAACTTTTCTTTCCTTCATGCCAAACACTTGGCAGACCTCCGTGCAACGTCCAGAACACGATGGGAGATGTTTTCTGTGCTCCCGCAGGTTTTCCTTGCCAGACAGAGTGGAAAAGCTTTCTGCTAGGATGTAGACCACAAAAGACGCTAAAGACGAAGGTACGATGCTCTCCGGAGCTAAGAGCCGCTCCCGGGCTTCTTTCGGCAGAAGCGGCGCTAAGAGAGCACTGTGAGCGGTACAATGGTCTTTGCGCGAAGAAGCCGCTTCTTCGGCTCCGGGAGCCGGAGAGAGCGGCAGCATCGGAAAGGTGAAGAAGGAAGCTGTACAACACTGGGATTGTGTGCGCAGCTTGCCAACTGATAGAAAACAGTACCTTACCACTTTCCTGACGTTTCCAATCACATGAATATTCGATTGGAAGCTGTTTTGGACAACTTTTCTTTCCTTCATGCCAAACACTTGGCAGACCTCCGTGCAACGTCCAGAACACGATGGGAGATGTTTTCTGTGCTCCCGCAGGTTTCCCTTGACAGACAGAGTGGAAAAGCTTTCTGCTAGCATGTAGACCACAAAAGACGCTAAAGACGAAGGTACGATGCTCTCCGGAGCTAAGCGCCGCTCCCGGGCTTCTTTCGGCAGAAGCGGCGCTAAGAGAGCACTGTGAGCGGTACAATGGTCTTTGCGCGAAGAAGCCGCTTCTTCGGCTCCGGGAGCCGGAGAGAGCGGCAGCATCGGAAAGGTGAAGAAGGAAGCTGTACAACACTGGGATTGTGTGCGCAGCTTGCCAACTGATAGAAAACAGTACCTTACCACTTTCCTGACGTTTCCAATCACATGAATATTCGATTGGAAGCTGTTTTGGACAACTTTTCTTTCCTTCATGCCAAGCACTTGGCAGACCTCCGTGCAACGTCCAGAACACGATGGGAGATGTTTTCTGTGCTCCCGCAGGTTTTCCTTGCCAGACAGAGTGGAAAAGCTTTCTGCTAGGATGTAGACCACAAAAGACGCTAAAGACGAAGGTACAAAGCTCTCCGGAGCTAAGCGCCGCTCCCGGGCTTCTTTCGGCAGAAGCGGCGCTAAGAGAGCACTGTGAGCGGTACAATGGTCTTTGCGCGAAGAAGCCGCTTCTTCGGCTCCGGGAGCCGGAGAGAGCGGCAGCATCGGAAAGGTGAAGAAGGAAGCTGTACAACACTGGGATTGTGTGCGCAGCTTGCCAACTGATAGAAAACAGTACCTTACCACTTTCCTGACGTTTCCAATCACATGAATATTCGATTGGAAGCTGTTTTGGACAACTTTTCTTTCCTTCATGCCAAACACTTGGCAGACCTCCGTGCAACGTCCAGAACACGATGGGAGATGTTTTCTGTGCTCCCGCAGGTTTTCCTTGCCAGACAGAGTGGAAAAGCTTTCTGCTAGGATGTAGACCACAAAAGACGCTAAAGACGAAGGTACGATGCTCTCCGGAGCTAAGAGCCGCTCCCGGGCTTCTTTCGGCAGAAGCGGCGCTAAGAGAGCACTGTGAGCGGTACAATCGTCTTTGCGCGAAGAAGCCGCTTCTTCGGCTCCGGGAGCCGGAGAGAGCGGCAGCATCGGAAAGGTGAAGAAGGAAGCTGTACAACACTGGGAATGTGTGCGCAGCTTGCCAACTGATAGAAAACAGTACCTTACCACTTTCCTGACGTTTCCAATCACATGAATATGCCATTGGAAGCTGTTTTGGACAACTTTTCTTTCCTTCATGCCAAACACTTGGCAGACCTCCGTGCAACGTCCAGAACACGATGGGAGATGTTTTCTGTGCTCCCGCAGGTTTTCCTTGCCAGACAGAGTGGAAAAGCTTTCTGCTAGGATGTAGACCACAAAAGACGCTAAAGACGAAGGTACGATGCTCTCCGGAGCTAAGCGCCGCTCCCGGGCTTCTTTCGGCAGAAGCGGCGCTAAGAGAGCACTGTGAGCGGTACAATCGTCTTTGCGCGAAGAAGCCGCTTCTTCGGCTCCGGGAGCCGGAGAGAGCGGCAGCATCGGAAAGGTGAAGAAGGAAGCTGTACAACACTGGGATTGTGTGCGCAGCTTCCCAACTGATAGAAAACAGTACCTTACCACTTTCCTGACGTTTCCAATCACATGAATATGCCATTGGAAGCTGTTTTGGACAACTTTTCTTTCCTTCATGCCAAACACTTGGCAGACCTCCGTGCAACGTCCAGAACACGATGGGAGATGTTTTCTGTGCTCCCGCAGGTTTCCCTTGCCAGACAGAGTGGAAAAGCTTTCTGCTAGGATGTAGACCACAAAAGACGCTAAAGACGAAGGTACGATGCTCTCCGGAGCTAAGCGCCGCTCCCGGGCTTCTTTCGGCAGAAGCGGCGCTAAGAGAGCACTGTGAGCGGTACAATCGTCTTTGCGCGAAGAAGCCGCTTCTTCGGCTCCGGGAGCCGGAGAGAGCGGCAGCATCGGAAAGGTGAAGAAGGAAGCTGTACAACACTGGGATTGTGTGCGCAGCTTGCCAACTGATAGAAAACAGTACCTTACCACTTTCCTGACGTTTCCAATCACATGAATATTCGATTGGAAGCTGTTTTGGACAACTTTTCTTTCCTTCATGCCAAACACTTGGCAGACCTCCGTGCAACGTCCAGAACACGATGGGAGATGTTTTCTGTGCTCCCGCAGGTTTTCCTTGCCAGACAGAGTGGAAAAGCTTTCTGCTAGGATGTAGACCACAAAAGACGCTAAAGACGAAGGTACGATGCTCTCCGGAGCTAAGCGCCGCTCCCGGGCTTCTTTCGGCAGAAGCGGCGCTAAGAGAGCACTGTGAGCGGTACAATCGTCTTTGCGCGAAGAAGCCGCTTCTTCGGCTCCGGGAGCCGGAGAGAGCGGCAGCATCGGAAAGGTGAAGAAGGAAGCTGTACAACACTGGGATTGTGTGCGCAGCTTGCCAACTGATAGAAAACAGTACCTTACCACTTTCCTGACGTTTCCAATCACATGAATATGCCATTGGAAGCTGTTTTGGACAACTTTTCTTTCCTTCATGCCAAACACTTGGCAGACCTCCGTGCAACGTCCAGAACACGATGGGAGATGTTTTCTGTGCTCCCGCAGGTTTTCCTTGCCAGACAGAGTGGAAAAGCTTTCTGCTAGGATGTAGACCACAAAAGACGCTAAAGACGAAGGTACGATGCTCTCCGGAGCTAAGCGCCGCTCCCGGGCTTCTTTCGGCAGAAGCGGCGCTAAGAGAGCACTGTGAGCGGTACAATCGTCTTTGCGCGAAGAAGCCGCTTCTTCGGCTCCGGGAGCCGGAGAGAGCGGCAGCATCGGAAAGGTGAAGAAGGAAGCTGTACAACACTGGGATTGTGTGCGCAGCTTGCCAACTGATAGAAAACAGTACCTTACCACTTTCCTGACGTTTCCAATCACATGAATATTCGATTGGAAGCTGTTTTGGACAACTTTTCTTTCCTTCATGCCAAACACTTGGCAGACCTCCGTGCAACGTCCAGAACACGATGGGAGATGTTTTCTGTGCTCCCGCAGGTTTTCCTTGCCAGACAGAGTGGAAAAGCTTTCTGCTAGGATGTAGACCACAAAAGACGCTAAAGACGAAGGTACGATGCTCTCCGGAGCTAAGCGCCGCTCCCGGGCTTCTTTCGGCAGAAGCGGCGCTAAGAGAGCACTGTGAGCGGTACAATGGTCTTTGCGCGAAGAAGCCGCTTCTTCGGCTCCGGGAGCCGGAGAGAGCGGCAGCATCGGAAAGGTGAAGAAGGAAGCTGTACAACACTGGGATTGTGTGCGCAGCTTGCCAACTGATAGAAAACAGTACCTTACCACTTTCCTGACGTTTCCAATCACATGAATATTCGATTGGAAGCTGTTTTGGACAACTTTTCTTTCCTTCATGCCAAGCACTTGGCAGACCTCCGTGCAACGTCCAGAACACGATGGGAGATGTTTTCTGTGCTCCCGCAGGTTTTCCTTGCCAGACAGAGTGGAAAAGCTTTCTGCTAGGATGTAGACCACAAAAGACGCTAAAGACGAAGGTACAAAGCTCTCCGGAGCTAAGCGCCGCTCCCGGGCTTCTTTCGGCAGAAGCGGCGCTAAGAGAGCACTGTGAGCGGTACAATGGTCTTTGCGCGAAGAAGCCGCTTCTTCGGCTCCGGGAGCCGGAGAGAGCGGCAGCATCGGAAAGGTGAAGAAGGAAGCTGTACAACACTGGGATTGTGTGCGCAGCTTGCCAACTGATAGAAAACAGTACCTTACCACTTTCCTGACGTTTCCAATCACATGAATATTCGATTGGAAGCTGTTTTGGACAACTTTTCTTTCCTTCATGCCAAGCACTTGGCAGACCTCCGTGCAACGTCCAGAACACGATGGGAGATGTTTTCTGTGCTCCCGCAGGTTTTCCTTGCCAGACAGAGTGGAAAAGCTTTCTGCTAGGATGTAGACCACAAAAGACGCTAAAGACGAAGGCACGATGCTCTCCGGAGCTAAGAGCCGCTCCCGGGCTTCTTTCGGCAGAAGCGGCGCTAAGAGAGCACTGTGAGCGGTACAATCGTCTTTGCGCGAAGAAGCCGCTTCTTCGGCTCCGGGAGCCGGAGAGAGCGGCAGCATCGGAAAGGTGAAGAAGGAAGCTGTACAACACTGGGATTGTGTGCGCAGCTTGCCAACTGATAGAAAACAGTACCTTACCACTTTCCTGACGTTTCCAATCACATGAATATGCCATTGGAAGCTGTTTTGGACAACTTTTCTTTCCTTCATGCCAAACACTTGGCAGACCTCCGTGCAACGTCCAGAACACGATGGGAGATGTTTTCTGTGCTCCCGCAGGTTTTCCTTGCCAGACAGAGTGGAAAAGCTTTCTGCTAGGATGTAGACCACAAAAGACGCTAAAGACGAAGGTACGATGCTCTCCGGAGCTAAGCGCCGCTCCCGGGCTTCTTTCGGCAGAAGCGGCGCTAAGAGAGCACTGTGAGCGGTACAATCGTCTTTGCGCGAAGAAGCCGCTTCTTCGGCTCCGGGAGCCGGAGAGAGCGGCAGCATCGGAAAGGTGAAGAAGGAAGCTGTACAACACTGGGATTGTGTGCGCAGCTTGCCAACTGATAGAAAACAGTACCTTACCACTTTCCTGACGTTTCCAATCACATGAATATTCGATTGGAAGCTGTTTTGGACAACTTTTCTTTCCTTCATGCCAAACACTTGGCAGACCTCCGTGCAACGTCCAGAACACGATGGGAGATGTTTTCTGTGCTCCCGCAGGTTTTCCTTGCCAGACAGAGTGGAAAAGCTTTCTGCTAGGATGTAGACCACAAAAGACGCTAAAGACGAAGGTACGATGCTCTCCGGAGCTAAGCGCCGCTCCCGGGCTTCTTTCGGCAGAAGCGGCGCTAAGAGAGCACTGTGAGCGGTACAATCGTCTTTGCGCGAAGAAGCCGCTTCTTCGGCTCCGGGAGCCGGAGAGAGCGGCAGCATCGGAAAGGTGAAGAAGGAAGCTGTACAACACTGGGATTGTGTGCGCAGCTTGCCAACTGATAGAAAACAGTACCTTACCACTTTCCTGACGTTTCCAATCACATGAATATTCGATTGGAAGCTGTTTTGGACAACTTTTCTTTCCTTCATGCCAAACACTTGGCAGACCTCCGTGCAACGTCCAGAACACGATGGGAGATGTTTTCTGTGCTCCCGCAGGTTTTCCTTGCCAGACAGAGTGGAAAAGCTTTCTGCTAGGATGTAGACCACAAAAGACGCTAAAGACGAAGGTACGATGCTCTCCGGAGCTAAGCGCCGCTCCCGGGCTTCTTTCGGCAGAAGCGGCGCTAAGAGAGCACTGTGAGCGGTACAATGGTCTTTGCGCGAAGAAGCCGCTTCTTCGGCTCCGGGAGCCGGAGAGAGCGGCAGCATCGGAAAGGTGAAGAAGGAAGCTGTACAACACTGGGATTGTGTGCGCAGCTTGCCAACTGATAGAAAACAGTACCTTACCACTTTCCTGACGTTTCCAATCACATGAATATTCGATTGGAAGCTGTTTTGGACAACTTTTCTTTCCTTCATGCCAAACACTTGGCAGACCTCCGTGCAACGTCCAGAACACGATGGGAGATGTTTTCTGTGCTCCCGCAGGTTTTCCTTGCCAGACAGACTGGAAAAGCTTTCTGCTAGGATGTAGACCACAAAAGACGCTAAAGACGCAGGTACGATGCTCTCCGGAGCTAAGAGCCGCTCCCGGGCTTCTTTCGGCAGAAGCGGCGCTAAGAGAGCACTGTGAGCGGTACAATCGTCTTTGCGCGAAGAAGCCACTTCTTCGGCTCCGGGAGCCGGAGAGAGCGGCAGCATCGGAAAGGTGAAGAAGGAAGCTGTACAACACTGGGATTGTGTGCGCAGCTTGCCAACTGATAGAAAACAGTACCTTACCACTTTCCTGACGTTTCCAATCACATGAATATGCCATTGGAAGCTGTTTTGGACAACTTTTCTTTCCTTCATGCCAAACACTTGGCAGACCTCCGTGCAACGTCCAGAACACGATGGGAGATGTTTTCTGTGCTCCCGCAGGTTTTCCTTGCCAGACAGAGTGGAAAAGCTTTCTGCTAGGATGTAGACCACAAAAGACGCTAAAGACGAAGGTACGATGCTCTCCGGAGCTAAGCGCCGCTCCCGGGCTTCTTTCGGCAGAAGCGGCGCTAAGAGAGCACTGTGAGCGGTACAATCGTCTTTGCGCGAAGAAGCCGCTTCTTCGGCTCCGGGAGCCGGAGAGAGCGGCAGCATCGGAAAGGTGAAGAAGGAAGCTGTACAACACTGGGATTGTGTGCGCAGCTTGCCAACTGATAGAAAACAGTACCTTACCACTTTCCTGACGTTTCCAATCACATGAATATGCCATTGGAAGCTGTTTTGGACAACTTTTCTTTCCTTCATGCCAAACACTTGGCAGACCTCCGTGCAACGTCCAGAACACGATGGGAGATGTTTTCTGTGCTCCCGCAGGTTTTCCTTGCCAGACAGAGTGGAAAAGCTTTCTGCTAGGATGTAGACCACAAAAGACGCTAAAGACGAAGGTACGATGCTCTCCGGAGCTAAGCGCCGCTCCCGGGCTTCTTTCGGCAGAAGCGGCGCTAAGAGAGCACTGTGAGCGGTACAATCGTCTTTGCGCGAAGAAGCCGCTTCTTCGGCTCCGGGAGCCGGAGAGAGCGGCAGCATCGGAAAGGTGAAGAAGGAAGCTGTACAACACTGGGATTGTGTGCGCAGCTTGCCAACTGATAGAAAACAGTACCTTACCACTTTCCTGACGTTTCCAATCACATGAATATGCCATTGGAAGCTGTTTTGGACAACTTTTCTTTCCTTCATGCCAAACACTTGGCAGACCTCCGTGCAACGTCCAGAACACAATGGGAGATGTTTTCTGTGCTCCCGCAGGTTTTCCTTGCCAGACAGAGTGGAAAAGCTTTCTGCTAGGATGTAGACCACAAAAGACGCTAAAGAAGAAGGCACGATGCTCTCCGGAGCTAAGAGCCGCTCCCAGGCTTCTTTCGGCAGAAGCGGCGCTAAGAGAGCACTGTGAGCGGTACAATCGTCTTTGCGCGAAGAAGCCGCTTCTTCGGCTCCGGGAGCCGGAGAGAGCGGCAGCATCGGAAAGGTGAAGAAGGAAGCTGTACAACACTGGGATTGTGTGCGCAGCTTGCCAACTGATAGAAAACAGTACCTTACCACTTTCCTGACGTTTCCAATCACATGAATATGCCATTGGAAGCTGTTTTCGACAACTTTTCTTTCCTTCATGCCAAACACTTGGCAGACCTCCGTGCAACGTCCAGAACACGATGGGAGATGTTTTCTGTGCTCCCGCAGGTTTTCCTTGCCAGACAGACTGGAAAAGCTTTCTGCTAGGATGTAGACCACAAAAGACGCTAAAGACGAAGGTACGATGCTCTCCGGAGCTAAGCGCCGCTCCCGGGCTTCTTTCGGCAGAAGCGGCGCTAAGAGAGCACTGTGAGCGGTACAATCGTCTTTGCGCGAAGAAGCCGCTTCTTCGGCTCCGGGAGCCGGAGAGAGCGGCAGCATCGGAAAGGTGAAGAAGGAAGCTGTACAACACTGGGATTGTGTGCGCAGCTTGCCAACTGATAGAAAACAGTACCTTACCACTTTCCTGACGTTTCCAATCACATGAATATTCGATTGGAAGCTGTTTTGGACAACTTTTCTTTCCTTCATGCCAAACACTTGGCAGACCTCCGTGCAACGTCCAGAACACCATGGGAGATGTTTTCTGTGCTCCCGCAGGTTTTCCTTGCCAGACAGACTGGAAAAGCTTTCTGCTAGGATGTAGACCACAAAAGACGCTAAAGACGCAGGTACGATGCTCTCCGGAGCTAAGAGCCGCTCCCGGGCTTCTTTCGGCAGAAGCGGCGCTAAGAGAGCACTGTGAGCGGTACAATCGTCTTTGCCCGAAGAAGCCGCTTCTTCGGCTCCGGGAGCCGGAGAGAGCGGCAGCATCGGAAAGGTGAAGAAGGAAGCTGTACAACACTGGGATTGTGTGCGCAGCTTGCCAACTGATAGAAAACAGTACCTTACCACTTTCCTGACGTTTCCAATCACATGAATATGCCATTGGAAGCTGTTTTGGACAACTTTTCTTTCCTTCATGCCAAACACTTGGCAGACCTCCGTGCAACGTCCAGAACACGATGGGAGATGTTTTCTGTGCTCCCGCAGGTTTTCCTTGCCAGACAGAGTGGAAAAGCTTTCTGCTAGGATGTAGACCACAAAAGACGCTAAAGACGAAGGTACGATGCTCTCCGGAGCCAAGCGCCGCTCCCGGGCTTCTTTCGGCAGAAGCGGCGCTAAGAGAGCACTGTGAGCGGTACAATGGTCTTTGCGCGAAGAAGCCGCTTCTTCGGCTCCGGGAGCCGGAGAGAGCGGCAGCATCGGAAAGGTGAAGAAGGAAGCTGTACAACACTGGGATTGTGTGCGCAGCTTGCCAACTGATAGAAAACAGTACCTTACCACTTTCCTGACGTTTCCAATCACTTGAATATGCCATTGGAAGCTGTTTTGGACAACTTTTCTTTCCTTCATGCCAAACACTTGGCAGACCTCCGTGCAACGTCCAGAACACGATGGGAGATGTTTTCTGTGCTCCCGCAGGTTTTCCTTGCCAGACAGAGTGGAAAAGCTTTCTGCTAGGATGTAGACCACAAAAGACGCTAAAGACGAAGGTACGATGCTCTCCGGAGCTAAGCGCCGCTCCCGGGCTTCTTTCGGCAGAAGCGGCGCTAAGAGAGCACTGTGAGCGGTACAATCGTCTTTGCGCGAAGAAGCCGCTTCTTCGGCTCCGGGAGCCGGAGAGAGCGGCAGCATCGGAAAGGTGAAGAAGGAAGCTGTACAACACTGGGATTGTGTGCGCAGCTTGCCAACTGATAGAAAACAGTACCTTACCACTTTCCTGACGTTTCCAATCACATGAATATGCCATTGGAAGCTGTTTTGGACAACTTTTCTTTCCTTCATGCCAAACACTTGGCAGACCTCCGTGCAACGTCCAGAACACGATGGGAGATGTTTTCTGTGCTCCCGCAGGTTTTCCTTGCCAGACAGAGTGGAAAAGCTTTCTGCTAGGATGTAGACCACAAAAGACGCTAAAGACGAAGGTACGATGCTCTCCGGAGCTAAGCGCCGCTCCAGGGCTTCTTTCGGCAGAAGCGGCGCTAAGAGAGCACTGTGAGCGGTACAATGGTCTTTGCGCGAAGAAGCCGCTTCTTCGGCTCCGGGAGCCGGAGAGAGCGGCAGCATCGGAAAGGTGAAGAAGGAAGCTGTACAACACTGGGATTGTGTGCGCAGCTTGCCAACTGATAGAAAACAGTACCTTACCACTTTCCTGACGTTTCCAATCACATGAATATTCGATTGGAAGCTGTTTTGGACAACTTTTCTTTCCTTCATGCCAAACACTTGGCAGACCTCCGTGCAACGTCCAGAACACGATGGGAGATGTTTTCTGTGCTCCCGCAGGTTTTCCTTGCCAGACAGACTGGAAAAGCTTTCTGCTAGGATGTAGACCACAAAAGACGCTAAAGACGCAGGTACGATGCTCTCCGGAGCTAAGAGCCGCTCCCGGGCTTCTTTCGGCAGAAGCGGCGCTAAGAGAGCACTGTGAGCGGTACAATCGTCTTTGCGCGAAGAAGCCGCTTCTTCGGCTCCGGGAGCCGGAGAGAGCGGCAGCATCGGAAAGGTGAAGAAGGAAGCTGTACAACACTGGGATTGTGTGCGCAGCTTGCCAACTGATAGAAAACAGTACCTTACCACTTTCCTGACGTTTCCAATCACATGAATATGCCATTGGAAGCTGTTTTGGACAACTTTTCTTTCCTTCATGCCAAACACTTGGCAGACCTCCGTGCAACGTCCAGAACACGATGGGAGATGTTTTCTGTGCTCCCGCAGGTTTTCCTTGCCAGACAGAGTGGAAAAGCTTTCTGCTAGGATGTAGACCACAAAAGACGCTAAAGACGAAGGTACGATGCTCTCCGGAGCTAAGCGCCGCTCCCGGGCTTCTTTCGGCAGAAGCGGCGCTAAGAGAGCACTGTGAGCGGTACAATCGTCTTTGCGCGAAGAAGCCGCTTCTTCGGCTCCGGGAGCCGGAGAGAGCGGCAGCATCGGAAAGGTGAAGAAGGAAGCTGTACAACACTGGGATTGTGTGCGCAGCTTGCCAACTGATAGAAAACAGTACCTTACCACTTTCCTGACGTTTCCAATCACATGAATATGCCATTGGAAGCTGTTTTGGACAACTTTTCTTTCCTTCATGCCAAACACTTGGCAGACCTCCGTGCAACGTCCAGAACACGATGGGAGATGTTTTCTGTGCTCCCGCAGGTTTTCCTTGCCAGACAGAGTGGAAAAGCTTTCTGCTAGGATGTAGACCACAAAAGACGCTAAAGACGAAGGTACGATGCTCTCCGGAGCTAAGCGCCGCTCCCGGGCTTCTTTCGGCAGAAGCGGCGCTAAGAGAGCACTGTGAGCGGTACAATCGTCTTTGCGCGAAGAAGCCGCTTCTTCGGCTCCGGGAGCCGGAGAGAGCGGCAGCATCGGAAAGGTGAAGAAGGAAGCTGTACAACACTGGGATTGTGTGTGCAGCTTGCCAACTGATAGAAAACAGTACCTTACCACTTTCCTGACGTTTCCAATCACATGAATATTCGATTGGAAGCTGTTTTGGACAACTTTTCTTTCCTTCATGCCAAACACTTGGCAGACCTCCGTGCAACGTCCAGAAGACGATGGGAGATGTTTTCTGTGCTCCCGCAGGTTTTCCTTGCCAGACAGAGTGGAAAAGCTTTCTGCTAGGATGTAGACCACAAAAGACGCTAAAGACGAAGGTACGATGCTCTCCGGAGCTAAGCGCCGCTCCCGGGCTTCTTTCGGCAGAAGCGGCGCTAAGAGAGCACTGTGAGCGGTACAATCGTCTTTGCGCGAAGAAGCCGCTTCTTCGGCTCCGGGAGCCGGAGAGAGCGGCAGCATCGGAAAGGTGAAGAAGGAAGCTGTACAACACTGGGATTGTGTGCGCAGCTTGCCAACTGATAGAAAACAGTACCTTACCACTTTCCTGACGTTTCCAATCACATGAATATCCGATTGGAAGCTGTTTTGGACAACTTTTCTTTGCTTCCTTCCAAACACTTGGCAGACCTCCGTGCAACGTCCAGAACACGATGGGAGATGTTTTCTGTGCTCCCGCAGGTTTTCCTTGCCAGACAGAGTGGAAAAGCTTTCTGCTAGGATGTAGACCACAAAAGACGCTAAAGACGAAGGTACGATGCTCTCCGGAGCTAAGCGCCGCTCCCGGGCTTTTTTCGGCAGAAGCGGCGCTAAGAGAGCACTGTGAGCGGTACAATCGTCTTTGCGCGAAGAAGCCGCTTCTTCGGCTCCGGGAGCCGGAGAGAGCGGCAGCATCGGAAAGGTGAAGAAGGAAGCTGTACAACACTGGGATTGTGTGCGCAGCTTGCCAACTGATAGAAAACAGTACCTTACCACTTTCCTGACGTTTCCAATCACATGAATATGCCATTGGAAGCTGTTTTGGACAACTTTTCTTTCCTTCATGCCAAACACTTGGCAGACCTCCGTGCAAAGTCCAGAACACGATGGGAGATGTTTTCTGTGCTCCCGCAGGTTTTCCTTGCCAGACAGAGTGGAAAAGCTTTCTGCAAGGATGTAGACCACAAAAGACGCTAAAGACGAAGGTACGATGCTCTCCGGAGCTAAGCGCCGCTCCCGGGCTTCTTTCGGCAGAAGCGGCGCTAAGAGAGCACTGTGAGCGGTACAATCGTCTTTGCGCGAAGAAGCCGCTTCTTCGGCTCCGGGAGCCGGAGAGAGCGGCAGCATCGGAAAGGTGAAGAAGGAAGCTGTACAACACTGGGATTGTGTGCGCAGCTTGCCAACTGATAGAAAACAGTACCTTACCACTTTCCTGACGTTTCCAATCACATGAATCTGCCATTGGAAGCTGTTTTGGACAACTTTTCTTTCCTTCATGCCAAACACTTGGCAGACCTCCGTGCAACGTCCAGAACACGATGGGAGATGTTTTCTGTGCTCCCGCAGGTTTTCCTTGCCAGACAGACTGGAAAAGCTTTCTGCTAGGATGTAGACCACAAAAGACGCTAAAGACGAAGGTACGATGCTCTCCGGAGCTAAGCGCCGCTCCCGGGCTTCTTTCGGCAGAAGCGGCGCTAAGAGAGCACTGTGAGCGGTACAATCGTCTTTGCGCGAAGAAGCCGCTTCTTCGGCTCCGGGAGCCGGAGAGAGCGGCAGCATCGGAAAGGTGAAGAAGGAAGCTGTACAACACTGGGATTGTGTGCGCAGCTTGCCAACTGATAGAAAACAGTACCTTACCACTTTCCTGACGTTTCCAATCACATGAATATGCCATTGGAAGCTGTTTTGGACAACTTTTCTTTCCTTCATGCCAAACACTTGGCAGACCTCCGTGCAACGTCCAGAACACGATGGGAGATGTTTTCTGTGCTCCCGCAGGTTTTCCTTGCCAGACAGAGTGGAAAAGCTTTCTGCTAGGATGTAGACCACAAAAGACGCTAAAGACGAAGGTACGATGCTCTCCGGAGCTAAGCGCCGCTCCCGGGCTTCTTTCGGCAGAAGCGGCGCTAAGAGAGCACTGTGAGCGGTACAATCGTCTTTGCGCGAAGAAGCCGCTTCTTCGGCTCCGGGAGCCGGAGAGAGCGGCAGCATCGGAAAGGTGAAGAAGGAAGCTGTACAACACTGGGATTGTGTGTGCAGCTTGCCAACTGATAGAAAACAGTACCTTACCACTTTCCTGACGTTTCCAATCACATGAATATTCGATTGGAAGCTGTTTTGGACAACTTTTCTTTCCTTCATGCCAAACACTTGGCAGACCTCCGTGCAACGTCCAGAACACGATGGGAGATGTTTTCTGTGCTCCCGCAGGTTTTCCTTGCCAGACAGAGTGGAAAAGCTTTCTGCTAGGATGTAGACCACAAAAGACGCTAAAGACGAAGGTACGATGCTCTCCGGAGCTAAGCGCCGCTCCCGGGCTTCTTTCGGCAGAAGCGGCGCTAAGAGAGCACTGTGAGCGGTACAATCGTCTTTGCGCGAAGAAGCCGCTTCTTCGGCTCCGGGAGCCGGAGAGAGCGGCAGCATCGGAAAGGTGAAGAAGGAAGCTGTACAACACTGGGATTGTGTGCGCAGCTTGCCAACTGATAGAAAACAGTACCTTACCACTTTCCTGACGTTTCCAATCACATGAATATCCGATTGGAAGCTGTTTTGGACAACTTTTCTTTGCTTCCTTCCAAACACTTGGCAGACCTCCGTGCAACGTCCAGAACACGATGGGAGATGTTTTCTGTGCTCCCGCAGGTTTTCCTTGCCAGACAGAGTGGAAAAGCTTTCTGCTAGGATGTAGACCACAAAAGACGCTAAAGACGAAGGTACGATGCTCTCCGGAGCTAAGCGCCGCTCCCGGGCTTCTTTCGGCAGAAGCGGCGCTAAGAGAGCACTGTGAGCGGTACAATCGTCTTTGCGCGAAGAAGCCGCTTCTTCGGCTCCGGGAGCCGGAGAGAGCGGCAGCATCGGAAAGGTGAAGAAGGAAGCTGTACAACACTGGGATTGTGTGCGCAGCTTGCCAACTGATAGAAAACAGTACCTTACCACTTTCCTGACGTTTCCAATCACATGAATATGCCATTGGAAGCTGTTTTGGACAACTTTTCTTTCCTTCATGCCAAACACTTGGCAGACCTCCGTGCAAAGTCCAGAACACGATGGGAGATGTTTTCTGTGCTCCCGCAGGTTTTCCTTGCCAGACAGAGTGGAAAAGCTTTCTGCTAGGATGTAGACCACAAAAGACGCTAAAGACGAAGGTACGATGCTCTCCGGAGCTAAGCGCCGCTCCCGGGCTTCTTTCGGCAGAAGCGGCGCTAAGAGAGCACTGTGAGCGGTACAATCGTCTTTGCGCGAAGAAGCCGCTTCTTCGGCTCCGGGAGCCGGAGAGAGCGGCAGCATCGGAAAGGTGAAGAAGGAAGCTGTACAACACTGGGATTGTGTGCGCAGCTTGCCAACTGATAGAAAACAGTACCTTACCACTTTCCTGACGTTTCCAATCACATGAATCTGCCATTGGAAGCTGTTTTGGACAACTTTTCTTTCCTTCATGCCAAACACTTGGCAGACCTCCGTGCAACGTCCAGAACACGATGGGAGATGTTTTCTGTGCTCCCGCAGGTTTTCCTTGCCAGACAGACTGGAAAAGCTTTCTGCTAGGATGTAGACCACAAAAGACGCTAAAGACGAAGGTACGATGCTCTCCGGAGCTAAGCGCCGCTCCCGGGCTTCTTTCGGCAGAAGCGGCGCTAAGAGAGCACTGTGAGCGGTACAATCGTCTTTGCGCGAAGAAGCCGCTTCTTCGGCTCCGGGAGCCGGAGAGAGCGGCAGCATCGGAAAGGTGAAGAAGGAAGCTGTACAACACTGGGATTGTGTGCGCAGCTTGCCAACTGATAGAAAACAGTACCTTACCACTTTCCTGACGTTTCCAATCACATGAATATTCGATTGGAAGCTGTTTTGGACAACTTTTCTTTCCTTCATGCCAAACACTTGGCAGACCTCCGTGCAACGTCCAGAACACGATGGGAGATGTTTTCTGTGCTCCCGCAGGTTTTCCTTGCCAGACAGACTGGAAAAGCTTTCTGCTAGGATGTAGACCACAAAAGACGCTAAAGACGCAGGTACGATGCTCTCCGGAGCTAAGCGCCGCTCCCGGGCTTCTTTCGGCAGAAGCGGCGCTAAGAGAGCACTGTGAGCGGTACAATGGTCTTTGCGCGAAGAAGCCGCTTCTTTGGCTGCGGGAGCCGGAGAGAGCGGCAGCATCGGAAAGGTGAAGAAGGAAGCTGTACAACACTGGGATTGTGTGCGCAGCTTGCCAACTGATAGAAAACAGTACCTTACCACTTTCCTGACGTTTCCAATCACATGAATATTCGATTGGAAGCTGTTTTGGACAACTTTTCTTTCCTTCATGCCAAACACTTGGCAGACCTCCGTGCAACGTCCAGAACACGATGGGAGATGTTTTCTGTGCTCCCGCAGGTTTTCCTTGCCAGACAGAGTGGAAAAGCTTTCTGCTAGGATGTAGACCACAAAAGACGCTAAAGACGAAGGTACGATGCTCTCCGGAGCTAAGAGCCGCTCCCGGGCTTCTTTCGGCAGAAGCGGCGCTAAGAGAGCACTGTGAGCGGTACAATCGTCTTTGCGCGAAGAAGCCGCTTCTTCGGCTCCGGGAGCCGGAGAGAGCGGCAGCATCGGAAAGGTGAAGAAGGAAGCTGTACAACACTGGGATTGTGTGCGCAGCTTGCCAACTGATAGAAAACAGTACCTTACCACTTTCCTGACGTTTCCAATCACATGAATATTCGATTGGAAGCTGTTTTGGACAACTTTTCTTTCCTTCATGCCAAACACTTGGCAGACCTCCGTGCAACGTCCAGAACACGATGGGAGATGTTTTCTGTGCTCCCGCAGGTTTTCCTTGCCAGACAGACTGGAAAAGCTTTCTGCTAGGATGTAGACCACAAAAGACGCTAAAGACGCAGGTACGATGCTCTCCGGAGCTAAGCGCCGCTCCCGGGCTTCTTTCGGCAGAAGCGGCGCTAAGAGAGCACTGTGAGCGGTACAATGGTCTTTGCGCGAAGAAGCCGCTTCTTTGGCTGCGGGAGCCGGAGAGAGCGGCAGCATCGGAAAGGTGAAGAAGGAAGCTGTACAACACTGGGATTGTGTGCGCAGCTTGCCAACTGATAGAAAACAGTACCTTACCACTTTCCTGACGTTTCCAATCACATGAATATTCGATTGGAAGCTGTTTTGGACAACTTTTCTTTCCTTCATGCCAAACACTTGGCAGACCTCCGTGCAACGTCCAGAAGACGATGGGAGATGTTTTCTGTGCTCCCGCAGGTTTTCCTTGCCAGACAGAGTGGAAAAGCTTTCTGCTAGGATGTAGACCACAAAAGACGCTAAAGACGAGGGTACGATGCTCTCCGGAGCTAAGAGCCGCTCCCGGGCTTCTTTCGGCAGAAGCGGCGCTAAGAGAGCACTGTGAGCGGTACAATGGTCTTTGCGCGAAGAAGCCGCTTCTTCGGCTCCGGGAGCCGGAGAGAGCGGCAGCATCGGAAAGGTGAAGAAGGAAGCTGTACAACACTGGGATTGTGTGCGCAGCTTGCCAACTGATAGAAAACAGTACCTTACCACTTTCCTGACGTTTCCAATCACATGAATATTCGATTGGAAGCTGTTTTGGACAACTTTTCTTTGCTTCCTTCCAAACACTTGGCAGACCTTCGTGCAACGTCCAGAACACGATGGGAGATGTTTTCTGTGCTCCCGCAGGTTTTCCTTGCCAGACAGAGTGGAAAAGCTTTCTGCTAGGATGTAGACCACAAAAGACGCTAAAGACGAAGGTACGATGCTCTCCGGAGCTAAGCGCCGCTCCCGGGCTTCTTTCGGCAGAAGCGGCGCTAAGAGAGCACTGTGAGCGGTACAATGGTCTTTGCGCGAAGAAGCCGCTTCTTCGGCTCCGGGAGCCGGAGAGAGCGGCAGCATCGGAAAGGTGAAGAAGGAAGCTGTACAACACTGGGATTGTGTGCGCAGCTTGCCAACTGATAGAAAACAGTACCTTACCACTTTCCTGACGTTTCCAATCACATGAATATGCCATTGGAAGCTGTTTTGGACAACTTTTCTTTCCTTCATGCCAAACACTTGGCAGACCTCCGTGCAACGTCCAGAACACGATGGGAGATGTTTTCTGTGCTCCCGCAGGTTTTCCTTGCCAGACAGAGTGGAAAAGCTTTCTGCTAGGATGTAGACCACAAAAGACGCTAAAGACGAAGGTACGATGCTCTCCGGAGCTAAGAGCCGCTCCCGGGCTTCTTTCGGCAGAAGCGGCGCTAAGAGAGCACTGTGAGCGGTACAATGGTCTTTGCGCGAAGAAGCCGCTTCTTCGGCTCCGGGAGCCGGAGAGAGCGGCAGCATCGGAAAGGTGAAGAAGGAAGCTGTACAACACTGGGATTGTGTGCGCAGCTTGCCAACTGATAGAAAACAGTACCTTACCACTTTCCTGACGTTTCCAATCACATGAATATTCGATTGGAAGCTGTTTTGGACAACTTTTCTTTCCTTCATGCCAAACACTTGGCAGACCTCCGTGCAACGTCCAGAACACGATGGGAGATGTTTTCTGTGCTCCCGCAGGTTTTCCTTGCCAGACAGAGTGGAAAAGCTTTCTGCTAGGATGTAGACCACAAAAGACGCTAAAGACGAAGGTACGATGCTCTCCGGAGCTAAGCGCCGCTCCCGGGCTTCTTTCGGCAGAAGCGGCGCTAAGAGAGCACTGTGAGCGGTACAATCGTCTTTGCGCGAAGAAGCCGCTTCTTCGGCTCCGGGAGCCGGAGAGAGCGGCAGCATCGGAAAGGTGAAGAAGGAAGCTGTACAACACTGGGATTGTGTGCGCAGCTTGCCAACTGATAGAAAACAGTACCTTACCACTTTCCTGACGTTTCCAATCACATGAATATTCGATTGGAAGCTGTTTTGGACAACTTTTCTTTCCTTCATGCCAAACACTTGGCAGACCTCCGTGCAACGTCCAGAACACGATGGGAGATGTTTTCTGTGCTCCCGCAGGTTTTCCTTGCCAGACAGAGTGGAAAAGCTTTCTGCTAGGATGTAGACCACAAAAGACGCTAAAGACGAAGGTACGATGCTCTCCGGAGCTAAGCGCCGCTCCCGGGCTTCTTTCGGCAGAAGCGGCGCTAAGAGAGCACTGTGAGCGGTACAATGGTCTTTGCGCGAAGAAGCCGCTTCTTCGGCTCCGGGAGCCGGAGAGAGCGGCAGCATCGGAAAGGTGAAGAAGGAAGCTGTACAACACTGGGATTGTGTGCGCAGCTTGCCAACTGATAGAAAACAGTACCTTACCACTTTCCTGACGTTTCCAATCACATGAATATTCGATTGGAAGCTGTTTTGGACAACTTTTCTTTCCTTCATGCCAAACACTTGGCAGACCTCCGTGCAACGTCCAGAAGACGATGGGAGATGTTTTCTGTGCTCCCGCAGGTTTTCCTTGCCAGACAGAGTGGAAAAGCTTTCTGCTAGGATGTAGACCACAAAAGACGCTAAAGACGAAGGTACGATGCTCTCCGGAGCTAAGCGCCGCTCCCGGGCTTCTTTCGGCAGAAGCGGCGCTAAGAGGGCACTGTGAGCGGTACAATGGTCTTTGCGCGAAGAAGCCGCTTCTTCGGCTCCGGGAGCCGGAGAGAGCGGCAGCATCGGAAAGGTGAAGAAGGAAGCTGTACAACACTGGGATTGTGTGCGCAGCTTGCCAACTGATAGAAAACAGTACCTTACCACTTTCCTGACGTTTCCAATCACATGAATATTCGATTGGAAGCTGTTTTGGACAACTTTTCTTTCCTTCATGCCAAACACTTGGCAGACCTCCGTGCAACGTCCAGAACACGATGGGAGATGTTTTCTGTGCTCCCGCAGGTTTTCCTTGCCAGACAGAGTGGAAAAGCTTTCTGCTAGGATGTAGACCACAAAAGACGCTAAAGACGAAGGTACGATGCTCTCCGGAGCTAAGAGCCGCTCCCGGGCTTCTTTCGGCAGAAGCGGCGCTAAGAGAGCACTGTGAGCGGTACAATCGTCTTTGCGCGAAGAAGCCGCTTCTTCGGCTCCGGGAGCCGGAGAGAGCGGCAGCATCGGAAAGGTGAAGAAGGAAGCTGTACAACACTGGGATTGTGTGCGCAGCTTGCCAACTGATAGAAAACAGTACCTTACACTTTCCTGACGTTTCCAATCACATGAATATTCGATTGGAAGCTGTTTTGGACAACTTTTCTTTCCTTCATGCCAAACACTTGGCAGACCTCCGTGCAACGTCCAGAACACGATGGGAGATGTTTTCTGTGCTCCCGCAGGTTTTCCTTGCCAGACAGAGTGGAAAAGCTTTCTGCTAGGATGTAGACCACAAAAGACGCTAAAGACGAAGGTACGATGCTCTCCGGAGCTAAGCGCCGCTCCCGGGCTTCTTTCGGCAGAAGCGGCGCTAAGAGAGCACTGTGAGCGGTACAATCGTCTTTGCGCGAAGAAGCCGCTTCTTCGGCTCCGGGAGCCGGAGAGAGCGGCAGCATCGGAAAGGTGAAGAAGGAAGCTGTACAACACTGGGATTGTGTGCGCAGCTTGCCAACTGATAGAAAACAGTACCTTACCACTTTCCTGACGTTTCCAATCACATGAATATTCGATTGGAAGCTGTTTTGGACAACTTTTCTTTCCTTCATGCCAAACACTTGGCAGACCTCCGTGCAACGTCCAGAACACGATGGGAGATGTTTTCTGTGCTCCCGCAGGTTTTCCTTGCCAGACAGAGTGGAAAAGCTTTCTGCTAGGATGTAGACCAAAAAAGACGCTAAAGACGAAGGTACGATGCTCTCCGGAGCTAAGCGCCGCTCCCGGGCTTCTTTCGGCAGAAGCGGCGCTAAGAGAGCACTGTGAGCGGTACAATCGTCTTTGCGCGAAGAAGCCGCTTCTTCGGCTCCGGGAGCCGGAGAGAGCGGCAGCATCGGAAAGGTGAAGAAGGAAGCTGTACAACACTGGGATTGTGTGCGCAGCTTGCCAACTGATAGAAAACAGTACCTTACCACTTTCCTGACGTTTCCAATCACATGAATATTCGATTGGAAGCTGTTTTGGACAACTTTTCTTTCCTTCATGCCAAGCACTTGGCAGACCTCCGTGCAACGTCCAGAACACGATGGGAGATGTTTTCTGTGCTCTCGCAGGTTTTCCTTGCCAGACAGAGTGGAAAAGCTTTCTGCTACGATGTAGACCACGAAAGACGCTAAAGACGAAGGTACAAAGCTCTCCGGAGCTAAGCGCCGCTCCCGGGCTTCTTTCGGCAGAAGCGGCGCTAAGAGAGCACTGTGAGCGGTACAATGGTCTTTGCGCGAAGAAGCCGCTTCTTCGGCTCCGGGAGCCGGAGAGAGCGGCAGCATCGGAAAGGTGAAGAAGGAAGCTGTACAACACTGGGATTGTGTGCGCAGCTTGCCAACTGATAGAAAACAGTACCTTACCACTTTCCTGACGTTTCCAATCACATGAATATTCGATTGGAAGCTGTTTTGGACAACTTTTCTTTCCTTCATGCCAAACACTTGGCAGACCTCCGTGCAACGTCCAGAACACGATGGGAGATGTTTTCTGTGCTCCCGCAGGTTTTCCTTGCCAGACAGAGTGGAAAAGCTTTCTGCTAGGATGTAGACCACAAAAGACGCTAAAGACGAAGGTACGATGCTCTCCGGAGCTAAGAGCCGCTCCCGGGCTTCTTTCGGCAGAAGCGGCGCTAAGAGAGCACTGTGAGCGGTACAATGGTCTTTGCGCGAAGAAGCCGCTTCTTCGGCTCCGGGAGCCGGAGAGAGCGGCAGCATCGGAAAGGTGAAGAAGGAAGCTGTACAACACTGGGATTGTGTGCGCAGCTTGCCAACTGATAGAAAACAGTACCTTACCACTTTCCTGACGTTTCCAATCACATGAATATTCGATTGGAATCTGTTTTGGACAACTTTTCTTTCCTTCATGCCAAGAACTTGGCAGACCTCCGTGCAACGTCCAGAACACGATGGGAGATGTTTTCTGTGCTCCCGCAGGTTTTCCTTGCCAGACAGAGTGGAAAAGCTTTCTGCTAGGATGTAGACCACAAAAGACGCTAAAGACGAAGGTACGATGCTCTCCGGAGCTAAGCGCCGCTCCCGGGCTTCTTTCGGCAGAAGCGGCGCTAAGAGAGCACTGTGAGCGGTACAATGGTCTTTGCGCGAAGAAGCCGCTTCTTCGGCTCCGGGAGCCGGAGAGAGCGGCAGCATCGGAAAGGTGAAGAAGGAAGCTGTACAACACTGGGATTGTGTGCGCAGCTTGCCAACTGATAGAAAACAGTACCTTACCACTTTCCTGACGTTTCCAATCACATGAATATTCGATTGGAAGCTGTTTTGGACAACTTTTCTTTCCTTCATGCCAAACACTTGGCAGACCTCCGTGCAACGTCCAGAAGACGATGGGAGATGTTTTCTGTGCTCCCGCAGGTTTTCCTTGCCAGACAGAGTGGAAAAGCTTTCTGCTACGATGTAGACCACAAAAGACGCTAAAGACGAAGGTACGATGCTCTCCGGAGCTAAGCGCCGCTCCCGGGCTTCTTTCGGCAGAAGCGGCGCTAAGAGAGCACTGTGAGCGGTACAATCGTCTTTGCGCGAAGAAGCCGCTTCTTCGGCTCCGGGAGCCGGAGAGAGCGGCAGCATCGGAAAGGTGAAGAAGGAAGCTGTACAACACTGGGATTGTGTGCGCAGCTTGCCAACTGATAGAAAACAGTACCTTACCACTTTCCTGACGTTTCCAATCACATGAATATTCGATTGGAAGCTGTTTTGGACAACTTTTCTTTCCTTCATGCCAAACACTTGGCAGACCTCCGTGCAACGTCCAGAACACGATGGGAGATGTTTTCTGTGCTCCCGCAGGTTTTCCTTGCCAGACAGAGTGGAAAAGCTTTCTGCTAGGATGTAGACCACAAAAGACGCTAAAGACGAAGGTACGATGCTCTCCGGAGCTAAGAGCCGCTCCCGGGCTTCTTTCGGCAGAAGCGGCGCTAAGAGAGCACTGTGAGCGGTACAATCGTCTTTGCGCGAAGAAGCCGCTTCTTCGGCTCCGGGAGCCGGAGAGAGCGGCAGCATCGGAAAGGTGAAGAAGGAAGCTGTACAACACTGGGATTGTGTGCGCAGCTTGCCAACTGATAGAAAACAGTACCTTACCACTTTCCTGACGTTTCCAATCACATGAATATTCGATTGGAAGCTGTTTTGGACAACTTTTCTTTCCTTCATGCCAAACACTTGGCAGACCTCTGTGCAACGTCCAGAACACGATGGGAGATGTTTTCTTTGCTCCCGCAGGTTTTCCTTGCCAGACAGAGTGGAAAAGCTTTCTGCTAGGATGTAGACCACAAAAGACGCTAAAGACGAAGGTACGATGCTCTCCGGAGCTAAGCGCCGCTCCCGGGCTTCTTTCGGCAGAAGCGGCGCTAAGAGAGCACTGTGAGCGGTACAATGGTCTTTGCGCGAAGAAGCCGCTTCTTCGGCTCCGGGAGCCGGAGAGAGCGGCAGCATCGGAAAGGTGAAGAAGGAAGCTGTACAACACTGGGATTGTGTGCGCAGCTTGCCAACTGATAGAAAACAGTACCTTACCACTTTCCTGACGTTTCCAATCACATGAATATTCGATTGGAAGCTGTTTTGGACAACTTTTCTTTCCTTCATGCCAAACACTTGGCAGACCTCCGTGCAACGTCCAGAACACGATGGGAGATGTTTTCTGTGCTCCCGCAGGTTTTCCTTGCCAGACAGAGTGGAAAAGCTTTCTGCTAGGATGTAGACCACAAAAGACGCTAAAGACGAAGGTACGATGCTCTCCGGAGCTAAGCGCCGCTTCCGGGCTTCTTTCGGCAGAAGCGGCGCTAAGAGAGCACTGTGAGCGGTACAATCGTCTTTGCGCGAAGAAGCCGCTTCTTCGGCTCCGGGAGCCGGAGAGAGCGGCAGCATCGGAAAGGTGAAGAAGGAAGCTGTACAACACTGGGATTGTGTGCGCAGCTTGCCAACTGATAGAAAACAGTACCTTACCACTTTCCTGACGTTTCCAATCACATGAATATTCGATTGGAAGCTGTTTTGGACAACTTTTCTTTCCTTCATGCCAAACACTTGGCAGACCTCCGTGCAACGTCCAGAACACGATGGGAGATGTTTTCTGTGCTCCCGCAGGTTTTCCTTGCCAGACAGAGTGGAAAAGCTTTCTGCTAGGATGTAGACCACAAAAGACGCTAAAGACGAAGGTACGATGCTCTCCGGAGCTAAGAGCCGCTCCCGGGCTTCTTTCGGCAGAAGCGGCGCTAAGAGAGCACTGTGAGCGGTACAATCGTCTTTGCGCGAAGAAGCCGCTTCTTCGGCTCCGGGAGCCGGAGAGAGCGGCAGCATCGGAAAGGTGAAGAAGGAAGCTGTACAACACTGGGATTGTGTGCGCAGCTTGCCAACTGATAGAAAACAGTACCTTACCACTTTCCTGACGTTTCCAATCACATGAATATTCGATTGGAAGCTGTTTTGGACAACTTTTCTTTCCTTCATGCCAAGCACTTGGCAGACCTCCGTGCAACGTCCAGAACACGATGGGAGATGTTTTCTGTGCTCTCGCAGGTTTTCCTTGCCAGACAGAGTGGAAAAGCTTTCTGCTACGATGTAGACCACGAAAGACGCTAAAGACGAAGGTACAAAGCTCTCCGGAGCTAAGCGCCGCTCCCGGGCTTCTTTCGGCAGAAGCGGCGCTAAGAGAGCACTGTGAGCGGTACAATGGTCTTTGCGCGAAGAAGCCGCTTCTTCGGCTCCGGGAGCCGGAGAGAGCGGCAGCATCGGAAAGGTGAAGAAGGAAGCTGTACAACACTGGGATTGTGTGCGCAGCTTGCCAACTGATAGAAAACAGTACCTTACCACTTTCCTGACGTTTCCAATCACATGAATATTCGATTGGAAGCTGTTTTGGACAACTTTTCTTTCCTTCATGCCAAACACTTGGCAGACCTCCGTGCAACGTCCAGAACACGATGGGAGATGTTTTCTGTGCTCCCGCAGGTTTTCCTTGCCAGACAGAGTGGAAAAGCTTTCTGCTAGGATGTAGACCACAAAAGACGCTAAAGACGAAGGTACGATGCTCTCCGGAGCTAAGCGCCGCTCCCGGGCTTCTTTCGGCAGAAGCGGCGCTAAGAGAGCACTGTGAGCGGTACAATGGTCTTTGCGCGAAGAAGCCGCTTCTTCGGCTCCGGGAGCCGGAGAGAGCGGCAGCATCGGAAAGGTGAAGAAGGAAGCTGTACAACACTGGGATTGTGTGCGCAGCTTGCCAACTGATAGAAAACAGTACCTTACCACTTTCCTGACGTTTCCAATCACATGAATATTCGATTGGAAGCTGTTTTGGACAACTTTTCTTTCCTTCATGCCAAACACTTGGCAGACCTCCGTGCAACGTCCAGAACACGATGGGAGATGTTTTCTGTGCTCCCGCAGGTTTTCCTTGCCAGACAGAGTGGAAAAGCTTTCTGCTAGGATGTAGACCACAAAAGACGCTAAAGACGCAGGTACGATGCTCTCCGGAGCTAAGAGCCGCTCCCGGGCTTCTTTCGGCAGAAGCGGCGCTAAGAGCGCACTGTGAGCGGTACAATTGTCTTTGCGCGAAGAAGCCGCTTCTTCGGCTCCGGGAGCCGGAGAGAGCGGCAGCATCGGAAAGGTGAAGAAGGAAGCTGTACAACACTGGGATTGTGTGCGCAGCTTGCCAACTGATAGAAAACAGTACCTTACCACTTTCCTGACGTTTCCAATCACATGAATATTCGATTGGAAGCTGTTTTGGACAACTTTTCTTTCCTTCATGCCAAGCACTTGGCAGACCTCCGTGCAACGTCCAGAACACGATGGGAGATGTTTTCTGTGCTCTCGCAGGTTTTCCTTGCCAGACAGAGTGGAAAAGCTTTCTGCTACGATGTAGACCACGAAAGACGCTAAAGACGAAGGTACAAAGCTCTCCGGAGCTAAGCGCCGCTCCCGGGCTTCTTTCGGCAGAAGCGGCGCTAAGAGAGCACTGTGAGCGGTACAATGGTCTTTGCGCGAAGAAGCCGCTTCTTCGGCTCCGGGAGCCGGAGAGAGCGGCAGCATCGGAAAGGTGAAGAAGGAAGCTGTACAACACTGGGATTGTGTGCGCAGCTTGCCAACTGATAGAAAACAGTACCTTACCACTTTCCTGACGTTTCCAATCACATGAATATTCGATTGGAAGCTGTTTTGGACAACTTTTCTTTCCTTCATGCCAAACACTTGGCAGACCTCCGTGCAACGTCCAGAACACGATGGGAGATGTTTTCTGTGCTCCCGCAGGTTTTCCTTGCCAGACAGAGTGGAAAAGCTTTCTGCTAGGATGTAGACCACAAAAGACGCTAAAGACGAAGGTACGATGCTCTCCGGAGCTAAGCGCCGCTCCCGGGCTTCTTTCGGCAGAAGCGGCGCTAAGAGAGCACTGTGAGCGGTACAATGGTCTTTGCGCGAAGAAGCCGCTTCTTCGGCTCCGGGAGCCGGAGAGAGCGGCAGCATCGGAAAGGTGAAGAAGGAAGCTGTACAACACTGGGATTGTGTGCGCAGCTTGCCAACTGATAGAAAACAGTACCTTACCACTTTCCTGACGTTTCCAATCACATGAATATTCGATTGGAAGCTGTTTTGGACAACTTTTCTTTCCTTCATGCCAAACACTTGGCAGACCTCCGTGCAACGTCCAGAACACGATGGGAGATGTTTTCTGTGCTCCCGCAGGTTTTCCTTGCCAGACAGACTGGAAAAGCTTTCTGCTAGGATGTAGACCACAAAAGACGCTAAAGACGCAGGTACGATGCTCTCCGGAGCTAAGCGCCGCTCCCGGGCTTCTTTCGGCAGAAGCGGCGCTAAGAGAGCACTGTGAGCGGTACAATCGTCTTTGCGCGAAGAAGCCGCTTCTTCGGCTCCGGGAGCCGGAGAGAGCGGCAGCATCGGAAAGGTGAAGAAGGAAGGTGTACAACACTGGGATTGTGTGCGCAGCTTGCCAACTGATAGAAAACAGTACCTTACCACTTTCCTGACGTTTCCAATCACATGAATATGCCATTGGAAGCTGTTTTGGACAACTTTTCTTTCCTTCATGCCAAACACTTGGCAGACCTCCGTGCAACGTCCAGAACACGATGGGAGATGTTTTCTGTGCTCCCGCAGGTTTTCCTTGCCAGACAGAGTGGAAAAGCTTTCTGCTAGGATGTAGACCACAAAAGACGCTAAAGACGAAGGTACGATGCTCTCCGGAGCTAAGAGCCGCTCCCGGGCTTCTTTCGGCAGAAGCGGCGCTAAGAGAGCACTGTGAGCGGTACAATCGTCTTTGCGCGAAGAAGCCGCTTCTTCAGCTCCGGGAGCCGGAGAGAGCGGCAGCATCGGAAAGGTGAAGAAGGAAGCTGTACAACACTGGGATTGTGTGCGCAGCTTGCCAACTGATAGAAAACAGTACCTTACCACTTTCCTGACGTTTCCAATCACATGAATATGCCATTGGAAGCTGTTTTGGCAACTTTTCTTTTCTTCATGCCAAACACTTGGCAGACCTCCGTGCAACGTCCAGAACACGATGGGAGATGTTTTCTGTGCTCCCGCAGGTTTTCCTTGCCAGACAGAGTGGAAAAGCTTTCTGCTAGGATGTAGACCACAAAAGACGCTAAAGACGAAGGTACGATGCTCTCCGGAGCTAAGCGCCGCTCCCGGGCTTCTTTCGGCAGAAGCGGCGCTAAGAGAGCACTGTGAGCGGTACAATGGTCTTTGCGCGAAGAAGCCGCTTCTTCGGCTCCGGGAGCCGGAGAGAGCGGCAGCATCGGAAAGGTGAAGAAGGAAGCTGTACAACACTGGGATTGTGTGCGCAGCTTGCCAACTGATAGAAAACAGTACCTTACCACTTTCCTGACGTTTCCAATCACATGAATATTCAATTGGAAGCTGTTTTGGACAACTTTTCTTTCCTTCATGCCAAGCACTTGGCAGACCTCCGTGCAACGTCCAGAACACGATGGGAGATGTTTTCTGTGCTCCCGCAGGTTTTCCTTGCCAGACAGAGTGGAAAAGCTTTCTGCTAGGATGTAGACCACAAAAGACGCTAAAGACGAAGGTACGATGCTCTCCGGAGCTAAGCGCCGCTCCCGGGCTTCTTTCGGCAGAAGCGGCGCTAAGAGAGCACTGTGAGCGGTACAATGGTCTTTGCGCGAAGAAGCCGCTTCTTCGGCTCCGGGAGCCGGAGAGAGCGGCAGCATCGGAAAGGTGAAGAAGGAAGCTGTACAACACTGGGATTGTGTGCGCAGCTTGCCAACTGATAGAAAACAGTACCTTACCACTTTCCTGACGTTTCCAATCACATGAATATTCGATTGGAAGCTGTTTTGGACAACTTTTCTTTGCTTCCTTCCAAACACTTGGCAGACCTCCGTGCAACGTCCAGAACACGATGGGAGATGTTTTCTGTGCTCCCGCAGGTTTTCCTTGCCAGACAGAGTGGAAAAGCTTTCTGCTAGGATGTAGACCACAAAAGACGCTAAAGACGAAGGTACGATGCTCCCTGGAGCTAAGAGCCGCTCCCGGGCTTCTTTCGGCAGAAGCGGCGCTAAGAGAGCACTGTGAGCGGTACAATCGTCTTTGCGCGAAGAAGCCGCTTCTTCGGCTCCGGGAGCCGGAGAGAGCGGCAGCATCGGAAAGGTGAAGAAGGAAGCTGTACAACACTGGGATTGTGTGCGCAGCTTGCCAACTGATAGAAAACAGTACCTTACCACTTTCCTGACGTTTCCAATCACATGAATATTCGATTGGAAGCTGTTTTGGACAACTTTTCTTTCCTTCATGCCAAACACTTGGCAGACCTCCGTGCAACGTCCAGAACACGATGGGAGATGTTTTCTGTGCTCCCGCAGGTTTTCCTTGCCAGACAGACTGGAAAAGCTTTCTGCTAGGATGTAGACCACAAAAGACGCTAAAGACGCAGGTACGATGTTCTCCGGAGCTAAGAGCCGCTCCCGGGCTTCTTTCGGCAGAAGCGGCGCTAAGAGAGCACTGTGAGCGGTACAATCGTCTTTGCGCGAAGAAGCCGCTTCTTCGGCTCCGGGAGCCGGAGAGAGCGGCAGCATCGGAAAGGTGAAGAAGGAAGCTGTACAACACTGGGATTGTGTGCGCAGCTTGCCAACTGATAGAAAACAGTACCTTACCACTTTCCTGAAGTTTCCAATCACATGAATATGCCATTGGAAGCTGTTTTGGACAACTTTTCTTTCCTTCATGCCAAACACTTGGCAGACCTCCGTGCAACGTCCAGAACACGATGGGAGATGTTTTCGGTGCTCCCGCAGGTTTTCCTTGCCAGACAGAGTGGAAAAGCTTTCTGCTAGGATGTAGACCACAAAAGACGCTAAAGACGAAGGTACGATGCTCTCCGGAGCTAAGCGCCGCTCCCGGGCTTCTTTCGGCAGAAGCGGCGCTAAGAGAGCACTGTGAGCGGTACAATGGTCTTTGCGCGAAGAAGCCGCTTCTTCGGCTCCGGGAGCCGGAGAGAGCGGCAGCATCGGAAAGGTGAAGAAGGAAGCTGTACAACACTGGGATTGTGTGCGCAGCTTGCCAACTGATAGAAAACAGTACCTTACCACTTTCCTGACGTTTCCAATCACATGAATATTCGATTGGAAGCTGTTTTGGACAACTTTTCTTTCCTTCATGCCAAACACTTGGCAGACCTCCGTGCAACGTCCAGAACACGATGGGAGATGTTTTCTGTGCTCCCGCAGGTTTTCCTTGCCAGACAGACTGGAAAAGCTTTCTGCTAGGATGTAGACCACAAAAGACGCTAAAGACGCAGGTACGATGTTCTCCGGAGCTAAGAGCCGCTCCCGGGCTTCTTTCGGCAGAAGCGGCGCTAAGAGAGCACTGTGAGCGGTACAATGGTCTTTGCGCGAAGAAGCCGCTTCTTCGGCTCCGGGAGCCGGAGAGAGCGGCAGCATCGGAAAGGTGAAGAAGGAAGCTGTACAACACTGGGATTGTGTGCGCAGCTTGCCAACTGATAGAAAACAGTACCTTACCACTTTCCTGACATTTCCAATCACATGAATATTCGATTGGAAGCTGTTTTGGACAACTTTTCTTTCCTTCATGCCAAACACTTGGCAGACCTCCGTGCAACGTCCAGAACACGATGGGAGATGTTTTCTGTGCTCCCGCAGGTTTTCCTTGCCAGACAGAGTGGAAAAGCTTTCTGCTAGGATGTAGACCACAAAAGACGCTAAAGACGAAGGTACGATGCTCTCCGGAGCTAAGCGCCGCTCCCGGGCTTCTTTCGGCAGAAGCGGCGCTAAGAGAGCACTGTGAGCGGTACAATGGTCTTTGCGCGAAGAAGCCGCTTCTTCGGCTCCGGGAGCCGGAGAGAGCGGCAGCATCGGAAAGGTGAAGAAGGAAGGTGTACAACACTGGGATTGTGTGCGCAGCTTGCCAACTGATAGAAAACAGTACCTTACCACTTTCCTGACGTTTCCAATCACATGAATATTCGATTGGAAGCTGTTTTGGACAACTTTTCTTTCCTTCATGCCAAACACTTGGCAGACCTCCGTGCAACGTCCAGAACACGATGGGAGATGTTTTCTGTGCTCCCGCAGGTTTTCCTTGCCAGACAGAGTGGAAAAGCTTTCTGCTAGGATGTAGACCACAAAAGACGCTAAAGACGAAGGTACGATGCTCTCCGGAGCTAAGCGCCGCTCCCGGGCTTCTTTCGGCAGAAGCGGCGCTAAGAGAGCACTGTGAGCGGTACAATCGTCTTTGCGCGAAGAAGCCGCTTCTTCGGCTCCGGGAGCCGGAGAGAGCGGCAGCATCGGAAAGGTGAAGAAGGAAGCTGTACAACACTGGGATTGTGTGCGCAGCTTGCCAACTGATAGAAAACAGTACCTTACCACTTTCCTGACGTTTCCAATCACATGAATATTCGATTGGAAGCTGTTTTGGACAACTTTTCTTTCCTTCATGCCAAACACTTGGCAGACCTCCGTGCAACGTCCAGAACACGATGGGAGATGTTTTCTGTGCTCCCGCAGGTTTTCCTTGCCAGACAGACTGGAAAAGCTTTCTGCTAGGATGTAGACCACAAAAGACGCTAAAGACGAAGGTACGATGCTCTCCGGAGCTAAGAGCCGCTCCCGGGCTTCTTTCAGCAGAAGCGGCGCTAAGAGAGCACTGTGAGCGGTACAATGGTCTTTGCGCGAAGAAGCCGCTTCTTCGGCTCCGGGAGCCGGAGAGAGCGGCAGCATCGGAAAGGTGAAGAAGGAAGCTGTACAACACTGGGATTGTGTGCGCAGCTTGCCAACTGATAGAAAACAGTACCTTACCACTTTCCTGACGTTTCCAATCACATGAATATTCGATTGGAAGCTGTTTTGGACAACTTTCCTTTCCTTCATGCCAAGCACTTGGCAGACCTCCGTGCAACGTCCAGAACACGATGGGAGATGTTTTCTGTGCTCCCGCAGGTTTTCCTTGCCAGACAGAGTGGAAAAGCTTTCTGCTAGGATGTAGACCACAAAAGACGCTAAAGACGAAGGTACAAAGCTCTCCGGAGCTAAGCGCCGCTCCCGGGCTTCTTTCGGCAGAAGCGGCGCTAAGAGAGCACTGTGAGCGGTACAATGGTCTTTGCGCGAAGAAGCCGCTTCTTCGGCTCCGGGAGCCGGAGAGAGCGGCAGCATCGGAAAGGTGAAGAAGGAAGCTGTACAACACTGGGATTGTGTGCGCAGCTTGCCAACTGATAGAAAACAGTACCTTACCACTTTCCTGACGTTTCCAATCACATGAATATTCGATTGGAAGCTGTTTTGGACAACTTTTCTTTCCTTCATGCCAAACACTTGGCAGACCTCCGTGCAACGTCCAGAAGACGATGGGAGATGTTTTCTGTGCTCCCGCAGGTTTTCCTTGCCAGACAGAGTGGAAAAGCTTTCTGCTAGGATGTAGACCACAAAAGACGCTAAAGACGAAGGTACGATGCTCTCCGGAGCTAAGCGCCGCTCCCGGGCTTCTTTCGGCAGAAGCGGCGCTAAGAGAGCACTGTGAGCGGTACAATTGTCTTTGCGCGAAGAAGCCGCTTCTTCGGCTCCGGGAGCCGGAGAGAGCGGCAGCATCGGAAAGGTGAAGAAGGAAGCTGTACAACACTGGGATTGTGTGCGCAGCTTGCCAACTGATAGAAAACAGTACCTTACCACTTTCCTGACGTTTCCAATCACATGAATATTCGATTGGAAGCTGTTTTGGACAACTTTTCTTTCCTTCATGCCAAACACTTGGCAGACCTCCGTGCAACGTCCAGAACACGATGGGAGATGTTTTCTGTGCTCCCGCAGGTTTTCCTTGCCAGACAGAGTGGAAAAGCTTTCTGCTAGCATGTAGACCACAAAAGACGCTAAAGACGAAGGTACGATGCTCTCCGGAGCTAAGAGCCGCTCCCGGGCTTCTTTCGGCAGAAGCGGCGCTAAGAGAGCACTGTGAGCGGTACAATGGTCTTTGCGCGAAGAAGCCGCTTCTTCGGCTCCGGGAGCCGGAGAGAGCGGCAGCATCGGAAAGGTGAAGAAGGAAGGTGTACAACACTGGGATTGTGTGCGCAGCTTGCCAACTGATAGAAAACAGTACCTTACCACTTTCCTGACGTTTCCAATCACATGAATATTCGATTGGAAGCTGTTTTGGACAACTTTTCTTTCCTTCATGCCAAACACTTGGCAGACCTCCGTGCAACGTCCAGAAGACGATGGGAGATGTTTTCTGTGCTCCCGCAGGTTTTCCTTGCCAGACAGAGTGGAAAAGCTTTCTGCTAGGATGTAGACCACAAAAGACGCTAAAGACGAAGGTACGATGCTCTCCGGAGCTAAGCGCCGCTCCCGGGCTTCTTTCGGCAGAAGCGGCGCTAAGAGAGCACTGTGAGCGGTACAATGGTCTTTGCGCGAAGAAGCCGCTTCTTCGGCTCCGGGAGCCGGAGAGAGCGGCAGCATCGGAAAGGTGAAGAAGGAAGCTGTACAACACTGGGATTGTGTGCGCAGCTTGCCAACTGATAGAAAACAGTACCTTACCACTTTCCTGACGTTTCCAATCACATGAATATTCGATTGGAAGCTGTTTTGGACAACTTTTCTTTCCTTCATGCCAAACACTTGGCAGACCTCCGTGCAACGTCCAGAACACGATGGGAGATGTTTTCTGTGCTCCCGCAGGTTTTCCTTGCCAGACAGAGTGGAAAAGCTTTCTGCTAGGATGTAGACCACAAAAGACGCTAAAGACGAAGGTACGATGCTCTCCGGAGCTAAGCGCCGCTCCCGGGCTTCTTTCGGCAGAAGCGGCGCTAAGAGAGCACTGTGAGCGGTACAATTGTCTTTGCGCGAAGAAGCCGCTTCTTCGGCTCCGGGAGCCGGAGAGAGCGGCAGCATCGGAAAGGTGAAGAAGGAAGCTGTACAACACTGGGATTGTGTGCGCAGCTTGCCAACTGATAGAAAACAGTACCTTACCACTTTCCTGACGTTTCCAATCACATGAATATTCGATTGGAAGCTGTTTTGGACAACTTTTCTTTCCTTCATGCCAAACACTTGGCAGACCTCCGTGCAACGTCCAGAACACGATGGGAGATGTTTTCTGTGCTCCCGCAGGTTTTCCTTGCCAGACAGAGTGGAAAAGCTTTCTGCTAGGATGTAGACCACAAAAGACGCTAAAGACGAAGGTACGATGCTCTCCGGAGCTAAGCGCCGCTCCCGGGCTTCTTTCGGCAGAAGCGGCGCTAAGAGAGCACTGTGAGCGGTACAATCGTCTTTGCGCGAAGAAGCCGCTTCTTCGGCTCCGGGAGCCGGAGAGAGCGGCAGCATCGGAAAGGTGAAGAAGGAAGCTGTACAACACTGGGATTGTGTGCGCAGCTTGCCAACTGATAGAAAACAGTACCTTACCACTTTCCTGACGTTTCCAATCACATGAATATTCGATTGGAAGCTGTTTTGGACAACTTTTCTTTCCTTCATGCCAAACACTTGGCAGACCTCCGTGCAACGTCCAGAACACGATGGGAGATGTTTTCTGTGCTCCCGCAGGTTTTCCTTGCCAGACAGAGTGGAAAAGCTTTCTGCTAGGATGTAGACCACAAAAGACGCTAAAGACGAAGGTACGATGCTCTCCGGAGCTAAGCGCCGCTCCCGGGCTTCTTTCGGCAGAAGCGGCGCTAAGAGAGCACTGTGAGCGGTACAATCGTCTTTGCGCAAAGAAGCCGCTTCTTCGGCTCCGGGAGCCGGAGAGAGCGGCAGCATCGGAAAGGTGAAGAAGGAAGCTGTACAACACTGGGATTGTGTGCGCAGCTTGCCAACTGATAGAAAACAGTACCTTACCACTTTCCTGACGTTTCCAAACACATGAATATTCGATTGGAAGCTGTTTTGGACAACTTTTCTTTCCTTCATGCCAAACACTTGGCAGACCTCCGTGCAACGTCCAGAACACGATGGGAGATGTTTTCTGTGCTCCCGCAGGTTTTCCTTGCCAGACAGACTGGAAAAGCTTTCTGCTAGGATGTAGACCACAAAAGACGCTAAAGACGAAGGTACGATGCTCTCCGGAGCTAAGCGCCGCTCCCGGGCTTCTTTCGGCAGAAGCGGCGCTAAGAGAGCACTGTGAGCGGTACAATCGTCTTTGCGCGAAGAAGCCGCTTCTTCGGCTCCGGGAGCCGGAGAGAGCGGCAGCATCGGAAAGGTGAAGAAGGAAGCTGTACAACACTGGGATTGTGTGCGCAGCTTGCCAACTGATAGAAAACAGTACCTTACCACTTTCCTGACGTTTCCAATCACATGAATATTCGATTGGAAGCTGTTTTGGACAACTTTTCTTTCCTTCATGCCAAACACTTGGCAGACCTCCGTGCAACGTCCAGAACACGATGGGAGATGTTTTCTGTGCTCCCGCAGGTTATCCTTGCCAGACAGAGTGGAAAAGCTTTCTGCTAGGATGTAGACCACAAAAGACGCTAAAGACGAAGGTACGATGCTCTCCGGAGCTAAGCGCCGCTCCCGGGCTTCTTTCGGCAGAAGCGGCGCTAAGAGAGCACTGTGAGCGGTACAATGGTCTTTGCGCGAAGAAGCCGCTTCTTCGGCTCCGGGAGCCGGAGAGAGCGGCAGCATCGGAAAGGTGAAGAAGGAAGGTGTACAACACTGGGATTGTGTGCGCAGCTTGCCAACTGATAGAAAACAGTACCTTACCACTTTCCTGACGTTTCCAATCACATGAATATTCGATTGGAAGCTGTTTTGGACAACTTTTCTTTCCTTCATGCCAAACACTTGGCAGACCTCCGTGCAACGTCCAGAACACGATGGGAGATGTTTTCTGTGCTCCCGCAGGTTTTCCTTGCCAGACAGAGTGGAAAAGCTTTCTGCTAGGATGTAGACCACAAAAGACGCTAAAGACGAAGGTACGATGCTCTCCGGAGCTAAGCGCCGCTCCCGGGCTTCTTTCGGCAGAAGCGGCGCTAAGAGAGCACTGTGAGCGGTACAATGGTCTTTGCGCGAAGAAGCCGCTTCTTCGGCTCCGGGAGCCGGAGAGAGCGGCAGCATCGGAAAGGTGAAGAAGGAAGCTGTACAACACTGGGATTGTGTGCGCAGCTTGCCAACTGATAGAAAACAGTACCTTACCACTTTCCTGACGTTTCCAATCACATGAATATTCGATTGGAAGCTGTTTTGGACAACTTTTCTTTCCTTCATGCCAAGCACTTGGCAGACCTCCGTGCAACGTCCAGAACACGATGGGAGATGTTTTCTGTGCTCCCGCAGGTTTTCCTTGCCAGACAGAGTGGAAAAGCTTTCTGCTAGGATGTAGACCACAAAAGACGCTAAAGACGAAGGTACGATGCTCTCCGGAGCTAAGCGCCGCTCCCGGGCTTCTTTCGGCAGAAGCGGCGCTAAGAGAGCACTGTGAGCGGTACAATGGTCTTTGCGCGAAGAAGCCGCTTCTTCGGCTCCGGGAGCCGGAGAGAGCGGCAGCATCGGAAAGGTGAAGAAGGAAGCTGTACAACACTGGGATTGTGTGCGCAGCTTGCCAACTGATAGAAAACAGTACCTTACCACTTTCCTGACGTTTCCAATCACATGAATATTCGATTGGAAGCTGTTTTGGACAACTTTTCTTTCCTTCATGCCAAACACTTGGCAGACCTCCGTGCAACGTCCAGAACACGATGGGAGATGTTTTCTGTGCTCCCGCAGGTTTTCCTTGCCAGACAGAGTGGAAAAGCTTTCTGCTAGGATGTAGACCACAAAAGACGCTAAAGACGAAGGTACGATGCTCTCCGGAGCTAAGAGCCGCTCCCGGGCTTCTTTTGGCAGAAGCGGCGCTAAGAGAGCACTGTGAGCGGTACAATGGTCTTTGCGCGAAGAAGCCGCTTCTTCGGCTCCGGGAGCCGGAGAGAGCGGCAGCATCGGAAAGGTGAAGAAGGAAGGTGTACAACACTGGGATTGTGTGCGCAGCTTGCCAACTGATAGAAAACAGTACCTTACCACTTTCCTGACGTTTCCAATCACATGAATATTCGATTGGAAGCTGTTTTGGACAACTTTTCTTTCCTTCATGCCAAACACTTGGCAGACCTCCGTGCAACGTCCAGAACACGATGGGAGATGTTTTCTGTGCTCCCGCAGGTTTTCCTTGCCAGACAGAGTGGAAAAGCTTTCTGCTAGGATGTAGACCACAAAAGACGCTAAAGACGAAGGTACGATGCTCTCCGGAGCTAAGCGCCGCTCCCGGGCTTCTTTCGGCAGAAGCGGCGCTAAGAGAGCACTGTGAGCGGTACAATCGTCTTTGCGCGAAGAAGCCGCTTCTTCGGCTCCGGGAGCCGGAGAGAGCGGCAGCATCGGAAAGGTGAAGAAGGAAGCTGTACAACACCGGGATTGTGTGCGCAGCTTGCCAACTGATAGAAAACAGTACCTTACCACTTTCCTGACGTTTCCAATCACATGAATATTCGATTGGAAGCTGTTTTGGACAACTTTTCTTTCCTTCATGCCAAACACTTGGCAGACCTCCGTGCAACGTCCAGAACACGATGGGAGATGTTTTCTGTGCTCCCGCAGGTTTTCCTTGCCAGACAGACTGGAAAAGCTTTCTGCTAGGATGTAGACCACAAAAGACGCTAAAGACGAAGGTACGATGCTCTCCGGAGCTAAGCGCCGCTCCCGGGCTTCTTTCGGCAGAAGCGGCGCTAAGAGAGCACTGTGAGCGGTACAATGGTCTTTGCGCGAAGAAGCCGCTTCTTCGGCTCCGGGAGCCGGAGAGAGCGGCAGCATCGGAAAGGTGAAGAAGGAAGGTGTACAACACTGGGATTGTGTGCGCAGCTTGCCAACTGATAGAAAACAGTACCTTACCACTTTCCTGACGTTTCCAATCACATGAATATTCGATTGGAAGCTGTTTTGGACAACTTTTCTTTCCTTCATGCCAAACACTTGGCAGACCTCCGTGCAACGTCCAGAACACGATGGGAGATGTTTTCTGTGCTCCCGCAGGTTTTCCTTGCCAGACAGAGTGGAAAAGCTTTCTGCTAGGATGTAGACCACAAAAGACGCTAAAGACGAAGGTACGATGCTCTCCGGAGCTAAGAGCCGCTCCCGGGCTTCTTTCGGCAGAAGCGGCGCTAAGAGAGCACTGTGAGCGGTACAATCGTCTTTGCGCGAAGAAGCCGCTTCTTCGGCTCCGGGAGCCGGAGAGAGCGGCAGCATCGCAAAGGTGAAGAAGGAAGCTGTACAACACTGGGATTGTGTGCGCAGCTTGCCAACTGATAGAAAACAGTACCTTACCACTTTCCTGACGTTTCCAATCACATGAATATGCCATTGGAAGCTGTTTTGGACAACTTTTCTTTCCTTCATGCCAAACACTTGGCAGACCTCCGTGCAACGTCCAGAACACGATGGGAGATGTTTTCTGTGCTCCCGCAGGTTTTCCTTGCCAGACAGAGTGGAAAAGCTTTCTGCTAGGATGTAGACCACAAAAGACGCTAAAGACGAAGGTACGATGCTCTCCGGAGCTAAGCGCCGCTCCCGGGCTTCTTTCGGCAGAAGCGGCGCTAAGAGAGCACTGTGAGCGGTACAATGGTCTTTGCGCGAAGAAGCCGCTTCTTCGGCTCCGGGAGCCGGAGAGAGCGGCAGCATCGGAAAGGTGAAGAAGGAAGCTGTACAACACTGGGATTGTGTGCGCAGCTTGCCAACTGATAGAAAACAGTACCTTACCACTTTCCTGACGTTTCCAATCACATGAATATTCGATTGGAAGCTGTTTTGGACAACTTTTCTTTCCTTCATGCCAAGCACTTGGCAGACCTCCGTGCAACGTCCAGAACACGATGGGAGATGTTTTCTGTGCTCCCGCAGGTTTTCCTTGCCAGACAGAGTGGAAAAGCTTTCTGCTAGGATGTAGACCACAAAAGACGCTAAAGACGAAGGTACAAAGCTCTCCGGAGCTAAGCGCCGCTCCCGGGCTTCTTTCGGCAGAAGCGGCGCTAAGAGAGCACTGTGAGCGGTACAATGGTCTTTGCGCGAAGAAGCCGCTTCTTCGGCTCCGGGAGCCGGAGAGAGCGGCAGCATCGGAAAGGTGAAGAAGGAAGCTGTACAACACTGGGATTGTGTGCGCAGCTTGCCAACTGATAGAAAACAGTACCTTACCACTTTCCTGACGTTTCCAATCACATGAATATTCGATTGGAAGCTGTTTTGAACAACTTTTCTTTCCTTCATGCCAAACACTTGGCAGACCTCCGTGCAACGTCCAGAACACGATGGGAGATGTTTTCTGTGCTCCCGCAGGTTTTCCTTGCCAGACAGAGTGGAAAAGCTTTCTGCTAGCATGTAGACCACAAAAGACGCTAAAGACGAAGGTACGATGCTCTCCGGAGCTAAGCGCCGCTCCCGGGCTTCTTTCGGCAGAAGCGGCGCTAAGAGAGCACTGTGAGCGGTACAATGGTCTTTGCGCGAAGAAGCCGCTTCTTCGGCTCCGGGAGCCGGACAGAGCGGCAGCATCGGAAAGGTGAAGAAGGAAGCTGTACAACACTGGGATTGTGTGCGCAGCTTGCCAACTGATAGAAAACAGTCCCTTACCACTTTCCTGACGTTTCCAATCACATGAATATTCGATTGGAAGCTGTTTTGGACAACTTTTCTTTCCTTCATGCCAAACACTTGGCAGACCTCCGTGCAACGTCCACAACACGATGGGAGATGTTTTCTGTGCTCCCGCAGGTTTTCCTTGCCAGACAGAGTGGAAAAGCTTTCTGCTAGGATGTAGACCACAAAAGACGCTAAAGACGAAGGTACGATGCTCTCCGGAGCTAAGCGCCACTCCCGGGCTTCTTTCGGCAGAAGCGGCGCTAAGAGAGCACTGTGAGCGGTACAATCGTCTTTGCGCGAAGAAGCCGCTTCTTCGGCTCCGGGAGCCGGAGAGAGCGGCAGCATCGGAAAGGTGAAGAAGGAAGCTGTACAACACTGGGATTGTGTGCGCAGCTTGCCAACTGATAGAAAACAGTACCTTACCACTTTCCTGACGTTTCCAATCACATGAATATTCGATTGGAAGCTGTTTTGGACAACTTTTCTTTCCTTCATGCCAAACACTTGGCAGACCTCCGTGCAACGTCCAGAACACGATGGGAGATGTTTTCTGTGCTCCCGCAGGTTATCCATGCCAGACAGAGTGGAAAAGCTTTCTGCTAGGATGTAGACCACAAAAGACGCTAAAGACGAAAGTTCGATGCTCGCCGGAGCTAAGAGCCGCTCCCGGGCTTCTTTCGGCAGAAGCGGCGCTAAGAGAGCACTGTGAGCGGTACAATCGTCTTTGCGCGAAGAAGCCGCTTCTTCGGCTCCGGGAGCCGGAGAGAGCGGCAGCATCGGAAAGGTGAAGAAGGAAGCTGTACAACACTGGGATTGTGTGCGCAGCTTGCCAACTGATAGAAAACAGTACCTTACCACTTTCCTGACGTTTCCAATCACATGAATATTCGATTGGAAGCTGTTTTGGACAACTTTTCTTTCCTTCATGCCAAACACTTGGCAGACCTCCGTGCAACGTCCAGAACACGATGGGAGATGTTTTCTGTGCTCCCGCAGGTTTTCCTTGCCAGACAGAGTGGAAAAGCTTTCTGCTAGGATGTAGACCACAAAAGACGCTAAAGACGAAGGTACGATGCTCTCCGGAGCTAAGCGCCGCTCCCGGGCTTCTTTCGGCAGAAGCGGCGCTAAGAGAGCACTGTGAGCGGTACAATGGTCTTTGCGCGAAGAAGCCGCTTCTTCGGCTCCGGGAGCCGGAGAGAGCGGCAGCATCGGAAAGGTGAAGAAGGAAGCTGTACAACACTGGGATTGTGTGCGCAGCTTGCCAACTGATAGAAAACAGTACCTTACCACTTTCCTGACATTTCCAATCACATGAATATTCGATTGGAAGCTGTTTTGGACAACTTTTCTTTCCTTCATGCCAAGCACTTGGCAGACCTCCGTGCAACGTCCAGAACACGATGGGAGATGTTTTCTGTGCTCCCGCAGGTTTTCCTTGCCAGACAGAGTGGAAAAGCTTTCTGCTAGGATGTAGACCACAAAAGACGCTAAAGACGAAGGTACGATGCTCTCCGGAGCTAAGCGCCGCTCCCGGGCTTCTTTCGGCAGAAGCGGCGCTAAGAGAGCACTGTGAGCGGTACAATCGTCTTTGCGCAAAGAAGCCGCTTCTTCGGCTCCGGGAGCCGGAGAGAGCGGCAGCATCGGAAAGGTGAAGAAGGAAGCTGTACAACACTGGGATTGTGTGCGCAGCTTGCCAACTGATAGAAAACAGTACCTTACCACTTTCCTGACGTTTCCAATCACATGAATATTCGATTGGAAGCTGTTTTGGACAACTTTTCTTTCCTTCATGCCAAACACTTGGCAGACCTCCGTGCAACGTCCAGAACACGATGGGAGATGTTTTCTGTGCTCCCGCAGGTTTTCCTTGCCAGACAGACTGGAAAAGCTTTCTGCTAGGATGTAGACCACAAAAGACGCTAAAGACGAAGGTACGATGCTCTCCGGAGCTAAGCGCCGCTCCCGGGCTTCTTTCGGCAGAAGCGGCGCTAAGAGAGCACTGTGAGCGGTACAATCGTCTTTGCGCGAAGAAGCCGCTTCTTCGGCTCCGGGAGCCGGAGAGAGCGGCAGCATCGGAAAGGTGAAGAAGGAAGCTGTACAACACTGGGATTGTGTGCGCAGCTTGCCAACTGATAGAAAACAGTACCTTACCACTTTCCTGACGTTTCCAATCACATGAATATTCGATTGGAAGCTGTTTTGGACAACTTTTCTTTCCTTCATGCCAAACACTTGGCAGACCTCCGTGCAACGTCCAGAACACGATGGGAGATGTTTTCTGTGCTCCCGCAGGTTTTCCTTGCCAGACAGAGTGGAAAAGCTTTCTGCTAGGATGTAGACCACAAAAGACGCTAAAGACGAAGGTACGATGCTCTCCGGAGCTAAGCGCCGCTCCCGGGCTTCTTTCGGCAGAAGCGGCGCTAAGAGAGCACTGTGAGCGGTACAATCGTCTTTGCGCAAAGAAGCCGCTTCTTCGGCTCCGGGAGCCGGAGAGAGCGGCAGCATCGGAAAGGTGAAGAAGGAAGCTGTACAACACTGGGATTGTGTGCGCAGCTTGCCAACTGATAGAAAACAGTACCTTACCACTTTCCTGACGTTTCCAAACACATGAATATTCGATTGGAAGCTGTTTTGGACAACTTTTCTTTCCTTCATGCCAAACACTTGGCAGACCTCCGTGCAACGTCCAGAACACGATGGGAGATGTTTTCTGTGCTCCCGCAGGTTTTCCTTGCCAGACAGACTGGAAAAGCTTTCTGCTAGGATGTAGACCACAAAAGACGCTAAAGACGAAGGTACGATGCTCTCCGGAGCTAAGCGCCGCTCCCGGGCTTCTTTCGGCAGAAGCGGCGCTAAGAGAGCACTGTGAGCGGTACAATCGTCTTTGCGCGAAGAAGCCGCTTCTTCGGCTCCGGGAGCCGGAGAGAGCGGCAGCATTGGAAAGGTGAAGAAGGAAGCTGTACAACACTGGGATTGTGTGCGCAGCTTGCCAACTGATAGAAAACAGTACCTTACCACTTTCCTGACGTTTCCAATCACATGAATATTCGATTGGAAGCTGTTTTGGACAACTTTTCTTTCCTTCATGCCAAACACTTGGCAGACCTCCGTGCAACGTCCAGAACACGATGGGAGATGTTTTCTGTGCTCCCGCAGGTTATCCTTGCCAGACAGAGTGGAAAAGCTTTCTGCTAGGATGTAGACCACAAAAGACGCTAAAGACGAAGGTACGATGCTCTCCGGAGCTAAGCGCCGCTCCCGGGCTTCTTTCGGCAGAAGCGGCGCTAAGAGAGCACTGTGAGCGGTACAATGGTCTTTGCGCGAAGAAGCCGCTTCTTCGGCTCCGGGAGCCGGAGAGAGCGGCAGCATCGGAAAGGTGAAGAAGGAAGGTGTACAACACTGGGATTGTGTGCGCAGCTTGCCAACTGATAGAAAACAGTACCTTACCACTTTCCTGACGTTTCCAATCACATGAATATTCGATTGGAAGCTGTTTTGGACAACTTTTCTTTCCTTCATGCCAAACACTTGGCAGACCTCCGTGCAACGTCCAGAACACGATGGGAGATGTTTTCTGTGCTCCCGCAGGTTTTCCTTGCCAGACAGAGTGGAAAAGCTTTCTGCTAGGATGTAGACCACAAAAGACGCTAAAGACGAAGGTACGATGCTCTCCGGAGCTAAGAGCCGCTCCCGGGCTTCTTTCGGCAGAAGCGGCGCTAAGAGAGCACTGTGAGCGGTACAATCGTCTTTGCGCGAAGAAGCCGCTTCTTCGGCTCCGGGAGCCGGAGAGAGCGGCAGCATCGCAAAGGTGAAGAAGGAAGCTGTACAACACTGGGATTGTGTGCGCAGCTTGCCAACTGATAGAAAACAGTACCTTACCACTTTCCTGACGTTTCCAATCACATGAATATGCCATTGGAAGCTGTTTTGGACAACTTTTCTTTCCTTCATGCCAAACACTTGGCAGACCTCCGTGCAACGTCCAGAACACGATGGGAGATGTTTTCTGTGCTCCCGCAGGTTTTCCTTGCCAGACAGAGTGGAAAAGCTTTCTGCTAGGATGTAGACCACAAAAGACGCTAAAGACGAAGGTACGATGCTCTCCGGAGCTAAGCGCCGCTCCCGGGCTTCTTTCGGCAGAAGCGGCGCTAAGAGAGCACTGTGAGCGGTACAATGGTCTTTGCGCGAAGAAGCCGCTTCTTCGGCTCCGGGAGCCGGAGAGAGCGGCAGCATCGGAAAGGTGAAGAAGGAAGCTGTACAACACTGGGATTGTGTGCGCAGCTTGCCAACTGATAGAAAACAGTACCTTACCACTTTCCTGACGTTTCCAATCACATGAATATTCGATTGGAAGCTGTTTTGGACAACTTTTCTTTCCTTCATGCCAAGCACTTGGCAGACCTCCGTGCAACGTCCAGAACACGATGGGAGATGTTTTCTGTGCTCCCGCAGGTTTTCCTTGCCAGACAGAGTGGAAAAGCTTTCTGCTAGGATGTAGACCACAAAAGACGCTAAAGACGAAGGTACAAAGCTCTCCGGAGCTAAGCGCCGCTCCCGGGCTTCTTTCGGCAGAAGCGGCGCTAAGAGAGCACTGTGAGCGGTACAATGGTCTTTGCGCGAAGAAGCCGCTTCTTCGGCTCCGGGAGCCGGAGAGAGCGGCAGCATCGGAAAGGTGAAGAAGGAAGCTGTACAACACTGGGATTGTGTGCGCAGCTTGCCAACTGATAGAAAACAGTACCTTACCACTTTCCTGACGTTTCCAATCACATGAATATTCGATTGGAAGCTGTTTTGAACAACTTTTCTTTCCTTCATGCCAAACACTTGGCAGACCTCCGTGCAACGTCCAGAACACGATGGGAGATGTTTTCTGTGCTCCCGCAGGTTTTCCTTGCCAGACAGAGTGGAAAAGCTTTCTGCTAGCATGTAGACCACAAAAGACGCTAAAGACGAAGGTACGATGCTCTCCGGAGCTAAGCGCCGCTCCCGGGCTTCTTTCGGCAGAAGCGGCGCTAAGAGAGCACTGTGAGCGGTACAATCGTCTTTGCGCGAAGAAGCCGCTTCTTCGGCTCCGGGAGCCGGACAGAGCGGCAGCATCGGAAAGGTGAAGAAGGAAGCTGTACAACACTGGGATTGTGTGCGCAGCTTGCCAACTGATAGAAAACAGTCCCTTACCACTTTCCTGACGTTTCCAATCACATGAATATTCGATTGGAAGCTGTTTTGGACAACTTTTCTTTCCTTCATGCCAAACACTTGGCAGACCTCCGTGCAACGTCCACAACACGATGGGAGATGTTTTCTGTGCTCCCGCAGGTTTTCCTTGCCAGACAGAGTGGAAAAGCTTTCTGCTAGGATGTAGACCACAAAAGACGCTAAAGACGAAGGTACGATGCTCTCCGGAGCTAAGCGCCACTCCCGGGCTTCTTTCGGCAGAAGCGGCGCTAAGAGAGCACTGTGAGCGGTACAATCGTCTTTGCGCGAAGAAGCCGCTTCTTCGGCTCCGGGAGCCGGAGAGAGCGGCAGCATCGGAAAGGTGAAGAAGGAAGCTGTACAACACTGGGATTGTGTGCGCAGCTTGCCAACTGATAGAAAACAGTACCTTACCACTTTCCTGACGTTTCCAATCACATGAATATTCGATTGGAAGCTGTTTTGGACAACTTTTCTTTCCTTCATGCCAAACACTTGGCAGACCTCCGTGCAACGTCCAGAACACGATGGGAGATGTTTTCTGTGCTCCCGCAGGTTATCCATGCCAGACAGAGTGGAAAAGCTTTCTGCTAGGATGTAGACCACAAAAGACGCTAAAGACGAAAGTTCGATGCTCGCCGGAGCTAAGAGCCGCTCCCGGGCTTCTTTCGGCAGAAGCGGCGCTAAGAGAGCACTGTGAGCGGTACAATCGTCTTTGCGCGAAGAAGCCGCTTCTTCGGCTCCGGGAGCCGGAGAGAGCGGCAGCATCGGAAAGGTGAAGAAGGAAGCTGTACAACACTGGGATTGTGTGCGCAGCTTGCCAACTGATAGAAAACAGTACCTTACCACTTTCCTGACGTTTCCAATCACATGAATATTCGATTGGAAGCTGTTTTGGACAACTTTTCTTTCCTTCATGCCAAACACTTGGCAGACCTCCGTGCAACGTCCAGAACACGATGGGAGATGTTTTCTGTGCTCCCGCAGGTTTTCCTTGCCAGACAGAGTGGAAAAGCTTTCTGCTAGGATGTAGACCACAAAAGACGCTAAAGACGAAGGTACGATGCTCTCCGGAGCTAAGCGCCGCTCCCGGGCTTCTTTCGGCAGAAGCGGCGCTAAGAGAGCACTGTGAGCGGTACAATGGTCTTTGCGCGAAGAAGCCGCTTCTTCGGCTCCGGGAGCCGGAGAGAGCGGCAGCATCGGAAAGGTGAAGAAGGAAGCTGTACAACACTGGGATTGTGTGCGCAGCTTGCCAACTGATAGAAAACAGTACCTTACCACTTTCCTGACGTTTCCAATCACATGAATATTCGATTGGAAGCTGTTTTGGACAACTTTTCTTTCCTTCATGCCAAACACTTGGCAGACCTCCGTGCAACGTCCAGAACACGATGGGAGATGTTTTCTGTGCTCCCGCAGGTTTTCCTTGCCAGACAGAGTGGAAAAGCTTTCTGCTAGGATGTAGACCACAAAAGACGCTAAAGACGAAGGTACGATGCTCTCCGGAGCTAAGCGCCGCTCCCGGGCTTCTTTCGGCAGAAGCGGCGCTAAGAGAGCACTGTGAGCGGTACAATCGTCTTTGCGCAAAGAAGCCGCTTCTTCGGCTCCGGGAGCCGGAGAGAGCGGCAGCATCGGAAAGGTGAAGAAGGAAGCTGTACAACACTGGGATTGTGTGCGCAGCTTGCCAACTGATAGAAAACAGTACCTTACCACTTTCCTGACGTTTCCAATCACATGAATATTCGATTGGAAGCTGTTTTGGACAACTTTTCTTTCCTTCATGCCAAACACTTGGCAGACCTCCGTGCAACGTCCAGAACACGATGGGAGATGTTTTCTGTGCTCCCGCAGGTTTTCCTTGCCAGACAGACTGGAAAAGCTTTCTGCTAGGATGTAGACCACAAAAGACGCTAAAGACGAAGGTACGATGCTCTCCGGAGCTAAGCGCCGCTCCCGGGCTTCTTTCGGCAGAAGCGGCGCTAAGAGAGCACTGTGAGCGGTACAATCGTCTTTGCGCGAAGAAGCCGCTTCTTCGGCTCCGGGAGCCGGAGAGAGCGGCAGCATCGGAAAGGTGAAGAAGGAAGCTGTACAACACTGGGATTGTGTGCGCAGCTTGCCAACTGATAGAAAACAGTACCTTACCACTTTCCTGACGTTTCCAATCACATGAATATTCGATTGGAAGCTGTTTTGGACAACTTTTCTTTCCTTCATGCCAAACACTTGGCAGACCTCCGTGCAACGTCCAGAACACGATGGGAGATGTTTTCTGTGCTCCCGCAGGTTTTCCTTGCCAGACAGAGTGGAAAAGCTTTCTGCTAGGATGTAGACCACAAAAGACGCTAAAGACGAAGGTACGATGCTCTCCGGAGCTAAGCGCCGCTCCCGGGCTTCTTTCGGCAGAAGCGGCGCTAAGAGAGCACTGTGAGCGGTACAATCGTCTTTGCGCAAAGAAGCCGCTTCTTCGGCTCCGGGAGCCGGAGAGAGCGGCAGCATCGGAAAGGTGAAGAAGGAAGCTGTACAACACTGGGATTGTGTGCGCAGCTTGCCAACTGATAGAAAACAGTACCTTACCACTTTCCTGACGTTTCCAAACACATGAATATTCGATTGGAAGCTGTTTTGGACAACTTTTCTTTCCTTCATGCCAAACACTTGGCAGACCTCCGTGCAACGTCCAGAACACGATGGGAGATGTTTTCTGTGCTCCCGCAGGTTTTCCTTGCCAGACAGACTGGAAAAGCTTTCTGCTAGGATGTAGACCACAAAAGACGCTAAAGACGAAGGTACGATGCTCTCCGGAGCTAAGCGCCGCTCCCGGGCTTCTTTCGGCAGAAGCGGCGCTAAGAGAGCACTGTGAGCGGTACAATCGTCTTTGCGCGAAGAAGCCGCTTCTTCGGCTCCGGGAGCCGGAGAGAGCGGCAGCATCGGAAAGGTGAAGAAGGAAGCTGTACAACACTGGGATTGTGTGCGCAGCTTGCCAACTGATAGAAAACAGTACCTTACCACTTTCCTGACGTTTCCAATCACATGAATATTCGATTGGAAGCTGTTTTGGACAACTTTTCTTTCCTTCATGCCAAACACTTGGCAGACCTCCGTGCAACGTCCAGAACACGATGGGAGATGTTTTCTGTGCTCCCGCAGGTTATCCTTGCCAGACAGAGTGGAAAAGCTTTCTGCTAGGATGTAGACCACAAAAGACGCTAAAGACGAAAGTTCGATGCTCGCCGGAGCTAAGAGCCGCTCCCGGGCTTCTTTCGGCAGAAGCGGCGCTAAGAGAGCACTGTGAGCGGTACAATCGTCTTTGCGCGAAGAAGCCGCTTCTTCGGCTCCGGGAGCCGGAGAGAGCGGCAGCATCGGAAAGGTGAAGAAGGAAGCTGTACAACACTGGGATTGTGTGCGCAGCTTGCCAACTGATAGAAAACAGTACCTTACCACTTTCCTGACGTTTCCAAACACATGAATATTCGATTGGAAGCTGTTTTGGACAACTTTTCTTTCCTTCATTCCAAGGCCTTGGCAGACCTCCGTGCAACGTCCAGAAGACGATGGGAGATGTTTTCTGTGCTCCCGCAGGTTTTCCTTGCCAGACAGAGTGGAAAAGCTTTCTGCTAGGATGTAGACCACAAAAGACGCTAAAGACGAAGGTACGATGCTCTCCGGAGCTAAGCGCCGCTCCCGGGCTTCTTTCGGCAGAAGCGGCGCTAAGAGAGCACTGTGAGCGGTACAATCGTCTTTGCGCAAAGAAGCCGCTTCTTCGGCTCCGGGAGCCGGAGAGAGCGGCAGCATCGGAAAGGTGAAGAAGGAAGCTGTACAACACTGGGATTGTGTGCGCAGCTTGCCAACTGATAGAAAACAGTACCTTACCACTTTCCTGACGTTTCCAATCACATGAATATTCGATTGGAAGCTGTTTTGGACAACTTTTCTTTCCTTCATGCCAAACACTTGGCAGACCTCCGTGCAACGTCCAGAACACGATGGGAGATGTTTTCTGTGCTCCCGCAGGTTTTCCTTGCCAGACAGATTGGAAAAGCTTTCTGCTAGGATGTAGACCACAAAAGACGCTAAAGACGAAGGTACGATGCTCTCCGGAGCTAAGCGCCGCTCCCGGGCTTCTTTCGGCAGAAGCGGCGCTAAGAGAGCACTGTGAGCGGTACAATCGTCTTTGCGCGAAGAAGCCGCTTCTTCGGCTCCGGGAGCCGGAGAGAGCGGCAGCATCGGAAAGGTGAAGAAGGAAGCTGTACAACACTGGGATTGTGTGCGCAGCTTGCCAACTGATAGAAAACAGTACCTTACCACTTTCCTGATGTTTCCAATCACATGAATATTCGATTGGAAGCTGTTTTGGACAACTTTTCTTTCCTTCATGCCAAACACTTGGCAGACCTCCGTGCAACGTCCAGAACACGATGGGAGATGTTTTCTGTGCTCCCGCAGGTTTTCCTTGCCAGACAGAGTGGAAAAGCTTTCTGCTAGGATGTAGACCACAAAAGACGCTAAAGACGAAAGTTCGATGCTCGCCGGAGCTAAGAGCCGCTCCCGGGCTTCTTTCGGCGGAAGTGGCGCTAAGAGAGCACTGTGAGCGGTACAATGGTCTTTGCGCGAAGAAGCCGCTTCTTCGGCTCCGGGAGCCGGAGAGAGCGGCAGCATCGGAAAGGTGAAGAAGGAAGCTGTACAACACTGGGATTGTGTGCGCAGCTTGCCAACTGATAGAAAACAGTACCTTACCACTTTCCTGACGTTTCCAAACACATGAATATTCGATTGGAAGCTGTTTTGGACAACTTTTCTTTCCTTCATGCCAAACACTTGGCAGACCTCCGTGCAACGTCCAGAACACGATGGGAGATGTTTTCTGTGCTCCCGCAGGTTTTCCTTGCCAGACAGAGTGGAAAAGCTTTCTGCTAGGATGTAGACCACAAAAGACGCTAAAGACGAAGGTACGATGCTCTCCGGAGCTAAGCGCAGCTCCCGGGCTTCTTTCGGCAGAAGCGGCGCTAAGAGAGCACTGTGAGCGGTACAATCGTCTTTGCGCAAAGAAGCCGCTTCTTCGGCTCCGGGAGCCGGAGAGAGCGGCAGCATCGGAAAGGTGAAGAAGGAAGCTGTACAACACTGGGATTGTGTGCGCAGCTTGCCAACTGATAGAAAACAGTACCTTACCACTTTCCTGACGTTTCCAATCACATGAATATTCGATTGGAAGCTGTTTTGGACAACTTTTCTTTCCTTCATGCCAAACACTTGGCAGACCTCCGTGCAACGTCCAGAACACGATGGGAGATGTTTTCTGTGCTCCCGCAGGTTTTCCTTGCCAGACAGACTGGAAAAGCTTTCTGCTAGGATGTAGACCACAAAAGACGCTAAAGACGAAGGTACGATGCTCTCCGGAGCTAAGCGCCGCTCCCGGGCTTCTTTCGGCAGAAGCGGCGCTAAGAGAGCACTGTGAGCGGTACAATCGTCTTTGCGCGAAGAAGCCGCTTCTTCGGCTCCGGGAGCCGGAGAGAGCGGCAGCATCGGAAAGGTGAAGAAGGAAGCTGTACAACACTGGGATTGTGTGCGCAGCTTGCCAACTGATAGAAAACAGTACCTTACCACTTTCCTGACGTTTCCAATCACATGAATATTCGATTGGAAGCTGTTTTGGACAACTTTTCTTTCCTTCATGCCAAACACTTGGCAGACCTCCGTGCAACGTCCAGAACACGATGGGAGATGTTTTCTGTGCTCCCGCAGGTTTTCCTTGCCAGACAGAGTGGAAAAGCTTTCTGCTAGGATGTAGACCACAAAAGACGCTAAAGACGAAGGTACGATGCTCTCCGGAGCTAAGCGCCGCTCCCGGGCTTCTTTCGGCAGAAGCGGCGCTAAGAGAGCACTGTGAGCGGTACAATCGTCTTTGCGCAAAGAAGCCGCTTCTTCGGCTCCGGGAGCCGGAGAGAGCGGCAGCATCGGAAAGGTGAAGAAGGAAGCTGTACAACACTGGGATTGTGTGCGCAGCTTGCCAACTGATAGAAAACAGTACCTTACCACTTTCCTGACGTTTCCAAACACATGAATATTCGATTGGAAGCTGTTTTGGACAACTTTTCTTTCCTTCATGCCAAACACTTGGCAGACCTCCGTGCAACGTCCAGAACACGATGGGAGATGTTTTCTGTGCTCCCGCAGGTTTTCCTTGCCAGACAGACTGGAAAAGCTTTCTGCTAGGATGTAGACCACAAAAGACGCTAAAGACGAAGGTACGATGCTCTCCGGAGCTAAGCGCCGCTCCCGGGCTTCTTTCGGCAGAAGCGGCGCTAAGAGAGCACTGTGAGCGGTACAATCGTCTTTGCGCGAAGAAGCCGCTTCTTCGGCTCCGGGAGCCGGAGAGAGCGGCAGCATCGGAAAGGTGAAGAAGGAAGCTGTACAACACTGGGATTGTGTGCGCAGCTTGCCAACTGATAGAAAACAGTACCTTACCACTTTCCTGACGTTTCCAATCACATGAATATTCGATTGGAAGCTGTTTTGGACAACTTTTCTTTCCTTCATGCCAAACACTTGGCAGACCTCCGTGCAACGTCCAGAACACGATGGGAGATGTTTTCTGTGCTCCCGCAGGTTATCCTTGCCAGACAGAGTGGAAAAGCTTTCTGCTAGGATGTAGACCACAAAAGACGCTAAAGACGAAAGTTCGATGCTCGCCGGAGCTAAGAGCCGCTCCCGGGCTTCTTTCGGCGGAAGTGGCGCTAAGAGAGCACTGTGAGCGGTACAATCGTCTTTGCGCGAAGAAGCCGCTTCTTCGGCTCCGGGAGCCGGAGAGAGCGGCAGCATCGGAAAGGTGAAGAAGGAAGCTGTACAACACTGGGATTGTGTGCGCAGCTTGCCAACTGATAGAAAACAGTACCTTACCACTTTCCTGACGTTTCCAAACACATGAATATTCGATTGGAAGCTGTTTTGGACAACTTTTCTTTCCTTCATTCCAAGGCCTTGGCAGACCTCCGTGCAACGTCCAGAAGACGATGGGAGATGTTTTCTGTGCTCCCGCAGGTTTTCCTTGCCAGACAGAGTGGAAAAGCTTTCTGCTAGGATGTAGACCACAAAAGACGCTAAAGACGAAGGTACGATGCTCTCCGGAGCTAAGCGCCGCTCCCGGGCTTCTTTCGGCAGAAGCGGCGCTAAGAGAGCACTGTGAGCGGTACAATCGTCTTTGCGCAAAGAAGCCGCTTCTTCGGCTCCGGGAGCCGGAGAGAGCGGCAGCATCGGAAAGGTGAAGAAGGAAGCTGTACAACACTGGGATTGTGTGCGCAGCTTGCCAACTGATAGAAAACAGTACCTTACCACTTTCCTGACGTTTCCAATCACATGAATATTCGATTGGAAGCTGTTTTGGACAACTTTTCTTTCCTTCATGCCAAACACTTGGCAGACCTCCGTGCAACGTCCAGAACACGATGGGAGATGTTTTCTGTGCTCCCGCAGGTTTTCCTTGCCAGACAGATTGGAAAAGCTTTCTGCTAGGATGTAGACCACAAAAGACGCTAAAGACGAAGGTACGATGCTCTCCGGAGCTAAGCGCCGCTCCCGGGCTTCTTTCGGCAGAAGCGGCGCTAAGAGAGCACTGTGAGCGGTACAATCGTCTTTGCGCGAAGAAGCCGCTTCTTCGGCTCCGGGAGCCGGAGAGAGCGGCAGCATCGGAAAGGTGAAGAAGGAAGCTGTACAACACTGGGATTGTGTGCGCAGCTTGCCAACTGATAGAAAACAGTACCTTACCACTTTCCTGATGTTTCCAATCACATGAATATTCGATTGGAAGCTGTTTTGGACAACTTTTCTTTCCTTCATGCCAAACACTTGGCAGACCTCCGTGCAACGTCCAGAACACGATGGGAGATGTTTTCTGTGCTCCCGCAGGTTTTCCTTGCCAGACAGAGTGGAAAAGCTTTCTGCTAGGATGTAGACCACAAAAGACGCTAAAGACGAAAGTTCGATGCTCGCCGGAGCTAAGAGCCGCTCCCGGGCTTCTTTCGGCGGAAGTGGCGCTAAGAGAGCACTGTGAGCGGTACAATGGTCTTTGCGCGAAGAAGCCGCTTCTTCGGCTCCGGGAGCCGGAGAGAGCGGCAGCATCGGAAAGGTGAAGAAGGAAGCTGTACAACACTGGGATTGTGTGCGCAGCTTGCCAACTGATAGAAAACAGTACCTTACCACTTTCCTGACGTTTCCAAACACATGAATATTCGATTGGAAGCTGTTTTGGACAACTTTTCTTTCCTTCATGCCAAACACTTGGCAGACCTCCGTGCAACGTCCAGAAGACGATGGGAGATGTTTTCTGTGCTCCCGCAGGTTTTCCTTGCCAGACAGAGTGGAAAAGCTTTCTGCTAGGATGTAGACCACAAAAGACGCTAAAGACGAAGGTACGATGCTCTCCGGAGCTAAGCGCCGCTCCCGGGCTTCTTTCGGCAGAAGCGGCGCTAAGAGAGCACTGTGAGCGGTACAATGGTCTTTGCGCGAAGAAGCCGCTTCTTCGGCTCCGGGAGCCGGAGAGAGCGGCAGCATCGGAAAGGTGAAGAAGGAAGCTGTACAACACTGGGATTGTGTGCGCAGCTTGCCAACTGATAGAAAACAGTACCTTACCACTTTCCTGACGTTTCCAATCACATGAATATTCAATTGGAAGCTGTTTTGGACAACTTTTCTTTCCTTCATGCCAAACACTTGGCAGACCTCCGTGCAACGTCCAGAACACTATGGGAGATGTTTTCTGTGCTCCCGCAGGTTTTCCTTGCCAGACAGAGTGGAAAAGCTTTCTGCTAGGATGTAGACCACAAAAGACGCTAAAGACGAAGGTACGATGCTCTCCGGAGCTAAGCGCCGCTCCCGGGCTTCTTTCGGCAGAAGCGGCGCTAAGAGAGCACTGTGAGCGGTACAATGGTCTTTGCGCGAAGAAGCCGCTTCTTCGGCTCCGGGAGCCGGAGAGAGCGGCAGCATCGGAAAGGTGAAGAAGGAAGCTGTACAACACTGGGATTGTGTGCGCAGCTTGCCAACTGATAGAAAACAGTACCTTACCACTTTCCTGACGTTTCCAATCACATGAATATTCGATTGGAAGCTGTTTTGGACAACTTTTCTTTCCTTCATGCCAAACACTTGGCAGACCTCCGTGCAACGTCCAGAACACGATGGGAGATGTTTTCTGTGCTCCCGCAGGTTTTCCTTGCCAGACAGAGTGGAAAAGCTTTCTGCTAGGATGTAGACCACAAAAGACGCTAAAGACGAAGGTACGATGCTCTCCGGAGCTAAGAGCCGCTCCCGGGCTTCTTTCGGCAGAAGCGGCGCTAAGAGAGCACTGTGAGCGGTACAATCGTCTTTGCGCGAAGAAGCCGCTTCTTCGCCTCCGGGAGCCAGAGAGAGCGGCAGCATCGGAAAGGTGAAGAAGGAAGCTGTACAACACTGGGATTGTGTGCGCAGCTTGCCAACTGATAGAAAACAGTACCTTACCACTTTCCTGACGTTTCCAATCACATGAATATTCGATTGGAAGCTGTTTTGGACAACTTTTCTTTCCTTCATGCCAAACACTTGGCAGACCTCCGTGCAACGTCCAGAACACGATGGGAGATGTTTTCTGTGCTCCCGCAGGTTTTCCTTGCCAGACAGAGTGGAAAAGCTTTCTGCTAGCATGTAGACCACAAAAGACGCTAAAGACGAAGGTACGATGCTCTCCGGAGCTAAGCGCCGCTCCCGGGCTTCTTTCGGCAGAAGCGGCGCTAAGAGAGCACTGTGAGCAGTACAATGGTCTTTGCGCGAAGAAGCCGCTTCTTCGGCTCCGGGAGCCGGAGAGAGCGGCAGCATCGGAAAGGTGAAGAAGGAAGCTGTACAACACTGGGATTGTGTGCGCAGCTTGCCAACTGATAGAAAACAGTACCTTACCACTTTCCTGACATTTCCAATCACATGAATATTCGATTGGAAGCTGTTTTGGACAACTTTTCTTTCCTTCATGCCAAGCACTTGGCAGACCTCCGTGCAACGTCCAGAACACGATGGGAGATGTTTTCTGTGCTCCCGCAGGTTTTCCTTGCCAGACAGAGTGGAAAAGCTTTCTGCTAGGATGTAGACCACAAAAGACGCTAAAGACGAAGGTACGATGCTCTCCGGAGCTAAGCGCCGCTCCCGGGCTTCTTTCGGCAGAAGCGGCGCTGAGAGCACTGTGAGCGGTACAATGGTCTTTGCGCGAAGAAGCCGCTTCTTCGGCTCCGGGAGCCGGAGAGAGTGGCAGCATCGGAAAGGTGAAGAAGGAAGCTGTACAACACTGGGATTGTGTGCGCAGCTTGCCAACTGATAGAAAACAGTACCTTACCACTTTCCTGACGTTTCCAATCACATGAATATTCGATTGGAAGCTGTTTTGGACAACTTTTCTTTCCTTCATGCCAAACACTTGGCAGACCTCCGTGCAACGTCCAGAACACGATGGGAGATGTTTTCTGTGCTCCCGCAGGTTTTCCTTGCCAGACAGAGTGGAAAAGCTTTCTGCTAGGATGTAGACCACAAAAGACGCTAAAGACGAAGGTACGATGCTCTCCGGAGCTAAGCGCCGCTCCCGGGCTTCTTTCGGCAGAAGCGGCGCTAAGAGAGCACTGTGAGCGGTACAATGGTCTTTGCGCGAAGAAGCCGCTTCTTCGGCTCCGGGAGCCGGAGAGAGCGGCAGCATCGGAAAGGTGAAGAAGGAAGCTGTACAACACTGGGATTGTGTGCGCAGCTTGCCAACTGATAGAAAACAGTACCTTACCACTTTCCTGACGTTTCCAATCACATGAATATTCGATTGGAAGCTGTTTTGGACAACTTTTCTTTCCTTCATGCCAAACACTTGGCAGACCTCCGTGCAACGTCCAGAACACGATGGGAGATGTTTTCTGTGCTCCCGCAGGTTTTCCTTGCCAGACAGAGTGGAAAAGCTTTCTGCTAGGATGTAGACCACAAAAGACGCTAAAGACGAAGGTACGATGCTCTCCGGAGCTAAGCGCCGCTCCCGGGCTTCTTTCGGCAGAAGCGGCGCTAAGAGAGCACTGTGAGCGGTACAATCGTCTTTGCGCAAAGAAGCCGCTTCTTCGGCTCCGGGAGCCGGAGAGAGCGGCAGCATCGGAAAGGTGAAGAAGGAAGCTGTACAACACTGGGATTGTGTGCGCAGCTTGCCAACTGATAGAAAACAGTACCTTACCACTTTCCTGACGTTTCCAATCACATGAATATTCGATTGGAAGCTGTTTTGGACAACTTTTCTTTCCTTCATGCCAAACACTTGGCAGACCTCCGTGCAACGTCCAGAACACGATGGGAGATGTTTTCTGTGCTCCCGCAGGTTTTCCTTGCCAGACAGAGTGGAAAAGCTTTCTGCTAGGATGTAGACCACAAAAGACGCTAAAGACGAAGGTACGATGCTCTCCGGAGCTAAGCGCCGCTCCCGGGCTTCTTTCGGCAGAAGCGGCGCTAAGAGAGCACTGTGAGCGGTACAATCGTCTTTGCGCGAAGAAGCCGCTTCTTCGGCTCCGGGAGCCGGAGAGAGCGGCAGCATCGGAAAGGTGAAGAAGGAAGCTGTACAACACTGGGATTGTGTGCGCAGCTTGCCAACTGATAGAAAACAGTACCTTACCACTTTCCTGACGTTTCCAATCACATGAATATTCGATTGGAAGCTGTTTTGGACAACTTTTCTTTCCTTCATGCCAAACACTTGGCAGACCTCCGTGCAACGTCCAGAACACGATGGGAGATGTTTTCTGTGCTCCCGCAGGTTATCCTTGCCAGACAGAGTGGAAAAGCTTTCTGCTAGGATGTAGACCACAAAAGACGCTAAAGACGAAAGTTCGATGCTCGCCGGAGCTAAGAGCCGCTCCCGGGCTTCTTTCGGCGGAAGTGGCGCTAAGAGAGCACTGTGAGCGGTACAATCGTCTTTGCGCGAAGAAGCCGCTTCTTCGGCTCCGGGAGCCGGAGAGAGCGGCAGCATCGGAAAGGTGAAGAAGGAAGCTGTACAACACTGGGATTGTGTGCGCAGCTTGCCAACTGATAGAAAACAGTACCTTACCACTTTCCTGACGTTTCCAAACACATGAATATTCGATTGGAAGCTGTTTTGGACAACTTTTCTTTCCTTCATTCCAAGGCCTTGGCAGACCTCCGTGCAAAGTCCAGAAGACGATGGGAGATGTTTTCTGTGCTCCCGCAGGTTTTCCTTGCCAGACAGAGTGGAAAAGCTTTCTGCTAGGATGTAGACCACAAAAGACGCTAAAGACGAAGGTACGATGCTCTCCGGAGCTAAGCGCCGCTCCCGGGCTTCTTTCGGCAGAAGCGGCGCTAAGAGAGCACTGTGAGCGGTACAATCGTCTTTGCGCAAAGAAGCCGCTTCTTCGGCTCCGGGAGCCGGAGAGAGCGGCAGCATCGGAAAGGTGAAGAAGGAAGCTGTACAACACTGGGATTGTGTGCGCAGCTTGCCAACTGATAGAAAACAGTACCTTACCACTTTCCTGACGTTTCCAATCACATGAATATTCGATTGGAAGCTGTTTTGGACAACTTTTCTTTCCTTCATGCCAAACACTTGGCAGACCTCCGTGCAACGTCCAGAACACGATGGGAGATGTTTTCTGTGCTCCCGCAGGTTTTCCTTGCCAGACAGAGTGGAAAAGCTTTCTGCTAGGATGTAGACCACAAAAGACGCTAAAGACGAAGGTACGATGCTCTCCGGAGCTAAGCGCCGCTCCCGGGCTTCTTTCGGCAGAAGCGGCGCTAAGAGAGCACTGTGAGCGGTACAATGGTCTTTGCGCGAAGAAGCCGCTTCTTCGGCTCCGGGAGCCGGAGAGAGCGGCAGCATCGGAAAGGTGAAGAAGGAAGCTGTACAACACTGGGATTGTGTGCGCAGCTTGCCAACTGATAGAAAACAGTACCTTACCACTTTCCTGATGTTTCCAATCACATGAATATTCGATTGGAAGCTGTTTTGGACAACTTTTCTTTCCTTCATGCCAAACACTTGGCAGACCTCCGTGCAACGTCCAGAACACGATGGGAGATGTTTTCTGTGCTCCCGCAGGTTTTCCTTGCCAGACAGAGTGGAAAAGCTTTCTGCTAGGATGTAGACCACAAAAGACGCTAAAGACGAAAGTTCGATGCTCGCCGGAGCTAAGAGCCGCTCCCGGGCTTCTTTCGGCGGAAGTGGCGCTAAGAGAGCACTGTGAGCGGTACAATCGTCTTTGCGCGAAGAAGCCGCTTCTTCGGCTCCGGGAGCCGGAGAGAGCGGCAGCATTGGAAAGGTGAAGAAGGAAGCTGTACAACACTGGGATTGTGTGCGCAGCTTGCCAACTGATAGGAAACAGTACCTTACCACTTTCCTGACGTTTCCAAACACATGAATATTCGATTGGAAGCTGTTTTGGACAACTTTTCTTTCCTTCATGCCAAACACTTGGCAGACCTCCGTGCAACGTCCAGAAGACGATGGGAGATGTTTTCTGTGCTCCCGCAGGTTTTCCTTGCCAGACAGAGTGGAAAAGCTTTCTGCTAGGATGTAGACCACAAAAGACGCTAAAGACGAAGGTACGATGCTCTCCGGAGCTAAGCGCCGCTCCCGGGCTTCTTTCGGCAGAAGCGGCGCTAAGAGAGCACTGTGAGCGGTACAATCGTCTTTGCGCGAAGAAGCCGCTTCTTCGGCTCCGGGAGCCGGAGAGAGCGGCAGCATCGGAAAGGTGAAGAAGGAAGCTGTACAACACTGGGATTGTGTGCGCAGCTTGCCAACTGATAGAAAACAGTACCTTACCACTTTCCTGACGTTTCCAATCACATGAATATTCGATTGGAAGCTGTTTTGGACAACTTTTCTTTCCTTCATGCCAAACACTTGGCAGACCTCCGTGCAACGTCCAGAACACGATGGGAGATGTTTTCTGTGCTCCCGCAGGTTTTCCTTGCCAGACAGAGTGGAAAAGCTTTCTGCTAGGATGTAGACCACAAAAGACGCTAAAGACGAAGGTACGATGCTCTCCGGAGCTAAGCGCCGCTCCCGGGCTTCTTTCGGCAGAAGCGGCGCTAAGAGAGCACTGTGAGCGGTACAATGGTCTTTGCGCGAAGAAGCCGCTTCTTCGGCTCCGGGAGCCGGAGAGAGCGGCAGCATCGGAAAGGTGAAGAAGGAAGCTGTACAACACTGGGATTGTGTGCGCAGCTTGCCAACTGATAGAAAACAGTACCTTACCACTTTCCTGACGTTTCCAATCACATGAATATTCGATTGGAAGCTGTTTTGGACAACTTTTCTTTCCTTCATGCCAAACACTTGGCAGACCTCCGTGCAACGTCCAGAACACGATGGGAGATGTTTTCTGTGCTCCCGCAGGTTTTCCTTGCCAGACAGAGTGGAAAAGCTTTCTGCTAGGATGTAGACCACAAAAGACGCTAAAGACGAAGGTACGATGCTCTCCGGAGCTAAGCGCCGCTCCCGGGCTTCTTTCGGCAGAAGCGGCGCTAAGAGAGCACTGTGAGCGGTACAATCGTCTTTGCGCGAAGAAGCCGCTTCTTCGGCTCCGGGAGCCGGAGAGAGCGGCAGCATCGGAAAGGTGAAGAAGGAAGCTGTACAACACTGGGATTGTGTGCGCAGCTTGCCAACTGATAGAAAACAGTACCTTACCACTTTCCTGACGTTTCCAATCACATGAATATTCGATTGGAAGCTGTTTTGGACAACTTTTCTTTCCTTCATGCCAAACACTTGGCAGACCTCCGTGCAACGTCCAGAACACGATGGGAGATGTTTTCTGTGCTCCCGCAGGTTTTCCTTGCCAGACAGAGTGGAAAAGCTTTCTGCTAGCATGTAGACCACAAAAGACGCTAAAGACGAAGGTACGATGCTCTCCGGAGCTAAGCGCCGCTCCCGGGCTTCTTTCGGCAGAAGCGGCGCTAAGAGAGCACTGTGAGCAGTACAATGGTCTTTGCGCGAAGAAGCCGCTTCTTCGGCTCCGGGAGCCGGAGAGAGCGGCAGCATCGGAAAGGTGAAGAAGGAAGCTGTACAACACTGGGATTGTGTGCGCAGCTTGCCAACTGATAGAAAACAGTACCTTACCACTTTCCTGACATTTCCAATCACATGAATATTCGATTGGAAGCTGTTTTGGACAACTTTTCTTTCCTTCATGCCAAGCACTTGGCAGACCTCCGTGCAACGTCCAGAACACGATGGGAGATGTTTTCTGTGCTCCCGCAGGTTTTCCTTGCCAGACAGAGTGGAAAAGCTTTCTGCTAGGATGTAGACCACAAAAGACGCTAAAGACGAAGGTACGATGCTCTCCGGAGCTAAGCGCCGCTCCCGGGCTTCTTTCGGCAGAAGCGGCGCTAAGAGAGCACTGTGAGCGGTACAATCGTCTTTGCGCAAAGAAGCCGCTTCTTCGGCTCCGGGAGCCGGAGAGAGCGGCAGCATCGGAAAGGTGAAGAAGGAAGCTGTACAACACTGGGATTGTGTGCGCAGCTTGCCAACTGATAGAAAAGAGTACCTTACCACTTTCCTGACGTTTCCAATCACATGAATATTCGATTGGAAGCTGTTTTGGACAACTTTTCTTTCCTTCATGCCAAACACTTGGCAGACCTCCGTGCAACGTCCAGAACACGATGGGAGATGTTTTCTGTGCTCCCGCAGGTTTTCCTTGCCAGACAGAGTGGAAAAGCTTTCTGCTAGGATGTAGACCACAAAAGACGCTAAAGACGAAGGTACGATGCTCTCCGGAGCTAAGCGCCGCTCCCGGGCTTCTTTCGGCAGAAGCGGCGCTAAGAGAGCACTGTGAGCGGTACAATCGTCTTTGCGCGAAGAAGCCGCTTCTTCGGCTCCGGGAGCCGGAGAGAGCGGCAGCATCGGAAAGGTGAAGAAGGAAGCTGTACAACACTGGGATTGTGTGCGCAGCTTGCCAACTGATAGAAAACAGTACCTTACCACTTTCCTGACGTTTCCAATCACATGAATATTCGATTGGAAGCTGTTTTGGACAACTTTTCTTTCCTTCATGCCAAACACTTGGCAGACCTCCGTGCAACGTCCAGAACACGATGGGAGATGTTTTCTGTGCTCCCGCAGGTTATCCTTGCCAGACAGAGTGGAAAAGCTTTCTGCTAGGATGTAGACCACAAAAGACGCTAAAGACGAAAGTTCGATGCTCGCCGGAGCTAAGAGCCGCTCCCGGGCTTCTTTCGGCGGAAGTGGCGCTAAGAGAGCACTGTGAGCGGTACAATCGTCTTTGCGCGAAGAAGCCGCTTCTTCGGCTCCGGGAGCCGGAGAGAGCGGCAGCATCGGAAAGGTGAAGAAGGAAGCTGTACAACACTGGGATTGTGTGCGCAGCTTGCCAACTGATAGAAAACAGTACCTTACCACTTTCCTGACGTTTCCAAACACATGAATATTCGATTGGAAGCTGTTTTGGACAACTTTTCTTTCCTTCATTCTAAGGCCTTGGCAGACCTCCGTGCAACGTCCAGAAGACGATGGGAGATGTTTTCTGTGCTCCCGCAGGTTTTCCTTGCCAGACAGAGTGGAAAAGCTTTCTGCTAGGATGTAGACCACAAAAGACGCTAAAGACGAAGGTACGATGCTCTCCGGAGCTAAGCGCCGCTCCCGGGCTTCTTTCGGCAGAAGCGGCGCTAAGAGAGCACTGTGAGCGGTACAATCGTCTTTGCGCAAAGAAGCCGCTTCTTCGGCTCCGGGAGCCGGAGAGAGCGGCAGCATCGGAAAGGTGAAGAAGGAAGCTGTACAACACTGGGATTGTGTGCGCAGCTTGCCAACTGATAGAAAACAGTACCTTACCACTTTCCTGACGTTTCCAATCACATGAATATTCGATTGGAAGCTGTTTTGGACAACTTTTCTTTCCTTCATGCCAAACACTTGGCAGACCTCCGTGCAACGTCCAGAACACGATGGGAGATGTTTTCTGTGCTCCCGCAGGTTTTCCTTGCCAGACAGAGTGGAAAAGCTTTCTGCTAGGATGTAGACCACAAAAGACGCTAAAGACGAAGGTACGATGCTCTCCGGAGCTAAGCGCCGCTCCCGGGCTTCTTTCGGCAGAAGCGGCGCTAAGAGAGCACTGTGAGCGGTACAATGGTCTTTGCGCGAAGAAGCCGCTTCTTCGGCTCCGGGAGCCGGAGAGAGCGGCAGCATCGGAAAGGTGAAGAAGGAAGCTGTACAACACTGGGATTGTGTGCGCAGCTTGCCAACTGATAGAAAACAGTACCTTACCACTTTCCTGATGTTTCCAATCACATGAATATTCGATTGGAAGCTGTTTTGGACAACTTTTCTTTCCTTCATGCCAAACACTTGGCAGACCTCCGTGCAACGTCCAGAACACGATGGGAGATGTTTTCTGTGCTCCCGCAGGTTTTCCTTGCCAGACAGAGTGGAAAAGCTTTCTGCTAGGATGTAGACCACAAAAGACGCTAAAGACGAAAGTTCGATGCTCGCCGGAGCTAAGAGCCGCTCCCGGGCTTCTTTCGGCGGAAGTGGCGCTAAGAGAGCACTGTGAGCGGTACAATCGTCTTTGCGCGAAGAAGCCGCTTCTTCGGCTCCGGGAGCCGGAGAGAGCGGCAGCATTGGAAAGGTGAAGAAGGAAGCTGTACAACACTGGGATTGTGTGCGCAGCTTGCCAACTGATAGGAAACAGTACCTTACCACTTTCCTGACGTTTCCAAACACATGAATATTCGATTGGAAGCTGTTTTGGACAACTTTTCTTTCCTTCATGCCAAACACTTGGCAGACCTCCGTGCAACGTCCAGAAGACGATGGGAGATGTTTTCTGTGCTCCCGCAGGTTTTCCTTGCCAGACAGAGTGGAAAAGCTTTCTGCTAGGATGTAGACCACAAAAGACGCTAAAGACGAAGGTACGATGCTCTCCGGAGCTAAGCGCCGCTCCCGGGCTTCTTTCGGCAGAAGCGGCGCTAAGAGAGCACTGTGAGCGGTACAATGGTCTTTGCGCGAAGAAGCCGCTTCTTCGGCTCCGGGAGCCGGAGAGAGCGGCAGCATCGGAAAGGTGAAGAAGGAAGCTGTACAACACTGGGATTGTGTGCGCAGCTTGCCAACTGATAGAAAACAGTACCTTACCACTTTCCTGACGTTTCCAATCACATGAATATTCAATTGGAAGCTGTTTTGGACAACTTTTCTTTCCTTCATGCCAAACACTTGGCAGACCTCCGTGCAACGTCCAGAACACGATGGGAGATGTTTTCTGTGCTCCCGCAGGTTTTCCTTGCCAGACAGAGTGGAAAAGCTTTCTGCTAGGATGTAGACCACAAAAGACGCTAAAGACGAAGGTACGATGCTCTCCGGAGCTAAGCGCCGCTCCCGGGCTTCTTTCGGCAGAAGCGGCGCTAAGAGAGCACTGTGAGCGGTACAATCGTCTTTGCGCGAAGAAGCCGCTTCTTCGGCTCCGGGAGCCGGAGAGAGCGGCAGCATCGGAAAGGTGAAGAAGGAAGCTGTACAACACTGGGATTGTGTGCGCAGCTTGCCAACTGATAGAAAACAGTACCTTACCACTTTCCTGACGTTTCCAATCACATGAATATTCGATTGGAAGCTGTTTTGGACAACTTTTCTTTCCTTCATGCCAAACACTTGGCAGACCTCCGTGCAACGTCCAGAACACGATGGGAGATGTTTTCTGTGCTCCCGCAGGTTTTCCTTGCCAGACAGAGTGGAAAAGCTTTCTGCTAGGATGTAGACCACAAAAGACGCTAAAGACGAAGGTACGATGCTCTCCGGAGCTAAGCGCCGCTCCCGGGCTTCTTTCGGCAGAAGCGGCGCTAAGAGAGCACTGTGAGCGGTACAATCGTCTTTGCGCGAAGAAGCCGCTTCTTCGGCTCCGGGAGCCGGAGAGAGCGGCAGCATCGGAAAGGTGAAGAAGGAAGCTGTACAACACTGGGATTGTGTGCGCAGCTTGCCAACTGATAGAAAACAGTACCTTACCACTTTCCTGACGTTTCCAATCACATGAATATTCGATTGGAAGCTGTTTTGGACAACTTTTCTTTCCTTCATGCCAAACACTTGGCAGACCTCCGTGCAACGTCCAGAACACGATGGGAGATGTTTTCTGTGCTCCCGCAGGTTTTCCTTGCCAGACAGAGTGGAAAAGCTTTCTGCTAGGATGTAGACCACAAAAGACGCTAAAGACGAAGGTACGATGCTCTCCGGAGCTAAGCGCCGCTCCCGGGCTTCTTTCGGCAGAAGCGGCGCTAAGAGAGCACTGTGAGCAGTACAATGGTCTTTGCGCGAAGAAGCCGCTTCTTCGGCTCCGGGAGCCGGAGAGAGCGGCAGCATCGGAAAGGTGAAGAAGGAAGCTGTACAACACTGGGATTGTGTGCGCAGCTTGCCAACTGATAGAAAACAGTACCTTACCACTTTCCTGACATTTCCAATCACATGAATATTCGATTGGAAGCTGTTTTGGACAACTTTTCTTTCCTTCATGCCAAGCACTTGGCAGACCTCCGTGCAACGTCCAGAACACGATGGGAGATGTTTTCTGTGCTCCCGCAGGTTTTCCTTGCCAGACAGAGTGGAAAAGCTTTCTGCTAGGATGTAGACCACAAAAGACGCTAAAGACGAAGGTACGATGCTCTCCGGAGCTAAGCGCCGCTCCCGGGCTTCTTTCGGCAGAAGCGGCGCTGAGAGCACTGTGAGCGGTACAATGGTCTTTGCGCGAAGAAGCCGCTTCTTCGGCTCCGGGAGCCGGAGAGAGCGGCAGCATCGGAAAGGTGAAGAAGGAAGCTGTACAACACTGGGATTGTGTGCGCAGCTTGCCAACTGATAGAAAACAGTACCTTACCACTTTCCTGACGTTTCCAATCACATGAATATTCGATTGGAAGCTGTTTTGGACAACTTTTCTTTCCTTCATGCCAAACACTTGGCAGACCTCCGTGCAACGTCCAGAACACGATGGGAGATGTTTTCTGTGCTCCCGCAGGTTTTCCTTGCCAGACAGAGTGGAAAAGCTTTCTGCTAGGATGTAGACCAGAAAAGACGCTAAAGACGAAGGTACAATGCTCTCCGGAGCTAAGAGCCGCTCCCGGGCTTCTTTCGGCAGAAGCGGCGCTAAGAGAGCACTGTGAGCGGTACAATGGTCTTTGCGCGAAGAAGCCGCTTCTTCGGCTCCAGGAGCCGGAGAGAGCGGCAGCATCGGAAAGGTGAAGAAGGAAGCTGTACAACACTGGGATTGTGTGCGCAGCTTGCCAACTGATAGAAAACAGTACCTTACCACTTTCCTGACGTTTCCAATCACATGAATATTCGATTGGAAGCTGTTTTGGACAACTTTTCTTTCCTTCATGCCAAACACTTGGCAGACCTCCGTGCAACATCCAGAACACGATGGGAGATGTTTTCTGTGCTCCCGCAGGTTTTCCTTGCCAGACAGAGTGGAAAAGCTTTCTGCTAGGATGTAGACCACAAAAGACGCTAAAGACGAAGGTACGATGCTCTCCGGAGCTAAGAGCCGCTCCCGGGCTTCTTTCGGCAGAAGCGGCGCTAAGAGAGCACTGTGAGCGGTACAATCGTCTTTGCGCGAAGAAGCCGCTTCTTCGGCTCCGGGAGCCGGAGAGAGCGGCAGCATCGGAAAGGTGAAGAAGGAAGCTGTACAACACTGGGATTGTGTGCGCAGCTTGCCAACTGATAGAAAACAGTACCTTACCACTTTCCTGACGTTTCCAATCACATGAATATTCGATTGGAAGCTGTTTTGGACAACTTTTCTTTCCTTCATGCCAAACACTTGGCAGACCTCCGTGCAACGTCCAGAACACGATGGGAGATGTTTTCTGTGCTCCCGCAGGTTTTCCTTGCCAGACAGAGTGGAAAAGCTTTCTGCTAGGATGTAGACCACAAAAGACGCTAAAGACGAAGGTACGATGCTCTCCGGAGCTAAGCGCCGCTCCCGGGCTTCTTTCAGGAGAAGCGGCGCTAAGAGAGCACTGTGAGCGGTACAATCGTCTTTGCGCGAAGAAGCCGCTTCTTCGGCTCCGGGAGCCGGAGAGAGCGGCAGCATCGGAAAGGTGAAGAAGGAAGCTGTACAACACTGGGATTGTGTGCGCAGCTTGCCAACTGATAGAAAACAGTACCTTACCACTTTCCTGACGTTTCCAATCACATGAATATTCGATTGGAAGCTGTTTTGGACAACTTTTCTTTCCTTCATGCCAAGCACTTGGCAGACCTCCGTGCAACGTCCAGAACACGATGGGAGATGTTTTCTGTGCTCCCGCAGGTTTTCCTTGCCAGACAGAGTGGAAAAGCTTTCTGCTAGGATGTAGACCACAAAGGACGCTAAAGACGAAGGTACGATGCTCTCCGGAGCTAAGCGCCGCTCCCGGGCTTCTTTCGGCAGAAGCGGCGCTAAGAGAGCACTGTGAGCGGTACAATCGTCTTTGCGCGAAGAAGCCGCTTCTTCGGCTCCGGGAGCCGGAGAGAGCGGCAGCATCGGAAAGGTGAAGAAGGAAGCTGTACAACACTGGGATTGTGTGCGCAGCTTGCCAACTGATAGAAAACAGTACCTTACCACTTTCCTGACGTTTCCAATCACATGAATATTCGATTGGAAGCTGTTTTGGACAACTTTTCTTTCCTTCATGCCAAACACTTGGCAGACCTCCGTGCAACGTCCAGAACACGATGGGAGATGTTTTCTGTGCTCCCGCAGCTTTTCCTTGCCAGACAGAGTGGAAAAGCTTTCTGCTAGGATGTAGACCACAAAAGACGCTAAAGACGAAGGTACGATGCTCTCCGGAGCTAAGCGCCGCTCCCGGGCTTCTTTCGGCAGAAGCGGCGCTAAGAGAGCACTGTGAGCGGTACAATGGTCTTTGCGCGAAGAAGCCGCTTCTTCGGCTCCGGGAGCCGGAGAGAGCGGCAGCATCGGAAAGGTGAAGAAGGAAGCTGTACAACACTGGGATTGTGTGCGCAGCTTGCCAACTGATAGAAAACAGTACCTTACCACTTTCCTGACGTTTCCAATCACATGAATATTCGATTGGAAGCTGTTTTGGACAACTTTTCTTTCCTTCATGCCAAACACTTGGCAGACCTCCGTGCAACGTCCAGAACACGATGGGAGATGTTTTCTGTGCTCCCGCAGGTTTTCCTTGCCAGACAGAGTGGAAAAGCTTTCTGCTAGGATGTAGACCACAAAAGACGCTAAAGACGAAGGTACGATGCTCTCCGGAGCTAAGCGCCGCTCCCGGGCTTCTTTCGGCAGAAGCGGCGCAAAGAGAGCACTGTGAGCGGTACAATCGTCTTTGCGCAAAGAAGCCGCTTCTTCGGCTCCGGGAGCCGGAGAGAGCGGCAGCATCGGAAAGGTGAAGAAGGAAGCTGTACAACACTGGGATTGTGTGCGCAGCTTGCCAACTGATAGAAAACAGTACCTTACCACTTTCCTGACGTTTCCAATCACATGAATATGCCATTGGAAGCTGTTTTGGACATCTTTTCTTTCCTTCATGCCAAACACTTGGCAGACCTCCGTGCAACGTCCAGAACACGATGGGAGATGTTTTCTGTGCTCCCGCAGGTTTTCCTTGCCAGACAGAGTGGAAAAGCTTTCTGCTAGCATGTAGACCACAAAAGACGCTAAAGACGAAGGTACGATGCTCTCCGGAGCTAAGCGCCGCTCCCGGGCTTCTTTCGGCAGAAGCGGCGCTAAGAGAGCACTGTGAGCGGTACAATGGTCTTTGCGCGAAGAAGCCGCTTCTTCGGCTCCGGGAGCCGGAGAGAGCGGCAGCATCGGAAAGGTGAAGAAGGAAGCTGTACAACACTGGGATTGTGTGCGCAGCTTGCCAACTGATAGAAAACAGTACCTTACCACTTTCCTGACGTTTCCAATCACATGAATATTCGATTGGAAGCTGTTTTGGACAACTTTTCTTTCCTTCATGCCAAACACTTGGCAGACCTCCGTGCAACGTCCAGAACACGATGGGAGATGTTTTCTGTGCTCCCGCAGGTTTTCCTTGCCAGACAGAGTGGAAAAGCTTTCTGCTAGGATGTAGACCACAAAAGACGCTAAAGACGAAGGTACGATGCTCTCCGGAGCTAAGCGCCGCTCCCGGGCTTCTTTCGGCAGAAGCGGCGCTAAGAGAGCACTGTGAGCGGTACAATGGTCTTTGCGCGAAGAAGCCGCTTCTTCGGCTCCGGGAGCCGGAGAGAGCGGCAGCATCGGAAAGGTGAAGAAGGAAGCTGTACAACACTGGGATTGTGTGCGCAGCTTGCCAACTGATAGAAAACAGTACCTTACCACTTTCCTGACGTTTCCAATCACATGAATATTCGATTGGAAGCTGTTTTGGACAACTTTTCTTTCCTTCATGCCAAACACTTGGCAGACCTCCGTGCAACGTCCAGAACACGATGGGAGATGTTTTCTGTGCTCCCGCAGGTTATCCTTGCCAGACAGAGTGGAAAAGCTTTCTGCTAGGATGTAGACCACAAAAGACGCTAAAGACGAAAGTTCGATGCTCGCCGGAGCTAAGAGCCGCTCCCGGGCTTCTTTCGGCAGAAGCGGCGCTAAGAGAGCACTGTGAGCGGTACAATCGTCTTTGCGCGAAGAAGCCGCTTCTTCGGCTCCGGGAGCCGGAGAGAGCGGCAGCATCGGAAAGGTGAAGAAGGAAGCTGTACAACACTGGGATTGTGTGCGCAGCTTGCCAACTGATAGAAAACAGTACCTTACCACTTTCCTGACGTTTCCCATCACATGAATATTCGATTGGAAGCTGTTTTGGACAACTTTTCTTTCCTTCATGCCAAACACTTGGCAGACCTCCGTGCAACGTCCAGAACACGATGGGAGATGTTTTCTGTGCTCCCGCAGGTTTTCCTTGCCAGACAGAGTGGAAAAGCTTTCTGCTAGGATGTAGACCACAAAAGACGCTAAAGACGAAGGTACGATGCTCTCCGGAGCTAAGCGCCGCTCCCGGGCTTCTTTCGGCAGAAGCGGCGCTAAGAGAGCACTGTGAGCGGTACAATGGTCTTTGCGCGAAGAAGCCGCTTCTTCGGCTCCGGGAGCCGGAGAGAGCGGCAGCATCGGAAAGGTGAAGAAGGAAGCTGTACAACACTGGGATTGTGTGCGCAGCTTGCCAACTGATAGAAAACAGTACCTTACCACTTTCCTGACGTTTCCAATCACATGAATATTCGATTGGAAGCTGTTTTGGACAACTTTTCTTTCCTTCATGCCAAACACTTGGCAGACCTCCGTGCAACGTCCAGAACACGATGGGAGATGTTTTCTGTGCTCCCGCAGGTTTTCCTTGCCAGACAGAGTGGAAAAGCTTTCTGCTAGGATGTAGACCACAAAAGACGCTAAAGACGAAGGTACGATGCTCTCCGGAGCTAAGCGCCGCTCCCGGGCTTCTTTCGGCAGAAGCGGCGCTAAGAGAGCACTGTGAGCGGTACAATGGTCTTTGCGCGAAGAAGCCGCTTCTTCGGCTCCGGGAGCCGGAGAGAGCGGCAGCATCGGAAAGGTGAAGAAGGAAGCTGTACAACACTGGGATTGTGTGCGCAGCTTGCCAACTGATAGAAAACAGTACCTTACCACTTTCCTGACGTTTCCAATCACATGAATATTCGATTGGAAGCTGTTTTGGACAACTTTTCTTTCCTTCATGCCAAACACTTGGCAGACCTCCGTGCAACGTCCAGAACACGATGGGAGATGTTTTCTGTGCTCCCGCAGGTTTTCCTTGCCAGACAGAGTGGAAAAGCTTTCTGCTAGGATGTAGACCACAAAAGACGCTAAAGACGAAAGTTCGATGCTCGCCGGAGCTAAGAGCCGCTCCCGGGCTTCTTTCGGCAGAAGCGGCGCTAAGAGAGCACTGTGAGCGGTACAATCGTCTTTGCGCGAAGAAGCCGCTTCTTCGGCTCCGGGAGCCGGAGAGAGCGGCAGCATCGGAAAGGTGAAGAAGGAAGCTGTACAACACTGGGATTGTGTGCGCAGCTTGCCAACTGATAGAAAACAGTACCTTACCACTTTCCTGACGTTTCCAATCACATGAATATTCGATTGGAAGCTGTTTTGGACAACTTTTCTTTCCTTCATGCCAAACACTTGGCAGACCTCCGTGCAACGTCCAGAACACGATGGGAGATGTTTTCTGTGCTCCTGCAGGTTTTCCTTGCCAGACAGAGTGGAAAAGCTTTCTGCTAGGATGTAGACCACAAAAGACGCTAAAGACGAAGGTACGATGCTCTCCGGAGCTAAGCGCCGCTCCCGGGCTTCTTTCGGCAGAAGCGGCGCTAAGAGAGCACTGTGAGCGGTACAATCGTCTTTGCGCGAAGAAGCCGCTTCTTCGGCTCCGGGAGCCGGAGAGAGCGGCAGCATCGGAAAGGTGAAGAAGGAAGCTGTACAACACTGGGATTGTGTGCGCAGCTTGCCAACTGATAGAAAACAGTATCTTACCACTTTCCTGACGTTTCCAATCACATGAATATTCGATTGGAAGCTGTTTTGGACAACTTTTCTTTCCTTCATGCCAAACACTTGGCAGACCTCCGTGCAACGTCCAGAACACGATGGGAGATGTTTTCTGTGCTCCCGCAGGTTTTCCTTGCCAGACAGACTGGAAAAGCTTTCTGCTAGGATGTAGACCACAAAAGACGCTAAAGACGCAGGTACGATGTTCTCCGGAGCTAAGAGCCGCTCCCGGGCTTCTTTCGGCAGAAGCGGCGCTAAGAGAGCACTGTGAGCGGTACAATCGTCTTTGCGCGAAGAAGCCGCTTCTTCGGCTCCGGGAGCCGGAGAGAGCGGCAGCATCGGAAAGGTGAAGAAGGAAGCTGTACAACACTGGGATTGTGTGCGCAGCTTGCCAACTGATAGAAAACAGTACCTTACCACTTTCCTGAAGTTTCCAATCACATGAATATGCCATTGGAAGCTGTTTTGGACAACTTTTCTTTCCTTCATGCCAAACACTTGGCAGACCTCCGTGCAACGTCCAGAACACGATGGGAGATGTTTTCGGTGCTCCCGCAGGTTTTCCTTGCCAGACAGAGTGGAAAAGCTTTCTGCTAGCATGTAGACCACAAAAGACGCTAAAGACGAAGGTACGATGCTCTCCGGAGCTAAGCGCCGCTCCCGGGCTTCTTTCGGCAGAAGCGGCGCTAAGAGAGCACTGTGAGCGGTACAATGGTCTTTGCGCGAAGAAGCCGCTTCTTCGGCTGCGGGAGCCGGAGAGAGCGGCAGCATCGGAAAGGTGAAGAAGGAAGCTGTACAACACTGGGATTGTGTGCGCAGCTTGCCAACTGATAGAAAACAGTACCTTACCACTTTCCTGACGTTTCCAATCACATGAATATTCGATTGGAAGCTGTTTTGGACAACTTTTCTTTCCTTCATGCCAAACACTTGGCAGACCTCCGTGCAACGTCCAGAACACGATGGGAGATGTTTTCTGTGCTCCCGCAGGTTTTCCTTGCCAGACAGAGTGGAAAAGCTTTCTGCTAGCATGTAGACCACAAAAGACGCTAAAGACGAAGGTACGATGCTCTCCGGAGCTAAGCGCCGCTCCCGGGCTTCTTTCGGCAGAAGCGGCGCTAAGAGAGCACTGTGAGCGGTACAATGGTCTTTGCGCGAAGAAGCCGCTTCTTCGGCTCCGGGAGCCGGAGAGAGCGGCAGCATCGGAAAGGTGAAGAAGGAAGCTGTACAACACTGGGATTGTGTGCGCAGCTTGCCAACTGATAGAAAACAGTACCTTACCACTTTCCTGACGTTTCCAATCACATGAATATGCCATTGGAAGCTGTTTTGGACAACTTTTCTTTCCTTCATGCCAAACACTTGGCAGACCTCCGTGCAACGTCCAGAACACGATGGGAGATGTTTTCTGTGCTCCCGCAGGTTTTCCTTGCCAGACAGAGTGGAAAAGCTTTCTGCTAGGATGTAGACCACAAAAGACGCTAAAGACGAAGGTACGATGCTCTCCGGAGCTAAGCGCCGCTCCCGGGCTTCTTTCGGCAGAAGCGGCGCTAAGAGAGCACTGTGAGCGGTACAATGGTCTTTGCGCGAAGAAGCCGCTTCTTCGGCTCCGGGAGCCGGAGAGAGCGGCAGCATCGGAAAGGTGAAGAAGGAAGCTGTACAACACTGGGATTGTGTGCGCAGCTTGCCAACTGATAGAAAACAGTACCTTACCACTTTCCTGACGTTTCCAATCACATGAATATTCGATTGGAAGCTGTTTTGGACAACTTTTCTTTCCTTCATGCCAAACACTTGGCAGACCTCCGTGCAACGTCCAGAACACGATGGGAGATGTTTTCTGTGCTCCCGCAGGTTTCCCTTGACAGACAGAGTGGAAAAGCTTTCTGCTAGCATGTAGACCACAAAAGACGCTAAAGACGAAGGTACGATGCTCTCCGGAGCTAAGCGCCGCTCCCGGGCTTCTTTCGGCAGAAGCGGCGCTAAGAGAGCACTGTGAGCGGTACAATCGTCTTTGCGCGAAGAAGCCGCTTCTTCGGCTCCGGGAGCCGGAGAGAGCGGCAGCATCGGAAAGGTGAAGAAGGAAGCTGTACAACACTGGGATTGTGTGCGCAGCTTGCCAACTGATAGAAAACAGTACCTTACCACTTTCCTGACGTTTCCCATCACATGAATATTCGATTGGAAGCTGTTTTGGACAACTTTTCTTTCCTTCATGCCAAACACTTGGCAGACCTCCGTGCAACGTCCAGAAGACGATGGGAGATGTTTTCTGTGCTCCCGCAGGTTTTCCTTGCCAGACAGAGTGGAAAAGCTTTCTGCTAGGATGTAGACCACAAAAGACGCTAAAGACGAAGGTACGATGCTCTCCGGAGCTCAGCGCCGCTCCCGGGCTTCTTTCGGCAGAAGCGGCGCTAAGAGAGCACTGTGAGCGGTACAATGGTCTTTGCGCGAAGAAGCCGCTTCTTCGGCTCCGGGAGCCGGAGAGAGCGGCAGCATCGGAAAGGTGAAGAAGGAAGCTGTACAACACTGGGATTGTGTGCGCAGCTTGCCAACTGATAGAAAACAGTACCTTACCACTTTCCTGACGTTTCCAATCACATGAATATTCGATTGGAAGCTGTTTTGGACAACTTTTCTTTCCTTCATGCCAAACACTTGGCAGACCTCCGTGCAACGTCCAGAACACGATGGGAGATGTTTTCTGTGCTCCCGCAGGTTTTCCTTGCCAGACAGAGTGGAAAAGCTTTCTGCTAGCATGTAGACCACAAAAGACGCTAAAGACGAAGGTACGATGCTCTCCGGAGCTAAGCGCCGCTCCCAGGCTTCTTTTGGCAGAAGCGGCGCTAAGAGAGCACTGTGAGCGGTACAATGGTCTTTGCGCGAAGAAGCCGCTTCTTCGGCTCCGGGAGCCGGAGAGAGCGGCAGCATCGGAAAGGTGAAGAAGGAAGCTGTACAACACTGGGATTGTGTGCGCAGCTTGCCAACTGATAGAAAACAGTACCTTACCACTTTCCTGACGTTTCCAATCACATGAATATTCGATTGGAAGCTGTTTTGGACAACTTTTCTTTCCTTCATGCCAAACACTTGGCAGACCTCCGTGCAACGTCCAGAACACGATGGGAGATGTTTTCTGTGCTCCCGCAGGTTTTCCTTGCCAGACAGAGTGGAAAAGCTTTCTGCTAGGATGTAGACCACAAAAGACGCTAAAGACGAAGGTATGATGCTCTCCGGAGCTAAGCGCCGCTCCCGGGCTTCTTTCGGCAGAAGCGGCGCTAAGAGAGCACTGTGAGCGGTACAATGGTCTTTGCGCGAAGAAGCCGCTTCTTCGGCTCCGGGAGCCGGAGAGAGCGGCAGCATCGGAAAGGTGAAGAAGGAAGCTGTACAACACTGGGATTGTGTGCGCAGCTTGCCAACTGATAGAAAACAGTACCTTACCACTTTCCTGACGTTTCCAATCACATGAATATTCGATTGGAAGCTGTTTTGGACAACTTTTCTTTCCTTCATGCCAAACACTTGGCAGACCTCCGTGCAACGTCCAGAACACGATGGGAGATGTTTTCTGTGCTCCCGCAGGTTATCCTTGCCAGACAGAGTGGAAAAGCTTTCTGCTAGGATGTAGACCACAAAAGACGCTAAAGACGAAAGTTCGATGCTCGCCGGAGCTAAGAGCCGCTCCCGGGCTTCTTTCGGCAGAAGCGGCGCTAAGAGAGCACTGTGAGCGGTACAATCGTCTTTGCGCGAAGAAGCCGCTTCTTCGGCTCCGGGAGCCGGAGAGAGCGGCAGCATCGGAAAGGTGAAGAAGGAAGCTGTACAACACTGGGATTGTGTGCGCAGCTTGCCAACTGATAGAAAACAGTACCTTACCACTTTCCTGACGTTTCCAATCACATGAATATGCCATTGGAAGCTGTTTTGGACAACTTTTCTTTCCTTCATGCCAAACACTTGGCAGACCTCCGTGCAACGTCCAGAAGACGATGGGAGATGTTTTCTGTGCTCCCGCAGGTTTTCCTTGCCAGACAGAGTGGAAAAGCTTTCTGCTAGGATGTAGACCACAAAAGACGCTAAAGACGAAGGTACGATGCTCTCCGGAGCTAAGCGCCGCTCCCGGGCTTCTTTCGGCAGAAGCGGCGCTAAGAGAGCACTGTGAGCGGTACAATGGTCTTTGCGCGAAGAAGCCGCTTCTTCGGCTCCGGGAGCCGGAGAGAGCGGCAGCATCGGAAAGGTGAAGAAGGAAGCTGTACAACACTGGGATTGTGTGCGCAGCTTGCCAACTGATAGAAAACAGTACCTTACCACTTTCCTGACGTTTCCAATCACATGAATATTCGATTGGAAGCTGTTTTGGACAACTTTTCTTTCCTTCATGCCAAGCACTTGGCAGACCTCCGTGCAACGTCCAGAACACGATGGGAGATGTTTTCTGTGCTCCCGCAGGTTTTCCTTGCCAGACAGAGTGGAAAAGCTTTCTGCTAGGATGTAGACCACAAAAGACGCTAAAGACGAAGGTACGATGCTCTCCGGAGCTAAGCGCCGCTCCAAGGCTTCTTTCGGCAGAAGCGGCGCTAAGAGAGTACTGTGAGCGGTACAATGGTCTTTGCGCGAAGAAGCCGCTTCTTCGGCTCCGGGAGCCGGAGAGAGCGGCAGCATCGGAAAGGTGAAGAAGGAAGCTGTACAACACTGGGATTGTGTGCGCAGCTTGCCAACTGATAGAAAACAGTACCTTACCACTTTCCTGACGTTTCCAATCACATGAATATTCGATTGGAAGCTGTTTTGGACAACTTTTCTTTCCTTCATGCCAAGCACTTGGCAGACGTCCGTGCAACGTCCAGAAGACGATGGGAGATGTTTTCTGTGCTCCCGCAGGTTTTCCTTGCCAGACAGAGTGGAAAAGCTTTCTGCTAGGATGTAGACCACAAAAGACGCTAAAGACGAAGGTACGATGCTCTCCGGAGCTAAGCGCCGCTCCCGGGCTTCTTTCGGCAGAAGCGGCGCTAAGAGAGCACTGTGAGCGGTACAATCGTCTTTGCGCGAAGAAGCCGCTTCTTCGGCTCCGGGAGCCGGAGAGAGCGGCAGCATCGGAAAGGTGAAGAAGGAAGCTGTACAACACTGGGATTGTGTGCGCAGCTTGCCAACTGATAGAAAACAGTACCTTACCACTTTCCTGACGTTTCCAATCACATGAATATTCGATTGGAAGCTGTTTTGGACAACTTTTCTTTCCTTCATGCCAAACACTTGGCAGACCTCCGTGCAACGTCCAGAACACGATGGGAGATGTTTTCTGTGCTCCCGCAGGTTTTCCTTGCCAGACAGAGTGGAAAAGCTTTCTGCTAGGATGTAGACCACAAAAGACGCTAAAGACGAAGGTACGATGCTCTCCGGAGCTCAGCGCCGCTCCCGGGCTTCTTTCGGCAGAAGCGGCGCTAAGAGAGCACTGTGAGCGGTACAATCGTCTTTGCGCGAAGAAGCCGCTTCTTCGGCTCCGGGAGCCGGAGAGAGCGGCAGCATCGGAAAGGTGAAGAAGGAAGCTGTACAACACTGGGATTGTGTGCGCAGCTTGCCAACTGATAGAAAACAGTACCTTACCACTTTCCTGACGTTTCCAATCACATGAATATTCGATTGGAAGCTGTTTTGGACAACTTTTCTTTCCTTCATGCCAAACACTTGGCAGACCTCCGTGCAACGTCCAGAAGACGATGGGAGATGTTTTCTGTGCTCCCGCAGGTTTTCCTTGCCAGACAGAGTGGAAAAGCTTTCTGCTAGCATGTAGACCACAAAAGACGCTAAAGACGAAGGTACGATGCTCTCCGGAGCTAAGCGCCGCTCCCAGGCTTCTTTTGGCAGAAGCGGCGCTAAGAGAGCACTGTGAGCGGTACAATGGTCTTTGCGCGAAGAAGCCGCTTCTTCGGCTCCGGGAGCCGGAGAGAGCGGCAGCATCGGAAAGGTGAAGAAGGAAGCTGTACAACACTGGGATTGTGTGCGCAGCTTGCCAACTGATAGAAAACAGTACCTTACCACTTTCCTGACGTTTCCAATCACATGAATATTCGATTGGAAGCTGTTTTGGACAACTTTTCTTTCCTTCATGCCAAACACTTGGCAGACCTCCGTGCAACGTCCAGAACACGATGGGAGATGTTTTCTGTGCTCCCGCAGGTTTTCCTTGCCAGACAGAGTGGAAAAGCTTTCTGCTAGGATGTAGACCACAAAAGACGCTAAAGACGAAGGTACGATGCTCTCCGGAGCTAAGCGCCGCTCCCGGGCTTCTTTCGGCAGAAGCGGCGCTAAGAGAGCACTGTGAGCGGTACAATGGTCTTTGCGCGAAGAAGCCGCTTCATCGGCTGCGGGAGCCGGAGAGAGCGGCAGCATCGGAAAGGTGAAGAAGGAAGCTGTACAACACTGGGATTGTGTGCGCAGCTTGCCAACTGATAGAAAACAGTACCTTACCACTTTCCTGACGTTTCCAATCACATGAATATTCGATTGGAAGCTGTTTTGGACAACTTTTCTTTCCTTCATGCCAAACACTTGGCAGACCTCCGTGCAACGTCCAGAACACGATGGGAGATGTTTTCTGTGCTCCCGCAGGTTATCCTTGCCAGACAGAGTGGAAAAGCTTTCTGCTAGGATGTAGACCACAAAAGACGCTAAAGACGAAAGTTCGATGCTCGCCGGAGCTAAGAGCCGCTCCCGGGCTTCTTTCGGCAGAAGCGGCGCTAAGAGAGCACTGTGAGCGGTACAATGGTCTTTGCGCGAAGAAGCCGCTTCTTCGGCTCCGGGAGCCGGAGAGAGCGGCAGCATCGGAAAGGTGAAGAAGGAAGCTGTACAACACTGGGATTGTGTGCGCAGCTTGCCAACTGATAGAAAACAGTACCTTACCACTTTCCTGACGTTTCCAATCACATGAATATTCGATTGGAAGCTGTTTTGGACAACTTTTCTTTCCTTCATGCCAAACACTTGGCAGACCTCCGTGCAACGTCCAGAACACGATGGGAGATGTTTTCTGTGCTCCCGCAGGTTTTCCTTGCCAGACAGAGTGGAAAAGCTTTCTGCTAGGATGTAGACCACAAAAGACGCTAAAGACGAAGGTACGATGCTCTCCGGAGCTAAGCGCCGCTCCCGGGCTTCTTTCGGCAGAAGCGGCGCTAAGAGAGTACTGTGAGCGGTACAATGGTCTTTGCGCGAAGAAGCCGCTTCTTCGGCTCCGGGAGCCGGAGAGAGCGGCAGCATCGGAAAGGTGAAGAAGGAAGCTGTACAACACTGGGATTGTGTGCGCAGCTTGCCAACTGATAGAAAACAGTACCTTACCACTTTCCTGACGTTTCCAATCACATGAATATTCGATTGGAAGCTGTTTTGGACAACTTTTCTTTCCTTCATGCCAAACACTTGGCAGACCTCCGTGCAACGTCCAGAACACGATGGGAGATGTTTTCTGTGCTCCCGCAGGTTTTCCTTGCCAGACAGAGTGGAAAAGCTTTCTGCTAGGATGTAGACCACAAAAGACGCTAAAGACGAAAGTTCGATGCTCGCCGGAGCTAAGAGCCGCTCCCGGGCTTCTTTCGGCAGAAGCGGCGCTAAGAGAGCACTGTGAGCGGTACAATCGTCTTTGCGCGAAGAAGCCGCTTCTTCGGCTCCGGGAGCCGGAGAGAGCGGCAGCATCGGAAAGGTGAAGAAGGAAGCTGTACAACACTGGGATTGTGTGCGCAGCTTGCCAACTGATAGAAAACAGTACCTTACCACTTTCCTGACGTTTCCAATCACATGAATATTCGATTGGAAGCTGTTTTGGACAACTTTTCTTTCCTTCATGCCAAACACTTGGCAGACCTCCGTGCAACGTCCAGAAGACGATGGGAGATGTTTTCTGTGCTCCCGCAGGTTTTCCTTGCCAGACAGAGTGGAAAAGCTTTCTGCTAGCATGTAGACCACAAAAGACGCTAAAGACGAAGGTACGATGCTCTCCGGAGCTAAGCGCCGCTCCCGGGCTTCTTTCGGCAGAAGCGGCGCTAAGAGAGCACTGTGAGCGGTACAATGGTCTTTGCGCGAAGAAGCCGCTTCTTCGGCTCCGGGAGCCGGAGAGAGCGGCAGCATCGGAAAGGTGAAGAAGGAAGCTGTACAACACTGGGATTGTGTGCGCAGCTTGCCAACTGATAGAAAACAGTACCTTACCACTTTCCTGACGTTTCCAATCACATGAATATGCCATTGGAAGCTGTTTTGGACAACTTTTCTTTCCTTCATGCCAAACACTTGGCAGACCTCCGTGCAACGTCCAGAACACGATGGGAGATGTTTTCTGTGCTCCCGCAGGTTTTCCTTGCCAGACAGAGTGGAAAAGCTTTCTGCTAGGATGTAGACCACAAAAGACGCTAAAGACGAAAGTTCGATGCTCGCCGGAGCTAAGAGCCGCTCCCGGGCTTCTTTCGGCAGAAGCGGCGCTAAGAGAGCACTGTGAGCGGTACAATGGTCTTTGCGCGAAGAAGCCGCTTCTTCGGCTCCGGGAGCCGGAGAGAGCGGCAGCATCGGAAAGGTGAAGAAGGAAGCTGTACAACACTGGGATTGTGTGCGCAGCTTGCCAACTGATAGAAAACAGTACCTTACCACTTTCCTGACGTTTCCAATCACATGAATATTCGATTGGAAGCTGTTTTGGACAACTTTTCTTTCCTTCATGCCAAACACTTGGCAGACCTCCGTGCAACGTCCAGAAGACGATGGGAGATGTTTTCTGTGCTCGCGCAGGTTTTCCTTGCCAGACAGAGTGGAAAAGCTTTCTGCTAGGATGTAGACCACAAAAGACGCTAAAGACGAAGGTACGATGCTCTCCGGAGCTAAGCGCCGCTCCCGGGCTTCTTTCGGCAGAAGCGGCGCTAAGAGAGCACTGTGAGCGGTACAATGGTCTTTGCGCGAAGAAGCCGCTTCTTCGGCTCCGGGAGCCGGAGAGAGCGGCAGCATCGGAAAGGTGAAGAAGGAAGCTGTACAACACTGGGATTGTGTGCGCAGCTTGCCAACTGATAGAAAACAGTACCTTACCACTTTCCTGACGTTTCCAATCACATGAATATTCGATTGGAAGCTGTTTTGGACAACTTTTCTTTCCTTCATGCCAAACACTTGGCAGACCTCCGTGCAACGTCCAGAACACGATGGGAGATGTTTTCTGTGCTCCCGCAGGTTTTCCTTGCCAGACAGAGTGGAAAAGCTTTCTGCTAGGATGTAGACCACAAAAGACGCTAAAGACGAAGGTACGATGCTCTCCGGAGCTAAGAGCCGCTCCCGGGCTTCTTTCGGCAGAAGCGGCGCTGAGAGCACTGTGAGCGGTACAATGGTCTTTGCGCGAAGAAGCCGCTTCTTCGGCTCCGGGAGCCGGAGAGAGCGGCAGCATCGGAAAGGTGAAGAAGGAAGCTGTACAACACTGGGATTGTGTGCGCAGCTTGCCAACTGATAGAAAACAGTACCTTACCACTTTCCTGACGTTTCCAATCACATGAATATTCGATTGGAAGCTGTTTTGGACAACTTTTCTTTCCTTCATGCCAAACACTTGGCAGACCTCCGTGCAACGTCCAGAACACGATGGGAGATGTTTTCTGTGCTCCCGCAGGTTTTCCTTGCCAGACAGACTGGAAAAGCTTTCTGCTAGGATGTAGACCACAAAAGACGCTAAAGACGCAGGTACGATGCTCTCCGGAGCTAAGAGCCGCTGCCGGGCTTCTTTCGGCAGAAGCGGCGCTAAGAGAGCACTGTGAGCGGTACAATGGTCTTTGCGCGAAGAAGCCGCTTCTTCGGCTCCGGGAGCCGGAGAGAGCGGCAGCATCGGAAAGGTGAAGAAGGAAGCTGTACAACACTGGGATTGTGTGCGCAGCTTGCCAACTGATAGAAAACAGTACCTTACCACTTTCCTGACGTTTCCAATCACATGAATATGCCATTGGAAGCTGTTTTGGACAACATTTCTTTCCTTCATGCCAAACACTTGGCAGACCTCCGTGCAACGTCCAGAACACGATGGGAGATGTTTTCTGTGCTCCCGCAGGTTTTCCTTGCCAGACAGAGTGGAAAAGCTTTCTGCTAGGATGTAGACCACAAAAGACGCTAAAGACGAAGGTACGATGCTCTCCGGAGCTAAGAGCCGCTTCCGGGCTTCTTTCGGCAGAAGCGGCGCTAAGAGAGCACTGTGAGCGGTACAATCGTCTTTGCGCGAAGAAGCCGCTTCTTCGGCTCCGGGAGCCGGAGAGAGCGGCAGCATCGGAAAGGTGAAGAAGGAAGCTGTACAACACTGGGATTGTGTGCGCAGCTTGCCAACTGATAGAAAACAGTACCTTACCACTTTCCTGACGTTTCCAATCACATGAATATGCCATTGGAAGCTGTTTTGGACAACTTTTCTTTCCTTCATGCCAAACACTTGGCAGACCTCCGTGCAACGTCCAGAACACGATGGGAGATGTTTTCTGTGCTCCCGCAGGTTTTCCTTGCCAGACAGAGTGGAAAAGCTTTCTGCTAGGATGTAGACCACAAAAGACGCTAAAGACGAAGGTACGATGCTCTCCGGAGCTAAGCGCCGCTCCCGGGCTTCTTTCGGCAGAAGCGGCGCTAAGAGAGCACTGTGAGCGGTACAATCGTCTTTGCGCGAAGAAGCCGCTTCTTCGGCTCCGGGAGCCGGAGAGAGCGGCAGCATCGGAAAGGTGAAGAAGGAAGCTGTACAACACTGGGATTGTGTGCGCAGCTTGCCAACTGATAGAAAACAGTACCTTACCACTTTCCTGACGTTTCCAATCACATGAATATTCGATTGGAAGCTGTTTTGGACAACTTTTCTTTCCTTCATGCCAAACACTTGGCAGACCTCCGTGCAACGTCCAGAACACGATGGGAGATGTTTTCTGTGCTCCCGCAGGTTTTCCTTGCCAGACAGAGTGGAAAAGCTTTCTGCTAGGATGTAGACCACAAAAGACGCTAAAGACGAAGGTACGATGCTCTCTGGAGCTAAGAGCCGCTCCCGGGCTTCTTTCGGCAGAAGCGGCGCTAAGAGAGCACTGTGAGCGGTACAATGGTCTTTGCGCGAAGAAGCCGCTTCTTCGGCTCCGGGAGCCGGAGAGAGCGGCAGCATCGGAAAGGTGAAGAAGGAAGCTGTACAACACTGGGATTGTGTGCGCAGCTTGCCAACTGATAGAAAACAGTACCTTACCACTTTCCTGACGTTTCCAATCACATGAATATTCGATTGGAAGCTGTTTTGGACAACTTTTCTTTCCTTCATGCCAAACACTTGGCAGACCTCCGTGCAACGTCCAGAACACGATGGGAGATGTTTTCTGTGCTCCCGCAGGTTTTCCTTGCCAGACAGAGTGGAAAAGCTTTCTGCTAGGATGTAGACCACAAAAGACGCTAAAGACGCAGGTACGATGCTCTCCGGAGCTAAGAGCCGCTCCCGGGCTTCTTTCGGCAGAAGCGGCGCTAAGAGAGCACTGTGAGCGGTACAATCGTCTTTGCGCGAAGAAGCCGCTTCTTCGGCTCCAGGAGCCGGAGAGAGCGGCAGCATCGGAAAGGTGAAGAAGGAAGCTGTACAACACTGGGATTGTGTGCGCAGCTTGCCAACTGATAGAAAACAGTACCTTACCACTTTCCTGACGTTTCCAATCACATGAATATTCAATAAGAAGCTGTTTTGGACAACTTTTCTTTCCTTCATGCCAAACACTTGGCAGACCTCCGTGCAACGTCCAGAACACGATGGGAGATGTTTTCTGTGCTCCCGCAGGTTTTCCTTGCCAGACAGAGTGGAAAAGCTTTCTGCTAGGATGTAGACCACAAAAGACGCTAAAGACGAAGGTACGATGCTCTCCGGAGCTAAGCGCCGCTCCCGGGCTTCTTTCGGCAGAAGCGGCGCTAAGAGAGCACTGTGAGCGGTACAATGGTCTTTGCGCGAAGAAGCCGCTTCTTCGGCTCCGGGAGCCGGAGAGAGCGGCAGCATCGGAAAGGTGAAGAAGGAAGCTGTACAACACTGGGATTGTGTGCGCAGCTTGCCAACTGATAGAAAACAGTACCTTACCACTTTCCTGACGTTTCCAATCACATGAATATTCGATTGGAAGCTGTTTTGGACAACTTTTCTTTCCTTCATGCCAAACACTTGGCAGACCTCCGTGCAACGTCCAGAACACGATGGGAGATGTTTTCTGTGCTCCCACAGGTTTTCCTTGCCAGACAGAGTGGAAAAGCTTTCTGCTAGGATATAGACCACAAAAGACGCTAAAGACGAAGGTACGATGCTCTCGGGAGCTAAGAGCCGCTCCCGGGCTTCTTTCGGCAGAAGCGGCGCTAAGAGAGCACTGTGAGCGGTACAATGGTCTTTGCGCGAAGAAGCCGCTTCTTCGGCTCCGGGAGCCGGAGAGAGCGGCAGCATCGGAAAGGTGAAGAAGGAAGCTGTACAACACTGGGATTGTGTGCGCAGCTTGCCAACTGATAGAAAACAGTACCTTACCACTTTCCTGACGTTTCCAATCACATGAATATTCGATTGGAAGCTGTTTTGGACAACTTTTCTTTGCTTCCTTCCAAACACTTGGCAGACCTCCGTGCAACGTCCAGAACACGATGGGAGATGTTTTCTGTGCTCCCGCAGGTTTTCCTTGCCAGACAGAGTGGAAAAGCTTTTTGCTAGGATGTAGACCACAAAAGACGCTAAAGACGAAGGTACGATGCTCTCCGGAGCTAAGAGCCGCTCCCGGGCTTCTTTCGGCAGAAGCGGCGCTAAGAGAGCACTGTGAGCGGTACAATCGTCTTTGCGCGAAGAAGCCGCTTCTTCGGCTCCGGGAGCCGGAGAGAGCGGCAGCATCGGAAAGGTGAAGAAGGAAGCTGTACAACACTGGGATTGTGTGCGCAGCTTGCCAACTGATAGAAAACAGTACCTTACCACTTTCCTGACGTTTCCAATCACATGAATATGCCATTGGAAGCTGTTTTGGACAACTTTTCTTTCCTTCATGCCAAACACTTGGCAGACCTCCGTGCAACGTCCAGAACACGATGGGAGATGTTTTCTGTGCTCCCGCAGGTTTTCCTTGCCAGACAGAGTGGAAAAGCTTTCTGCTAGGATGTAGACCACAAAAGACGCTAAAGACGAAGGTACGATGCTCTCCGGAGCTAAGCGCCGCTCCCGGGCTTCTTTCGGCAGAAGCGGCGCTAAGAGAGCACTGTGAGCGGTACAATGGTCTTTGCGCGAAGAAGCCGCTTCTTCGGCTCCGGGAGCCGGAGAGAGCGGCAGCATCGGAAAGGTGAAGAAGGAAGCTGTACAACACTGGGATTGTGTGCGCAGCTTGCCAACTGATAGAAAACAGTACCTTACCACTTTCCTGACGTTTCCAATCACATGAATATTCGATTGGAAGCTGTTTTGGACAACTTTTCTTTCCTTCATGCCAAACACTTGGCAGACCTCCGTGCAACGTCCAGAACACGATGGGAGATGTTTTCTGTGCTCCCGCAGGTTTTCCTTGCCAGACAGAGTGGAAAAGCTTTCTGCTAGGATGTAGACCACAAAAGACGCTAAAGACGAAGGTACGATGCTCTCCGGAGCTAAGAGCCGCTCCCGGGCTTCTTTCGGCAGAAGCGGCGCTAAGAGAGCACTGTGAGCGGTACAATGGTCTTTGCGCGAAGAAGCCGCTTCTTCGGCTCCGGGAGCCGGAGAGAGCGGCAGCATCGGAAAGGTGAAGAAGGAAGCTGTACAACACTGGGATTGTGTGCGCAGCTTGCCAACTGATAGAAAACAGTACCTTACCACTTTCCTGACGTTTCCAATCACATGAATATTCGATTGGAAGCTGTTTTGGACAACTTTTCTTTCCTTCATGCCAAACACTTGGCAGACCTCCGTGCAACGTCCAGAACACGATGGGAGATGTTTTCTGTGCTCCCGCAGGTTTTCCTTGCCAGACAGAGTGGAAAAGCTTTCTGCTAGCATGTAGACCACAAAAGACGCTAAAGACGAAGGTACGATGCTCTCCGGAGCTAAGAGCCGCTCCCGGGCTTCTTTCGGCAGAAGCGGCGCTAAGAGAGCACTGTGAGCGGTACAATGGTCTTTGCGCGAAGAAGCCGCTTCTTCGGCTCCGGGAGCCGGAGAGAGCGGCAGCATCGGAAAGGTGAAGAAGGAAGCTGTACAACACTGGGATTGTGTGCGCAGCTTGCCAACTGATAGAAAACAGTACCTTACCACTTTCCTGACGTTTCCAATCACATGAATATTCGATTGGAAGCTGTTTTGGACAACTTTTCTTTCCTTCATGCCAAGCACTTGGCAGACCTCCGTGCAACGTCCAGAACACGATGGGAGATGTTTTCTGTGCTCCCGCAGGTTTTCCTTGCCAGACAGAGTGGAAAAGCTTTCTGCTAGCATGTAGACCACAAAAGACGCTAAAGACGAAGGTACGATGCTCTCCGGAGCTAAGCGCCGCTCCCTGGCTTCTTTCGGCAGAAGCGGCGCTAAGAGAGCACTGTGAGCGGTACAATGGTCTTTGCGCGAAGAAGCCGCTTCTTCGGCTCCGGGAGCCGGAGAGAGCGGCAGCATCGGAAAGGTGAAGAAGGAAGCTGTACAACACTGGGATTGTGTGCGCAGCTTGCCAACTGATAGAAAACAGTACCTTACCACTTTCCTGACGTTTCCAATCACATGAATATGCCATTGGAAGCTGTTTTGGACAACTTTTCTTTCCTTCATGCCAAACACTTGGCAGACCTCCGTGCAACATCCAGAACACGATGGGAGATGTTTTCTGTGCTCCCGCAGGTTTTCCTTGCCAGACAGAGTGAAAAAGCTTTCTGCTAGGATGTAGACCACAAAAGACGCTAAAGACGAAGGTACGATGCTCTCCGGAGCTAAGAGCCGCTCCCGGGCTTCTTTCGGCAGAAGCGGCGCTAAGAGAGCACTGTGAGCGGTACAATGGTCTTTGCGCGAAGAAGCCGCTTCTTCGGCTCCGGGAGCCGGAGAGAGCGGCAGCATCAGAAAGGTGAAGAAGGAAGCTGTACAACACTGGGATTGTGTGCGCAGCTTGCCAACTGATAGAAAACAGTACCATACCACTTTCCTGACGTTTCCAATCACATGAATATTCGATTGGAAGCTGTTTTGGACAACTTTTCTTTCCTTCATGCCAAACACTTGGCAGACCTCCGTGCAACGTCCAGAACACGATGGGAGATGTTTTCTGTGCTCCCGCAGGTTTTCCTTGCCAGACAGAGTGGAAAAGCTTTCTGCTAGGATGTAGACCACAAAAGACGCTAAAGACGAAGGTACGATGCTCTCCGGAGCTAAGCGCCGCTCCCGGGCTTCTTTCGGCAGAAGCGGCGCTAAGAGAGCACTGTGAGCGGTACAATCGTCTTTGCGCGAAGAAGCCGCTTCTTCGGCTCCGGGAGCCGGAGAGAGCGGCAGCATCGGAAAGGTGAAGAAGGAAGCTGTACAACACTGGGATTGTGTGCGCAGCTTGCCAACTGATAGAAAACAGTACCTTACCACTTTCCTGATGTTTCCAATCACATGAATATTCGATTGGAAGCTGTTTTGGACAACTTTTCTTTCCTTCATGCCAAACACTTGGCAGACCTCCGTGCAACGTCCAGAACACGATGGGAGATGTTTTCTGTGCTCCCGCAGGTTTTCCTTGCCAGACAGAGTGGAAAAGCTTTCTGCTAGGATGTAGACCACAAAAGACGCTAAAGACGAAGGTACGATGCTCTCCGGAGCTAAGCGCCGCTCCCGGGCTTCTTTCGGCAGAAGCGGCGCTAAGAGAGCACTGTGAGCGGTACAATCGTCTTTGCGCGAAGAAGCCGCTTCTTCGGCTCCGGGAGCCGGAGAGAGCGGCAGCATCGGAAAGGTGAAGAAGGAAGCTGTACAACACTGGGATTGCGTGCGCAGCTTGCCAACTGATAGAAAAGAGTACCTTACCACTTTCCTGACGTTTCCAATCACATGAATATTCGATTGGAAGCTGTTTTGGACAACTTTTCTTTCCTTCATGCCAAACACTTGGCAGACCTCCGTGCAACGTCCAGAACACGATGGGAGATGTTTTCTGTGCTCCCGCAGGTTTTCCTTGCCAGACAGAGTGGAAAAGCTTTCTGCTAGGATGTAGACCACAAAAGACGCTAAAGACGAAGGTACGATGCTCTCCGGAGCTAAGCGCCGCTCCCGGGCTTCTTTCGGCAGAAGCGGCGCTAAGAGAGCACTGTGAGCGGTACAATCGTCTTTGCGCGAAGAAGCCGCTTCTTCGGCTCCGGGAGCCGGAGAGAGCGGCAGCATCGGAAAGGTGAAGAAGGAAGCTGTACAACACTGGGATTGTGTGCACAGCTTGCCAACTGATAGAAAACAGTACCTTACCACTTTCCTGACGTTTCCAATCACATGAATATTCGATTGGAAGCTGTTTTGGACAACTTTTCTTTCCTTCATGCCAAACACTTGGCAGACCTCCGTGCAACGTCCAGAACACGATGGGAGATGTTTTCTGTGCTCCCGCAGGTTATCCTTGCCAGACAGAGTGGAAAAGCTTTCTGCTAGGATGTAGACCACAAAAGACGCTAAAGACGAAGGTACGATGCTCTCCGGAGCTAAGCGCCGCTCCCGGGCTTCTTTCGGCAGAAGCGGCGCTAAGAGAGCACTGTGAGCGGTACAATGGTCTTTGCGCGAAGAAGCCGCTTCTTCGGCTCCGGGAGCCGGAGAGAGCGGCAGCATCGGAAAGGTGAAGAAGGAAGCTGTACAACACTGGGATTGTGTGCGCAGCTTGCCAACTGATAGAAAACAGTACCTTACCACTTTCCTGACGTTTCCAATCACATGAATATTCGATTGGAAGCTGTTTTGGACAACTTTTCTTTCCTTCATGCCAAACACTTGGCAGACCTCCGTGCAACGTCCAGAACACGATGGGAGATGTTTTCTGTGCTCCCGCAGGTTTTCCTTGCCAGACAGAGTGGAAAAGCTTTCTCCTAGCATGTAGACCACAAAAGACGCTAAAGACGAAGGTACGATGCTCTCCGGAGCTAAGCGCCGCTCCCGGGCTTCTTTCGGCAGAAGCGGCGCTAAGAGAGCACTGTGAGCGGTACAATGGTCTTTGCGCGAAGAAGCCGCTTCTTCGGCTCCGGGAGCCGGAGAGAGCGGCAGCATCGGAAAGGTGAAGAAGGAAGCTGTACAACACTGGGATTGTGTGCGCAGCTTGCCAACTGATAGAAAACAGTACCTTACCACTTTCCTGACGTTTCCAATCACATGAATATTCGATTGGAAGCTGTTTTGGACAACTTTTCTTTCCTTCATGCCAAACACTTGGCAGACCTCCGTGCAACGTCCAGAACACGATGGGAGATGTTTTCTGTGCTCCCGCAGGTTTTCCTTGCCAGACAGAGTGGAAAAGCTTTCTGCTAGGATGTAGACCACAAAAGACGCTAAAGACGAAGGTACGATGCTCTCCGGAGCTAAGCGCCGCTCCCGGGCTTCTTTCGGCAGAAGCGGCGCTAAGAGAGCACTGTGAGCGGTACAATCGTCTTTGCGCGAAGAAGCCGCTTCTTCGGCTCCGGGAGCCGGAGAGAGCGGCAGCATCGGAAAGGTGAAGAAGGAAGCTGTACAACACTGGGATTGTGTGCGCAGCTTGCCAACTGATAGAAAACAGTACCTTACCACTTTCCTGACGTTTCCAATCACATGAATATTCGATTGGAAGCTGTTTTGGACAACTTTTCTTTCCTTCATGCCAAACACTTGGCAGACCTCCGTGCAACGTCCAGAACACGATGGGAGATGTTTTCTGTGCTCCCGCAGGTTTTCCTTGCCAGACAGAGTGGAAAAGCTTTCTGCTAGGATGTAGACCACAAAAGACGCTAAAGACGAAGGTACGATGCTCTCCGGAGCTAAGCGCCACTCCCGGGCTTCTTTCGGCAGAAGCGGCGCTAAGAGAGCACTGTGAGCGGTACAATCGTCTTTGCGCGAAGAAGCCGCTTCTTCGGCTCCGGGAGCCGGAGAGAGCGGCAGCATCGGAAAGGTGAAGAAGGAAGCTGTACAACACTGGGATTGTGTGCGCAGCTTGCCAACTGATAGAAAACAGTACCTTACCACTTTCCTGACGTTTCCAATCACATGAATATGCCATTGGAAGCTGTTTTGGACAACTTTTCTTTCCTTCATGCCAAACACTTGGCAGACCTCCGTGCAACGTCCAGAACACGATGGGAGATGTTTTCTGTGCTCCCGCAGGTTTTCCTTGCCAGACAGAGTGGAAAAGCTTTCTGCTAGCATGTAGACCACAAAAGACGCTAAAGACGAAGGTACGATGCTCTCCGGAGCTAAGCGCCGCTCCCGGGCTTCTTTCGGCAGAAGCGGCGCTAAGAGAGCACTGTGAGCGGTACAATGGTCTTTGCGTGAAGAAGCCGCTTCTTCGGCTCCGGGAGCCGGAGAGAGCGGCAGCATCGGAAAGGTGAAGAAGGAAGCTGTACAACACTGGGATTGTGTGCGCAGCTTGCCAACTGATAGAAAACAGTATCTTACCACTTTCCTGACGTTTCCAATCACATGAATATTCGATTGGAAGCTGTTTTGAACAACTTTTCTTTCCTTCATGCCAAACACTTGGCAGACCTCCGTGCAACGTCCAGAACACGATGGGAGATGTTTTCTGTGCTCCCGCAGGTTTTCCTTGCCAGACAGAGTGGAAAAGCTTTCTGCTAGGATGTAGACCACAAAAGACGCTAAAGACGAAGGTACGATGCTCTCCGGAGCTAAGCGCCGCTCCCGGGCTTCTTTCGGCAGAAGCGGCGCTAAGAGAGTACTGTGAGCGGTACAATGGTCTTTGCGCGAAGAAGCCGCTTCTTCGGCTCCGGGAGCCGGAGAGAGCGGCAGCATCGGAAAGGTGAAGAAGGAAGCTGTACAACACTGGGATTGTGTGCGCAGCTTGCCAACTGATAGAAAACAGTACCTTACCACTTTCCTGACGTTTCCAATCACATGAATATTCGATTGGAAGCTGTTTTGGACAACTATTCTTTCCTTCATGCCAAACACTTGGCAGACCTCCGTGCAACGTCCACAACACGATGGGAGATGTTTTCTGTGCTCCCGCAGGTTTTCCTTGCCAGACAGAGTGGAAAAGCTTTCTGCTAGGATGTAGACCACAAAAGACGCTAAAGACGAAGGTACGATGCTCTCCGGAGCTAAGCGCCGCTCCCGGGCTTCTTTCGGCAGAAGCGGCGCTAAGAGAGCACTGTGAGCGGTACAATCGTCTTTGCGCGAAGAAGCCGCTTCTTCGGCTCCGGGAGCCGGAGAGAGCGGCAGCATCGGAAAGGTGAAGAAGGAAGCTGTACAACACTGGGATTGTGTGCGCAGCTTGCCAACTGATAGAAAACAGTACCTTACCACTTTCCTGACGTTTCCAATCACATGAATATTCAATAAGAAGCTGTTTTGGACAACTTTTCTTTCCTTCATGCCAAACACTTGGCAGACCTCCGTGCAACGTCCAGAACACGATGGGAGATGTTTTCTGTGCTCCCGCAGGTTTTCCTTGCCAGACAGAGTGGAAAAGCTTTCTGCTAGGATGTAGACCACAAAAGACGCTAAAGACGAAGGTACGATGCTCTCCGGAGCTAAGCGCCGCTCCCGGGCTTCTTTCGGCAGAAGCGGCGCTAAGAGAGCACTGTGAGCGGTACAATGGTCTTTGCGCGAAGAAGCCGCTTCTTCGGCTCCGGGAGCCGGAGAGAGCGGCAGCATCGGAAAGGTGAAGAAGGAAGCTGTACAACACTGGGATTGTGTGCGCAGCTTGCCAACTGATAGAAAACAGTACCTTACCACTTTCCTGACGTTTCCAATCACATGAATATTCGATTGGAAGCTGTTTTGGACAACTTTTCTTTCCTTCATGCCAAACACTTGGCAGACCTCCGTGCAACGTCCAGAACACGATGGGAGATGTTTTCTGTGCTCCCACAGGTTTTCCTTGCCAGACAGAGTGGAAAAGCTTTCTGCTAGGATATAGACCACAAAAGACGCTAAAGACGAAGGTACGATGCTCTCGGGAGCTAAGAGCCGCTCCCGGGCTTCTTTCGGCAGAAGCGGCGCTAAGAGAGCACTGTGAGCGGTACAATGGTCTTTGCGCGAAGAAGCCGCTTCTTCGGCTCCGGGAGCCGGAGAGAGCGGCAGCATCGGAAAGGTGAAGAAGGAAGCTGTACAACACTGGGATTGTGTGCGCAGCTTGCCAACTGATAGAAAACAGTACCTTACCACTTTCCTGACGTTTCCAATCACATGAATATTCGATTGGAAGCTGTTTTGGACAACTTTTCTTTGCTTCCTTCCAAACACTTGGCAGACCTCCGTGCAACGTCCAGAACACGATGGGAGATGTTTTCTGTGCTCCCGCAGGTTTTCCTTGCCAGACAGAGTGGAAAAGCTTTTTGCTAGGATGTAGACCACAAAAGACGCTAAAGACGAAGGTACGATGCTCTCCGGAGCTAAGAGCCGCTGCCGGGCTTCTTTCGGCAGAAGCGGCGCTAAGAGAGCACTGTGAGCGGTACAATCGTCTTTGCGCGAAGAAGCCGCTTCTTCGGCTCCGGGAGCCGGAGAGAGCGGCAGCATCGGAAAGGTGAAGAAGGAAGCTGTACAACACTGGGATTGTGTGCGCAGCTTGCCAACTGATAGAAAACAGTACCTTACCACTTTCCTGACGTTTCCAATCACATGAATATGCCATTGGAAGCTGTTTTGGACAACTTTTCTTTCCTTCATGCCAAACACTTGGCAGACCTCCGTGCAACGTCCAGAACACGATGGGAGATGTTTTCTGTGCTCCCGCAGGTTTTCCTTGCCAGACAGAGTGGAAAAGCTTTCTGCTAGGATGTAGACCACAAAAGACGCTAAAGACGAAGGTACGATGCTCTCCGGAGCTAAGCGCCGCTCCCGGGCTTCTTTCGGCAGAAGCGGCGCTAAGAGAGCACTGTGAGCGGTACAATGGTCTTTGCGCGAAGAAGCCGCTTCTTCGGCTCCGGGAGCCGGAGAGAGCGGCAGCATCGGAAAGGTGAAGAAGGAAGCTGTACAACACTGGGATTGTGTGCGCAGCTTGCCAACTGATAGAAAACAGTACCTTACCACTTTCCTGACGTTTCCAATCACATGAATATTCGATTGGAAGCTGTTTTGGACAACTTTTCTTTCCTTCATGCCAAACACTTGGCAGACCTCCGTGCAACGTCCAGAACACGATGGGAGATGTTTTCTGTGCTCCCGCAGGTTTTCCTTGCCAGACAGAGTGGAAAAGCTTTCTGCTAGGATGTAGACCACAAAAGACGCTAAAGACGAAGGTACGATGCTCTCCGGAGCTAAGAGCCGCTCCCGGGCTTCTTTCGGCAGAAGCGGCGCTAAGAGAGCACTGTGAGCGGTACAATGGTCTTTGCGCGAAGAAGCCGCTTCTTCGGCTCCGGGAGCCGGAGAGAGCGGCAGCATCGGAAAGGTGAAGAAGGAAGCTGTACAACACTGGGATTGTGTGCGCAGCTTGCCAACTGATAGAAAACAGTACCTTACCACTTTCCTGACGTTTCCAATCACATGAATATTCGATTGGAAGCTGTTTTGGACAACTTTTCTTTCCTTCATGCCAAACACTTGGCAGACCTCCGTGCAACGTCCAGAACACGATGGGAGATGTTTTCTGTGCTCCCGCAGGTTTTCCTTGCCAGACAGAGTGGAAAAGCTTTCTGCTAGCATGTAGACCACAAAAGACGCTAAAGACGAAGGTACGATGCTCTCCGGAGCTAAGAGCCGCTCCCGGGCTTCTTTCGGCAGAAGCGGCGCTAAGAGAGCACTGTGAGCGGTACAATGGTCTTTGCGCGAAGAAGCCGCTTCTTCGGCTCCGGGAGCCGGAGAGAGCGGCAGCATCGGAAAGGTGAAGAAGGAAGCTGTACAACACTGGGATTGTGTGCGCAGCTTGCCAACTGATAGAAAACAGTACCTTACCACTTTCCTGACGTTTCCAATCACATGAATATTCGATTGGAAGCTGTTTTGGACAACTTTTCTTTCCTTCATGCCAAGCACTTGGCAGACCTCCGTGCAACGTCCAGAACACGATGGGAGATGTTTTCTGTGCTCCCGCAGGTTTTCCTTGCCAGACAGAGTGGAAAAGCTTTCTGCTAGCATGTAGACCACAAAAGACGCTAAAGACGAAGGTACGATGCTCTCCGGAGCTAAGCGCCGCTCCCTGGCTTCTTTCGGCAGAAGCGGCGCTAAGAGAGCACTGTGAGCGGTACAATGGTCTTTGCGCGAAGAAGCCGCTTCTTCGGCTCCGGGAGCCGGAGAGAGCGGCAGCATCGGAAAGGTGAAGAAGGAAGCTGTACAACACTGGGATTGTGTGCGCAGCTTGCCAACTGATAGAAAACAGTACCTTACCACTTTCCTGACGTTTCCAATCACATGAATATGCCATTGGAAGCTGTTTTGGACAACTTTTCTTTCCTTCATGCCAAACACTTGGCAGACCTCCGTGCAACATCCAGAACACGATGGGAGATGTTTTCTGTGCTCCCGCAGGTTTTCCTTGCCAGACAGAGTGAAAAAGCTTTCTGCTAGGATGTAGACCACAAAAGACGCTAAAGACGAAGGTACGATGCTCTCCGGAGCTAAGAGCCGCTCCCGGGCTTCTTTCGGCAGAAGCGGCGCTAAGAGAGCACTGTGAGCGGTACAATGGTCTTTGCGCGAAGAAGCCGCTTCTTCGGCTCCGGGAGCCGGAGAGAGCGGCAGCATCAGAAAGGTGAAGAAGGAAGCTGTACAACACTGGGATTGTGTGCGCAGCTTGCCAACTGATAGAAAACAGTACCATACCACTTTCCTGACGTTTCCAATCACATGAATATTCGATTGGAAGCTGTTTTGGACAACTTTTCTTTCCTTCATGCCAAACACTTGGCAGACCTCCGTGCAACGTCCAGAACACGATGGGAGATGTTTTCTGTGCTCCCGCAGGTTTTCCTTGCCAGACAGAGTGGAAAAGCTTTCTGCTAGGATGTAGACCACAAAAGACGCTAAAGACGAAGGTACGATGCTCTCCGGAGCTAAGCGCCGCTCCCGGGCTTCTTTCGGCAGAAGCGGCGCTAAGAGAGCACTGTGAGCGGTACAATCGTCTTTGCGCGAAGAAGCCGCTTCTTCGGCTCCGGGAGCCGGAGAGAGCGGCAGCATCGGAAAGGTGAAGAAGGAAGCTGTACAACACTGGGATTGTGTGCGCAGCTTGCCAACTGATAGAAAACAGTACCTTACCACTTTCCTGATGTTTCCAATCACATGAATATTCGATTGGAAGCTGTTTTGGACAACTTTTCTTTCCTTCATGCCAAACACTTGGCAGACCTCCGTGCAACGTCCAGAACACGATGGGAGATGTTTTCTGTGCTCCCGCAGGTTTTCCTTGCCAGACAGAGTGGAAAAGCTTTCTGCTAGGATGTAGACCACAAAAGACGCTAAAGACGAAGGTACGATGCTCTCCGGAGCTAAGCGCCGCTCCCGGGCTTCTTTCGGCAGAAGCGGCGCTAAGAGAGCACTGTGAGCGGTACAATGGTCTTTGCGCGAAGAAGCCGCTTCTTCGGCTCCGGGAGCCGGAGAGAGCGGCAGCATCGGAAAGGTGAAGAAGGAAGCTGTACAACACTGGGATTGCGTGCGCAGCTTGCCAACTGATAGAAAAGAGTACCTTACCACTTTCCTGACGTTTCCAATCACATGAATATTCGATTGGAAGCTGTTTTGGACAACTTTTCTTTCCTTCATGCCAAACACTTGGCAGACCTCCGTGCAACGTCCAGAACACGATGGGAGATGTTTTCTGTGCTCCCGCAGGTTTTCCTTGCCAGACAGAGTGGAAAAGCTTTCTGCTAGGATGTAGACCACAAAAGACGCTAAAGACGAAGGTACGATGCTCTCCGGAGCTAAGCGCCGCTCCCGGGCTTCTTTCGGCAGAAGCGGCGCTAAGAGAGCACTGTGAGCGGTACAATCGTCTTTGCGCGAAGAAGCCGCTTCTTCGGCTCCGGGAGCCGGAGAGAGCGGCAGCATCGGAAAGGTGAAGAAGGAAGCTGTACAACACTGGGATTGTGTGCACAGCTTGCCAACTGATAGAAAACAGTACCTTACCACTTTCCTGACGTTTCCAATCACATGAATATTCGATTGGAAGCTGTTTTGGACAACTTTTCTTTCCTTCATGCCAAACACTTGGCAGACCTCCGTGCAACGTCCAGAACACGATGGGAGATGTTTTCTGTGCTCCCGCAGGTTATCCTTGCCAGACAGAGTGGAAAAGCTTTCTGCTAGGATGTAGACCACAAAAGACGCTAAAGACGAAGGTACGATGCTCTCCGGAGCTAAGCGCCGCTCCCGGGCTTCTTTCGGCAGAAGCGGCGCTAAGAGAGCACTGTGAGCGGTACAATGGTCTTTGCGCGAAGAAGCCGCTTCTTCGGCTCCGGGAGCCGGAGAGAGCGGCAGCATCGGAAAGGTGAAGAAGGAAGCTGTACAACACTGGGATTGTGTGCGCAGCTTGCCAACTGATAGAAAACAGTACCTTACCACTTTCCTGACGTTTCCAATCACATGAATATTCGATTGGAAGCTGTTTTGGACAACTTTTCTTTCCTTCATGCCAAACACTTGGCAGACCTCCGTGCAACGTCCAGAACACGATGGGAGATGTTTTCTGTGCTCCCGCAGGTTTTCCTTGCCAGACAGAGTGGAAAAGCTTTCTCCTAGCATGTAGACCACAAAAGACGCTAAAGACGAAGGTACGATGCTCTCCGGAGCTAAGCGCCGCTCCCGGGCTTCTTTCGGCAGAAGCGGCGCTAAGAGAGCACTGTGAGCGGTACAATGGTCTTTGCGCGAAGAAGCCGCTTCTTCGGCTCCGGGAGCCGGAGAGAGCGGCAGCATCGGAAAGGTGAAGAAGGAAGCTGTACAACACTGGGATTGTGTGCGCAGCTTGCCAACTGATAGAAAACAGTACCTTACCACTTTCCTGACGTTTCCAATCACATGAATATTCGATTGGAAGCTGTTTTGGACAACTTTTCTTTCCTTCATGCCAAACACTTGGCAGACCTCCGTGCAACGTCCAGAACACGATGGGAGATGTTTTCTGTGCTCCCGCAGGTTTTCCTTGCCAGACAGAGTGGAAAAGCTTTCTGCTAGGATGTAGACCACAAAAGACGCTAAAGACGAAGGTACGATGCTCTCCGGAGCTAAGCGCCGCTCCCGGGCTTCTTTCGGCAGAAGCGGCGCTAAGAGAGCACTGTGAGCGGTACAATCGTCTTTGCGCGAAGAAGCCGCTTCTTCGGCTCCGGGAGCCGGAGAGAGCGGCAGCATCGGAAAGGTGAAGAAGGAAGCTGTACAACACTGGGATTGTGTGCGCAGCTTGCCAACTGATAGAAAACAGTACCTTACCACTTTCCTGACGTTTCCAATCACATGAATATTCGATTGGAAGCTGTTTTGGACAACTTTTCTTTCCTTCATGCCAAACACTTGGCAGACCTCCGTGCAACGTCCAGAACACGATGGGAGATGTTTTCTGTGCTCCCGCAGGTTTTCCTTGCCAGACAGAGTGGAAAAGCTTTCTGCTAGGATGTAGACCACAAAAGACGCTAAAGACGAAGGTACGATGCTCTCCGGAGCTAAGCGCCGCTCCCGGGCTTCTTTCGGCAGAAGCGGCGCTAAGAGAGCACTGTGAGCGGTACAATCGTCTTTGCGCGAAGAAGCCGCTTCTTCGGCTCCGGGAGCCGGAGAGAGCGGCAGCATCGGAAAGGTGAAGAAGGAAGCTGTACAACACTGGGATTGTGTGCGCAGCTTGCCAACTGATAGAAAACAGTACCTTACCACTTTCCTGACGTTTCCAATCACATGAATATGCCATTGGAAGCTGTTTTGGACAACTTTTCTTTCCTTCATGCCAAACACTTGGCAGACCTCCGTGCAACGTCCAGAACACGATGGGAGATGTTTTCTGTGCTCCCGCAGGTTTTCCTTGCCAGACAGAGTGGAAAAGCTTTCTGCTAGCATGTAGACCACAAAAGACGCTAAAGACGAAGGTACGATGCTCTCCGGAGCTAAGCGCCGCTCCCGGGCTTCTTTCGGCAGAAGCGGCGCTAAGAGAGCACTGTGAGCGGTACAATGGTCTTTGCGTGAAGAAGCCGCTTCTTCGGCTCCGGGAGCCGGAGAGAGCGGCAGCATCGGAAAGGTGAAGAAGGAAGCTGTACAACACTGGGATTGTGTGCGCAGCTTGCCAACTGATAGAAAACAGTATCTTACCACTTTCCTGACGTTTCCAATCACATGAATATTCGATTGGAAGCTGTTTTGAACAACTTTTCTTTCCTTCATGCCAAACACTTGGCAGACCTCCGTGCAACGTCCAGAACACGATGGGAGATGTTTTCTGTGCTCCCGCAGGTTTTCCTTGCCAGACAGAGTGGAAAAGCTTTCTGCTAGGATGTAGACCACAAAAGACGCTAAAGACGAAGGTACGATGCTCTCCGGAGCTAAGCGCCGCTCCCGGGCTTCTTTCGGCAGAAGCGGCGCTAAGAGAGTACTGTGAGCGGTACAATGGTCTTTGCGCGAAGAAGCCGCTTCTTCGGCTCCGGGAGCCGGAGAGAGCGGCAGCATCGGAAAGGTGAAGAAGGAAGCTGTACAACACTGGGATTGTGTGCGCAGCTTGCCAACTGATAGAAAACAGTACCTTACCACTTTCCTGACGTTTCCAATCACATGAATATTCGATTGGAAGCTGTTTTGGACAACTTTTCTTTCCTTCATGCCAAACACTTGGCAGACCTCCGTGCAACGTCCACAACACGATGGGAGATGTTTTCTGTGCTCCCGCAGGTTTTCCTTGCCAGACAGAGTGGAAAAGCTTTCTGCTAGGATGTAGACCACAAAAGACGCTAAAGACGAAGGTACGATGCTCTCCGGAGCTAAGCGCCACTCCCGGGCTTCTTTCGGCAGAAGCGGCGCTAAGAGAGCACTGTGAGCGGTACAATCGTCTTTGCGCGAAGAAGCCGCTTCTTCGGCTCCGGGAGCCGGAGAGAGCGGCAGCATCGGAAAGGTGAAGAAGGAAGCTGTACAACACTGGGATTGTGTGCGCAGCTTGCCAACTGATAGAAAACAGTACCTTACCACTTTCCTGACGTTTCCAATCACATGAATATTCGATTGGAAGCTGTTTTGGACAACTTTTCTTTCCTTCATGCCAAACACTTGGCAGACCTCCGTGCAACGTCCAGAACACGATGGGAGATGTTTTCTGTGCTCCCGCAGGTTATCCATGCCAGACAGAGTGGAAAAGCTTTCTGCTAGGATGTAGACCACAAAAGACGCTAAAGACGAAAGTTCGATGCTCGCCGGAGCTAAGAGCCGCTCCCGGGCTTCTTTCGGCAGAAGCGGCGCTAAGAGAGCACTGTGAGCGGTACAATCGTCTTTGCGCGAAGAAGCCGCTTCTTCGGCTCCGGGAGCCGGAGAGAGCGGCAGCATCGGAAAGGTGAAGAAGGAAGCTGTACAACACTGGGATTGTGTGCGCAGCTTGCCAACTGATAGAAAACAGTACCTTACCACTTTCCTGACGTTTCCAATCACATGAATATTCGATTGGAAGCTGTTTTGGACAACTTTTCTTTCCTTCATGCCAAACACTTGGCAGACCTCCGTGCAACGTCCAGAAGACGATGGGAGATGTTTTCTGTGCTCCCGCAGGTTTTCCTTGCCAGACAGAGTGGAAAAGCTTTCTGCTAGGATGTAGACCACAAAAGACGCTAAAGACGAAGGTACGATGCTCTCCGGAGCTAAGCGCCGCTCCCGGGCTTCTTTCGGCAGAAGCGGCGCTAAGAGAGCACTGTGAGCGGTACAATGGTCTTTGCGCGAAGAAGCCGCTTCTTCGGCTCCGGGAGCCGGAGAGAGCGGCAGCATCGGAAAGGTGAAGAAGGAAGCTGTACAACACTGGGATTGTGTGCGCAGCTTGCCAACTGATAGAAAACAGTACCTTACCACTTTCCTGACGTTTCCAATCACATGAATATTCGATTGGAAGCTGTTTTGGACAACTTTTCTTTCCTTCATGCCAAACACTTGGCAGACCTCCGTGCAACGTCCAGAACACGATGGGAGATGTTTTCTGTGCTCCCGCAGGTTTTCCTTGCCAGACAGAGTGGAAAAGCTTTCTGCTAGGATGTAGACCACAAAAGACGCTAAAGACGAAGGTACGATGCTCTCCGGAGCTAAGCGCCGCTCCCGGGCTTCTTTCGGCAGAAGCGGCGCTAAGAGAGCACTGTGAGCGGTACAATCGTCTTTGCGCAAAGAAGCCGCTTCTTCGGCTCCGGGAGCCGGAGAGAGCGGCAGCATCGGAAAGGTGAAGAAGGAAGCTGTACAACACTGGGATTGTGTGCGCAGCTTGCCAACTGATAGAAAACAGTACCTTACCACTTTCCTGACGTTTCCAATCACATGAATATTCGATTGGAAGCTGTTTTGGACAACTTTTCTTTCCTTCATGCCAAACACTTGGCAGACCTCCGTGCAACGTCCAGAAGACGATGGGAGATGTTTTCTGTGCTCCCGCAGGTTTTCCTTGCCAGACAGAGTGGAAAAGCTTTCTGCTAGGATGTAGACCACAAAAGACGCTAAAGACGAAGGTACGATGCTCTCCGGAGCTAAGCGCCGCTCCCGGGCTTCTTTCGGCAGAAGCGGCGCTAAGAGAGCACTGTGAGCGGTACAATGGTCTTTGCGCGAAGAAGCCGCTTCTTCGGCTCCGGGAGCCGGAGAGAGCGGCAGCATCGGAAAGGTGAAGAAGGAAGCTGTACAACACTGGGATTGTGTGCGCAGCTTGCCAACTGATAGAAAACAGTACCTTACCACTTTCCTGACGTTTCCAATCACATGAATATTCGATTGGAAGCTGTTTTGGACAACTTTTCTTTCCTTCATGCCAAACACTTGGCAGACCTCCGTGCAACGTCCAGAACACGATGGGAGATGTTTTCTGTGCTCCCGCAGGTTATCCTTGCCAGACAGAGTGGAAAAGCTTTCTGCTAGGATGTAGACCACAAAAGACGCTAAAGACGAAAGTTCGATGCTCGCCGGAGCTAAGAGCCGCTCCCGGGCTTCTTTCGGCGGAAGTGGCGCTAAGAGAGCACTGTGAGCGGTACAATCGTCTTTGCGCGAAGAAGCCGCTTCTTCGGCTCCGGGAGCCGGAGAGAGCGGCAGCATCGGAAAGGTGAAGAAGGAAGCTGTACAACACTGGGATTGTGTGCGCAGCTTGCCAACTGATAGAAAACAGTACCTTACCACTTTCCTGACGTTTCCAAACACATGAATATTCGATTGGAAGCTGTTTTGGACAACTTTTCTTTCCTTCATGCCAAACACTTGGCAGACCTCCGTGCAACGTCCAGAACACTATGGGAGATGTTTTCTGTGCTCCCGCAGGTTTTCCTTGCCAGACAGAGTGGAAAAGCTTTCTGCTAGGATGTAGACCACAAAAGACGCTAAAGACGAAGGTACGATGCTCTCCGGAGCTAAGCGCCGCTCCCGGGCTTCTTTCGGCAGAAGCGGCGCTAAGAGAGCACTGTGAGCGGTACAATCGTCTTTGCGCAAAGAAGCCGCTTCTTCGGCTCCGGGAGCCGGAGAGAGCGGCAGCATCGGAAAGGTGAAGAAGGAAGCTGTACAACACTGGGATTGTGTGCGCAGCTTGCCAACTGATAGAAAACAGTACCTTACCACTTTCCTGACGTTTCCAATCACATGAATATTCGATTGGAAGCTGTTTTGGACAACTTTTCTTTCCTTCATGCCAAACACTTGGCAGACCTCCGTGCAATGTCCAGAACACGATGGGAGATGTTTTCTGTGCTCCCGCAGCTTTTCCTTGCCAGACAGAGTGGAAAAGCTTTCTGCTAGCATGTAGACCACAAAAGACGCTAAAGACGAAGGTACGATGCTCTCCGGAGCTAAGCGCCGCTCCCGGGCTTCTTTCGGCAGAAGCGGCGCTAAGAGAGCACTGTGAGCGGTACAATCGTCTTTGCGCGAAGAAGCCGCTTCTTCGGCTCCGGGAGCCGGAGAGAGCGGCAGCATCGGAAAGGTGAAGAAGGAAGCTGTACAACACTGGGATTGTGTGCGCAGCTTGCCAACTGATAGAAAACAGTACCTTACCACTTTCCTGATGTTTCCAATCACATGAATATTCGATTGGAAGCTGTTTTGGACAACTTTTCTTTCCTTCATGCCAAACACTTGGCAGACCTCCGTGCAACGTCCAGAACACGATGGGAGATGTTTTCTTTGCTCCCGCAGGTTTTCCTTGCCAGACAGAGTGGAAAAGCTTTCTGCTAGGATGTAGACCACAAAAGACGCTAAAGACGAAAGTTCGATGCTCGCCGGAGCTAAGAGCCGCTCCCGGGCTTCTTTCGGCGGAAGTGGCGCTAAGAGAGCACTGTGAGCGGTACAATCGTCTTTGCGCGAAGAAGCCGCTTCTTCGGCTCCGGGAGCCGGAGAGAGCGGCAGCATCGGAAAGGTGAAGAAGGAAGCTGTACAACACTGGGATTGTGTGCGCAGCTTGCCAACTGATAGAAAACAGTACCTTACCACTTTCCTGACGTTTCCAAACACATGAATATTCGATTGGAAGCTGTTTTGGACAACTTTTCTTTCCTTCATGCCAAACACTTGGCAGACCTCCGTGCAACGTCCAGAAGACGATGGGAGATGTTTTCTGTGCTCCCGCAGGTTTTCCTTGCCAGACAGAGTGGAAAAGCTTTCTGCTAGGATGTAGACCACAAAAGACGCTAAAGACGAAGGTACGATGCTCTCCGGAGCTAAGCGCCGCTCCCGGGCTTCTTTCGGCAGAAGCGGCGCTAAGAGAGCACTGTGAGCGGTACAATGGTCTTTGCGCGAAGAAGCCGCTTCTTCGGCTCCGGGAGCCGGAGAGAGCGGCAGCATCGGAAAGGTGAAGAAGGAAGCTGTACAACACTGGGATTGTGTGCGCAGCTTGCCAACTGATAGAAAACAGTACCTTACCACTTTCCTGACGTTTCCAATCACATGAATATTCAATTGGAAGCTGTTTTGGACAACTTTTCTTTCCTTCATGCCAAACACTTGGCAGACCTCCGTGCAACGTCCAGAACACTATGGGAGATGTTTTCTGTGCTCCCGCAGGTTTTCCTTGCCAGACAGAGTGGAAAAGCTTTCTGCTAGGATGTAGACCACAAAAGACGCTAAAGACGAAGGTACGATGCTCTCCGGAGCTAAGCGCCGCTCCCGGGCTTCTTTCGGCAGAAGCGGCGCTAAGAGAGCACTGTGAGCGGTACAATCGTCTTTGCGCGAAGAAGCCGCTTCTTCGGCTCCGGGAGCCGGAGAGAGCGGCAGCATCGGAAAGGTGAAGAAGGAAGCTGTACAACACTGGGATTGTGTGCGCAGCTTGCCAACTGATAGAAAACAGTACCTTACCACTTTCCTGACGTTTCCAATCACATGAATATTCGATTGGAAGCTGTTTTGGACAACTTTTCTTTCCTTCATGCCAAACACTTGGCAGACCTCCGTGCAACGTCCAGAACACGATGGGAGATGTTTTCTGTGCTCCCGCAGGTTTTCCTTGCCAGACAGAGTGGAAAAGCTTTCTGCTAGGATGTAGACCACAAAAGACGCTAAAGACGAAGGTACGATGCTCTCCGGAGCTAAGAGCCGCTCCCGGGCTTCTTTCGGCAGAAGCGGCGCTAAGAGAGCACTGTGAGCGGTACAATGGTCTTTGCGCGAAGAAGCCGCTTCTTCGGCTCCGGGAGCCGGAGAGAGCGGCAGCATCGGAAAGGTGAAGAAGGAAGCTGTACAACACTGGGATTGTGTGCGCAGCTTGCCAACTGATAGAAAACAGTACCTTACCACTTTCCTGACGTTTCCAATCACATGAATATTCGATTGGAAGCTGTTTTGGACAACTTTTCTTTCCTTCATGCCAAACACTTGGCAGACCTCCGTGCAACGTCCAGAACACGATGGGAGATGTTTTCTGTGCTCCCGCAGGTTTTCCTTGCCAGACAGAGTGGAAAAGCTTTCTGCTAGCATGTAGACCACAAAAGACGCTAAAGACGAAGGTACGATGCTCTCCGGAGCTAAGCGCCGCTCCCGGGCTTCTTTCGGCAGAAGCGGCGCTAAGAGAGCACTGTGAGCAGTACAATGGTCTTTGCGCGAAGAAGCCGCTTCTTCGGCTCCGGGAGCCGGAGAGAGCGGCAGCATCGGAAAGGTGAAGAAGGAAGCTGTACAACACTGGGATTGTGTGCGCAGCTTGCCAACTGATAGAAAACAGTACCTTACCACTTTCCTGACATTTCCAATCACATGAATATTCGATTGGAAGCTGTTTTGGACAACTTTTCTTTCCTTCATGCCAAACACTTGGCAGACCTCCGTGCAACGTCCAGAACACGATGGGAGATGTTTTCTGTGCTCCCGCAGCTTTTCCTTGCCAGACAGAGTGGAAAAGCTTTCTGCTAGGATGTAGACCACAAAAGACGCTAAAGACGAAGGTACGATGCTCTCCGGAGCTAAGCGCCGCTCCCGGGCTTCTTTCGGCAGAAGCGGCGCTGAGAGCACTGTGAGCGGTACAATGGTCTTTGCGCGAAGAAGCCGCTTCTTCGGCTCCGGGAGCCGGAGAGAGTGGCAGCATCGGAAAGGTGAAGAAGGAAGCTGTACAACACTGGGATTGTGTGCGCAGCTTGCCAACTGATAGAAAACAGTACCTTACCACTTTCCTGACGTTTCCAATCACATGAATATTCGATTGGAAGCTGTTTTGGACAACTTTTCTTTCCTTCATGCCAAACACTTGGCAGACCTCCGTGCAACGTCCAGAACACGATGGGAGATGTTTTCTGTGCTCCCGCAGGTTTTCCTTGCCAGACAGAGTGGAAAAGCTTTCTGCTAGGATGTAGACCACAAAAGACGCTAAAGACGAAGGTACGATGCTCTCCGGAGCTAAGCGCCGCTCCCGGGCTTCTTTCGGCAGAAGCGGCGCTAAGAGAGCACTGTGAGCGGTACAATGGTCTTTGCGCGAAGAAGCCGCTTCTTCGGCTCCGGGAGCCGGAGAGAGCGGCAGCATCGGAAAGGTGAAGAAGGAAGCTGTACAACACTGGGATTGTGTGCGCAGCTTGCCAACTGATAGAAAACAGTACCTTACCACTTTCCTGACGTTTCCAATCACATGAATATTCGATTGGAAGCTGTTTTGGACAACTTTTCTTTCCTTCATGCCAAACACTTGGCAGACCTCCGTGCAACGTCCAGAACACGATGGGAGATGTTTTCTGTGCTCCCGCAGGTTTTCCTTGCCAGACAGAGTGGAAAAGCTTTCTGCTAGGATGTAGACCACAAAAGACGCTAAAGACGAAGGTACGATGCTCTCCGGAGCTAAGCGCCGCTCCCGGGCTTCTTTCGGCAGAAGCGGCGCTAAGAGAGCACTGTGAGCGGTACAATCGTCTTTGCGCAAAGAAGCCGCTTCTTCGGCTCCGGGAGCCGGAGAGAGCGGCAGCATCGGAAAGGTGAAGAAGGAAGCTGTACAACACTGGGATTGTGTGCGCAGCTTGCCAACTGATAGAAAACAGTACCTTACCACTTTCCTGACGTTTCCAAACACATGAATATTCGATTGGAAGCTGTTTTGGACAACTTTTCTTTCCTTCATGCCAAACACTTGGCAGACCTCCGTGCAACGTCCAGAACACTATGGGAGATGTTTTCTGTGCTCCCGCAGGTTTTCCTTGCCAGACAGAGTGGAAAAGCTTTCTGCTAGGATGTAGACCACAAAAGACGCTAAAGACGAAGGTACGATGCTCTCCGGAGCTAAGCGCCGCTCCCGGGCTTCTTTCGGCAGAAGCGGCGCTAAGAGAGCACTGTGAGCGGTACAATCGTCTTTGCGCGAAGAAGCCGCTTCTTCGGCTCCGGGAGCCGGAGAGAGCGGCAGCATCGGAAAGGTGAAGAAGGAAGCTGTACAACACTGGGATTGTGTGCGCAGCTTGCCAACTGATAGAAAACAGTACCTTACCACTTTCCTGACGTTTCCAATCACATGAATATTCGATTGGAAGCTGTTTTGGACAACTTTTCTTTCCTTCATGCCAAACACTTGGCAGACCTCCGTGCAACGTCCAGAACACGATGGGAGATGTTTTCTGTGCTCCCGCAGGTTATCCTTGCCAGACAGAGTGGAAAAGCTTTCTGCTAGGATGTAGACCACAAAAGACGCTAAAGACGAAAGTTCGATGCTCGCCGGAGCTAAGAGCCGCTCCCGGGCTTCTTTCGGCGGAAGTGGCGCTAAGAGAGCACTGTGAGCGGTACAATCGTCTTTGCGCGAAGAAGCCGCTTCTTCGGCTCCGGGAGCCGGAGAGAGCGGCAGCATCGGAAAGGTGAAGAAGGAAGCTGTACAACACTGGGATTGTGTGCGCAGCTTGCCAACTGATAGAAAACAGTACCTTACCACTTTCCTGACGTTTCCAAACACATGAATATTCGATTGGAAGCTGTTTTGGACAACTTTTCTTTCCTTCATTCCAAGGCCTTGGCAGACCTCCGTGCAACGTCCAGAAGACGATGGGAGATGTTTTCTGTGCTCCCGCAGGTTTTCCTTGCCAGACAGAGTGGAAAAGCTTTCTGCTAGGATGTAGACCACAAAAGACGCTAAAGACGAAGGTACGATGCTCTCCGGAGCTAAGCGCCGCTCCCGGGCTTCTTTCGGCAGAAGCGGCGCTAAGAGAGCACTGTGAGTGGTACAATCGTCTTTGCGCAAAGAAGCCGCTTCTTCGGCTCCGGGAGCCGGAGAGAGCGGCAGCATCGGAAAGGTGAAGAAGGAAGCTGTACAACACTGGGATTGTGTGCGCAGCTTGCCAACTGATAGAAAACAGTACCTTACCACTTTCCTGATGTTTCCAATCACATGAATATTCGATTGGAAGCTGTTTTGGACAACTTTTCTTTCCTTCATGCCAAACACTTGGCAGACCTCCGTGCAACGTCCAGAACAGGATGGGAGATGTTTTCTGTGCTCCCGCAGGTTTTCCTTGCCAGACAGAGTGGAAAAGCTTTCTGCTAGGATGTAGACCACAAAAGACGCTAAAGACGAAAGTTCGATGCTCGCCGGAGCTAAGAGCCGCTCCCGGGCTTCTTTCGGCGGAAGTGGCGCTAAGAGAGCACTGTGAGCGGTACAATCGTCTTTGCGCAAAGAAGCCGCTTCTTCGGCTCCGGGAGCCGGAGAGAGCGGCAGCATCGGAAAGGTGAAGAAGGAAGCTGTACAACACTGGGATTGTGTGCGCAGCTTGCCAACTGATAGAAAACAGTACCTTACCACTTTCCTGACGTTTCCAAACACATGAATATTCGATTGGAAGCTGTTTTGGACAACTTTTCTTTCCTTCATGCCAAACACTTGGCAGACCTCCGTGCAACGTCCAGAACACTATGGGAGATGTTTTCTGTGCTCCCGCAGGTTTTCCTTGCCAGACAGAGTGGAAAAGCTTTCTGCTAGGATGTAGACCACAAAAGACGCTAAAGACGAAGGTACGATGCTCTCCGGAGCTAAGCGCCGCTCCCGGGCTTCTTTCGGCAGAAGCGGCGCTAAGAGAGCACTGTGAGCGGTACAATCGTCTTTGCGCGAAGAAGCCGCTTCTTCGGCTCCGGGAGCCGGAGAGAGCGGCAGCATCGGAAAGGTGAAGAAGGAAGCTGTACAACACTGGGATTGTGTGCGCAGCTTGCCAACTGATAGAAAACAGTACCTTACCACTTTCCTGACGTTTCCAATCACATGAATATTCGATTGGAAGCTGTTTTGGACAACTTTTCTTTCCTTCATGCCAAACACTTGGCAGACCTCCGTGCAACGTCCAGAACACGATGGGAGATGTTTTCTGTGCTCCCGCAGGTTATCCTTGCCAGACAGAGTGGAAAAGCTTTCTGCTAGGATGTAGACCACAAAAGACGCTAAAGACGAAAGTTCGATGCTCGCCGGAGCTAAGAGCCGCTCCCGGGCTTCTTTCGGCGGAAGTGGCGCTAAGAGAGCACTGTGAGCGGTACAATCGTCTTTGCGCGAAGAAGCCGCTTCTTCGGCTCCGGGAGCCGGAGAGAGCGGCAGCATCGGAAAGGTGAAGAAGGAAGCTGTACAACACTGGGATTGTGTGCGCAGCTTGCCAACTGATAGAAAACAGTACCTTACCACTTTCCTGACGTTTCCAAACACATGAATATTCGATTGGAAGCTGTTTTGGACAACTTTTCTTTCCTTCATTCCAAGGCCTTGGCAGACCTCCGTGCAACGTCCAGAAGACGATGGGAGATGTTTTCTGTGCTCCCGCAGGTTTTCCTTGCCAGACAGAGTGGAAAAGCTTTCTGCTAGGATGTAGACCACAAAAGACGCTAAAGACGAAGGTACGATGCTCTCCGGAGCTAAGCGCCGCTCCCGGGCTTCTTTCGGCAGAAGCGGCGCTAAGAGAGCACTGTGAGTGGTACAATCGTCTTTGCGCAAAGAAGCCGCTTCTTCGGCTCCGGGAGCCGGAGAGAGCGGCAGCATCGGAAAGGTGAAGAAGGAAGCTGTACAACACTGGGATTGTGTGCGCAGCTTGCCAACTGATAGAAAACAGTACCTTACCACTTTCCTGATGTTTCCAATCACATGAATATTCGATTGGAAGCTGTTTTGGACAACTTTTCTTTCCTTCATGCCAAACACTTGGCAGACCTCCGTGCAACGTCCAGAACAGGATGGGAGATGTTTTCTGTGCTCCCGCAGGTTTTCCTTGCCAGACAGAGTGGAAAAGCTTTCTGCTAGGATGTAGACCACAAAAGACGCTAAAGACGAAAGTTCGATGCTCGCCGGAGCTAAGAGCCGCTCCCGGGCTTCTTTCGGCGGAAGTGGCGCTAAGAGAGCACTGTGAGCGGTACAATCGTCTTTGCGCGAAGAAGCCGCTTCTTCGGCTCCGGGAGCCGGAGAGAGCGGCAGCATCGGAAAGGTGAAGAAGGAAGCTGTACAACACTGGGATTGTGTGCGCAGCTTGCCAACTGATAGAAAACAGTACCTTACCACTTTCCTGACGTTTCCAAACACATGAATATTCGATTGGAAGCTGTTTTGGACAACTTTTCTTTCCTTCATGCCAAACACTTGGCAGACCTCCGTGCAACGTCCAGAAGACGATGGGAGATGTTTTCTGTGCTCCCGCAGGTTTTCCTTGCCAGACAGAGTGGAAAAGCTTTCTGCTAGGATGTAGACCACAAAAGACGCTAAAGACGAAGGTACGATGCTCTCCGGAGCTAAGCGCCGCTCCCGGGCTTCTTTCGGCAGAAGCGGCGCTAAGAGAGCACTGTGAGCGGTACAATGGTCTTTGCGCGAAGAAGCCGCTTCTTCGGCTCCGGGAGCCGGAGAGAGCGGCAGCATCGGAAAGGTGAAGAAGGAAGCTGTACAACACTGGGATTGTGTGCGCAGCTTGCCAACTGATAGAAAACAGTACCTTACCACTTTCCTGACGTTTCCAATCACATGAATATTCAATTGGAAGCTGTTTTGGACAACTTTTCTTTCCTTCATGCCAAACACTTGGCAGACCTCCGTGCAACGTCCAGAACACTATGGGAGATGTTTTCTGTGCTCCCGCAGGTTTTCCTTGCCAGACAGAGTGGAAAAGCTTTCTGCTAGGATGTAGACCACAAAAGACGCTAAAGACGAAGGTACGATGCTCTCCGGAGCTAAGCGCCGCTCCCGGGCTTCTTTCGGCAGAAGCGGCGCTAAGAGAGCACTGTGAGCGGTACAATGGTCTTTGCGCGAAGAAGCCGCTTCTTCGGCTCCGGGAGCCGGAGAGAGCGGCAGCATCGGAAAGGTGAAGAAGGAAGCTGTACAACACTGGGATTGTGTGCGCAGCTTGCCAACTGATAGAAAACAGTACCTTACCACTTTCCTGACGTTTCCAATCACATGAATATTCGATTGGAAGCTGTTTTGGACAACTTTTCTTTCCTTCATGCCAAACACTTGGCAGACCTCCGTGCAACGTCCAGAACACGATGGGAGATGTTTTCTGTGCTCCCGCAGGTTTTCCTTGCCAGACAGAGTGGAAAAGCTTTCTGCTAGGATGTAGACCACAAAAGACGCTAAAGACGAAGGTACGATGCTCTCCGGAGCTAAGAGCCGCTCCCGGGCTTCTTTCGGCAGAAGCGGCGCTAAGAGAGCACTGTGAGCGGTACAATCGTCTTTGCGCGAAGAAGCCGCTTCTTCGGCTCCGGGAGCCGGAGAGAGCGGCAGCATCGGAAAGGTGAAGAAGGAAGCTGTACAACACTGGGATTGTGTGCGCAGCTTGCCAACTGATAGAAAACAGTACCTTACCACTTTCCTGACGTTTCCAATCACATGAATATTCGATTGGAAGCTGTTTTGGACAACTTTTCTTTCCTTCATGCCAAACACTTGGCAGACCTCCGTGCAACGTCCAGAACACGATGGGAGATGTTTTCTGTGCTCCCGCAGGTTTTCCTTGCCAGACAGAGTGGAAAAGCTTTCTGCTAGCATGTAGACCACAAAAGACGCTAAAGACGAAGGTACGATGCTCTCCGGAGCTAAGCGCCGCTCCCGGGCTTCTTTCGGCAGAAGCGGCGCTAAGAGAGCACTGTGAGCGGTACAATGGTCTTTGCGCGAAGAAGCCGCTTCTTCGGCTCCGGGAGCCGGAGAGAGCGGCAGCATCGGAAAGGTGAAGAAGGAAGCTGTACAACACTGGGATTGTGTGCGCAGCTTGCCAACTGATAGAAAACAGTACCTTACCACTTTCCTGACATTTCCAATCACATGAATATTCGATTGGAAGCTGTTTTGGACAACTTTTCTTTCCTTCATGCCAAGCACTTGGCAGACCTCCGTGCAACGTCCAGAACACGATGGGAGATGTTTTCTGTGCTCCCGCAGGTTTTCCTTGCCAGACAGAGTGGAAAAGCTTTCTGCTAGGATGTAGACCACAAAAGACGCTAAAGACGAAGGTACGATGCTCTCCGGAGCTAAGCGCCGCTCCCGGGCTTCTTTCGGCAGAAGCGGCGCTGAGAGCACTGTGAGCGGTACAATGGTCTTTGCGCGAAGAAGCCGCTTCTTCGGCTCCGGGAGCCGGAGAGAGTGGCAGCATCGGAAAGGTGAAGAAGGAAGCTGTACAACACTGGGATTGTGTGCGCAGCTTGCCAACTGATAGAAAACAGTACCTTACCACTTTCCTGACGTTTCCAATCACATGAATATTCGATTGGAAGCTGTTTTGGACAACTTTTCTTTCCTTCATGCCAAACACTTGGCAGACCTCCGTGCAACGTCCAGAACACGATGGGAGATGTTTTCTGTGCTCCCGCAGGTTTTCCTTGCCAGACAGAGTGGAAAAGCTTTCTGCTAGGATGTAGACCAGAAAAGACGCTAAAGACGAAGGTACAATGCTCTCCGGAGCTAAGAGCCGCTCCCGGGCTTCTTTCGGCAGAAGCGGCGCTAAGAGAGCACTGTGAGCGGTACAATGGTCTTTGCGCGAAGAAGCCGCTTCTTCGGCTCCAGGAGCCGGAGAGAGCGGCAGCATCGGAAAGGTGAAGAAGGAAGCTGTACAACACTGGGATTGTGTGCGCAGCTTGCCAACTGATAGAAAACAGTACCTTACCACTTTCCTGACGTTTCCAATCACATGAATATTCGATTGGAAGCTGTTTTGGACAACTTTTCTTTCCTTCATGCCAAACACTTGGCAGACCTCCGTGCAACATCCAGAACACGATGGGAGATGTTTTCTGTGCTCCCGCAGGTTTTCCTTGCCAGACAGAGTGGAAAAGCTTTCTGCTAGGATGTAGACCACAAAAGACGCTAAAGACGAAGGTACGATGCTCTCCGGAGCTAAGAGCCGCTCCCGGGCTTCTTTCGGCAGAAGCGGCGCTAAGAGAGCACTGTGAGCGGTACAATCGTCTTTGCGCGAAGAAGCCGCTTCTTCGGCTCCGGGAGCCGGAGAGAGCGGCAGCATCGGAAAGGTGAAGAAGGAAGCTGTACAACACTGGGATTGTGTGCGCAGCTTGCCAACTGATAGAAAACAGTACCTTACCACTTTCCTGACGTTTCCAATCACATGAATATTCGATTGGAAGCTGTTTTGGACAACTTTTCTTTCCTTCATGCCAAACACTTGGCAGACCTCCGTGCAACGTCCAGAACACGATGGGAGATGTTTTCTGTGCTCCCGCAGGTTTTCCTTGCCAGACAGACTGGAAAAGCTTTCTGCTAGGATGTAGACCACAAAAGACGCTAAAGACGAAGGTACGATGCTCTCCGGAGCTAAGAGCCGCTCCCGGGCTTCTTTCGGCAGAAGCGGCGCTAAGAGAGCACTGTGAGCGGTACAATGGTCTTTGCGCGAAGAAGCCGCTTCTTCGGCTCCGGGAGCCGGAGAGAGCGGCAGCATCGGAAAGGTGAAGAAGGAAGCTGTACAACACTGGGATTGTGTGCGCAGCTTGCCAACTGATAGAAAACAGTACCTTACCACTTTCCTGACGTTTCCAATCACATGAATATTCGATTGGAAGCTGTTTTGGACAACTTTTCTTTCCTTCATGCCAAACACTTGGCAGACCTCCGTGCAATGTCCAGAACACGATGGGAGATGTTTTCTGTGCTCCCGCAGGTTTTCCTTGCCAGACAGAGTGGAAAAGCTTTCTGCTAGCATGTAGACCACAAAGGACGCTAAAGACGAAGGTACGATGCTCTCCGGAGCTAAGAGCCGCTCCCGGGCTTCTTTCGGCAGAAGCGGCGCTAAGAGAGCACTGTGAGCGGTACAATCGTCTTTGCGCGAAGAAGCCGCTTCTTCGGCTCCGGGAGCCGGAGAGAGCGGCAGCATCGGAAAGGTGAAGAAGGAAGCTGTACAACACTGGGATTGTGTGCGCAGCTTGCCAACTGATAGAAAACAGTATCTTACCACTTTCCTGACGTTTCCAATCACATGAATATTCGATTGGAAGCTGTTTTGGACAACTTTTCTTTCCTTCATGCCAAACACTTGCAACGTCCAGAACACGATGGGAGATGTTTTCTGTGCTCCCGCAGCTTTTCCTTGCCAGACAGAGTGGAAAAGCTTTCTGCTAGCATGTAGACCACAAAAGATGCTAAAGACGAAGGTACGATGCTCTCCGGAGCTAAGCGCCGCTCCCGGGCTTCTTTCGGCAGAAGCGGCGCTAAGAGAGCACTGTGAGCGGTACAATCGTCTTTGCGCGAAGAAGCCGCTTCTTCGGCTCCGGGAGCCGGAGAGAGCGGCAGCATCGGAAAGGTGAAGAAGGAAGCTGTACAACACTGGGATTGTGTGCGCAGCTTGCCAACTGATAGAAAACAGTACCTTACCACTTTCCTGACGTTTCCAATCACATGAATATTCGATTGGAAGCTGTTTTGGACAACTTTTCTTTCCTTCATGCCAAACACTTGGCAGACCTCCGTGCAACGTCCAGAACACGATGGGAGATGTTTTCTGTGCTCCCGCAGCTTTTCCTTGCCAGACAGAGTGGAAAAGCTTTCTGCTAGGATGTAGACCACAAAAGACGCTAAAGACGAAGGTACGATGCTCTCCGGAGCTAAGCGCCGCTCCCGGGCTTCTTTCGGCAGAAGCGGCGCTAAGAGAGCACTGTGAGCGGTACAATCGTCTTTGCGCGAAGAAGCCGCTTCTTCGGCTCCGGGAGCCGGAGAGAGCGGCAGCATTGGAAAGGTGAAGAAGGAAGCTGTACAACACTGGGATTGTGTGCGCAGCTTGCCAACTGATAGAAAACAGTACCTTACCACTTTCCTGACGTTTCCAATCACATGAATATGCCATTGGAAGCTGTTTTGGACAACTTTTCTTTCCTTCATGCCAAACACTTGGCAGACCTCCGTGCAACGTCCAGAACACGATGGGAGATGTTTTCTGTGCTCCCGCAGGTTTTCCTTGCCAGACAGAGTGGAAAAGCTTTCTGCTAGGATGTAGACCACAAAAGACGCTAAAGACGAAGGTACGATGCTCTCCGGAGCTAAGAGCCGCTACCGGGCTTCTTTCGGCAGAAGCGGCGCTAAGAGAGCACTGTGAGCGGTACAATGGTCTTTGCGCGAAGAAGCCGCTTCTTCGGCTCCGGGAGCCGGAGAGAGCGGCAGCATCGGAAAGGTGAAGAAGGAAGCTGTACAACACTGGGATTGTGTGCGCAGCTTGCCAACTGATAGAAAACAGTACCTTACCACTTTCCTGACGTTTCCAATCACATGAATATTCGATTGGAAGCTGTTTTGGACAACTTTCCTTTCCTTCATGCCAAACACTTGGCAGACCTCCGTGCAACGTCCAGAACACGATGGGAGATGTTTTCTGTGCTCCCGCAGCTTTTCCTTGCCAGACAGAGTGGAAAAGCTTTCTGCTAGGATGTAGACCACAAAAGACGCTAAAGACGAAGGTACGATGCTCTCCGGAGCTAAGCGCCGCTCCCGGGCTTCTTTCGGCAGAAGCGGCGCTAAGAGAGCACTGTGAGCGGTACAATCGTCTTTGCGCGAAGAAGCCGCTTCTTCGGCTCCGGGAGCCGGAGAGAGCGGCAGCATCGGAAAGGTGAAGAAGGAAGCTGTACAACACTGGGATTGTGTGCGCAGCTTGCCAACTGATAGAAAACAGTACCTTACCACTTTCCTGACGTTTCCAATCACATGAATATTCGATTGGAAGCTGTTTTGGACAACTTTTCTTTCCTTCATGCCAAACACTTGGCAGACCTCCGTGCAACGTCCAGAACACGATGGGAGATGTTTTCTGTGCTCCCGCAGGTTTTCCTTGCCAGACAGAGTGGAAAAGCTTTCTGCTAGGATGTAGACCACAAAAGACGCTAAAGACGAAGGTACGATGCTCTCCGGAGCTAAGCGCCGCTCCCGGGCTTCTTTCGGCAGAAGCGGCGCTAAGAGAGCACTGTGAGCGGTACAATGGTCTTTGCGCGAAGAAGCCGCTTCTTCGGCTCCGGGAGCCGGAGAGAGCGGCAGCATCGGAAAGGTGAAGAAGGAAGCTGTACAACACTGGGATTGTGTGCGCAGCTTGCCAACTGATAGAAAACAGTACCTTACCACTTTCCTGACGTTTCCAATCACATGAATATTCGATTGGAAGCTGTTTTGGACAACTTTTCTTTCCTTCATGCCAAACACTTGGCAGACCTCCGTGCAACGTCCAGAACACGATGGGAGATGTTTTCTGTGCTCCCGCAGGTTATCCTTGCCAGACAGAGTGGAAAAGCTTTCTGCTAGGATGTAGACCACAAAAGACGCTAAAGACGAAAGTTCGATGCTCGCCGGAGCTAAGAGCCGCTCCCGGGCTTCTTTCGGCAGAAGCGGCGCTAAGAGAGCACTGTGAGCGGTACAATCGTCTTTGCGCGAAGAAGCCGCTTCTTCGGCTCCGGGAGCCGGAGAGAGCGGCAGCATCGGAAAGGTGAAGAAGGAAGCTGTACAACACTGGGATTGTGTGCGCAGCTTGCCAACTGATAGAAAACAGTACCTTACCACTTTCCTGACGTTTCCCATCACATGAATATTCGATTGGAAGCTGTTTTGGACAACTTTTCTTTCCTTCATGCCAAACACTTGGCAGACCTCCGTGCAACGTCCAGAACACGATGGGAGATGTTTTCTGTGCTCCCGCAGCTTTTCCTTGCCAGACAGAGTGGAAAAGCTTTCTGCTAGGATGTAGACCACAAAAGACGCTAAAGACGAAGGTACGATGCTCTCCGGAGCTAAGCGCCGCTCCCGGGCTTCTTTCGGCAGAAGCGGCGCTAAGAGAGCACTGTGAGCGGTACAATCGTCTTTGCGCGAAGAAGCCGCTTCTTCGGCTCCGGGAGCCGGAGAGAGCGGCAGCATCGGAAAGGTGAAGAAGGAAGCTGTACAACACTGGGATTGTGTGCGCAGCTTGCCAACTGATAGAAAACAGTACCTTACCACTTTCCTGACGTTTCCAATCACATGAATATGCCATTGGAAGCTGTTTTGGACAACTTTTCTTTCCTTCATGCCAAACACTTGGCAGACCTCCGTGCAACGTCCAGAACACGATGGGAGATGTTTTCTGTGCTCCCGCAGGTTTTCCTTGCCAGACAGACTGGAAAAGCTTTCTGCTAGGATGTAGACCACAAAAGACGCTAAAGACGAAGGTACGATGCTCTCCGGAGCTAAGCGCCGCTCCCGGGCTTCTTTCGGCAGAAGCGGCGCTAAGAGAGCACTGTGAGCGGTACAATGGTCTTTGCGCAAAGAAGCCGCTTCTTCGGCTCCGGGAGCCGGAGAGAGCGGCAGCATCGGAAAGGTGAAGAAGGAAGCTGTACAACACTGGGATTGTGTGCGCAGCTTGCCAACTGATAGAAAACAGTACCTTACCACTTTCCTGACGTTTCCAATCACATGAATATTCGATTGGAAGCTGTTTTGGACAACTTTTCTTTCCTTCATGCCAAACACTTGGCAGACCTCCGTGCAACGTCCAGAACACGATGGGAGATGTTTTCTGTGCTCCCGCAGGTTATCCTTGCCAGACAGAGTGGAAAAGCTTTCTGCTAGGATGTAGACCACAAAAGACGCTAAAGACGAAAGTTCGATGCTCGCCGGAGCTAAGAGCCGCTCCCGGGCTTCTTTCGGCAGAAGCGGCGCTAAGAGAGCACTGTGAGCGGTACAATCGTCTTTGCGCGAAGAAGCCGCTTCTTCGGCTCCGGGAGCCGGAGAGAGCGGCAGCATCGGAAAGGTGAAGAAGGAAGCTGTACAACACTGGGATTGTGTGCGCAGCTTGCCAACTGATAGAAAACAGTACCTTACCACTTTCCTGACGTTTCCAATCACATGAATATTCGATTGGAAGCTGTTTTGGACAACTTTTCTTTCCTTCATGCCAAACACTTGGCAGACCTCCGTGCAACGTCCAGAACACGATGGGAGATGTTTTCTGTGCTCCTGCAGGTTTTCCTTGCCAGACAGAGTGGAAAAGCTTTCTGCTAGGATGTAGACCACAAAAGACGCTAAAGACGAAGGTACGATGCTCTCCGGAGCTAAGCGCCGCTCCCGGGCTTCTTTCGGCAGAAGCGGCGCTAAGAGAGCACTGTGAGCGGTACAATGGTCTTTGCGCGAAGAAGCCGCTTCTTCGGCTCCGGGAGCCGGAGAGAGCGGCAGCATCGGAAAGGTGAAGAAGGAAGCTGTACAACACTGGGATTGTGTGCGCAGCTTGCCAACTGATAGAAAACAGTACCTTACCACTTTCCTGACGTTTCCAATCACATGAATATTCGATTGGAAGCTGTTTTGGACAACTTTTCTTTCCTTCATGCCAAACACTTGGCAGACCTCCGTGCAATGTCCAGAACACGATGGGAGATGTTTTCTGTGCTCCCGCAGGTTTTCCTTGCCAGACAGAGTGGAAAAGCTTTCTGCTAGGATGTAGACCACAAAGCACGCTAAAGACGAAGGTACGATGCTCTCCGGAGCTAAGAGCCGCTCCCGGGCTTCTTTCGGCAGAAGCGGCGCTAAGAGAGCACTGTGAGCGGTACAATCGTCTTTGCGCGAAGAAGCCGCTTCTTCGGCTCCGGGAGCCAGAGAGAGCGGCAGCATCGGAAAGGTGAAGAAGGAAGCTGTACAACACTGGGATTGTGTGCGCAGCTTGCCAACTGATAGAAAACAGTACCTTACCACTTTCCTGACGTTTCCAATCACATGAATATTCGATTGGAAGCTGTTTTGGACAACTTTTCTTTCCTTCATGCCAAACACTTGGCAGACCTCCGTGCAACGTCCAGAACACGATGGGAGATGTTTTCTGTGCTCCCGCAGCTTTTCCTTGCCAGACAGAGTGGAAAAGCTTTCTGCTAGCATGTAGACCACAAAAGATGCTAAAGACGAAGGTACGATGCTCTCCGGAGCTAAGCGCCGCTCCCGGGCTTCTTTCGGCAGAAGCGGCGCTAAGAGAGCACTGTGAGCGGTACAATCGTCTTTGCGCGAAGAAGCCGCTTCTTCGGCTCCGGGAGCCGGAGAGAGCGGCAGCATCGGAAAGGTGAAGAAGGAAGCTGTACAACACTGGGATTGTGTGCGCAGCTTGCCAACTGATAGAAAACAGTACCTTACCACTTTCCTGACGTTTCCAATCACATGAATATTCGATTGGAAGCTGTTTTGGACAACTTTTCTTTCCTTCATGCCAAACACTTGGCAGACCTCCGTGCAACGTCCAGAACACGATGGGAGATGTTTTCTGTGCTCCCGCAGGTTTTCCTTGCCAGACAGAGTGGAAAAGCTTTCTGCTAGGATGTAGACCACAAAAGACGCTAAAGACGAAGGTACGATGCTCTCCGGAGCTAAGCGCCGCTCCCGGGCTTCTTTCGGCAGAAGCGGCGCTAAGAGAGCACTGTGAGCGGTACAATCGTCTTTGCGCGAAGAAGCCGCTTCTTCGGCTCCGGGAGCCGGAGAGAGCGGCAGCATCGGAAAGGTGAAGAAGGAAGCTGTACAACACTGGGATTGTGTGCGCAGCTTGCCAACTGATAGAAAACAGTACCTTACCACTTTCCTGACGTTTCCAATCACATGAATATGCCATTGGAAGCTGTTTTGGACAACTTTTCTTTCCTTCATGCCAAACACTTGGCAGACCTCCGTGCAACGTCCAGAACACGATGGGAGATGTTTTCTGTGCTCCCGCAGGTTTTCCTTGCCAGACAGAGTGGAAAAGCTTTCTGCTAGGATGTAGACCACAAAAGACGCTAAAGACGAAGGTACGATGCTCTCCGGAGCTAAGCGCCGCTCCCGGGCTTCTTTCGGCAGAAGCGGCGCTAAGAGAGCACTGTGAGCGGTACAATGGTCTTTGCGCGAAGAAGCCGCTTCTTCGGCTCCGGGAGCCGGAGAGAGCGGCAGCATCGGAAAGGTGAAGAAGGAAGCTGTACAACACTGGGATTGTGTGCGCAGCTTGCCAACTGATAGAAAACAGTACCTTACCACTTTCCTGACGTTTCCAATCACATGAATATTCGATTGGAAGCTGTTTTGGACAACTTTCCTTTCCTTCATGCCAAACACTTGGCAGACCTCCGTGCAACGTCCAGAACACGATGGGAGATGTTTTCTGTGCTCCCGCAGCTTTTCCTTGCCAGACAGAGTGGAAAAGCTTTCTGCTAGGATGTAGACCACAAAAGACGCTAAAGACGAAGGTACGATGCTCTCCGGAGCTAAGCGCCGCTGCCGGGCTTCTTTCGGCAGAAGCGGCGCTAAGAGAGCACTGTGAGCGGTACAATCGTCTTTGCGCGAAGAAGCCGCTTCTTCGGCTCCGGGAGCCGGAGAGAGCGGCAGCATCGGAAAGGTGAAGAAGGAAGCTGTACAACACTGGGATTGTGTGCGCAGCTTGCCAACTGATAGAAAACAGTACCTTACCACTTTCCTGACGTTTCCAATCACATGAATATTCGATTGGAAGCTGTTTTGGACAACTTTTCTTTCCTTCATGCCAAACACTTGGCAGACCTCCGTGCAACGTCCAGAACACGATGGGAGATGTTTTCTGTGCTCCCGCAGGTTTTCCTTGCCAGACAGAGTGGAAAAGCTTTCTGCTAGGATGTAGACCACAAAAGACGCTAAAGACGAAGGTACGATGCTCTCCGGAGCTAAGCGCCGCTCCCGGGCTTCTTTCGGCAGAAGCGGCGCTAAGAGAGCACTGTGAGCGGTACAATCGTCTTTGCGCAAAGAAGCCGCTTCTTCGGCTCCGGGAGCCGGAGAGAGCGGCAGCATCGGAAAGGTGAAGAAGGAAGCTGTACAACACTGGGATTGTGTGCGCAGCTTGCCAACTGATAGAAAACAGTACCTTACCACTTTCCTGACGTTTCCAATCACATGAATATGCCATTGGAAGCTGTTTTGGACATCTTTTCTTTCCTTCATGCCAAACACTTGGCAGACCTCCGTGCAACGTCCAGAACACGATGGGAGATGTTTTCTGTGCTCCCGCAGGTTTTCCTTGCCAGACAGAGTGGAAAAGCTTTCTGCTAGCATGTAGACCACAAAAGACGCTAAAGACGAAGGTACGATGCTCTCCGGAGCTAAGCGCCGCTCCCGGGCTTCTTTCGGCAGAAGCGGCGCTAAGAGAGCACTGTGAGCGGTACAATGGTCTTTGCGCGAAGAAGCCGCTTCTTCGGCTCCGGGAGCCGGAGAGAGCGGCAGCATCGGAAAGGTGAAGAAGGAAGCTGTACAACACTGGGATTGTGTGCGCAGCTTGCCAACTGATAGAAAACAGTACCTTACCACTTTCCTGACGTTTCCAATCACATGAATATTCGATTGGAAGCTGTTTTGGACAACTTTTCTTTCCTTCATGCCAAACACTTGGCAGACCTCCGTGCAACGTCCAGAACACGATGGGAGATGTTTTCTGTGCTCCCGCAGGTTTTCCTTGCCAGACAGAGTGGAAAAGCTTTCTGCTAGGATGTAGACCACAAAAGACGCTAAAGACGAAGGTACGATGCTCTCCGGAGCTAAGCACCGCTCCCGGGCTTCTTTCGGCAGAAGCGGCGCTAAGAGAGCACTGTGAGCGGTACAATGGTCTTTGCGCGAAGAAGCCGCTTCTTCGGCTCCGGGAGCCGGAGAGAGCGGCAGCATCGGAAAGGTGAAGAAGGAAGCTGTACAACACTGGGATTGTGTGCGCAGCTTGCCAACTGATAGAAAACAGTACCTTACCACTTTCCTGACGTTTCCAATCACATGAATATTCGATTGGAAGCTGTTTTGGACAACTTTTCTTTCCTTCATGCCAAACACTTGGCAGACCTCCGTGCAACGTCCAGAACACGATGGGAGATGTTTTCTGTGCTCCCGCAGGTTATCCTTGCCAGACAGAGTGGAAAAGCTTTCTGCTAGGATGTAGACCACAAAAGACGCTAAAGACGAAAGTTCGATGCTCGCCGGAGCTAAGAGCCGCTCCCGGGCTTCTTTCGGCAGAAGCGGCGCTAAGAGAGCACTGTGAGCGGTACAATCGTCTTTGCGCGAAGAAGCCGCTTCTTCGGCTCCGGGAGCCGGAGAGAGCGGCAGCATCGGAAAGGTGAAGAAGGAAGCTGTACAACACTGGGATTGTGTGCGCAGCTTGCCAACTGATAGAAAACAGTACCTTACCACTTTCCTGACGTTTCCCATCACATGAATATTCGATTGGAAGCTGTTTTGGACAACTTTTCTTTCCTTCATGCCAAACACTTGGCAGACCTCCGTGCAACGTCCAGAACACGATGGGAGATGTTTTCTGTGCTCCCGCAGGTTTTCCTTGCCAGACAGAGTGGAAAAGCTTTCTGCTAGGATGTAGACCACAAAAGACGCTAAAGACGAAGGTACGATGCTCTCCGGAGCTAAGCGCCGCTCCCGGGCTTCTTTCGGCAGAAGCGGCGCTAAGAGAGCACTGTGAGCGGTACAATGGTCTTTGCGCGAAGAAGCCGCTTCTTCGGCTCCGGGAGCCGGAGAGAGCGGCAGCATCGGAAAGGTGAAGAAGGAAGCTGTACAACACTGGGATTGTGTGCGCAGCTTGCCAACTGATAGAAAACAGTACCTTACCACTTTCCTGACGTTTCCAATCACATGAATATGCCATTGGAAGCTGTTTTGGACAACTTTTCTTTCCTTCATGCCAAACACTTGGCAGACCTCCGTGCAACGTCCAGAACACGATGGGAGATGTTTTCTGTGCTCCCGCAGGTTTTCCTTGCCAGACAGAGTGGAAAAGCTTTCTGCTAGGATGTAGACCACAAAAGACGCTAAAGACGAAGGTACAATGCTCTCCGGAGCTAAGCGCCGCTCCCGGGCTTCTTTCAGCAGAAGCGGCGCTAAGAGAGCACTGTGAGCGGTACAATGGTCTTTGCGCGAAGAAGCCGCTTCTTCGGCTCCGGGAGCCGGAGAGAGCGGCAGCATCGGAAAGGTGAAGAAGGAAGCTGTACAACACTGGGATTGTGTGCGCAGCTTGCCAACTGATAGAAAACAGTACCTTACCACTTTCCTGACGTTTCCAATCACATGAATATTCGATTGGAAGCTGTTTTGGACAACTTTTCTTTCCTTCATGCCAAACACTTGGCAGACCTCCGTGCAACGTCCAGAACACGATGGGAGATGTTTTCTGTGCTCCCGCAGGTTATCCTTGCCAGACAGAGTGGAAAAGCTTTCTGCTAGGATGTAGACCACAAAAGACGCTAAAGACGAAAGTTCGATGCTCGCCGGAGCTAAGAGCCGCTCCCGGGCTTCTTTCGGCAGAAGCGGCGCTAAGAGAGCACTGTGAGCGGTACAATCGTCTTTGCGCGAAGAAGCCGCTTCTTCGGCTCCGGGAGCCGGAGAGAGCGGCAGCATCGGAAAGGTGAAGAAGGAAGCTGTACAACACTGGGATTGTGTGCGCAGCTTGCCAACTGATAGAAAACAGTACCTTACCACTTTCCTGACGTTTCCCATCACATGAATATTCGATTGGAAGCTGTTTTGGACAACTTTTCTTTCCTTCATGCCAAACACTTGGCAGACCTCCGTGCAACGTCCAGAACATGATGGGAGATGTTTTCTGTGCTCCCGCAGGTTTTCCTTGCCAGACAGAGTGGAAAAGCTTTCTGCTAGGATGTAGACCACAAAAGACGCTAAAGACGAAGGTACGATGCTCTCCGGAGCTAAGCGCCGCTCCCGGGCTTCTTTCGGCAGAAGCGGCGCTAAGAGAGCACTGTGAGCGGTACAATGGTCTTTGCGCGAAGAAGCCGCTTCTTCGGCTCCGGGAGCCGGAGAGAGCGGCAGCATCGGAAAGGTGAAGAAGGAAGCTGTACAACACTGGGATTGTGTGCGCAGCTTGCCAACTGATAGAAAACAGTACCTTACCACTTTCCTGACGTTTCCCATCACATGAATATGCCATTGGAAGCTGTTTTGGACAACTTTTCTTTCCTTCATGCCAAACACTTGGCAGACCTCCGTGCAACGTCCAGAACACGATGGGAGATGTTTTCTGTGCTCCCGCAGGTTTTCCTTGCCAGACAGAGTGGAAAAGCTTTCTGCTAGGATGTAGACCACAAAAGACGCTAAAGACGAAGGTACGATGCTCTCCGGAGCTAAGCGCCGCTCCCGGGCTTCTTTCGGCAGAAGCGGCGCTAAGAGAGCACTGTGAGCGGTACAATGGTCTTTGCGCGAAGAAGCCGCTTCTTCGGCTCCGGGAGCCGGAGAGAGCGGCAGCATCGGAAAGGTGAAGAAGGAAGCTGTACAACACTGGGATTGTGTGCGCAGCTTGCCAACTGATAGAAAACAGTACCTTACCACTTTCCTGACGTTTCCAATCACATGAATATTCGATTGGAAGCTGTTTTGGACAACTTTTCTTTCCTTCATGCCAAACACTTGGCAGACCTCCGTGCAACGTCCAGAACACGATGGGAGATGTTTTCTGTGCTCCCGCAGGTTATCCTTGCCAGACAGAGTGGAAAAGCTTTCTGCTAGGATGTAGACCACAAAAGACGCTAAAGACGAAAGTTCGATGCTCGCCGGAGCTAAGAGCCGCTCCCGGGCTTCTTTCGGCAGAAGCGGCGCTAAGAGAGCACTGTGAGCGGTACAATGGTCTTTGCGCGAAGAAGCCGCTTCTTCGGCTCCGGGAGCCGGAGAGAGCGGCAGCATCGGAAAGGTGAAGAAGGAAGCTGTACAACACTGGGATTGTGTGCGCAGCTTGCCAACTGATAGAAAACAGTACCTTACCACTTTCCTGACGTTTCCAATCACATGAATATTCGATTGGAAGCTGTTTTGGACAACTTTTCTTTCCTTCATGCCAAACACTTGGCAGACCTCCGTGCAATGTCCAGAAGACGATGGAAGATGTTTTCTGTGCTCCTGCAGGTTTTCCTTGCCAGACAGAGTGGAAAAGCTTTCTGCTAGGATGTAGACCACAAAAGACGCTAAAGACGAAGGTACGATGCTCTCCGGAGCTAAGCGCCGCTCCCGGGCTTCTTTCGGCAGAAGCGGCGCTAAGAGAGCACTGTGAGCGGTACAATGGTCTTTGCGCGAAGAAGCCGCTTCTTCGGCTCCGGGAGCCGGAGAGAGCGGCAGCATCGGAAAGGTGAAGAAGGAAGCTGTACAACACTGGGATTGTGTGCGCAGCTTGCCAACTGATAGAAAACAGTACCTTACCACTTTCCTGACGTTTCCAATCACATGAATATTCGATTGGAAGCTGTTTTGGACAACTTTTCTTTCCTTCATGCCAAACACTTGGCAGACCTCCGTGCAACGTCCAGAACACGATGGGAGATGTTTTCTGTGCTCCCGCAGGTTTTCCTTGCCAGACAGAGTGGAAAAGCTTTCTGCTAGGATGTAGACCACAAAAGATGCTAAAGACGAAGGTACGATGCTCTCCGGAGCTAAGCGCCGCTCCCGGGCTTCTTTCGGCAGAAGCGGCGCTAAGAGAGCACTGTGAGCGGTACAATGGTCTTTGCGCGAAGAAGCCGCTTCTTCGGCTCCGGGAGCCGGAGAGAGCGGCAGCATCGGAAAGGTGAAGAAGGAAGCTGTACAACACTGGGATTGTGTGCGCAGCTTGCCAACTGATAGAAAACAGTACCTTACCACTTTCCTGACGTTTCCAATCACATGAATATTCGATTGGAAGCTGTTTTGGACAACTTTTCTTTCCTTCATGCCAAACACTTGGCAGACCTCCGTGCAACGTCCAGAAGACGATGGGAGATGTTTTCTGTGCTCCCGCAGGTTTTCCTTGCCAGACAGAGTGGAAAAGCTTTCTGCTAGGATGTAGACCACAAAAGACGCTAAAGACGAAGGTACGATGCTCTCCGGAGCTAAGCGCCGCTCCCGGGCTTCTTTCGGCAGAAGCGGCGCTAAGAGAGCACTGTGAGCGGTACAATGGTCTTTGCGCGAAGAAGCCGCTTCTTCGGCTCCGGGAGCCGGAGAGAGCGGCAGCATCGGAAAGGTGAAGAAGGAAGCTGTACAACACTGGGATTGTGTGCGCAGCTTGCCAACTGATAGAAAACAGTACCTTACCACTTTCCTGACGTTTCCAATCACATGAATATTCGATTGGAAGCTGTTTTGGACAACTTTTCTTTCCTTCATGCCAAACACTTGGCAGACCTCCGTGCAACGTCCAGAACACGATGGGAGATGTTTTCTGTGCTCCCGCAGGTTTTCCTTGCCAGACAGAGTGGAAAAGCTTTCTGCTAGGATGTAGACCACAAAAGACGCTAAAGACGAAAGTTCGATGCTCGCCGGAGCTAAGAGCCGCTCCCGGGCTTCTTTCGGCAGAAGCGGCGCTAAGAGAGCACTGTGAGCGGTACAATCGTCTTTGCGCGAAGAAGCCGCTTCTTCGGCTCCGGGAGCCGGAGAGAGCGGCAGCATCGGAAAGGTGAAGAAGGAAGCTGTACAACACTGGGATTGTGTGCGCAGCTTGCCAACTGATAGAAAACAGTACCTTACCACTTTCCTGACGTTTCCAATCACATGAATATTCGATTGGAAGCTGTTTTGGACAACTTTTCTTTCCTTCATGCCAAACACTTGGCAGACCTCCGTGCAACGTCCAGAAGACGATGGGAGATGTTTTCTGTGCTCCTGCAGGTTTTCCTTGCCAGACAGAGTGGAAAAGCTTTCTGCTAGGATGTAGACCACAAAAGACGCTAATGACGAAGGTACGATGCTCTCCGGAGCTAAGCGCCGCTCCCGGGCTTCTTTCGGCAGAAGCGGCGCTAAGAGAGCACTGTGAGCGGTACAATCGTCTTTGCGCGAAGAAGCCGCTTCTTCGGCTCCGGGAGCCGGAGAGAGCGGCAGCATCGGAAAGGTGAAGAAGGAAGCTGTACAACACTGGGATTGTGTGCGCAGCTTGCCAACTGATAGAAAACAGTATCTTACCACTTTCCTGACGTTTCCAATCACATGAATATTCGATTGGAAGCTGTTTTGGACAACTTTTCTTTCCTTCATGCCAAACACTTGGCAGACCTCCGTGCAACGTCCAGAACACGATGGGAGATGTTTTCTGTGCTCCCGCAGGTTTTCCTTGCCAGACAGAGTGGAAAAGCTTTCTGCTAGCATGTAGACCACAAAAGACGCTAAAGACGAAGGTACGATGCTCTCCGGAGCTAAGCGCCGCTCCCGGGCTTCTTTCGGCAGAAGCGGCGCTAAGAGAGCACTGTGAGCGGTACAATGGTCTTTGCGCGAAGAAGCCGCTTCTTCGGCTGCGGGAGCCGGAGAGAGCGGCAGCATCGGAAAGGTGAAGAAGGAAGCTGTACAACACTGGGATTGTGTGCGCAGCTTGCCAACTGATAGAAAACAGTACCTTACCACTTTCCTGACGTTTCCAATCACATGAATATTCGATTGGAAGCTGTTTTGGACAACTTTTCTTTCCTTCATGCCAAACACTTGGCAGACCTCCGTGCAACGTCCAGAACACGATGGGAGATGTTTTCTGTGCTCCCGCAGGTTTTCCTTGCCAGACAGAGTGGAAAAGCTTTCTGCTAGGATGTAGACCACAAAAGACGCTAAAGACGAAGGTACGATGCTCTCCGGAGCTAAGCGCCGCTCCCGGGCTTCTTTCGGCAGAAGCGGCGCTAAGAGAGCACTGTGAGCGGTACAATGGTCTTTGCGCGAAGAAGCCGCTTCTTCGGCTCCGGGAGCCGGAGAGAGCGGCAGCATCGGAAAGGTGAAGAAGGAAGCTGTACAACACTGGGATTGTGTGCGCAGCTTGCCAACTGATAGAAAACAGTACCTTACCACTTTCCTGACGTTTCCAATCACATGAATATGCCATTGGAAGCTGTTTTGGACAACTTTTCTTTCCTTCATGCCAAACACTTGGCAGACCTCCGTGCAACGTCCAGAACACGATGGGAGATGTTTTCTGTGCTCCCGCAGGTTTTCCTTGCCAGACAGAGTGGAAAAGCTTTCTGCTAGGATGTAGACCACAAAAGACGCTAAAGACGAAGGTACGATGCTCTCCGGAGCTAAGCGCCGCTGCCGGGCTTCTTTCGGCAGAAGCGGCGCTAAGAGAGCACTGTGAGCGGTACAATGGTCTTTGCGCGAAGAAGCCGCTTCTTCGGCTCCGGGAGCCGGAGAGAGCGGCAGCATCGGAAAGGTGAAGAAGGAAGCTGTACAACACTGGGATTGTGTGCGCAGCTTGCCAACTGATAGAAAACAGTACCTTACCACTTTCCTGACGTTTCCAATCACATGAATATTCGATTGGAAGCTGTTTTGGACAACTTTTCTTTCCTTCATGCCAAACACTTGGCAGACCTCCGTGCAACGTCCAGAACACGATGGGAGATGTTTTCTGTGCTCCCGCAGGTTTCCCTTGACAGACAGAGTGGAAAAGCTTTCTGCTAGCATGTAGACCACAAAAGACGCTAAAGACGAAGGTACGATGCTCTCCGGAGCTAAGCGCCGCTCCCGGGCTTCTTTCGGCAGAAGCGGCGCTAAGAGAGCACTGTGAGCGGTACAATCGTCTTTGCGCGAAGAAGCCGCTTCTTCGGCTCCGGGAGCCGGAGAGAGCGGCAGCATCGGAAAGGTGAAGAAGGAAGCTGTACAACACTGGGATTGTGTGCGCAGCTTGCCAACTGATAGAAAACAGTACCTTACCACTTTCCTGACGTTTCCCATCACATGAATATTCGATTGGAAGCTGTTTTGGACAACTTTTCTTTCCTTCATGCCAAACACTTGGCAGACCTCCGTGCAACGTCCAGAAGACGATGGGAGATGTTTTCTGTGCTCCCGCAGGTTTTCCTTGCCAGACAGAGTGGAAAAGCTTTCTGCTAGGATGTAGACCACAAAAGACGCTAAAGACGAAGGTACGATGCTCTCCGGAGCTCAGCGCCGCTCCCGGGCTTCTTTCGGCAGAAGCGGCGCTAAGAGAGCACTGTGAGCGGTACAATCGTCTTTGCGCGAAGAAGCCGCTTCTTCGGCTCCGGGAGCCGGAGAGAGCGGCAGCATCGGAAAGGTGAAGAAGGAAGCTGTACAACACTGGGATTGTGTGCGCAGCTTGCCAACTGATAGAAAACAGTACCTTACCACTTTCCTGACGTTTCCAATCACATGAATATTCGATTGGAAGCTGTTTTGGACAACATTTCTTTCCTTCATGCCAAACACTTGGCAGACCTCCGTGCAACGTCCAGAACACGATGGGAGATGTTTTCTGTGCTCCCGCAGGTTTTCCTTGCCAGACAGAGTGGAAAAGATTTCTGCTAGCATGTAGACCACAAAAGACGCTAAAGACGAAGGTACGATGCTCTCCGGAGCTAAGCGCCGCTCCCAGGCTTCTTTTGGCAGAAGCGGCGCTAAGAGAGCACTGTGAGCGGTACAATGGTCTTTGCGCGAAGAAGCCGCTTCTTCGGCTCCGTGAGCCGGAGAGAGCGGCAGCATCGGAAAGGTGAAGAAGGAAGCTGTACAACACTGGGATTGTGTGCGCAGCTTGCCAACTGATAGAAAACAGTACCTTACCACTTTCCTGACGTTTCCAATCACATGAATATTCGATTGGAAGCTGTTTTGGACAACTTTTCTTTCCTTCATGCCAAACACTTGGCAGACCTCCGTGCAACGTCCAGAACACGATGGGAGATGTTTTCTGTGCTCCCGCAGGTTTTCCTTGCCAGACAGAGTGGAAAAGCTTTCTGCTAGGATGTAGACCACAAAAGACGCTAAAGACGAAGGTACGATGCTCTCCGGAGCTAAGCGCCGCTCCCGGGCTTCTTTCGGCAGAAGCGGCGCTAAGAGAGCACTGTGAGCGGTACAATGGTCTTTGCGCGAAGAAGCCGCTTCTTCGGCTCCGGGAGCCGGAGAGAGCGGCAGCATCGGAAAGGTGAAGAAGGAAGCTGTACAACACTGGGATTGTGTGCGCAGCTTGCCAACTGATAGAAAACAGTACCTTACCACTTTCCTGACGTTTCCAATCACATGAATATGCCATTGGAAGCTGTTTTGGACAACTTTTCTTTCCTTCATGCCAAACACTTGGCAGACCTCCGTGCAACGTCCAGAAGACGATGGGAGATGTTTTCTGTGCTCCCGCAGGTTTTCCTTGCCAGACAGAGTGGAAAAGCTTTCTGCTAGGATGTAGACCACAAAAGACGCTAAAGACGAAGGTACGATGCTCTCCGGAGCTAAGCGCCGCTCCCGGGCTTCTTTCGGCAGAAGCGGCGCTAAGAGAGCACTGTGAGCGGTACAATCGTCTTTGCGCGAAGAAGCCGCTTCTTCGGCTCCGGGAGCCGGAGAGAGCGGCAGCATCGGAAAGGTGAAGAAGGAAGCTGTACAACACTGGGATTGTGTGCGCAGCTTGCCAACTGATAGAAAACAGTACCTTACCACTTTCCTGACGTTTCCAATCACATGAATATGCCATTGGAAGCTGTTTTGGACAACTTTTCTTTCCTTCATGCCAAACACTTGGCAGACCTCCGTGCAACGTCCAGAAGACGATGGGAGATGTTTTCTGTGCTCCCGCAGGTTTTCCTTGCCAGACAGAGTGGAAAAGCTTTCTGCTAGGATGTAGACCACAAAAGACGCTAAAGACGAAGGTACGATGCTCTCCGGAGCTAAGCGCCGCTCCCGGGCTTCTTTCGGCAGAAGCGGCGCTAAGAGAGCACTGTGAGCGGTACAATGGTCTTTGCGCGAAGAAGCCGCTTCTTCGGCTCCGGGAGCCGGAGAGAGCGGCAGCATCGGAAAGGTGAAGAAGGAAGCTGTACAACACTGGGATTGTGTGCGCAGCTTGCCAACTGATAGAAAACAGTACCTTACCACTTTCCTGACGTTTCCAATCACATGAATATTCGATTGGAAGCTGTTTTGGACAACTTTTCTTTCCTTCATGCCAAGCACTTGGCAGACCTCCGTGCAACGTCCAGAACACGATGGGAGATGTTTTCTGTGCTCCCGCAGGTTTTCCTTGCCAGACAGAGTGGAAAAGCTTTCTGCTAGGATGTAGACCACAAAAGACGCTAAAGACGAAAGTTCGATGCTCGCCGGAGCTAAGAGCCGCTCCCGGGCTTCTTTCGGCAGAAGCGGCGCTAAGAGAGCACTGTGAGCGGTACAATGGTCTTTGCGCGAAGAAGCCGCTTCTTCGGCTCCGGGAGCCGGAGAGAGCGGCAGCATCGGAAAGGTGAAGAAGGAAGCTGTACAACACTGGGATTGTGTGCGCAGCTTGCCAACTGATAGAAAACAGTACCTTACCACTTTCCTGACGTTTCCAATCACATGAATATTCGATTGGAAGCTGTTTTGGACAACTTTTCTTTCCTTCATGCCAAACACTTGGCAGACCTCCGTGCAACGTCCAGAAGACGATGGGAGATGTTTTCTGTGCTCCCGCAGGTTTTCCTTGCCAGACAGAGTGGAAAAGCTTTCTGCTAGGATGTAGACCACAAAAGACGCTAAAGACGAAGGTACGATGCTCTCCGGAGCTAAGCGCCGCTCCCGGGCTTCTTTCGGCAGAAGCGGCGCTAAGAGAGCACTGTGAGCGGTACAATGGTCTTTGCGCGAAGAAGCCGCTTCTTCGGCTCCGGGAGCCGGAGAGAGCGGCAGCATCGGAAAGGTGAAGAAGGAAGCTGTACAACACTGGGATTGTGTGCGCAGCTTGCCAACTGATAGAAAACAGTACCTTACCACTTTCCTGACGTTTCCAATCACATGAATATTCGATTGGAAGCTGTTTTGGACAACTTTTCTTTCCTTCATGCCAAACACTTGGCAGACCTCCGTGCAACGTCCAGAACACGATGGGAGATGTTTTCTGTGCTCCCGCAGGTTTTCCTTGCCAGACAGAGTGGAAAAGCTTTCTGCTAGGATGTAGACCACAAAAGACGCTAAAGACGAAAGTTCGATGCTCGCCGGAGCTAAGAGCCGCTCCCGGGCTTCTTTCGGCAGAAGCGGCGCTAAGAGAGCACTGTGAGCGGTACAATCGTCTTTGCGCGAAGAAGCCGCTTCTTCGGCTCCGGGAGCCGGAGAGAGCGGCAGCATCGGAAAGGTGAAGAAGGAAGCTGTACAACACTGGGATTGTGTGCGCAGCTTGCCAACTGATAGAAAACAGTACCTTACCACTTTCCTGACGTTTCCAATCACATGAATATTCGATTGGAAGCTGTTTTGGACAACTTTTCTTTCCTTCATGCCAAACACTTGGCAGACCTCCGTGCAACGTCCAGAACACGATGGGAGATGTTTTCTGTGCTCCCGCAGGTTTTCCTTGCCAGACAGAGTGGAAAAGCTTTCTGCTAGGATGTAGACCACAAAAGACGCTAAAGACGAAGGTACGATGCTCTCCGGAGTAAGCGCCGCTCCCGGGCTTCTTTCGGCAGAAGCGGCGCTAAGAGAGCACTGTGAGCGGTACAATGGTCTTTGCGCGAAGAAGCCGCTTCTTCGGCTCCGGGAGCCGGAGAGAGCGGCAGCATCGGAAAGGTGAAGAAGGAAGCTGTACAACACTGGGATTGTGTGCGCAGCTTGCCAACTGATAGAAAACAGTACCTTACCACTTTCCTGACGTTTCCAATCACATGAATATTCGATTGGAAGCTGTTTTGGACAACTTTTCTTTCCTTCATGCCAAACACTTGGCAGACCTCCGTGCAACGTCCAGAACACGATGGGAGATGTTTTCTGTGCTCCCGCAGGTTTTCCTTGCCAGACAGAGTGGAAAAGCTTTCTGCTACGATGTAGACCACAAAAGACGCTAAAGACGAAGGTACGATGCTCTCCGGAGCTAAGAGCCGCTCCCGGGCTTCTTTCGGCAGAAGCGGCGCTGAGAGCACTGTGAGCGGTACAATGGTCTTTGCGCGAAGAAGCCGCTTCTTCGGCTCCGGGAGCCGGAGAGAGCGGCAGCATCGGAAAGGTGAAGAAGGAAGCTGTACAACACTGGGATTGTGTGCGCAGCTTGCCAACTGATAGAAAACAGTACCTTACACTTTCCTGACGTTTCCTATCACATGAATATTCGATTGGAAGCTGTTTTGGACAACTTTTCTTTCCATCATGCCAAACACTTGGCAGACCTCTGTGCAACGTCCAGAACACGATGGGAGATGTTTTCTGTGCTCCCGCAGGTTTTCCTTGCCAGACAGACTGGAAAAGCTTTCTGCTAGGATGTAGACCACAAAAGACGCTAAAGACGCAGGTACGATGCTCTCCGGAGCTAAGAGCCGCTCCCGGGCTTCTTTCGGCAGAAGCGGCGCTAAGAGAGCACTGTGAGCGGTACAATGGTCTTTGCGCGAAGAAGCCACTTCTTCGGCTCTGGGAGCCGGAGAGAGCGGCAGCATCGGAAAGGTGAAGAAGGAAGCTGTACAACACTGGGATTGTGTGCGCAGCTTGCCAACTGATAGAAAACAGTACCTTACCACTTTCCTGACGTTTCCAATCACATGAATATTCGATTGGAAGCTGTTTTGGACAACTTTTCTTTCCTTCATGCCAAACACTTGGCAGACCTCCGTGCAACGTCCAGAACACGATGGGAGATGTTTTCTGTGCTCCCGCAGGTTTTCCTTGCCAGACAGAGTGGAAAAGCTTTCTGCTAGGATGTAGACCACAAAAGACGCTAAAGACGAAGGTACGATGCTCTCCGGAGCTAAGCGCCGCTCCCGGGCTTCTTTCGGCAGAAGCGGCGCTAAGAGAGCACTGTGAGCGGTACAATGGTCTTTGCGCGAAGAAGCCGCTTCTTCGGCTCCGGGAGCCGGAGAGAGCGGCAGCATCGGAAAGGTGTAGAAGGAAGCTGTACAACACTGGGATTGTGTGCGCAGCTTGCCAACTGATAGAAAACAGTACCTTACCACTTTCCTGACGTTTCCAATCACATGAATATTCGATTGGAAGCTGTTTTGGACAACTTTTCTTTCCTTCATGCCAAACACTTGGCAGACCTCCGTGCAACGTCCAGAACACGATGGGAGATGTTTTCTGTGCTCCCGCAGGTTTTCCTTGCCAGACAGAGTGGAAAAGCTTTCTGCTAGGATGTAGACCACAAAAGACGCTAAAGACGAAGGTACGATGCTCTCCGGAGCTAAGCGCCGCTCCCGGGCTTCTTTCGGCAGAAGCGGCGCTAAGAGAGCACTGTGAGCGGTACAATCGTCTTTGCGCGAAGAAGCCGCTTCTTCGGCTCCGGGAGCCGGAGAGAGCGGCAGCATCGGAAAGGTGAAGAAGGAAGCTGTACAACACTGGGATTGTGTGTGCAGCTTGCCAACTGATAGAAAACAGTACCTTACCACTTTCCTGACGTTTCCAATCACATGAATATTCGATTGGAAGCTGTTTTGGACAACTTTTCTTTCCTTCATGCCAAACACTTGGCAGACCTCCGTGCAACGTCCAGAACACGATGGGAGATGTTTTCTGTGCTCCCGCAGGTTTTCCTTGCCAGACAGAGTGGAAAAGCTTTCTGCTAGGATGTAGACCACAAAAGACGCTAAAGACGAAGGTACGATGCTCTCCGGAGCTAAGCGCCGCTCCCGGGCTTCTTTCGGCAGAAGCGGCGCTAAGAGAGCACTGTGAGCGGTACAATGGTCTTTGCGCGAAGAAGCCGCTTCTTCGGCTCCGGGAGCCGGAGAGAGCGGCAGCATCGGAAAGGTGAAGAAGGAAGCTGTACAACACTGGGATTGTGTGCGCAGCTTGCCAACTGATAGAAAACAGTACCTTACCACTTTCCTGACGTTTCCAATCACATGAATATTCGATTGGAAGCTGTTTTGGACAACTTTCCTTTCCTTCATGCCAAACACTTGGCAGACCTCCGTGCAATGTCCAGAACACGATGGGAGATGTTTTCTGTGCTCCCGCAGGTTTTCCTTGCCAGACAGAGTGGAAAAGCTTTCTGCTAGGATGTAGACCACAAAAGACGCTAAAGACGAAGGTACGATGCTCTCCGGAGCTAAGCGCCGCTCCCGGGCTTCTTTCGGCAGAAGCGGCGCTAAGAGAGCACTGTGAGCGGTACAATGGTCTTTGCGCGAAGAAGCCGCTTCTTCGGCTCCGGGAGCCGGAGAGAGCGGCAGCATCGGAAAGGTGAAGAAGGAAGCTGTACAACACTGGGATTGTGTGCGCAGCTTGCCAACTGATAGAAAAGAGTACCTTACCACTTTCCTGACGTTTCCAATCCCATGAATATTCGATTGGAAGCTGTTTTGGACAACTTTTCTTTCCTTCATGCCAAACACTTGGCAGACCTCCGTGCAACGTCCAGAACACGATGGGAGATGTTTTCTGTGCTCCCGCAGGTTTTCCTTGCCAGACAGAGTGGAAAAGCTTTCTGCTAGGATGTAGACCACAAAAGACGCTAAAGACGAAGGTACGATGCTCTCCGGAGCTAAGCGCCGCTCCCGGGCTTGTTTCGGCAGAAGCGGCGCTAAGAGAGCACTGTGAGCGGTACAATGGTCTTTGCGCGAAGAAGCCGCTTCTTCGGCTCCGGGAGCCGGAGAGAGCGGCAGCATCGGAAAGGTGAAAAAGGAAGCTGTACAACACTGGGATTGTGTGCGCAGCTTGCCAACTGATAGAAAACAGTACCTTACCACTTTCCTGACGTTTCCAATCACATGAATATTCGATTGGAAGCTGTTTTGGACAACTTTTCTTTCCTTCATGCCAAACACTTGGCAGACCTCCGTGCAACGTCCAGAACACGATGGGAGATGTTTTCTGTGCTCCCGCAGGTTTTCCTTGCCAGACAGAGTGGAAAAGCTTTCTGCTAGGATGTAGACCACAAAAGACGCTAAAGACGAAGGTACGATGCTCTCCGGAGCTAAGAGCCGCTCCCGGGCTTCTTTCGGCAGAAGCGGCGCTAAGAGAGCACTGTGAGCGGTACAATCGTCTTTGCGCGAAGAAGCCGCTTCTTCGGCTCCGGGAGCCGGAGAGAGCGGCAGCATCGGAAAGGTGAAGAAGGAAGCTGTACAACACTGGGATTGTGTGCGCAGCTTGCCAACTGATAGAAAACAGTACCTTACCACTTTCCTGACGTTTCCAATCACATGAATATTCGATTGGAAGCTGTTTTGGACAACTTTTCTTTCCTTCATGCCAAACACTTGGCAGACCTCCGTGCAACGTCCAGAACACGATGGGAGATGTTTTCTGTGCTCCCGCAGGTTTTCCTTGCCAGACAGAGTGGAAAAGCTTTCTGCTAGGATGTAGACCACAAAAGACGCTAAAGACGAAGGTACGATGCTCTCCGGATCTAAGCGCCGCTCCTGGGCTTCTTTCGGCAGAAGCGGCGCTAAGAGAGCACTGTGAGCGGTACAATGGTCTTTGCGCGAAGAAGCCGCTTCTTCGGCTCCGGGAGCCGGAGAGAGCGGCAGCATCGGAAAGGTGAAGAAGGAAGCTGTACAACACTGGGATTGTGTGCGCAGCTTGCCAACTGATAGAAAAGAGTACCTTACCACTTTCCTGACGTTTCCAATCACATGAATATTCGATTGGAAGCTGTTTTGGACAACTTTTCTTTCCTTCATGCCAAACACTTGGCAGACCTCCGTGCAACGTCCAGAACACGATGGGAGATGTTTTCTGTGCTCCCGCAGGTTTTCCTTGCCAGACAGAGTGGAAAAGCTTTCTGCTAGGATGTAGACCACAAAAGACGCTAAAGACGAAGGTACGATGCTCTCCGGAGCTAAGCGCCGCTCCCGGGCTTCTTTCGGCAGAAGCGGCGCTAAGAGAGCACTGTGAGCGGTACAATGGTCTTTGCGCGAAGAAGCCGCTTCTTCGGCTCCGGGAGCCGGAGAGAGCGGCAGCATCGGAAAGGTGAAAAAGGAAGCTGTACAACACTGGGATTGTGTGCGCAGCTTGCCAACTGATAGAAAACAGTACCTTACCACTTTCCTGACGTTTCCAATCACATGAATATTCGATTGGAAGCTGTTTTGGACAACTTTTCTTTCCTTCATGCCAAACACTTGGCAGACCTCCGTGCAACGTCCAGAACACGATGGGAGATGTTTTCTGTGCTCCCGCAGGTTTTCCTTGCCAGACAGAGTGGAAAAGCTTTCTGCTAGGATGTAGACCACAAAAGACGCTAAAGACGCAGGTACGATGCTCTCCGGAGCTAAGCGCCGCTCCCGGGCTTCTTTCGGCAGAAGCGGCGCTAAGAGAGCACTGTGAGCGGTACAATCGTCTTTGCGCGAAGAAGCCGCTTCTTCGGCTCTGGGAGCCGGAGAGAGCGGCAGCATTGGAAAGGTGAAGAAGGAAGCTGTACAACACTGGGATTGTGTGCGCAGCTTGCCAACTGATAGAAAACAGTACCTTACCACTTTCCTGACGTTTCCAATCACATGAATATGCCATTGGAAGCTGTTTTGGACAACTTTTCTTTCCTTCATGCCAAACACTTGGCAGACCTCCGTGCAACGTCCAGAACACGATGGGAGATGTTTTCTGTGCTCCCGCAGGTTTTCCTTGCCAGACAGAGTGGAAAAGCTTTCTGCTAGGATGTAGACCACAAAAGACGCTAAAGACGAAGGTACGATGCTCTCCGGAGCTAAGCGCCACTCCCCGGCTTCTTTCGGCAGAAGCGGCACTAAGAGAGCACTGTGAGCGGTACAATCGTCTTTGCGCGAAGAAGCCGCTTCTTCGGCTCCGGGAGCCGGAGAGAGCGGCAGCATCGGAAAGGTGAAGAAGGAAGCTGTACAACACTGGGATTGTGTGCGCAGCTTGCCAACTGATAGAAAACAGTACCTTACCACTTTCCTGACGTTTCCAATCACATGAATATGCCATTGGAAGCTGTTTTGGACAACTTTTCTTTCCTTCATGCCAAACACTTGGCAGACCTCCGTGCAACGTCCAGAACACGATGGGAGATGTTTTCTGTGCTCCCGCAGGTTTTCCTTGCCAGACAGAGTGGAAAAGCTTTCTGCTAGGATGTAGACCACAAAAGACGCTAAAGACGAAGGTACGATGCTCTCCGGAGCTAAGCGCCGCTCCCGGGCTTCTTTCGGCAGAAGCGGCGCTAAGAGAGCACTGTGAGCGGTACAATGGTCTTTGCGCGAAGAAGCCGCTTCTTCGGCTCTGGGAGCCGGAGAGAGCGGCAGCATCGGAAAGGTGAAGAAGGAAGCTGTACAACACTGGGATTGTGTGCGCAGCTTGCCAACTGATAGAAAACAGTACCTTACCACTTTCCTGACGTTTCCAATCACATGAATATTCGATTGGAAGCTGTTTTGGACAACTTTTCTTTCCTTCATGCCAAACACTTGGCAGACCTCCGTGCAACGTCCAGAACACGATGGGAGATGTTTTCTGTGCTCCCGCAGGTTTTCCTTGCCAGACAGAGTGGAAAAGCTTTCTGCTAGCATGTAGACCACAAAAGACGCTAAAGACGAAGGTACGATGCTCTCCGGAGCTAAGCGCCGCTCCCGGGCTTCTTTCGGCAGAAGCGGCGCTAAGAGAGCACTGTGAGCGGTACAATGGTCTTTGCGCGAAGAAGCCGCTTCTTCGGCTCCGGGAGCCGGAGAGAGCGGCAGCATCGGAAAGGTGAAGAAGGAAGCTGTACAACACTGGGATTGTGTGCGCAGCTTGCCAACTGATAGAAAACAGTACCTTACCACTTTCCTGACGTTTCCAATCACATGAATATTCGATTGGAAGCTGTTTTGGACAACTTTTCTTTCCTTCATGCCAAACACTTGGCAGACCTCCGTGCAACGTCCAGAACACGATGGGAGATGTTTTCTGTGCTCCCGCAGGTTTTCCTTGCCAGACAGAGTGGAAAAGCTTTCTGCTAGGATGTAGACCACAAAAGACGCTAAAGACGAAGGTACGATGCTCTCCGGAGCTAAGCGCCGCTCCCGGGCTTCTTTCGGCAGAAGCGGCGCTAAGAGAGCACTGTGAGCGGTACAATCGTCTTTGCGCGAAGAAGCCGCTTCTTCGGCTCCAGGAGCCGGAGAGAGCGGCAGCATCGGAAAGGTGAAGAAGGAAGCTGTACAACACTGGGATTGTGTGCGCAGCTTGCCAACTGATAGAAAACAGTACCTTACCACTTTCCTGACGTTTCCAATCACATGAATATGCCATTGGAAGCTGTTTTAGACAACTTTTCTTTCCTTCATGCCAAACACTTGGCAGACCTCCGTGCAAAGTCCAGAACACAATGGGAGATGTTTTCTGTGCTCCCGCAGGTTTTCCTTGCCAGACAGAGTGGAAAAGCTTTCTGCTAGGATGTAGACCACAAAAGACGCTAAAGACGAAGGTACGATGCTCTCCGGAGCTAAGAGCCGCTCCCGGGCTTCTTTCGGCAGAAGCGGCGCTAAGAGAGCACTGTGAGCGGTACAATGGTCTTTGCGCGAAGAAGCCGCTTCTTCGGCTCCGGGAGCCGGAGAGAGCGGCAGCATCGGAAAGGTGAAGAAGGAAGCTGTACAACACTGGGATTGTGTGCGCAGCTTGCCAACTGATAGAAAACAGTACCTTACCACTTTCCTGACGTTTCCAATCACATGAATATTCGATTGGAAGCTGTTTTGGACAACTTTTCTTTCCTTCATGCCAAACACTTGGCAGACCTCCGTGCAACATCCAGAACACGATGGGAGATGTTTTCTGTGCTCCCGCAGGTTTTCCTTGCCAGACAGAGTGGAAAAGCTTTCTGCTAGGATGTAGACCACAAAAGACGCTAAAGACGAAGGTACGATGCTCTCCGGAGCTAAGCGCCGCTCCCGGGCTTCTTTCGGCAGAAGCGGCGCTAAGAGAGCACTGTGAGCGGTACAATGGTCTTTGCGCGAAGAAGCCGCTTCTTCGGCTCCGGGAGCCGGAGAGAGCGGCAGCATCGGAAAGGTGAAGAAGGAAGCTGTACAACACTGGGATTGTGTGCGCAGCTTGCCAACTGATAGAAAACAGTACCTTACCACTTTCCTGACGTTTCCAATCACATGAATATTCGATTGGAAGCTGTTTTGGACAACTTTTCTTTCCTTCATGCCAAACACTTGGCAGACCTCCGTGCAACGTCCAGAACACGATGGGAGATGTTTTCTGTGCTCCCGCAGGTTTTCCTTGCCAGACAGAGTGGAAAAGCTTTCTGCTAGGATGTAGACCACAAAAGACGCTAAAGACGAAGGTACGATGCTCTCCGGAGCTAAGCGCCGCTCCCGGGCTTCTTTCGGCAGAAGCGGCGCTAAGAGAGCACTGTGAGCGGTACAATGGTCTTTGCGCGAAGAAGCCGCTTCTTCGGCTCCGGGAGCCGGAGAGAGCGGCAGCATCGGAAAGGTGAAGAAGGAAGCTGTACAACACTGGGATTGTGTGCGCAGCTTGCCAACTGATAGAAAACAGTACCTTACCACTTTCCTGACGTTTCCAATCACATGAATATTCGATTGGAAGCTGTTTTGGACAACTTTTCTTTCCTTCATGCCAAACACTTGGCAGACCTCCGTGCAACGTCCAGAACACGATGGGAGATGTTTTCTGTGCTCCCGCAGGTTTTCCTTGCCAGACAGAGTGGAAAAGCTTTCTGCTAGGATGTAGACCACAAAAGACGCTAAAGACGAAGGTACGATGCTCTCCGGAGCTAAGCGCCGCTCCCGGGCTTCTTTCGGCAGAAGCGGCGCTAAGAGAGCACTGTGAGCGGTACAATGGTCTTTGCGCGAAGAAGCCGCTTCTTCGGCTCCGGGAGCCGGAGAGAGCGGCAGCATCGGAAAGGTGAAGAAGGAAGCTGTACAACACTGGGATTGTGTGCGCAGCTTGCCAACTGATAGAAAACAGTACCTTACCACTTTCCTGACGTTTCCAATCACATGAATATTCGATTGGAAGCTGTTTTGGACAACTTTTCTTTCCTTCATGCCAAACACTTGGCAGACCTCCGTGCAACGTCCAGAACACGATGGGAGATGTTTTCTGTGCTCCCGCAGGTTTTCCTTGCCAGACAGAGTGGAAAAGCTTTCTGCTAGGATGTAGACCACAAAAGACGCTAAAGACGAAGGTACGATGCTCTCCGGAGCTAAGCGCCGCTCCCGGGCTTCTTTCGGCAGAAGCGGCGCTAAGAGAGCACTGTGAGCGGTACAATGGTCTTTGCGCGAAGAAGCCGCTTCTTCGGCTCCGGGAGCCGGAGAGAGCGGCAGCATCGGAAAGGTGAAGAAGGAAGCTGTACAACACTGGGATTGTGTGCGCAGCTTGCCAACTGATAGAAAACAGTACCTTACCACTTTCCTGACGTTTCCAATCACATGAATATTCGATTGGAAGCTGTTTTGGACAACTTTTCTTTCCTTCATGCCAAACACTTGGCAGACCTCCGTGCAACGTCCAGAACACGATGGGAGATGTTTTCTGTGCTCCCGCAGGTTTTCCTTGCCAGACAGAGTGGAAAAGCTTTCTGCTAGGATGTAGACCACAAAAGACGCTAAAGACGAAAGTTCGATGCTCGCCGGAGCTAAGAGCCGCTCCCGGGCTTCTTTCGGCAGAAGCGGCGCTAAGAGAGCACTGTGAGCGGTACAATCGTCTTTGCGCGAAGAAGCCGCTTCTTCGGCTCCGGGAGCCGGAGAGAGCGGCAGCATCGGAAAGGTGAAGAAGGAAGCTGTACAACACTGGGATTGTGTGCGCAGCTTGCCAACTGATAGAAAACAGTACCTTACCACTTTCCTGACGTTTCCAATCACATGAATATTCGATTGGAAGCTGTTTTGGACAACTTTTCTTTCCTTCATGCCAAACACTTGGCAGACCTCCGTGCAACGTCCAGAACACGATGGGAGATGTTTTCTGTGCTCCCGCAGGTTTTCCTTGCCAGACAGAGTGGAAAAGCTTTCTGCTAGGATGTAGACCACAAAAGACGCTAAAGACGCAGGTACGATGCTCTCCGGAGCTAAGCGCCGCTCCCGGGCTTCTTTCGGCAGAAGCGGCGCTAAGAGAGCACTGTGAGCGGTACAATGGTCTTTGCGCGAAGAAGCCGCTTCTTCGGCTCCGGGAGCCGGAGAGAGCGGCAGCATCGGAAAGGTGAAGAAGGAAGCTGTAAAACACTGGGATTGTGTGCGCAGCTTGCCAACTGATAGAAAACAGTACCTTACCACTTTCCTGACGTTTCCAATCACATGAATATTCGATTGGAAGCTGTTTTGGACAACTTTTCTTTCCTTCATGCCAAACACTTGGCAGACCTCCGTGCAACGTCCAGAACACGATGGGAGATGTTTTCTGTGCTCCCGCAGGTTTTCCTTGCCAGACAGAGTGGAAAAGCTTTCTGCTAGGATGTAGACCACAAAAGACGCTAAAGACGCAGGTACGATGCTCTCCGGAGCAAAGAGCCGCTCCCGGGCTTCTTTCGGCAGAAGCGGCGCTAAGAGAGCACTGTGAGCGGTACAATCGTCTTTGCGCGAAGAAGCCGCTTCTTCGGCTCCGGGAGCCGGAGAGAGCGGCAGCATCGGAAAGGTGAAGAAGGAAGCTGTACAACACTGGGATTGTGTGCGCAGCTTGCCAACTGATAGAAAACAGTACCTTACCACTTTCCTGACATTTCCAATCACATGGATATTCGATTGGAAGCTGTTTTGGACAACTTTTCTTTCCTTCATGCCAAACACTTGGCAGACCTCCGTGCAACGTCCAGAACACGATGGGAGATGTTTTCTGTGCTCCCGCAGGTTTTCCTTGCCAGACAGAGTGGAAAAGCTTTCTGCTAGCATGTAGACCACAAAAGACGCTAAAGACGCAGGTACGATGCTCTCCGGAGCTAAGAGCCGCTGCCGGGCTTCTTTCGGCAGAAGCGGCGCTAAGAGAGCACTGTGAGCGGTACAATCGTCTTTGCGCGAAGAAGCCGCTTCTTCGGCTCCGGGAGCCGGAGAGAGCGGCAGCATCGGAAAGGTGAAGAAGGAAGCTGTACAACACTGGGATTGTGTGCGCAGCTTGCCAACTGATAGAAAACAGTACCTTACCACTTTCCTGACGTTTCCAATCACATGAATATTCGATTGGAAGCTGTTTTGGACAACTTTTCTTTCCTTCATGCCAAACACTTGGCAGACCTCCGTGCAACGTCCAGAACACGATGGGAGATGTTTTCTGTGCTCCCGCAGGTTTTCCTTGCCAGACAGAGTGGAAAAGCTTTCTGCTAGGATGTAGACCACAAAAGACGCTAAAGACGAAGGTACGATGCTCTCCGGAGCTAAGCGCCGCTCCCGGGCTTCTTTTGGCAGAAGCGGCGCTAAGAGAGCACTGTGAGCGGTACAATCGTCTTTGCGCGAAGAAGCCGCTTCTTCGGCTCCGGGAGCCGGAGAGAGCGGCAGCATCGGAAAGGTGAAGAAGGAAGGTGTACAACACTGGGATTGTGTGCGCAGCTTGCCAACTGATAGAAAACAGTACCTTACCACTTTCCTGACGTTTCCAATCACATGAATATTCGATTGGAAGCTGTTTTGGACAACTTTTCTTTCCTTCATGCCAAACACTTGGCAGACCTCCGTGCAACGTCCAGAACACGATGGGAGATGTTTTCTGTGCTCCCGCAGGTTTTCCTTGCCAGACAGAGTGGAAAAGCTTTCTGCTAGGATGTAGACCACAAAAGACGCTAAAGACGAAGGTACGATGCTCTCCGGAGCTAAGCGCCGCTCCCGGGCTTCTTTCGGCAGAAGCGGCGCTAAGAGAGCACTGTGAGCGGTACAATGGTCTTTGCGCAAAGAAGCCGCTTCTTCGGCTCCGGGAGCCGGAGAGAGCGGCAGCATGGGAAAGGTGAAGAAGGAAGCTGTACAACACTGGGATTGTGTGCGCAGCTTGCCAACTGATAGAAAACAGTACCTTACCACTTTCCTGACGTTTCCAATCACATGAATATTCGATTGGAAGCTGTTTTAGACAACTTTTCTTTCCTTCATGCCAAACACTTGGCAGACCTCCGTGCAAAGTCCAGAACACAATGGGAGATGTTTTCTGTGCTCCCGCAGGTTTTCCTTGCCAGACAGAGTGGAAAAGCTTTCTGCTAGGATGTAGACCACAAAAGACGCTAAAGACGAAGGTACGATGCTCTCCGGAGCTAAGAGCCGCTCCCGGGCTTCTTTCGGCAGAAGCGGCGCTAAGAGAGCACTGTGAGCGGTACAATGGTCTTTGCGCGAAGAAGCCGCTTCTTCGGCTCCGGGAGCCGGAGAGAGCGGCAGCATCGGAAAGGTGAAGAAGGAAGCTGTACAACACTGGGATTGTGTGCGCAGCTTGCCAACTGATAGAAAACAGTACCTTACCACTTTCCTGACGTTTCCAATCACATGAATATTCGATTGGAAGCTGTTTTGGACAACTTTTCTTTCCTTCATGCCAAACACTTGGCAGACCTCCGTGCAACGTCCAGAACACGATGGGAGATGTTTTCTGTGCTCCCGCAGGTTTTCCTTGCCAGACAGAGTGGAAAAGCTTTCTGCTAGGATGTAGACCACAAAAGACGCTAAAGACGAAGGTACGATGCTCTCCGGAGCTAAGCGCCGCTCCCGGGCTTCTTTCGGCAGAAGCGGCGCTAAGAGAGCACTGTGAGCGGTACAATGGTCTTTGCGCGAAGAAGCCGCTTCTTCGGCTCCGGGAGCCGGAGAGAGCGGCAGCATCGGAAAGGTGAAGAAGGAAGCTGTACAACACTGGGATTGTGTGCGCAGCTTGCCAACTGATAGAAAACAGTACCTTACCACTTTCCTGACGTTTCCAATCACATGAATATTCGATTGGAAGCTGTTTTGGACAACTTTTCTTTCCTTCATGCCAAACACTTGGCAGACCTCCGTGCAACGTCCAGAACACGATGGGAGATGTTTTCTGTGCTCCCGCAGGTTTTCCTTGCCAGACAGAGTGGAAAAGCTTTCTGCTAGGATGTAGACCACAAAAGACGCTAAAGACGAAGGTACGATGCTCGCCGGAGCTAAGAGCCGCTCCCGGGCTTCTTTCGGCAGAAGCGGCGCTAAGAGAGCACTGTGAGCGGTACAATCGTCTTTGCGCGAAGAAGCCGCTTCTTCGGCTCCGGGAGCCGGAGAGAGCGGCAGCATCGGAAAGGTGAAGAAGGAAGCTGTACAACACTGGGATTGTGTGCGCAGCTTGCCAACTGATAGAAAACAGTACCTTACCACTTTCCTGACGTTTCCAATCACATGAATATTCGATTGGAAGCTGTTTTCGACAACTTTTCTTTCCTTCATGCCAAACATTTGGCAGACCTCCGTGCAACGTCCAGAAGACGATGGGAGATGTTTTCTGTGCTCCCGCAGGTTTTCCTTGCCAGACAGAGTGGAAAAGCTTTCTGCTAGCATGTAGACCACAAAAGACGCTAAAGACGCAGGTACGATGCTCTCCGGAGCTAAGCGCCGCTCCCGGGCTTCTTTTGGCAGAAGCGGCGCTAAGAGAGCACTGTGAGCGGTACAATCGTCTTTGCGCGAAGAAGCCGCTTCTTCGGCTCCGGGAGCCGGAGAGAGCGGCAGCATCGGAAAGGTGAAGAAGGAAGGTGTACAACACTGGGATTGTGTGCGCAGCTTGCCAACTGATAGAAAACAGTACCTTACCACTTTCCTGACGTTTCCAATCACATGAATATTCGATTGGAAGCTGTTTTGGACAACTTTTCTTTCCTTCATGCCAAACACTTGGCAGACCTCCGTGCAACGTCCAGAACACGATGGGAGATGTTTTCTGTGCTCCCGCAGGTTTTCCTTGCCAGACAGAGTGGAAAAGCTTTCTGCTAGGATGTAGACCACAAAAGACGCTAAAGACGAAGGTACGATGCTCTCCGGAGCTAAGCGCCGCTCCCGGGCTTCTTTCGGCAGAAGCGGCGCTAAGAGAGCACTGTGAGCGGTACAATGGTCTTTGCGCAAAGAAGCCGCTTCTTCGGCTCCGGGAGCCGGAGAGAGCGGCAGCATCGGAAAGGTGAAGAAGGAAGCTGTACAACACTGGGATTGTGTGCGCAGCTTGCCAACTGATAGAAAACAGTACCTTACCACTTTCCTGACGTTTCCAATCACATGAATATTCGATTGGAAGCTGTTTTGGACAACTTTTCTTTCCTTCATGCCAAACACTTGGCAGACCTCCGTGCAACGTCCAGAACACGATGGGAGATGTTTTCTGTGCTCCCGCAGGTTTTCCTTGCCAGACAGAGTGGAAAAGCTTTCTGCTAGGATGTAGACCACAAAAGACGCTAAAGACGAAGGTACGATGCTCTCCGGAGCTAAGCGCCGCTCCCGGGCTTCTTTCGGCAGAAGCGGCGCTAAGAGAGCACTGTGAGCGGTACAATGGTCTTTGCGCGAAGAAGCCGCTTCTTCGGCTCCGGGAGCCGGAGAGAGCGGCAGCATCGGAAAGGTGAAGAAGGAAGCTGTACAACACTGGGATTGTGTGCGCAGCTTGCCAACTGATAGAAAACAGTACCTTACCACTTTCCTGACGTTTCCAATCACATGAATATTCGATTGGAAGCTGTTTTGGACAACTTTTCTTTCCTTCATGCCAAACACTTGGCAGACCTCCGTGCAACGTCCAGAACACGATGGGAGATGTTTTCTGTGCTCCCGCAGGTTTTCCTTGCCAGACAGAGTGGAAAAGCTTTCTGCTAGGATGTAGACCACAAAAGACGCTAAAGACGAAAGTTCGATGCTCGCCGGAGCTAAGAGCCGCTCCCGGGCTTCTTTCGGCAGAAGCGGCGCTAAGAGAGCACTGTGAGCGGTACAATCGTCTTTGCGCGAAGAAGCCGCTTCTTCGGCTCCGGGAGCCGGAGAGAGCGGCAGCATCGGAAAGGTGAAGAAGGAAGCTGTACAACACTGGGATTGTGTGCGCAGCTTGCCAACTGATAGAAAACAGTACCTTACCACTTTCCTGACGTTTCCAATCACATGAATATTCGATTGGAAGCTGTTTTCGACAACTTTTCTTTCCTTCATGCCAAACATTTGGCAGACCTCCGTGCAACGTCCAGAAGACGATGGGAGATGTTTTCTGTGCTCCCGCAGGTTTTCCTTGCCAGACAGAGTGGAAAAGCTTTCTGCTAGCATGTAGACCACAAAAGACGCTAAAGACAAAGGTACGATGCTCTCCGGAGCTAAGCGCCGCTCCCGGGCTTCTTTTGGCAGAAGCGGCGCTAAGAGAGCACTGTGAGCGGTACAATCGTCTTTGCGCGAAGAAGCCGCTTCTTCGGCTCCGGGAGCCGGAGAGAGCGGCAGCATCGGAAAGGTGAAGAAGGAAGGTGTACAACACTGGGATTGTGTGCGCAGCTTGCCAACTGATAGAAAACAGTACCTTACCACTTTCCTGACGTTTCCAATCACATGAATATTCGATTGGAAGCTGTTTTGGACAACTTTTCTTTCCTTCATGCCAAACACTTGGCAGACCTCCGTGCAACGTCCAGAACACGATGGGAGATGTTTTCTGTGCTCCCGCAGGTTTTCCTTGCCAGACAGAGTGGAAAAGCTTTCTGCTAGGATGTAGACCACAAAAGACGCTAAAGACGAAGGTACGATGCTCTCCGGAGCTAAGCGCCGCTCCCGGGCTTCTTTCGGCAGAAGCGGCGCTAAGAGAGCACTGTGAGCGGTACAATGGTCTTTGCGCAAAGAAGCCGCTTCTTCGGCTCCGGGAGCCGGAGAGAGCGGCAGCATCGGAAAGGTGAAGAAGGAAGCTGTACAACACTGGGATTGTGTGCGCAGCTTGCCAACTGATAGAAAACAGTACCTTACCACTTTCCTGACGTTTCCAATCACATGAATATTCGATTGGAAGCTGTTTTAGACAACTTTTCTTTCCTTCATGCCAAACACTTGGCAGACCTCCGTGCAAAGTCCAGAACACAATGGGAGATGTTTTCTGTGCTCCCGCAGGTTTTCCTTGCCAGACAGAGTGGAAAAGCTTTCTGCTAGGATGTAGACCACAAAAGACGCTAAAGACGAAGGTACGATGCTCTCCGGAGCTAAGAGCCGCTCCCGGGCTTCTTTCGGCAGAAGCGGCGCTAAGAGAGCACTGTGAGCGGTACAATGGTCTTTGCGCGAAGAAGCCGCTTCTTCGGCTCCGGGAGCCGGAGAGAGCGGCAGCATCGGAAAGGTGAAGAAGGAAGCTGTACAACACTGGGATTGTGTGCGCAGCTTGCCAACTGATAGAAAACAGTACCTTACCACTTTCCTGACGTTTCCAATCACATGAATATTCGATTGGAAGCTGTTTTGGACAACTTTTCTTTCCTTCATGCCAAACACTTGGCAGACCTCCGTGCAACGTCCAGAACACGATGGGAGATGTTTTCTGTGCTCCCGCAGGTTTTCCTTGCCAGACAGAGTGGAAAAGCTTTCTGCTAGCATGTAGACCACAAAAGACGCTAAAGACGAAGGTACGATGCTCTCCGGAGCTAAGCGCCGCTCCCGGGCTTCTTTCGGCAGAAGCGGCGCTAAGAGAGCACTGTGAGCGGTACAATCGTCTTTGCGCGAAGAAGCCGCTTCTTCGGCTCCGGGAGCCGGAGAGAGCGGCAGCATCGGAAAGGTGAAGAAGGAAGCTGTACAACACTGGGATTGTGTGCGCAGCTTGCCAACTGATAGAAAACAGTACCTTACCACTTTCCTGACGTTTCCAATCACATGAATATTCGATTGGAAGCTGTTTTGGACAACTTTTCTTTCCTTCATGCCAAACACTTGGCAGACCTCCGTGCAACGTCCAGAACACGATGGGAGATGTTTTCTGTGCTCCCGCAGGTTTTCCTTGCCAGACAGAGTGGAAAAGCTTTCTGCTAGGATGTAGACCACAAAAGACGCTAAAGACGAAAGTTCGATGCTCGCCGGAGCTAAGAGCCCCTCCCGGGCTTCTTTCGGCAGAAGCGGCGCTAAGAGAGCACTGTGAGCGGTACAATCGTCTTTGCGCGAAGAAGCCGCTTCTTCGGCTCCGGGAGCCGGAGAGAGCGGCAGCATCGGAAAGGTGAAGAAGGAAGCTGTACAACACTGGGATTGTGTGCGCAGCTTGCCAACTGATAGAAAACAGTACCTTACCACTTTCCTGACGTTTCCAATCACATGAATATTCGATTGGAAGCTGTTTTGGACAACTTTTCTTTCCTTCATGCCAAACATTTGGCAGACCTCCGTGCAACGTCCAGAACACGATGGGAGATGTTTTCTGTGCTCCCGCAGGTTTTCCTTGCCAGACAGAGTGGAAAAGCTTTCTGCTAGCATGTAGACCACAAAAGACGCTAAAGACAAAGGTACGATGCTCTCCGGAGCTAAGCGCCGCTCCCGGGCTTCTTTCGGCAGAAGCGGCGCTAAGAGAGCACTGTGAGCGGTACAATGGTCTTTGCGCGAAGAAGCCGCTTCTTCGGCTCCGGGAGCCGGAGAGAGCGGCAGCATCGGAAAGGTGAAGAAGGAAGCTGTACAACACTGGGATTGTGTGCGCAGCTTGCCAACTGATAGAAAACAGTACCTTACCACTTTCCTGACGTTTCCAATCACATGAATATTCGATTGGAAGCTGTTTTGGACAACTTTTCTTTCCTTCATGCCAAACACTTGGCAGACCTCCGTGCAACGTCCAGAACACGATGGGAGATGTTTTCTGTGCTCCCGCAGGTTTTCCTTGCCAGACAGAGTGGAAAAGCTTTCTGCTAGGATGTAGACCACAAAAGACGCTAAAGACGAAGGTACGATGCTCTCCGGAGCTAAGCGCCGCTCCCGGGCTTCTTTTGGCAGAAGCGGCGCTAAGAGAGCACTGTGAGCGGTACAATCGTCTTTGCGCGAAGAAGCCGGTTCTTCGGCTCCGGGAGCCGGAGAGAGCGGCAGCATCGGAAAGGTGAAGAAGGAAGGTGTACAACACTGGGATTGTGTGCGCAGCTTGCCAACTGATAGAAAACAGTACCTTACCACTTTCCTGACGTTTCCAATCACATGAATATTCGATTGGAAGCTGTTTTGGACAACTTTTCTTTCCTTCATGCCAAACACTTGGCAGACCTCCGTGCAACGTCCAGAACACGATGGGAGATGTTTTCTGTGCTCCCGCAGGTTTTCCTTGCCAGACAGAGTGGAAAAGCTTTCTGCTAGCATGTAGACCACAAAAGACGCTAAAGACAAAGGTACGATGCTCTCCGGAGCTAAGCGCCGCTCCCGGGCTTCTTTCGGCAGAAGCGGCGCTAAGAGAGCACTGTGAGCGGTACAATGGTCTTTGCGCAAAGAAGCCGCTTCTTCGGCTCCGGGAGCCGGAGAGAGCGGCAGCATCGGAAAGGTGAAGAAGGAAGCTGTACAACACTGGGATTGTGTGCGCAGCTTGCCAACTGATAGAAAACAGTACCTTACCACTTTCCTGACGTTTCCAATCACATGAATATTCGATTGGAAGCTGTTTTAGACAACTTTTCTTTCCTTCATGCCAAACACTTGGCAGACCTCCGTGCAAAGTCCAGAACACAATGGGAGATGTTTTCTGTGCTCCCGCAGGTTTTCCTTGCCAGACAGAGTGGAAAAGCTTTCTGCTAGGATGTAGACCACAAAAGACGCTAAAGACGAAGGTACGATGCTCTCCGGAGCTAAGAGCCGCTCCCGGGCTTCTTTCGGCAGAAGCGGCGCTAAGAGAGCACTGTGAGCGGTACAATGGTCTTTGCGCGAAGAAGCCGCTTCTTCGGCTCCGGGAGCCGGAGAGAGCGGCAGCATCGGAAAGGTGAAGAAGGAAGCTGTACAACACTGGGATTGTGTGCGCAGCTTGCCAACTGATAGAAAACAGTACCTTACCACTTTCCTGACGTTTCCAATCACATGAATATTCGATTGGAAGCTGTTTTGGACAACTTTTCTTTCCTTCATGCCAAACACTTGGCAGACCTCCGTGCAACGTCCAGAACACGATGGGAGATGTTTTCTGTGCTCCCGCAGGTTTTCCTTGCCAGACAGAGTGGAAAAGCTTTCTGCTAGGATGTAGACCACAAAAGACGCTAAAGACGAAAGTTCGATGCTCGCCGGAGCTAAGAGCCGCTCCCGGGCTTCTTTCGGCAGAAGCGGCGCTAAGAGAGCACTGTGAGCGGTACAATCGTCTTTGCGCGAAGAAGCCGCTTCTTCGGCTCCGGGAGCCGGAGAGAGCGGCAGCATCGGAAAGGTGAAGAAGGAAGCTGTACAACACTGGGATTGTGTGCGCAGCTTGCCAACTGATAGAAAACAGTACCTTACCACTTTCCTGACGTTTCCAATCACATGAATATTCGATTGGAAGCTGTTTTCGACAACTTTTCTTTCCTTCATGCCAAACATTTGGCAGACCTCCGTGCAACGTCCAGAAGACGATGGGAGATGTTTTCTGTGCTCCCGCAGGTTTTCCTTGCCAGACAGAGTGGAAAAGCTTTCTGCTAGCATGTAGACCACAAAAGACGCTAAAGACAAAGGTACGATGCTCTCCGGAGCTAAGCGCCGCTCCCGGGCTTCTTTTGGCAGAAGCGGCGCTAAGAGAGCACTGTGAGCGGTACAATCGTCTTTGCGCGAAGAAGCCGCTTCTTCGGCTCCGGGAGCCGGAGAGAGCGGCTGCATCGGAAAGGTGAAGAAGGAAGGTGTACAACACTGGGATTGTGTGCGCAGCTTGCCAACTGATAGAAAACAGTACCTTACCACTTTCCTGACGTTTCCAATCACATGAATATTCGATTGGAAGCTGTTTTGGACAACTTTTCTTTCCTTCATGCCAAACACTTGGCAGACCTCCGTGCAACGTCCAGAACACGATGGGAGATGTTTTCTGTGCTCCCGCAGGTTTTCCTTGCCAGACAGAGTGGAAAAGCTTTCTGCTAGGATGTAGACCACAAAAGACGCTAAAGACGAAGGTACGATGCTCTCCGGAGCTAAGCGCCGCTCCCGGGCTTCTTTCGGCAGAAGCGGCGCTAAGAGAGCACTGTGAGCGGTACAATGGTCTTTGCGCAAAGAAGCCGCTTCTTCGGCTCCGGGAGCCGGAGAGAGCGGCAGCATCGGAAAGGTGAAGAAGGAAGCTGTACAACACTGGGATTGTGTGCGCAGCTTGCCAACTGATAGAAAACAGTACCTTACCACTTTCCTGACGTTTCCAATCACATGAATATTCGATTGGAAGCTGTTTTCGACAACTTTTCTTTCCTTCATGCCAAGCACTTGGCAGACCTCCGTGCAAGGTCCAGAACACGATGGGAGATGTTTTCTGTGCTCCCGCAGGTTTTCCTTGCCAGACAGAGTGGAAAAGCTTTCTGCTAGGATGTAGACCACAAAAGACGCTAAAGACGAAAGTTCGATGCTCGCCGGAGCTAAGAGCCGCTCCCGGGCTTCTTTCGGCAGAAGCGGCGCTAAGAGAGCACTGTGAGCGGTACAATGGTCTTTGCGCGAAGAAGCCGCTTCTTCGGCTCCGGGAGCCGGAGAGAGCGGCAGCATCGGAAAGGTGAAGAAGGAAGCTGTACAACACTGGGATTGTGTGCGCAGCTTGCCAACTGATAGAAAACAGTACCTTACCACTTTCCTGACGTTTCCAATCACATGAATATTCGATTGGAAGCTGTTTTGGACAACTTTTCTTTCCTTCATGCCAAACACTTGGCAGACCTCCGTGCAACGTCCAGAACACGATGGGAGATGTTTTCTGTGCTCCCGCAGGTTTTCCTTGCCAGACAGAGTGGAAAAGCTTTCTGCTAGGATGTAGACCACAAAAGACGCTAAAGACGAAGGTACGATGCTCTCCGGAGCTAAGCGCCGCTCCCGGGCTTCTTTCGGCAGAAGCGGCGCTAAGAGAGCACTGTGAGCGGTACAATGGTCTTTGCGCGAAGAAGCCGCTTCTTCGGCTCCGGGAGCCGGAGAGAGCGGCAGCATCGGAAAGGTGAAGAAGGAAGCTGTACAACACTGGGATTGTGTGCGCAGCTTGCCAACTGATAGAAAACAGTACCTTACCACTTTCCTGACGTTTCCAATCACATGAATATTCGATTGGAAGCTGTTTTGGACAACTTTTCTTTCCTTCATGCCAAACACTTGGCAGACCTCCGTGCAACGTCCAGAACACGATGGGAGATGTTTTCTGTGCTCCCGCAGGTTTTCCTTGCCAGACAGAGTGGAAAAGCTTTCTGCTAGCATGTAGACCACAAAAGACGCTAAAGACGCAGGTACGATGCTCTCCGGAGCTAAGAGCCGCTCCCGGGCTTCTTTCGGCAGAAGCGGCGCTGAGAGCACTGTGAGCGGTACAATGGTCTTTGCGCGAAGAAGCCGCTTCTTCGGCTCCGGGAGCCGGAGAGAGCGGCAGCATCGGAAAGGTGAAGAAGGAAGCTGTACAACACTGGGATTGTGTGCGCAGCTTGCCAACTGATAGAAAACAGTACCTTACCACTTTCCTGACGTTTCCAATCACATGAATATTCGATTGGAAGCTGTTTTGGACAACTTTTCTTTCCTTCATGCCAAACACTTGGCAGACCTCCGTGCAACGTCCAGAACATGATGGGAGATGTTTTCTGTGCTCCCGCAGGTTTTCCTTGCCAGACAGAGTGGAAAAGCTTTCTGCTAGGATGTAGACCACAAAAGACGCTAAAGACGCAGGTACGATGCTCTCCGGAGCTAAGAGCCGCTCCCGGGCTTCTTTCGGCAGAAGCGGCGCTAAGAGAGCACTGTGAGCGGTACAATGGTCTTTGCGCGAAGAAGCCGCTTCTTCGGCTCCGGGAGCCGGAGAGAGCGGCAGCATCGGAAAGGTGAAGAAGGAAGCTGTACAACACTGGGATTGTGTGCGCAGCTTGCCAACTGATAGAAAACAGTACCTTACCACTTTCCTGACGTTTCCAATCACATGAATATTCGATTGGAAGCTGTTTTGGACAACTTTTCTTTCCTTCATGCCAAACACTTGGCAAACCTCCGTGCAACGTCCAGAACACGATGGGAGATGTTTTCTGTGCTCCCGCAGGTTTTCCTTGCCAGACAGAGTGGAAAAGCTTTCTGCTAGGATGTAGACCACAAAAGACGCTAAAGACGAAGGTACGATGCTCTCCGGAGCTAAGCGCCGCTCCCGGGCTTCTTTCGGCAGAAGCGGCGCTAAGAGAGCACTGTGAGCGGTACAATGGTCTTTGCGCGAAGAAGCCGCTTCTTCGGCTCCGGGAGCCGGAGAGAGCGGCAGCATCGGAAAGGTGAAGAAGGAAGCTGTACAACACTGGGATTGTGTGCGCAGCTTGCCAACTGATAGAAAACAGTACCTTACCACATTCCTGACGTTTCCAATCACATGAATATTCGATTGGAAGCTGTTTTGGACAACTTTTCTTTCCTTCATGCCAAACACTTGGCAGACCTCCGTGCAACGTCCAGAACACGATGGGAGATGTTTTCTGTGCTCCCGCAGGTTTTCCTTGCCAGACAGAGTGGAAAAGCTTTCTGCTAGCATGTAGACCACAAAAGACGCTAAAGACGAAGGTACGATGCTCTCCGGAGCTAAGAGCCGCTCCCGGGCTTCTTTCGGCAGAAGCGGCGCTGAGAGCACTGTGAGCGGTACAATGGTCTTTGCGCGAAGAAGCCGCTTCTTCGGCTCCGGGAGCCGGAGAGAGCGGCAGCATCGGAAAGGTGAAGAAGGAAGCTGTACAACACTGGGATTGTGTGCGCAGCTTGCCAACTGATAGAAAACAGTACCTTACCACTTTCCTGATGTTTCCAATCACATGAATATTCGATTGGAAGCTGTTTTGGACAACTTTTCTTTCCTTCATGCCAAACACTTGGCAGACCTCCGTGCAACGTCCAGAACACGATGGGAGATGTTTTCTGTGCTCCCGCAGGTTTTCCTTGCCAGACAGAGTGGAAAAGCTTTCTGCTAGGATGTAGACCACAAAAGACGCTAAAGACGCAGGTACGATGCTCTCCGGAGCTAAGAGCCGCTCCCGGGCTTCTTTCGGCAGAAGCGGCGCTAAGAGAGCACTGTGAGCGGTACAATGGTCTTTGCGCGAAGAAGCCGCTTCTTCGGCTCCGGGAGCCGGAGAGAGCGGCAGCATCGGAAAGGTGAAGAAGGAAGCTGTACAACACTGGGATTGTGTGCGCAGCTTGCCAACTGATAGAAAACAGTACCTTACCACTTTCCTGACGTTTCCAATCACATGAATATTCGATTGGAAGCTGTTTTGGACAACTTTTCTTTCCTTCATGCCAAACACTTGGCAGACCTCTGTGCAACGTCCAGAACACGATGGGAGATGTTTTCTGTGCTCCCGCAGGTTTTCCTTGCCAGACAGAGTGGAAAAGCTTTCTGCTAGGATGTAGACCACAAAAGACGCTAAAGACGCAGGTACGATGCTCTCCGGAGCTAAGCGCCGCTCCCGGGCTTCTTTCGGCAGAAGCGGCGCTAAGAGAGCACTGTGAGCGGTACAATGGTCTTTGCGCGAAGAAGCCGCTTCTTCGGCTCCGGGAGCCGGAGAGAGCGGCAGCATCGGAAAGGTGAAGAAGGAAGCTGTACAACACTGGGATTGTGTGCGCAGCTTGCCAACTGATAGAAAACAGTACCTTACCACTTTCCTGACGTTTCCAATCACATGAATATTCGATTGGAAGCTGTTTTGGACAACTTTTCTTTCCTTCATGCCAAACACTTGGCAGACCTCTGTGCAACGTCCAGAACACGATGGGAGATGTTTTCTGTGCTCCCGCAGGTTATCCTTGCCAGACAGAGTGGAAAAGCTTTCTGCTAGGATGTAGACCACAAAAGACGCTAAAGACGAAAGTTCGATGCTCGCCGGAGCTAAGAGCCGCTCCCGGGCTTCTTTCGGAAGAAGCGGCGCTAAGAGAGCACTGTGAGCGGTACAATCGTCTTTGCGCGAAGAAGCCGCTTCTTCGGCTCCGGGAGCCGGAGAGAGCGGCAGCATCGGAAAGGTGAAGAAGGAAGCTGTACAACACTGGGATTGTGTGCGCAGCTTGCCAACTGATAGAAAACAGTACCTTACCACTTTCCTGACGTTTCCAATCACATGAATATTCGATTGGAAGCTGTTTTGGACAACTTTTCTTTCCTTCATGCCAAACACTTGGCAGACCTCCGTGCAACGTCCAGAACACGATGGGAGATGTTTTCTGTGCTCCCGCAGGTTTTCCTTGCCAGACAGAGTGGAAAAGCTTTCTGCTAGCATGTAGACCACAAAAGACGCTAAAGACGAAGGTACGATGCTCTCCGGAGCTAAGCGCCGCTCCCGGGCTTCTTTCGGCAGAAGCGGCGCTAAGAGAGCACTGTGAGCGGTACAATCGTCTTTGCGCGAAGAAGCCGCTTCTTCGGCTCCGGGAGCCGGAGAGAGCGGCAGCATCGGAAAGGTGAAGAAGGAAGCTGTACAACACTGGGATTGTGTGCGCAGCTTGCCAACTGATAGAAAACAGTACCTTACCACTTTCCTGACGTTTCCAATCACATGAATATTCGATTGGAAGCTGTTTTGGACAACTTTTCTTTCCTTCATGCCAAACACTTGGCAGACCTCCGTGCAACGTCCAGAACACGATGGGAGATGTTTTCTGTGCTCCCGCAGGTTTTCCTTGCCAGACAGAGTGGAAAAGCTTTCTGCTAGGATGTAGACCACAAAAGACGCTAAACACGAAAGTTCGATGCTCGCCGGAGCTAAGAGCCGCTCCCGGGCTTCTTTCGGCAGAAGCGGCGCTAAGAGAGCACTGTGAGCGGTACAATCGTCTTTGCGCGAAGAAGCCGCTTCTTCGGCTCCGGGAGCCGGAGAGAGCGGCAGCATCGGAAAGGTGAAGAAGGAAGCTGTACAACACTGGGATTGTGTGCGCAGCTTGCCAACTGATAGAAAACAGTACCTTACCACTTTCCTGACGTTTCCAATCACATGAATATTCGATTGGAAGCTGTTTTGGACAACTTTTCTTTCCTTCATGCCAAACACTTGGCAGACCTCCGTGCAACGTCCAGAACACGATGGGAGATGTTTTCTGTGCTCCCGCAGGTTTTCCTTGCCAGACAGAGTGGAAAAGCTTTCTGCTAGGATGTAGACCACAAAAGACGCTAAAGACGAAGGTACGATGCTCTCCTGAGCTAAGCGCCGCTCCCGGGCTTCTTTCGGTAGAAGCGGCGCTAAGAGAGCACTGTGAGCGGTACAATCGTCTTTGCGCGAAGAAGCCGGTTCTTCGGCTCCGGGAGCCGGAGAGAGCGGCAGCATCGGAAAGGTGAAGAAGGAAGCTGTACAACACTGGGATTGTGTGCGCAGCTTGCCAACTGATAGAAAACAGTACCTTACCACTTTCCTGACGTTTCCAATCACATGAATATTCGATTGGAAGCTGTTTTGGACAACTTTTCTTTCCTTCATGCCAAGGCCTTGGCAGACCTCCGTGCAACGTCCAGAACACGATGGGAGATGTTTTCTGTGCTCCTGCAGGTTTTCCTTGCCAGACAGAGTGGAAAAGCTTTCTGCTAGGATGTAGACCACAAAAGACGCTAAAGACGAAGGTACGATGCTCTCCGGAGCTAAGAGCCGCTCCCGGGCTTCTTTCGGCAGAAGCGGCGCTAAGAGAGCACTGTGAGCGGTACAATCGTCTTTGCGCGAAGAAGCCGCTTCTTCGGCTCCGGGAGCCGGAGAGAGCGGCAGCATCGGAAAGGTGAAGAAGGAAGCTGTACAACACTGGGATTGTGTGCGCAGCTTGCCAACTGATAGAAAACAGTACCTTACCACTTTCCTGACGTTTCCAATCACATGAATATTCGATTGGAAGCTGTTTTGGACAACTTTTCTTTCCTTCATGCCAAACACTTGGCAGACCTCCGTGCAACGTCCAGAACACGATGGGAGATGTTTTCTGTGCTCCCGCAGGTTTTCCTTGCCAGACAGAGTGGAAAAGCTTTCTGCTAGGATGTAGACCACAAAAGACGCTAAAGACGCAGGTACGATGCTCTCCAGAGCTAAGAGCCGCTCCCGGGCTTCTTTCGGCAGAAGCGGCGCTAAGAGAGCACTGTGAGCGGTACAATCGTCTTTGCGCGAAGAAGCCGCTTCTTCGGCTCCGGGAGCCGGAGAGAGCGTCAGCATCGGAAAGGTGAAGAAGGAAGCTGTACAACACTGGGATTGTGTGCGCAGCTTGCCAACTGATAGAAAACAGTACCTTACCACTTTCCTGACGTTTCCAATCACATGAATATTCGATTGGAAGCTGTTTTGGACAACTTTTCTTTCCATCATGCCAAACACTTGGCAGACCTCCGTGCAACGTCCAGAACACGATGGGAGATGTTTTCTGTGCTCCCGCAGGTTTTCCTTGCCAGACAGACTGGAAAAGCTTTCTGCTAGGATGTAGACCACAAAAGACGCTAAAGACGCAGGTACGATGCTCTCCGGAGCTAAGCGCCGCTCCCGGGCTTCTTTCGGCAGAAGCGGCGCTAAGAGAGCACTGTGAGCGGTACAATGGTCTTTGCGCGAAGAAGCCACTTCTTCGGCTCTGGGAGCCGGAGAGAGCGGCAGCATCGGAAAGGTGAAGAAGGAAGCTGTACAACACTGGGATTGTGTGCGCAGCTTGCCAACTGATAGAAAACAGTACCTTACCACTTTCCTGACGTTTCCAATCACATGAATATGCCATTGGAAGCTGTTTTGGACAACTTTTCTTTCCTTCATGCCAAACACTTGGCAGACCTCCGTGCAACGTCCAGAACACGATGGGAGATGTTTTCTGTGCTCCCGCAGGTTTTCCTTGCCAGACAGAGTGGAAAAGCTTTCTGCTAGGATGTAGACCACAAAAGACGCTAAAGACGAAGGTACGATGCTCTCCGGAGCTAAGCGCCACTCCCCGGCTTCTTTCGGCAGAAGCGGCGCTAAGAGAGCACTGTGAGCGGTACAATCGTCTTTGCGCGAAGAAGCCGCTTCTTCGGCTCCGGGAGCCGGAGAGAGCGGCAGCATCGGAAAGGTGAAGAAGGAAGCTGTACAACACTGGGATTGTGTGCGCAGCTTGCCAACTGATAGAAAACAGTACCTTACCACTTTCCTGACGTTTCCAATCACATGAATATGCCATTGGAAGCTGTTTTGGACAACTTTTCTTTCCTTCATGCCAAACACTTGGCAGACCTCCGTGCAACGTCCAGAACACGATGGGAGATGTTTTCTGTGCTCCCGCAGGTTTTCCTTGCCAGACAGAGTGGAAAAGCTTTCTGCTAGGATGTAGACCACAAAAGACGCTAAAGACGAAGGTACGATGCTCTCCGGAGCTAAGCGCCGCTCCCGGGCTTCTTTCGGCAGAAGCGGCGCTAAGAGAGCACTGTGAGCGGTACAATCGTCTTTGCGCGAAGAAGCCGCTTCTTCGGCTCCGGGAGCCGGAGAGAGCGGCAGCATCGGAAAGGTGAAGAAGGAAGCTGTACAACACTGGGATTGTGTGCGCAGCTTGCCAACTGATAGAAAACAGTACCTTACCACTTTCCTGACGTTTCCAATCACATGAATATTCGATTGGAAGCTGTTTTGGACAACTTTTCTTTCCTTCATGCCAAACACTTGGCAGACCTCCGTGCAACGTCCAGAACACGATGGGAGATGTTTTCTGTGCTCCCGCAGGTTTTCCTTGCCAGACAGAGTGGAAAAGCTTTCTGCTAGCATGTAGACCACAAAAGACGCTAAAGACGAAGGTACGATGCTCTCCGGAGCTAAGCGCCGCTCCCGGGCTTCTTTCGGCAGAAGCGGCGCTAAGAGAGCACTGTGAGCGGTACAATCGTCTTTGCGCGAAGAAGCCGCTTCTTCGGCTCCGGGAGCCGGAGAGAGCGGCAGCATCGGAAAGGTGAAGAAGGAAGCTGTACAACACTGGGATTGTGTGTGCAGCTTGCCAACTGATAGAAAACAGTACCTTACCACTTTCCTGACGTTTCCAATCACATGAATATTCGATTGGAAGCTGTTTTGGACAACTTTTCTTTCCTTCATGCCAAACACTTGGCAGACCTCCGTGCAACGTCCAGAAGACGATGGGAGATGTTTTCTGTGCTCCCGCAGGTTTTCCTTGCCAGACAGAGTGGAAAAGCTTTCTGCTAGGATGTAGACCACAAAAGACGCTAAAGACGAAGGTACGATGCTCTCCGGAGCTAAGCGCCGCTCCCGGGCTTCTTTCGGCAGAAGCGGCGCTAAGAGAGCACTGTGAGCGGTACAATGGTCTTTGCGCGAAGAAGCCGCTTCTTCGGCTCCGGGAGCCGGAGAGAGCGGCAGCATCGGAAAGGTGAAGAAGGAAGCTGTACAACACTGGGATTGTGTGCGCAGCTTGCCAACTGATAGAAAACAGTACCTTACCACTTTCCTGACGTTTCCAATCACATGAATATTCGATTGGAAGCTGTTTTGGACAACTTTTCTTTCCTTCATGCCAAACACTTGGCAGACCTCCGTGCAACGTCCAGAACACGATGGGAGATGTTTTCTGTGCTCCCGCAGGTTTTCCTTGCCAGACAGAGTGGAAAAGCTTTCTGCTAGGATGTAGACCACAAAAGACGCTAAAGACGAAGGTACGATGCTCTCCGGAGCTAAGCGCCGCTCCCGGGCTTCTTTCGGCAGAAGCGGCGCTAAGAGAGCACTGTGAGCTGTACAATCGTCTTTGCGCGAAGAAGCCGCTTCTTCGGCTCCGGGAGCCGGAGAGAGCGGCAGCATCGGAAAGGTGAAGAAGGAAGCTGTACAACACTGGGATTGTGTGCGCAGCTTGCCAACTGATAGAAAACAGTACCTTACCACTTTCCTGACGTTTCCAATCACATGAATATTCGATTGGAAGCTGTTTTGGACAACTTTTCTTTCCTTCATGCCAAACACTTGGCAGACCTCCGTGCAATGTCCAGAACACGATGGGAGATGTTTTCTGTGCTCCCGCAGGTTTTCCTTGCCAGACAGAGTGGAAAAGCTTTCTGCTACGATGTAGACCACAAAAGACGCTAAAGACGAAGGTACGATGCTCTCCGGAGCTAAGCGCCGCTCCCGGGCTTCTTTCGGCAGAAGCGGCGCTAAGAGAGCACTGTGAGCGGTACAATGGTCTTTGCGCGAAGAAGCCGCTTCTTCGGCTCCGGGAGCCGGAGAGAGCGGCAGCATCGGAAAGGTGAAGAAGGAAGCTGTACAACACTGGGATTGTGTGCGCAGCTTGCCAACTGATAGAAAAGAGTACCTTACCACTTTCCTGACGTTTCCAATCACATGAATATTCGATTGGAAGCTGTTTTGGACAACTTTTCTTTCCTTCATGCCAAACACTTGGCAGACCTCCGTGCAACGTCCAGAACACGATGGGAGATGTTTTCTGTGCTCCCGCAGGTTTTCCTTGCCAGACAGAGTGGAAAAGCTTTCTGCTAGGATGTAGACCACAAAAGACGCTAAAGACGAAGGTACGATGCTCTCCGGAGCTAAGCGCCGCTCCCGGGCTTCTTTCGGCAGAAGCGGCGCTAAGAGAGCACTGTGAGCGGTACAATGGTCTTTGCGCGAAGAAGCCGCTTCTTCGGCTCCGGGAGCCGGAGAGAGCGGCAGCATCGGAAAGGTGAAAAAGGAAGCTGTACAACACTGGGATTGTGTGCGCAGCTTGCCAACTGATAGAAAACAGTACCTTACCACTTTCCTGACGTTTCCAATCACATGAATATTCGATTGGAAGCTGTTTTGGACAACTTTTCTTTCCTTCATGCCAAACACTTGGCAGACCTCCGTGCAACGTCCAGAACACGATGGGAGATGTTTTCTGTGCTCCCGCAGGTTTTCCTTGCCAGACAGAGTGGAAAAGCTTTCTGCTAGGATGTAGACCACAAAAGACGCTAAAGACGAAGGTACGATGCTCTCCGGAGCTAAGAGCCGCTCCTGGGCTTCTTTCAGCAGAAGCGGCGCTAAGAGAGCACTGTGAGCGGTACAATCGTCTTTGCGCGAAGAAGCCGCTTCTTCGGCTCCGGGAGCCGGAGAGAGCGGCAGCATCGGAAAGGTGAAGAAGGAAGCTGTACAACACTGGGATTGTGTGCGCAGCTTGCCAACTGATAGAAAACAGTACCTTACCACTTTCCTGACGTTTCCAATCACATGAATATTCGATTGGAAGCTGTTTTGGACAACTTTTCTTTCCTTCATGCCAAACACTTGGCAGACCTCCGTGCAACGTCCAGAACACGATGGGAGATGTTTTCTGTGCTCCCGCAGGTTTTCCTTGCCAGACAGAGTGGAAAAGCTTTCTGCTAGGATGTAGACCACAAAAGACGCTAAAGACGCAGGTACGATGCTCTCCGGAGCTAAGCGCCGCTCCCGGGCTTCTTTCGGCAGAAGCGGCGCTAAGAGAGCACTGTGAGCGGTACAATCGTCTTTGCGCGAAGAAGCCGCTTCTTCGGCTCTGGGAGCCGGAGAGAGCGGCAGCATCGGAAAGGTGAAGAAGGAAGCTGTACAACACTGGGATTGTGTGCGCAGCTTGCCAACTGATAGAAAACAGTACCTTACCACTTTCCTGACGTTTCCAATCACATGAATATGCCATTGGAAGCTGTTTTGGACAACTTTTCTTTCCTTCATGCCAAACACTTGGCAGACCTCCGTGCAACGTCCAGAACACGATGGGAGATGTTTTCTGTGCTCCCGCAGGTTTTCCTTGCCAGACAGAGTGGAAAAGCTTTCTGCTAGGATGTAGACCACAAAAGACGCTAAAGACGAAGGTACGATGCTCTCCGGAGCTAAGCGCCACTCCCCGGCTTCTTTCGGCAGAAGCGGCGCTAAGAGAGCACTGTGAGCGGTACAATCGTCTTTGCGCGAAGAAGCCGCTTCTTCGGCTCCGGGAGCCGGAGAGAGCGGCAGCATCGGAAAGGTGAAGAAGGAAGCTGTACAACACTGGGATTGTGTGCGCAGCTTGCCAACTGATAGAAAACAGTACCTTACCGCTTTCCTGACGTTTCCAATCACATGAATATGCCATTGGAAGCTGTTTTGGACAACTTTTCTTTCCTTCATGCCAAACACTTGGCAGACCTCCGTGCAACGTCCAGAACACGATGGGAGATGTTTTCTGTGCTCCCGCAGGTTTTCCTTGCCAGACAGAGTGGAAAAGCTTTCTGCTAGGATGTAGACCACAAAAGACGCTAAAGACGAAGGTACGATGCTCTCCGGAGCTAAGCGCCGCTCCCGGGCTTCTTTCGGCAGAAGCGGCGCTAAGAGAGCACTGTGAGCGGTACAATGGTCTTTGCGCGAAGAAGCCGCTTCTTCGGCTCCGGGAGCCGGAGAGAGCGGCAGCATCGGAAAGGTGAAGAAGGAAGCTGTACAACACTGGGATTGTGTGCGCAGCTTGCCAACTGATAGAAAACAGTACCTTACCACTTTCCTGACGTTTCCAATCACATGAATATTCGATTGGAAGCTGTTTTGGACAACTTTTCTTTCCTTCATGCCAAACACTTGGCAGACCTCCGTGCAACGTCCAGAACACGATGGGAGATGTTTTCTGTGCTCCCGCAGGTTTTCCTTGCCAGACAGAGTGGAAAAGCTTTCTGCTAGCATGTAGACCACAAAAGACGCTAAAGACGAAGGTACGATGCTCTCCGGAGCTAAGCGCCGCTCCCGGGCTTCTTTCGGCAGAAGCGGCGCTAAGAGAGCACTGTGAGCGGTACAATCGTCTTTGCGCGAAGAAGCCGGTTCTTCGGCTCCGGGAGCCGGAGAGAGCGGCAGCATCGGAAAGGTGAAGAAGGAAGCTGTACAACACTGGGATTGTGTGCGCAGCTTGCCAACTGATAGAAAACAGTACCTTACCACTTTCCTGACGTTTCCAATCACATGAATATTCGATTGGAAGCTGTTTTGGACAACTTTTCTTTCCTTCATGCCAAACACTTGGCAGACCTCCGTGCAACGTCCAGAAGACGATGGGAGATGTTTTCTGTGCTCCCGCAGGTTTTCCTTGCCAGACAGAGTGGAAAAGCTTTCTGCTAGGATGTAGACCACAAAAGACGCTAAAGACGAAGGTACGATGCTCTCCGGAGCTAAGCGCCGCTCCCGGGCTTCTTTCGGCAGAAGCGGCGCTAAGAGAGCACTGTGAGCGGTACAATGGTCTTTGCGCGAAGAAGCCGCTTCTTCGGCTCCGGGAGCCGGAGAGAGCGGCAGCATCGGAAAGGTGAAGAAGGAAGCTGTACAACACTGGGATTGTGTGCGCAGCTTGCCAACTGATAGAAAACAGTACCTTACCACTTTCCTGACGTTTCCAATCACATGAATATTCGATTGGAAGCTGTTTTGGACAACTTTTCTTTCCTTCATGCCAAACACTTGGCAGACCTCCGTGCAACGTCCAGAACACGATGGGAGATGTTTTCTGTGCTCCCGCAGGTTTTCCTTGCCAGACAGAGTGGAAAAGCTTTCTGCTAGGATGTAGACCACAAAAGACGCTAAAGACGAAGGTACGATGCTCTCCGGAGCTAAGCGCCGCTCCCGGGCTTCTTTCGGCAGAAGCGGCGCTAAGAGAGCACTGTGAGCTGTACAATCGTCTTTGCGCGAAGAAGCCGCTTCTTCGGCTCCGGGAGCCGGAGAGAGCGGCAGCATCGGAAAGGTGAAGAAGGAAGCTGTACAACACTGGGATTGTGTGCGCAGCTTGCCAACTGATAGAAAACAGTACCTTACCACTTTCCTGACGTTTCCAATCACATGAATATTCGATTGGAAGCTGTTTTGGACAACTTTTCTTTCCTTCATGCCAAACACTTGGCAGACCTCCGTGCAATGTCCAGAACACGATGGGAGATGTTTTCTGTGCTCCCGCAGGTTTTCCTTGCCAGACAGAGTGGAAAAGCTTTCTGCTAGCATGTAGACCACAAAAGACGCTAAAGACGAAGGTACGATGCTCTCCGGAGCTAAGCGCCGCTCCCGGGCTTCTTTCGGCAGAAGCGGCGCTAAGAGAGCACTGTGAGCGGTACAATCGTCTTTGCGCGAAGAAGCCGGTTCTTCGGCTCCGGGAGCCGGAGAGAGCGGCAGCATCGGAAAGGTGAAGAAGGAAGCTGTACAACACTGGGATTGTGTGCGCAGCTTGCCAACTGATAGAAAACAGTACCTTACCACTTTCCTGACGTTTCCAATCACATGAATATTCGATTGGAAGCTGTTTTGGACAACTTTTCTTTCCTTCATGCCAAACACTTGGCAGACCTCCGTGCAACGTCCAGAAGACGATGGGAGATGTTTTCTGTGCTCCCGCAGGTTTTCCTTGCCAGACAGAGTGGAAAAGCTTTCTGCTAGGATGTAGACCACAAAAGACGCTAAAGACGAAGGTACGATGCTCTCCGGAGCTAAGCGCCGCTCCCGGGCTTCTTTCGGCAGAAGCGGCGCTAAGAGAGCACTGTGAGCGGTACAATGGTCTTTGCGCGAAGAAGCCGCTTCTTCGGCTCCGGGAGCCGGAGAGAGCGGCAGCATCGGAAAGGTGAAGAAGGAAGCTGTACAACACTGGGATTGTGTGCGCAGCTTGCCAACTGATAGAAAACAGTACCTTACCACTTTCCTGACGTTTCCAATCACATGAATATTCGATTGGAAGCTGTTTTGGACAACTTTTCTTTCCTTCATGCCAAACACTTGGCAGACCTCCGTGCAACGTCCAGAACACGATGGGAGATGTTTTCTGTGCTCCCGCAGGTTTTCCTTGCCAGACAGAGTGGAAAAGCTTTCTGCTAGGATGTAGACCACAAAAGACGCTAAAGACGAAGGTACGATGCTCTCCGGAGCTAAGCGCCGCTCCCGGGCTTCTTTCGGCAGAAGCGGCGCTAAGAGAGCACTGTGAGCTGTACAATCGTCTTTGCGCGAAGAAGCCGCTTCTTCGGCTCCGGGAGCCGGAGAGAGCGGCAGCATCGGAAAGGTGAAGAAGGAAGCTGTACAACACTGGGATTGTGTGCGCAGCTTGCCAACTGATAGAAAACAGTACCTTACCACTTTCCTGACGTTTCCAATCACATGAATATTCGATTGGAAGCTGTTTTGGACAACTTTTCTTTCCTTCATGCCAAACACTTGGCAGACCTCCGTGCAATGTCCAGAACACGATGGGAGATGTTTTCTGTGCTCCCGCAGGTTTTCCTTGCCAGACAGAGTGGAAAAGCTTTCTGCTACGATGTAGACCACAAAAGACGCTAAAGACGAAGGTACGATGCTCTCCGGAGCTAAGCGCCGCTCCCGGGCTTCTTTCGGCAGAAGCGGCGCTAAGAGAGCACTGTGAGCGGTACAATGGTCTTTGCGCGAAGAAGCCGCTTCTTCGGCTCCGGGAGCCGGAGAGAGCGGCAGCATCGGAAAGGTGAAGAAGGAAGCTGTACAACACTGGGATTGTGTGCGCAGCTTGCCAACTGATAGAAAAGAGTACCTTACCACTTTCCTGACGTTTCCAATCACATGAATATTCGATTGGAAGCTGTTTTGGACAACTTTTCTTTCCTTCATGCCAAACACTTGGCAGACCTCCGTGCAACGTCCAGAACACGATGGGAGATGTTTTCTGTGCTCCCGCAGGTTTTCCTTGCCAGACAGAGTGGAAAAGCTTTCTGCTAGGATGTAGACCACAAAAGACGCTAAAGACGAAGGTACGATGCTCTCCGGAGCTAAGCGCCGCTCCCGGGCTTCTTTCGGCAGAAGCGGCGCTAAGAGAGCACTGTGAGCGGTACAATGGTCTTTGCGCGAAGAAGCCGCTTCTTCGGCTCCGGGAGCCGGAGAGAGCGGCAGCATCGGAAAGGTGAAAAAGGAAGCTGTACAACACTGGGATTGTGTGCGCAGCTTGCCAACTGATAGAAAACAGTACCTTACCACTTTCCTGACGTTTCCAATCACATGAATATTCGATTGGAAGCTGTTTTGGACAACTTTTCTTTCCTTCATGCCAAACACTTGGCAGACCTCCGTGCAACGTCCAGAACACGATGGGAGATGTTTTCTGTGCTCCCGCAGGTTTTCCTTGCCAGACAGAGTGGAAAAGCTTTCTGCTAGGATGTAGACCACAAAAGACGCTAAAGACGAAGGTACGATGCTCTCCGGAGCTAAGAGCCGCTCCTGGGCTTCTTTCAGCAGAAGCGGCGCTAAGAGAGCACTGTGAGCGGTACAATCGTCTTTGCGCGAAGAAGCCGCTTCTTCGGCTCCGGGAGCCGGAGAGAGCGGCAGCATCGGAAAGGTGAAGAAGGAAGCTGTACAACACTGGGATTGTGTGCGCAGCTTGCCAACTGATAGAAAACAGTACCTTACCACTTTCCTGACGTTTCCAATCACATGAATATTCGATTGGAAGCTGTTTTGGACAACTTTTCTTTCCTTCATGCCAAACACTTGGCAGACCTCCGTGCAACGTCCAGAACACGATGGGAGATGTTTTCTGTGCTCCCGCAGGTTTTCCTTGCCAGACAGAGTGGAAAAGCTTTCTGCTAGGATGTAGACCACAAAAGACGCTAAAGACGCAGGTACGATGCTCTCCGGAGCTAAGCGCCGCTCCCGGGCTTCTTTCGGCAGAAGCGGCGCTAAGAGAGCACTGTGAGCGGTACAATCGTCTTTGCGCGAAGAAGCCGCTTCTTCGGCTCTGGGAGCCGGAGAGAGCGGCAGCATCGGAAAGGTGAAGAAGGAAGCTGTACAACACTGGGATTGTGTGCGCAGCTTGCCAACTGATAGAAAACAGTACCTTACCACTTTCCTGACGTTTCCAATCACATGAATATGCCATTGGAAGCTGTTTTGGACAACTTTTCTTTCCTTCATGCCAAACACTTGGCAGACCTCCGTGCAACGTCCAGAACACGATGGGAGATGTTTTCTGTGCTCCCGCAGGTTTTCCTTGCCAGACAGAGTGGAAAAGCTTTCTGCTAGGATGTAGACCACAAAAGACGCTAAAGACGAAGGTACGATGCTCTCCGGAGCTAAGCGCCACTCCCCGGCTTCTTTCGGCAGAAGCGGCGCTAAGAGAGCACTGTGAGCGGTACAATCGTCTTTGCGCGAAGAAGCCGCTTCTTCGGCTCCGGGAGCCGGAGAGAGCGGCAGCATCGGAAAGGTGAAGAAGGAAGCTGTACAACACTGGGATTGTGTGCGCAGCTTGCCAACTGATAGAAAACAGTACCTTACCACTTTCCTGACGTTTCCAATCACATGAATATGCCATTGGAAGCTGTTTTGGACAACTTTTCTTTCCTTCATGCCAAACACTTGGCAGACCTCCGTGCAACGTCCAGAACACGATGGGAGATGTTTTCTGTGCTCCCGCAGGTTTTCCTTGCCAGACAGAGTGGAAAAGCTTTCTGCTAGGATGTAGACCACAAAAGACGCTAAAGACGAAGGTACGATGCTCTCCGGAGCTAAGCGCCGCTCCCGGGCTTCTTTCGGCAGAAGCGGCGCTAAGAGAGCACTGTGAGCGGTACAATGGTCTTTGCGCGAAGAAGCCGCTTCTTCGGCTCCGGGAGCCGGAGAGAGCGGCAGCATCGGAAAGGTGAAGAAGGAAGCTGTACAACACTGGGATTGTGTGCGCAGCTTGCCAACTGATAGAAAACAGTACCTTACCACTTTCCTGACGTTTCCAATCACATGAATATTCGATTGGAAGCTGTTTTGGACAACTTTTCTTTCCTTCATGCCAAACACTTGGCAGACCTCCGTGCAACGTCCAGAACACGATGGGAGATGTTTTCTGTGCTCCCGCAGGTTTTCCTTGCCAGACAGAGTGGAAAAGCTTTCTGCTAGCATGTAGACCACAAAAGACGCTAAAGACGAAGGTACGATGCTCTCCGGAGCTAAGCGCCGCTCCCGGGCTTCTTTCGGCAGAAGCGGCGCTAAGAGAGCACTGTGAGCGGTACAATCGTCTTTGCGCGAAGAAGCCGGTTCTTCGGCTCCGGGAGCCGGAGAGAGCGGCAGCATCGGAAAGGTGAAGAAGGAAGCTGTACAACACTGGGATTGTGTGCGCAGCTTGCCAACTGATAGAAAACAGTACCTTACCACTTTCCTGACGTTTCCAATCACATGAATATTCGATTGGAAGCTGTTTTGGACAACTTTTCTTTCCTTCATGCCAAACACTTGGCAGACCTCCGTGCAACGTCCAGAACACGATGGGAGATGTTTTCTGTGCTCCCGCAGGTTTTCCTTGCCAGACAGAGTGGAAAAGCTTTCTGCTAGGATGTAGACCACAAAAGACGCTAAAGACGAAGGTACGATGCTCTCCGGAGCTAAGAGCCGCTCCCGGGCTTCTTTCGGCAGAAGCGGCGCTAAGAGAGCACTGTGAGCGGTACAATCATCTTTGCGCGAAGAAGCCGCTTCTTCGGCTCCGGGAGCCGGAGAGAGCGGCAGCATCGGAAAGGTGAAGAAGGAAGCTGTACAACACTGGGATTGTGTGCGCAGCTTGCCAACTGATAGAAAACAGTACCTTACCACTTTCCTGACGTTTCCAATCACATGAATATTCGATTGGAAGCTGTTTTGGACAACTTTTCTTTCCTTCATGCCAAACACTTGGCAGACCTCCGTGCAACGTCCAGAACACGATGGGAGATGTTTTCTGTGCTCCCGCAGGTTTTCCTTGCCAGACAGAGTGGAAAAGCTTTCTGCTAGGATGTAGACCACAAAAGACGCTAAAGACGAAGGTACGATGCTCTCCGGAGCTAAGCGCCGCTCCCGGGCTTCTTTCGGCAGAAGCGGCGCTAAGAGAGCACTGTGAGCGGTACAATCGTCTTTGCGCGAAGAAGCCGCTTCTTCGGCTCCGGGAGCCGGAGAGAGCGGCAGCATCGGAAAGGTGAAGAAGGAAGCTGTACAACACTGGGATTGTGTGCGCAGCTTGCCAACTGATAGAAAACAGTACCTTACCACTTTCCTGACGTTTCCAATCACATGAATATTCGATTGGAAGCTGTTTTGGACAACTTTTCTTTCCTTCATGCCAGGCACTTGGCAGACCTCCGTGCAACGTCCAGAACACGATGGGAGATGTTTTCTGTGCTCCCGCAGGTTTTCCTTGCCAGACAGAGTGGAAAAGCTTTCTGCTAGCATGTAGACCACAAAAGACGCTAAAGACGCAGGTACGATGCTCTCCGGAGCTAAGAGCCGCTCCCGGGCTTCTTTCGGCAGAAGCGGCGCTGAGAGCACTGTGAGCGGTACAATGGTCTTTGCGCGAAGAAGCCGCTTCTTCGGCTCCGGGAGCCGGAGAGAGCGGCAGCATCGGAAAGGTGAAGAAGGAAGGTGTACAACACTGGGATTGTGTGCGCAGCTTGCCAACTGATAGAAAACAGTACCTTACCACTTTCCTGACGTTTCCAATCACATGAATATTCGATTGGAAGCTGTTTTGGACAACTTTTCTTTCCTTCATGCCAAACACTTGGCAGACCTCCGTGCAACGTCCAGAACACGATGGGAGATGTTTTCTGTGCTCCCGCAGGTTTTCCTTGCCAGACAGAGTGGAAAAGCTTTCTGCTAGGATGTAGACCACAAAAGACGCTAAAGACGCAGGTACGATGCTCTCCGGAGCTAAGCGCCGCTCCCGGGCTTCTTTCGGCAGAAGCGGCGCTAAGAGAGCACTGTGAGCGGTACAATGGTCTTTGCGCGAAGAAGCCGCTTCTTCGGCTCCGGGAGCCGGAGAGAGCGGCAGCATCGGAAAGGTGAAGAAGGAAGCTGTACAACACTGGGATTGTGTGCGCAGCTTGCCAACTGATAGAAAACAGTACCTTACCACTTTCCTGACGTTTCCAATCACATGAATATTCGATTGGAAGCTGTTTTGGACAACTTTTCTTTCCTTCATGCCAAACACTTGGCAGACCTCCGTGCAACGTCCAGAACACGATGGGAGATGTTTTCTGTGCTCCCGCAGGTTTTCCTTGCCAGACAGAGTGGAAAAGCTTTCTGCTAGGATGTAGACCACAAAAGACGCTAAAGACGCAGGTACGATGCTCTCCGGAGCAAAGAGCCGCTCCCGGGCTTCTTTCGGCAGAAGCGGCGCTAAGAGAGCACTGTGAGCGGTACAATCGTCTTTGCGCGAAGAAGCCGCTTCTTCGGCTCCGGGAGCCGGAGAGAGCGGCAGCATCGGAAAGGTGAAGAAGGAAGCTGTACAACACTGGGATTGTGTGCGCAGCTTGCCAACTGATAGAAAACAGTACCTTACCACTTTCCTGACATTTCCAATCACATGAATATTCGATTGGAAGCTGTTTTGGACAACTTTTCTTTCCTTCATGCCAAACACTTGGCAGACCTCCGTGCAACGTCCAGAACACGATGGGAGATGTTTTCTGTGCTCCCGCAGGTTTTCCTTGCCAGACAGAGTGGAAAAGCTTTCTGCTAGCATGTAGACCACAAAAGACGCTAAAGACGAAGGTACGATGCTCTCCGGAGCTAAGAGCCGCTCCCGGGCTTCTTTCGGCAGAAGCGGCGCTAAGAGAGCACTGTGAGCGGTACAATGGTCTTTGCGCGAAGAAGCCGCTTCTTCGGCTCCGGGAGCCGGAGAGAGCGGCAGCATCGGAAAGGTGAAGAAGGAAGCTGTACAACACTGGGATTGTGTGCGCAGCTTGCCAACTGATAGAAAACAGTACCTTACCACTTTCCTGACGTTTCCAATCACATGAATATTCGATTGGAAGCTGTTTTGGACAACTTTTCTTTCCTTCATGCCAAACACTTGGCAGACCTCCGTGCAACGTCCAGAACACGATGGGAGATGTTTTCTGTGCTCCCGCAGGTTTTCCTTGCCAGACAGAGTGGAAAAGCTTTCTGCTAGGATGTAGACCACAAAAGACGCTAAAGACGAAGGTACGATGCTCTCCGGAGCTAAGCGCCGCTCCCGGGCTTCTTTCGGCAGAAGCGGCGCTAAGAGAGCACTGTGAGCGGTACAATGGTCTTTGCGCGAAGAAGCCGCTTCTTCGGCTCCGGGAGCCGGAGAGAGCGGCAGCATCGGAAAGGTGAAGAAGGAAGCTGTACAACACTGGGATTGTGTGCGCAGCTTGCCAACTGATAGAAAACAGTACCTTACCACTTTCCTGACGTTTCCAATCACATGAATATTCGATTGGAAGCTGTTTTGGACAACTTTTCTTTCCTTCATGCCAAACACTTGGCAGACCTCCGTGCAACGTCCAGAACACGATGGGAGATGTTTTCTGTGCTCCCGCAGGTTTTCCTTGCCAGACAGAGTGGAAAAGCTTTCTGCTAGGATGTAGACCACAAAAGACGCTAAAGACGAAGGTACGATGCTCTCCGGAGCTAAGAGCCGCTCCCGGGCTTCTTTCGGCAGAAGCGGCGCTAAGAGAGCACTGTGAGCGGTACAATCATCTTTGCGCGAAGAAGCCGCTTCTTCGGCTCCGGGAGCCGGAGAGAGCGGCAGCATCGGAAAGGTGAAGAAGGAAGCTGTACAACACTGGGATTGTGTGCGCAGCTTGCCAACTGATAGAAAACAGTACCTTACCACTTTCCTGACGTTTCCAATCACATGAATATTCGATTGGAAGCTGTTTTGGACAACTTTTCTTTCCTTCATGCCAAACACTTGGCAGACCTCCGTGCAACGTCCAGAACACGATGGGAGATGTTTTCTGTGCTCCCGCAGGTTTTCCTTGCCAGACAGAGTGGAAAAGCTTTCTGCTAGGATGTAGACCACAAAAGACGCTAAAGACGAAGGTACGATGCTCTCCGGAGCTAAGCGCCGCTCCCGGGCTTCTTTCGGCAGAAGCGGCGCTAAGAGAGCACTGTGAGCGGTACAATGGTCTTTGCGCGAAGAAGCCGCTTCTTCGGCTCCGGGAGCCGGAGAGAGCGGCAGCATCGGAAAGGTGAAGAAGGAAGCTGTACAACACTGGGATTGTGTGCGCAGCTTGCCAACTGATAGAAAACAGTACCTTACCACTTTCCTGACGTTTCCAATCACATGAATATTCGATTGGAAGCTGTTTTGGACAACTTTTCTTTCCTTCATGCCAGGCACTTGGCAGACCTCCGTGCAACGTCCAGAACACGATGGGAGATGTTTTCTGTGCTCCCGCAGGTTTTCCTTGCCAGACAGAGTGGAAAAGCTTTCTGCTAGCATGTAGACCACAAAAGACGCTAAAGACGCAGGTACGATGCTCTCCGGACCTAAGAGCCGCTCCCGGGCTTCTTTCGGCAGAAGCGGCGCTGAGAGCACTGTGAGCGGTACAATGGTCTTTGCGCGAAGAAGCCGCTTCTTCGGCTCCGGGAGCCGGAGAGAGCGGCAGCATCGGAAAGGTGAAGAAGGAAGGTGTACAACACTGGGATTGTGTGCGCAGCTTGCCAACTGATAGAAAACAGTACCTTACCACTTTCCTGACGTTTCCAATCACATGAATATTCGATTGGAAGCTGTTTTGGACAACTTTTCTTTCCTTCATGCCAAACACTTGGCAGACCTCCGTGCAACGTCCAGAACACGATGGGAGATGTTTTCTGTGCTCCCGCAGGTTTTCCTTGCCAGACAGAGTGGAAAAGCTTTCTGCTAGGATGTAGACCACAAAAGACGCTAAAGACGCAGGTACGATGCTCTCCGGAGCTAAGCGCCGCTCCCGGGCTTCTTTCGGCAGAAGCGGCGCTAAGAGAGCACTGTGAGCGGTACAATGGTCTTTGCGCGAAGAAGCCGCTTCTTCGGCTCCGGGAGCCGGAGAGAGCGGCAGCATCGGAAAGGTGAAGAAGGAAGCTGTACAACACTGGGATTGTGTGCGCAGCTTGCCAACTGATAGAAAACAGTACCTTACCACTTTCCTGACGTTTCCAATCACATGAATATTCGATTGGAAGCTGTTTTGGACAACTTTTCTTTCCTTCATGCCAAACACTTGGCAGACCTCCGTGCAACGTCCAGAACACGATGGGAGATGTTTTCTGTGCTCCCGCAGGTTTTCCTTGCCAGACAGAGTGGAAAAGCTTTCTGCTAGGATGTAGACCACAAAAGACGCTAAAGACGCAGGTACGATGCTCTCCGGAGCAAAGAGCCGCTCCCGGGCTTCTTTCGGCAGAAGCGGCGCTAAGAGAGCACTGTGAGCGGTACAATCGTCTTTGCGCGAAGAAGCCGCTTCTTCGGCTCCGGGAGCCGGAGAGAGCGGCAGCATCGGAAAGGTGAAGAAGGAAGCTGTACAACACTGGGATTGTGTGCGCAGCTTGCCAACTGATAGAAAACAGTACCTTACCACTTTCCTGACATTTCCAATCACATGAATATTCGATTGGAAGCTGTTTTGGACAACTTTTCTTTCCTTCATGCCAAACACTTGGCAGACCTCCGTGCAACGTCCAGAACACGATGGGAGATGTTTTCTGTGCTCCCGCAGGTTTTCCTTGCCAGACAGAGTGGAAAAGCTTTCTGCTAGGATGTAGACCACAAAAGACGCTAAAGACGAAGGTACGATGCTCTCCGGAGCTAAGAGCCGCTCCCGGGCTTCTTTCGGCAGAAGCGGCGCTAAGAGAGCACTGTGAGCGGTACAATGGTCTTTGCGCGAAGAAGCCGCTTCTTCGGCTCCGGGAGCCGGAGAGAGCGGCAGCATCGGAAAGGTGAAGAAGGAAGCTGTACAACACTGGGATTGTGTGCGCAGCTTGCCAACTGATAGAAAACAGTACCTTACCACTTTCCTGACGTTTCCAATCACATGAATATTCGATTGGAAGCTGTTTTGGACAACTTTTCTTTCCTTCATGCCAAACACTTGGCAGACCTCCGTGCAACGTCCAGAACACGATGGGAGATGTTTTCTGTGCTCCCGCAGGTTTTCCTTGCCAGACAGAGTGGAAAAGCTTTCTGCTAGGATGTAGACCACAAAAGACGCTAAAGACGAAGGTACGATGCTCTCCGGAGCTAAGCGCCGCTCCCGGGCTTCTTTCGGCAGAAGCGGCGCTAAGAGAGCACTGTGAGCGGTACAATGGTCTTTGCGCGAAGAAGCCGCTTCTTCGGCTCCGGGAGCCGGAGAGAGCGGCAGCATCGGAAAGGTGAAGAAGGAAGCTGTACAACACTGGGATTGTGTGCGCAGCTTGCCAACTGATAGAAAACAGTACCTTACCACTTTCCTGACGTTTCCAATCACATGAATATTCGATTGGAAGCTGTTTTGGACAACTTTTCTTTCCTTCATGCCAAACACTTGGCAGACCTCCGTGCAACGTCCAGAACACGATGGGAGATGTTTTCTGTGCTCCCGCAGGTTTTCCTTGCCAGACAGAGTGGAAAAGCTTTCTGCTAGGATGTAGACCACAAAAGACGCTAAAGACGAAGGTACGATGCTCTCCGGAGCTAAGCGCCGCTCCCGGGCTTCTTTCGGCAGAAGCGGCGCTAAGAGAGCACTGTGAGCGGTACAATGGTCTTTGCGCGAAGAAGCCGCTTCTTCGGCCCTGGGAGCCGGAGAGAGCGGCAGCATCGGAAAGGTGAAGAAGGAAGCTGTACAACACTGGGATTGTGTGCGCAGCTTGCCAACTGATAGAAAACAGTACCTTACCACTTTCCTGACGTTTCCAATCACATGAATATTCGATTGGAAGCTGTTTTAGACAACTTTTCTTTCCTTCATGCCAAACACTTGGCAGACCTCCGTGCAAAGTCCAGAACACAATGGGAGATGTTTTCTGTGCTCCCGCAGGTTTTCCTTGCCAGACAGAGTGGAAAAGCTTTCTGCTAGGATGTAGACCACAAAAGACGCTAAAGACGAAGGTACGATGCTCTCCGGAGCTAAGCGCCGCTCCCGGGCTTCTTTCGGCAGAAGCGGCGCTAAGAGAGCACTGTGAGCGGTACAATGGTCTTTGCGCGAAGAAGCCGCTTCTTCGGCTCCGGGAGCCGGAGAGAGCGGCAGCATCGGAAAGGTGAAGAAGGAAGCTGTACAACACTGGGATTGTGTGCGCAGCTTGCCAACTGATAGAAAACAGTACCTTACCACTTTCCTGACGTTTCCAATCACATGAATATTCGATTGGAAGCTGTTTTGGACAACTTTTCTTTCCTTCATGCCACACACTTGGCAGACCTCCGTGCAACGTCCAGAACACGATGGGAGATGTTTTCTGTGCTCCCGCAGGTTTTCCTTGCCAGACAGAGTGGAAAAGCTTTCTGCTAGGATGTAGACCACAAAAGACGCTAAAGCCGAAGGTACGATGCTCTCCGGAGCTAAGAGCCGCTCCCGGGCTTCTTTCAGCAGAAGCGGCGCTAAGAGAGCACTGTGAGCGGTACAATGGTCTTTGCGCGAAGAAGCCGCTTCTTCGGCTCCGGGAGCCGGAGAGAGCGGCAGCATCGGAAAGGTGAAGAAGGAAGCTGTACAACACTGGGATTGTGTGCGCAGCTTGCCAACTGATAGAAAACAGTACCTTACCACTTTCCTGACGTTTCCAATCACATGAATATTCGATTGGAAGCTGTTTTGGACAACTTTTCTTTCCTTCATGCCAAACACTTGGCAGACCTCCGTGCAACGTCCAGAACACGATGGGAGATGTTTTCTGTGCTCCCGCAGGTTTTCCTTGCCAGACAGAGTGGAAAAGCTTTCTGCTAGGATGTAGACCACAAAAGACGCTAAAGACGCAGGTACGATGCTCTCCGGAGCTAAGCGCCGCTCCCGGGCTTCTTTCGGCAGAAGCGGCGCTAAGAGAGCACTGTGAGCGGTACAATCGTCTTTGCGCGAAGAAGCCGCTTCTTCGGCTCTGGGAGCCGGAGAGAGCGGCAGCATCGGAAAGGTGAAGAAGGAAGCTGTACAACACTGGGATTGTGTGCGCAGCTTGCCAACTGATAGAAAACAGTACCTTACCACTTTCCTGACGTTTCCAATCACATGAATATGCCATTGGAAGCTGTTTTGGACAACTTTTCTTTCCTTCATGCCAAACACTTGGCAGACCTCCGTGCAACGTCCAGAACACGATGGGAGATGTTTTCTGTGCTCCCGCAGGTTTTCCTTGCCAGACAGAGTGGAAAAGCTTTCTGCTAGGATGTAGACCACAAAAGACGCTAAAGACGAAGGTACGATGCTCTCCGGAGCTAAGCGCCACTCCCCGGCTTCTTTCGGCAGAAGCGGCGCTAAGAGAGCACTGTGAGCGGTACAATCGTCTTTGCGCGAAGAAGCCGCTTCTTCGGCTCCGGGAGCCGGAGAGAGCGGCAGCATCGGAAAGGTGAAGAAGGAAGCTGTACAACACTGGGATTGTGTGCGCAGCTTGCCAACTGATAGAAAACAGTACCTTACCACTTTCCTGACGTTTCCAATCACATGAATATGCCATTGGAAGCTGTTTTGGACAACTTTTCTTTCCTTCATGCCAAACACTTGGCAGACCTCCGTGCAACGTCCAGAACACGATGGGAGATGTTTTCTGTGCTCCCGCAGGTTTTCCTTGCCAGACAGAGTGGAAAAGCTTTCTGCTAGGATGTAGACCACAAAAGACGCTAAAGACGAAGGTACGATGCTCTCCGGAGCTAAGCGCCGCTCCCGGGCTTCTTTCGGCAGAAGCGGCGCTAAGAGAGCACTGTGAGCGGTACAATCGTCTTTGCGCGAAGAAGCCGCTTCTTCGGCTCCGGGAGCCGGAGAGAGCGGCAGCATCGGAAAGGTGAAGAAGGAAGCTGTACAACACTGGGATTGTGTGCGCAGCTTGCCAACTGATAGAAAACAGTACCTTACCACTTTCCTGACGTTTCCAATCACATGAATATGCCATTGGAAGCTGTTTTGGACAACTTTTCTTTCCTTCATGCCAAACACTTGGCAGACCTCCGTGCAACGTCCAGAACACGATGGGAGATGTTTTCTGTGCTCCCGCAGGTTTTCCTTGCCAGACAGAGTGGAAAAGCTTTCTGCTAGGATGTAGACCACAAAAGACGCTAAAGACGAAGGTACGATGCTCTCCGGAGCTAAGCGCCGCTCCCGGGCTTCTTTCGGCAGAAGCGGCGCTAAGAGAGCACTGTGAGCGGTACAATCGTCTTTGCGCGAAGAAGCCGGTTCTTCGGCTCCGGGAGCCGGAGAGAGCGGCAGCATCGGAAAGGTGAAGAAGGAAGCTGTACAACACTGGGATTGTGTGCGCAGCTTGCCAACTGATAGAAAACAGTACCTTACCACTTTCCTGACGTTTCCAATCACATGAATATTCGATTGGAAGCTGTTTTGGACAACTTTTCTTTCCTTCATGCCAAACACTTGGCAGACCTCCGTGCAACGTCCAGAACACGATGGGAGATATTTTCTGTGCTCCCGCAGGTTTTCTTTGCCAGACAGAGTGGAAAAGCTTTCTGCTAGGATGTAGACCACAAAAGACGCTAAAGACGAAGGTACGATGCTCTCCGGAGCTAAGCGCCGCTCCCGGGCTTCTTTCGGCAGAAGCGGCGCTAAGAGAGCACTGTGAGCGGTACAATGGTCTTTGCGCGAAGAAGCCGCTTCTTCGGCTCTGGGAGCCGGAGAGAGCGGCAGCATCGGAAAGGTGAAGAAGGAAGCTGTACAACACTGGGATTGTGTGTGCAGCTTGCCAACTGATAGAAAACAGTACCTTACCACTTTCCTGACGTTTCCAATCACATGAATATTCGATTGGAAGCTGTTTTGGACAACTTTCCTTTCCTTCATGCCAAACACTTGGCAGACCTCCGTGCAACGTCCAGAACACGATGGGAGATGTTTTCTGTGCTCCCGCAGGTTTTCCTTGCCAGACAGAGTGGAAAAGCTTTCTGCTAGGATGTAGACCACAAAAGACGCTAAAGACGAAGGTACGATGCTCTCCGGTTCTAAGCGCCGCTCCCGGGCTTCTTTCGGCAGAAGCGGCGCTAAGAGAGCACTGTGAGCGGTACAATGGTCTTTGCGCGAAGAAGCCGCTTCTTCGGCTCCGGGAGCCGGAGAGAGCGGCAGCATCGGAAAGGTGAAGAAGGAAGCTGTACAACACTGGGATTGTGTGCGCAGCTTGCCAACTGATAGAAAACAGTACCTTACCACTTTCCTGACGTTTCCAATCACATGAATATGCCATTGGAAGCTGTTTTAGACAACTTTTCTTTCCTTCATGCCAAACACTTGGCAGACCTCCGTGCAAAGTCCAGAACACGATGGGAGATGTTTTCTGTGCTCCCGCAGGTTTTCCTTGCCAGACAGAGTGGAAAAGCTTTCTGCTAGGATGTAGACCACAAAAGACGCTAAAGACGAAGGTACGATGCTCTCCGGAGCTAAGAGCCGCTCCCGGGCTTCTTTCGGCAGAAGCGGCGCTAAGAGAGCACTGTGAGCGGTACAATGGTCTTTGCGCGAAGAAGCCGCTTCTTCGGCTCCGGGAGCCGGAGAGAGCGGCAGCATCGGAAAGGTGAAGAAGGAAGCTGTACAACACTGGGATTGTGTGCGCAGCTTGCCAACTGATAGAAAACAGTACCTTACCACTTTCCTGACGTTTCCAATCACATGAATATTCGATTGGAAGCTGTTTTGGACAACTTTTCTTTCCTTCATGCCAAACACTTGGCAGACCTCCGTGCAACGTCCAGAACACGATGGGAGATGTTTTCTGTGCTCCCGCAGGTTTTCCTTGCCAGACAGAGTGGAAAAGCTTTCTGCTAGGATGTAGACCACAAAAGACGCTAAAGACGCAGGTACGATGCTCTCCGGAGCTAAGCGCCGCTCCCGGGCTTCTTTCGGCAGAAGCGGCGCTAAGAGAGCACTGTGAGCGGTACAATCGTCTTTGCGCGAAGAAGCCGCTTCTTCGGCTCTGGGAGCCGGAGAGAGCGGCAGCATCGGAAAGGTGAAGAAGGAAGCTGTACAACACTGGGATTGTGTGCGCAGCTTGCCAACTGATAGAAAACAGTACCTTACCACTTTCCTGACGTTTCCAATCACATGAATATGCCATTGGAAGCTGTTTTGGACAACTTTTCTTTCCTTCATGCCAAACACTTGGCAGACCTCCGTGCAACGTCCAGAACACGATGGGAGATGTTTTCTGTGCTCCCGCAGGTTTTCCTTGCCAGACAGAGTGGAAAAGCTTTCTGCTAGGATGTAGACCACAAAAGACGCTAAAGACGAAGGTACGATGCTCTCCGGAGCTAAGCGCCACTCCCCGGCTTCTTTCGGCAGAAGCGGCGCTAAGAGAGCACTGTGAGCGGTACAATCGTCTTTGCGCGAAGAAGCCGCTTCTTCGGCTCCGGGAGCCAGAGAGAGCGGCAGCATCGGAAAGGTGAAGAAGGAAGCTGTACAACACTGGGATTGTGTGCGCAGCTTGCCAACTGATAGAAAACAGTACCTTACCACTTTCCTGACGTTTCCAATCACATGAATATGCCATTGGAAGCTGTTTTGGACAACTTTTCTTTCCTTCATGCCAAACACTTGGCAGACCTCCGTGCAACGTCCAGAACACGATGGGAGATGTTTTCTGTGCTCCCGCAGGTTTTCCTTGCCAGACAGAGTGGAAAAGCTTTCTGCTAGGATGTAGACCACAAAAGACGCTAAAGACGAAGGTACGATGCTCTCCGGAGCTAAGCGCCGCTCCCGGGCTTCTTTCGGCAGAAGCGGCGCTAAGAGAGCACTGTGAGCGGTACAATCGTCTTTGCGCGAAGAAGCCGCTTCTTCGGCTCCGGGAGCCGGAGAGAGCGGCAGCATCGGAAAGGTGAAGAAGGAAGCTGTACAACACTGGGATTGTGTGCGCAGCTTGCCAACTGATAGAAAACAGTACCTTACCACTTTCCTGACGTTTCCAATCACATGAATATGCCATTGGAAGCTGTTTTGGACAACTTTTCTTTCCTTCATGCCAAACACTTGGCAGACCTCCGTGCAACGTCCAGAACACGATGGGAGATGTTTTCTGTGCTCCCGCAGGTTTTCCTTGCCAGACAGAGTGGAAAAGCTTTCTGCTAGGATGTAGACCACAAAAGACGCTAAAGACGAAGGTACGATGCTCTCCGGAGCTAAGCGCCGCTCCCGGGCTTCTTTCGGCAGAAGCGGCGCTAAGAGAGCACTGTGAGCGGTACAATCGTCTTTGCGCGAAGAAGCCGGTTCTTCGGCTCCGGGAGCCGGAGAGAGCGGCAGCATCGGAAAGGTGAAGAAGGAAGCTGTACAACACTGGGATTGTGTGCGCAGCTTGCCAACTGATAGAAAACAGTACCTTACCACTTTCCTGACGTTTCCAATCACATGAATATTCGATTGGAAGCTGTTTTGGACAACTTTCCTTTCCTTCATGCCAAACACTTGGCAGACCTCCGTGCAACGTCCAGAACACGATGGGAGATGTTTTCTGTGCTCCCGCAGGTTTTCCTTGCCAGACAGAGTGGAAAAGCTTTCTGCTAGGATGTAGACCACAAAAGACGCTAAAGACGAAGGTACGATGCTCTCCGGTTCTAAGCGCCGCTCCCGGGCTTCTTTCGGCAGAAGCGGCGCTAAGAGAGCACTGTGAGCGGTACAATGGTCTTTGCGCGAAGAAGCCGCTTCTTCGGCTCCGGGAGCCGGAGAGAGCGGCAGCATCGGAAAGGTGAAGAAGGAAGCTGTACAACACTGGGATTGTGTGCGCAGCTTGCCAACTGATAGAAAACAGTACCTTACCACTTTCCTGACGTTTCCAATCACATGAATATGCCATTGGAAGCTGTTTTAGACAACTTTTCTTTCCTTCATGCCAAACACTTGGCAGACCTCCGTGCAAAGTCCAGAACACAATGGGAGATGTTTTCTGTGCTCCCGCAGGTTTTCCTTGCCAGACAGAGTGGAAAAGCTTTCTGCTAGGATGTAGACCACAAAAGACGCTAAAGACGAAGGTACGATGCTCTCCGGAGCTAAGAGCCGCTCCCGGGCTTCTTTCGGCAGAAGCGGCGCTAAGAGAGCACTGTGAGCGGTACAATGGTCTTTGCGCGAAGAAGCCGCTTCTTCGGCTCCGGGAGCCGGAGAGAGCGGCAGCATCGGAAAGGTGAAGAAGGAAGCTGTACAACACTGGGATTGTGTGCGCAGCTTGCCAACTGATAGAAAACAGTACCTTACCACTTTCCTGACGTTTCCAATCACATGAATATTCGATTGGAAGCTGTTTTGGACAACTTTTCTTTCCTTCATGCCAAACACTTGGCAGACCTCCGTGCAACGTCCAGAACACGATGGGAGATGTTTTCTGTGCTCCCGCAGGTTTTCCTTGCCAGACAGAGTGGAAAAGCTTTCTGCTAGGATGTAGACCACAAAAGACGCTAAAGACGCAGGTACGATGCTCTCCGGAGCTAAGCGCCGCTCCCGGGCTTCTTTCGGCAGAAGCGGCGCTAAGAGAGCACTGTGAGCGGTACAATGGTCTTTGCGCGAAGAAGCCGCTTCTTCGGCTCCGGGAGCCGGAGAGAGCGGCAGCATCGGAAAGGTGAAGAAGGAAGCTGTACAACACTGGGATTGTGTGCGCAGCTTGCCAACTGATAGAAAACAGTACCTTACCACTTTCCTGACGTTTCCAATCACATGAATATTCGATTGGAAGCTGTTTTGGACAACTTTTCTTTCCTTCATGCCAAACACTTGGCAGACCTCCGTGCAACGTCCAGAACACGATGGGAGATGTTTTCTGTGCTCCCGCAGGTTTTCCTTGCCAGACAGAGTGGAAAAGCTTTCTGCTAGGATGTAGACCACAAAAGACGCTAAAGACGAAGGTACGATGCTCTCCGGAGCTAAGAGCCGCTCCCGGGCTTCTTTCGGCAGAAGCGGCGCTAAGAGAGCACTGTGAGCGGTACAATCATCTTTGCGCGAAGAAGCCGCTTCTTCGGCTCCGGGAGCCGGAGAGAGCGGCAGCATCGGAAAGGTGAAGAAGGAAGCTGTACAACACTGGGATTGTGTGCGCAGCTTGCCAACTGATAGAAAACAGTACCTTACCACTTTCCTGACGTTTCCAATCACATGAATATTCGATTGGAAGCTGTTTTGGACAACTTTTCTTTCCTTCATGCCAAACACTTGGCAGACCTCCGTGCAACGTCCAGAACACGATGGGAGATGTTTTCTGTGCTCCCGCAGGTTTTCCTTGCCAGACAGAGTGGAAAAGCTTTCTGCTAGGATGTAGACCACAAAAGACGCTAAAGACGAAGGTACGATGCTCTCCGGAGCTAAGCGCCGCTCCCGGGCTTCTTTCGGCAGAAGCGGCGCTAAGAGAGCACTGTGAGCGGTACAATGGTCTTTGCGCGAAGAAGCCGCTTCTTCGGCTCCGGGAGCCGGAGAGAGCGGCAGCATCGGAAAGGTGAAGAAGGAAGCTGTACAACACTGGGATTGTGTGCGCAGCTTGCCAACTGATAGAAAACAGTACCTTACCACTTTCCTGACGTTTCCAATCACATGAATATGCCATTGGAAGCTGTTTTAGACAACTTTTCTTTCCTTCATGCCAAACACTTGGCAGACCTCCGTGCAAAGTCCAGAACACGATGGGAGATGTTTTCTGTGCTCCCGCAGGTTTTCCTTGCCAGACAGAGTGGAAAAGCTTTCTGCTAGGATGTAGACCACAAAAGACGCTAAAGACGAAGGTACGATGCTCTCCGGAGCTAAGAGCCGCTCCCGGGCTTCTTTCGGCAGAAGCGGCGCTAAGAGAGCACTGTGAGCGGTACAATGGTCTTTGCGCGAAGAAGCCGCTTCTTCGGCTCCGGGAGCCGGAGAGAGCGGCAGCATCGGAAAGGTGAAGAAGGAAGCTGTACAACACTGGGATTGTGTGCGCAGCTTGCCAACTGATAGAAAACAGTACCTTACCACTTTCCTGACGTTTCCAATCACATGAATATTCGATTGGAAGCTGTTTTGGACAACTTTTCTTTCCTTCATGCCAAACACTTGGCAGACCTCCGTGCAACGTCCAGAACACGATGGGAGATGTTTTCTGTGCTCCCGCAGGTTTTCCTTGCCAGACAGAGTGGAAAAGCTTTCTGCTAGGATGTAGACCACAAAAGACGCTAAAGACGCAGGTACGATGCTCTCCGGAGCTAAGCGCCGCTCCCGGGCTTCTTTCGGCAGAAGCGGCGCTAAGAGAGCACTGTGAGCGGTACAATCGTCTTTGCGCGAAGAAGCCGCTTCTTCGGCTCTGGGAGCCGGAGAGAGCGGCAGCATCGGAAAGGTGAAGAAGGAAACTGTACAACACTGGGATTGTGTGCGCAGCTTGCCAACTGATAGAAAACAGTACCTTACCACTTTCCTGACGTTTCCAATCACATGAATATGCCATTGGAAGCTGTTTTGGACAACTTTTCTTTCCTTCATGCCAAACACTTGGCAGACCTCCGTGCAACGTCCAGAACACGATGGGAGATGTTTTCTGTGCTCCCGCAGGTTTTCCTTGCCAGACAGAGTGGAAAAGCTTTCTGCTAGGATGTAGACCACAAAAGACGCTAAAGACGAAGGTACGATGCTCTCCGGAGCTAAGCGCCACTCCCCGGCTTCTTTCGGCAGAAGCGGCGCTAAGAGAGCACTGTGAGCGGTACAATCGTCTTTGCGCGAAGAAGCCGCTTCTTCGGCTCCGGGAGCCAGAGAGAGCGGCAGCATCGGAAAGGTGAAGAAGGAAGCTGTACAACACTGGGATTGTGTGCGCAGCTTGCCAACTGATAGAAAACAGTACCTTACCACTTTCCTGACGTTTCCAATCACATGAATATGCCATTGGAAGCTGTTTTGGACAACTTTTCTTTCCTTCATGCCAAACACTTGGCAGACCTCCGTGCAACGTCCAGAACACGATGGGAGATGTTTTCTGTGCTCCCGCAGGTTTTCCTTGCCAGACAGAGTGGAAAAGCTTTCTGCTAGGATGTAGACCACAAAAGACGCTAAAGACGAAGGTACGATGCTCTCCGGAGCTAAGCGCCGCTCCCGGGCTTCTTTCGGCAGAAGCGGCGCTAAGAGAGCACTGTGAGCGGTACAATCGTCTTTGCGCGAAGAAGCCGCTTCTTCGGCTCCGGGAGCCGGAGAGAGCGGCAGCATCGGAAAGGTGAAGAAGGAAGCTGTACAACACTGGGATTGTGTGCGCAGCTTGCCAACTGATAGAAAACAGTACCTTACCACTTTCCTGACGTTTCCAATCACATGAATATGCCATTGGAAGCTGTTTTGGACAACTTTTCTTTCCTTCATGCCAAACACTTGGCAGACCTCCGTGCAACGTCCAGAACACGATGGGAGATGTTTTCTGTGCTCCCGCAGGTTTTCCTTGCCAGACAGAGTGGAAAAGCTTTCTGCTAGGATGTAGACCACAAAAGACGCTAAAGACGAAGGTACGATGCTCTCCGGAGCTAAGCGCCGCTCCCGGGCTTCTTTCGGCAGAAGCGGCGCTAAGAGAGCACTGTGAGCGGTACAATCGTCTTTGCGCGAAGAAGCCGGTTCTTCGGCTCCGGGAGCCGGAGAGAGCGGCAGCATCGGAAAGGTGAAGAAGGAAGCTGTACAACACTGGGATTGTGTGCGCAGCTTGCCAACTGATAGAAAACAGTACCTTACCACTTTCCTGACGTTTCCAATCACATGAATATTCGATTGGAAGCTGTTTTGGACAACTTTTCTTTCCTTCATGCCAAACACTTGGCAGACCTCCGTGCAACGTCCAGAACACGATGGGAGATATTTTCTGTGCTCCCGCAGGTTTTCTTTGCCAGACAGAGTGGAAAAGCTTTCTGCTAGGATGTAGACCACAAAAGACGCTAAAGACGAAGGTACGATGCTCTCCGGAGCTAAGCGCCGCTCCCGGGCTTCTTTCGGCAGAAGCGGCGCTAAGAGAGCACTGTGAGCGGTACAATGGTCTTTGTGCGAAGAAGCCGCTTCTTCGGCTCTGGGAGCCGGAGAGAGCGGCAGCATCGGAAAGGTGAAGAAGGAAGCTGTACAACACTGGGATTGTGTGTGCAGCTTGCCAACTGATAGAAAACAGTACCTTACCACTTTCCTGACGTTTCCAATCACATGAATATTCGATTGGAAGCTGTTTTGGACAACTTTCCTTTCCTTCATGCCAAACACTTGGCAGACCTCCGTGCAACGTCCAGAACACGATGGGAGATGTTTTCTGTGCTCCCGCAGGTTTTCCTTGCCAGACAGAGTGGAAAAGCTTTCTGCTAGGATGTAGACCACAAAAGACGCTAAAGACGAAGGTACGATGCTCTCCGGTTCTAAGCGCCGCTCCCGGGCTTCTTTCGGCAGAAGCGGCGCTAAGAGAGCACTGTGAGCGGTACAATGGTCTTTGCGCGAAGAAGCCGCTTCTTCGGCTCCGGGAGCCGGAGAGAGCGGCAGCATCGGAAAGGTGAAGAAGGAAGCTGTACAACACTGGGATTGTGTGCGCAGCTTGCCAACTGATAGAAAACAGTACCTTACCACTTTCCTGACGTTTCCAATCACATGAATATGCCATTGGAAGCTGTTTTAGACAACTTTTCTTTCCTTCATGCCAAACACTTGGCAGACCTCCGTGCAAAGTCCAGAACACAATGGGAGATGTTTTCTGTGCTCCCGCAGGTTTTCCTTGCCAGACAGAGTGGAAAAGCTTTCTGCTAGGATGTAGACCACAAAAGACGCTAAAGACGAAGGTACGTTGCTCTCCGGAGCTAAGAGCCGCTCCCGGGCTTCTTTCGGCAGAAGCGGCGCTAAGAGAGCACTGTGAGCGGTACAATGGTCTTTGCGCGAAGAAGCCGCTTCTTCGGCTCCGGGAGCCGGAGAGAGCGGCAGCATCGGAAAGGTGAAGAAGGAAGCTGTACAACACTGGGATTGTGTGCGCAGCTTGCCAACTGATAGAAAACAGTACCTTACCACTTTCCTGACGTTTCCAATCACATGAATATTCGATTGGAAGCTGTTTTGGACAACTTTTCTTTCCTTCATGCCAAACACTTGGCAGACCTCCGTGCAACGTCCAGAACACGATGGGAGATGTTTTCTGTGCTCCCGCAGGTTTTCCTTGCCAGACAGAGTGGAAAAGCTTTCTGCTAGGATGTAGACCACAAAAGACGCTAAAGACGCAGGTACGATGCTCTCCGGAGCTAAGCGCCGCTCCCGGGCTTCTTTCGGCAGAAGCGGCGCTAAGAGAGCACTGTGAGCGGTACAATGGTCTTTGCGCGAAGAAGCCGCTTCTTCGGCTCCGGGAGCCGGAGAGAGCGGCAGCATCGGAAAGGTGAAGAAGGAAGCTGTACAACACTGGGATTGTGTGCGCAGCTTGCCAACTGATAGAAAACAGTACCTTACCACTTTCCTGACGTTTCCAATCACATGAATATTCGATTGGAAGCTGTTTTGGACAACTTTTCTTTCCTTCATGCCAAACACTTGGCAGACCTCCGTGCAACGTCCAGAACACGATGGGAGATGTTTTCTGTGCTCCCGCAGGTTTTCCTTGCCAGACAGAGTGGAAAAGCTTTCTGCTAGGATGTAGACCACAAAAGACGCTAAAGACGAAGGTACGATGCTCTCCGGAGCTAAGAGCCGCTCCCGGGCTTCTTTCGGCAGAAGCGGCGCTAAGAGAGCACTGTGAGCGGTACAATCATCTTTGCGCGAAGAAGCCGCTTCTTCGGCTCCGGGAGCCGGAGAGAGCGGCAGCATCGGAAAGGTGAAGAAGGAAGCTGTACAACACTGGGATTGTGTGCGCAGCTTGCCAACTGATAGAAAACAGTACCTTACCACTTTCCTGACGTTTCCAATCACATGAATATTCGATTGGAAGCTGTTTTGGACAACTTTTCTTTCCTTCATGCCAAACACTTGGCAGACCTCCGTGCAACGTCCAGAACACGATGGGAGATGTTTTCTGTGCTCCCGCAGGTTTTCCTTGCCAGACAGAGTGGAAAAGCTTTCTGCTAGGATGTAGACCACAAAAGACGCTAAAGACGAAGGTACGATGCTCTCCGGAGCTAAGCGCCGCTCCCGGGCTTCTTTCGGCAGAAGCGGCGCTAAGAGAGCACTGTGAGCGGTACAATGGTCTTTGCGCGAAGAAGCCGCTTCTTCGGCTCCGGGAGCCGGAGAGAGCGGCAGCATCGGAAAGGTGAAGAAGGAAGCTGTACAACACTGGGATTGTGTGCGCAGCTTGCCAACTGATAGAAAACAGTACCTTACCACTTTCCTGACGTTTCCAATCACATGAATATTCGATTGGAAGCTGTTTTGGACAACTTTTCTTTCCTTCATGCCAAACACTTGGCAGACCTCCGTGCAACGTCCAGAACACGATGGGAGATGTTTTCTGTGCTCCCGCAGGTTTTCCTTGCCAGACAGAGTGGAAAAGCTTTCTGCTAGGATGTAGACCACAAAAGACGCTAAAGACGCAGGTACGATGCTCTCCGGAGCTAAGAGCCGCTCCCGGGCTTCTTTCGGCAGAAGCGGCGCTGAGAGCACTGTGAGCGGTACAATGGTCTTTGCGCGAAGAAGCCGCTTCTTCGGCTCCGGGAGCCGGAGAGAGCGGCAGCATCGGAAAGGTGAAGAAGGAAGGTGTACAACACTGGGATTGTGTGCGCAGCTTGCCAACTGATAGAAAACAGTACCTTACCACTTTCCTGACGTTTCCAATCACATGAATATGCCATTGGAAGCTGTTTTGGACAACTTTTCTTTCCTTCATGCCAAACACTTGGCAGACCTCCGTGCAACGTCCAGAACACGATGGGAGATGTTTTCTGTGCTCCCGCAGGTTTTCCTTGCCAGACAGAGTGGAAAAGCTTTCTGCTAGGATGTAGACCACAAAAGACGCTAAAGACGCAGGTACGATGCTCTCCGGAGCTAAGCGCCGCTCCCGGGCTTCTTTCGGCAGAAGCGGCGCTAAGAGAGCACTGTGAGCGGTACAATGGTCTTTGCGCGAAGAAGCCGCTTCTTCGGCTCCGGGAGCCGGAGAGAGCGGCAGCATCGGAAAGGTGAAGAAGGAAGCTGTACAACACTGGGATTGTGTGCGCAGCTTGCCAACTGATAGAAAACAGTACCTTACCACTTTCCTGACGTTTCCAATCACATGAATATTCGATTGGAAGCTGTTTTGGACAACTTTTCTTTCCTTCATGCCAAACACTTGGCAGACCTCCGTGCAACGTCCAGAAGACGATGGGAGATGTTTTCTGTGCTCCCGCAGGTTTTCCTTGCCAGACAGAGTGGAAAAGCTTTCTGCTAGGATGTAGACCACAAAAGACGCTAAAGACGCAGGTACGATGCTCTCCGGAGCAAAGAGCCGCTCCCGGGCTTCTTTCGGCAGAAGCGGCGCTAAGAGAGCACTGTGAGCGGTACAATCGTCTTTGCGCGAAGAAGCCGCTTCTTCGGCTCCGGGAGCCGGAGAGAGCGGCAGCATCGGAAAGGTGAAGAAGGAAGCTGTACAACACTGGGATTGTGTGCGCAGCTTGCCAACTGATAGAAAACAGTACCTTACCACTTTCCTGACATTTCCAATCACATGAATATTCGATTGGAAGCTGTTTTGGACAACTTTTCTTTCCTTCATGCCAAACACTTGGCAGACCTCGGTGCAACGTCCAGAACACGATGGGAGATGTTTTCTGTGCTCCCGCAGGTTTTCCTTGCCAGACAGAGTGGAAAAGCTTTCTGCTAGCATGTAGACCACAAAAGACGCTAAAGACGCAGGTACGATGCTCTCCGGAGCTAAGAGCCGCTCCCGGGCTTCTTTCGGCAGAAGCGGCGCTAAGAGAGCACTGTGAGCGGTACAATCGTCTTTGCGCGAAGAAGCCGCTTCTTCGGCTCCGGGAGCCGGAGAGAGCGGCAGCATCGGAAAGGTGAAGAAGGAAGCTGTACAACACTGGGATTGTGTGCGCAGCTTGCCAACTGATAGAAAACAGTACCTTACCACTTTCCTGACGTTTCCAATCACATGAATATTCGATTGGAAGCTGTTTTGGACAACTTTTCTTTCCTTCATGCCAAACACTTGGCAGACCTCCGTGCAACGTCCAGAACACGATGGGAGATGTTTTCTGTGCTCCCGCAGGTTTTCCTTGCCAGACAGAGTGGAAAAGCTTTCTGCTAGGATGTAGACCACAAAAGACGCTAAAGACGAAGGTACGATGCTCTCCGGAGCTAAGCGCCGCTCCCGGGCTTCTTTTGGCAGAAGCGGCGCTAAGAGAGCACTGTGAGCGGTACAATGGTCTTTGCGCGAAGAAGCCGCTTCTTCGGCTCCGGGAGCCGGAGAGAGCGGCAGCATCGGAAAGGTGAAGAAGGAAGGTGTACAACACTGGGATTGTGTGCGCAGCTTGCCAACTGATAGAAAACAGTACCTTACCACTTTCCTGACGTTTCCAATCACATGAATATTCGATTGGAAGCTGTTTTGGACAACTTTTCTTTCCTTCATGCCAAACACTTGGCAGACCTCCGTGCAACGTCCAGAACACGATGGGAGATGTTTTCTGTGCTCCCGCAGGTTTTCCTTGCCAGACAGAGTGGAAAAGCTTTCTGCTAGGATGTAGACCACAAAAGACGCTAAAGACGAAGGTACGATGCTCTCCGGAGCTAAGCGCCGCTCCCGGGCTTCTTTCGGCAGAAGCGGCGCTAAGAGAGCACTGTGAGCGGTACAATGGTCTTTGCGCAAAGAAGCCGCTTCTTCGGCTCCGGGAGCCGGAGAGAGCGGCAGCATCGGAAAGGTGAAGAAGGAAGCTGTACAACACTGGGATTGTGTGCGCAGCTTGCCAACTGATAGAAAACAGTACCTTACCACTTTCCTGACGTTTCCAATCACATGAATATTCGATTGGAAGCTGTTTTAGACAACTTTTCTTTCCTTCATGCCAAACACTTGGCAGACCTCCGTGCAAAGTCCAGAACACAATGGGAGATGTTTTCTGTGCTCCCGCAGGTTTTCCTTGCCAGACAGAGTGGAAAAGCTTTCTGCTAGGATGTAGACCACAAAAGACGCTAAAGACGAAGGTACGATGCTCTCCGGAGCTAAGAGCCGCTCCCGGGCTTCTTTCGGCAGAAGCGGCGCTAAGAGAGCACTGTGAGCGGTACAATGGTCTTTGCGCGAAGAAGCCGCTTCTTCGGCTCCGGGAGCCGGAGAGAGCGGCAGCATCGGAAAGGTGAAGAAGGAAGCTGTACAACACTGGGATTGTGTGCGCAGCTTGCCAACTGATAGAAAACAGTACCTTACCACTTTCCTGACGTTTCCAATCACATGAATATTCGATTGGAAGCTGTTTTGGACAACTTTTCTTTCCTTCATGCCAAACACTTGGCAGACCTCCGTGCAACGTCCAGAACACGATGGGAGATGTTTTCTGTGCTCCCGCAGGTTTTCCTTGCCAGACAGAGTGGAAAAGCTTTCTGCTAGGATGTAGACCACAAAAGACGCTAAAGACGAAGGTACGATGCTCTCCGGAGCTAAGCGCCGCTCCCGGGCTTCTTTCGGCAGAAGCGGCGCTAAGAGAGCACTGTGAGCGGTACAATGGTCTTTGCGCGAAGAAGCCGGTTCTTCGGCTCCGGGAGCCGGAGAGAGCGGCAGCATCGGAAAGGTGAAGAAGGAAGCTGTACAACACTGGGATTGTGTGCGCAGCTTGCCAACTGATAGAAAACAGTACCTTACCACTTTCCTGACGTTTCCAATCACATGAATATTCGATTGGAAGCTGTTTTGGACAACTTTTCTTTCCTTCATGCCAAACACTTGGCAGACCTCCGTGCAACGTCCAGAACACGATGGGAGATGTTTTCTGTGCTCCCGCAGGTTTTCCTTGCCAGACAGAGTGGAAAAGCTTTCTGCTAGGATGTAGACCACAAAAGACGCTAAAGACGAAGGTACGATGCTCTCCGGAGCTAAGCGCCGCTCCCGGGCTTCTTTCGGCAGAAGCGGCGCTAAGAGAGCACTGTGAGCGGTACAATGGTCTTTGCGCGAAGAAGCCGCTTCTTCGGCTCCGGGAGCCGGAGAGAGCGGCAGCATCGGAAAGGTGAAGAAGGAAGCTGTACAACACTGGGATTGTGTGCGCAGCTTGCCAACTGATAGAAAACAGTACCTTACCACTTTCCTGACGTTTCCAATCACATGAATATTCGATTGGAAGCTGTTTTGGACAACTTTTCTTTCCTTCATGCCAAACACTTGGCAGACCTCCGTGCAACGTCCAGAACACGATGGGAGATGTTTTCTGTGCTCCCGCAGGTTTTCCTTGCCAGACAGAGTGGAAAAGCTTTCTGCTAGGATGTAGACCACAAAAGACGCTAAAGACGAAGGTACGATGCTCTCCGGAGCTAAGCGCCGCTCCCGGGCTTCTTTCGGCAGAAGCGGCGCTAAGAGAGCACTGTGAGCGGTACAATGGTCTTTGCGCAAAGAAGCCGCTTCTTCGGCTCCGGGAGCCGGAGAGAGCGGCAGCATCGGAAAGGTGAAGAAGGAAGCTGTACAACACTGGGATTGTGTGCGCAGCTTGCCAACTGATAGAAAACAGTACCTTACCACTTTCCTGACGTTTCCAATCACATGAATATGCCATTGGAAGCTGTTTTAGACAACTTTTCTTTCCTTCATGCCAAACACTTGGCAGACCTCCGTGCAAAGTCCAGAACACAATGGGAGATGTTTTCTGTGCTCCCGCAGGTTTTCCTTGCCAGACAGAGTGGAAAAGCTTTCTGCTAGGATGTAGACCACAAAAGACGCTAAAGACGAAGGTACGATGCTCTCCGGAGCTAAGAGCCGCTCCCGGGCTTCTTTCGGCAGAAGCGGCGCTAAGAGAGCACTGTGAGCGGTACAATGGTCTTTGCGCGAAGAAGCCGCTTCTTCGGCTCCGGGAGCCGGAGAGAGCGGCAGCATCGGAAAGGTGAAGAAGGAAGCTGTACAACACTGGGATTGTGTGCGCAGCTTGCCAACTGATAGAAAACAGTACCTTACCACTTTCCTGACGTTTCCAATCACATGAATATTCGATTGGAAGCTGTTTTGGACAACTTTTCTTTCCTTCATGCCAAACACTTGGCAGACCTCCGTGCAACGTCCAGAACACGATGGGAGATGTTTTCTGTGCTCCCGCAGGTTTTCCTTGCCAGACAGAGTGGAAAAGCTTTCTGCTAGCATGTAGACCACAAAAGACGCTAAAGACGAAGGTACGATGCTCTCCGGAGCTAAGCGCCGCTCCCGGGCTTCTTTCGGCAGAAGCGGCGCTAAGAGAGCACTGTGAGCGGTACAATCGTCTTTGCGCGAAGAAGCCGCTTCTTCGGCTCCGGGAGCCGGAGAGAGCGGCAGCATCGGAAAGGTGAAGAAGGAAGCTGTACAACACTGGGATTGTGTGCGCAGCTTGCCAACTGATAGAAAACAGTACCTTACCACTTTCCTGACGTTTCCAATCACATGAATATTCGATTGGAAGCTGTTTTGGACAACTTTTCTTTCCTTCATGCCAAACACTTGGCAGACCTCCGTGCAACGTCCAGAACACGATGGGAGATGTTTTCTGTGCTCCCGCAGGTTTTCCTTGCCAGACAGAGTGGAAAAGCTTTCTGCTAGGATGTAGACCACAAAAGACGCTAAAGACGAAGGTACGATGCTCTCCGGAGCTAAGCGCCGCTCCCGGGCTTCTTTCGGCAGAAGCGGCGCTAAGAGAGCACTGTGAGCGGTACAATCATCTTTGCGCGAAGAAGCCGCTTCTTCGGCTCCGGGAGCCGGAGAGAGCGGCAGCATCGGAAAGGTGAAGAAGGAAGCTGTACAACACTGGGATTGTGTGCGCAGCTTGCCAACTGATAGAAAACAGTACCTTACCACTTTCCTGACGTTTCCAATCACATGAATATTCGATTGGAAGCTGTTTTGGACAACTTTTCTTTCCTTCATGCCAAACACTTGGCAGACCTCCGTGCAACGTCCAGAACACGATGGGAGATGTTTTCTGTGCTCCCGCAGGTTTTCCTTGCCAGACAGAGTGGAAAAGCTTTCTGCTAGGATGTAGACCACAAAAGACGCTAAAGACGAAGGTACGATGCTCTCCGGAGCTAAGCGCCGCTCCCGGGCTTCTTTCGGCAGAAGCGGCGCTAAGAGAGCACTGTGAGCGGTACAATCGTCTTTGCGCGAAGAAGCCGCTTCTTCGGCTCCGGGAGCCGGAGAGAGCGGCAGCATCGGAAAGGTGAAGAAGGAAGCTGTACAACACTGGGATTGTGTGCGCAGCTTGCCAACTGATAGAAAACAGTACCTTACCACTTTCCTGACGTTTCCAATCACATGAATATTCGATTGGAAGCTGTTTTGGACAACTTTTCTTTCCTTCATGCCAGGCACTTGGCAGACCTCCGTGCAACGTCCAGAACACGATGGGAGATGTTTTCTGTGCTCCCGCAGGTTTTCCTTGCCAGACAGAGTGGAAAAGCTTTCTGCTAGCATGTAGACCACAAAAGACGCTAAAGACGCAGGTACGATGCTCTCCGGAGCTAAGAGCCGCTCCCGGGCTTCTTTCGGCAGAAGCGGCGCTGAGAGCACTGTGAGCGGTACAATGGTCTTTGCGCGAAGAAGCCGGTTCTTCGGCTCCGGGAGCCGGAGAGAGCGGCAGCATCGGAAAGGTGAAGAAGGAAGCTGTACAACACTGGGATTGTGTGCGCAGCTTGCCAACTGATAGAAAACAGTACCTTACCACTTTCCTGACGTTTCCAATCACATGAATATTCGATTGGAAGCTGTTTTGGACAACTTTTCTTTCCTTCATGCCAAACACTTGGCAGACCTCCGTGCAACGTCCAGAACACGATGGGAGATGTTTTCTGTGCTCCCGCAGGTTTTCCTTGCCAGACAGAGTGGAAAAGCTTTCTGCTAGGATGTAGACCACAAAAGACGCTAAAGACGCAGGTACGATGCTCTCCGGAGCTAAGAGCCGCTCCCGGGCTTCTTTCGGCAGAAGCGGCGCTGAGAGCACTGTGAGCGGTACAATCGTCTTTGCGCGAAGAAGCCGCTTCTTCGGCTCCGGGAGCCGGAGAGAGCGGCAGCATCGGAAAGGTGAAGAAGGAAGCTGTACAACACTGGGATTGTGTGCGCAGCTTGCCAACTGATAGAAAACAGTACCTTACCACTTTCCTGACGTTTCCAATCACATGAATATTCGATTGGAAGCTGTTTTGGACAACTTTTCTTTCCTTCATGCCAAACACTTGGCAGACCTCGGTGCAACGTCCAGAACACGATGGGAGATGTTTTCTGTGCTCCCGCAGGTTTTCCTTGCCAGACAGAGTGGAAAAGCTTTCTGCTAGCATGTAGACCAAAAAGACGCTAAAGACGCAGGTACGATGCTCTCCGGAGCTAAGAGCCGCTCCCGGGCTTCTTTCGGCAGAAGCGGCGCTAAGAGAGCACTGTGAGCGGTACAATCGTCTTTGCGCGAAGAAGCCGCTTCTTCGGCTCCGGGAGCCGGAGAGAGCGGCAGCATCGGAAAGGTGAAGAAGGAAGCTGTACAACACTGGGATTGTGTGCGCAGCTTGCCAACTGATAGAAAACAGTACCTTACCACTTTCCTGACGTTTCCAATCACATGAATATTCGATTGGAAGCTGTTTTGGACAACTTTTCTTTCCTTCATGCCAAACACTTGGCAGACCTCCGTGCAACGTCCAGAAGACGATGGGAGATGTTTTCTGTGCTCCCGCAGGTTTTCCTTGCCAGACAGAGTGGAAAAGCTTTCTGCTAGGATGTAGACCACAAAAGACGCTAAAGACGAAGGTACGATGCTCTCCGGAGCTAAGCGCCGCTCCCGGGCTTCTTTTGGCAGAAGCGGCGCTAAGAGAGCACTGTGAGCGGTACAATCGTCTTTGCGCGAAGAAGCCGCTTCTTCGGCTCCGGGAGCCGGAGAGAGCGGCAGCATCGGAAAGGTGAAGAAGGAAGCTGTACAACACTGGGATTGTGTGCGCAGCTTGCCAACTGATAGAAAACAGTACCTTACCACTTTCCTGACGTTTCCAATCACATGAATATTCGATTGGAAGCTGTTTTGGACAACTTTTCTTTCCTTCATGCCAAACACTTGGCAGACCTCCGTGCAACGTCCAGAACACGATGGGAGATGTTTTCTGTGCTCCCGCAGGTTTTCCTTGCCAGACAGAGTGGAAAAGCTTTCTGCTAGGATGTAGACCACAAAAGACGCTAAAGACGAAGGTACGATGCTCTCCGGATCTAAGCGCCGCTCCCGGGCTTCTTTCGGCAGAAGCGGCGCTAAGAGAGCACTGTGAGCGGTACAATGGTCTTTGCGCAAAGAAGCCGCTTCTTCGGCTCCGGGAGCCGGAGAGAGCGGCAGCATCGGAAAGGTGAAGAAGGAAGCTGTACAACACTGGGATTGTGTGCGCAGCTTGCCAACTGATAGAAAACAGTACCTTACCACTTTCCTGACGTTTCCAATCACATGAATATTCGATTGGAAGCTGTTTTGGACAACTTTTCTTTCCTTCATGCCAAACACTTGGCAGACCTCCGTGCAACGTCCAGAACACGATGGGAGATGTTTTCTGTGCTCCCGCAGGTTTTCCTTGCCAGACAGAGTGGAAAAGCTTTCTGCTAGGATGTAGACCACAAAAGACGCTAAAGACGAAGGTACGATGCTCTCCGGAGCTAAGCGCCGCTCCCGGGCTTCTTTCGGCAGAAGCGGCGCTAAGAGAGCACTGTGAGCGGTACAATGGTCTTTGCGCGAAGAAGCCGCTTCTTCGGCTCCGGGAGCCGGAGAGAGCGGCAGCATCGGAAAGGTGAAGAAGGAAGCTGTACAACACTGGGATTGTGTGCGCAGCTTGCCAACTGATAGAAAACAGTACCTTACCACTTTCCTGACGTTTCCAATCACATGAATATTCGATTGGAAGCTGTTTTGGACAACTTTTCTTTCCTTCATGCCAAACACTTGGCAGACCTCCGTGCAACGTCCAGAACACGATGGGAGATGTTTTCTGTGCTCCCGCAGGTTTTCCTTGCCAGACAGAGTGGAAAAGCTTTCTGCTAGCATGTAGACCAAAAAAGACGCTAAAGACGCAGGTACGATGCTCTCCGGAGCTAAGAGCCGCTCCCGGGCTTCTTTCGGCAGAAGCGGCGCTAAGAGAGCACTGTGAGCGGTACAATCGTCTTTGCGCGAAGAAGCCGCTTCTTCGGCTCCGGGAGCCGGAGAGAGCGGCAGCATCGGAAAGGTGAAGAAGGAAGCTGTACAACACTGGGATTGTGTGCGCAGCTTGCCAACTGATAGAAAACAGTACCTTACCACTTTCCTGACGTTTCCAATCACATGAATATTCGATTGGAAGCTGTTTTGGACAACTTTTCTTTCCTTCATGCCAAACACTTGGCAGACCTCCGTGCAACGTCCAGAACATGATGGGAGATGTTTTCTGTGCTCCCGCAGGTTTTCCTTGCCAGACAGAGTGGAAAAGCTTTCTGCTAGGATGTAGACCACAAAAGACGCTAAAGACGAAGGTACGATGCTCTCCGGAGCTAAGCGCCGCTCCCGGGCTTCTTTCGGCAGAAGCGGCGCTAAGAGAGCACTGTGAGCGGTACAATCGTCTTTGCGCGAAGAAGCCGCTTCTTCGGCTCCGGGAGCCGGAGAGAGCGGCAGCATCGGAAAGGTGAAGAAGGAAGCTGTACAACACTGGGATTGTGTGCGCAGCTTGCCAACTGATAGAAAACAGTACCTTACCACTTTCCTGACGTTTCCAATCACATGAATATTCGATTGGAAGCTGTTTTGGACAACTTTTCTTTCCTTCATGCCAAACACTTGGCAGACCTCCGTGCAACGTCCAGAACACGATGGGAGATGTTTTCTGTGCTCCCGCAGGTTTTCCTTGCCAGACAGAGTGGAAAAGCTTTCTGCTAGGATGTAGACCACAAAAGACGCTAAAGACGAAGGTACGATGCTCTCCGGAGCTAAGCGCCGCTCCCGGGCTTCTTTCGGCAGAAGCGGCGCTAAGAGAGCACTGTGAGCGGTACAATGGTCTTTGCGCAAAGAAGCCGCTTCTTCGGCTCCGGGAGCCGGAGAGAGCGGCAGCATCGGAAAGGTGAAGAAGGAAGCTGTACAACACTGGGATTGTGTGCGCAGCTTGCCAACTGATAGAAAACAGTACCTTACCACTTTCCTGACGTTTCCAATCACATGAATATTCGATTGGAAGCTGTTTTGGACAACTTTTCTTTCCTTCATGCCAAACACTTGGCAGACCTCCGTGCATCGTCCAGAACACGATGGGAGATGCTTTCTGTGCTGCCACAGGTTTTCCTTGCCAGACAGAGTGGAAAAGCTTTCTGCTAGGATGTAGACCACAAAAGACGCTAAAGACGAAGGTACGATGCTCTCCGGAGCTAAGCGCCGCTCCCGGGCTTCTTTCGGCAGAAGCGGCGCTAAGAGAGCACTGTGAGCGGTACAATGGTCTTTGCGCGAAGAAGCCGCTTCTTCGGCTCCGGGAGCCGGAGAGAGCGGCAGCATCGGAAAGGTGAAGAAGGAAGCTGTACAACACTGGGATTGTGTGCGCAGCTTGCCAACTGATAGAAAACAGTACCTTACCACTTTCCTGACGTTTCCAATCACATGAATATTCGATTGGAAGCTGTTTTGGACAACTTTTCTTTCCTTCATGCCAAACACTTGGCAGACCTCCGTGCAACGTCCAGAACACGATGGGAGATGTTTTCTGTGCTCCCGCAGGTTTTCCTTGCCAGACAGAGTGGAAAAGCTTTCTGCTAGGATGTAGACCACAAAAGACGCTAAAGACGAAGGTACGATGCTCTCCGGAGCTAAGCGCCGCTCCCGGGCTTCTTTCGGCAGAAGCGGCGCTAAGAGAGCACTGTGAGCGGTACAATCGTCTTTGCGCGAAGAAGCCGCTTCTTCGGCTCCGGGAGCCGGAGAGAGCGGCAGCATCGGAAAGGTGAAGAAGGAAGCTGTACAACACTGGGATTGTGTGCGCAGCTTGCCAACTGATAGAAAACAGTACCTTACCACTTTCCTGACGTTTCCAATCACATGAATATTCGATTGGAAGCTGTTTTGGACAACTTTTCTTTCCTTCATGCCAAACACTTGGCAGACCTCCGTGCAACGTCCAGAACACGATGGGAGATGTTTTCTGTGCTCCCGCAGGTTTTCCTTGCCAGACAGAGTGGAAAAGCTTTCTGCTAGGATGTAGACCACAAAAGACGCTAAAGACGAAGGTACGATGCTCTCCCGAGCTAAGCGCCGCTCCCGGGCTTCTTTCGGCAGAAGCGGCGCTAAGAGAGCACTGTGAGCGGTACAATCATCTTTGCGCGAAGAAGCCGCTTCTTCGGCTCCGGGAGCCGGAGAGAGCGGCAGCATCGGAAAGGTGAAGAAGGAAGCTGTACAACACTGGGATTGTGTGCGCAGCTTGCCAACTGATAGAAAACAGTACCTTACCACTTTCCTGACGTTTCCAATCACATGAATATTCGATTGGAAGCTGTTTTGGACAACTTTTCTTTCCTTCATGCCAAACACTTGGCAGACCTCCGTGCAACGTCCAGAACACGATGGGAGATGTTTTCTGTGCTCCCGCAGGTTTTCCTTGCCAGACAGAGTGGAAAAGCTTTCTGCTAGGATGTAGACCACAAAAGACGCTAAAGACGAAGGTACGATGCTCTCCGGAGCTAAGCGCCGCTCCCGGGCTTCTTTCGGCAGAAGCGGCGCTAAGAGAGCACTGTGAGCGGTACAATGGTCTTTGCGCGAAGAAGCCGCTTCTTCGGCTCCGGGAGCCGGAGAGAGCGGCAGCATCGGAAAGGTGAAGAAGGAAGCTGTACAACACTGGGATTGTGTGCGCAGCTTGCCAACTGATAGAAAACAGTACCTTACCACTTTCCTGACGTTTCCAATCACATGAATATTCGATTGGAAGCTGTTTTGGACAACTTTTCTTTCCTTCATGCCAAACACTTGGCAGACCTCCGTGCAACGTCCAGAACACGATGGGAGATGTTTTCTGTGCTCCCGCAGGTTTTCCTTGCCAGACAGAGTGGAAAAGCTTTCTGCTAGGATGTAGACCACAAAAGACGCTAAAGACGAAGGTACGATGCTCTCCGGAGCTAAGCGCCGCTCCCGGGCTTCTTTCGGCAGAAGCGGCGCTAAGAGAGCACTGTGAGCGGTACAATCGTCTTTGCGCGAAGAAGCCGCTTCTTCGGCTCCGGGAGCCGGAGAGAGCGGCAGCATCGGAAAGGTGAAGAAGGAAGCTGTACAACACTGGGATTGTGTGCGCAGCTTGCCAACTGATAGAAAACAGTACCTTACCACTTTCCTGACGTTTCCAATCACATGAATATTCGATTGGAAGCTGTTTTGGACAACTTTTCTTTCCTTCATGCCAAACACTTGGCAGACCTCCGTGCAACGTCCAGAACACGATGGGAGATGTTTTCTGTGCTCCCGCAGGTTTTCCTTGCCAGACAGAGTGGAAAAGCTTTCTGCTAGGATGTAGACCACAAAAGACGCTAAAGACGAAGGTACGATGCTCTCCGGAGCTAAGAGCCGCTCCCGGGCTTCTTTCGGCAGAAGCGGCGCTAAGAGAGCACTGTGAGCGGTACAATCGTCTTTGCGCGAAGAAGCCGCTTCTTCGGCTCCGGGAGCCGGAGAGAGCGGCAGCATCGGAAAGGTGAAGAAGGAAGCTGTACAACACTGGGATTGTGTGCGCAGCTTGCCAACTGATAGAAAACAGTACCTTACCACTTTCCTGACGTTTCCAATCACATGAATATTCGATTGGAAGCTGTTTTGGACAACTTTTCTTTCCTTCATGCCAAACACTTGGCAGACCTCCGTGCAACGTCCAGAACACGATGGGAGATGTTTTCTGTGCTCCCGCAGGTTTTCCTTGCCAGACAGAGTGGAAAAGCTTTCTGCTAGGATGTAGACCACAAAAGACGCTAAAGACGAAGGTACGATGCTCTCCGGATCTAAGCGCCGCTCCCGGGCTTCTTTCGGCAGAAGCGGCGCTAAGAGAGCACTGTGAGCGGTACAATGGTCTTTGCGCAAAGAAGCCGCTTCTTCGGCTCCGGGAGCCGGAGAGAGCGGCAGCATCGGAAAGGTGAAGAAGGAAGCTGTACAACACTGGGATTGTGTGCGCAGCTTGCCAACTGATAGAAAACAGTACCTTACCACTTTCCTGACGTTTCCAATCACATGAATATTCGATTGGAAGCTGTTTTGGACAACTTTTCTTTCCTTCATGCCAAACACTTGGCAGACCTCCGTGCAACGTCCAGAACACGATGGGAGATGTTTTCTGTGCTCCCGCAGGTTTTCCTTGCCAGACAGAGTGGAAAAGCTTTCTGCTAGGATGTAGACCACAAAAGACGCTAAAGACGAAGGTACGATGCTCTCCGGAGCTAAGCGCCGCTCCCGGGCTTCTTTCGGCAGAAGCGGCGCTAAGAGAGCACTGTGAGCGGTACAATGGTCTTTGCGCGAAGAAGCTGCTTCTTCGGCTCCGGGAGCCGGAGAGAGCGGCAGCATCGGAAAGGTGAAGAAGGAAGCTGTACAACACTGGGATTGTGTGCGCAGCTTGCCAACTGATAGAAAACAGTACCTTACCACTTTCCTGACGTTTCCAATCACATGAATATTCGATTGGAAGCTGTTTTGGACAACTTTTCTTTCCTTCATGCCAAACACTTGGCAGACCTCGGTGCAACGTCCAGAACACGATGGGAGATGTTTTCTGTGCTCCCGCAGGTTTTCCTTGCCAGACAGAGTGGAAAAGCTTTCTGCTAGCATGTAGACCAAAAAAGACGCTAAAGACGCAGGTACGATGCTCTCCGGAGCTAAGAGCCGCTCCCGGGCTTCTTTCGGCAGAAGCGGCGCTAAGAGAGCACTGTGAGCGGTACAATCGTCTTTGCGCGAAGAAGCCGCTTCTTCGGCTCCGGGAGCCGGAGAGAGCGGCAGCATCGGAAAGGTGAAGAAGGAAGCTGTACAACACTGGGATTGTGTGCGCAGCTTGCCAACTGATAGAAAACAGTACCTTACCACTTTCCTGACGTTTCCAATCACATGAATATTCGATTGGAAGCTGTTTTGGACAACTTTTCTTTCCTTCATGCCAAACACTTGGCAGACCTCCGTGCAACGTCCAGAACATGATGGGAGATGTTTTCTGTGCTCCCGCAGGTTTTCCTTGCCAGACAGAGTGGAAAAGCTTTCTGCTAGGATGTAGACCACAAAAGACGCTAAAGACGAAGGTACGATGCTCTCCGGAGCTAAGCGCCGCTCCCGGGCTTCTTTTGGCAGAAGCGGCGCTAAGAGAGCACTGTGAGCGGTACAATCGTCTTTGCGCGAAGAAGCCGCTTCTTCGGCTCCGGGAGCCGGAGAGAGCGGCAGCATCGGAAAGGTGAAGAAGGAAGCTGTACAACACTGGGATTGTGTGCGCAGCTTGCCAACTGATAGAAAACAGTACCTTACCACTTTCCTGACGTTTCCAATCACATGAATATTCGATTGGAAGCTGTTTTGGACAACTTTTCTTTCCTTCATGCCAAACACTTGGCAGACCTCCGTGCAACGTCCAGAACACGATGGGAGATGTTTTCTGTGCTCCCGCAGGTTTTCCTTGCCAGACAGAGTGGAAAAGCTTTCTGCTAGGATGTAGACCACAAAAGACGCTAAAGACGAAGGTACGATGCTCTCCGGAGCTAAGCGCCGCTCCCGGGCTTCTTTCGGCAGAAGCGGCGCTAAGAGAGCACTGTGAGCGGTACAATCGTCTTTGCGCAAAGAAGCCGCTTCTTCGGCTCCGGGAGCCGGAGAGAGCGGCAGCATCGGAAAGGTGAAGAAGGAAGCTGTACAACACTGGGATTGTGTGCGCAGCTTGCCAACTGATAGAAAACAGTACCTTACCACTTTCCTGACGTTTCCAATCACATGAATATTCGATTGGAAGCTGTTTTGGACAACTTTTCTTTCCTTCATGCCAAACACTTGGCAGACCTCCGTGCATCGTCCAGAACACGATGGGAGATGCTTTCTGTGCTCCCACAGGTTTTCCTTGCCAGACAGAGTGGAAAAGCTTTCTGCTAGGATGTAGACCACAAAAGACGCTAAAGACGAAGGTACGATGCTCTCCGGAGCTAAGCGCCGCTCCCGGGCTTCTTTCGGCAGAAGCGGCGCTAAGAGAGCACTGTGAGCGGTACAATGGTCTTTGCGCGAAGAAGCCGCTTCTTCGGCTCCGGGAGCCGGAGAGAGCGGCAGCATCGGAAAGGTGAAGAAGGAAGCTGTACAACACTGGGATTGTGTGCGCAGCTTGCCAACTGATAGAAAACAGTACCTTACCACTTTCCTGACGTTTCCAATCACATGAATATTCGATTGGAAGCTGTTTTGGACAACTTTTCTTTCCTTCATGCCAAACACTTGGCAGACCTCCGTGCAACGTCCAGAACACGATGGGAGATGTTTTCTGTGCTCCCGCAGGTTTTCCTTGCCAGACAGAGTGGAAAAGCTTTCTGCTAGGATGTAGACCACAAAAGACGCTAAAGACGAAGGTACGATGCTCTCCGGAGCTAAGCGCCGCTCCCGGGCTTCTTTCGGCAGAAGCGGCGCTAAGAGAGCACTGTGAGCGGTACAATCGTCTTTGCGCGAAGAAGCCGCTTCTTCGGCTCCGGGAGCCGGAGAGAGCGGCAGCATCGGAAAGGTGAAGAAGGAAGCTGTACAACACTGGGATTGTGTGCGCAGCTTGCCAACTGATAGAAAACAGTACCTTACCACTTTCCTGACGTTTCCAATCACATGAATATTCGATTGGAAGCTGTTTTGGACAACTTTTCTTTCCTTCATGCCAAACACTTGGCAGACCTCCGTGCAACGTCCAGAACACGATGGGAGATGTTTTCTGTGCTCCCGCAGGTTTTCCTTGCCAGACAGAGTGGAAAAGCTTTCTGCTAGGATGTAGACCACAAAAGACGCTAAAGACGAAGGTACGATGCTCTCCCGAGCTAAGCGCCGCTCCCGGGCTTCTTTCGGCAGAAGCGGCGCTAAGAGAGCACTGTGAGCGGTACAATCATCTTTGCGCGAAGAAGCCGCTTCTTCGGCTCCGGGAGCCGGAGAGAGCAGCAGCATCGGAAAGGTGAAGAAGGAAGCTGTACAACACTGGGATTGTGTGCGCAGCTTGCCAACTGATAGAAAACAGTACCTTACCACTTTCCTGACGTTTCCAATCACATGAATATTCGATTGGAAGCTGTTTTGGACAACTTTTCTTTCCTTCATGCCAAACACTTGGCAGACCTCCGTGCAACGTCCAGAACACGATGGGAGATGTTTTCTGTGCTCCCGCAGGTTTTCCTTGCCAGACAGAGTGGAAAAGCTTTCTGCTAGGATGTAGACCACAAAAGACGCTAAAGACGAAGGTACGATGCTCTCCGGAGCTAAGCGCCGCTCCCGGGCTTCTTTCGGCAGAAGCGGCGCTAAGAGAGCACTGTGAGCGGTACAATGGTCTTTGCGCGAAGAAGCCGCTTCTTCGGCTCCGGGAGCCGGAGAGAGCGGCAGCATCGGAAAGGTGAAGAAGGAAGCTGTACAACACTGGGATTGTGTGCGCAGCTTGCCAACTGATAGAAAACAGTACCTTACCACTTTCCTGACGTTTCCAATCACATGAATATTCGATTGGAAGCTGTTTTCGACAACTTTTCTTTCCTTCATGCCAGGCACTTGGCAGACCTCCGTGCAACGTCCAGAACACGATGGGAGATGTTTTCTGTGCTCCCGCAGGTTTTCCTTGCCAGACAGAGTGGAAAAGCTTTCTGCTAGCATGTAGACCACAAAAGACGCTAAAGACGCAGGTACGATGCTCTCCGGAGCTAAGAGCCGCTCCCGGGCTTCTTTCGGCAGAAGCGGCGCTGAGAGCACTGTGAGCGGTACAATGGTCTTTGCGCGAAGAAGCCGCTTCTTCGGCTCCGGGAGCCGGAGAGAGCGGCAGCATCGGAAAGGTGAAGAAGGAAGCTGTACAACACTGGGATTGTGTGCGCAGCTTGCCAACTGATAGAAAACAGTACCTTACCACTTTCCTGACGTTTCCAATCACATGAATATTCGATTGGAAGCTGTTTTGGACAACTTTTCTTTCCTTCATGCCAAACACTTGGCAGACCTCCGTGCAACGTCCAGAACACGATGGGAGATGTTTTCTGTGCTCCCGCAGGTTTTCCTTGCCAGACAGAGTGGAAAAGCTTTCTGCTAGGATGTAGACCACAAAAGACGCTAAAGACGAAGGTACGATGCTCTCCGGAGCTAAGCGCCGCTCCCGGGCTTCTTTCGGCAGAAGCGGCGCTAAGAGAGCACTGTGAGCGGTACAATCGTCTTTGCGCGAAGAAGCCGCTTCTTCGGCTCCGGGAGCCGGAGAGAGCGGCAGCATCGGAAAGGTGAAGAAGGAAGCTGTACAACACTGGGATTGTGTGCGCAGCTTGCCAACTGATAGAAAACAGTACCTTACCACTTTCCTGACGTTTCCAATCACATGAATATTCGATTGGAAGCTGTTTTGGACAACTTTTCTTTCCTTCATGCCAAGGCCTTGGCAGACCTCCGTGCAACGTCCAGAACACGATGGGAGATGTTTTCTGTGCTCCTGCAGGTTTTCCTTGCCAGACAGAGTGGAAAAGCTTTCTGCTAGGATGTAGACCACAAAAGATGCTAAAGACGAAGGTACGATGCTCTCCGGAGCTAAGAGCCGCTCCCGGGCTTCTTTCGGCAGAAGCGGCGCTAAGAGAGCACTGTGAGCGGTACAATCGTCTTTGCGCGAAGAAGCCGCTTCTTCGGCTCCGGGAGCCGGAGAGAGCGGCAGCATCGGAAAGGTGAAGAAGGAAGCTGTACAACACTGGGATTGTGTGCGCAGCTTGCCAACTGATAGAAAACAGTACCTTACCACTTTCCTGACGTTTCCAATCACATGAATATTCGATTGGAAGCTGTTTTGGACAACTTTTCTTTCCTTCATGCCAAACACTTGGCAGACCTCCGTGCAACGTCCAGAACACGATGGGAGATGTTTTCTGTGCTCCCGCAGGTTTTCCTTGCCAGACAGAGTGGAAAAGCTTTCTGCTAGGATGTAGACCACAAAAGACGCTAAAGACGAAGGTACGATGCTCTCCGGATCTAAGCGCCGCTCCCGGGCTTCTTTCGGCAGAAGCGGCGCTAAGAGAGCACTGTGAGCGGTACAATGGTCTTTGCGCAAAGAAGCCGCTTCTTCGGCTCCGGGAGCCGGAGAGAGCGGCAGCATCGGAAAGGTGAAGAAGGAAGCTGTACAACACTGGGATTGTGTGCGCAGCTTGCCAACTGATAGAAAACAGTACCTTACCACTTTCCTGACGTTTCCAATCACATGAATATTCGATTGGAAGCTGTTTTGGACAACTTTTCTTTCCTTCATGCCAAACACTTGGCAGACCTCCGTGCAACGTCCAGAACACGATGGGAGATGTTTTCTGTGCTCCCGCAGGTTTTCCTTGCCAGACAGAGTGGAAAAGCTTTCTGCTAGCATGTAGACCACAAAAGACGCTAAAGACGAAGGTACGATGCTCTCCGGAGCTAAGCGCCGCTCCCGGGCTTCTTTCGGCAGAAGCGGCGCTAAGAGAGCACTGTGAGCGGTACAATGGTCTTTGCGCGAAGAAGCCGCTTCTTCGGCTCCGGGAGCCGGAGAGAGCGGCAGCATCGGAAAGGTGAAGAAGGAAGCTGTACAACACTGGGATTGTGTGCGCAGCTTGCCAACTGATAGAAAACAGTACCTTACCACTTTCCTGACGTTTCCAATCACATGAATATTCGATTGGAAGCTGTTTTGGACAACTTTTCTTTCCTTCATGCCAAACACTTGGCAGACCTCGGTGCAACGTCCAGAACACGATGGGAGATGTTTTCTGTGCTCCCGCAGGTTTTCCTTGCCAGACAGAGTGGAAAAGCTTTCTGCTAGCATGTAGACCACAAAAGACGCTAAAGACGCAGGTACGATGCTCTCCGGAGCTAAGAGCCGCTCCCGGGCTTCTTTCGGCAGAAGCGGCGCTAAGAGAGCACTGTGAGCGGTACAATCGTCTTTGCGCGAAGAAGCCGCTTCTTCGGCTCCGGGAGCCGGAGAGAGCGGCAGCATCGGAAAGGTGAAGAAGGAAGCTGTACAACACTGGGATTGTGTGCGCAGCTTGCCAACTGATAGAAAACAGTACCTTACCACTTTCCTGACGTTTCCAATCACATGAATATTCGATTGGAAGCTGTTTTGGACAACTTTTCTTTCCTTCATGCCAAACACTTGGCAGACCTCCGTGCAACGTCCAGAACATGATGGGAGATGTTTTCTGTGCTCCCGCAGGTTTTCCTTGCCAGACAGAGTGGAAAAGCTTTCTGCTAGGATGTAGACCACAAAAGACGCTAAAGACGAAGGTACGATGCTCTCCGGAGCTAAGCGCCGCTCCCGGGCTTCTTTTGGCAGAAGCGGCGCTAAGAGAGCACTGTGAGCGGTACAATGGTCTTTGCGCGAAGAAGCCGCTTCTTCGGCTCCGGGAGCCGGAGAGAGCGGCAGCATCGGAAAGGTGAAGAAGGAAGCTGTACAACACTGGGATTGTGTGCGCAGCTTGCCAACTGATAGAAAACAGTACCTTACCACTTTCCTGACGTTTCCAATCACATGAATATTCGATTGGAAGCTGTTTTGGACAACTTTTCTTTCCTTCATGCCAAACACTTTGCAGACCTCCGTGCAACGTCCAGAACACGATGGGAGATGTTTTCTGTGCTCCCGCAGGTTTTCCTTGCCAGACAGAGTGGAAAAGCTTTCTGCTAGGATGTAGACCACAAAAGACGCTAAAGACGAAGGTACGATGCTCTCCGGAGCTAAGCGCCGCTCCCGGGCTTCTTTCGGCAGAAGCGGCGCTAAGAGAGCACTGTGAGCGGTACAATGGTCTTTGCGCAAAGAAGCCGCTTCTTCGGCTCCGGGAGCCGGAGAGAGCGGCAGCATCGGAAAGGTGAAGAAGGAAGCTGTACAACACTGGGATTGTGTGCGCAGCTTGCCAACTGATAGAAAACAGTACCTTACCACTTTCCTGACGTTTCCAATCACATGAATATTCGATTGGAAGCTGTTTTGGACAACTTTTCTTTCCTTCATGCCAAACACTTGGCAGACCTCCGTGCATCGTCCAGAACACGATGGGAGATGCTTTCTGTGCTCCCAAAGGTTTTCCTTGCCAGACAGAGTGGAAAAGCTTTCTGCTAGGATGTAGACCACAAAAGACGCTAAAGACGAAGGTACGATGCTCTCCGGAGCTAAGCGCCGCTCCCGGGCTTCTTTCAGCAGAAGCGGCGCTAAGAGAGCACTGTGAGCGGTACAATGGTCTTTGCGCGAAGAAGCCGCTTCTTCGGCTCCGGGAGCCGGAGAGAGCGGCAGCATCGGAAAGGTGAAGAAGGAAGCTGTACAACACTGGGATTGTGTGCGCAGCTTGCCAACTGATAGAAAACAGTACCTTACCACTTTCCTGACGTTTCCAATCACATGAATATTCGATTGGAAGCTGTTTTGGACAACTTTTCTTTCCTTCATGCCAAACACTTGGCAGACCTCCGTGCAACGTCCAGAACACGATGGGAGATGTTTTCTGTGCTCCCGCAGGTTTTCCTTGCCAGACAGAGTGGAAAAGCTTTCTGCTAGGATGTAGACCACAAAAGACGCTAAAGACGAAGGTACGATGCTCTCCGGAGCTAAGAGCCGCTCCCGGGCTTCTTTCGGCAGAAGCGGCGCTAAGAGAGCACTGTGAGCGGTACAATCGTCTTTGCGCGAAGAAGCCGCTTCTTCGGCTCCGGGAGCCGGAGAGAGCGGCAGCATCGGAAAGGTGAAGAAGGAAGCTGTACAACACTGGGATTGTGTGCGCAGCTTGCCAACTGATAGAAAACAGTACCTTACCACTTTCCTGACGTTTCCAATCACATGAATATTCGATTGGAAGCTGTTTTGGACAACTTTTCTTTCCTTCATGCCAAACACTTGGCAGACCTCCGTGCAACGTCCAGAACACGATGGGAGATGTTTTCTGTGCTCCCGCAGGTTTTCCTTGCCAGACAGAGTGGAAAAGCTTTCTGCTAGGATGTAGACCACAAAAGACGCTAAAGACGAAGGTACGATGCTCTCCGGAGCTAAGCGCCGCTCCCGGGCTTCTTTCGGCAGAAGCGGCGCTAAGAGAGCACTGTGAGCGGTACAATCATCTTTGCGCGAAGAAGCCGCTTCTTCGGCTCCGGGAGCCGGAGAGAGCGGCAGCATCGGAAAGGTGAAGAAGGAAGCTGTACAACACTGGGATTGTGTGCGCAGCTTGCCAACTGATAGAAAACAGTACCTTACCACTTTCCTGACGTTTCCAATCACATGAATATTCGATTGGAAGCTGTTTTGGACAACTTTTCTTTCCTTCATGCCAAACACTTGGCAGACCTCCGTGCAACGTCCAGAACACGATGGGAGATGTTTTCTGTGCTCCCGCAGGTTTTCCTTGCCAGACAGAGTGGAAAAGCTTTCTGCTAGGATGTAGACCACAAAAGACGCTAAAGACGAAGGTACGATGCTCTCCGGAGCTAAGCGCCGCTCCCGGGCTTCTTTCGGCAGAAGCGGCGCTAAGAGAGCACTGTGAGCGGTACAATGGTCTTTGCACGAAGAAGCCGCTTCTTCGGCTCCGGGAGCCGGAGAGAGCGGCAGCATCGGAAAGGTGAAGAAGGAAGCTGTACAACACTGGGATTGTGTGCGCAGCTTGCCAACTGATAGAAAACAGTACCTTACCACTTTCCTGACGTTTCCAATCACATGAATATTCGATTGGAAGCTGTTTTGGACAACTTTTCTTTCCTTCATGCCAGGCACTTGGCAGACCTCCGTGCAACGTCCAGAACACGATGGGAGATGTTTTCTGTGCTCCCGCAGGTTTTCCTTGCCAGACAGAGTGGAAAAGCTTTCTGCTAGCATGTAGACCACAAAAGACGCTAAAGACGCAGGTACGATGCTCTCCGGAGCTAAGAGCCGCTCCCGGGCTTCTTTCGGCAGAAGCGGCGCTGAGAGCACTGTGAGCGGTACAATGGTCTTTGCGCGAAGAAGCCGCTTCTTCGGCTCCGGGAGCCGGAGAGAGCGGCAGCATCGGAAAGGTGAAGAAGGAAGCTGTACAACACTGGGATTGTGTGCGCAGCTTGCCAACTGATAGAAAACAGTACCTTACCACTTTCCTGACGTTTCCAATCACATGAATATTCGATTGGAAGCTGTTTTGGACAACTTTTCTTTCCTTCATGCCAAACACTTGGCAGACCTCCGTGCAACGTCCAGAACACGATGGGAGATGTTTTCTGTGCTCCCGCAGGTTTTCCTTGCCAGACAGAGTGGAAAAGCTTTCTGCTAGGATGTAGACCACAAAAGACGCTAAAGACGCAGGTACGATGCTCTCCGGAGCTAAGCGCCGCTCCCGGGCTTCTTTCGGCAGAAGCGGCGCTAAGAGAGCACTGTGAGCGGTACAATCGTCTTTGCGCGAAGAAGCCGCTTCTTCGGCTCCGGGAGCCGGAGAGAGCGGCAGCATCGGAAAGGTGAAGAAGGAAGCTGTACAACACTGGGATTGTGTGCGCAGCTTGCCAACTGATAGAAAACAGTACCTTACCACTTTCCTGACGTTTCCAATCACATGAATATTCGATTGGAAGCTGTTTTGGACAACTTTTCTTTCCTTCATGCCAAGGCCTTGGCAGACCTCCGTGCAACGTCCAGAACACGATGGGAGATGTTTTCTGTGCTCCTGCAGGTTTTCCTTGCCAGACAGAGTGGAAAAGCTTTCTGCTAGGATGTAGACCACAAAAGATGCTAAAGACGAAGGTACGATACTCTCCGGAGCTAAGAGCCGCTCCCGGGCTTCTTTCGGCAGAAGCGGCGCTAAGAGAGCACTGTGAGCGGTACAATCGTCTTTGCGTGAAGAAGCCGCATCTTCGGCTCCGGTAGCCGGAGAGAGCGGCAGCATGGGAAAGGTGAAGAAGGAAGCTGTACAACACTGGGATTGTGTGCGCAGCTTGCCAACTGATAGAAAACAGTACCTTACCACTTTCCTGACGTTTCCAATCACATGAATATTCAATTGGAAGCTGTTTTCGACAACTTTTCTTTCCTTCATGCCAAGCACTTGGCAGACCTCCGTGCAACGTCCAGAACACGATGGGAGATGTTTTCTGTGCTCCCGCAGGTTTTCCTTGCCAGACAGAGTGGAAAAGCTTTCTGCTAGGATGTAGACCACAAAAGACGCTAAAGACGAAGGTACGATGCTCTCCGGAGCTAAGAGCCGCTCCCGGGCTTCTTTCGGCAGAAGCGGCGCTAAGAGAGCACTGTGAGCGGTACAATGGTCTTTGCGCGAAGAAGCCGCTTCTTCGGCTCCGGGAGCCGGAGAGAGCGGCAGCATCGGAAAGGTGAAGAAGGAAGCTGTACAACACTGGGATTGTGTGCGCAGCTTGCCAACTGATAGAAAACAGTACCTTACCACTTTCCTGACGTTTCCAATCACATGAATATTCGATTGGAAGCTGTTTTGGACAACTTTTCTTTCCTTCATGCCAAACACTTGGCAGACCTCCGTGCAACGTCCAGAACACGATGGGAGATGTTTTCTGTGCTCCCGCAGGTTTTCCTTGCCAGACAGAGTGGAAAAGCTTTCTGCTAGGATGTAGACCACAAAAGACGCTAAAGACGAAGGTACGATGCTCTCCGGAGCTAAGCGCCGCTCCCGGGCTTCTTTCGGCAGAAGCGGCGCTAAGAGAGCACTGTGAGCGGTACAATCGTCTTTGCGCGAAGAAGCCGCTTCTTCGGCTCCGGGAGCCGGAGAGAGCGGCAGCATCGGAAAGGTGAAGAAGGAAGCTGTACAACACTGGGATTGTGTGCGCAGCTTGCCAACTGATAGAAAACAGTACCTTACCACTTTCCTGACGTTTCCAATCACATGAATATTCGATTGGAAGCTGTTTTGGACAACTTTTCTTTCCTTCATGCCAAACACTTGGCAGACCTCCGTGCAACGTCCAGAACACGATGGGAGATGTTTTCTGTGCTCCCGCAGGTTTTCCTTGCCAGACAGAGTGGAAAAGCTTTCTGCTAGGATGTAGACCACAAAAGACGCTAAAGACGAAGTTACGATGCTCTCCGGAGCTAAGCGCCGCTCCCGGGCTTCTTTCGGCAGAAGCGGCGCTAAGAGAGCACTGTGAGCGGTACAATCATCTTTGCGCGAAGAAGCCGCTTCTTCGGCTCCGGGAGCCGGAGAGAGCGGCAGCATCGGAAAGGTGAAGAAGGAAGCTGTACAACACTGGGATTGTGTGCGCAGCTTGCCAACTGATAGAAAACAGTACCTTACCACTTTCCTGACGTTTCCAATCACATGAATATTCGATTGGAAGCTGTTTTGGACAACTTTTCTTTCCTTCATGCCAAACACTTGGCAGACCTCCGTGCAACGTCCAGAACACGATGGGAGATGTTTTCTGTGCTCCCGCAGGTTTTCCTTGCCAGACAGAGTGGAAAAGCTTTCTGCTAGGATGTAGACCACAAAAGACGCTAAAGACGAAGTTACGATGCTCTCCGGAGCTAAGCGCCGCTCCCGGGCTTCTTTCGGCAGAAGCGGCGCTAAGAGAGCACTGTGAGCGGTACAATCATCTTTGCGCGAAGAAGCCGCTTCTTCGGCTCCGGGAGCCGGAGAGAGCGGCAGCATCGGAAAGGTGAAGAAGGAAGCTGTACAACACTGGGATTGTGTGCGCAGCTTGCCAACTGATAGAAAACAGTACCTTACCACTTTCCTGACGTTTCCAATCACATGAATATTCGATTGGAAGCTGTTTTGGACAACTTTTCTTTCCTTCATGCCAAACACTTGGCAGACCTCCGTGCAACGTCCAGAACACGATGGGAGATGTTTTCTGTGCTCCCGCAGGTTTTCCTTGCCAGACAGAGTGGAAAAGCTTTCTGCTAGGATGTAGACCACAAAAGACGCTAAAGACGAAGGTACGATGCTCTCCGGAGCTAAGCGCCGCTCCCGGGCTTCTTTCGGCAGAAGCGGCGCTAAGAGAGCACTGTGAGCGGTACAATCGTCTTTGCGCGAAGAAGCCGCTTCTTCGGCTCCGGGAGCCGGAGAGAGCGGCAGCATCGGAAAGGTGAAGAAGGAAGCTGTACAACACTGGGATTGTGTGCGCAGCTTGCCAACTGATAGAAAACAGTACCTTACCACTTTCCTGACGTTTCCAATCACATGAATATTCGATTGGAAGCTGTTTTGGACAACTTTTCTTTCCTTCATGCCAAACACTTGGCAGACCTCCGTGCAACGTCCAGAACACGATGGGAGATGTTTTCTGTGCTCCCGCAGGTTTTCCTTGCCAGACAGAGTGGAAAAGCTTTCTGCTAGGATGTAGACCACAAAAGACGCTAAAGACGAAGTTACGATGCTCTCCGGAGCTAAGCGCCGCTCCCGGGCTTCTTTCGGCAGAAGCGGCGCTAAGAGAGCACTGTGAGCGGTACAATCATCTTTGCGCGAAGAAGCCGCTTCTTCGGCTCCGGGAGCCGGAGAGAGCGGCAGCATCGGAAAGGTGAAGAAGGAAGCTGTACAACACTGGGATTGTGTGCGCAGCTTGCCAACTGATAGAAAACAGTACCTTACCACTTTCCTGACGTTTCCAATCACATGAATATTCGATTGGAAGCTGTTTTGGACAACTTTTCTTTCCTTCATGCCAAACACTTGGCAGACCTCCGTGCAACGTCCAGAACACGATGGGAGATGTTTTCTGTGCTCCCGCAGGTTTTCCTTGCCAGACAGAGTGGAAAAGCTTTCTGCTAGGATGTAGACCACAAAAGACGCTAAAGACGAAGGTACGATGCTCTCCGGAGCTAAGCGCCGCTCCCGGGCTTCTTTCGGCAGAAGCGGCGCTAAGAGAGCACTGTGAGCGGTACAATCGTCTTTGCGCGAAGAAGCCGCTTCTTCGGCTCCGGGAGCCGGAGAGAGCGGCAGCATCGGAAAGGTGAAGAAGGAAGCTGTACAACACTGGGATTGTGTGCGCAGCTTGCCAACTGATAGAAAACAGTACCTTACCACTTTCCTGACGTTTCCAATCACATGAATATTCGATTGGAAGCTGTTTTGGACAACTTTTCTTTCCTTCATGCCAGGCACTTGGCAGACCTCCGTGCAACGTCCAGAACACGATGGGAGATGTTTTCTGTGCTCCCGCAGGTTTTCCTTGCCAGACAGAGTGGAAAAGCTTTCTGCTAGCATGTAGACCACAAAAGACGCTAAAGACGAAGGTACGATGCTCTCCGGAGCTAAGAGCCGCTCCCGGGCTTCTTTCGGCAGAAGCGGCGCTGAGAGCACTGTGAGCGGTACAATGGTCTTTGCGCGAAGAAGCCGCTTCTTCGGCTCCGGGAGCCGGAGAGAGCGGCAGCATCGGAAAGGTGAAGAAGGAAGCTGTACAACACTGGGATTGTGTGCGCAGCTTGCCAACTGATAGAAAACAGTACCTTACCACTTTCCTGACGTTTCCAATCACATGAATATTCGATTGGAAGCTGTTTTGGACAACTTTTCTTTCCTTCATGCCAAACACTTGGCAGACCTCCGTGCAACGTCCAGAACACGATGGGAGATGTTTTCTGTGCTCCCGCAGGTTTTCCTTGCCAGACAGAGTGGAAAAGCTTTCTGCTAGGATGTAGACCACAAAAGACGCTAAAGACGCAGGTACGATGCTCTCCGGAGCTAAGCACCGCTCCCGGGCTTCTTTCGGCAGAAGCGGCGCTAAGAGAGCACTGTGAGCGGTACAATCTCTTTGCGCGAAGAAGCCGCTTCTTCGGCTCCGGGAGCCGGAGAGAGCGGCAGCATCGGAAAGGTGAAGAAGGAAGCTGTACAACACTGGGATTGTGTGCGCAGCTTGCCAACTGATAGAAAACAGTACCTTACCACTTTCCTGACGTTTCCAATCACATGAATATTCGATTGGAAGCTGTTTTGGACAACTTTTCTTTCCTTCATGCCAAGGCCTTGGCAGACCTCCGTGCAACGTCCAGAACACGATGGGAGATGTTTTCTGTGCTCCTGCAGGTTTTCCTTGCCAGACAGAGTGGAAAAGCTTTCTGCTAGGATGTAGACCACAAAAGATGCTAAAGACGAAGGTACGATACTCTCCGGAGCTAAGAGCCGCTCCCGGGCTTCTTTCGGCAGAAGCGGCGCTAAGAGAGCACTGTGAGCGGTACAATCGTCTTTGCGTGAAGAAGCCGCATCTTCGGCTCCGGGAGCCGGAGAGAGCGGCAGCATGGGAAAGGTGAAGAAGGAAGCTGTACAACACTGGGATTGTGTGCGCAGCTTGCCAACTGATAGAAAACAGTACCTTACCACTTTCCTGACGTTTCCAATCACATGAATATTCGATTGGAAGCTGTTTTCGACAACTTTTCTTTCCTTCATGCCAAACACTTGGCAGACCTCCGTGCAACGTCCAGAACACGATGGGAGATGTTTTCTGTGCTCCCGCAGGTTTTCCTTGCCAGACAGAGTGGAAAAGCTTTCTGCTAGGATGTAGACCACAAAAGACGCTAAAGACGAAGGTACGATGCTCTCCGGAGCTAAGAGCCACTCCCGGGCTTCTTTCGGCAGAAGCGGCGCTAAGAGAGCACTGTGAGCGGTACAATCGTCTTTGCGCGAAGAAGCCGCTTCTTCGGCTCCGGGAGCCGGAGAGAGCGGCAGCATCGGAAAGGTGAAGAAGGAAGCTGTACAACACTGGGATTGTGTGCGCAGCTTGCCAACTGATAGAAAACAGTACCTTACCACTTTCCTGACGTTTCCAATCACATGAATATTCGATTGGAAGCTGTTTTGGACAACTTTTCTTTCCTTCATGCCAAACACTTGGCAGACCTCCGTGCAACGTCCAGAACACGATGGGAGATGTTTTCTGTGCTCCCGCAGGTTTTCCTTGCCAGACAGAGTGGAAAAGCTTTCTGCTAGGATGTAGACCACAAAAGACGCTAAAGACGAAGGTACGATGCTCTCCGGAGCTAAGAGCCGCTCCCGGGCTTCTTTCGGCAGAAGCGGCGCTAAGAGAGCACTGTGAGCGGTACAATGGTCTTTGCGCGAAGAAGCCGCTTCTTCGGCTCCGGGAGCCGGAGAGAGCGGCAGCATGGGAAAGGTGAAGAAGGAAGCTGTACAACACTGGGATTGTGTGCGCAGCTTGCCAACTGATAGAAAACAGTACCTTACCACTTTCCTGACGTTTCCAATCACATGAATATTCGATTGGAAGCTGTTTTGGACAACTTTTCTTTCCTTCATGCCAAACACTTGGCAGACCTCCGTGCAACGTCCAGAACACGATGGGAGATGTTTTCTGTGCTCCCGCAGGTTTTCCTTGCCAGACAGAGTGGAAAAGCTTTCTGCTAGGATGTAGACCACAAAAGATGCTAAAGACGAAGGTACGATGCTCTCCGGAGCTAAGCGCCGCTCCCGGGCTTCTTTCGGCAGAAGCGGCGCTAAGAGAGCACTGTGAGCGGTACAATCGTCTTTGCGCGAAGAAGCCGCTTCTTCGGCTCCGGGAGCCGGAGAGAGCGGCAGCATCGGAAAGGTGAAGAAGGAAGCTGTACAACACTGGGATTGTGTGCGCAGCTTGCCAACTGATAGAAAACAGTACCTTACCACTTTCCTGACGTTTCCAATCACATGAATATTCGATTGGAAGCTGTTTTCGACAACTTTTCTTTCCTTCATGCCAAGCACTTGGCAGACCTCCGTGCAACGTCCAGAACACGATGGGAGATGTTTTCTGTGCTCCCGCAGGTTTTCCTTGCCAGACAGAGTGGAAAAGCTTTCTGCTAGGATGTAGACCACAAAAGACGCTAAAGACGAAGGTACGATGCTCTCCGGAGCTAAGAGCCGCTCCCCGGCTTCTTTCGGCAGAAGCGGCGCTAAGAGAGCACTGTGAGCGGTACAATCGTCTTTGCGCGAAGAAGCCGCTTCTTCGGCTCCGGGAGCCGGAGAGAGCGGCAGCATCGGAAAGGTGAAGAAGGAAGCTGTACAACACTGGGATTGTGTGCGCAGCTTGCCAACTGATAGAAAACAGTACCTTACCACTTTCCTGACGTTTCCAATCACATGAATATTCGATTGGAAGCTGTTTTGGACAACTTTTCTTTCCTTCATGCCAAGCACTTGGCAGACCTCCGTGCAACGTCCAGAACATGATGGGAGATGTTTTCTGTGCTCCTGCAGGTTTTCCTTGCCAGACAGAGTGGAAAAGCTTTCTGCTAGGATGTAGACCACAAAAGATGCTAAAGACGAAGGTACGATGCTCTCCGGAGCTAAGAGCCGCTCCTGGGCTTCTTTTGGCAGAAGCGGCGCTAAGAGAGCACTGTGAGCGGTACAATCGTCTTTGCGTGAAGAAGCCGCATCTTCGGCTCCGGGAGCCGGAGAGAGCGGCAGCATGGGAAAGGTGAAGAAGGAAGCTGTACAACACTGGGATTGTGTGCGCAGCTTGCCAACTGATAGAAAACAGTACCTTACCACTTTCCTGACGTTTCCAATCACATGAATATTCGATTGGAAGCTGTTTTGGACAACTTTTCTTTCCTTCATGCCAAGCACTTGGCAGACCTCCGTGCAACGTCCAGAACACGATGGGAGATGTTTTCTGTGCTCCCGCAGGTTTTCCTTGCCAGACAGAGTGGAAAAGCTTTCTGCTAGGATGTAGACCACAAAAGACGCTAAAGACGAAGGTACGATGCTCTCCGGAGCTAAGAGCCGCTCCCGGGCTTCTTTCGGCAGAAGCGGCGCTAAGAGAGCACTGTGAGCGGTACAATCGTCTTTGCGCGAAGAAGCCGCTTCTTCGGCTCCGGGAGCCGGAGAGAGCGGCAGCATCGGAAAGGTGAAGAAGGAAGCTGTACAACACTGGGATTGTGTGCGCAGCTTGCCAACTGATAGAAAACAGTACCTTACCACTTTCCTGACGTTTCCAATCACATGAATATTCGAATGGAAGCTGTTTTGGACAACTTTTCTTTCCTTCATGCCAAGCACTTGGCAGACCTCCGTGCAACGTCCAGAACACGATGGGAGATGTTTTCTGTGCTCCCGCAGGTTTTCCTTACCAGACAGTTTGGAAAAGCTTTCTGCTAGGATGTAGACCACAAAAGACGCTAAAGACGAAGGTACGATGCTCTCCGGAGCTAAGAGCCGCTCCCGGGCTTCTTTCGGCAGAAGCGGCGCTAAGAGAGCACTGTGAGCGGTACAATCGTCTTTGCGCGAAGAAGCCGCTTCTTCGGCTCCGGGAGCCGGAGAGAGCGGCAGCATCGGAAAGGTGAAGAAGGAAGCTGTACAACACTGGGATTGTGTGCGCAGCTTGCCAACTGATAGAAAACAGTACCTTACCACTTTCCTGACGTTTCCAATCACATGAATATTCGATTGGAAGCTGTTTTGGACAACTTTTCTTTCCTTCATGCCAAACACTTGGCAGACCTCCGTGCAACGTCCAGAACACGATGGGAGATGTTTTCTGTGCTCCCGCAGGTTTTCCTTGCCAGACAGAGTGGAAAAGCTTTCTGCTAGGATGTAGACCACAAAAGACGCTAAAGACGAAGGTACGATGCTCTCCGGAGCTAAGAGCCGCTCCCGGGCTTCTTTCGGCAGAAGCGGCGCTAAGAGAGCACTGTGAGCGGTACAATGGTCTTTGCGCGAAGAAGCCGCTTCTTCGGCTCCGGGAGCCGGAGAGAGCGGCAGCATCGGAAAGGTGAAGAAGGAAGCTGTACAAACTGGGATTGTGTGCGCAGCTTGCCAACTGATAGAAAACAGTACCTTACCACTTTCCTGACGTTTCCAATCACATGAATATTCGATTGGAAGCTGTTTTGGACAACTTTTCTTTCCTTCATGCCAAACACTTGGCAGACCTCCGTGCAACGTCCAGACACGATGGGAGATGTTTTCTGTGCTCCCGCAGGTTTTCCTTGCCAGACAGAGTGGAAAAGCTTTCTGCTAGGATGTAGACCACAAAAGACGCTAAAGACGAAGGTACGATGCTCTCCGGAGCTAAGCGCCGCTCCCGGGCTTCTTTCGGCAGAAGCGGCGCTAAGAGAGCACTGTGAGCGGTACAATCGTCTTTGCGCGAAGAAGCCGCTTCTTCGGCTCCGGGAGCCGGAGAGAGCGGCAGCATCGGAAAGGTGAAGAAGGAAGCTGTACAACACTGGGATTGTGTGCGCAGCTTGCCAACTGATAGAAAACAGTACCTTACCACTTTCCTGACGTTTCCAATCACATGAATATTCGATTGGAAGCTGTTTTGGACAACTTTTCTTTCCTTCATGCCAAACACTTGGCAGACCTCCGTGCAACGTCCAGAACACGATGGGAGATGTTTTCTGTGCTCCCGCAGGTTTTCCTTGCCAGACAGAGTGGAAAAGCTTTCTGCTAGGATGTAGACCACAAAAGACGCTAAAGACGAAGGTACGATGCTCTCCGGAGCTAAGCGCCGCTCCCGGGCTTCTTTCGGCAGAAGCGGCGCTAAGAGAGCACTGTGAGCGGTACAATCGTCTTTGCGCAAAGAAGCCGCTTCTTCGGCTCCGGGAGCCGGAGAGAGCGGCAGCATCGGAAAGGTGAAGAAGGAAGCTGTACAACACTGGGATTGTGTGCGCAGCTTGCCAACTGATAGAAAACAGTACCTTACCACTTTCCTGACGTTTCCAATCACATGAATATTCGATTGGAAGCTGTTTTGGACAACTTTTCTTTCCTTCATGCCAAGCACTTGGCAGACCTCCGTGCAACGTCCAGAACACGATGGGAGATGTTTTCTGTGCTCCTGCAGGTTTTCCTTGCCAGACAGAGTGGAAAAGCTTTCTGCTAGGATGTAGACCACAAAAGACGCTAAAGACGAAGGTACGATGCTCTCCGGAGCTAAGAGCCGCTCCCGGGCTTCTTTCGGCAGAAGGGGCGCTAAGAGAGCACTGTGAGCGGTACAATGGTCTTTGCGCGAAGAAGCCGCTTCTTCGGCTCCGGGAGCCGGAGAGAGCGGCAGCATCGGAAAGGTGAAGAAGGAAGCTGTACAACACTGGGATTGTGTGCGCAGCTTGCCAACTGATAGAAAACAGTACCTTACCACTTTCCTGACGTTTCCAATCACATGAATATTCGATTGGAAGCTGTTTTGGACAACTTTTCTTTCCTTCATGCCAAGCACTTGGCAGACCTCCGTGCAACGTCCAGAACACGATGGGAGATGTTTTCTGTGCTCCCGCAGGTTTTCCTTGCCAGACAGAGTGGAAAAGCTTTCTGCTAGGATGTAGACCACAAAAGACGCTAAAGACGAAGGTACGATGCTCTCCGGAGCTAAGCGCCGCTCCCGGGCTTCTTTCGGCAGAAGCGGCGCTAAGAGAGCACTGTGAGCGGTACAATCGTCTTTGCGCGAAGAAGCCGCTTCTTCGGCTCCGGGAGCCGGAGAGAGCGGCAGCATCGGAAAGGTGAAGAAGGAAGCTGTACAACACTGGGATTGTGTGCGCAGCTTGCCAACTGATAGAAAACAGTACCTTACACTTTCCTGACGTTTCCAATCACATGAATATTCGATTGGAAGCTGTTTTGGACAACTTTTCTTTCCTTCATGCCAAGCACTTGGCAGACCTCTGTGCAACGTCCAGAACACGATGGGAGATGTTTTCTGTGCTCCCGCAGGTTTTCCTTGCCAGACAGAGTGGAAAAGCTTTCTGCTAGGATGTAGACCACAAAAGACGCTAAAGACGAAGGTACGATGCTCTCCGGAGCTAAGAGCCGCTACCGGGCTTCGTTCGGCAGAAGCGGCGCTAAGAGAGCACTGTGAGCGGTACAATGGTCTTTGCGCGAAGAAGCCGCTTCTTCGGCTCCGGGAGCCGGAGAGAGCGGCAGCATCGGAAAGGTGAAGAAGGAAGCTGTACAACACTGGGATTGTGTGCGCAGCTTGCCAACTGATAGAAAACAGTACCTTACACTTTCCTGACGTTTCCTATCACATGAATATTCGATTGGAAGCTGTTTTGGACAACTTTTCTTTCCTTCATGCCAAGCACTTGGCAGACCTCTGTGCAACGTCCAGAACACGATGGGAGATGTTTTCTGTGCTCCCGCAGGTTTTCCTTGCCAGACAGAGTGGAAAAGCTTTCTGCTAGGATGTAGACCACAAAAGACGCTAAAGACGAAGGTACGATGCTCTCCGGAGCTAAGAGCCGCTCCCGGGCTTCTTTCGGCAGAAGCGGCGCTAAGAGAGCACTGTGAGCGGTACAATCGTCTTTGCGCGAAGAAGCCGCTTCTTCGGCTCCGGGAGCCGGAGAGAGCGGCAGCATCGGAAAGGTGAAGAAGGAAGCTGTACAACACTGGGATTGTATGCGCAGCTTGCCAACTGATAGAAAACAGTACCTTACACTTTCCTGACGTTTCCTATCACATGAATATTCGATTGGAAGCTGTTTTGGACAACTTTTCTTTCCTTCATGCCAAGCACTTGGCAGACCTCTGTGCAACGTCCAGAACACGATGGGAGGTGTTTTCTGTGCTCCCGCAGGTTTTCCTTGCCAGACAGAGTGGAAAAGCTTTCTGCTAGGATGTAGACCACAAAAGACGCTAAAGACGAAGGTACGATGCTCTCCGGAGCTAAGAGCCGCTCCCGGGCTTCTTTCGGCAGAAGCGGCGCTAAGAGAGCACTGTGAGCGGTACAATCGTATTTGCGCGAAGAAGCCGCTTCTTCGGCTCCGGGAGCCGGAGAGAGCGGCAGCATCGGAAAGGTGAAGAAGGAAGCTGTACAACACTGGGATTGTGTGCGCAGCTTGCCAACTGATAGAAAACAGTACCTTACCACTTTCCTGACGTTTCCAATCACATGAATATTCGATTGGAAGCTGTTTTGGACAACTTTTCTTTCCTTCATGCCAAACACTTGGCAGACCTCCGTGCAACGTCCAGAACACGATGGGAGATGTTTTCTGTGCTCCCGCAGGTTTTCCTTGCCAGACAGAGTGGAAAAGCTTTCTGCTAGGATGTAGACCACAAAAGACGCTAAAGACGAAGGTACGATGCTCTCCGGAGCTAAGCGCCGCTCCCGGGCTTCTTTCGGCAGAAGCGGCGCTAAGAGAGCACTGTGAGCGGTACAATCATCTTTGCGCGAAGAAGCCGCTTCTTCGGCTCCGGGAGCCGGAGAGAGCGGCAGCATCGGAAAGGTGAAGAAGGAAGCTGTACAACACTGGGATTGTGTGCGCAGCTTGCCAACTGATAGAAAACAGTACCTTACCACTTTCCTGACGTTTCCAATCACATGAATATTCGATTGGAAGCTGTTTTGGACAACTTTTCTTTCCTTCATGCCAAACACTTGGCAGACCTCCGTGCAACGTCCAGAACACGATGGGAGATGTTTTCTGTGCTCCCGCAGGTTTTCCTTGCCAGACAGAGTGGAAAAGCTTTCTGCTAGGATGTAGACCACAAAAGACGCTAAAGACGAAGGTACGATGCTCTCCGGAGCTAAGCGCCGCTCCCGGGCTTCTTTCGGCAGAAGCGGCGCTAAGAGAGCACTGTGAGCGGTACAATGGTCTTTGCGCGAAGAAGCCGCTTCTTCGGCTCCGGGAGCCGGAGAGAGCGGCAGCATCGGAAAGGTGAAGAAGGAAGCTGTACAACACTGGGATTGTGTGCGCAGCTTGCCAACTGATAGAAAACAGTACCTTACCACTTTCCTGACGTTTCCAATCACATGAATATTCGATTGGAAGCTGTTTTGGACAACTTTTCTTTCCTTCATGCCAGGCACTTGGCAGACCTCCGTGCAACGTCCAGAAAACGATGGGAGATGTTTTCTGTGCTCCCGCAGGTTTTCCTTGCCAGACAGTGTGGAAAAGCTTTCTGCTAGCATGTAGACCACAAAAGACGCTAAAGACGCAGGTACGATGCTGTCCGGAGCTAAGAGCCGCTCCCGGGCTTCTTTCGGCAGAAGCGGCGCTGAGAGCACTGTGAGCGGTACAATGGTCTTTGCGCGAAGAAGCCGCTTCTTCGGCTCCGGGAGCCGGAGAGAGCGGCAGCATCGGAAAGGTGAAGAAGGAAGCTGTACAACACTGGGATTGTGTGCGCAGCTTGCCAACTGATAGAAAACAGTACCTTACCACTTTCCTGACGTTTCCAATCACATGAATATTCGATTGGAAGCTGTTTTGGACAACTTTTCTTTCCTTCATGCCAAACACTTGGCAGACCTCCGTGCAACGTCCAGAACACGATGGGAGATGTTTTCTGTGCTCCCGCAGGTTTTCCTTGCCAGACAGAGTGGAAAAGCTTTCTGCTAGGATGTAGACCACAAAAGACGCTAAAGACGCAGGTACGATGCTCTCCGGAGCTAAGCGCCGCTCCCGGGCTTCTTTCGGCAGAAGCGGCGCTAAGAGAGCACTGTGAGCGGTACAATCGTCTTTGCGCGAAGAAGCCGCTTCTTCGGCTCCGGGAGCCGGAGAGAGCGGCAGCATCGGAAAGGTGAAGAAGGAAGCTGTACAACACTGGGATTGTGTGCGCAGCTTGCCAACTGATAGAAAACAGTACCTTACCACTTTCCTGACGTTTCCAATCACATGAATATTCGATTGGAAGCTGTTTTGGACAACTTTTCTTTCCTTCATGCCAAGGCCTTGGCAGACCTCCGTGCAACGTCCAGAACACGATGGGAGATGTTTTCTGTGCTCCTGCAGGTTTTCCTTGCCAGACAGAGTGGAAAAGCTTTCTGCTAGGATGTAGACCACAAAAGATGCTAAAGACGAAGGTACGATACTCTCCGGAGCTAAGAGCCGCTCCCGGGCTTCTTTCGGCAGAAGCGGCGCGAAGAGAGCACTGTGAGCGGTACAATCGTCTTTGCGTGAAGAAGCCGCATCTTCGGCTCCGGGAGCCGGAGAGAGCGGCAGCATGGGAAAGGTGAAGAAGGAAGCTGTACAACACTGGGATTGTGTGCGCAGCTTGCCAACTGATAGAAAACAGTACCTTACCACTTTCCTGACGTTTCCAATCACATGAATATTCGATTGGAAGCTGTTTTCGACAACTTTTCTTTCCTTCATGCCAAGCACTTGGCAGACCTCCGTGCAACGTCCAGAACACGATGGGAGATGTTTTCTGTGCTCTCGCAGGTTTTCCTTGCCAGACAGAGTGGAAAAGCTTTCTGCTAGGATGTAGACCACAAAAGACGCTAAAGACGAAGGTACGATGCTCTCCGGAGCTAAGAGCCGCTCCCGGGCTTCTTTCGGCAGAAGCGGCGCTAAGAGAGCACTGTGAGCGGTACAATCGTCTTTGCGCGAAGAAGCCGCTTCTTCGGCTCCGGGAGCCGGAGAGAGCGGCAGCATCGGAAAGGTGAAGAAGGAAGCTGTACAACACTGGGATTGTGTGCGCAGCTTGCCAACTGATAGAAAACAGTACCTTACCACTTTCCTGACGTTCCCAATCACATGAATATTCGATTGGAAGCTGTTTTGGACAACTTTTCTTTCCTTCATGCCAAGCACTTGGCAGACCTCCGTGCAACGTCCAGAACATGATGGGAGATGTTTTCTGTGCTCCTGCAGGTTTTCCTTGCCAGACAGAGTGGAAAAGCTTTCTGCTAGGATGTAGACCACAAAAGATGCTAAAGACGAAGGTACGATGCTCTCCGGAGCTAAGAGCCGCTCCTGGGCTTCTTTTGGCAGAAGCGGCGCTAAGAGAGCACTGTGAGCGGTACAATCGTCTTTGCGTGAAGAAGCCGCATCTTCGGCTCCGGGAGCCGGAGAGAGCGGCAGCATCGGAAAGGTGAAGAAGGAAGCTGTACAACACTGGGATTGTGTGCGCAGCTTGCCAACTGATAGAAAACAGTACCTTACCACTTTCCTGACGTTTCCAATCACATGAATATTCGATTGGAAGCTGTTTTGGACAACTTTTCTTTCCTTCATGCCAAGCACTTGGCAGACCTCCGTGCAACGTCCAGAACACGATGGGAGATGTTTTCTGTGCTCCCGCAGGTTTTCCTTGCCAGACAGAGTGGAAAAGCTTTCTGCTAGGATGTAGACCACAAAAGACGCTAAAGACGAAGGTACGATGCTCTCCGGAGCTAAGAGCCGCTCCCGGGCTTCTTTCGGCAGAAGCGGCGCTAAGAGAGCACTGTGAGCGGTACAATCGTCTTTGCGCGAAGAAGCCGCTTCTTCGGCTCCGGGAGCCGGAGAGAGCGGCAGCATCGGAAAGGTGAAGAAGGAAGCTGTACAACACTGGGATTGTGTGCGCAGCTTGCCAACTGATAGAAAACAGTACCTTACCACTTTCCTGACGTTTCCAATCACATGAATATTCGAATGGAAGCTGTTTTGGACAACTTTTCTTTCCTTCATGCCAAGCACTTGGCAGACCTCCGTGCAACGTCCAGAACACGATGGGAGATGTTTTCTGTGCTCCCGCAGGTTTTCCTTACCAGACAGTTTGGAAAAGCTTTCTGCTAGGATGTAGACCACAAAAGACGCTAAAGACGAAGGTACGATGCTCTCCGGAGCTAAGAGCCGCTCCCGGGCTTCTTTCGGCAGAAGGGGCGCTAAGAGAGCACTGTGAGCGGTACAATCGTCTTTGCGCGAAGAAGCCGCTTCTTCGGCTCCGGGAGCCGGAGAGAGCGGCAGCATCGGAAAGGTGAAGAAGGAAGCTGTACAACACTGGGATTGTGTGCGCAGCTTGCCAACTGATAGAAAACAGTACCTTACCACTTTCCTGACGTTTCCAATCACATGAATATTCGATTGGAAGCTGTTTTGGACAACTTTTCTTTCCTTCATGCCAAACACTTGGCAGACCTCCGTGCAACGTCCAGAACACGATGGGAGATGTTTTCTGTGCTCCCGCAGGTTTTCCTTGCCAGACAGAGTGGAAAAGCTTTCTGCTAGGATGTAGACCACAAAAGACGCTAAAGACGAAGGTACGATGCTCTCCGGAGCTAAGAGCCGCTCCCGGGCTTCTTTCGGCAGAAGCGGCGCTAAGAGAGCACTGTGAGCGGTACAATGGTCTTTGCGCGAAGAAGCCGCTTCTTCGGCTCCGGGAGCCGGAGAGAGCGGCAGCATCGGAAAGGTGAAGAAGGAAGCTGTACAACACTGGGATTGTGTGCGCAGCTTGCCAACTGATAGAAAACAGTACCTTACCACTTTCCTGACGTTTCCAATCACATGAATATTCGATTGGAAGCTGTTTTGGACAACTTTTCTTTCCTTCATGCCAAACACTTGGCAGACCTCCGTGCAACGTCCAGAACACGATGGGAGATGTTTTCTGTGCTCCCGCAGGTTTTCCTTGCCAGACAGAGTGGAAAAGCTTTCTGCTAGGATGTAGACCACAAAAGACGCTAAAGACGAAGGTACGATGCTCTCCGGAGCTAAGCGCCGCTCCCGGGCTTCTTTCGGCAGAAGCGGCGCTAAGAGAGCACTGTGAGCGGTACAATCGTCTTTGCGCGAAGAAGCCGCTTCTTCGGCTCCGGGAGCCGGAGAGAGCGGCAGCATCGGAAAGGTGAAGAAGGAAGCTGTACAACACTGGGATTGTGTGCGCAGCTTGCCAACTGATAGAAAACAGTACCTTACCACTTTCCTGACGTTTCCAATCACATGAATATTCGATTGGAAGCTGTTTTGGACAACTTTTCTTTCCTTCATGCCAAACACTTGGCAGACCTCCGTGCAACGTCCAGAACACGATGGGAGATGTTTTCTGTGCTCCCGCAGGTTTTCCTTGCCAGACAGAGTGGAAAAGCTTTCTGCTAGGATGTAGACCACAAAAGACGCTAAAGACGAAGTACGATGCTCTCCGGAGCTAAGCGCCGCTCCCGGGCTTCTTTCGGCAGAAGCGGCGCTAAGAGAGCACTGTGAGCGGTACAATCGTCTTTGCGCAAAGAAGCCGCTTCTTCGGCTCCGGGAGCCGGAGAGAGCGGCAGCATCGGAAAGGTGAAGAAGGAAGCTGTACAACACTGGGATTGTGTGCGCAGCTTGCCAACTGATAGAAAACAGTACCTTACCACTTTCCTGACGTTTCCAATCACATGAATATTCGATTGGAAGCTGTTTTGGACAACTTTTCTTTCCTTCATGCCAAGCACTTGGCAGACCTCCGTGCAACGTCCAGAACACGATGGGAGATGTTTTCTGTGCTCCTGCAGGTTTTCCTTGCCAGACAGAGTGGAAAAGCTTTCTGCTAGGATGTAGACCACAAAAGACGCTAAAGACGAAGGTACGATGCTCTCCGGAGCTAAGAGCCGCTCCTGGGCTTCTTTCGGCAGAAGAGGCGCTAAGAGAGCACTGTGAGCGGTACAATCGTCTTTGCGTGAAGAAGCCGCATCTTCGGCTCCGGGAGCCGGAGAGAGCGGCAGCATGGGAAAGGTGAAGAAGGAAGCTGTACAACACTGGGATTGTGTGCGCAGCTTGCCAACTGATAGAAAACAGTACCTTACCACTTTCCTGACGTTTCCAATCACATGAATATTCGATTGGAATCTGTTTTCGACAACTTTTCTTTCCTTCATGCCAAGCACTTGGCAGACCTCCGTGCAACGTCCAGAACACGATGGGAGATGTTTTCTGTGCTCCCGCAGGTTTTCCTTGCCAGACAGAGTGGAAAAGCTTTCTGCTAGGATGTAGACCACAAAAGACGCTAAAGACGAAGGTACGATGCTCTCCGGAGCTAAGAGCCGCTCCCGGGCTTCTTTCGGCAGAAGCGGCGCTAAGAGAGCACTGTGAGCGGTACAATCGTCTTTGCGCGAAGAAGCCGCTTCTTCGGCTCCGGGAGCCGGAGAGAGCGGCAGCATCGGAAAGGTGAAGAAGGAAGCTGTACAACACTGGGATTGTGTGCGCAGCTTGCCAACTGATAGAAAACAGTACCTTACCACTTTCCTGACGTTTCCAATCACATGAATATTCGAATGGAAGCTGTTTTGGACAACTTTTCTTTCCTTCATGCCAAGCACTTGGCAGACCTCCGTGCAACGTCCAGAACACGATGGGAGATGTTTTCTGTGCTCCCGCAGGTTTTCCTTGCCAGACAGAGTGGAAAAGCTTTCTGCTAGGATGTAGACCACAAAAGACGCTAAAGACGAAGGTACGATGCTCTCCGGAGCTAAGAGCCGCTCCCGGGCTTCTTTCGGCAGAAGGGGCGCTAAGAGAGCACTGTGAGCGGTACAATGGTCTTTGCGCGAAGAAGCCGCTTCTTCGGCTCCGGGAGCCGGAGAGAGCGGCAGCATCGGAAAGGTGAAGAAGGAAGCTGTACAACACTGGGATTGTGTGCGCAGCTTGCCAACTGATAGAAAACAGTACCTTACCACTTTCCTGACGTTTCCAATCACATGAATATTCGATTGGAAGCTGTTTTGGACAACTTTTCTTTCCTTCATGCCAAGCACTTGGCAGACCTCCGTGCAACGTCCAGAACACGATGGGAGATGTTTTCTGTGCTCCCGCAGGTTTTCCTTGCCAGACAGAGTGGAAAAGCTTTCTGCTAGGATGTAGACCACAAAAGACGCTAAAGACGAAGGTACGATGCTCTCCGGAGCTAAGCGCCGCTCCCGGGCTTCTTTCGGCAGAAGCGGCGCTAAGAGAGCACTGTGAGCGGTACAATGGTCTTTGCGCGAAGAAGCCGCTTCTTCGGCTCCGGGAGCCGGAGAGAGCGGCAGCATCGGAAAGGTGAAGAAGGAAGCTGTACAACACTGGGATTGTGTGCGCAGCTTGCCAACTGATAGAAAACAGTACCTTACACTTTCCTGACGTTTCCAATCACATGAATATTCGATTGGAAGCTGTTTTGGACAACTTTTCTTTCCTTCATGCCAAGCACTTGGCAGACCTCTGTGCAACGTCCAGAACACGATGGGAGATGTTTTCTGTGCTCCCGCAGGTTTTCCTTGCCAGACAGAGTGGAAAAGCTTTCTGCTAGGATGTAGACCACAAAAGACGCTAAAGACGAAGGTACGATGCTCTCCGGAGCTAAGAACCGCTCCCGGGCTTCTTTCGGCAGAAGCCGCGCTAAGAGAGCACTGTGAGCGGTACAATCGTCTTTGCGCGAAGAAGCCGCTTCTTCGGCTCCGGGAGCCGGAGAGAGCGGCAGCATCGGAAAGGTGAAGAAGGAAGCTGTACAACACTGGGATTGTGTGCGCAGCTTGCCAACTGATAGAAAACAGTACCTTACCACTTTCCTGACGTTTCCTATCACATGAATATTCGATTGGAAGCTGTTTTGGACAACTTTTCTTTCCTTCATGCCAAGCACTTGGCAGACCTCTGTGCAACGTCCAGAACACGATGGGAGATGTTTTCTGTGCTCCCGCAGGTTTTCCTTGCCAGACAGAGTGGAAAAGCTTTCTGCTAGGATGTAGACCACAAAAGACGCTAAAGACGAAGGTACGATGCTCTCCGGAGCTAAGAGCCGCTGCCGGGCTTCTTTCGGCAGAAGCGGCGCTAAGAGAGCACTGTGAGCGGTACAATCGTCTTTGCGCGAAGAAGCCGCTTCTTCGGCTCCGGGAGCCGGAGAGAGCGGCAGCATCGGAAAGGTGAAGAAGGAAGCTGTACAACACTGGGATTGTATGCGCAGCTTGCCAACTGATAGAAAACAGTACCTTACACTTTCCTGACGTTTCCTATCACATGAATATTCGATTGGAAGCTGTTTTGGACAACTTTTCTTTCCTTCATGCCAAGCACTTGGCAGACCTCTGTGCAACGTCCAGAACACGATGGGAGATGTTTTCTGTGCTCCCGCAGGTTTTCCTTGCCAGACAGAGTGGAAAAGCTTTCTGCTAGGATGTAGACCACAAAAGACGCTAAAGACGAAGGTACGATGCTCTCCGGAGCTAAGAGCCGCTCCCGGGCTTCTTTCGGCAGAAGCGGCGCTAAGAGAGCACTGTGAGCGGTACAATCGTATTTGCGCGAAGAAGCCGCTTCTTCGGCTCCGGGAGCCGGAGAGAGCGGCAGCATCGGAAAGGTGAAGAAGGAAGCTGTACAACACTGGGATTGTGTGCGCAGCTTGCCAACTGATAGAAAACAGTACCTTACACTTTCCTGACGTTTCCTATCACATGAATATTCGATTGGAAGCTGTTTTGGACAACTTTTCTTTCCTTCATGCCAAGCACTTGGCAGACCTCTGTGCAACGTCCAGAACACGATGGGAGATGTTTTCTGTGCTCCCGCAGGTTTTCCTTGCCAGACAGAGTGGAAAAGCTTTCTGCTAGGATGTAGACCACAAAAGACGCTAAAGACGAAAGTACGATGCTCTCCGGAGCTAAGAGCCGCTCCCGGGCTTCTTTCGGCAGAAGCGGCGCTAAGAGAGCACTGTGAGCGGTACAATGGTCTTTGCGCGAAGAAGCCGCTTCTTCGGCTCCGGGAGCCGGAGAGAGCGGCAGCATCGGAAAGGTGAAGAAGGAAGCTGTACAACACTGGGATTGTGTGCGCAGCTTGCCAACTGATAGAAAACAGTACCTTACCACTTTCCTGACGTTTCCAATCACATGAATATTCGATTGGAAGCTGTTTTCGACAACTTTTCTTTCCTTCATGCCAAGCACTTGGCAGACCTCCGTGCAACGTCCAGAACACGATGGGAGATGTTTTCTGTGCTCCCGCAGGTTTTCCTTGCCAGACAGAGTGGAAAAGCTTTCTGCTAGGATGTAGACCACAAAAGACGCTAAAGACGAAGGTACGATGCTCTCCGGAGCTAAGAGCCGCTCCCGGGCTTCTTTCGGCAGAAGCGGCGCTAAGAGAGCACTGTGAGCGGTACAATCTCTTTGCGCGAAGAAGCCGCTTCTTCGGCTCCGGGAGCCGGAGAGAGCGGCAGCATCGGAAAGGTGAAGAAGGAAGCTGTACAACACTGGGATTGTGTGCGCAGCTTGCCAACTGATAGAAAACAGTACCTTACCACTTTCCTGACGTTTCCAATCACATGAATATTCGATTGGAAGCTGTTTTGGACAACTTTTCTTTCCTTCATGCCAAACACTTGGCAGACCTCCGTGCAACGTCCAGAACACGATGGGAGATGTTTTCTGTGCTCCCGCAGGTTTTCCTTGCCAGACAGAGTGGAAAAGCTTTCTGCTAGGATGTAGACCACAAAAGACGCTAAAGACGAAGGTACGATGCTCTCCGGAGCTAAGCGCCGCTCCCGGGCTTCTTTCGGCAGAAGCGGCGCTAAGAGAGCACTGTGAGCGGTACAATGGTCTTTGCGCGAAGAAGCCGCTTCTTCGGCTCCGGGAGCCGGAGAGAGCGGCAGCATCGGAAAGGTGAAGAAGGAAGCTGTACAACACTGGGATTGTGTGCGCAGCTTGCCAACTGATAGAAAACAGTACCTTACCACTTTCCTGACGTTTCCAATCACATGAATATTCGATTGGAAGCTGTTTTGGACAACTTTTCTTTCCTTCATGCCAAACACTTGGCAGACCTCCGTGCAACGTCCAGAACACGATGGGAGATGTTTTCTGTGCTCCCGCAGGTTTTCCTTGCCAGACAGAGTGGAAAAGCTTTCTGCTAGGATGTAGACCACAAAAGACGCTAAAGACGAAGGTACGATGCTCTCCGGAGCTAAGCGCCGCTCCCGGGCTTCTTTCGGCAGAAGCGGCGCTAAGAGAGCACTGTGAGCGGTACAATGGTCTTTGCGCGAAGAAGCCGCTTCTTCGGCTCCGGGAGCCGGAGAGAGCGGCAGCATCGGAAAGGTGAAGAAGGAAGCTGTACAACACTGGGATTGTGTGCGCAGCTTGCCAACTGATAGAAAACAGTACCTTACCACTTTCCTGACGTTTCCAATCACATGAATATTCGATTGGAAGCTGTTTTGGACAACTTTTCTTTCCTTCATGCCAAGCACTTGGCAGACCTCCGTGCAACGTCCAGAACACGATGGGAGATGTTTTCTGTGCTCCTGCAGGTTTTCCTTGCCAGACAGAGTGGAAAAGCTTTCTGCTAGGATGTAGACCACAAAAGACGCTAAAGACGAAGGTACGATGCTCTCCGGAGCTAAGAGCCGCTCCTGGGCTTCTTTCGGCAGAAGCGGCGCTAAGAGAGCACTGTGAGCGGTACAATCGTCTTTGCGTGAAGAAGCCGCATCTTCGGCTCCGGGAGCCGGAGAGAGCGGCAGCATGGGAAAGGTGAAGAAGGAAGCTGTACAACACTGGGATTGTGTGCGCAGCTTGCCAACTGATAGAAAACAGTACCTTACCACTTTCCTGACGTTTCCAATCACATGAATATTCGATTGGAAGCTGTTTTGGACAACTTTTCTTTCCTTCATGCCAAGCACTTGGCAGACCTCCGTGCAACGTCCAGAACACGATGGGAGATGTTTTCTGTGCTCCCGCAGGTTTTCCTTGCCAGACAGAGTGGAAAAGCTTTCTGCTAGGATGTAGACCACAAAAGACGCTAAAGACGAAGGTACGATGCTCTCCGGAGCTAAGCGCCGCTCCCGGGCTTCTTTCGGCAGAAGCGGCGCTAAGAGAGCACTGTGAGCGGTACAATCGTCTTTGCGCGAAGAAGCCGCTTCTTCGGCTCCGGGAGCCGGAGAGAGCGGCAGCATCGGAAAGGTGAAGAAGGAAGCTGTACAACACTGGGATTGTGTGCGCAGCTTGCCAACTGATAGAAAACAGTACCTTACCACTTTCCTGACGTTTCCAATCACATGAATATTCGAATGGAAGCTGTTTTGGACAACTTTTCTTTCCTTCATGCCAAGCACTTGGCAGACCTCCGTGCAACATCCAGAACACGATGGGAGATGTTTTCTGTGCTCCCGCAGGTTTTCCTTGCCAGACAGAGTGGAAAAGCTTTCTGCTAGGATGTAGACCACAAAAGACGCTAAAGACGAAGGTACGATGCTCTCCGGAGCTAAGCGCCGCTCCCGGGCTTCTTTCGGCAGAAGCGGCGCTAAGAGAGCACTGTGAGCGGTACAATCGTCTTTGCGCGAAGAAGCCGCTTCTTCGGCTCCGGGAGCCGGAGAGAGCGGCAGCATCGGAAAGGTGAAGAAGGAAGCTGTACAACACTGGGATTGTGTGCGCAGCTTGCCAACTGATAGAAAACAGTACCTTACACTTTCCTGACGTTTCCAATCACATGAATATTCGATTGGAAGCTGTTTTGGACAACTTTTCTTTCCTTCATGCCAAGCACTTGGCAGACCTCTGTGCAACGTCCAGAACACGATGGGAGATGTTTTCTGTGCTCCCGCAGGTTTTCCTTGCCAGACAGAGTGGAAAAGCTTTCTGCTAGGATGTAGACCACAAAAGACGCTAAAGACGAAGGTACGATGCTCTCCGGAGCTAAGAGCCGCTCCCGGGCTTCTTTCGGCAGAAGCGGCGCTAAGAGAGCACTGTGAGCGGTACAATCGTATTTGCGCGAAGAAGCCGCTTCTTCGGCTCCGGGAGCCGGAGAGAGCGGCAGCATCGGAAAGGTGAAGAAGGAAGCTGTACAACACTGGGATTGTGTGCGCAGCTTGCCAACTGATAGAAAACAGTACCTTACACTTTCCTGACGTTTCCTATCACATGAATATTCGATTGGAAGCTGTTTTGGACAACTTTTCTTTCCTTCATGCCAAGCACTTGGCAGACCTCTGTGCAACGTCCAGAACACGATGGGAGATGTTTTCTGTGCTCCCGCAGGTTTTCCTTGCCAGACAGAGTGGAAAAGCTTTCTGCTAGGATGTAGACCACAAAAGACACTAAAGACGAAGGTACGATGCTCTCCGGAGCTAAGAGCCGCTGCCGGGCTTCTTTCGGCAGAAGCGGCGCTAAGAGAGCACTGTGAGCGGTACAATCGTCTTTGCGCGAAGAAGCCGCTTCTTCGGCTCCGGGAGCCGGAGAGAGCGGCAGCATCGGAAAGGTGAAGAAGGAAGCTGTACAACACTGGGATTGTGTGCGCAGCTTGCCAACTGATAGAAAACAGTACCTTACCACTTTCCTGACGTTTCCAATCACATGAATATTCGATTGGAAGCTGTTTTGGACAACTTTTCTTTCCTTCATGCCAAGCACTTGGCAGACCTCCGTGCAACGTCCAGAACACGATGGGAGATGTTTTCTGTGCTCCCGCAGGTTTTCCTTGCCAGACAGAGTGGAAAAGCTTTCTGCTAGGATGTAGACCACAAAAGATGCTAAAGACGAAGGTACGATGCTCTCCGGAGCTAAGAGCCGCTCCTGGGCTTCTTTCGGCAGAAGCGGCGCTAAGAGAGCACTGTGAGCGGTACAATCGTCTTTGCGTGAAGAAGCCGCATCTTCGGCTCCGGGAGCCGGAGAGAGCGGCAGCATGGGAAAGGTGAAGAAGGAAGCTGTACAACACTGGGATTGTGTGCGCAGCTTGCCAACTGATAGAAAACAGTACCTTACCACTTTCCTGACGTTTCCAATCACATGAATATTCGATTGGAAGCTGTTTTCGACAACTTTTCTTTCCTTCATGCCAAGCACTTGGCAGACCTCCGTGCAACGTCCAGAACACGATGGGAGATGTTTTCTGTGCTCCCGCAGGTTTTCCTTGCCAGACAGAGTGGAAAAGCTTTCTGCTAGGATGTAGACCACAAAAGACGCTAAAGACGAAGGTACGATGCTCTCCGGAGATAAGAGCCGCTCCCGGGCTTCTTTCGGCAGAAGCGGCGCTAAGAGAGCACTGTGAGCGGTACAATCTCTTTGCGCGAAGAAGCCGCTTCTTCGGCTCCGGGAGCCGGAGAGAGCGGCAGCATCGGAAAGGTGAAGAAGGAAGCTGTACAACACTGGGATTGTGTGCGCAGCTTGCCAACTGATAGAAAACAGTACCTTACCACTTTCCTGACGTTTCCAATCACATGAATATTCGATTGGAAGCTGTTTTGGACAACTTTTCTTTCCTTCATGCCAAGCACTTGGCAGACCTCCGTGCAACGTCCAGAACACGATGGGAGATGTTTTCTGTGCTCCCGCAGGTTTTCCTTGCCAGACAGAGTGGAAAAGCTTTCTGCTAGGATGTAGACCACAAAAGACGCTAAAGACGAAGGTACGATGCTCTCCGGAGCTAAGAGCCGCTCCTGGGCTTCTTTCGGCAGAAGCGGCGCTAAGAGAGCACTGTGAGCGGTACAATCGTCTTTGCGCGAAGAAGCCGCTTCTTCGGCTCCGGGAGCTGGAGAGAGCGGCAGCATCGGAAAGGTGAAGAAGGAAGCTGTACAACACTGGGATTGTGTGCGCAGCTTGCCAACTGATAGAAAACAGTACCTTGCCACTTTCCTGACGTTTCCAATCACATGAATATTCGATTGGAAGCTGTTTTGGACAACTTTTCTTTCCTTCATGCCAGGCACTTGGCAGACCTCCGTGCAACGTCCAGAACACGATGGGAGATGTTTTCTGTGCTCCCGCAGGTTTTCCTTGCCAGACAGAGTGGAAAAGCTTTCTGCTAGGATGTAGACCACAAAAGACGCTAAAGACGAAGGTACGATGCTCTCCGGAGCTAAGAGCCGCTCCCGGGCTTCTTTCGGCAGAAGCGGCGCTAAGACAGCACTGTGAGCGGTACAATCGTCTTTGCGCGAAGAAGCCGCTTCTTCGGCTCCGGGAGCCGGAGAGAGCGGCAGCATCGGAAAGGTGAAGAAGGAAGCTGTACAACACTGGGATTGTGTGCGCAACTTTCCAACTGATAGAAAACAATACCTTACACTTTCTGGACATTTCCAATCACATGAATATTCGATTGGAAGCTGTTTTGGACAACTTTTCTTTCCTTCATGCCAAACACTTGGCAGACCTCCGTGCAACGTCCAGAACATGATGGGAGATGTTTTCTGTGCTCCCGCAGGTTTTCCTTGCCAGACAGAGTGGAAAAGCTTTCTGCTAGGATGTAGACCACAAAAGACGCTAAAGACGAAGGTACGATGCTGTCCGGAGCTAAGAGCCGCTCCCGGGCTTCTTTCGGCAGAAGCGGCGCTAAGAGAGCACTGTGAGCGGTACAATCGTCTTTGCGCGAAGAAGCCGCTTCTTCGGCTCCGGGAGCCGGAGAGAGCGGCAGCATCGGAAAGGTGAAGAAGGAAGCTGTACAACACTGGGATTGTGTGCGCAGCTTGCCAACTGATAGAAAACAGTACCTTACCACTTTCCTGACGATTTCAATCACATGAATATTCGATTGGAAGCTGTTTTGGACAACTTTTCTTTCCTTCATGCCAAGCACTTGGCAGACCTCCGTGCAACGTCCAGAACACGATGGGAGATGTTTTCTGTGCTCCCGCAGGTTTTCCTTGCCAGACAGAGTGGAAAAGCTTTCTGCTAGCATGTAGACCACAAAAGACGCTAAAGACGAAGGTACGATGCTCTCCGGAGCTAAGAGCCGCTCCCGGGCTTCTTTCGGCAGAAGCGGCGCTAAGAGAGCACTGTGAGCGGTACAATCGTCTTTGCGCGAAGAAGCCGCTTCTTCGGCTCCGGGAGCCGGAGAGAGCGGCAGCATCGGAAAGGTGAAGAAGGAAGCTGTACAACACTGGGATTGTGTGCGTAGCTTGCCAACTGATAGAAAACAGTACCTTACCACTTTCCTGACGTTTCCAATCACATGAATATTCGATTGGAAGCTGTTTTGGACAACTTTTCTTTCCTTCATGCCAGGCACTTGGCAGACCTCCGTGCAACGTCCAGAACACGATGGGAGATGTTTTCTGTGCTCCCGCAGGTTTTCCTTGCCAGACAGAGTGGAAAAGCTTTCTGCTAGGATGTAGACCACAAAAGACGCTAAAGACGAAGGTACGATGCTCTCCGGAGCTAAGAGCCGCTCCCGGGCTTCTTTCGGCAGAAGCGGCGCTAAGAGAGCACTGTGAGCGGTACAATCGTCTTTGCGCAAAGAAGCCGCTTCTTCGGCTCCGGGAGCCGGAGAGAGCGGCAGCATCGGAAAGGTGAAGAAGGAAGCTGTACAACACTGGGATTGTGTGCGCAGCTTGCCAACTGATAGAAAACAGTACCTTACCACTTTCCTGACGTTTCCAATCACATGAATATTCGATTGGAAGCTGTTTTGGACAACTTTTCTTTCCTTCATGCCAAGCACCTGGCAGACCTCCGTGCAACGTCCAGAACACGATGGGAGATGTTTTCTGTGCTCCCGCAGGTTTTCCTTGCCAGACAGAGTGGAAAAGCTTTCTGCTAGGATGTAGACCACAAAAGACGCTAAAGACGAAGGTACGATGCTCTCCGGAGCTAAGAGCCGCTCCCGGGCTTCTTTCGGCAGAAGCGGCGCTAAGAGAGCACTGTGAGCGGTACAATCGTCTTTGCGCGAAGAAGCCGCTTCTTCGGCTCCGGGAGCCGGAGAGAGCGGCAGCATCGGAAAGGTGAAGAAGGAAGCTGTACAACACTGGGATTGTGTGCGCAGCTTGCCAACTGATAGAAAACAGTACCTTACCACTTTCCTGACGTTTCCAATCACATGAATATTCGAATGGAAGCTGTTTTGGACAACTTTTCTTTCCTTCATGCCAAGCACTTGGCAGACCTCCGTGCAACATCCAGAACACGATGGGAGATGTTTTCTGTGCTCCCGCAGGTTTTCCTTGCCAGACAGAGTGGAAAAGCTTTCTGCTAGGATGTAGACCACAAAAGACGCTAAAGACGAAGGTACGATGCTCTCCGGAGCTAAGCGCCGCTCCCGGGCTTCTTTCGGCAGAAGCGGCGCTAAGAGAGCACTGTGAGCGGTACAATCGTCTTTGCGCGAAGAAGCCGCTTCTTCGGCTCCGGGAGCCGGAGAGAGCGGCAGCATCGGAAAGGTGAAGAAGGAAGCTGTACAACACTGGGATTGTGTGCGCAGCTTGCCAACTGATAGAAAACAGTACCTTACACTTTCCTGACGTTTCCAATCACATGAATATTCGATTGGAAGCTGTTTTGGACAACTTTTCTTTCCTTCATGCCAAGCACTTGGCAGACCTCTGTGCAACGTCCAGAACACGATGGGAGATGTTTTCTGTGCTCCCGCAGGTTTTCCTTGCCAGACAGAGTGGAAAAGCTTTCTGCTAGGATGTAGACCACAAAAGACACTAAAGACGAAGGTACGATGCTCTCCGGAGCTAAGAGCCGCTGCCGGGCTTCTTTCGGCAGAAGCGGCGCTAAGAGAGCACTGTGAGCGGTACAATCGTCTTTGCGCGAAGAAGCCGCTTCTTCGGCTCCGGGAGCCGGAGAGAGCGGCAGCATCGGAAAGGTGAAGAAGGAAGCTGTACAACACTGGGATTGTGTGCGCAGCTTGCCAACTGATAGAAAACAGTACCTTACCACTTTCCTGACGTTTCCAATCACATGAATATTCGATTGGAAGCTGTTTTGGACAACTTTTCTTTCCTTCATGCCAAGCACTTGGCAGACCTCCGTGCAACGTCCAGAACACGATGGGAGATGTTTTCTGTGCTCCCGCAGGTTTTCCTTGCCAGACAGAGTGGAAAAGCTTTCTGCTAGGATGTAGACCACAAAAGATGCTAAAGACGAAGGTACGATGCTCTCCGGAGCTAAGAGCCGCTCCTGGGCTTCTTTCGGCAGAAGCGGCGCTAAGAGAGCACTGTGAGCGGTACAATCGTCTTTGCGTGAAGAAGCCGCATCTTCGGCTCCGGGAGCCGGAGAGAGCGGCAGCATGGGAAAGGTGAAGAAGGAAGCTGTACAACACTGGGATTGTGTGCGCAGCTTGCCAACTGATAGAAAACAGTACCTTACCACTTTCCTGACGTTTCCAATCACATGAATATTCGATTGGAAGCTGTTTTCGACAACTTTTCTTTCCTTCATGCCAAGCACTTGGCAGACCTCCGTGCAACGTCCAGAACACGATGGGAGATGTTTTCTGTGCTCCCGCAGGTTTTCCTTGCCAGACAGAGTGGAAAAGCTTTCTGCTAGGATGTAGACCACAAAAGACGCTAAAGACGAAGGTACGATGCTCTCCGGAGATAAGAGCCGCTCCCGGGCTTCTTTCGGCAGAAGCGGCGCTAAGAGAGCACTGTGAGCGGTACAATCTCTTTGCGCGAAGAAGCCGCTTCTTCGGCTCCGGGAGCCGGAGAGAGCGGCAGCATCGGAAAGGTGAAGAAGGAAGCTGTACAACACTGGGATTGTGTGCGCAGCTTGCCAACTGATAGAAAACAGTACCTTACCACTTTCCTGACGTTTCCAATCACATGAATATTCGATTGGAAGCTGTTTTGGACAACTTTTCTTTCCTTCATGCCAAGCACTTGGCAGACCTCCGTGCAACGTCCAGAACACGATGGGAGATGTTTTCTGTGCTCGCGCAGGTTTTCCTTGCCAGACAGAGTGGAAAAGCTTTCTGCTAGGATGTAGACCACAAAAGACGCTAAAGACGAAGGTACGATGCTCTCCGGAGCTAAGAGCCGCTCCTGGGCTTCTTTCGGCAGAAGCGGCGCTAAGAGAGCACTGTGAGCGGTACAATCGTCTTTGCGCGAAGAAGCCGCTTCTTCGGCTCCGGGAGCTGGAGAGAGCGGCAGCATCGGAAAGGTGAAGAAGGAAGCTGTACAACACTGGGATTGTGTGCGCAGCTTGCCAACTGATAGAAAACAGTACCTTACCACTTTCCTGACGTTTCCAATCACATGAATATTCGATTGGAAGCTGTTTTGGACAACTTTTCTTTCCTTCATGCCAGGCACTTGGCAGACCTCCGTGCAACGTCCAGAACACGATGGGAGATGTTTTCTGTGCTCCCGCAGGTTTTCCTTGCCAGACAGAGTGGAAAAGCTTTCTGCTAGGATGTAGACCACAAAAGACGCTAAAGACGAAGGTACGATGCTCTCCGGAGCTAAGAGCCGCTCCCGGGCTTCTTTCGGCAGAAGCGGCGCTAAGACAGCACTGTGAGCGGTACAATCGTCTTTGCGCGAAGAAGCCGCTTCTTTGGCTCCGGGAGCCGGAGAGAGCGGCAGCATCGGAAAGGTGAAGAAGGAAGCTGTACAACACTGGGATTGTGTGCGCAACTTTCCAACTGATAGAAAACAATACCTTACACTTTCTGGACATTTCCAATCACATGAATATTCGATTGGAAGCTGTTTTGGACAACTTTTCTTTCCTTCATGCCAAACACTTGGCAGACCTCCGTGCAACGTCCAGAACACGATGGGAGATGTTTTCTGTGCTCCCGCAGGTTTTCCTTGCCAGACAGAGTGGAAAAGCTTTCTGCTAGGATGTAGACCACAAAAGACGCTAAAGACGAAGGTACGATGCTGTCCGGAGCTAAGAGCCGCTCCCGGGCTTCTTTCGGCAGAAGCGGCGCTAAGAGAGCACTGTGAGCGGTACAATCGTCTTTGCGCGAAGAAGCCGCTTCTTCGGCTCCGGGAGCCGGAGAGAGCGGCAGCATCGGAAAGGTGAAGAAGGAAGCTGTACAACACTGGGATTGTGTGCGCAGCTTGCCAACTGATAGAAAACAGTACCTTACCACTTTCCTGACGTTTCCAATCACATGAATATTCGATTGGAAGCTGTTTTGGACAACTTTTCTTTCCTTCATGCCAAGCACTTGGCAGACCTCCGTGCAACGTCCAGAACACGATGGGAGATGTTTTCTGTGCTCCCGCAGGTTTTCCTTGCCAGACAGAGTGGAAAAGCTTTCTGCTAGCATGTAGACCACAAAAGACGCTAAAGACGAAGGTACGATGCTCTCCGGAGCTAAGAGCCGCTCCCGGGCTTCTTTCGGCAGAAGCGGCGCTAAGAGAGCACTGTGAGCGGTACAATCGTCTTTGCGCGAAGAAGCCGCTTCTTCGGCTCCGGGAGCCGGAGAGAGCGGCAGCATGGGAAAGGTGAAGAAGGAAGCTGTACAACACTGGGATTGTGTGCGCAGCTTGCCAACTGATAGAAAACAGTACCTTACCACTTTCCTGACGTTTTCAATCACATGAATATTCGATTGGAAGCTGTTTTGGACAACTTTTCTTTCCTTCATGCCAAGCATTTGGCAGACCTCCGTGCAACGTCCAGAACACGATGGGAGATGTTTTCTGTGCTCCCGCAGGTTTTCCTTGCCAGACAGAGTGGAAAAGCTTTCTGCTAGGATGTAGACCACAAAAGACGCTAAAGACGAAGGTACGATGCTCTCCGGAGCTAAGAGCCGCTCCCGGGCTTCTTTCGGCAGAAGCGGCGCTAAGAGAGCACTGTGAGCGGTACAATCGTCTTTGCGCGAAGAAGCCGCTTCTTCGGCTCCGGGAGCCGGAGAGAGCGGCAGCATCGGAAAGGTGAAGAAGGAAGCTGTACAACACTGGGATTGTGTGCGCAGCTTGCCAACTGATAGAAAACAGTACCTTACCACTTTCCTGACGATTTCAATCACATGAATATTCGATTGGAAGCTGTTTTGGACAACTTTTCTTTCCTTCATGCCAAGCACTTGGCAGACCTCCGTGCAACGTCCAGAACACGATGGGAGATGTTTTCTGTGCTCCCGCAGGTTTTCCTTGCCAGACAGAGTGGAAAAGCTTTCTGCTAGGATGTAGACCACAAAAGACGCTAAAGACGAAGGTACGATGCTGTCCGGAGCTAAGAGCCGCTCCCGGGCTTCTTTCGGCAGAAGCGGCGCTAAGAGAGCACTGTGAGCGGTACAATCGTCTTTGCGCGAAGAAGCCGCTTCTTCGGCTCCGGGAGCCGGAGAGAGCGGCAGCATCGGAAAGGTGAAGAAGGAAGCTGTACAACACTGGGATTGTGTGCGTAGCTTGCCAACTGATAGAAAACAGTACCTTACCACTTTCCTGACGTTTCCAATCACATGAATATTCGATTGGAAGCTGTTTTGGACAACTTTTCTTTCCTTCATGCCAGGCACTTGGCAGACCTCCGTGCAACGTCCAGAACACGATGGGAGATGTTTTCTGTGCTCCCGCAGGTTTTCCTTGCCAGACAGAGTGGAAAAGCTTTCTGCTAGGATGTAGACCACAAAAGACGCTAAAGACGAAGGTACGATGCTGTCCGGAGCTAAGAGCCGCTCCCGGGCTTCTTTCGGCAGAAGCGGCGCTAAGAGAGCACTGTGAGCGGTACAATCGTCTTTGCGCGAAGAAGCCGCTTCTTCGGCTCCGGGAGCCGGAGAGAGCGGCAGCATCGGAAAGGTGAAGAAGGAAGCTGTACAACACTGGGATTGTGTGCGCAGCTTGCCAACTGATAGAAAACAGTACCTTACCACTTTCCTGACGTTTCCAATCACATGAATATTCGATTGGAAGCTGTTTTGGACAACTTTTCTTTCCTTCATGCCAAGCACTTGGCAGACCTCCGTGCAACGTCCAGAACACGATGGGAGATGTTTTCTGTGCTCCCGCAGGTTTTCCTTGCCAGACAGAGTGGAAAAGCTTTCTGCTAGGATGTAGACCACAAAAGACGCTAAAGACGAAGGTACGATGCTCTCCGGAGCTAAGAGCCGCTCCCGGGCTTCTTTCGGCAGAAGCGGCGCTAAGAGAGCACTGTGAGCGGTACAATCGTCTTTGCGCGAAGAAGCCGCTTCTACGGCTCTGGGAGCCGGAGAGAGCGGCAGCATCGGAAAGGTGAAGAAGGAAGCTGTACAACACTGGGATTGTGTGCGCAGCTTGCCAACTGATAGAAAACAGTACCTTACACTTTCCTGACGTTTCCAATCACATGAATATTCGATTGGAAGCTGTTTTGGACAACTTTTCTTTCCTTCATGCCAAACACTTGGCAGACCTCCGTGCAACGTCCAGAACACGATGGGAGATGTTTTCTGTGCTCCCGCAGGTTTTCCTTGCCAGACAGAGTGGAAAAGCTTTCTGCTAGGATGTAGACCACAAAAGACACTATAGACGAAGGTACGATGCTCTCCGGAGCTAAGAGCCGCTCCCGGGCTTCTTTCGGCAGAAGCGGCGCTAAGAGAGCACTGTGAGCGGTACAATCGTCTTTGCGCGAAGAAGCCGCTTCTACGGCTCCGGGAGCCGGAGAGAGCGGCAGCATCGGAAAGGTGAAGAAGGAAGCTGTACAACACTGGGATTGTGTGCGCAACTTTCCAACTGATAGAAAACAGTACCTTACACTTTCTTGACGTTTCCAATCACATGAATATTCGATTGGAAGCTGTTTTCGACAACTTTTCTTTCCTTCATGCCAAGCACTTGGCAGACCTCCGTGCAACGTCCAGAACACGATGGGAGATGTTTTCTGTGCTCCCGCAGGTTTTCCTTGCCAGACAGAGTGGAAAAGCTTTCTGCTAGGATGTAGACCACAAAAGACGCTAAAGACGAAGGTACGATGCTCTCCGGAGCTAAGAGCCGCTCCCGGGCTTCTTTCGGCAGAAGCGGCGCTAAGAGAGCACTGTGAGCGGTACAATCGTCTTTGCGCGAAGAAGCCGCTTCTTCGGCTCCGGGAGCCGGAGAGAGCGGCAGCATCGGAAAGGTGAAGAAGGAAGCTGTACAACACTGGGATTGTGTGCGCAGCTTGCCAACTGATAGAAAACAGTACCTTACCACTTTCCTGACGATTTCAATCACATGAATATTCGATTGGAAGCTGTTTTGGACAACTTTTCTTTCCTTCATGCCAAGCACTTGGCAGACCTCCGTGCAACGTCCAGAACACGATGGGAGATGTTTTCTGTGCTCCCGCAGGTTTTCCTTGCCAGACAGAGTGGAAAAGCTTTCTGCTAGGATGTAGACCACAAAAGACGCTAAAGACGAAGGTACGATGCTGTCCGGAGCTAAGAGCCGCTCCCGGGCTTCTTTCGGCAGAAGCGGCGCTAAGAGAGCACTGTGAGCGGTACAATCGTCTTTGCGCGAAGAAGCCGCGTCTTCGGCTCCGGGAGCCGGAGAGAGCGGCAGCATGGGAAAGGTGAAGAAGGAAGCTGTACAACACTGGGATTGTGTGCGCAGCTTGCCAACTGATAGAAAACAGTACCTTACCACTTTCCTGACGTTTCCAATCACATGAATATTCGATTGGAAGCTGTTTTCGACAACTTTTCTTTCCTTCATGCCAAGCACTTGGCAGACCTCCGTGCAACGTCCAGAACACGATGGGAGATGTTTTCTGTGCTCCCGCAGGTTTTCCTTGCCAGACAGAGTGGAAAAGCTTTCTGCTAGGATGTAGACCACAAAAGACGCTAAAGACGAAGGTACGATGCTCTCCGGAGCTAAGAGCCGCTCCCGGGCTTCTTTCGGCAGAAGCGGCGCTAAGAGAGCACTGTGAGCGGTACAATCGTCTTTGCGCGAAGAAGCCGCTTCTACGGCTCTGGGAGCCGGAGAGAGCGGCAGCATCGGAAAGGTGAAGAAGGAAGCTGTACAACACTGGGATTGTGTGCGCAGCTTGCCAACTGATAGAAAACAGTACCTTACACTTTCCTGACGTTTCCAATCACATGAATATTCGATTGGAAGCTGTTTTGGACAACTTTTCTTTCCTTCATGCCAAACACTTGGCAGACCTCCGTGCAACGTCCAGAACACGATGGGAGATGTTTTCTGTGCTCCCGCAGGTTTTCCTTGCCAGACAGAGTGGAAAAGCTTTCTGCTAGGATGTAGACCACAAAAGACACTAAAGACGAAGGTACGATGCTCTCCGGAGCTAAGAGCCGCTCCCGGGCTTCTTTCGGCAGAAGCGGCGCTAAGAGAGCACTGTGAGCGGTACAATCGTCTTTGCGCGAAGAAGCCGCTTCTACGGCTCCGGGAGCCGGAGAGAGCGGCAGCATCGGAAAGGTGAAGAAGGAAGCTGTACAACACTGGGATTGTGTGCGCAACTTTCCAACTGATAGAAAACAGTACCTTACACTTTCTTGACGTTTCCAATCACATGAATATTCGATTGGAAGCTGTTTTCGACAACTTTTCTTTCCTTCATGCCAAGCACTTGGCAGACCTCCGTGCAACGTCCAGAACACGATGGGAGATGTTTTCTGTGCTCCCGCAGGTTTTCCTTGCCAGACAGAGTGGAAAAGCTTTCTGCTAGGATGTAGACCACAAAAGACGCTAAAGACGAAGGTACGATGCTCTCCGGAGCTAAGAGCCGCTCCCGGGCTTCTTTCGGCAGAAGCGGCGCTAAGAGAGCACTGTGAGCGGTACAATCGTCTTTGCGCGAAGAAGCCGCTTCTTCGGCTCCGGGAGCCGGAGAGAGCGGCAGCATCGGAAAGGTGAAGAAGGAAGCTGTACAACACTGGGATTGTGTGCGCAGCTTGCCAACTGATAGAAAACAGTACCTTACCACTTTCCTGACGATTTCAATCACATGAATATTCGATTGGAAGCTGTTTTGGACAACTTTTCTTTCCTTCATGCCAAGCACTTGGCAGACCTCCGTGCAACGTCCAGAACACGATGGGAGATGTTTTCTGTGCTCCCGCAGGTTTTCCTTGCCAGACAGAGTGGAAAAGCTTTCTGCTAGGATGTAGACCACAAAAGACGCTAAAGACGAAGGTACGATGCTGTCCGGAGCTAAGAGCCGCTCCCGGGCTTCTTTCGGCAGAAGCGGCGCTAAGAGAGCACTGTGAGCGGTACAATCGTCTTTGCGCGAAGAAGCCGCTTCTTCGGCTCCGGGAGCCGGAGAGAGCGGCAGCATCGGAAAGGTGAAGAAGGAAGCTGTACAACACTGGGATTGTGTGCGTAGCTTGCCAACTGATAGAAAACAGTACCTTACCACTTTCCTGACGTTTCCAATCACATGAATATTCGATTGGAAGCTGTTTTGGACAACTTTTCTTTCCTTCATGCCAGGCACTTGGCAGACCTCCGTGCAACGTCCAGAACACGATGGGAGATGTTTTCTGTGCTCCCGCAGGTTTTCCTTGCCAGACAGAGTGGAAAAGCTTTCTGCTAGGATGTAGACCACAAAAGACGCTAAAGACGAAGGTACGATGCTCTCCGGAGCTAAGAGCCGCTCCCGGGCTTCTTTCGGCAGAAGCGGCGCTAAGAGAGCACTGTGAGCGGTACAATCGTCTTTGCGCGAAGAAGCCGCTTCTTCGGCTCCGGGAGCCGGAGAGAGCGGCAGCATCGGAAAGGTGAAGAAGGAAGCTGTACAACACTGGGATTGTGTGCGCAGCTTGCCAACTGATAGAAAACAGTACCTTACCACTTTCCTGACGTTTCCAATCACATGAATATTCGATTGGAAGCTGTTTTGGACAACTTTTCTTTCCTTCATGCCAAGCACTTGGCAGACCTCCGTGCAACGTCCAGAACACGATGGGAGATGTTTTCTGTGCTCCCGCAGGTTTTCCTTGCCAGACAGAGTGGAAAAGCTTTCTGCTAGGATGTAGACCACAAAAGACGCTAAAGACGAAGGTACGATGCTCTCCGGAGCTAAGAGCCGCTCCCGGGCTTCTTTCGGCAGAAGCGGCGCTAAGAGAGCACTGTGAGCGGTACAATCGTCTTTGCGCGAAGAAGCCGCTTCTACGGCTCTGGGAGCCGGAGAGAGCGGCAGCATCGGAAAGGTGAAGAAGGAAGCTGTACAACACTGGGATTGTGTGCGCAGCTTGCCAACTGATAGAAAACAGTACCTTACACTTTCCTGACGTTTCCAATCACATGAATATTCGATTGGAAGCTGTTTTGGACAACTTTTCTTTCCTTCATGCCAAACACTTGGCAGACCTCCGTGCAACGTCCAGAACACGATGGGAGATGTTTTCTGTGCTCCCGCAGGTTTTCCTTGCCAGACAGAGTGGAAAAGCTTTCTGCTAGGATGTAGACCACAAAAGACGCTAAAGACGAAGGTACGATGCTCTCCGGAGCTAAGAGCCGCTCCCGGGCTTCTTTCGGCAGAAGCGGCGCTAAGAGAGCACTGTGAGCGGTACAATCGTCTTTGCGCGAAGAAGCCGCTTCTACGGCTCCGGGAGCCGGAGAGAGCGGCAGCATCGGAAAGGTGAAGAAGGAAGCTGTACAACACTGGGATTGTGTGCGCAACTTTCCAACTGATAGAAAACAGTACCTTACACTTTCTTGACGTTTCCAATCACATGAATATTCGATTGGAAGCTGTTTTGGACAACTTTTCTTTCCTTCATGCCAAGCACTTGGCAGACCTCCGTGCAACGTCCAGAACACGATGGGAGATGTTTTCTGTGCTCCCGCAGGTTTTCCTTGCCAGACAGAGTGGAAAAGCTTTCTGCTAGGATGTAGACCACAAAAGACGCTAAAGACGAAGGTACGATGCTCTCCGGAGCTAAGAGCCGCTCCCGGGCTTCTTTCGGCAGAAGCGGCGCTAAGAGAGCACTGTGAGCGGTACAATCGTCTTTGCGCGAAGAAGCCGCTTCTTCGGCTCCGGGAGCCGGAGAGAGCGGCAGCATCGGAAAGGTGAAGAAGGAAGCTGTACAACACTGGGATTGTGTGCGCAACATTCCAACTGATAGAAAACAGTACCTTACACTTTCCTGACGTTTCCTATCACATGAATATTCGATTGGAAGCTGTTTTCGACAACTTTTCTTTCCTTCATGCCAAGCACTTGGCAGACCTCCGTGCAACGTCCAGAACACGATGGGAGATGTTTTCTGTGCTCCCGCAGGTTTTCCTTGCCAGACAGAGTGGAAAAGCTTTCTGCTAGGATGTAGACCACAAAAGATGCTAAAGACGCAGGTACGATGCTCTCCGGAGCTAAGAGCCGCTCCCGGGCTTCTTTCGGCAGAAGCGGCGCTAAGAGAGCACTGTGAGCGGTACAATCGTCTTTGCGCGAAGAAGCCGCTTCTTCGGCTCCGGGAGCCGGAGAGAGCGGCAGCATCGGAAAGGTGAAGAAGGAAGCTGTACAACACTGGGATTGTGTGCGCAGCTTGCCAACTGATAGAAAACAGTACCTTACACTTTCCTGACGTTTCCTATCACATGAATATTCGATTGGAAGCTGTTTTGGACAACTTTTCTTTCCTTCATGCCAAGCACTTGGCAGACCTCTGTGCAACGTCCAGAACACGATGGGAGATGTTTTCTGTGCTCCCGCAGGTTTTCCTTGCCAGACAGAGTGGAAAAGCTTTCTGCTAGGATGTAGACCACAAAAGACGCTAAAGACGAAGGTACGATGCTCTCCGGAGCTAAGAGCCGCTCCCGGGCTTCTTTCGGCAGAAGCGGCGCTAAGAGAGCACTGTGAGCGGTACAATGGTCTTTGCGCGAAGAAGCCGCTTCTTCGGCTCCGGGAGCCGGAGAGAGCGGCAGCATCGGAAAGGTGAAGAAGGAAGCTGTACAACACTGGGATTGTATGCGCAGCTTGCCAACTGATAGAAAACAGTACCTTACACTTTCCTGACGTTTCCTATCACATGAATATTCGATTGGAAGCTGTTTTGGACAACTTTTCTTTCCTTCATGCCAAGCACTTGGCAGACCTCTGTGCAACGTCCAGAACACGATGGGAGATGTTTTCTGTGCTCCCGCAGGTTTTCCTTGCCAGACAGAGTGGAAAAGCTTTCTGCTAGGATGTAGACCACAAAAGACGCTAAAGACGAAGGTACGATGCTCTCCGGAGCTAAGAGCCGCTCCCGGGCTTCTTTCGGCAGAAGCGGCGCTAAGAGAGCACTGTGAGCGGTACAATCGTATTTGCGCGAAGAAGCCGCTTCTTCGGCTCCGGGAGCCGGAGAGAGCGGCAGCATCGGAAAGGTGAAGAAGGAAGCTGTACAACACTGGGATTGTGTGCGCAGCTTGCCAACTGATAGAAAACAGTACCTTACACTTTCCTGACGTTTCCTATCACATGAATATTCGATTGGAAGCTGTTTTGGACAACTTTTCTTTCCTTCATGCCAAGCACTTGGCAGACCTCTGTGCAACGTCCAGAACACGATGGGAGATGTTTTCTGTGCTCCCGCAGGTTTTCCTTGCCAGACAGAGTGGAAAAGCTTTCTGCTAGGATGTAGACCACAAAAGACGCTAAAGACGAAGGTACGATGCTCTCCGGAGCTAAGAGCCGCTGCCGGGCTTCTTTCGGCAGAAGCGGCGCTAAGAGAGCACTGTGAGCGGTACAATCGTCTTTGCGCGAAGAAGCCGCTTCTTCGGCTCCGGGAGCCGGAGAGAGCGGCAGCATCGGAAAGGTGAAGAAGGAAGCTGTACAACACTGGGATTGTGTGCGCAGCTTGCCAACTGATAGAAAACAGTACCTTACCACTTTCCTGACGTTTCCAATCACATGAATATTCGATTGGAAGCTGTTTTGGACAACTTTTCTTTCCTTCATGCCAAGCACTTGGCAGACCTGTGTGCAACGTCCAGAACACGATGGGAGATGTTTTCTGTGCTCCCGCAGGTTTTCCTTGCCAGAAAGAGTGGAAAAGCTTTCTGCTAGGATGTAGACCACAAAAGATGCTAAAGACGAAGGTACGATGCTCTCCGGAGCTAAGAGCCGCTCCTGGGCTTCTTTCGGCAGAAGCGGCGCTAAGAGAGCACTGTGAGCGGTACAATCGTCTTTGCGTGAAGAAGCCGCATCTTCGGCTCCGGGAGCCGGAGAGAGCGGCAGCATGGGAAAGGTGAAGAAGGAAGCTGTACAACACTGGGATTGTGTGCGCAGCTTGCCAACTGATAGAAAACAGTACCTTACCACTTTCCTGACGTTTCCAATCACATGAATATTCGATTGGAAGCTGTTTTCGACAACTTTTCTTTCCTTCATGCCAAGCACTTGGCAGACCTGTGTGCAACGTCCAGAACACGATGGGAGATGTTTTCTGTGCTCCCGCAGGTTTTCCTTGCCAGACAGAGTGGAAAAGCTTTCTGCTAGGATGTAGACCACAAAAGACGCTAAAGACGAAGGTACGATGCTCTCCGGAGATAAGAGCCGCTCCCGGGCTTCTTTCGGCAGAAGCGGCGCTAAGAGAGCACTGTGAGCGGTACAATCTCTTTGCGCGAAGAAGCCGCTTCTTCGGCTCCGGGAGCCGGAGAGAGCGGCAGCATCGGAAAGGTGAAGAAGGAAGCTGTACAACACTGGGATTGTGTGCGCAGCTTGCCAACTGATAGAAAACAGTACCTTACCACTTTCCTGACGTTTCCAATCACATGAATATTCGATTGGAAGCTGTTTTGGACAACTTTTCTTTCCTTCATGCCAAACACTTGGCAGACCTCCGTGCAACGTCCAGAACACGATGGGAGATGTTTTCTGTGCTCCCGCAGGTTTTCCTTGCCAGACAGAGTGGAAAAGCTTTCTGCTAGGATGTAGACCACAAAAGACGCTAAAGACGAAGGTACGATGCTCTCCGGAGCTAAGAGCCGCTCCCGGGCTTCTTTCGGCAGAAGCGGCGCTAAGAGAGCACTGTGAGCGGTACAATCGTCTTTGCGCGAAGAAGCCGCTTCTTCGGCTCCGGGAGCCGGAGAGAGCGGCAGCATCGGAAAGGTGAAGAAGGAAGCTGTACAACACTGGGATTGTGTGCGCAGCTTGCCAACTGATAGAAAACAGTACCTTACCACTTTCCTGACGTTTCCAATCACATGAATATTCGATTGGAAGCTGTTTTGGACAACTTTTCTTTCCTTCATGCCAAGCACTTGGCAGACCTCCGTGCAACGTCCAGAACACGATGGGAGATGTTTTCTGTGCTCCCACAGGTTTTCCTTGCCAGACAGAGTGGAAAAGCTTTCTGCTAGGATGTAGACCACAAAAGACGCTAAAGACGAAGGTACGATGCTCTCCGGAGCTAAGAGCCGCTCCCGGGCTTCTTTCGGCAGAAGCGGCGCTAAGAGAGCACTGTGAGCGGTACAATCGTCTTTGCGCGAAGAAGCCGCTTCTACGGCTCCGGGAGCCGGAGAGAGAGGCAGCATCGGAAAGGTGAAGAAGGAAGCTGTACAACACTGGGATTGTGTGCGCAACTTTCCAACTGATAGAAAACAGTACCTTACACTTTCTTGACGTTTCCAATCACATGAATATTCGATTGGAAGCTGTTTTCGACAACTTTTCTTTCCTTCATGCCAAGCACTTGGCAGACCTCCGTGCAACGTCCAGAACACGATGGGAGATGTTTTCTGTGCTCCCGCAGGTTTTCCTTGCCAGACAGAGTGGAAAAGCTTTCTGCTAGGATGTAGACCACAAAAGACGCTAAAGACGAAGGTACGATGCTCTCCGGAGCTAAGAGCCGCTCCCGGGCTTCTTTCGGCAGAAGCGGCGCTAAGAGAGCACTGTGAGCGGTACAATCGTCTTTGCGCGAAGAAGCCGCTTCTTCGGCTCCGGGAGCCGGAGAGAGCGGCAGCATCGGAAAGGTGAAGAAGGAAGCTGTACAACACTGGGATTGTGTGCGCAGCTTGCCAACTGATAGAAAACAGTACCTTACACTTTCCTGACGTTTCCTATCACATGAATATTCGATTGGAAGCTGTTTTCGACAACTTTTCTTTCCTTCATGCCAAGCACTTGGCAGACCTCCGTGCAACGTCCAGAACACGATGGGAGATGTTTTCTGTGCTCCCGCAGGTTTTCCTTGCCAGACAGAGTGGAAAAGCTTTCTGCTAGGATGTAGACCACAAAAGATGCTAAAGACGCAGGTACGATGCTCTCCGGAGCTAAGAGCCGCTCCCGGGCTTCTTTCGGCAGAAGCGGCGCTAAGAGAGCACTGTGAGCGGTACAATGGTCTTTGCGCGAAGAAGCCGCTTCTTCGGCTCCGGGAGCCGGAGAGAGCGGCAGCATCGGAAAGGTGAAGAAGGAAGCTGTACAACACTGGGATTGTGTGCGCAGCTTGCCAACTGATAGAAAACAGTACCTTACCACTTTCCTGACGTTTCCAATCACATGAATATTCGATTGGAAGCTGTTTTGGACAACTTTTCTTTTCTTCATGCCAAACATTGGCAGACCTCCGTGCAACGTCCAGAACACGATGGGAGATGTTTTCTGTGCTCCCGCAGGTTTTCCTTGCCAGACAGAGTGGAAAAGCTTTCTGCTAGGATGTAGACCACAAAAGACGCTAAAGACGAAGGTACGATGCTCTCCGGAGCTAAGAGCCGCTCCCGGGCTTCTTTCGGCAGAAGCGGCGCTAAGAGAGCACTGTGAGCGGTACAATCGTCTTTGCGCGAAGAAGCCGCTTCTTCGGCTCCGGGAGCCGGAGAGAGCGGCAGCATCGGAAAGGTGAAGAAGGAAGCTGTACAACACTGGGATTGTGTGCGCAGCTTGCCAACTGATAGAAAACAGTACCTTACAATTTCCTGACGTTTCCTATCACATGAATATTCGATTGGAAGCTGTTTTGGACAACTTTTCTTTCCTTCATGCCAAGCACTTGGCAGACCTCTGTGCAACGTCCAGAACACGATGGGAGATGTTTTCTGTGCTCCCGCAGGTTTTCCTTGCCAGACAGAGTGGAAAAGCTTTCTGCTAGGATGTAGACCACAAAAGACGCTAAAGACGAAGGTACGATGCTCTCCGGAGCTAAGAGCCGCTCCCGGGCTTCTTTCGGCAGAAGCGGCGCTAAGAGAGCACTGTGAGCGGTACAATCGTCTTTGCGCGAAGAAGCCGCTTCTTCGGCTCCGGGAGCCGGAGAGAGCGGCAGCATCGGAAAGGTGAAGAAGGAAGCTGTACAACACTGGGATTGTGTGCGCAGCTTGCCAACTGATAGAAAACAGTACCTTACCACTTTCCTGACGTTTCCAATCACATGAATATTCGATTGGAAGCTGTTTTGGACAACTTTTCTTTCCTTCATGCCAGGCACTTGGCAGACCTCCGTGCAACGTCCAGAACACGATGGGAGATGTTTTCTGTGCTCCCGCAGGTTTTCCTTGCCAGACAGAGTGGAAAAGCTTTCTGCTAGGATGTAGACCACAAAAGACGCTAAAGACGAAGGTACGATGCTCTCCGGAGCTAAGAGCCGCTCCCGGGCTTCTTTCGGCAGAAGCGGCGCTAAGAGAGCACTGTGAGCGGTACAATCGTCTTTGCGCGAAGAAGCCGCTTCTTCGGCTCCGGGAGCCGGAGAGAGCGGCAGCATCGGAAAGGTGAAGAAGGAAGCTGTACAACACTGGGATTGTGTGCGCAGCTTGCCAACTGATAGAAAACAGTACCTTACCACTTTCCTGACGTTTCCAATCACATGAATATTCGATTGGAAGCTGTTTTGGACAACTTTTCTTTCCTTCATGCCAAGCACTTGGCAGACCTCCGTGCAACGTCCAGAACACGATGGGAGATGTTTTCTGTGCTCCCACAGGTTTTCCTTGCCAGACAGAGTGGAGAAGCTTTCTGCTAGGATGTAGACCACAAAAGACGCTAAAGACGAAGGTACGATGCTCTCCGGAGCTAAGAGCCGCTCCCGGGCTTCTTTCGGCAGAAGCGGCGCTAAGAGAGCACTGTGAGCGGTACAATCGTCTTTGCGCGAAGAAGCCGCTTCTACGGCTCCGGGAGCCGGAGAGAGCGGCAGCATCGGAAAGGTGAAGAAGGAAGCTGTACAACACTGGGATTGTGTGCGCAACTTTCCAACTGATAGAAAACAGTACCTTACACTTTCTTGACGTTTCCAATCACATGAATATTCGATTGGAAGATGTTTTCGACAACTTTTCTTTCCTTCATGCCAAGCACTTGGCAGACCTCCGTGCAACGTCCAGAACACGATGGGAGATGTTTTCTGTGCTCCCGCAGGTTTTCCTTGCCAGACAGAGTGGAAAAGCTTTCTGCTAGGATGTAGACCACAAAAGACGCTAAAGACGAAGGTACGATGCTCTCCGGAGCTAAGAGCCGCTCCCGGGCTTCTTTCGGCAGAAGCGGCGCTAAGAGAGCACTGTGAGCGGTACAATCGTCTTTGCGCGAAGAAGCCGCTTCTTCGGCTCCGGGAGCCGGAGAGAGCGGCAGCATCGGAAAGGTGAAGAAGGAAGCTGTACAACACTGGGATTGTGTGCGCAGCTTGCCAACTGATAGAAAACAGTACCTTACACTTTCCTGACGTTTCCTATCACATGAATATTCGATTGGAAGCTGTTTTCGACAACTTTTCTTTCCTTCATGCCAAGCACTTGGCAGACCTCCGTGCAACGTCCAGAACACGATGGGAGATGTTTTCTGTGCTCCCGCAGGTTTTCCTTGCCAGACAGAGTGGAAAAGCTTTCTGCTAGGATGTAGACCACAAAAGATGCTAAAGACGCAGGTACGATGCTCTCCGGAGCTAAGAGCCGCTCCCGGGCTTCTTTCGGCAGAAGCGGCGCTAAGAGAGCACTGTGAGCGGTACAATGGTCTTTGCGCGAAGAAGCCGCTTCTTCGGCTCCGGGAGCCGGAGAGAGCGGCAGCATCGGAAAGGTGAAGAAGGAAGCTGTACAACACTGGGATTGTGTGCGCAGCTTGCCAACTGATAGAAAACAGTACCTTACCACTTTCCTGACGTTTCCAATCACATGAATATTCGATTGGAAGCTGTTTTCGACAACTTTTCTTTTCTTCATGCCAAACATTGGCAGACCTCCGTGCAACGTCCAGAACACGATGGGAGATGTTTTCTGTGCTCCCGCAGGTTTTCCTTGCCAGACAGAGTGGAAAAGCTTTCTGCTAGGATGTAGACCACAAAAGACGCTAAAGACGAAGGTACGATGCTCTCCGGAGCTAAGAGCCGCTCCCGGGCTTCTTTCGGCAGAAGCGGCGCTAAGAGAGCACTGTGAGCGGTACAATCGTCTTTGCGCGAAGAAGCCGCTTCTTCGGCTCCGGGAGCCGGAGAGAGCGGCAGCATCGGAAAGGTGAAGAAGGAAGCTGTACAACACTGGGATTGTGTGCGCAGCTTGCCAACTGATAGAAAACAGTACCTTACACTTTCCTGACGTTTCCTATCACATGAATATTCGATTGGAAGCTGTTTTGGACAACTTTTCTTTCCTTCATGCCAAGCACTTGGCAGACCTCTGTGCAACGTCCAGAACACGATGGGAGATGTTTTCTGTGCTCCCGCAGGTTTTCCTTGCCAGACAGAGTGGAAAAGCTTTCTGCTAGGATGTAGACCACAAAAGACGCTAAAGACGAAGGTACGATGCTCTCCGGAGCTAAGAGCCGCTCCCGGGCTTCTTTCGGCAGAAGCGGCGCTAAGAGAGCACTGTGAGCGGTACAATCGTCTTTGCGCGAAGAAGCCGCTTCTTCGGCTCCGGGAGCCGGAGAGAGCGGCAGCATCGGAAAGGTGAAGAAGGAAGCTGTACAACACTGGGATTGTGTGCGCAGCTTGCCAACTGATAGAAAACAGTACCTTACCACTTTCCTGACGTTTCCAATCACATGAATATTCGATTGGAAGCTGTTTTGGACAACTTTTCTTTCCTTCATGCCAGGCACTTGGCAGACCTCCGTGCAACGTCCAGAACACGATGGGAGATGTTTTCTGTGCTCCCGCAGGTTTTCCTTGCCAGACAGAGTGGAAAAGCTTTCTGCTAGGATGTAGACCACAAAAGACGCTAAAGACGAAGGTACGATGCTCTCCGGAGCTAAGAGCCGCTCCCGGGCTTCTTTCGGCAGAAGCGGCGCTAAGAGAGCACTGTGAGCGGTACAATCGTCTTTGCGCGAAGAAGCCGCTTCTTCGGCTCCGGGAGCCGGAGAGAGCGGCAGCATCGGAAAGGTGAAGAAGGAAGCTGTACAACACTGGGATTGTGTGCGCAACATTCCAACTGATAGAAAACAGTACCTTACACTTTCCTGATGTTTCCAATCACATGAATATTCGGTTGGAAGCTGTTTTGGACAACTTTTCTTTCCTTCATGCCAAGCACTTGGCAGACCTCCGTGCAACGTCCAGAACACGATGGGAGATGTTTTCTGTGCTCCCGCAGGTTTTCCTTGCCAGACAGAGTGGAAAAGCTTTCTGCTAGGATGTAGACCACAAAAGACGCTAAAGACGAAGGTACGATGCTCTCCGGAGCTAAGAGCCGCTCCCGGGCTTCTTTCGGCAGAAGCGGCGCTAAGAGAGCACTGTGAGCGGTACAATCGTCTTTGCGCGAAGAAGCCGCTTCTTCGGCTCCGGGAGCCGGAGAGAGCGGCAGCATCGGAAAGGTGAAGAAGGAAGCTGTACAACACTGGGATTGTGTGCGCAGCTTGCCAACTGATAGAAAACAGTACCTTACACTTTCCTGATGTTTCCAATCACATGAATATTCGATTGGAAGCTGTTTTGGACAACTTTTCTTTCCTTCATGCCAAGCACTTGGCAGACCTCCGTGCAACGTCCAGAACACGATGGGAGATGTTTTCTGTGCTCCCGCAGGTTTTCCTTGCCAGACAGAGTGGAAAAGCTTTCTGCTAGGATGTAGACCACAAAAGACGCTAAAGACGAAGGTACGATGCTCTCCGGAGCTAAGAGCCGCTCCCGGGCTTCTTTCGGCAGAAGCGGCGCTAAGAGAGCACTGTGAGCGGTACAATGGTCTTTGCGCGAAGAAGCCGCTTCTTCGGCTCCGGGAGCCGGAGAGAGCGGCAGCATCGGAAAGGTGAAGAAGGAAGCTGTACAACACTGGGATTGTGTGCGCAGCTTGCCAACTGATAGAAAACAGTACCTTACCACTTTCCTGACGTTTCCAATCACATGAATATTTGATTGGAAGCTGTTTTGGACAACTTTTCTTTCCTTCATGCCAAGCACTTGGCAGACCTCCGTGCAACGTCCAGAACACGATGGGAGATGTTTTCTGTGCTCCCGCAGGTTTTCCTTGCCAGACAGAGTGGAAAAGCTTTCTGCTAGGATGTAGACCACAAAAGATGCTAAAGACGAAGGTACGATGCTCTCCGGAGCTAAGAGCCGCTCCTGGGCTTCTTTCGGCAGAAGCGGCGCTAAGAGAGCACTGTGAGCGGTACAATCGTCTTTGCGTGAAGAAGCCGCATCTTCGGCTCCGGGAGCCGGAGAGAGCGGCAGCATGGGAAAGGTGAAGAAGGAAGCTGTACAACACTGGGATTGTGTGCGCAGCTTGCCAACTGATAGAAAACAGTACCTTACCACTTTCCTGACGTTTCCAATCACATGAATATTCGATTGGAAGCTGTTTTGGACAACTTTTCTTTCCTTCATGCCAAGCACTTGGCAGACCTCCGTGCAACGTCCAGAACACGATGGGAGATGTTTTCTGTGCTCCCGCAGGTTTTCCTTGCCAGACAGAGTGGAAAAGCTTTCTGCTAGCATGTAGACCACAAAAGACGCTAAAGACGAAGGTACGATGCTCTCCGGAGCTAAGAGCCGCTCCCAGGCTTCTTTCGGCAGAAGCGGCGCTAAGAGAGCACTGTGAGCGGTACAATCGTCTTTGCGCGAAGAAGCCGCTTCTACGGCTCCGGGAGCCGGAGAGAGCGGCAGCATCGGAAAGGTGAAGAAGGAAGCTGTACAACACTGGGATTGTGTGCGCAACTTTCCAACTGATAGAAAACAGTACCTTACACTTTCTTGACGTTTCCAATCACATGAATATTCGATTGGAAGCTGTTTTCGACAACTTTTCTTTCCTTCATGCCAAGCACTTGGCAGACCTCCGTGCAACGTCCAGAACACGATGGGAGATGTTTTCTGTGCTCCCGCAGGTTTTCCTTGCCAGACAGAGTGGAAAAGCTTTCTGCTAGGATGTAGACCACAAAAGACGCTAAAGACGAAGGTACGATGCTCTCCGGAGCTAAGAGCCGCTCCCGGGCTTCTTTCGGCAGAAGCGGCGCTAAGAGAGCACTGTGAGCGGTACAATCGTCTTTGCGCGAAGAAGCCGCTTCTTCGGCTCCGGGAGCCGGAGAGAGCGGCAGCATCGGAAAGGTGAAGAAGGAAGCTGTACAACACTGGGATTGTGTGCGCAGCTTGCCAACTGATAGAAAACAGTACCTTACACTTTCCTGACGTTTCCTATCACATGAATATTCGATTGGAAGCTGTTTTGGACAACTTTTCTTTCCTTCATGCCAAGCACTTGGCAGACCTCCGTGCAACGTCCAGAACACGATGGGAGATGTTTTCTGTGCTCCCGCAGGTTTTCCTTGCCAGACAGAGTGGAAAAGCTTTCTGCTAGGATGTAGACCACAAAAGATGCTAAAGACGCAGGTACGATGCTCTCCGGAGCTAAGAGCCGCTCCCGGGCTTCTTTCGGCAGAAGCGGCGCTAAGAGAGCACTGTGAGCGGTACAATGGTCTTTGCGCGAAGAAGCCGCTTCTTCGGCTCCGGGAGCCGGAGAGAGCGGCAGCATCGGAAAGGTGAAGAAGGAAGCTGTACAACACTGGGATTGTGTGCGCAGCTTGCCAACTGATAGAAAACAGTACCTTACCACTTTCCTGACGTTTCCAATCACATGAATATTCGATTGGAAGCTGTTTTCGACAACTTTTCTTTTCTTCATGCCAAACATTGGCAGACCTCCGTGCAACGTCCAGAACACGATGGGAGATGTTTTCTGTGCTCCCGCAGGTTTTCCTTGCCAGACAGAGTGGAAAAGCTTTCTGCTAGGATGTAGACCACAAAAGACGCTAAAGACGAAGGTACGATGCTCTCCGGAGCTAAGAGCCGCTCCCGGGCTTCTTTCGGCAGAAGCGGCGCTAAGAGAGCACTGTGAGCGGTACAATGGTCTTTGCGCAAAGAAGCCGCTTCTTCGGCTCCGGGAGCCGGAGAGAGCGGCAGCATCGGAAAGGTGAAGAAGGAAGCTGTACAACACTGGGATTGTGTGCGCAGCTTGCCAACTGATAGAAAACAGTACCTTACCACTTTCCTGACGTTTCCAATCACATGAATATTCGATTGGAAGCTGTTTTGGACAACTTTTCTTTCCTTCATGCCAAGCACTTGGCAGACCTCCGTGCAACGTCCAGAACACGATGGGAGATGTTTTCTGTGCTCCCGCAGGTTTTCCTTGCCAGACAGAGTGGAAAAGCTTTCTGCTAGGATGTAGACAACAAAAGATGCTAAAGACGAAGGTACGATGCTCTCCGGAGCTAAGAGCCGCTCCTGGGCTTCTTTCGGCAGAAGCGGCGCTAAGAGAGCACTGTGAGCGGTACAATCGTCTTTGCGTGAAGAAGCCGCATCTTCGGCTCCGGGAGCCGGAGAGAGCGGCAGCATGGGAAAGGTGAAGAAGGAAGCTGTACAACACTGGGATTGTGTGCGCAGCTTGCCAACTGATAGAAAACAGTACCTTACCACTTTCCTGACGTTTCCAATCACATGAATATTCGATTGGAAGCTGTTTTCGACAACTTTTCTTTCCTTCATGCCAAGCACTTGGCAGACCTCCGTGCAACGTCCAGAACACGATGGGAGATGTTTTCTGTGCTCCCGCAGGTTTTCCTTGCCAGACAGAGTGGAAAAGCTTTCTGCTAGGATGTAGACCACAAAAGACGCTAAAGACGAAGGTACGATGCTCTCCGGAGCTAAGAGCCGCTCCCGGGCTTCTTTCGGCAGAAGCGGCGCTAAGAGAGCACTGTGAGCGGTACAATCGTCTTTGCGCGAAGAAGCCGCTTCTACGGCTCCGGGAGCCGGAGAGAGCGGCAGCATCGGAAAGGTGAAGAAGGAAGCTGTACAACACTGGGATTGTGTGCGCAACTTTCCAACTGATAGAAAACAGTACCTTACACTTTCTTGACGTTTCCAATCACATGAATATTCGATTGGAAGCTGTTTTCGACAACTTTTCTTTCCTTCATGCCAAGCACTTGGCAGACCTCCGTGCAACGTCCAGAACACGATGGGAGATGTTTTCTGTGCTCCCGCAGGTTTTCCTTGCCAGACAGAGTGGAAAAGCTTTCTGCTAGGATGTAGACCACAAAAGACGCTAAAGACGAAGGTACGATGCTCTCCGGAGCTAAGAGCCGCTCCCGGGCTTCTTTCGGCAGAAGCGGCGCTAAGAGAGCACTGTGAGCGGTACAATCGTCTTTGCGCGAAGAAGCCGCTTCTTCGGCTCCGGGAGCCGGAGAGAGCGGCAGCATCGGAAAGGTGAAGAAGGAAGCTGTACAACACTGGGATTGTGTGCGCAGCTTGCCAACTGATAGAAAACAGTACCTTACACTTTCCTGACGTTTCCTATCACATGAATATTCGATTGGAAGCTGTTTTCGACAACTTTTCTTTCCTTCATGCCAAGCACTTGGCAGACCTCCGTGCAACGTCCAGAACACGATGGGAGATGTTTTCTGTGCTCCCGCAGGTTTTCCTTGCCAGACAGAGTGGAAAAGCTTTCTGCTAGGATGTAGACCACAAAAGATGCTAAAGACGCAGGTACGATGCTCTCCGGAGCTAAGAGCCGCTCCCGGGCTTCTTTCGGCAGAAGCGGCGCTAAGAGAGCACTGTGAGCGGTACAATGGTCTTTGCGCGAAGAAGCCGCTTCTTCGGCTCCGGGAGCCGGAGAGAGCGGCAGCATCGGAAAGGTGAAGAAGGAAGCTGTACAACACTGGGATTGTGTGCGCAGCTTGCCAACTGATAGAAAACAGTACCTTACCACTTTCCTGACGTTTCCAATCACATGAATATTCGATTGGAAGCTGTTTTCGACAACTTTTCTTTTCTTCATGCCAAACATTGGCAGACCTCCGTGCAACGTCCAGAACACGATGGGAGATGTTTTCTGTGCTCCCGCAGGTTTTCCTTGCCAGACAGAGTGGAAAAGCTTTCTGCTAGGATGTAGACCACAAAAGACGCTAAAGACGAAGGTACGATGCTCTCCGGAGCTAAGAGCCGCTCCCGGGCTTCTTTCGGCAGAAGCGGCGCTAAGAGAGCACTGTGAGCGGTACAATCGTCTTTGCGCGAAGAAGCCGCTTCTTCGGCTCCGGGAGCCGGAGAGAGCGGCAGCATCGGAAAGGTGAAGAAGGAAGCTGTACAACACTGGGATTGTGTGCGCAGCTTGCCAACTGATAGAAAACAGTACCTTACACTTTCCTGACGTTTCCTATCACATGAATATTCGATTGGAAGCTGTTTTGGACAACTTTTCTTTCCTTCATGCCAAGCACTTGGCAGACCTCTGTGCAACGTCCAGAACACGATGGGAGATGTTTTCTGTGCTCCCGCAGGTTTTCCTTGCCAGACAGAGTGGAAAAGCTTTCTGCTAGGATGTAGACCACAAAAGACGCTAAAGACGAAGGTACGATGCTCTCCGGAGCTAAGAGCCGCTCCCGGGCTTCTTTCGGCAGAAGCGGCGCTAAGAGAGCACTGTGAGCGGTACAATCGTCTTTGCGCGAAGAAGCCGCTTCTTCGGCTCCGGGAGCCGGAGAGAGCGGCAGCATCGGAAAGGTGAAGAAGGAAGCTGTACAACACTGGGATTGTGTGCGCAGCTTGCCAACTGATAGAAAACAGTACCTTACCACTTTCCTGACGTTTCCAATCACATGAATATTCGATTGGAAGCTGTTTTGGACAACTTTTCTTTCCTTCATGCCAGGCACTTGGCAGACCTCCGTGCAACGTCCAGAACACGATGGGAGATGTTTTCTGTGCTCCCGCAGGTTTTCCTTGCCAGACAGAGTGGAAAAGCTTTCTGCTAGGATGTAGACCACAAAAGACGCTAAAGACGAAGGTACGATGCTCTCCGGAGCTAAGAGCCGCTCCCGGGCTTCTTTCGGCAGAAGCGGCGCTAAGAGAGCACTGTGAGCGGTACAATCGTCTTTGCGCGAAGAAGCCGCTTCTTCGGCTCCGGGAGCCGGAGAGAGCGGCAGCATCGGAAAGGTGAAGAAGGAAGCTGTACAACACTGGGATTGTGTGCGCAACATTCCAACTGATAGAAAACAGTACCTTACACTTTCCTGATGTTTCCAATCACATGAATATTCGGTTGGAAGCTGTTTTGGACAACTTTTCTTTCCTTCATGCCAAGCACTTGGCAGACCTCCGTGCAACGTCCAGAACACGATGGGAGATGTTTTCTGTGCTCCCGCAGGTTTTCCTTGCCAGACAGAGTGGAAAAGCTTTCTGCTAGGATGTAGACCACAAAAGACGCTAAAGACGAAGGTACGATGCTCTCCGGAGCTAAGAGCCACTCCCGGGCTTCTTTCGGCAGAAGCGGCGCTAAGAGAGCACTGTGAGCGGTACAATGGTCTTTGCGCGAAGAAGCCGCTTCTTCGGCTCCGGGAGCCGGAGAGAGCGGCAGCATCGGAAAGGTGAAGAAGGAAGCTGTACAACACTGGGATTGTGTGCGCAGCTTGCCAACTGATAGAAAACAGTACCTTACCACTTTCCTGACGTTTCCAATCACATGAATATTCGATTGGAAGCTGTTTTGGACAACTTTTCTTTCCTTCATGCCAAGCACTTGGCAGACCTCCGTGCAACGTCCAGAACACGATGGGAGATGTTTTCTGTGCTCCCGCAGGTTTTCCTTGCCAGACAGAGTGGAAAAGCTTTCTGCTAGGATGTAGACCACAAAAGATGCTAAAGACGAAGGTACGATGCTCTCCGGAGCTAAGAGCCGCTCCTGGGCTTCTTTCGGCAGAAGCGGCGCTAAGAGAGCACTGTGAGCGGTACAATCGTCTTTGCGTGAAGAAGCCGCATCTTCGGCTCCGGGAGCCGGAGAGAGCGGCAGCATGGGAAAGGTGAAGAAGGAAGCTGTACAACACTGGGATTGTGTGCGCAGCTTGCCAACTGATAGAAAACAGTACCTTACCACTTTCCTGACGGTTCCAATCACATGAATATTCGATTGGAAGCTGTTTTCGACAACTTTTCTTTCCTTCATGCCAAGCACTTGGCAGACCTCCGTGCAACGTCCAGAACACGATGGGAGATGTTTTCTGTGCTCCCGCAGGTTTTCCTTGCCAGACAGAGTGGAAAAGCTTTCTGCTAGGATGTAGACCACAAAAGACGCTAAAGACGAAGGTACGATGCTCTCCGGAGATAAGAGCCGCTCCCGGGCTTCTTTCGGCAGAAGCGGCGCTAAGAGAGCACTGTGAGCGGTACAAACTCTTTGCGCGAAGAAGCCGCTTCTTCGGCTCCGGGAGCCGGAGAGAGCGGCAGCATCGGAAAGGTGAAGAAGGAAGCTGTACAACACTGGGATTGTGTGCGCAGCTTGCCAACTGATAGAAAACAGTACCTTACCACTTTCCTGACGTTTCCAATCACATGAATATTCGATTGGAAGCTGTTTTGGACAACTTTTCTTTCCTTCATGCCAAGCACTTGGCAGACCTCCGTGCAACGTCCAGAACACGATGGGAGATGTTTTCTGTGCTCCCGCAGGTTTTCCTTGCCAGACAGAGTGGAAAAGCTTTCTGCTAGGATGTAGACCACAAAAGACGCTAAAGACGAAGGTACGATGCTCTCCGGAGCTAAGAGCCGCTCCTGGGCTTCTTTCGGCAGAAGCGGCGCTAAGAGAGCACTGTGAGCGGTACAATCGTCTTTGCGCGAAGAAGCCGCTTCTTCGGCTCCGGGAGCTGGAGAGAGCGGCAGCATCGGAAAGGTGAAGAAGGAAGATGTACAACACTGGGATTGTGTGCGCAGCTTGCCAACTGATAGAAAACAGTACCTTGCCACTTTCCTGACGTTTCCAATCACATGAATATTCGATTGGAAGCTGTTTTGGACAACTTTTCTTTCCTTCATGCCAGGCACTTGGCAGACCTCCGTGCAACGTCCAGAACACGATGGGAGATGTTTTCTGTGCTCCCGCAGGTTTTCCTTGCCAGACAGAGTGGAAAAGCTTTCTGCTAGGATGTAGACCACAAAAGACGCTAAAGACGAAGGTACGATGCTCTCCGGAGCTAAGAGCCGCTCCCGGGCTTCTTTCGGCAGAAGCGGCGCTAAGAGAGCACTGTGAGCGGTACAATCGTCTTTGCGCGAAGAAGCCGCTTCTTCGGCTCCGGGAGCCGGAGAGAGCGGCAGCATCGGAAAGGTGAAGAAGGAAGCTGTACAACACTGGGATTGTGTGCGCAACTTTCCAACTGATAGAAAACAGTACCTTACCACTTTCCTGACGTTTCCAATCACATGAATATTCGATTGGAAGCTGTTTTGGACAACTTTTCTTTCCTTCATGCCAAGGACTTGGCAAACCTCCGTGCAACGTCCAGAACACGATGGGAGATGTTTTCTGTGCTCCCGCAGGTTTTCCTTGCCAGACAGAGTGGAAAAGCTTTCTGCTAGGATGTAGACCACAAAAGACGCTAAAGACGAAGGTACGATGCTCTCCGGAGCTAAGAGCCGCTCCCGGGCTTCTTTCGGCAGAAGCGGCGCTAAGAGAGCACTGTGAGCGGTACAATCGTCTTTGCGCGAAGAAGCCGCTTCTTCGGCTCCGGGAGCCGGAGAGAGCGGCAGCATCGGAAAGGTGAAGAAGGAAGCTGTACAACACTGGGATTGTGTGCGCAGCTTGCCAACTGATAGAAAACAGTACCTTACCACTTTCCTGACGTTTCCAATCACATGAATATTCGATTGGAAGCTGTTTTGGACAACTTTTCTTTCCTTCATGCCAAGCACTTGGCAGACCTCCGTGCAACGTCCAGAACACGATGGGAGATGTTTTCTGTGCTCCCGCAGGTTTTCCTTGCCAGACAGAGTGGAAAAGCTTTCTGCTAGGATGTAGACCACAAAAGACGCTAAAGACGAAGGTACGATGCTCTCCGGAGCTAAGAGCCGCTCCCGGGCTTCTTTCGGCAGAAGCGGCGCTAAGAGAGCACTGTGAGCGGTACAATGGTCTTTGCGCGAAGAAGCCGCTTCTTCGGCTCCGGGAGCCGGAGAGAGCGGCAGCATCGGAAAGGTGAAGAAGGAAGCTGTACAACACTGGGATTGTGTGCGCAGCTTGCCAACTGATAGAAAACAGTACCTTACCACTTTCCTGACGTTTTCAATCACATGAATATTCGATTGGAAGCTGTTTTGGACAACTTTTCTTTCCTTCATGCCAAGCATTTGGCAGACCTCCGTGCAACGTCCAGAACACGATGGGAGATGTTTTCTGTGCTCCCGCAGGTTTTCCTTGCCAGACAGAGTGGAAAAGCTTTCTGCTAGGATGTAGACCACAAAAGACGCTAAAGACGAAGGTACGATGCTGTCCGGAGCTAAGAGCCGCTCCCGGGCTTCTTTCGGCAGAAGCGGCGCTAAGAGAGCACTGTGAGCGGTACAATCGTCTTTGCGCGAAGAAGCCGCTTCTTCGTCTCCGGGAGCCGGAGAGAGCGGCAGCATCGGAAAGGTGAAGAAGGAAGCTGTACAACACTGGGATTGTGTGCGCAGCTTGCCAACTGATAGAAAACAGTACCTTACCACTTTCCTGACGTTTCCAATCACATGAATATTCGATTGGAAGCTGTTTTGGACAACTTTTCTTTCCTTCATGCCAAGCACTTGGCAGACCTCCGTGCAACGTCCAGAACACGATGGGAGATGTTTTCTGTGCTCCCGCAGGTTTTCCTTGCCAGACAGAGTGGAAAAGCTTTCTGCTAGGATGTAGACCACAAAAGACGCTAAAGACGAAGGTACGATGCTCTCCGGAGCTAAGAGCCGCTCCCGGGCTTCTTTCGGCAGAAGCGGCGCTAAGAGAGCACTGTGAGCGGTACAATCGTCTTTGCGCGAAGAAGCCGCTTCTTCGGCTCCGGGAGCCGGAGAGAGCGGCAGCATCGGAAAGGTGAAGAAGGAAGCTGTACAACACTGGGATTGTGTGCGCAGCTTGCCAACTGATAGAAAACAGTACCTTACCACTTTCCTGACGATTTCAATCACATGAATATTCGATTGGAAGCTGTTTTGGACAACTTTTCTTTCCTTCATGCCAAGCACTTGGCAGACCTCCGTGCAACGTCCAGAACACGATGGGAGATGTTTTCTGTGCTCCCGCAGGTTTTCCTTGCCAGACAGAGTGGAAAAGCTTTCTGCTAGGATGTAGACCACAAAAGACGCTAAAGACGAAGGTACGATGCTGTCCGGAGCTAAGAGCCGCTCCCGGGCTTCTTTCGGCAGAAGCGGCGCTAAGAGAGCACTGTGAGCGGTACAATCGTCTTTGCGCGAAGAAGCCGCTTCTTCGGCTCCGGGAGCCGGAGAGAGCGGCAGCATCGGAAAGGTGAAGAAGGAAGCTGTACAACACTGGGATTGTGTGCGTAGCTTGCCAACTGATAGAAAACAGTACCTTACCACTTTCCTGACGTTTCCAATCACATGAATATTCGATTGGAAGCTGTTTTCGACAACTTTTCTTTCCTTCATGCCAGGCACTTGGCAGACCTCCGTGCAACGTCCAGAACACGATGGGAGATGTTTTCTGTGCTCCCGCAGGTTTTCCTTGCCAGACAGAGTGGAAAAGCTTTCTGCTAGGATGTAGACCACAAAAGACGCTAAAGACGAAGGTACGATGCTCTCCGGAGCTAAGAGCCGCTCCCGGGCTTCTTTCGGCAGAAGCGGCGCTAAGAGAGCACTGTGAGCGGTACAATCGTCTTTGCGCAAAGAAGCCACTTCTTCGGCTCCGGGAGCCGGAGAGAGCGGCAGCATCGGAAAGGTGAAGAAGGAAGCTGTACAACACTGGGATTGTGTGCGCAGCTTGCCAACTGATAGAAAACAGTACCTTACCACTTTCCTGACGTTTCCAATCACATGAATATTCGATTGGAAGCTGTTTTGGACAACTTTTCTTTCCTTCATGCCAAGCACTTGGCAGACCTCCGTGCAACGTCCAGAACACGATGGGAGATGTTTTCTGTGCTCCCGCAGGTTTTCCTTGCCAGACAGAGTGGAAAAGCTTTCTGCTAGGATGTAGACCACAAAAGACGCTAAAGACGAAGGTACGATGCTCTCCAGAGCTAAGAGCCGCTCCCGGGCTTCTTTCGGCAGAAGCGGCGCTAAGAGAGCACTGTGAGCGGTACAATCGTCTTTGCGCGAAGAAGCCGCTTCTACGGCTCTGGGAGCCGGAGAGAGCGGCAGCATCGGAAAGGTGAAGAAGGAAGCTGTACAACACTGGGATTGTGTGCGCAGCTTGCCAACTGATAGAAAACAGTACCTTACACTTTCCTGACGTTTCCAATCACATGAATATTCGATTGGAAGCTGTTTTGGACAACTTTTCTTTCCTTCATGCCAAACACTTGGCAGACCTCCGTGCAACGTCCAGAACACGATGGGAGATGTTTTCTGTGCTCCCGCAGGTTTTCCTTGCCAGACAGAGTGGAAAAGCTTTCTGCTAGGATGTAGACCACAAAAGACGCTAAAGACGAAGGTACGATGCTCTCCGGAGCTAAGAGCCGCTCCCGGGCTTCTTTCGGCAGAAGCGGCGCTAAGAGAGCACTGTGAGCGGTACAATCGTCTTTGCGCGAAGAAGCCGCTTCTTCGGCTCCGGGAGCCGGAGAGAGCGGCAGCATCGGAAAGGTGAAGAAGGAAGCTGTACAACACTGGGATTGTGTGCGCAGCTTGCCAACTGATAGAAAACAGTACCTTACCACTTTCCTGACGTTTCCAATCACATGAATATTCGATTGGAAGCTGTTTTGGACAACTTTTCTTTCCTTCATGCCAAGCACTTGGCAGACCTCCGTGCAACGTCCAGAACACGATGGGAGATGTTTTCTGTGCTCCCACAGGTTTTCCTTGCCAGACAGAGTGGAAAAGCTTTCTGCTAGGATGTAGACCACAAAAGACGCTAAAGACGAAGGTACGATGCTCTCCGGAGCTAAGAGCCGCTCCCGGGCTTCTTTCGGCAGAAGCGGCGCTAAGAGAGCACTGTGAGCGGTACAATCGTCTTTGCGCGAAGAAGCCGCTTCTACGGCTCCGGGAGCCGGAGAGAGCGGCAGCATCGGAAAGGTGAAGAAGGAAGCTGTACAACACTGGGATTGTGTGCGCAACTTTCCAACTGATAGAAAACAGTACCTTACACTTTCTTGACGTTTCCAATCACATGAATATTCGATTGGAAGCTGTTTTCGACAACTTTTCTTTCCTTCATGCCAAGCACTTGGCAGACCTCCGTGCAACGTCCAGAACACGATGGGAGATGTTTTCTGTGCTCCCGCAGGTTTTCCTTGCCAGACAGAGTGGAAAAGCTTTCTGCTAGGATGTAGACCACAAAAGACGCTAAAGACGAAGGTACGATGCTCTCCGGAGCTAAGAGCCGCTCCCGGGCTTCTTTCGGCAGAAGCGGCGCTAAGAGAGCACTGTGAGCGGTACAATCGTCTTTGCGCGAAGAAGCCGCTTCTTCGGCTCCGGGAGCTGGAGAGAGCGGCAGCATCGGAAAGGTGAAGAAGGAAGCTGTACAACACTGGGATTGTGTGCGCAGCTTGCCAACTGATAGAAAACAGTACCTTACACTTTCCTGACGTTTCCTATCACATGAATATTCGATTGGAAGCTGTTTTCGACAACTTTTCTTTCCTTCATGCCAAGCACTTGGCAGACCTCCGTGCAACGTCCAGAACACGATGGGAGATGTTTTCTGTGCTCCCGCAGGTTTTCCTTGCCAGACAGAGTGGAAAAGCTTTCTGCTAGGATGTAGACCACAAAAGATGCTAAAGACGCAGGTACGATGCTGTCCGGAGCTAAGAGCCGCTCCCGGGCTTCTTTCGGCAGAAGCGGCGCTAAGAGAGCACTGTGAGCGGTACAATGGTCTTTGCGCGAAGAAGCCGCTTCTTCGGCTCCGGGAGCCGGAGAGAGCGGCAGCATCGGAAAGGTGAAGAAGGAAGCTGTACAACACTGGGATTGTGTGCGCAGCTTGCCAACTGATAGAAAACAGTACCTTACCACTTTCCTGACGTTTCCAATCACATGAATATTCGATTGGAAGCTGTTTTCGACAACTTTTCTTTTCTTCATGCCAAACATTGGCAGACCTCCGTACAACGTCCAGAACACGATGGGAGATGTTTTCTGTGCTCCCGCAGGTTTTCCTTGCCAGACAGAGTGGAAAAGCTTTCTGCTAGGATGTAGACCACAAAAGACGCTAAAGACGAAGGTACGATGCTCTCCGGAGCTAAGAGCCGCTCCCGGGCTTCTTTCGGCAGAAGCGGCGCTAAGAGAGCACTGTGAGCGGTACAATCGTCTTTGCGCGAAGAAGCCGCTTCTTCGGCTCCGGGAGCCGGAGAGAGCGGCAGCATCGGAAAGGTGAAGAAGGAAGCTGTACAACACTGGGATTGTGTGCGCAGCTTGCCAACTGATAGAAAACAGTACCTTACACTTTCCTGACGTTTCCTATCACATGAATATTCGATTGGAAGCTGTTTTGGACAACTTTTCTTTCCTTCATGCCAAGCACTTGGCAGACCTCTGTGCAACGTCCAGAACACGATGGGAGATGTTTTCTGTGCTCCCGCAGGTTTTCCTTGCCAGACAGAGTGGAAAAGCTTTCTGCTAGGATGTAGACCACAAAAGACGCTAAAGACGAAGGTACGATGCTCTCCGGAGCTAAGAGCCGCTCCCGGGCTTCTTTCGGCAGAAGCGGCGCTAAGAGCGCACTGTGAGCGGTACAATCGTCTTTGCGCGAAGAAGCCGCTTCTTCGGCTCCGGGAGCCGGAGAGAGCGGCAGCATCGGAAAGGTGAAGAAGGAAGCTGTACAACACTGGGATTGTGTGCGCAGCTTGCCAACTGATAGAAAACAGTACCTTACCACTTTCCTGACGTTTCCAATCACATGAATATTCGATTGGAAGCTGTTTTGGACAACTTTTCTTTCCTTCATGCCAGGCACTTGGCAGACCTCCGTGCAACGTCCAGAACACGATGGGAGATGTTTTCTGTGCTCCCGCAGGTTTTCCTTGCCAGACAGAGTGGAAAAGCTTTCTGCTAGGATGTAGACCACAAAAGACGCTAAAGACGAAGGTACGATGCTCTCCGGAGCTAAGAGCCGCTCCCGGGCTTCTTTCGGCAGAAGCGGCGCTAAGAGAGCACTGTGAGCGGTACAATCGTCTTTGCGCGAAGAAGCCGCTTCTTCGGCTCCGGGAGCCGGAGAGAGCGGCAGCATCGGAAAGGTGAAGAAGGAAGCTGTACAACACTGGGATTGTGTGCGCAACATTCCAACTGATAGAAAACAGTACCTTACCACTTTCCTGATGTTTCCAATCACATGAATATTCGGTTGGAAGCTGTTTTGGACAACTTTTCTTTCCTTCATGCCAAGCACTTTGCAGACCTCCGTGCAACGTCCAGAACACGATGGGAGATGTTTTCTGTGCTCCCGCAGGTTTTCCTTGCCAGACAGAGTGGAAAAGCTTTCTGCTAGGATGTAGACCACAAAAGACGCTAAAGACGAAGGTACGATGCTCTCCGGAGCTAAGAGCCGCTCCCGGGCTTCTTTCGGCAGAAGCGGCCCTAAGAGAGCACTGTGAGCGGTACAATCGTCTTTGCGCGAAGAAGCCGCTTCTTCGGCTCCGGGAGCCGGAGAGAGCGGCAGCATCGGAAAGGTGAAGAAGGAAGCTGTACAACACTGGGATTGTGTGCGCAGCTTGCCAACTGATAGAAAACAGTACCTTACACTTTCCTGATGTTTCCAATCACATGAATATTCGATTGGAAGCTGTTTTGGACAACTTTTCTTTCCTTCATGCCAAGCACTTGGCAGACCTCCGTGCAACGTCCAGAACACGATGGGAGATGTTTTCTGTGCTCCCGCAGGTTTTCCTTGCCAGACAGAGTGGAAAAGCTTTCTGCTAGGATGTAGACCACAAAAGACGCTAAAGACGAAGGTACGATGCTCTCCGGAGCTAAGAGCCGCTCCCGGGCTTCTTTCGGCAGAAGCGGCGCTAAGAGGGCACTGTGAGCGGTACAATGGTCTTTGCGCGAAGAAGCCGCTTCTTCGGCTCCGGGAGCCGGAGAGAGCGGCAGCATCGGAAAGGTGAAGAAGGAAGCTGTACAACACTGGGATTGTGTGCGCAGCTTGCCAACTGATAGAAAACAGTACCTTACCACTTTCCTGACGTTTCCAATCACATGAATATTCGATTGGAAGCTGTTTTCGACAACTTTTCTTTTCTTCATGCCAAACATTGGCAGACCTCCGTACAACGTCCAGAACACGATGGGAGATGTTTTCTGTGCTCCCGCAGGTTTTCCTTGCCAGACAGAGTGGAAAAGCTTTCTGCTAGGATGTAGACCACAAAAGACGCTAAAGACGAAGGTACGATGCTCTCGGAGCTAAGAGCCGCTCCCGGGCTTCTTTCGGCAGAAGCGGCGCTAAGAGAGCACTGTGAGCGGTACAATCGTCTTTGCGCGAAGAAGCCGCTTCTTCGGCTCCGGGAGCCGGAGAGAGCGGCAGCATCGCAAAGGTGAAGAAGGAAGCTGTACAACACTGGGATTGTGTGCGCAGCTTGCCAACTGATAGAAAACAGTACCTTACCACTTTCCTGACGTTTCCTATCACATGAATATTCGATTGGAAGCTGTTTTGGACAACTTTTCTTTCCTTCATGCCAAGCACTTGGCAGACCTCTGTGCAACGTCCAGAACACGATGGGAGATGTTTTCTGTGCTCCCGCAGGTTTTCCTTGCCAGACAGAGTGGAAAAGCTTTCTGCTAGGATGTAGACCACAAAAGACGCCTAAAGACGAAGGTACGATGCTCTCCGGAGCTAAGAGCCGCTCCCGGGCTTCTTTCGGCAGAAGCGGCGCTAAGAGCGCACTGTGAGCGGTACAATCGTCTTTGCGCGAAGAAGCCGCTTCTTCGGCTCCGGGAGCCGGAGAGAGCGGCAGCATCGGAAAGGTGAAGAAGGAAGCTGTACAACACTGGGATTGTGTGCGCAGCTTGCCAACTGATAGAAAACAGTACCTTACCACTTTCCTGACGTTTCCAATCACATGAATATTCGATTGGAAGCTGTTTTGGACAACTTTTCTTTCCTTCATGCCAGGCACTTGGCAGACCTCCGTGCAACGTCCAGAACACGATGGGAGATGTTTTCTGTGCTCCCCGCAGGTTTTCCTTGCCAGACAGAGTGGAAAAGCTTTCTGCTAGGATGTAGACCACAAAAGACGCTAAAGACGAAGGTACGATGCTCTCCGGAGATAAGAGCCGCTCCCGGGCTTCTTTCGGCAGAAGCGGCGCTAAGAGAGCACTGTGAGCGGTACAATCGTCTTTGCGCGAAGAAGCCGCTTCTTCGGCTCCGGGAGCCGGGAGAGAGCGGCAGCATCGGAAAGGTGAAGAAGGAAGCTGTACAACACTGGGATTGTGTGCGCAACATTCCAACTGATAGAAAACAGTACCTTACACTTTCCTGATGTTTCCAATCACATGAATATTCGGTTGGAAGCTGTTTTGGACAACTTTTCTTTCCTTCATGCCAAGCACTTTGCAGACCTCCGTGCAACGTCCAGAACACGATGGGAGATGTTTTCTGTGCTCCCGCAGGTTTTCCTTGCCAGACAGAGTGGAAAAGCTTTCTGCTAGGATGTAGACCACAAAAGACGCTAAAGACGAAGGTACGATGCTCTCCGGAGCTAAGAGCCGCTCCCGGGCTTCTTTCGGCAGAAGCGGCCCCTAAGAGAGCACTGTGAGCGGTACAATCGTCTTTGCGCGAAGAAGCCGCTTCTTCGGCTCCGGGAGCCGGAGAGAGCGGCAGCATCGGAAAGGTGAAGAAGGAAGCTGTACAACACTGGGGATTGTGTGCGCAGCTTGCCAACTGATAGAAAACAGTACCTTACACTTTCCTGATGTTTCCAATCACATGAATATTCGATTGGAAGCTGTTTTGGACAACTTTTCTTTCCTTCATGCCAAGCACTTGGCAGACCTCCGTGCAACGTCCAGAACACGATGGGAGATGTTTTCTGTGCTCCCGCAGGTTTTCCTTGCCAGACAGAGTGGAAAAGCTTTCTGCTAGGATGTAGACCACAAAAGACGCTAAAGACGAAGGTACGATGCTCTCCGGAGCTAAGAGCCGCTCCCGGGCTTCTTTCGGCAGAAGCGGCGCTAAGAGGGCACTGTGAGCGGTACAATGGTCTTTGCGCGAAGAAGCCGCTTCTTCGGCTCCGGGAGCCGGAGAGAGCGGCAGCATCGGAAAGGTGAAGAAGGAAGCTGTACAACACTGGGATTGTGTGCGCAGCTTGCCAACTGATAGAAAACAGTACCTTACCACTTTCCTGACGTTTCCAATCACATGAATATTCGATTGGAAGCTGTTTTGGACAACTTTTCTTTCCTTCATGCCAAACACTTGGCAGACCTCCGTGCAACGTCCAGAAGATGATGGGAGATGTTTTCTGTGCTCCCGCAGGTTTTCCTTGCCAGACAGAGTGGAAAAGCTTTCTGCTAGGATGTAGACCACAAAAGACGCTAAAGACGAAGGTACGATGCTCTCCGGAGCTAAGCGCCGCTCCCGGGCTTCTTTCGGCAGAAGCGGCGCTAAGAGAGCACTGTGAGCGGTACAATCGTCTTTGCGCGAAGAAGCCGCTTCTTCGGCTCCGGGGTGAGCCGGAGAGAGCGGCAGCATCGGAAAGGTGAAGAAGGAAGCTGTACAACACTGGGATTGTGTGCGCAGCTTGCCAACTGATAGAAAACAGTACCTTACCACTTTCCTGACGTTTCCAATCACATGAATATTCGATTGGAAGCTGTTTTGGACAACTTTTCTTTCCTTCATGCCAAACACTTGGCAGACCTCCGTGCAACGTCCAGAACACGATGGGAGATGTTTTCTGTGCTCCCGCAGGTTTTCCTTGCCAGACAGAGTGGAAAAGCTTTCTGCTAGGATGTAGACCACAAAAGACGCTAAAGACGAAGGTACGATGCTCTCCGGAGCTAAGCGCCGCTCCCGGGCTTCTTTCGGCAGAAGCGGCGCTAAGAGAGCACTGTGAGCGGTACAATCGTCTTTGCGCGAAGAAGCCGCTTCTTCGGCTCCGGGAGCCGGAGAGAGCGGGCAGCATCGGAAAGGTGAAGAAGGAAGCTGTACAACACTGGGATTGTGTGCGCAGCTTGCCAACTGATAGAAAACAGTACCTTACCACTTTCCTGACGTTTCCAATCACATGAATATTCGATTGGAAGCTGTTTTGGACAACTTTTCTTTCCTTCATGCCAAGTACTTGGCAGACCTCCGTGCAACGTCCAGAAGACGATGGGAGATGTTTTCTGTGCTCCCGCAGGTTTTCCTTGCCAGACAGAGTGGAAAAGCTTTCTGCTAGGATGTAGACCACAAAAGACGCTAAAGACGAAGGTACGATGCTCTCCGGAGCTAAGAGCCGCTCCCGGGCTTCTTTCGGCAGAAGCGGCGCTAAGAGAGCACTGTGAGCGGTACAATCGTCTTTGCGCGAAGAAGCCGCTTCTTCGGCTCCGGGAGCCGGAGAGAGCGGCAGCATCGGAAAGGTGAAGAAGGAAGCTGTACAACACTGGGATTGTGTGCGCAGCTTGCCAACTGATAGAAAACAGTACCTTACACTTTCCTGACGTTTCCTATCACATGAATATTCGATTGGAAGCTGTTTTGGACAACTTTTCTTTCCTTCATGCCAAGCACTTGGCAGACCTCCGTGCAACGTCCAGAACACGATGGGAGATGTTTTCTGTGCTCCCGCAGGTTTTCCTTGCCAGACAGAGTGGAAAAGCTTTCTGCTAGGATGTAGACCACAAAAGACGCTAAAGACGAAGGTACGATGCTCTCCGGAGCTAAGAGCCGCTCCCGGGCTTCTTTCGGCAGAAGCGGCGCTAAGAGAGCACTGTGAGCGGTACAATCGTCTTTGCGCGAAGAAGCCGCTTCTTCGGCTCCGGGAGCCGGAGAGAGCGGCAGCATCGGAAAGGTGAAGAAGGAAGCTGTACAACACTGGGATTGTATGCGCAGCTTGCCAACTGATAGAAAACAGTACCTTACACTTTCCTGACGTTTCCTATCACATGAATATTCGATTGGAAGCTGTTTTGGACAACTTTTCTTTCCTTCATGCCAAGCACTTGGCAGACCTCCGTGCAACGTCCAGAACATGATGGGAGATGTTTTCTGTGCTCCTGCAGGTTTTCCTTGCCAGACAGAGTGGAAAAGCTTTCTGCTAGGATGTAGACCACAAAAGATGCTAAAGACGAAGGTACGATGCTCTCCGGAGCTAAGAGCCGCTCCTGGGCTTCTTTCGGCAGAAGCGGCGCTAAGAGAGCACTGTGAGCGGTACAATCGTCTTTGCGTGAAAAAGCCGCATCTTCGGCTCCGGGAGCCGGAGAGAGCGGCAGCATCGGAAAGGTGAAGAAGGAAGCTGTACAACACTGGGATTGTGTGCGCAGCTTGCCAACTGATAGAAAACAGTACCTTACCACTTTCCTGACGTTTCCAATCACATGAATATTCGATTGGAAGCTGTTTTCGACAACTTTTCTTTCCTTCATGCCAAGCACTTGGCAGACCTCCGTGCAACGTCCAGAACACGATGGGAGATGTTTTCTGTGCTCCCGCAGGTTTTCCTTGCCAGACAGAGTGGAAAAGCTTTCTGCTAGGATGTAGACCACAAAAGACGCTAAAGGCGAAGGTACGATGCTCTCCGGAGATAAGAGCCGCTCCCGGGCTTCTTTCGGCAGAAGCGGCGCTAAGAGAGCACTGTGAGCGGTACAATCGTCTTTGCGCGAAGAAGCCGCTTCTTCGGCTCCGGGAGCCGGAGAGAGCGGCAGCATCGGAAAGGTGAAGAAGGAAGCTGTACAACACTGGGATTGTGTGCGCAGCTTGCCAACTGATAGAAAACAGTACCTTACCACTTTCCTGACGTTTCCAATCACATGAATATTCGAATGGAAGCTGTTTTGGACAACTTTTCTTTCCTTCATGCCAAGCACTTGGCAGACCTCCGTGCAACGTCCAGAACACGATGGGAGATGTTTTCTGTGCTCCCGCAGGTTTTCCTTGCCAGACAGAGTGGAAAAGCTTTCTGCTAGGATGTAGACCACAAAAGACGCTAAAGACGAAGGTACGATGCTCTCCGGAGCTAAGAGCCGCTCCCGGGCTTCTTTCGGCAGAAGGGGCGCTAAGAGAGCACTGTGAGCGGTACAATCGTCTTTGCGCGAAGAAGCCGCTTCTTCGGCTCCGGGAGCCGGAGAGAGCGGCAGCATCGGAAAGGTGAAGAAGGAAGCTGTACAACACTGGGATTGTGTGCGCAGCTTGCCAACTGATAGAAAACAGTACCTTACCACTTTCCTGACGTTTCCAATCACATGAATATTCGATTGGAAGCTGTTTTGGACAACTTTTCTTTCCTTCATGCCAAGCACTTGGCAGACCTCCGTGCAACGTCCAGAACACGATGGGAGATGTTTTCTGTGCTCCCGCAGGTTTTCCTTGCCAGACAGAGTGGAAAAGCTTTCTGCTAGGATGTAGACCACAAAAGACGCTAAAGACGAAGGTACGATGCTCTCCGGAGCTAAGCGCCGCTCCCGGGCTTCTTTCGGCAGAAGCGGCGCTAAGAGAGCACTGTGAGCGGTACAATCGTCTTTGCGCGAAGAAGCCGCTTCTTCGGCTCCGGGAGCCGGAGAGAGCGGCAGCATCGGAAAGGTGAAGAAGGAAGCTGTACAACACTGGGATTGTGTGCGCAGCTTGCCAACTGATAGAAAACAGTACCTTACCACTTTCCTGACGTTTCCAATCACATGAATATTCGATTGGAAGCTGTTTTGGACAACTTTTCTTTCCTTCATGCCAAACACTTGGCAGACCTCTGTGCAACGTCCAGAACACGATGGGAGATGTTTTCTGTGCTCCCGCAGGTTTTCCTTGCCAGACAGAGTGGAAAAGCTTTCTGCTAGGATGTAGACCACAAAAGACGCTAAAGACGAAGGTACGATGCTCTCCGGAGCTAAGAGCCGCTCCCGGGCTTCTTTCGGCAGAAGCGGCGCTAAGAGAGCACTGTGAGCGGTACAATCGTATTTGCGCGAAGAAGCCGCTTCTTCGGCTCCGGGAGCCGGAGAGAGCGGCAGCATCGGAAAGGTGAAGAAGGAAGCTGTACAACACTGGGATTGTGTGCGCAGCTTGCCAACTGATAGAAAACAGTACCTTACACTTTCCTGACGTTTCCAATCACATGAATATTCGATTGGAAGCTGTTTTGGACAACTTTTCTTTCCTTCATGCCAAGCACTTGGCAGACCTCCGTGCAACGTCCAGAACACGATGGGAGATGTTTTCTGTGCTCCCGCAGGTTTTCCTTGCCAGACAGAGTGGAAAAGCTTTCTGCTAGGATGTAGACCACAAAAGACGCTAAAGACGAAGGTACGATGCTCTCCGGAGCTAAGAGCCGCTCCCGGGCTTCTTTCGGCAGAAGCGGCGCTAAGAGAGCACTGTGAGCGGTACAATCGTCTTTGCGCGAAGAAGCCGCTTCTTCGGCTCCGGGAGCCAGAGAGAGCGGCAGCATCGGAAAGGTGAAGAAGGAAGCTGTACAACACTGGGATTGTGTGCGCAGCTTGCCAACTGATAGAAAACAGTACCTTACCACTTTCCTGACGTTTCCTATCACATGAATATTCGATTGGAAGCTGTTTTGGACAACTTTTCTTTCCTTCATGCCAAGTACTTGGCAGACCTCCGTGCAACGTCCAGAACACGATGGGAGATGTTTTCTGTGCTCCCGCAGGTTTTCCTTGCCAGACAGAGTGGAAAAGCTTTCTGCTAGGATGTAGACCACAAAAGACGCTAAAGACGAAGGTACGATGCTCTCCGGAGCTAAGAGCCGCTCCCGGGCTTCTTTCGGCAGAAGCGGCGCTAAGAGAGCACTGTGAGCGGTACAATCGTCTTTGCGCGAAGAAGCCGCTTCTTCGGCTCCGGGAGCCGGAGAGAGCGGCAGCATCGGAAAGGTAAAGAAGGAAGCTGTACAACACTGGGATTGTGTGCGCAGCTTGCCAACTGATAGAAAACAGTACCTTACACTTTCCTGACGTTTCCTATCACATGAATATTCGATTGGAAGCTGTTTTGGACAACTTTTCTTTCCTTCATGCCAAGCACTTGGCAGACCTCCGTGCAACGTCCAGAACACGATGGGAGATGTTTTCTGTGCTCCCGCAGGTTTTCCTTGCCAGACAGAGTGGAAAAGCTTTCTGCTAGGATGTAGACCACAAAAGACGCTAAAGACGAAGGTACGATGCTCTCCGGAGCTAAGAGCCGCTGCCGGGCTTCTTTCGGCAGAAGCGGCGCTAAGAGAGCACTGTGAGCGGTACAATCGTCTTTGCGCGAAGAAGCCGCTTCTTCGGCTCCGGGAGCCGGAGAGAGCGGCAGCATCGGAAAGGTGAAGAAGGAAGCTGTACAACACTGGGATTGTGTGCGCAGCTTGCCAACTGATAGAAAACAGTACCTTACACTTTCCTGACGTTTCCAATCACATGAATATTCGATTGGAAGCTGTTTTGGACAACTTTTCTTTCCTTCATGCCAAGCATTTGGCAGACCTCTGTGCAACGTCCAGAACACGATGGGAGATGTTTTCTGTGCTCCCGCAGGTTTTCCTTGCCAGACAGAGTGGAAAAGCTTTCTGCTAGCATGTAGACCACAAAAGACGCTAAAGACGAAGGTACGATGCTCTCCGGAGCTAAGAGCCGCTCCCGGGCTTCTTTCGGCAGAAGCGGCGCTAAGAGAGCACTGTGAGCGGTACAATCGTCTTTGCGCGAAGAAGCCGCTTCTTCGGCTCCGGGAGCCGGAGAGAGCGGCAGCATCGGAAAGGTGAAGAAGGAAGCTGTACAACACTGGGATTGTGTGCGCAGCTTGCCAACTGATAGAAAACAGTACCTTACACTTTCCTGACGTTTTCAATCACATGAATATTCGATTGGAAGCTGTTTTGGACAACTTTTCTTTCCTTCATGCCAAGCACTTGGCAGACCTCCGTGCAACGTCCAGAACACGATGGGAGATGTTTTCTGTGCTCCCGCAGGTTTTCCTTGCCAGACAGAGTGGAAAAGCTTTCTGCTAGGATGTAGACCACAAAAGACGCTAAAGACGAAGGTACGATGCTCTCCGGAGCTAAGAGGCGCTCCCGGGCTTCTTTCGGCAGAAGCGGCGCTAAGAGAGCACTGTGAGCGGTACAATCGTCTTTGCGCGAAGAAGCCGCTTCTTCGGCTCCGGGAGCCAGAGAGAGCGGCAGCATCGGAAAGGTGAAGAAGGAAGCTGTACAACACTGGGATTGTGTGCGCAGCTTGCCAACTGATAGAAAACAGTACCTTACCACTTTCCTGACGTTTCCAATCACATGAATATTCGATTGGAAGCTGTTTTGGACAACTTTTCTTTCCTTCATGCCAAGTACTTGGCAGACCTCCGTGGAACGTCCAGAACACGATGGGAGATGTTTTCTGTGCTCCCGCAGGTTTTCCTTGCCAGACAGAGTGGAAAAGCTTTCTGCTAGGATGTAGACCACAAAAGACGCTAAAGACGAAGGTACGATGCTCTCCGGAGCTAAGAGCCGCTCCCGGGCTTCTTTCGGCAGAAGCGGCGCTAAGAGAGCACTGTGAGCGGTACAATCGTCTTTGCGCGAAGAAGCCGCTTCTTCGGCTCCGGGAGCCGGAGAGAGCGGCAGCATCGGAAAGGTGAAGAAGGAAGCTGTACAACACTAGGATTGTGTGCGCAGCTTGCCAACTGATAGAAAACAGTACCTTACACTTTCCTGACGTTTCCTATCACATGAATATTCGATTGGAAGCTGTTTTGGACAACTTTTCTTTCCTTCATGCCAAGCACTTGGCAGACCTCCGTGCAACGTCCAGAACACGATGGGAGATGTTTTCTGTGCTCCCGCAGGTTTTCCTTTCCAGGCAGAGTGGAAAAGCTTTCTGCTAGGATGTAGACCACAAAAGACGCTAAAGACGAAGGTACGATGCTCTCCGGAGCTAAGAGCCGCTGCCGGGCTTCTTTCGGCAGAAGCGGCGCTAAGAGAGCACTGTGAGCGGTACAATCGTCTTTGCGCGAAGAAGCCGCTTCTTCGGCTCCGGGAGCCGGAGAGAGCGGCAGCATCGGAAAGGTGAAGAAGGAAGCTGTACAACACTGGGATTGTATGCGCAGCTTGCCAACTGATAGAAAACAGTACCTTACACTTTCCTGACGTTTCCTATCACATGAATATTCGATTGGAAGCTGTTTTGGACAACTTTTCTTTCCTTCATGCCAAGCACTTGGCAGACCTCTGTGCAACGTCCAGAACACGATGGGAGATGTTTTCTGTGCTCCCGCAGGTTTTCCTTGCCAGACAGAGTGGAAAAGCTTTCTGCTAGGATGTAGACCACAAAAGACGCTAAAGACGAAGGTACGATGCTCTCCGGAGCTAAGAGCCGCTCCCGGGCTTCTTTCGGCAGAAGCGGCGCTAAGAGAGCACTGTGAGCGGTACAATCGTATTTGCGCGAAGAAGCCGCTTCTTCGGCTCCGGGAGCCGGAGAGAGCGGCAGCATCGGAAAGGTGAAGAAGGAAGCTGTACAACACTGGGATTGTGTGCGCAGCTTGCCAACTGATAGAAAACAGTACCTTACACTTTCCTGACGTTTCCTATCACATGAATATTCGATTGGAAGCTGTTTTGGACAACTTTTCTTTCCTTCATGCCAAGCACTTGGCAGACCTCTGTGCAACGTCCAGAACACGATGGGAGATGTTTTCTGTGCTCCCGCAGGTTTTCCTTGCCAGACAGAGTGGAAAAGCTTTCTGCTAGGATGTAGACCACAAAAGACGCTAAAGACGAAGGTACGATGCTCTCCGGAGCTAAGAGCCGCTGCCGGGCTTCTTTCGGCAGAAGCGGCGCTAAGAGAGCACTGTGAGCGGTACAATCGTCTTTGCGCGAAGAAGCCGCTTCTTCGGCTCCGGGAGCCGGAGAGAGCGGCAGCATCGGAAAGGTGAAGAAGGAAGCTGTACAACACTGGGATTGTGTGCGCAGCTTGCCAACTGATAGAAAACAGTACCTTACCACTTTCCTGACGTTTCCAATCACATGAATATTCGATTGGAAGCTGTTTTGGACAACTTTTCTTTCCTTCATGCCAAGCACTTGGCAGACCTCCGTGCAACGTCCAGAACACGATGGGAGATGTTTTCTGTGCTCCCGCAGGTTTTCCTTGCCAGACAGAGTGGAAAAGCTTTCTGCTAGGATGTAGACCACAAAAGATGCTAAAGACGAAGGTACGATGCTCTCCGGAGCTAAGAGCCGCTCCTGGGCTTCTTTCGGCAGAAGCGGCGCTAAGAGAGCACTGTGAGCGGTACAATCGTCTTTGCGTGAAGAAGCCGCATCTTCGGCTCCGGGAGCCGGAGAGAGCGGCAGCATGGGAAAGGTGAAGAAGGAAGCTGTACAACACTGGGATTGTGTGCGCAGCTTGCCAACTGATAGAAAACAGTACCTTACCACTTTCCTGACGTTTCCAATCACATGAATATTCGATTGGAAGCTGTTTTCGACAACTTTTCTTTCCTTCATGCCAAGCGCTTGGCAGACCTCCTTGCAACGTCCAGAACACGATGGGAGATGTTTTCTGTGCTCCCGCAGGTTTTCCTTGCCAGACAGAGTGGAAAAGCTTTCTGCTAGGATGTAGACCACAAAAGACGCTAAAGACGAAGGTACGATGCTCTCCGGAGATAAGAGCCGCTCCCGGGCTTCTTTCGGCAGAAGCGGCGCTAAGAGAGCACTGTGAGTGGTACAATCTCTTTGCGCGAAGAAGCCGCTTCTTCGGCTCCGGGAGCCGGAGAGAGCGGCAGCATCGGAAAGGTGAAGAAGGAAGCTGTACAACACTGGGATTGTGTGCGCAGCTTGCCAACTGATAGAAAACAGTACCTTACACTTTCCTGATGTTTCCTATCACATGAATATTCGATTGGAAGCTGTTTTGGACAACTTTTCTTTCCTTCATGCCAAGCACTTGGCAGACCTCTGTGCAACGTCCAGAAGACGATGGGAGATGTTTTCTGTGCTCCCGCAGGTTTTCCTTGCCAGACAGAGTGGAAAAGCTTTCTGCTAGGATGTAGACCACAAAAGACGCTAAAGACGAAGGTACGATGCTCTCCGGAGCTAAGAGCCGCTCCCGGGCTTCTTTCGGCAGAAGCGGCGCTAAGAGAGCACTGTGAGCGGTACAATCGTCTTTGCGCGAAGAAGCCGCTTCTTCGGCTCCGGGAGTCGGAGAGAGCGACAGCATCGGAAAAGTGAAGAAGGAAGCTGTACAACACTGGGATTGTGTGCGCAGCTTGCCAACTGATAGAAAACAGTACCTTACCACTTTCCTGACGTTTCCAATCACATGAATATTCGATTGGAAGCTGTTTTGGACAACTTTTCTTTCCTTCATGCCAAGCACTTGGCAGACCTCCGTGCAACGTCCAGAACACGATGGGAGATGTTTTCTGTGCTCCCGCAGGTTTTCCTTGCCAGACAGAGTGGAAAAGCTTTCTGCTAGGATGTAGACCACAAAAGACGCTAAAGACGAAGGTACGATGCTCTCCGGAGCTAAGAGCCGCTCCCGGGCTTCTTTCGGCAGAAGCGGCGCTAAGAGAGCACTGTGAGCGGTACAATCGTCTTTGCGCGAAGAAGCCGCTTCTTCGGCTCCGGGAGCCGGAGAGAGCGGCAGCATCGGAAAGGTGAAGAAGGAAGCTGTACAACACTGGGATTGTGTGCGCAGCTTGCCAACTGATAGAAAACAGTACCTTACCACTTTCCTGATGTTTTCAATCACATGAATATTCGATTGGAAGCTGTTTTGGACAACTTTTCTTTCCTTCATGCCAAGCATTTGGCAGACCTCCGTGCAACGTCCAGAACACGATGGGAGATGTTTTCTGTGCTCCCGCAGGTTTTCCTTGCCAGACAGAGTGGAAAACCTTTCTGCTAGGATGTAGACCACAAAAGACGCTAAAGACGAAGGTACGATGCTCTCCGGAGCTAAGAGCCGCTCCCGGGCTTCTTTCGGCAGAAGCGGCGCTAAGAGAGCACTGTGAGCGGTACAATCGTCTTTGCGCGAAGAAGCCGCTTCTTCGGCTCCGGGAGCCGGAGAGAGCGGCAGCATCGGAAAGGTGAAGAAGGAAGCTGTACAACACTGGGATTGTGTGCGCAATTTGCCAACTGATAGAAAACAGTACCTTACCACTTTCTTGACGTTTCCAATCACATGAATATTCGATTGGAAGCTGTTTTGGACAACTTTTCTTTCCTTCATGCCAAACACTTGGCAGACCTCCGTGCAACGTCCAGAACACGATGGGAGATGTTTTCTGTGCTCCCGCAGGTTTTCCTTGCCAGACAGAGTGGAAAAGCTTTCTGCTAGGATGTAGACCACAAAAGACGCTAAAGACGAAGGTACGATGCTCTCCGGAGCTAAGAGCCGCTCCCGGGCTTCTTTCGGCAGAAGCGGCGCTAAGAGAGCACTGTGAGCGGTACAATCGTCTTTGCGCGAAGAAGCCGCTTCTTCGGCTCCGGGAGCCGGAGAGAGCGGCAGCATCGGAAAGGTGAAGAAGGAAGCTGTACAACACTGGGATTGTGTGCGCAGCTTGCCAACTGATAGAAAACAGTACCTTACCACTTTCCTGACGTTTCCAATCACATGAATATTCGATTGGAAGCTGTTTTGGACAACTTTTCTTTCCTTCATGCCAAACACTTGGCAGACCTCCGTGCAACGTCCAGAACACGATGGGAGATGTTTTCTGTGCTCCCGCAGGTTTTCCTTGCCAGACAGAGTGGAAAAGCTTTCTGCTAGGATGTAGACCACAAAAGACGCTAAAGACGAAGGTACGATGCTCTCCGGAGCTAAGAGCCGCTCCCGGGCTTCTTTCGGCAGAAGCGGCGCTAAGAGAGCACTGTGAGCGGTACAATCGTCTTTGCGCGAAGAAGCCGCTTCTTCGGCTCCGGGAGCCGGAGAGAGCGGCAGCATCGGAAAGGTGAAGAAGGAAGCTGTACAACACTGGGATTGTGTGCGCAGCTTGCCAACTGATAGAAAACAGTACCTTACCACTTTCCTGACGTTTCCAATCACATGAATATTCGATTGGAAGCTGTTTTGGACAACTTTTCTTTCCTTCATGCCAAGCACTTGGCAGACCTCCGTGCAACGTCCAGAACACGATGGGAGATGTTTTCTGTGCTCCCGCAGGTTTTCCTTGCCAGACAGAGTGGAAAAGCTTTCTGCTAGGATGTAGACCACAAAAGACGCTAAAGACGAAGGTACGATGCTCTCCGGAGCTAAGAGCCGCTCCCGGGCTTCTTTCGGCAGAAGCGGCGCTAAGAGAGCACTGTGAGCGGTACAATCGTCTTTGCGCGAAGAAGCCGCTTCTTCGGCTCCGGGAGCCGGAGAGAGCGGCAGCATCGGAAAGGTGAAGAAGGAAGCTGTACAACACTGGGATTGTGTGCGCAGCTTGCCAACTGATAGAAAACAGTACCTTACCACTTTCCTGACGTTTTCAATCACATGAATATTCGATTGGAAGCTGTTTTGGACAACTTTTCTTTCCTTCATGCCAAGCACTTGGCAGACCTCCGTGCAACGTCCAGAACACGATGGGAGATGTTTTCTGTGCTCCCGCAGGTTTTCCTTGCCAGACAGAGTGGAAAAGCTTTCTGCTAGGATGTAGACCACAAAAGACGCTAAAGACGAAGGTACGATGCTCTCCGGAGCTAAGAGCCGCTCCCGGGCTTCTTTCGGCAGAAGCGGCGCTAAGAGAGCACTGTGAGCGGTACAATCGTCTTTGCGCGAAGAAGCCGCTTCTTCGGCTCCGGGAGCCGGAGAGAGCGGCAGCATCGGAAAGGTGAAGAAGGAAGCTGTACAACACTGGGATTGTGTGCGCAGCTTGCCAACTGATAGAAAACAGTACCTTACCACTTTCCTGACGTTTCCAATCACATGAATATTCGATTGGAAGCTGTTTTGGACAACTTTTCTTTCCTTCATGCCAGGCACTTGGCAGACCTCCGTGCAACGTCCAGAACACGATGGGAGATGTTTTCTGTGCTCCCGCAGGTTTTCCTTGCCAGACAGAGTGGAAAAGCTTTCTGCTAGGATGTAGACCACAAAAGACGCTAAAGACGAAGGTACGATGCTCTCCGGAGATAAGAGCCGCTCCCGGGCTTCTTTCGGCAGAAGCGGCGCTAAGAGAGCACTGTGAGCGGTACAATCGTCTTTGCGCGAAGAAGCCGCTTCTTCGGCTCCGGGAGCCGGAGAGAGCAGCAGCATCGGAAAGGTGAAGAAGGAAGCTGTACAACACTGGGATTGTGTGCGCAGCTTGCCAACTGATAGAAAACAGTACCTTACACTTTCCTGACGTTTCCTATCACATGAATATTCGATTGGAAGCTGTTTTGGACAACTTTTCTTTCCTTCATGCCAAGCACTTGGCAGACCTCCGTGCAACGTCCAGAACACGATGGGAGATGTTTTCTGTGCTCCCGCAGGTTTTCCTTGCCAGACAGAGTGGAAAAGCTTTCTGCTAGGATGTAGACCACAAAAGACGCTAAAGACGAAGGTACGATGCTCTCCGGAGCTAAGAGACGCTCCCGGGCTTCTTTCGGCAGAAGCGGCGCTAAGAGAGCACTGTGAGCGGTACAATCGTCTTTGCGCGAAGAAGCCGCTTCTTCGGCTCCGGGAGCCGGAGAGAGCGGCAGCATCGGAAAGGTGAAGAAGGAAGCTGTACAACACTGGGATTGTATGCGCAGCTTGCCAACTGATAGAAAACAGTACCTTACACTTTCCTGACGTTTCCTATCACATGAATATTCGATTGGAAGCTGTTTTGGACAACTTTTCTTTCCTTCATGCCAAGCACTTGGCAGACCTCTGTGCAACGTCCAGAACACGATGGGAGATGTTTTCTGTGCTCCCGCAGGTTTTCCTTGCCAGACAGAGTGGAAAAGCTTTCTGCTAGGATGTAGACCACAAAAGACGCTAAAGACGAAGGTACGATGCTCTCCGGAGCTAAGAGCCGCTCCCGGGCTTCTTTCGGCAGAAGCGGCGCTAAGAGAGCACTGTGAGCGGTACAATCGTATTTGCGCGAAGAAGCCGCTTCTTCGGCTCCGGGAGCCGGAGAGAGCGGCAGCATCGGAAAGGTGAAGAAGGAAGCTGTACAACACTGGGATTGTGTGCGCAGCTTGCCAACTGATAGAAAACAGTACCTTACACTTTCCTGACGTTTCCTATCACATGAATATTCGATTGGAAGCTGTTTTGGACAACTTTTCTTTCCTTCATGCCAAGCACTTGGCAGACCTCTGTGCAACGTCCAGAACACGATGGGAGATGGTTTCTGTGCTCCCGCAGGTTTTCCTTGCCAGACAGAGTGGAAAAGCTTTCTGCTAGGATGTAGACCACAAAAGACGCTAAAGACGAAGGTACGATGCTCTCCGGAGCTAAGAGCCGCTGCCGGGCTTCTTTCGGCAGAAGCGGCGCTAAGAGAGCACTGTGAGCGGTACAATCGTCTTTGCGCGAAGAAGCCGCTTCTTCGGCTCCGGGAGCCGGAGAGAGCGGCAGCATCGGAAAGGTGAAGAAGGAAGCTGTACAACACTGGGATTGTGTGCGCAGCTTGCCAACTGATAGAAAACAGTACCTTACCACTTTCCTGACGTTTCCAATCACATGAATATTCGATTGGAAGCTGTTTTGGACAACTTTTCTTTCCTTCATGCCAAGCACTTGGCAGACCTCCGTGCAACGTCCAGAACACGATGGGAGATGTTTTCTGTGCTCCCGCAGGTTTTCCTTGCCAGACAGAGTGGAAAAGCTTTCTGCTAGGATGTAGACCACAAAAGATGCTAAAGACGAAGGTACGATGCTCTCCGGAGCTAAGAGCCGCTCCTGGGCTTCTTTCGGCAGAAGCGGCGCTAAGAGAGCACTGTGAGCGGTACAATCGTCTTTGCGTGAAGAAGCCGCATCTTCGGCTCCGGGAGCCGGAGAGAGCGGCAGCATGGGAAAGGTGAAGAAGGAAGCTGTACAACACTGGGATTGTGTGCGCAGCTTGCCAACTGATAGAAAACAGTACCTTACCACTTTCCTGACGTTTCCAATCACATGAATATTCGATTGGAAGCTGTTTTCGACAACTTTTCTTTCCTTCATGCCAAGCGCTTGGCAGACCTCCTTGCAACGTCCAGAACACGATGGGAGATGTTTTCTGTGCTCCCGCAGGTTTTCCTTGCCAGACAGAGTGGAAAAGCTTTCTGCTAGGATGTAGACCACAAAAGACGCTAAAGACGAAGGTACGATGCTCTCCGGAGATAAGAGCCGCTCCCGGGCTTCTTTCGGCAGAAGCGGCGCTAAGAGAGCACTGTGAGTGGTACAATCTCTTTGCGCGAAGAAGCCGCTTCTTCGGCTCCGGGAGCCGGAGAGAGCGGCAGCATCGGAAAGGTGAAGAAGGAAGCTGTACAACACTGGGATTGTGTGCGCAGCTTGCCAACTGATAGAAAACAGTACCTTACCACTTTCCTGATGTTTCCTATCACATGAATATTCGATTGGAAGCTGTTTTGGACAACTTTTCTTTCCTTCATGCCAAGCACTTGGCAGACCTCTGTGCAACGTCCAGAAGACGATGGGAGATGTTTTCTGTGCTCCCGCAGGTTTTCCTTGCCAGACAGAGTGGAAAAGCTTTCTGCTAGGATGTAGACCACAAAAGACGCTAAAGACGAAGGTACGATGCTCTCCGGAGCTAAGAGCCGCTCCCGGGCTTCTTTCGGCAGAAGCGGCGCTAAGAGAGCACTGTGAGCGGTACAATCGTCTTTGCGCGAAGAAGCCGCTTCTTCGGCTCCGGGAGCCGGAGAGAGCGGCAGCATCGGAAAGGTGAAGAAGGAAGCTGTACAACACTGGGATTGTGTGCGCAGCTTGCCAACTGATAGAAAACAGTACCTTACCACTTTCCTGACGTTTCCAATCACATGAATATTCGATTGGAAGCTGTTTTCGACAACTTTTCTTTCCTTCATGCCAAGCACTTGGCAGACCTCCGTGCAACGTCCAGAACACGATGGGAGATGTTTTCTGTGCTCCCGCAGGTTTTCCTTGCCAGACAGAGTGGAAAAGCTTTCTGCTAGGATGTAGACCACAAAAGACGCTAAAGACGAAGGTACGATGCTCTCCGGAGCTAAGAGCCGCTCCCGGGCTTCTTTCGGCAGAAGCGGCGCTAAGAGAGCACTGTGAGCGGTACAATCGTCTTTGCGCGAAGAAGCCGCTTCTTCGGCTCCGGGAGCCGGAGAGAGCGGCAGCATCGGAAAGGTGAAGAAGGAAGCTGTACAACACTGGGATTGTGTGCGCAGCTTGCCAACTGATAGAAAACAGTACCTTACCACTTTCCTGATGTTTTCAATCACATGAATATTCGATTGGAAGCTGTTTTGGACAACTTTTCTTTCCTTCATGCCAAGCATTTGGCAGACCTCCGTGCAACGTCCAGAACACGATGGGAGATGTTTTCTGTGCTCCCGCAGGTTTTCCTTGCCAGACAGAGTGGAAAACCTTTCTGCTAGGATGTAGACCACAAAAGACGCTAAAGACGAAGGTACGATGCTCTCCGGAGCTAAGAGCCGCTCCCGGGCTTCTTTCGGCAGAAGCGGCGCTAAGAGAGCACTGTGAGCGGTACAATCGTCTTTGCGCGAAGAAGCCGCTTCTTCGGCTCCGGGAGCCGGAGAGAGCGGCAGCATCGGAAAGGTGAAGAAGGAAGCTGTACAACACTGGGATTGTGTGCGCAATTTGCCAACTGATAGAAAACAGTACCTTACCACTTTCTTGACGTTTCCAATCACATGAATATTCGATTGGAAGCTGTTTTGGACAACTTTTCTTTCCTTCATGCCAAACACTTGGCAGACCTCCGTGCAACGTCCAGAACACGATGGGAGATGTTTTCTGTGCTCCCGCAGGTTTTCCTTGCCAGACAGAGTGGAAAAGCTTTCTGCTAGGATGTAGACCACAAAAGACGCTAAAGACGAAGGTACGATGCTCTCCGGAGCTAAGAGCCGCTCCCGGGCTTCTTTCGGCAGAAGCGGCGCTAAGAGAGCACTGTGAGCGGTACAATCGTCTTTGCGCGAAGAAGCCGCTTCTTCGGCTCCGGGAGCCGGAGAGAGCGGCAGCATCGGAAAGGTGAAGAAGGAAGCTGTACAACACTGGGATTGTGTGCGCAGCTTGCCAACTGATAGAAAACAGTACCTTACCACTTTCCTGACGTTTCCAATCACATGAATATTCGATTGGAAGCTGTTTTGGACAACTTTTCTTTCCTTCATGCCAAACACTTGGCAGACCTCCGTGCAACGTCCAGAACACGATGGGAGATGTTTTCTGTGCTCCCGCAGGTTTTCCTTGCCAGACAGAGTGGAAAAGCTTTCTGCTAGGATGTAGACCACAAAAGACGCTAAAGACGAAGGTACGATGCTCTCCGGAGCTAAGAGCCGCTCCCGGGCTTCTTTCGGCAGAAGCGGCGCTAAGAGAGCACTGTGAGCGGTACAATCGTCTTTGCGCGAAGAAGCCGCTTCTTCGGCTCCGGGAGCCGGAGAGAGCGGCAGCATCGGAAAGGTGAAGAAGGAAGCTGTACAACACTGGGATTGTGTGCGCAGCTTGCCAACTGATAGAAAACAGTACCTTACCACTTTCCTGACGTTTCCAATCACATGAATATTCGATTGGAAGCTGTTTTGGACAACTTTTCTTTCCTTCATGCCAAGCACTTGGCAGACCTCCGTGCAACGTCCAGAACACGATGGGAGATGTTTTCTGTGCTCCCGCAGGTTTTCCTTGCCAGACAGAGTGGAAAAGCTTTCTGCTAGGATGTAGACCACAAAAGACGCTAAAGACGAAGGTACGATGCTCTCCGGAGCTAAGAGCCGCTCCCGGGCTTCTTTCGGCAGAAGCGGCGCTAAGAGAGCACTGTGAGCGGTACAATCGTCTTTGCGCGAAGAAGCCGCTTCTTCGGCTCCGGGAGCCGGAGAGAGCGGCAGCATCGGAAAGGTGAAGAAGGAAGCTGTACAACACTGGGATTGTGTGCGCAGCTTGCCAACTGATAGAAAACAGTACCTTACCACTTTCCTGACGTTTTCAATCACATGAATATTCGATTGGAAGCTGTTTTGGACAACTTTTCTTTCCTTCATGCCAAGCACTTGGCAGACCTCCGTGCAACGTCCAGAACACGATGGGAGATGTTTTCTGTGCTCCCGCAGGTTTTCCTTGCCAGACAGAGTGGAAAAGCTTTCTGCTAGGATGTAGACCACAAAAGACGCTAAAGACGAAGGTACGATGCTCTCCGGAGCTAAGAGCCGCTCCCGGGCTTCTTTCGGCAGAAGCGGCGCTAAGAGAGCACTGTGAGCGGTACAATCGTCTTTGCGCGAAGAAGCCGCTTCTTCGGCTCCGGGAGCCGGAGAGAGCGGCAGCATCGGAAAGGTGAAGAAGGAAGCTGTACAACACTGGGATTGTGTGCGTAGCTTGCCAACTGATAGAAAACAGTACCTTACCACTTTCCTGACGTTTCCAATCACATGAATATTCGATTGGAAGCTGTTTTGGACAACTTTTCTTTCCTTCATGCCAGGCACTTGGCAGACCTCCGTGCAACGTCCAGAACACGATGGGAGATGTTTTCTGTGCTCCCGCAGGTTTTCCTTGCCAGACAGAGTGGAAAAGCTTTCTGCTAGGATGTAGACCACAAAAGACGCTAAAGACGAAGGTACGATGCTCTCCGGAGCTAAGAGCCGCTCCCGGGCTTCTTTCGGCAGAAGCGGCGCTAAGAGAGCACTGTGAGCGGTACAATCGTCTTTGCGCGAAGAAGCCGCTTCTACGGCTCTGGGAGCCGGAGAGAGCGGCAGCATCGGAAAGGTGAAGAAGGAAGCTGTACAACACTGGGATTGTGTGCGCAGCTTGCCAACTGATAGAAAACAGTACCTTACCACTTTCCTGACGTTTCCAATCACATGAATATTCGATTGGAAGCTGTTTTCGACAACTTTTCTTTCCTTCATGCCAAACACTTGGCAGACCTCCGTGCAACGTCCAGAACACGATGGGAGATGTTTTCTGTGCTCCCGCAGGTTTTCCTTGCCAGACAGATTGGAAAAGCTTTCTGCTAGGATGTAGACCACAAAAGACGCTAAAGACGAAGGTACGATGCTCTCCGGAGCTAAGAGCCGCTCCCGGGCTTCTTTCGGCAGAAGCGGCGCTAAGAGAGCACTGTGAGCGGTACAATCGTCTTTGCGCGAAGAAGCCGCTTCTTCGGCTCCGGGAGCCGGAGAGAGCGGCAGCATCGGAAAGGTGAAGAAGGAAGCTGTACAACACTGGGATTGTGTGCGCAACTTTCCAACTGATAGAAAACAGTACCTTACCACTTTCTTGACGTTTCCAATCACATGAATATTCGATTGGAAGCCGTTTTCGACAACTTTTCTTTCCTTCATGCCAAGCACTTGGCAGACCTCCGTGCAACGTCCAGAACACGATGGGAGATGTTTTCTGTGCTCCCGCAGGTTTTCCTTGCCAGACAGAGTGGAAAAGCTTTCTGCTAGGATGTAGACCACAAAAGACGCTAAAGACGAAGGTACGATGCTCTCCGGAGCTAAGAGCCGCTCCCGGGCTTCTTTCGGCAGAAGCGGCGCTAAGAGAGCACTGTGAGCGGTACAATCGTCTTTGCGCGAAGAAGCCGCTTCTTCGGCTCCGGGAGCCGGAGAGAGCGGCAGCATCGGAAAGGTGAAGAAGGAAGCTGTACAACACTGGGATTGTGTGCGCAGCTTGCCAACTGATAGAAAACAGTACCTTACACTTTCCTGACGTTTCCTATCACATGAATATTCGATTGGAAGCTGTTTTGGACAACTTTTCTTTCCTTCATGCCAAGCACTTGGCAGACCTCCGTGCAACGTCCAGAACACGATGGGAGATGTTTTCTGTGCTCCCGCAGGTTTTCCTTGCCAGACAGAGTGGAAAAGCTTTCTGCTAGGATGTAGACCACAAAAGATGCTAAAGACACAGGTACGATGCTCTCCGGAGCTAAGAGCCGCTCCCGGGCTTCTTTCGGCAGAAGCGGCGCTAAGAGAGCACTGTGAGCGGTACAATCGTCTTTGCGCGAAGAAGCCGCTTCTTCGGCTCCGGGAGCCGGAGAGAGCGGCAGCATCGGAAAGGTGAAGAAGGAAGCTGTACAACACTGGGATTGTGTGCGCAGCTTGCCAACTGATAGAAAACAGTACCTTACCACTTTCCTGACGTTTCCAATCACATGAATATTCGATTGGAAGCTGTTTTCGACAACTTTTCTTTTCTTCATGCCAAACATTGGCAGACCTCCGTGCAACGTCCAGAACACGATGGGAGATGTTTTCTGTGCTCCCGCAGGTTTTCCTTGCCAGACAGAGTGGAAAAGCTTTCTGCTAGGATGTAGACCACAAAAGACGCTAAAGACGAAGGTACGATGCTCTCCGGAGCTAAGAGCCGCTCCCGGGCTTCTTTCGGCAGAAGCGGCGCTAAGAGAGCACTGTGAGCGGTACAATCGTCTTTGCGCGAAGAAGCCGCTTCTTCGGCTCCGGGAGCCGGAGAGAGCGGCAGCATCGGAAAGGTGAAGAAGGAAGCTGTACAACACTGGGATTGTGTGCGCAGCTTGCCAACTGATAGAAAACAGTACCTTACACTTTCCTGACGTTTCCTATCACATGAATATTCGATTGGAAGCTGTTTTGGACAACTTTTCTTTCCTTCATGCCAAGCACTTGGCAGACCTCTGTGCAACGTCCAGAACACGATGGGAGATGTTTTCTGTGCTCCCGCAGGTTTTCCTTGCCAGACAGAGTGGAAAAGCTTTCTGCTAGGATGTAGACCACAAAAGACGCTAAAGACGAAGGTACGATGCTCTCCGGAGCTAAGAGCCGCTCCCGGGCTTCTTTCGGCAGAAGCGGCGCTAAGAGCGCACTGTGAGCGGTACAATCGTCTTTGCGCGAAGAAGCCGCTTCTTCGGCTCCGGGAGCCGGAGAGAGCGGCAGCATCGGAAAGGTGAAGAAGGAAGCTGTACAACACTGGGATTGTGTGCGCAGCTTGCCAACTGATAGAAAACAGTACCTTACCACTTTCCTGACGTTTCCAATCACATGAATATTCGATTGGAAGCTGTTTTGGACAACTTTTCTTTCCTTCATGCCAGGCACTTGGCAGACCTCCGTGCAACGTACAGAACACGATGGGAGATGTTTTCTGTGCTCCCGCAGGTTTTCCTTGCCAGACAGAGTGGAAAAGCTTTCTGCTAGGATGTAGACCACAAAAGACGCTAAAGACGAAGGTACGATGCTCTCCGGAGCTAAGAGCCGCTCCCGGGCTTCTTTCGGCAGAAGCGGCGCTAAGAGAGCACTGTGAGCGGTACAATCGTCTTTGCGCGAAGAAGCCGCTTCTTCGGCTCCGGGAGCCGGAGAGAGCGGCAGCATCGGAAAGGTGAAGAAGGAAGCTGTACAACACTGGGATTGTGTGCGCAACTTTCCAACTGATAGAAAACAGTACCTTACACTTTCCTGATGTTTCCAATCACATGAATATTCGGTTGGAAGCTGTTTTGGACAACTTTTCTTTCCTTCATGCCAAGCACTTGGCAGACCTCCGTGCAACGTCCAGAACACGATGGGAGATGTTTTCTGTGCTCCCGCAGGTTTTCCTTGCCAGACAGAGTGGAAAAGCTTTCTGCTAGGATGTAGACCACAAAAGACGCTAAAGACGAAGGTACGATGCTCTCCGGAGCTAAGAGCCGCTCCCGGGCTTCTTTCGGCAGAAGCGGCGCTAAGAGAGCACTGTGAGCGGTACAATCGTCTTTGCGCGAAGAAGCCGCTTCTTCGGCTCCGGGAGCCGGAGAGAGCGGCAGCATCGGAAAGGTGAAGAAGGAAGCTGTACAACACTGGGATTGTGTGCGCAGCTTGCCAACTGATAGAAAACAGTACCTTACACTTTCCTGATGTTTCCAATCACATGAATATTCGATTGGAAGCTGTTTTGGACAACTTTTCTTTCCTTCATGCCAAGCACTTGGCAGACCTCCGTGCAACGTCCAGAACACGATGGGAGATGTTTTCTGTGCTCCCGCAGGTTTTCCTTGCCAGACAGAGTGGAAAAGCTTTCTGCTAGGATGTAGACCACAAAAGACGCTAAAGACGAAGGTACGATGCTCTCCGGAGCTAAGAGCCGCTCCCGGGCTTCTTTCGGCAGAAGCGGCGCTAAAAGAGCACTGTGAGCGGTACAATCGTCTTTGCGCGAAGAAGCCGCTTCTTCGGCTCCGGGAGCCGGAGAGAGCGGCAGCATCGGAAAGGTGAAGAAGGAAGCTGTACAACACTGGGATTGTGTGCGCAGCTTGCCAACTGATAGAAAACAGTACCTTACCACTTTCCTGACGTTTCCAATCACATGAATATTCGATTGGAAGCTGTTTTGGACAACTTTTCTTTCCTTCATGCCAAGCACTTGGCAGACCTCCGTGCAACGTCCAGAACACGATGGGAGATGTTTTCTGTGCTCCCGCAGGTTTTCCTTGCCAGACAGAGTGGAAAAGCTTTCTGCTAGGATGTAGACCACAAAAGACGCTAAAGACGAAGGTACGATGCTCTCCGGAGCTAAGAGCCGCTCCCGGGCTTCTTTCGGCAGAAGCGGCGCTAAGAGAGCACTGTGAGCGGTACAATCGTCTTTGCGCGAAGAAGCCGCTTCTTCGGCTCCGGGAGCCGGAGAGAGCGGCAGCATCGGAAAGGTGAAGAAGGAAGCTGTACAACACTGGGATTGTGTGCGCAGCTTGCCAACTGATAGAAAACAGTACCTTACCACTTTCCTGACATTTCCAATCACATGAATATTCGATTGGAAGCTGTTTTCGACAACTTTTCTTTCCTTCATGCCAAGCACTTGGCAGACCTCTGTGCAACGTCCAGAACACGATGGGAGATGTTTTCTGGGCTCCCGCAGGTTTTCCTTGCCAGACAGAGTGGAAAAGCTTTCTGCTAGGATGTAGACCACAAAAGACGCTAAAGACGAAGGTACGATGCTCTCCGGAGCTAAGAGCCGCTCCCGGGCTTCTTTTGGCAGAAGCGGCGCTAAGAGAGCACTGTGAGCGGTACAATGGTCTTTGCGCGAAGAAGCCGCTTCTTCGGCTCCGGGAGCCGGAGAGAGCGGCAGCATCGGAAAGGTGAAGAAGGAAGCTGTACAACACTGGGATTGTGTGCGCAGCTTGCCAACTGATAGAAAACAGTACCTTACCACTTTCCTGACGTTACTATCACATGAATATTCGATTGGAAGCTGTTTTGGACAACTTTTCTTTCCTTCATGCCAGGCAATTGGCAGACCTCCGTGCAACGTCCAGAACACGATGGGAGATGTTTTCTGTGCTCCCGCAGGTTTTCCTTGCCAGACAGAGTGGAAAAGCTTTCTGCTAGGATGTAGACCACAAAAGACGCTAAAGACGAAGGTACGATGCTCTCCGGAGCTAAGAGCCGCTCCCGGGCTTCTTTCGGCAGAAGCGGCGCTAAGAGAGCACTGTGAGCGGTACAATCGTCTTTGCGCGAAGAAGCCGCTTCTTCGGCTCCGGGAGCCGGAGAGAGCGGCAGCATCGGAAAGGTGAAGAAGGAAGCTGTACAACACTGGGATTGTGTGCGCAGCTTGCCAACTGATAGAAAACAGTACCTTACCACTTTCCTGACGTTTCCAATCACATGAATATTCGATTGGAAGCTGTTTTGGACAACTTTTCTTTCCTTCATGCCAAACACTTGGCAGACCTCCGTGCAACGTCCAGAACACGATGGGAGATGTTTTCTGTGCTCCCGCAGGTTTTCCTTGCCAGACAGAGTGGAAAAGCTTTCTGCTAGGATGTAGACCACAAAAGACGCTAAAGACGAAGGTACGATGCTGTCCGGAGCTAAGAGCCGCTCCCGGGCTTCTTTCGGCAGAAGCGGCGCTAAGAGAGCACTGTGAGCGGTACAATCGTCTTTGCGCGAAGAAGCCGCTTCTTCGGCTCCGGGAGCCGGAGAGAGCGGCAGCATCGGAAAGGTGAAGAAGGAAGCTGTACAACACTGGGATTGCGTGCGCAGCTTGCCTACTGATAGAAAACAGTACCTTACCACTTTCCTGACGTTTCCAATCACATGAATATTCGATTGGAAGCTGTTTTGGACAACTTTTCTTTCCTTCATGCCAAGCACTTGGCAGACCTCCGTGCAACGTCCAGAACACGATGGGAGATGTTTTCTGTGCTCCCGCAGGTTTTCCTTGCCAGACAGAGTGGAAAAGCTTTCTGCTAGGATGTAGACCACAAAAGACGCTAAAGACGAAGGTACGATGCTCTCCGGAGCTAAGAGCCGCTCCCGGGCTTCTTTCGGCAGAAGCGGCGCTAAGAGAGCACTGTGAGCGGTACAATGGTCTTTGCGCGAAGAAGCCGCTTCTTCGGCTCCGGGAGCCGGAGAGAGCGGCAGCATCGGAAAGGTGAAGAAGGAAGCTGTACAACACTGGGATTGTGTGCGCAGCTTGCCAACTGATAGAAAACAGTACCTTACCACTTTCCTGACGTTTCCAATCACATGAATATTCGATTGGAAGCTGTTTTTGACAACTTTTCTTTCCTTCATGCCAAACACTTGGCAGACCTCCGTGCAACGTCCAGAACACGATGGGAGATGTTTTCTGTGCTCCCGCAGGTTTTCCTTGCCAGACAGAGTGGAAAAGCTTTCTGCTAGGATGTAGACCACAAAAGACGCTAAAGACGAAGGTACGATTCTCTCCGGAGCTAAGAGCCACTCCCGGGCTTCTTTCGGCAGAAGCGGCGCTAAGAGAGCACTGTGAGCGGTACAATCGTCTTTGCGCGAAGAAGCCGCTTCTTCGGCTCCGGGAGCCGGAGAGAGCGGCAGCATCAGAAAGGTGAAGAAGGAAGCTGTACAACACTGGGATTGTGTGCGCAGCTTGCCAACTGATAGAAAACAGTACCTTACCACTTTCCTGACGTTTCCAATCACATGAATATTCGATTGGAAGCTGTTTTCGACAACTTTTCTTTTCTTCATGCCAAACACTTGGCAGACCTCCGTGCAACGTCCAGAACACGATGGGAGATGTTTTCTGTGCTCCCGCAGGTTTTCCTTGCCAGACAGAGTGGAAAAGCTTTCTGCTAGGATGTAGACCACAAAAGACGCTAAAGACGAAGGTACGATGCTCTCCGGAGCTAAGAGACGCTCCCGGGCTTCTTTCGGCAGAAGCGGCGCTAAGAGCGCACTGTGAGAGGTACAATCGTCTTTGCGCGAAGAAGCCGCTTCTTCGGCTCCGGGAGCCGGAGAGAGCGGCAGCATCGGAAAGGTGAAGAAGGAAGCTGTACAACACTGGGATTGTGTGCGCAGCTTGCCAACTGATAGAAAACAGTACCTTACCACTTTCCTGACGTTTCCAATCACATGAATATTCGATTGGAAGCTGTTTTGGACAACTTTTCTTTCCTTCATGCCAAACACTTGGCAGACCTCTGTGCAACGTCCAGAACACGATGGGAGATGTTTTCTGTGCTCCCGCAGGTTTTCCTCGCCAGACAGAGTGGAAAAGCTTTCTGCTAGGATGTAGACCACAAAAGACGCTAAAGACGAAGGTACGATGCTCTCCGGAGCTAAGAGACGCTCCCGGGCTTCTTTCGGCAGAAGCGGCGCTAAGAGAGCACTGTGAGCGGTACAATGGTCTTTGCGCGAAGAAGCCGCTTCTTCGGCTCCGGGAGCCGGAGAGAGCGGCAGCATCGGAAAGGTGAAGAAGGAAGCTGTACAACACTGGGATTGTGTGCGCAGCTTGCCAACTGATAGAAAACAGTACCTTACCACTTTCCTGATGTTTCCAATCACATGAATATTCGATTGGAAGCTGTTTTGGACAACTTTTCTTTCCTTCATGCCAAACACTTGGCAGACCTCTGTGCAACGTCCAGAACACGATGGGAGATGTTTTCTGTGCTCCCGCAGGTTTTCCTCGCCAGACAGAGTGGAAAAGCTTTCTGCTAGGATGTAGACCACAAAAGACGCTAAAGACGAAGGTACGATGCTCTCCGGAGCTAAGAGCCGCTCCCGGGCTTCTTTCGGCAGAAGCGGCGCTAAGAGAGCACTGTGAGCGGTACAATCGTCTTTGCGCGAAGAAGCCGCTTCTTCGGCTCCGGGAGCCGGAGAGAGCGGCAGCATCGGAAAGGTGAAGAAGGAAGCTGTACAACACTGGGATTGTGTGCGCAGCTTGCCTACTGATAGAAAACAGTACCTTACCACTTTCCTGACGTTTCCAATCACATGAATATTCGATTGGAAGCTGTTTTGGACAACTTTTCTTTCCTTCATGCCAAGCACTTGGCAGACCTCTGTGCAACGTCCAGAACACGATGGGAGATGTTTTCTGTGCTCCCGCAGGTTTTCCTTGCCAGACAGAGTGGAAAAGCTTTCTGCTAGGATGTAGACCACAAAAGACGCTAAAGACGAAGGTACGATGCTCTCCGGAGCTAAGAGCCGCTCCCGGGCTTCTTTCGGCAGAAGCGGCGCTAAGAGAGCACTGTGAGCGGTACAATGGTCTTTGCGCGAAGAAGCCGCTTCTTCGGCTCCGGGAGCCGGAGAGAGCGGCAGCATCGGAAAGGTGAAGAAGGAAGCTGTACAACACTGGGATTGTGTGCGCAGCTTGCCAACTGATAGAAAACAGTACCTTACCACTTTCCTGACGTTTCCAATCACATGAATATTCGATTGGAAGCTGTTTTCGACAACTTTTCTTTCCTTCATGTCAAACACTTGGCAGACCTCCGTGCAACGTCCAGAACACGATGGGAGATGTTTTCTGTGCTCCCGCAGGTTTTCCTTGCCAGACAGAGTGGAAAAGCTTTCTGCTAGGATGTAGACCACAAAAGACGCTAAAGACGAAGGTACGATGCTCTCCGGAGCTAAGAGCCGCTCCCGGGCTTCTTTCGGCAGAAGCGGCGCTAAGAGCGCACTGTGAGCGGTACAATCGTCTTTGCGCGAAGAAGCCGCTTCTTCGGCTCCGGGAGCCGGAGAGAGCGGCAGCATCGGAAAGGTGAAGAAGGAAGCTGTACAACACTGGGATTGTGTGCGCAGCTTGCCAACTGATAGAAAACAGTACCTTACACTTTCCTGACGTTTCCAATCACATGAATATTCGATTGGAAGCTGTTTTGGACAACTTTTCTTTCCTTCATGCCAGGCAATTGGCAGACCTCCGTGCAACGTCCAGAACACGATGGGAGATGTTTTCTGTGCTCCCGCAGGTTTTCCTTGCCAGACAGAGTGGAAAAGCTTTCTGCTAGGATGTAGACCACAAAAGACGCTAAAGACGAAGGTACGATGCTCTCCGGAGCTAAGAGCCGCTCCCGGGCTTCTTTCGGCAGAAGCGGCGCTAAGAGAGCACTGTGAGCGGTACAATGGTCTTTGCGCGAAGAAGCCGCTTCTTCGGCTCCGGGAGCCGGAGAGAGCGGCAGCATCGGAAAGGTGAAGAAGGAAGCTGTACAACACTGGGATTGTGTGCGCAGCTTGCCAACTGATAGAAAACAGTACCTTACCACTTTCCTGACGTTTCCAATCACATGAATATTCGATTGGAAGCTGTTTTGGACAACTTTTCTTTCCTTCATGCCAAGCACTTGGCAGACCTCCGTGCAACGTCCAGAACACGATGGGAGATGTTTTCTGTGCTCCCGCATGTTTTCCTTGCCAGACAGAGTGGAAAAGCTTTCTGCTAGGATGTAGACCACAAAAGACGCTAAAGACGAAGGTACGATGCTCTCCGGAGCTAAGAGCCGCTCCCGGGCTTCCTTCGGCAGAAGCGGCACTAAGAGAGCACTGTGAGCGGTACAATCGTCTTTGCGCGAAGAAGCCGCTTCTTCGGCTCCGGGAGCCGGAGAGAGCGGCAGCATCGGAAAGGTGAAGAAGGAAGCTGTACAACACTGGGATTGTGTGCGCAGCTTGCCAACTGATAGAAAACAGTACCTTACCACTTTCCTGACGTTTCCAATCACATGAATATTCGATTGGAAGCTGTTTTCGACAACTTTTCTTTTCTTCATGCCAAGCACTTGGCAGACCTCCGTGCAACGTCCAGAACACGATGGGAGATGTTTTCTGTGCTCCCGCAGGTTTTCCTTGCCAGACAGAGTGGAAAAGCTTTCTGCTAGGATGTAGACCACAAAAGACGCTAAAGACGAAGGTACGATGCTCTCCGGAGCTAAGAGCCGCTCCCGGGCTTCTTTCGGCAGAAGCGGCGCTAAGAGCGCACTGTGAGCGGTACAATCGTCTTTGCGCGAAGAAGCCGCTTCTTCGGCTCCGGGAGCCGGAGAGAGCGGCAGCATCGGAAAGGTGAAGAAGGAAGCTGTACAACACTGGGATTGTGTGCGCAGCTTGCCAACTGATAGAAAACAGTACCTTACACTTTCCTGACGTTTCCAATCACATGAATATTCGATTGGAAGCTGTTTTGGACAACTTTTCTTTCCTTCATGCCAGGCAATTGGCAGACCTCCGTGCAACGTCCAGAAGACGATGGGAGATGTTTTCTGTGCTCCCGCAGGTTTTCCTTGCCAGACAGAGTGGAAAAGCTTTCTGCTAGGATGTAGACCACAAAAGACGCTAAAGACGAAGGTACGATGCTCTCCGGAGCTAAGAGCCGCTCCCGGGCTTCTTTCGGCAGAAGCGGCGCTAAGAGAGCACTGTGAGCGGTACAATCGTCTTTGCGCGAAGAAGCCGCTTCTTCGGCTCCGGGAGCCGGAGAGAGCGGCAGCATCGGAAAGGTGAAGAAGGAAGCTGTACAACACTGGGATTGTGTGCGCAGCTTGCCAACTGATAGAAAACAGTACCTTACACTTTCCTGACGTTTCCAATCACATGAATATTCGATTGGAAGCTGTTTTGGACAACTTTTCTTTCCTTCATGCCAAACACTTGGCAGACCTCCGTGCAACGTCCAGAACACGATGGGAGATGTTTTCTGTGCTCCCGCAGGTTTTCCTTGCCAGACAGAGTGGAAAAGCTTTCTGCTAGGATGTAGACCACAAAAGACGCTAAAGACGAAGGTACGATGCTCTCCGGAGCTAAGAGCCGCTCCCGGGCTTCTTTCGGCAGAAGCGGCGCTAAGAGAGCACTGTGAGCGGTACAATCGTCTTTGCGCGAAGAAGCCGCTTCTTCGGCTCCGGGAGCCGGAGAGAGCGGCAGCATCGGAAAGGTGAAGAAGGAAGCTGTACAACACTGGGATTGTGTGCGCAGCTTGCCAACTGATAGAAAACAGTACCTTACCACTTTCCTGACGTTTCCAATCACATGAATATTCGATTGGAAGCTGTTTTGGACAACTTTTCTTTCCTTCATGTCAAACACTTGGCAGACCTCCGTGCAACGTCCAGAACACGATGGGAGATGTTTTCTGTGCTCCCGCAGGTTTTCCTTGCCAGACAGAGTGGAAAAGCTTTCTGCTAGGATGTAGACCACAAAAGACGCTAAAGACGAAGGTACGATGCTCTCCGGAGCTAAGAGCCGCTCCCGGGCTTCTTTCGGCAGAAGCGGCGCTAAGAGCGCACTGTGAGCGGTACAATCGTCTTTGCGCGAAGAAGCCGCTTCTTCGGCTCCGGGAGCCGGAGAGAGCGGCAGCATCGGAAAGGTGAAGAAGGAAGCTGTACAACACTGGGATTGTGTGCGCAGCTTGCCAACTGATAGAAAACAGTACCTTACACTTTCCTGACGTTTCCAATCACATGAATATTCGATTGGAAGCTGTTTTGGACAACTTTTCTTTCCTTCATGCCAGGCAATTGGCAGACCTCCGTGCAACGTCCAGAACACGATGGGAGATGTTTTCTGTGCTCCCGCAGGTTTTCCTTGCCAGACAGAGTGGAAAAGCTTTCTGCTAGGATGTAGACCACAAAAGACGCTAAAGACGAAGGTACGATGCTCTCCGGAGCTAAGAGCCGCTCCCGGGCTTCTTTCGGCAGAAGCGGCGCTAAGAGAGCACTGTGAGCGGTACAATGGTCTTTGCGCGAAGAAGCCGCTTCTTCGGCTCCGGCAGCCGGAGAGAGCGGCAGCATCGGAAAGGTGAAGAAGGAAGCTGTACAACACTGGGATTGTGTGCGCAGCTTGCCAACTGATAGAAAACAGTACCTTACCACTTTCCTGACGTTTCCAATCACATGAATATTCGATTGGAAGCTGTTTTGGACAACTTTTCTTTCCTTCATGCCAAGCACTTGGCAGACCTCCGTGCAACGTCCAGAACACGATGGGAGATGTTTTCTGTGCTCCCGCAGGTTTTCCTTGCCAGACAGAGTGGAAAAGCTTTCTGCTAGGATGTAGACCACAAAAGACGCTAAAGACGAAGGTACGATGCTCTCCGGAGCTAAGAGCCGCTCCCGGGCTTCCTTCGGCAGAAGCGGCGCTAAGAGAGCACTGTGAGCGGTACAATCGTCTTTGCGCGAAGAAGCCGCTTCTTCGGCTCCGGGAGCCGGAGAGAGCGGCAGCATCGGAAAGGTGAAGAAGGAAGCTGTACAACACTGGGATTGTGTGCGCAGCTTGCCAACTGATAGAAAACAGTACCTTACCACTTTCCTGACGTTTCCAATCACATGAATATTCGATTGGAAGCTGTTTTCGACAACTTTTCTTTTCTTCATGCCAAGCACTTGGCAGACCTCCGTGCAACGTCCAGAACACGATGGGAGATGTTTTCTGTGCTCCCGCAGGTTTTCCTTGCCAGACAGAGTGGAAAAGCTTTCTGCTAGGATGTAGACCACAAAAGACGCTAAAGACGAAGGTACGATGCTCTCCGGAGCTAAGAGCCGCTCCCGGGCTTCTTTCGGCAGAAGCGGCGCTAAGAGCGCACTGTGAGCGGTACAATCGTCTTTGCGCGAAGAAGCCGCTTCTTCGGCTCCGGGAGCCGGAGAGAGCGGCAGCATCGGAAAGGTGAAGAAGGAAGCTGTACAACACTGGGATTGTGTGCGCAGCTTGCCAACTGATAGAAAACAGTACCTTACACTTTCCTGACGTTTCCAATCACATGAATATTCGATTGGAAGCTGTTTTGGACAACTTTTCTTTCCTTCATGCCAGGCAATTGGCAGACCTCCGTGCAACGTCCAGAACACGATGGGAGATGTTTTCTGTGCTCCCGCAGGTTTTCCTTGCCAGACAGAGTGGAAAAGCTTTCTGCTAGGATGTAGACCACAAAAGACGCTAAAGACGAAGGTACGATGCTCTCCGGAGCTAAGAGCCGCTCCCGGGCTTCTTTCGGCAGAAGCGGCGCTAAGAGAGCACTGTGAGCGGTACAATCGTCTTTGCGCGAAGAAGCCGCTTCTTCGGCTCCGGGAGCCGGAGAGAGCGGCAGCATCGGAAAGGTGAAGAAGGAAGCTGTACAACACTGGGATTGTGTGCGCAGCTTGCCAACTGATAGAAAACAGTACCTTACCACTTTCCTGACGTTTCCAATCACATGAATATTCGATTGGAAGCTGTTTTGGACAACTTTTCTTTCCTTCATGCCAAACACTTGGCAGACCTCCGTGCAACGTCCAGAACACGATGGGAGATGTTTTCTGTGCTCCCGCAGGTTTTCCTTGCCAGACAGAGTGGAAAAGCTTTCTGCTAGGATGTAGACCACAAAAGACGCTAAAGACGAAGGTATGATGCTCTCCGGAGCTAAGAGCCGCTCCCGGGCTTCTTTCGGCAGAAGCGGCGCTAAGAGCGCACTGTGAGCGGTACAATCGTCTTTGCGCGAAGAAGCCGCTTCTTCGGCTCCGGGAGCCGGAGAGAGCGGCAGCATCGGAAAGGTGAAGAAGGAAGCTGTACAACACTGGGATTGTGTGCGCAGCTTGCCAACTGATAGAAAACAGTACCTTACACTTTCCTGACGTTTCCAATCACATGAATATTCGATTGGAAGCTGTTTTGGACAACTTTTCTTTCCTTCATGCCAAGCACTTGGCAGACCTCCGTGCAACGTCCAGAACACGATGGGAGATGTTTTCTGTGCTCCCGCAGGTTTTCCTTGCCAGACAGAGTGGAAAAGCTTTCTGCTAGGATGTAGACCACAAAAGACGCTAAAGACGAAGGTACGATGCTCTCCGGAGCTAAGAGCCGCTCCCGGGCTTCTTTCGGCAGAAGCGGCGCTAAGAGAGCACTGTGAGCGGTACAATCGTCTTTGCGCGAAGAAGCCGCTTCTTCGGCTCCGGGAGCCGGAGAGAGCGGCAGCATCGGAAAGGTGAAGAAGGAAGCTGTACAACACTGGGATTGTGTGCGCAGCTTGCCAACTGATAGAAAACAGTACCTTACCACTTTCCTGACGTTTCCAATCACATGAATATTCGATTGGAAGCTGTTTTGGACAACTTTTCTTTCCTTCATGCCAAACACTTGGCAGACCTCTGTGCAACGTCCAGAACACGATGGGAGATGTTTTCTGTGCTCCCGCAGGTTTTCCTCGCCAGACAGAGTGGAAAAGCTTTCTGCTAGGATGTAGACCACAAAAGACGCTAAAGACGAAGGTACGATGCTCTCCGGAGCTAAGAGCCGCTCCCGGGCTTCTTTCGGCAGAAGCGGCGCTAAGAGAGCACTGTGAGCGGTACAATCGTCTTTGCGCGAAGAAGCCGCTTCTTCGGCTCCGGGAGCCGGAGAGAGCGGCAGCATCGGAAAGGTGAAGAAGGAAGCTGTACAACACTGGGATTGTGTGCGCAGCTTGCCAACTGATAGAAAACAGTACCTTACCACTTTCCTGACGTTTCCAATCACATGAATATTCGATTGGAAGCTGTTTTGGACAACTTTTCTTTCCTTCATGCCAAACACTTGGCAGACCTCTGTACAACGTCCAGAACACGATGGGAGATGTTTTCTGTGCTCCCGCAGGTTTTCCTTTCCAGGCAGAGTGGAAAAGCTTTCTGCTAGGATGTAGACCACAAAAGACGCTAAAGACGAAGGTACGATGCTCTCCGGAGCTAAGAGCCGCTCCCGGGCTTCTTTCGGCAGAAGCGGCGCTAAGAGAGCACTGTGAGCGGTACAATCGTCTTTGCGCGAAGAAGCCGCTTCTTCGGCTCCGGGAGCCGGAGAGAGCGGCAGCATCGGAAAGGTGAAGAAGGAAGCTGTACAACACTGGGATTGTGTGCGCAGCTTGCCAACTGATAGAAAACAGTACCTTACCACTTTCCTGACGTTTCCAATCACATGAATATTCGATTGGAAGCTGTTTTGGACAACTTTTCTTTCCTTCATGCCAAGCACTTGGCAGACCTCCGTGCAACGTCCAGAACACGATGGGAGATGTTTTCTGTGCTCCCGCAGGTTTTCCTTGCCAGACAGAGTGGAAAAGCTTTCTGCTAGGATGTAGACCACAAAAGAAGCTAAAGACGAAGGTACGATGCTCTCCGGAGCTAAGAGCCGCTCCCGGGCTTCTTTCGGCAGAAGCGGTGCTAAGAGAGCACTGTGAGCGGTACAATCGTCTTTGCGCGAAGAAGCTGCTTCTTCGGCTCCGGGAGCCGGAGAGAGCGGCAGCATCGGAAAGGTGAAGAAGGAAGCTGTACAACACTGGGATTGTGTGCGCAGCTTGCCAACTGATAGAAAACAGTACCTTACCACTTTCCTGACGTTTCCAATCACATGAATATTCGATTGGAAGCTGTTTTGGACAACTTTTCTTTCCTTCATGCCAAGCACTTGGCAGACCTCCGTGCAACGTCCAGAACACGATGGGAGATGTTTTCTGTGCTCCCGCAGGTTTTCCTTGCCAGACAGAGTGGAAAAGCTTTCTGCTAGGATGTAGACCACAAAAGACGCTAAAGACGAAGGTACGATGCTCTCCGGAGCTAAGAGCCGCTCCCGGGCTTCTTTCGGCAGAAGCGGCGCTAAGAGAGCACTGTGAGCGGTACAATGGTCTTTGCGCGAAGAAGCCGCTTCTTCGGCTCCGGGAGCCGGAGAGAGCGGCAGCATCGGAAAGGTGAAGAAGGAAGCTGTACAACACTGGGATTGTGTGCGCAGCTTGCCAACTGATAGAAAACAGTGCCTTACCACTTTCCTGACGTTTCCAATCACATGAATATTCGATTGGAAGCTGTTTTCGACAACTTTTCTTTCCTTCATGCCAAGCACTGGGCAGACTTCCGTGCAACGTCCAGAACACGATGGGAGATGTTTTCTGTGCTCCCGCAGGTTTTCCTTACCAGACAGAGTGGAAAAGCTTTCTGCTAGGATGTAGACCACAAAAGACGCTAAAGACGAAGGTACGATGCTCTCCGGAGCTAAGAGCCGCTCCCGGGCTTCTTTCGGCAGAAGCGGTGCTAAGAGAGCACTGTGAGCTGTACAAACGTCTTTGCGCGAAGAAGCCGCTTCTTCGGCTCCGGGAGCCGGAGAGAGCGGCAGCATCGGAAAGGTGAAGAAGGAAGCTGTACAACACTGGGATTGTGTGCGCAGCTTGCCAACTGATAGAAAACAGTACCTTACCACTTTCCTGACGTTTCCAATCACATGAATATTCGATTGGAAGCTGTTTTGGACAACTTTTCTTTCCTTCATGCCAAGCACTTGGCAGACCTCCGTGCAACGTCCAGAACACGATGGGAGATGTTTTCTGTGCTCCCGCAGGTTTTCCTTGCCAGACAGAGTGGAAAAGCTTTCTGCTAGGATGTAGACCACAAAAGACGCTAAAGACGAAGGTACGATGCTCTCCAGAGCTAAGAGCCGCTCCCGGGCTTCTTTCGGCAAAAGCAGCGCTAAGAGAGCGCTGTGAGCGGTACAATCGTCTTTGCGCGAAGAAGCCGCTTCTTCGGCTCCGGGAGCCGGAGAGAGCGGCAGCATCGGAAAGGTGAAGAAGGAAGCTGTACAACACTGGGATTGTGTGCGCAACTTTCCAACTGATAGAAAACAGTACCTTACCACTTTCCTGACGTTTCCAATCACATGAATATTCGATTGGAAGCTGTTTTCGACAACTTTTCTTTCCTTCATGCCAAGCACTTGGCAGACCTCCGTGCAACGTCCAGAACACGATGGGAGATGTTTTCTGTGCTCCCGCAGGTTTTCCTTGCCAGACAGAGTGGAAAAGCTTTCTGCTAGGATGTAGACCACAAAAGACGCTAAAGACGAAGGTACGATGCTCTCCGGAGCTAAGAGCCGCTCCCGGGCTTCTTTCGGCAGAAGCGGCGCTAAGAGAGCACTGTGAGCGGTACAATCGTCTTTGCGCGAAGAAGCCGCTTCTTCGGCTCCGGGAGCCGGAGAGAGCGGCAGCATCGGAAAGGTGAAGAAGGAAGCTGTACAACACTGGGATTGTGTGCGCAGCTTGCCAACTGATAGAAAACAGTACCTTACCACTTTCCTGACGTTTCCAATCACATGAATATTCGATTGGAAGCTGTTTTGGACAACTTTTCTTTCCTTCATGCCAAGCACTTGGCAGACCTCCGTGCAACGTCCAGAACACGATGGGAGATGTTTTCTGTGCTCCCGCAGGTTTTCCTTGCCAGACAGAGTGGAAAAGCTTTCTGCTAGGATGTAGACCACAAAAGACGCTAAAGACGCAGGTACGATGCTCTCCGGAGCTAAGAGCCGCTCCCGGGCTTCTTTCGGCAGAAGCGGCGCTAAGAGAGCACTGTGAGCGGTACAATCGTCTTTGCGCGAAGAAGCCGCTTCTTCGGCTCCGGGAGCCGGAGAGAGCGGCAGCATCGGAAAGGTGAAGAAGGAAGCTGTACAACACTGGGATTGTGTGCGCAGCTTGCCAACTGATAGAAAACAGTACCTTACCACTTTCCTGACGTTTCCAATCACATGAATATTCGATTGGAAGCTGTTTTGGACAACTTTTCTTTCCTTCATGCCAAGCACTTGGCAGACCTCCGTGCAACGTCCAGAACACGATGGGAGATGTTTTCTGTGCTCCCGCAGGTTTTCCTTGCCAGACAGAGTGGAAAAGCTTTCTGCTAGGATGTAGACCACAAAAGACGCTAAAGACGAAGGTACGATGCTCTCCGGAGCTAAGAGCCGCTCCCGGCCTTCTTTCGGCAGAAGCGGCGCTAAGAGAGCACTGTGAGCGGTACAATCGTCTTTGCGCGAAGAAGCCGCTTCTTCGGCTCCGGGAGCCGGAGAGAGCGGCAGCATCGGAAAGGTGAAGAAGGAAGCTGTACAACACTGGGATTGTGTGCGCAGCTTGCCAACTGATAGAAAACAGTACCTTACCACTTTCCTGACGTTTCCAATCACATGAATATTCGATTGGAAGCTGTTTTGGACAACTTTTCTTTCCTTCATGCCAAACACTTGGCAGACCTCCGTGCAACGTCCAGAACACGGTGGGAGATGTTTTCTGTGCTCCCGCAGGTTTTCCTTGCCAGACAGAGTGGAAAAGCTTTCTGCTAGGATGTAGACCACAAAAGACGCTAAAGACGAAGGTACGATTCTCTCCGGAGCTAAGAGCCGCTCCCGGGCTTCTTTCGGCAGAAGCGGCGCTAAGAGAGCACTGTGAGCGGTACAATCGTCTTTGCGCGAAGAAGCCGCTTCTTCGGCTCCGGGAGCCGGAGAGAGCGGCAGCATCGGAAAGGTGAAGAAGGAAGCTGTACAACACTGGGATTGTGTGCGCAGCTTGCCAACTGATAGAAAACAGTACCTTACCACTTTCCTGACGTTTCCAATCACATGAATATTCGATTGGAAGCTGTTTTCGACAACTTTTCTTTCCTTCATGCCAAGCACTTGGCAGACCTCCATGCAACGTCCAGAACACGATGGGAGATGTTTTCTGTGCTCCCGCAGGTTTTCCTGGCCAGACAGAGTGGAAAAGCTTTCTGCTAGGATGTAGACCACAAAAGACGCTAAAGACGAAGGTACGATGCTCTCCAGAGCTAAGAGCCGCTCCCGGGCTTCTTTCGGCAGAAGCGGCGCTAAGAGAGCACTGTGAGCGGTACAATCGTCTTTGCGCGAAGAAGCCGCTTCTTCGGCTCCGGTAGCCGGAGAGAGCGGCAGCATCGGAAAGGTGAAGAAGGAAGCTGTACAACACTGGGATTGTGTGCGCAACTTTCCAACTGATAGAAAACAGTACCTTACACTTTCCTGACGTTTCCAATCACATGAATATTCGATTGGAAGCTGTTTTCGACAACTTTTCTTTCCTTCATGCCAAGCACTTGGCAGACCTCCGTGCAACGTCCAGAACACGATGGGAGATGTTTTCTGTGCTCCCGCAGGTTTTCCTTGCCAGACAGAGTGGAAAAGCTTTCTGCTAGGATGTAGACCACAAAAGACGCTAAAGACGAAGGTACGATGCTCTCCGGAGCTAAGAGCCGCTCCCGGGCTTCTTTCGGCAGAAGCGGCGCTAAGAGAGCGCTGTGAGCGGTACAATCGTCTTTGCGCGAAGAAGCCGCTTCTTCGGCTCCGGGAGCCGGAGAGAGCGGCAGCATCGGAAAGGTGAAGAAGGAAGCTGTACAACACTGGGATTGTGTGCGCAGCTTGCCAACTGATAGAAAACAGTACCTTACCACTTTCCTGACGTTTCCAATCACATGAATATTCGATTGGAAGCTGTTTTGGACAACTTTTCTTTCCTTCATGCCAAGCACTTGGCAGACCTCCGTGCAACGTCCAGAACACGATGGGAGATGTTTTCTGTGCTCCCGCAGGTTTTCCTTGCCAGACAGAGTGGAAAAGCTTTCTGCTAGGATGTAGACCACAAAAGACGCTAAAGACGAAGGTACGATGCTCTCCGGAGCTAAGAGCCGCTCCCGGGCTTCTTTCGGCAGAAGCGGCGCTAAGAGAGCAGTGTGAGCGGTACAATGGTCTTTGCGCGAAGAAGCCGCTTCTTCGGCTCCGGGAGCCGGAGAGAGCGGCAGCATCGGAAAGGTGAAGAAGGAAGCTGTACAACACTGGGATTGTGTGCGCAGCTTGCCAACTGATAGAAAACAGTACCTTACCACTTTCCTGACGTTTCCAATCACATGAATATTCGATTGGAAGCTGTTTTGGACAACTTTTCTTTCCTTCATGCCAAACACTTGGCAGACCTCCGTGCAACATCCAGAACACGATGGGAGATATTTTCTGTGCTCCCGCAGGTTTTCCTTGCCAGACAGAGTGGAAAAGCTTTCTGCTAGGATGTAGACCACAAAAGACGCTAAAGACGAAGGTACGATGCTCTCCGGAGCTAAGAGCCGCTCCCGGGCTTCTTTCGGCAGAAGCGGCGCTAAGAGAGCACTGTGAGCGGTACAATCGTCTTTGCGCGAAGAAGCCGCTTCTTCGGCTCCGGGAGCCGGAGAGAGCGGCAGCATCGGAAAGGTGAAGAAGGAAGCTGTACAACACTGGGATTGTGTGCGCAGCTTGCCAACTGATAGAAAACAGTACCTTACCACTTTCCTGACGTTTCCAATCACATGAATATTCGATTGGAAGCTGTTTTCGACAACTTTTCTTTCCTTCATGCCAAGCACTTGGCAGACCTCTGTACAACGTCCAGAACACGATGGGAGATGTTTTCTGTGCTCCCGCAGGTTTTCCTTTCCAGGCAGAGTGGAAAAGCTTTCTGCTAGGATGTAGACCACAAAAGACGCTAAAGACGAAGGTACGATGCTCTCCGGAGCTAAGAGCCGCTCCCGGGCTTCTTGCGGCAGAAGCGGCGCTAAGAGAGCACTGTGAGCGGTACAATCGTCTTTGCGCGAAGAAGCCGCTTCTTCGGCTCCGGGAGCCGGAGAGAGCGGCAGCATCGGAAAGGTGAAGAAGGAAGCTGTACAACACTGGGATTGTGTGCGCAGCTTGCCAACTGATAGAAAACAGTATTTTATACTTTCCAGACGTTTCCTATCACATGAATATTCGATTGGAAGCTGTTTTGGACAACTTTTCTTTCCTTCATGCCAAGCACTTTGCAGACCTCTGTGCAACGTCCAGAACACGATGGGAGATGTTTTCTGTGCTCCCGCAGGTTTTCCTTGCCAGACAGAGTGGAAAAGCTTTCTGCTAGGATGTAGACCACAAAAGACGCTAAAGACGAAGGTACGATTCTCTCCGGAGCTAAGAGCCGCTCGCGGGCTTCTTTCGGCAGAAGCGGCGCTAAGAGAGCACTGTGAGCGGTACAATCGTCTTTGCGCGAAGAAGCCGCTTCTTCGCCTCCGGGAGCCGGAGAGAGCGGCAGCATCGGAAAGGTGAAGAAGGAAGCTGTACAACACTGGGATTGTGTGCGCAGCTTGCCAACTGATAGAAAACAGTACCTTACCACTTTCCTGACGTTTCCAATCACATGAATATTCGATTGGAAGCTGTTTTCGACAACTTTTCTTTCCTTCATGCCAAGCACTTGGCAGACCTCCATGCAACGTCCAGAACACGATGGGAGATGTTTTCTGTGCTCCCGCAGGTTTTCCTTGCCAGACAGAGTGGAAAAGCTTTCTGCTAGGATGTAGACCACAAAAGACGCTAAAGACGAAGGTACGATGCTCTCCAGAGCTAAGAGCCGCTCCCGGGCTTCTTTCGGCAGAAGCGGCGCTAAGAGAGCACTGTGAGCGGTACAATCGTCTTTGCGCGAAGAAGCCGCTTCTTCGGCTCCGGTAGCCGGAGAGAGCGGCAGCATCGGAAAGGTGAAGAAGGAAGCTGTGCAACACTGGGATTGTGTGCGCAACTTTCCAACTGATAGAAAACAGTACCTTACACTTTCCTGACGTTTCCAATCACATGAATATTCGATTGGAAGCTGTTTTCGACAACTTTTCTTTCCTTCATGCCAAGCACTTGGCAGACCTCCGTGCAACGTCCAGAACACGATGGGAGATGTTTTCTGTGCTCCCGCAGGTTTTCCTTGCCAGACAGAGTGGAAAAGCTTTCTGCTAGGATGTAGACCACAAAAGACGCTAAAGACGAAGGTACGATGCTCTCCGGAGCTAAGAGCCGCTCCCGGGCTTCTTTCGGCAGAAGCGGCGCTAAGAGAGCACTGTGAGCGGTACAATCGTCTTTGCGCGAAGAAGCCGCTTCTTCGGCTCCGGGAGCCGGAGAGAGCGGCAGCATCGGAAAGGTGAAGAAGGAAGCTGTACAACACTGGGATTGTGTGCGCAGCTTGCCAACTGATAGAAAACAGTACCTTACCACTTTCCTGACGTTTCCAATCACATGAATATTCGATTGGAAGCTGTTTTGGACAACTTTTCTTTCCTTCATGCCAAGCACTTGGCAGACCTCCGTGCAACGTCCAGAACACGATGGGAGATGTTTTCTGTGCTCCCGCAGGTTTTCCTTGCCAGACAGAGTGGAAAAGCTTTCTGCTAGGATGTAGACCACAAAAGACGCTAAAGACGCAGGTACGATGCTCTCCGGAGCTAAGAGCCGCTCCCGGGCTTCTTTCGGCAGAAGCGGCGCTAAGAGAGCACTGTGAGCGGTACAATCGTCTTTGCGCGAAGAAGCCGCTTCTTCGGCTCCGGGAGCCGGAGAGAGCGGCAGCATCGGAAAGGTGAAGAAGGAAGCTGTACAACACTGGGATTGTGTGCGCAGCTTGCCAACTGATAGAAAACAGTACCTTACCACTTTCCTGACGTTTCCAATCACATGAATATTCGATTGGAAGCTGTTTTGGACAACTTTTCTTTCCTTCATGCCAAGCACTTGGCAGACCTCCGTGCAACGTCCAGAACACGATGGGAGATGTTTTCTGTGCTCCCGCAGGTTTTCCTTGCCAGACAGAGTGGAAAAGCTTTCTGCTAGGATGTAGACCACAAAAGACGCTAAAGACGAAGGTACGATGCTCTCCGGAGCTAAGAGCCGCTCCCGGCCTTCTTTCGGCAGAAGCGGCGCTAAGAGAGCACTGTGAGCGGTACAATCGTCTTTGCGCGAAGAAGCCGCTTCTTCGGCTCCGGGAGCCGGAGAGAGCGGCAGCATCGGAAAGGTGAAGAAGGAAGCTGTACAACACTGGGATTGTGTGCGCAGCTTGCCAACTGATAGAAAACAGTACCTTACCACTTTCCTGACGTTTCCAATCACATGAATATTCGATTGGAAGCTGTTTTGGACAACTTTTCTTTCCTTCATGCCAAACACTTGGCAGACCTCCGTGCAACGTCCAGAACACGGTGGGAGATGTTTTCTGTGCTCCCGCAGGTTTTCCTTGCCAGACAGAGTGGAAAAGCTTTCTGCTAGGATGTAGACCACAAAAGACGCTAAAGACGAAGGTACGATTCTCTCCGGAGCTAAGAGCCGCTCCCGGGCTTCTTTCGGCAGAAGCGGCGCTAAGAGAGCACTGTGAGCGGTACAATCGTCTTTGCGCGAAGAAGCCGCTTCTTCGGCTCCGGGAGCCGGAGAGAGCGGCAGCATCGGAAAGGTGAAGAAGGAAGCTGTACAACACTGGGATTGTGTGCGCAGCTTGCCAACTGATAGAAAACAGTACCTTACCACTTTCCTGACGTTTCCAATCACATGAATATTCGATTGGAAGCTGTTTTCGACAACTTTTCTTTCCTTCATGCCAAGCACTTGGCAGACCTCCATGCAACGTCCAGAACACGATGGGAGATGTTTTCTGTGCTCCCGCAGGTTTTCCTGGCCAGACAGAGTGGAAAAGCTTTCTGCTAGGATGTAGACCACAAAAGACGCTAAAGACGAAGGTACGATGCTCTCCAGAGCTAAGAGCCGCTCCCGGGCTTCTTTCGGCAGAAGCGGCGCTAAGAGAGCACTGTGAGCGGTACAATCGTCTTTGCGCGAAGAAGCCGCTTCTTCGGCTCCGGTAGCCGGAGAGAGCGGCAGCATCGGAAAGGTGAAGAAGGAAGCTGTACAACACTGGGATTGTGTGCGCAACTTTCCAACTGATAGAAAACAGTACCTTACACTTTCCTGACGTTTCCAATCACATGAATATTCGATTGGAAGCTGTTTTCGACAACTTTTCTTTCCTTCATGCCAAGCACTTGGCAGACCTCCGTGCAACGTCCAGAACACGATGGGAGATGTTTTCTGTGCTCCCGCAGGTTTTCCTTGCCAGACAGAGTGGAAAAGCTTTCTGCTAGGATGTAGACCACAAAAGACGCTAAAGACGAAGGTACGATGCTCTCCGGAGCTAAGAGCCGCTCCCGGGCTTCTTTCGGCAGAAGCGGCGCTAAGAGAGCGCTGTGAGCGGTACAATCGTCTTTGCGCGAAGAAGCCGCTTCTTCGGCTCCGGGAGCCGGAGAGAGCGGCAGCATCGGAAAGGTGAAGAAGGAAGCTGTACAACACTGGGATTGTGTGCGCAGCTTGCCAACTGATAGAAAACAGTACCTTACCACTTTCCTGACGTTTCCAATCACATGAATATTCGATTGGAAGCTGTTTTGGACAACTTTTCTTTCCTTCATGCCAAGCACTTGGCAGACCTCCGTGCAACGTCCAGAACACGATGGGAGATGTTTTCTGTGCTCCCGCAGGTTTTCCTTGCCAGACAGAGTGGAAAAGCTTTCTGCTAGGATGTAGACCACAAAAGACGCTAAAGACGAAGGTACGATGCTCTCCGGAGCTAAGAGCCGCTCCCGGGCTTCTTTCGGCAGAAGCGGCGCTAAGAGAGCACTGTGAGCGGTACAATCGTCTTTGCGCGAAGAAGCCGCTTCTTCGGCTCCGGGAGCCGGAGAGAGCGGCAGCATCGGAAAGGTGAAGAAGGAAGCTGTACAACACTGGGATTGTGTGCGCAGCTTGCCAACTGATAGAAAACAGTACCTTACACTTTCCTGACGTTTCCTATCACATGAATATTCGATTGGAAGCTGTTTTGGACAACTTTTCTTTCCTTCATGCCAAGCACTTGGCAGACCTCCGTGCAACGTCCAGAACACGATGGGAGATGTTTTCTGTGCTCCCGCAGGTTTTCCTTGCCAGACAGAGTGGAAAAGCTTTCTGCTAGGATGTAGACCACAAAAGATGCTAAAGACACAGGTACGATGCTCTCCGGAGCTAAGAGCCGCTCCCGGGCTTCTTTCGGCAGAAGCGGCGCTAAGAGAGCACTGTGAGCGGTACAATCGTCTTTGCGCGAAGAAGCCGCTTCTTCGGCTCCGGGAGCCGGAGAGAGCGGCAGCATCGGAAAGGTGAAGAAGGAAGCTGTACAACACTGGGATTGTGTGCGCAGCTTGCCAACTGATAGAAAACAGTACCTTACCACTTTCCTGACGTTTCCAATCACATGAATATTCGATTGGAAGCTGTTTTCGACAACTTTTCTTTTCTTCATGCCAAACATTGGCAGACCTCCGTGCAACGTCCAGAACACGATGGGAGATGTTTTCTGTGCTCCCGCAGGTTTTCCTTGCCAGACAGAGTGGAAAAGCTTTCTGCTAGGATGTAGACCACAAAAGACGCTAAAGACGAAGGTACGATGCTCTCCGGAGCTAAGAGCCGCTCCCGGGCTTCTTTCGGCAGAAGCGGCGCTAAGAGAGCACTGTGAGCGGTACAATCGTCTTTGCGCGAAGAAGCCGCTTCTTCGGCTCCGGGAGCCGGAGAGAGCGGCAGCATCGGAAAGGTGAAGAAGGAAGCTGTACAACACTGGGATTGTGTGCGCAGCTTGCCAACTGATAGAAAACAGTACCTTACACTTTCCTGACGTTTCCTATCACATGAATATTCGATTGGAAGCTGTTTTGGACAACTTTTCTTTCCTTCATGCCAAGCACTTGGCAGACCTCTGTGCAACGTCCAGAACACGATGGGAGATGTTTTCTGTGCTCCCGCAGGTTTTCCTTGCCAGACAGAGTGGAAAAGCTTTCTGCTAGGATGTAGACCACAAAAGACGCTAAAGACGAAGGTACGATGCTCTCCGGAGCTAAGAGCCGCTCCCGGGCTTCTTTCGGCAGAAGCGGCGCTAAGAGCGCACTGTGAGCGGTACAATCGTCTTTGCGCGAAGAAGCCGCTTCTTCGGCTCCGGGAGCCGGAGAGAGCGGCAGCATCGGAAAGGTGAAGAAGGAAGCTGTACAACACTGGGATTGTGTGCGCAGCTTGCCAACTGATAGAAAACAGTACCTTACCACTTTCCTGACGTTTCCAATCACATGAATATTCGATTGGAAGCTGTTTTGGACAACTTTTCTTTCCTTCATGCCAGGCACTTGGCAGACCTCCGTGCAACGTCCAGAACACGATGGGAGATGTTTTCTGTGCTCCCGCAGGTTTTCCTTGCCAGACAGAGTGGAAAAGCTTTCTGCTAGGATGTAGACCACAAAAGACGCTAAAGACGAAGGTACGATGCTCTCCGGAGCTAAGAGCCGCTCCCGGGCTTCTTTCGGCAGAAGCGGCGCTAAGAGAGCACTGTGAGCGGTACAATCGTCTTTGCGCGAAGAAGCCGCTTCTTCGGCTCCGGGAGCCGGAGAGAGCGGCAGCATCGGAAAGGTGAAGAAGGAAGCTGTACAACACTGGGATTGTGTGCGCAACTTTCCAACTGATAGAAAACAGTACCTTACACTTTCCTGATGTTTCCAATCACATGAATATTCGGTTGGAAGCTGTTTTGGACAACTTTTCTTTCCTTCATGCCAAGCACTTGGCAGACCTCCGTGCAACGTCCAGAACACGATGGGAGATGTTTTCTGTGCTCCCGCAGGTTTTCCTTGCCAGACAGAGTGGAAAAGCTTTCTGCTAGGATGTAGACCACAAAAGACGCTAAAGACGAAGGTACGATGCTCTCCGGAGCTAAGAGCCGCTCCCGGGCTTCTTTCGGCAGAAGCGGCGCTAAGAGAGCACTGTGAGCGGTACAATCGTCTTTGCGCGAAGAAGCCGCTTCTTCGGCTCCGGGAGCCGGAGAGAGCGGCAGCATCGGAAAGGTGAAGAAGGAAGCTGTACAACACTGGGATTGTGTGCGCAGCTTGCCAACTGATAGAAAACAGTACCTTACACTTTCCTGATGTTTCCAATCACATGAATATTCGATTGGAAGCTGTTTTGGACAACTTTTCTTTCCTTCATGCCAAGCACTTGGCAGACCTCCGTGCAACGTCCAGAACACGATGGGAGATGTTTTCTGTGCTCCCGCAGGTTTTCCTTGCCAGACAGAGTGGAAAAGCTTTCTGCTAGGATGTAGACCACAAAAGACGCTAAAGACGAAGGTACGATGCTCTCCGGAGCTAAGAGCCGCTCCCGGGCTTCTTTCGGCAGAAGCGGCGCTAAAAGAGCACTGTGAGCGGTACAATCGTCTTTGCGCGAAGAAGCCGCTTCTTCGGCTCCGGGAGCCGGAGAGAGCGGCAGCATCGGAAAGGTGAAGAAGGAAGCTGTACAACACTGGGATTGTGTGCGCAGCTTGCCAACTGATAGAAAACAGTACCTTACCACTTTCCTGACGTTTCCAATCACATGAATATTCGATTGGAAGCTGTTTTGGACAACTTTTCTTTCCTTCATGCCAAGCACTTGGCAGACCTCCGTGCAACGTCCAGAACACGATGGGAGATGTTTTCTGTGCTCCCGCAGGTTTTCCTTGCCAGACAGAGTGGAAAAGCTTTCTGCTAGGATGTAGACCACAAAAGACGCTAAAGACGAAGGTACGATGCTCTCCGGAGCTAAGAGCCGCTCCCGGGCTTCTTTCGGCAGAAGCGGCGCTAAGAGAGCACTGTGAGCGGTACAATCGTCTTTGCGCGAAGAAGCCGCTTCTTCGGCTCCGGGAGCCGGAGAGAGCGGCAGCATCGGAAAGGTGAAGAAGGAAGCTGTACAACACTGGGATTGTGTGCGCAGCTTGCCAACTGATAGAAAACAGTACCTTACCACTTTCCTGACATTTCCAATCACATGAATATTCGATTGGAAGCTGTTTTCGACAACTTTTCTTTCCTTCATGCCAAGCACTTGGCAGACCTCTGTGCAACGTCCAGAACACGATGGGAGATGTTTTCTGGGCTCCCGCAGGTTTTCCTTGCCAGACAGAGTGGAAAAGCTTTCTGCTAGGATGTAGACCACAAAAGACGCTAAAGACGAAGGTACGATGCTCTCCGGAGCTAAGAGCCGCTCCCGGGCTTCTTTTGGCAGAAGCGGCGCTAAGAGAGCACTGTGAGCGGTACAATGGTCTTTGCGCGAAGAAGCCGCTTCTTCGGCTCCGGGAGCCGGAGAGAGCGGCAGCATCGGAAAGGTGAAGAAGGAAGCTGTACAACACTGGGATTGTGTGCGCAGCTTGCCAACTGATAGAAAACAGTACCTTACCACTTTCCTGACGTTACTATCACATGAATATTCGATTGGAAGCTGTTTTGGACAACTTTTCTTTCCTTCATGCCAGGCAATTGGCAGACCTCCGTGCAACGTCCAGAACACGATGGGAGATGTTTTCTGTGCTCCCGCAGGTTTTCCTTGCCAGACAGAGTGGAAAAGCTTTCTGCTAGGATGTAGACCACAAAAGACGCTAAAGACGAAGGTACGATGCTCTCCGGAGCTAAGAGCCGCTCCCGGGCTTCTTTCGGCAGAAGCGGCGCTAAGAGAGCACTGTGAGCGGTACAATCGTCTTTGCGCGAAGAAGCCGCTTCTTCGGCTCCGGGAGCCGGAGAGAGCGGCAGCATCGGAAAGGTGAAGAAGGAAGCTGTACAACACTGGGATTGTGTGCGCAGCTTGCCAACTGATAGAAAACAGTACCTTACCACTTTCCTGACGTTTCCAATCACATGAATATTCGATTGGAAGCTGTTTTGGACAACTTTTCTTTCCTTCATGCCAAACACTTGGCAGACCTCCGTGCAACGTCCAGAACACGATGGGAGATGTTTTCTGTGCTCCCGCAGGTTTTCCTTGCCAGACAGAGTGGAAAAGCTTTCTGCTAGGATGTAGACCACAAAAGACGCTAAAGACGAAGGTACGATGCTGTCCGGAGCTAAGAGCCGCTCCCGGGCTTCTTTCGGCAGAAGCGGCGCTAAGAGAGCACTGTGAGCGGTACAATCGTCTTTGCGCGAAGAAGCCGCTTCTTCGGCTCCGGGAGCCGGAGAGAGCGGCAGCATCGGAAAGGTGAAGAAGGAAGCTGTACAACACTGGGATTGCGTGCGCAGCTTGCCTACTGATAGAAAACAGTACCTTACCACTTTCCTGACGTTTCCAATCACATGAATATTCGATTGGAAGCTGTTTTGGACAACTTTTCTTTCCTTCATGCCAAGCACTTGGCAGACCTCCGTGCAACGTCCAGAACACGATGGGAGATGTTTTCTGTGCTCCCGCAGGTTTTCCTTGCCAGACAGAGTGGAAAAGCTTTCTGCTAGGATGTAGACCACAAAAGACGCTAAAGACGAAGGTACGATGCTCTCCGGAGCTAAGAGCCGCTCCCGGGCTTCTTTCGGCAGAAGCGGCGCTAAGAGAGCACTGTGAGCGGTACAATGGTCTTTGCGCGAAGAAGCCGCTTCTTCGGCTCCGGGAGCCGGAGAGAGCGGCAGCATCGGAAAGGTGAAGAAGGAAGCTGTACAACACTGGGATTGTGTGCGCAGCTTGCCAACTGATAGAAAACAGTACCTTACCACTTTCCTGACGTTTCCAATCACATGAATATTCGATTGGAAGCTGTTTTTGACAACTTTTCTTTCCTTCATGCCAAACACTTGGCAGACCTCCGTGCAACGTCCAGAACACGATGGGAGATGTTTTCTGTGCTCCCGCAGGTTTTCCTTGCCAGACAGAGTGGAAAAGCTTTCTGCTAGGATGTAGACCACAAAAGACGCTAAAGACGAAGGTACGATTCTCTCCGGAGCTAAGAGCCACTGCCGGGCTTCTTTCGGCAGAAGCGGCGCTAAGAGAGCACTGTGAGCGGTACAATCGTCTTTGCGCGAAGAAGCCGCTTCTTCGGCTCCGGGAGCCGGAGAGAGCGGCAGCATCAGAAAGGTGAAGAAGGAAGCTGTACAACACTGGGATTGTGTGCGCAGCTTGCCAACTGATAGAAAACAGTACCTTACCACTTTCCTGACGTTTCCAATCACATGAATATTCGATTGGAAGCTGTTTTGGACAACTTTTCTTTTCTTCATGCCAAACACTTGGCAGACCTCCGTGCAACGTCCAGAACACGATGGGAGATGTTTTCTGTGCTCCCGCAGGTTTTCCTTGCCAGACAGAGTGGAAAAGCTTTCTGCTAGGATGTAGACCACAAAAGACGCTAAAGACGAAGGTACGATGCTCTCCGGAGCTAAGAGACGCTCCCGGCCTTCTTTCGGCAGAAGCGGCGCTAAGAGCGCACTGTGAGAGGTACAATCGTCTTTGCGCGAAGAAGCCGCTTCTTCGCCTCCGGGAGCCGGAGAGAGCGGCAGCATCGGAAAGGTGAAGAAGGAAGCTGTACAACACTGGGATTGTGTGCGCAGCTTGCCAACTGATAGAAAACAGTACCTTACCACTTTCCTGACGTTTCCAATCACATGAATATTCGATTGGAAGCTGTTTTGGACAACTTTTCTTTCCTTCATGCCAAACACTTGGCAGACCTCTGTGCAACGTCCAGAACACGATGGGAGATGTTTTCTGTGCTCCCGCAGGTTTTCCTCGCCAGACAGAGTGGAAAAGCTTTCTGCTAGGATGTAGACCACAAAAGACGCTAAAGACGAAGGTACGATGCTCTCCGGAGCTAAGAGACGCTCCCGGGCTTCTTTCGGCAGAAGCGGCGCTAAGAGAGCACTGTGAGCGGTACAATGGTCTTTGCGCGAAGAAGCCGCTTCTTCGGCTCCGGGAGCCGGAGAGAGCGGCAGCATCGGAAAGGTGAAGAAGGAAGCTGTACAACACTGGGATTGTGTGCGCAGCTTGCCAACTGATAGAAAACAGTACCTTACCACTTTCCTGATGTTTCCAATCACATGAATATTCGATTGGAAGCTGTTTTGGACAACTTTTCTTTCCTTCATGCCAAACACTTGGCAGACCTCTGTGCAACGTCCAGAACACGATGGGAGATGTTTTCTGTGCTCCCGCAGGTTTTCCTCGCCAGACAGAGTGGAAAAGCTTTCTGCTAGGATGTAGACCACAAAAGACGCTAAAGACGACGGTACGATGCTCTCCGGAGCTAAGAGCCGCTCCCGGGCTTCTTTCGGCAGAAGCGGCGCTAAGAGAGCACTGTGAGCGGTACAATCGTCTTTGCGCGAAGAAGCCGCTTCTTCGGCTCCGGGAGCCGGAGAGAGCGGCAGCATCGGAAAGGTGAAGAAGGAAGCTGTACAACACTGGGATTGTGTGCGCAGCTTGCCTACTGATAGAAAACAGTACCTTACCACTTTCCTGACGTTTCCAATCACATGAATATTCGATTGGAAGCTGTTTTGGACAACTTTTCTTTCCTTCATGCCAAGCACTTGGCAGACCTCTGTGCAACGTCCAGAACACGATGGGAGATGTTTTCTGTGCTCCCGCAGGTTTTCCTTGCCAGACAGAGTGGAAAAGCTTTCTGCTAGGATGTAGACCACAAAAGACGCTAAAGACGAAGGTACGATGCTCTCCGGAGCTAAGAGCCGCTCCCGGGCTTCTTTCGGCAGAAGCGGCGCTAAGAGAGCACTGTGAGCGGTACAATGGTCTTTGCGCGAAGAAGCCGCTTCTTCGGCTCCGGGAGCCGGAGAGAGCGGCAGCATCGGAAAGGTGAAGAAGGAAGCTGTACAACACTGGGATTGTGTGCGCAGCTTGCCAACTGATAGAAAACAGTACCTTACCACTTTCCTGACGTTTCCAATCACATGAATATTCGATTGGAAGCTGTTTTCGACAACTTTTCTTTCCTTCATGTCAAACACTTGGCAGACCTCCGTGCAACGTCCAGAACACGATGGGAGATGTTTTCTGTGCTCCCGCAGGTTTTCCTTGCCAGACAGAGTGGAAAAGCTTTCTGCTAGGATGTAGACCACAAAAGACGCTAAAGACGAAGGTACGATGCTCTCCGGAGCTAAGAGCCGCTCCCGGGCTTCTTTCGGCAGAAGCGGCGCTAAGAGCGCACTGTGAGCGGTACAATCGTCTTTGCGCGAAGAAGCCGCTTCTTCGGCTCCGGGAGCCGGAGAGAGCGGCAGCATCGGAAAGGTGAAGAAGGAAGCTGTACAACACTGGGATTGTGTGCGCAGCTTGCCAACTGATAGAAAACAGTACCTTACACTTTCCTGACGTTTCCAATCACATGAATATTCGATTGGAAGCTGTTTTGGACAACTTTTCTTTCCTTCATGCCAGGCAATTGGCAGACCTCCGTGCAACGTCCAGAACACGATGGGAGATGTTTTCTGTGCTCCCGCAGGTTTTCCTTGCCAGACAGAGTGGAAAAGCTTTCTGCTAGGATGTAGACCACAAAAGACGCTAAAGACGAAGGTACGATGCTCTCCGGAGCTAAGAGCCGCTCCCGGGCTTCTTTCGGCAGAAGCGGCGCTAAGAGAGCACTGTGAGCGGTACAATGGTCTTTGCGCGAAGAAGCCGCTTCTTCGGCTCCGGGAGCCGGAGAGAGCGGCAGCATCGGAAAGGTGAAGAAGGAAGCTGTACAACACTGGGATTGTGTGCGCAGCTTGCCAACTGATAGAAAACAGTACCTTACCACTTTCCTGACGTTTCCAATCACATGAATATTCGATTGGAAGCTGTTTTGGACAACTTTTCTTTCCTTCATGCCAAGCACTTGGCAGACCTCCGTGCAACGTCCAGAACACGATGGGAGATGTTTTCTGTGCTCCCGCATGTTTTCCTTGCCAGACAGAGTGGAAAAGCTTTCTGCTAGGATGTAGACCACAAAAGACGCTAAAGACGAAGGTACGATGCTCTCCGGAGCTAAGAGCCGCTCCCGGGCTTCCTTCGGCAGAAGCGGCACTAAGAGAGCACTGTGAGCGGTACAATCGTCTTTGCGCGAAGAAGCCGCTTCTTCGGCTCCGGGAGCCGGAGAGAGCGGCAGCATCGGAAAGGTGAAGAAGGAAGCTGTACAACACTGGGATTGTGTGCGCAGCTTGCCAACTGATAGAAAACAGTACCTTACCACTTTCCTGACGTTTCCAATCACATGAATATTCGATTGGAAGCTGTTTTCGACAACTTTTCTTTTCTTCATGCCAAGCACTTGGCAGACCTCCGTGCAACGTCCAGAACACGATGGGAGATGTTTTCTGTGCTCCCGCAGGTTTTCCTTGCCAGACAGAGTGGAAAAGCTTTCTGCTAGGATGTAGACCACAAAAGACGCTAAAGACGAAGGTACGATGCTCTCCGGAGCTAAGAGCCGCTCCCGGGCTTCTTTCGGCAGAAGCGGCGCTAAGAGCGCACTGTGAGCGGTACAATCGTCTTTGCGCGAAGAAGCCGCTTCTTCGGCTCCGGGAGCCGGAGAGAGCGGCAGCATCGGAAAGGTGAAGAAGGAAGCTGTACAACACTGGGATTGTGTGCGCAGCTTGCCAACTGATAGAAAACAGTACCTTACACTTTCCTGACGTTTCCAATCACATGAATATTCGATTGGAAGCTGTTTTGGACAACTTTTCTTTCCTTCATGCCAGGCAATTGGCAGACCTCCGTGCAACGTCCAGAAGACGATGGGAGATGTTTTCTGTGCTCCCGCAGGTTTTCCTTGCCAGACAGAGTGGAAAAGCTTTCTGCTAGGATGTAGACCACAAAAGACGCTAAAGACGAAGGTACGATGCTCTCCGGAGCTAAGAGCCGCTCCCGGGCTTCTTTCGGCAGAAGCGGCGCTAAGAGAGCACTGTGAGCGGTACAATCGTCTTTGCGCGAAGAAGCCGCTTCTTCGGCTCCGGGAGCCGGAGAGAGCGGCAGCATCGGAAAGGTGAAGAAGGAAGCTGTACAACACTGGGATTGTGTGCGCAGCTTGCCAACTGATAGAAAACAGTACCTTACACTTTCCTGACGTTTCCAATCACATGAATATTCGATTGGAAGCTGTTTTGGACAACTTTTCTTTCCTTCATGCCAAACACTTGGCAGACCTCCGTGCAACGTCCAGAACACGATGGGAGATGTTTTCTGTGCTCCCGCAGGTTTTCCTTGCCAGACAGAGTGGAAAAGCTTTCTGCTAGGATGTAGACCACAAAAGACGCTAAAGACGAAGGTACGATGCTCTCCGGAGCTAAGAGCCGCTCCCGGGCTTCTTTCGGCAGAAGCGGCGCTAAGAGAGCACTGTGAGCGGTACAATCGTCTTTGCGCGAAGAAGCCGCTTCTTCGGCTCCGGGAGCCGGAGAGAGCGGCAGCATCGGAAAGGTGAAGAAGGAAGCTGTACAACACTGGGATTGTGTGCGCAGCTTGCCAACTGATAGAAAACAGTACCTTACCACTTTCCTGACGTTTCCAATCACATGAATATTCGATTGGAAGCTGTTTTGGACAACTTTTCTTTCCTTCATGTCAAACACTTGGCAGACCTCCGTGCAACGTCCAGAACACGATGGGAGATGTTTTCTGTGCTCCCGCAGGTTTTCCTTGCCAGACAGAGTGGAAAAGCTTTCTGCTAGGATGTAGACCACAAAAGACGCTAAAGACGAAGGTACGATGCTCTCCGGAGCTAAGAGCCGCTCCCGGGCTTCTTTCGGCAGAAGCGGCGCTAAGAGCGCACTGTGAGCGGTACAATCGTCTTTGCGCGAAGAAGCCGCTTCTTCGGCTCCGGGAGCCGGAGAGAGCGGCAGCATCGGAAAGGTGAAGAAGGAAGCTGTACAACACTGGGATTGTGTGCGCAGCTTGCCAACTGATAGAAAACAGTACCTTACACTTTCCTGACGTTTCCAATCACATGAATATTCGATTGGAAGCTGTTTTGGACAACTTTTCTTTCCTTCATGCCAGGCAATTGGCAGACCTCCGTGCAACGTCCAGAACACGATGGGAGATGTTTTCTGTGCTCCCGCAGGTTTTCCTTGCCAGACAGAGTGGAAAAGCTTTCTGCTAGGATGTAGACCACAAAAGACGCTAAAGACGAAGGTACGATGCTCTCCGGAGCTAAGAGCCGCTCCCGGGCTTCTTTCGGCAGAAGCGGCGCTAAGAGAGCACTGTGAGCGGTACAATGGTCTTTGCGCGAAGAAGCCGCTTCTTCGGCTCCGGCAGCCGGAGAGAGCGGCAGCATCGGAAAGGTGAAGAAGGAAGCTGTACAACACTGGGATTGTGTGCGCAGCTTGCCAACTGATAGAAAACAGTACCTTACCACTTTCCTGACGTTTCCAATCACATGAATATTCGATTGGAAGCTGTTTTGGACAACTTTTCTTTCCTTCATGCCAAGCACTTGGCAGACCTCCGTGCAACGTCCAGAACACGATGGGAGATGTTTTCTGTGCTCCCGCAGGTTTTCCTTGCCAGACAGAGTGGAAAAGCTTTCTGCTAGGATGTAGACCACAAAAGACGCTAAAGACGAAGGTACGATGCTCTCCGGAGCTAAGAGCCGCTCCCGGGCTTCCTTCGGCAGAAGCGGCGCTAAGAGAGCACTGTGAGCGGTACAATCGTCTTTGCGCGAAGAAGCCGCTTCTTCGGCTCCGGGAGCCGGAGAGAGCGGCAGCATCGGAAAGGTGAAGAAGGAAGCTGTACAACACTGGGATTGTGTGCGCAGCTTGCCAACTGATAGAAAACAGTACCTTACCACTTTCCTGACGTTTCCAATCACATGAATATTCGATTGGAAGCTGTTTTCGACAACTTTTCTTTTCTTCATGCCAAGCACTTGGCAGACCTCCGTGCAACGTCCAGAACACGATGGGAGATGTTTTCTGTGCTCCCGCAGGTTTTCCTTGCCAGACAGAGTGGAAAAGCTTTCTGCTAGGATGTAGACCACAAAAGACGCTAAAGACGAAGGTACGATGCTCTCCGGAGCTAAGAGCCGCTCCCGGGCTTCTTTCGGCAGAAGCGGCGCTAAGAGCGCACTGTGAGCGGTACAATCGTCTTTGCGCGAAGAAGCCGCTTCTTCGGCTCCGGGAGCCGGAGAGAGCGGCAGCATCGGAAAGGTGAAGAAGGAAGCTGTACAACACTGGGATTGTGTGCGCAGCTTGCCAACTGATAGAAAACAGTACCTTACACTTTCCTGACGTTTCCAATCACATGAATATTCGATTGGAAGCTGTTTTGGACAACTTTTCTTTCCTTCATGCCAGGCAATTGGCAGACCTCCGTGCAACGTCCAGAACACGATGGGAGATGTTTTCTGTGCTCCCGCAGGTTTTCCTTGCCAGACAGAGTGGAAAAGCTTTCTGCTAGGATGTAGACCACAAAAGACGCTAAAGACGAAGGTACGATGCTCTCCGGAGCTAAGAGCCGCTCCCGGGCTTCTTTCGGCAGAAGCGGCGCTAAGAGAGCACTGTGAGCGGTACAATCGTCTTTGCGCGAAGAAGCCGCTTCTTCGGCTCCGGGAGCCGGAGAGAGCGGCAGCATCGGAAAGGTGAAGAAGGAAGCTGTACAACACTGGGATTGTGTGCGCAGCTTGCCAACTGATAGAAAATAGTACCTTACCACTTTCCTGACGTTTCCAATCACATGAATATTCGATTGGAAGCTGTTTTGGACAACTTTTCTTTCCTTCATGCCAAACACTTGGCAGACCTCCGTGCAACGTCCAGAACACGATGGGAGATGTTTTCTGTGCTCCCGCAGGTTTTCCTTGCCAGACAGAGTGGAAAAGCTTTCTGCTAGGATGTAGACCACAAAAGACGCTAAAGACGAAGGTATGATGCTCTCCGGAGCTAAGAGCCGCTCCCGGGCTTCTTTCGGCAGAAGCGGCGCTAAGAGCGCACTGTGAGCGGTACAATCGTCTTTGCGCGAAGAAGCCGCTTCTTCGGCTCCGGGAGCCGGAGAGAGCGGCAGCATCGGAAAGGTGAAGAAGGAAGCTGTACAACACTGGGATTGTGTGCGCAGCTTGCCAACTGATAGAAAACAGTACCTTACACTTTCCTGACGTTTCCAATCACATGAATATTCGATTGGAAGCTGTTTTGGACAACTTTTCTTTCCTTCATGCCAAGCACTTGGCAGACCTCCGTGCAACGTCCAGAACACGATGGGAGATGTTTTCTGTGCTCCCGCAGGTTTTCCTTGCCAGACAGAGTGGAAAAGCTTTCTGCTAGGATGTAGACCACAAAAGACGCTAAAGACGAAGGTACGATGCTCTCCGGAGCTAAGAGCCGCTCCCGGGCTTCTTTCGGCAGAAGCGGCGCTAAGAGAGCACTGTGAGCGGTACAATCGTCTTTGCGCGAAGAAGCCGCTTCTTCGGCTCCGGGAGCCGGAGAGAGCGGCAGCATCGGAAAGGTGAAGAAGGAAGCTGTACAACACTGGGATTGTGTGCGCAGCGTGCCAACTGATAGAAAACAGTACCTTACCACTTTCCTGACGTTTCCAATCACATGAATATTCGATTGGAAGCTGTTTTGGACAACTTTTCTTTCCTTCATGCCAAACACTTGGCAGACCTCTGTGCAACGTCCAGAACACGATGGGAGATGTTTTCTGTGCTCCCGCAGGTTTTCCTCGCCAGACAGAGTGGAAAAGCTTTCTGCTAGGATGTAGACCACAAAAGACGCTAAAGACGAAGGTACGATGCTCTCCGGAGCTAAGAGCCGCTCCCGGGCTTCTTTCGGCAGAAGCGGCGCTAAGAGAGCACTGTGAGCGGTACAATCGTCTTTGCGCGAAGAAGCCGCTTCTTCGGCTCCGGGAGCCGGAGAGAGCGGCAGCATCGGAAAGGTGAAGAAGGAAGCTGTACAACACTGGGATTGTGTGCGCAGCTTGCCAACTGATAGAAAACAGTACCTTACCACTTTCCTGACGTTTCCAATCACATGAATATTCGATTGGAAGCTGTTTTGGACAACTTTTCTTTCCTTCATGCCAAACACTTGGCAGACCTCTGTACAACGTCCAGAACACGATGGGAGATGTTTTCTGTGCTCCCGCAGGTTTTCCTTTCCAGGCAGAGTGGAAAAGCTTTCTGCTAGGATGTAGACCACAAAAGACGCTAAAGACGAAGGTACGATGCTCTCCGGAGCTAAGAGCCGCTCCCGGGCTTCTTTCGGCAGAAGCGGCGCTAAGAGAGCACTGTGAGCGGTACAATCGTCTTTGCGCGAAGAAGCCGCTTCTTCGGCTCCGGGAGCCGGAGAGAGCGGCAGCATCGGAAAGGTGAAGAAGGAAGCTGTACAACACTGGGATTGTGTGCGCAGCTTGCCAACTGATAGAAAACAGTACCTTACCACTTTCCTGACGTTTCCAATCACATGAATATTCGATTGGAAGCTGTTTTGGACAACTTTTCTTTCCTTCATGCCAAGCACTTGGCAGACCTCCGTGCAACGTCCAGAACACGATGGGAGATGTTTTCTGTGCTCCCGCAGGTTTTCCTTGCCAGACAGAGTGGAAAAGCTTTCTGCTAGGATGTAGACCACAAAAGAAGCTAAAGACGAAGGTACGATGCTCTCCGGAGCTAAGAGCCGCTCCCGGGCTTCTTTCGGCAGAAGCGGTGCTAAGAGAGCACTGTGAGCGGTACAATCGTCTTTGCGCGAAGAAGCTGCTTCTTCGGCTCCGGGAGCCGGAGAGAGCGGCAGCATCGGAAAGGTGAAGAAGGAAGCTGTACAACACTGGGATTGTGTGCGCAGCTTGCCAACTGATAGAAAACAGTACCTTACCACTTTCCTGACGTTTCCAATCACATGAATATTCGATTGGAAGCTGTTTTGGACAACTTTTCTTTCCTTCATGCCAAGCACTTGGCAGACCTCCGTGCAACGTCCAGAACACGATGGGAGATGTTTTCTGTGCTCCCGCAGGTTTTCCTTGCCAGACAGAGTGGAAAAGCTTTCTGCTAGGATGTAGACCACAAAAGACGCTAAAGACGAAGGTACGATGCTCTCCGGAGCTAAGAGCCGCTCCCGGGCTTCTTTCGGCAGAAGCGGCGCTAAGAGAGCACTGTGAGCGGTACAATGGTCTTTGCGCGAAGAAGCCGCTTCTTCGGCTCCGGGAGCCGGAGAGAGCGGCAGCATCGGAAAGGTGAAGAAGGAAGCTGTACAACACTGGGATTGTGTGCGCAGCTTGCCAACTGATAGAAAACAGTGCCTTACCACTTTCCTGACGTTTCCAATCACATGAATATTCGATTGGAAGCTGTTTTCGACAACTTTTCTTTCCTTCATGCCAAGCACTGGGCAGACTTCCGTGCAACGTCCAGAACACGATGGGAGATGTTTTCTGTGCTCCCGCAGGTTTTCCTTACCAGACAGAGTGGAAAAGCTTTCTGCTAGGATGTAGACCACAAAAGACGCTAAAGACGAAGGTACGATGCTCTCCGGAGCTAAGAGCCGCTCCCGGGCTTCTTTCGGCAGAAGCGGTGCTAAGAGAGCACTGTGAGCTGTACAAACGTCTTTGCGCGAAGAAGCCGCTTCTTCGGCTCCGGGAGCCGGAGAGAGCGGCAGCATCGGAAAGGTGAAGAAGGAAGCTGTACAACACTGGGATTGTGTGCGCAGCTTGCCAACTGATAGAAAACAGTACCTTACCACTTTCCTGACGTTTCCAATCACATGAATATTCGATTGGAAGCTGTTTTGGACAACTTTTCTTTCCTTCATGCCAAGCACTTGGCAGACCTCCGTGCAACGTCCAGAACACGATGGGAGATGTTTTCTGTGCTCCCGCAGGTTTTCCTTGCCAGACAGAGTGGAAAAGCTTTCTGCTAGGATGTAGACCACAAAAGACGCTAAAGACGAAGGTACGATGCTCTCCAGAGCTAAGAGCCGCTCCCGGGCTTCTTTCGGCAAAAGCAGCGCTAAGAGAGCGCTGTGAGCGGTACAATCGTCTTTGCGCGAAGAAGCCGCTTCTTCGGCTCCGGGAGCCGGAGAGAGCGGCAGCATCGGAAAGGTGAAGAAGGAAGCTGTACAACACTGGGATTGTGTGCGCAACTTTCCAACTGATAGAAAACAGTACCTTACCACTTTCCTGACGTTTCCAATCACATGAATATTCGATTGGAAGCTGTTTTCGACAACTTTTCTTTCCTTCATGCCAAGCACTTGGCAGACCTCCGTGCAACGTCCAGAACACGATGGGAGATGTTTTCTGTGCTCCCGCAGGTTTTCCTTGCCAGACAGAGTGGAAAAGCTTTCTGCTAGGATGTAGACCACAAAAGACGCTAAAGACGAAGGTACGATGCTCTCCGGAGCTAAGAGCCGCTCCCGGGCTTCTTTCGGCAGAAGCGGCGCTAAGAGAGCACTGTGAGCGGTACAATCGTCTTTGCGCGAAGAAGCCGCTTCTTCGGCTCCGGGAGCCGGAGAGAGCGGCAGCATCGGAAAGGTGAAGAAGGAAGCTGTACAACACTGGGATTGTGTGCGCAGCTTGCCAACTGATAGAAAACAGTACCTTACCACTTTCCTGACGTTTCCAATCACATGAATATTCGATTGGAAGCTGTTTTGGACAACTTTTCTTTCCTTCATGCCAAGCACTTGGCAGACCTCCGTGCAACGTCCAGAACACGATGGGAGATGTTTTCTGTGCTCCCGCAGGTTTTCCTTGCCAGACAGAGTGGAAAAGCTTTCTGCTAGGATGTAGACCACAAAAGACGCTAAAGACGCAGGTACGATGCTCTCCGGAGCTAAGAGCCGCTCCCGGGCTTCTTTCGGCAGAAGCGGCGCTAAGAGAGCACTGTGAGCGGTACAATCGTCTTTGCGCGAAGAAGCCGCTTCTTCGGCTCCGGGAGCCGGAGAGAGCGGCAGCATCGGAAAGGTGAAGAAGGAAGCTGTACAACACTGGGATTGTGTGCGCAGCTTGCCAACTGATAGAAAACAGTACCTTACCACTTTCCTGACGTTTCCAATCACATGAATATTCGATTGGAAGCTGTTTTGGACAACTTTTCTTTCCTTCATGCCAAGCACTTGGCAGACCTCCGTGCAACGTCCAGAACACGATGGGAGATGTTTTCTGTGCTCCCGCAGGTTTTCCTTGCCAGACAGAGTGGAAAAGCTTTCTGCTAGGATGTAGACCACAAAAGACGCTAAAGACGAAGGTACGATGCTCTCCGGAGCTAAGAGCCGCTCCCGGCCTTCTTTCGGCAGAAGCGGCGCTAAGAGAGCACTGTGAGCGGTACAATCGTCTTTGCGCGAAGAAGCCGCTTCTTCGGCTCCGGGAGCCGGAGAGAGCGGCAGCATCGGAAAGGTGAAGAAGGAAGCTGTACAACACTGGGATTGTGTGCGCAGCTTGCCAACTGATAGAAAACAGTACCTTACCACTTTCCTGACGTTTCCAATCACATGAATATTCGATTGGAAGCTGTTTTGGACAACTTTTCTTTCCTTCATGCCAAACACTTGGCAGACCTCCGTGCAACGTCCAGAACACGGTGGGAGATGTTTTCTGTGCTCCCGCAGGTTTTCCTTGCCAGACAGAGTGGAAAAGCTTTCTGCTAGGATGTAGACCACAAAAGACGCTAAAGACGAAGGTACGATTCTCTCCGGAGCTAAGAGCCGCTCCCGGGCTTCTTTCGGCAGAAGCGGCGCTAAGAGAGCACTGTGAGCGGTACAATCGTCTTTGCGCGAAGAAGCCGCTTCTTCGGCTCCGGGAGCCGGAGAGAGCGGCAGCATCGGAAAGGTGAAGAAGGAAGCTGTACAACACTGGGATTGTGTGCGCAGCTTGCCAACTGATAGAAAACAGTACCTTACCACTTTCCTGACGTTTCCAATCACATGAATATTCGATTGGAAGCTGTTTTGGACAACTTTTCTTTCCTTCATGCCAAGCACTTGGCAGACCTCCATGCAACGTCCAGAACACGATGGGAGATGTTTTCTGTGCTCCCGCAGGTTTTCCTGGCCAGACAGAGTGGAAAAGCTTTCTGCTAGGATGTAGACCACAAAAGACGCTAAAGACGAAGGTACGATGCTCTCCAGAGCTAAGAGCCGCTCCCGGGCTTCTTTCGGCAGAAGCGGCGCTAAGAGAGCACTGTGAGCGGTACAATCGTCTTTGCGCGAAGAAGCCGCTTCTTCGGCTCCGGTAGCCGGAGAGAGCGGCAGCATCGGAAAGGTGAAGAAGGAAGCTGTACAACACTGGGATTGTGTGCGCAACTTTCCAACTGATAGAAAACAGTACCTTACACTTTCCTGACGTTTCCAATCACATGAATATTCGATTGGAAGCTGTTTTCGACAACTTTTCTTTCCTTCATGCCAAGCACTTGGCAGACCTCCGTGCAACGTCCAGAACACGATGGGAGATGTTTTCTGTGCTCCCGCAGGTTTTCCTTGCCAGACAGAGTGGAAAAGCTTTCTGCTAGGATGTAGACCACAAAAGACGCTAAAGACGAAGGTACGATGCTCTCCGGAGCTAAGAGCCGCTCCCGGGCTTCTTTCGGCAGAAGCGGCGCTAAGAGAGCGCTGTGAGCGGTACAATCGTCTTTGCGCGAAGAAGCCGCTTCTTCGGCTCCGGGAGCCGGAGAGAGCGGCAGCATCGGAAAGGTGAAGAAGGAAGCTGTACAACACTGGGATTGTGTGCGCAGCTTGCCAACTGATAGAAAACAGTACCTTACCACTTTCCTGACGTTTCCAATCACATGAATATTCGATTGGAAGCTGTTTTGGACAACTTTTCTTTCCTTCATGCCAAGCACTTGGCAGACCTCCGTGCAACGTCCAGAACACGATGGGAGATGTTTTCTGTGCTCCCGCAGGTTTTCCTTGCCAGACAGAGTGGAAAAGCTTTCTGCTAGGATGTAGACCACAAAAGACGCTAAAGACGAAGGTACGATGCTCTCCGGAGCTAAGAGCCGCTCCCGGGCTTCTTTCGGCAGAAGCGGCGCTAAGAGAGCAGTGTGAGCGGTACAATGGTCTTTGCGCGAAGAAGCCGCTTCTTCGGCTCCGGGAGCCGGAGAGAGCGGCAGCATCGGAAAGGTGAAGAAGGAAGCTGTACAACACTGGGATTGTGTGCGCAGCTTGCCAACTGATAGAAAACAGTACCTTACCACTTTCCTGACGTTTCCAATCACATGAATATTCGATTGGAAGCTGTTTTGGACAACTTTTCTTTCCTTCATGCCAAACACTTGGCAGACCTCCGTGCAACATCCAGAACACGATGGGAGATATTTTCTGTGCTCCCGCAGGTTTTCCTTGCCAGACAGAGTGGAAAAGCTTTCTGCTAGGATGTAGACCACAAAAGACGCTAAAGACGAAGGTACGATGCTCTCCGGAGCTAAGAGCCGCTCCCGGGCTTCTTTCGGCAGAAGCGGCGCTAAGAGAGCACTGTGAGCGGTACAATGGTCTTTGCGCGAAGAAGCCGCTTCTTCGGCTCCGGGAGCCGGAGAGAGCGGCAGCATCGGAAAGGTGAAGAAGGAAGCTGTACAACACTGGGATTGTGTGCGCAGCTTGCCAACTGATAGAAAACAGTACCTTACCACTTTCCTGACGTTTCCAATCACATGAATATTCGATTGGAAGCTGTTTTCGACAACTTTTCTTTCCTTCATGCCAAGCACTTGGCAGACCTCTGTACAACGTCCAGAACACGATGGGAGATGTTTTCTGTGCTCCCGCAGGTTTTCCTTTCCAGGCAGAGTGGAAAAGCTTTCTGCTAGGATGTAGACCACAAAAGACGCTAAAGACGAAGGTACGATGCTCTCCGGAGCTAAGAGCCGCTCCCGGGCTTCTTGCGGCAGAAGCGGCGCTAAGAGAGCACTGTGAGCGGTACAATCGTCTTTGCGCGAAGAAGCCGCTTCTTCGGCTCCGGGAGCCGGAGAGAGCGGCAGCATCGGAAAGGTGAAGAAGGAAGCTGTACAACACTGGGATTGTGTGCGCAGCTTGCCAACTGATAGAAAACAGTATTTTATACTTTCCAGACGTTTCCTATCACATGAATATTCGATTGGAAGCTGTTTTGGACAACTTTTCTTTCCTTCATGCCAAGCACTTTGCAGACCTCTGTGCAACGTCCAGAACACGATGGGAGATGTTTTCTGTGCTCCCGCAGGTTTTCCTTGCCAGACAGAGTGGAAAAGCTTTCTGCTAGGATGTAGACCACAAAAGACGCTAAAGACGAAGGTACGATTCTCTCCGGAGCTAAGAGCCGCTCGCGGGCTTCTTTCGGCAGAAGCGGCGCTAAGAGAGCACTGTGAGCGGTACAATCGTCTTTGCGCGAAGAAGCCGCTTCTTCGCCTCCGGGAGCCGGAGAGAGCGGCAGCATCGGAAAGGTGAAGAAGGAAGCTGTACAACACTGGGATTGTGTGCGCAGCTTGCCAACTGATAGAAAACAGTACCTTACCACTTTCCTGACGTTTCCAATCACATGAATATTCGATTGGAAGCTGTTTTCGACAACTTTTCTTTCCTTCATGCCAAGCACTTGGCAGACCTCCATGCAACGTCCAGAACACGATGGGAGATGTTTTCTGTGCTCCCGCAGGTTTTCCTTGCCAGACAGAGTGGAAAAGCTTTCTGCTAGGATGTAGACCACAAAAGACGCTAAAGACGAAGGTACGATGCTCTCCAGAGCTAAGAGCCGCTCCCGGGCTTCTTTCGGCAGAAGCGGCGCTAAGAGAGCACTGTGAGCGGTACAATCGTCTTTGCGCGAAGAAGCCGCTTCTTCGGCTCCGGTAGCCGGAGAGAGCGGCAGCATCGGAAAGGTGAAGAAGGAAGCTGTGCAACACTGGGATTGTGTGCGCAACTTTCCAACTGATAGAAAACAGTACCTTACACTTTCCTGACGTTTCCAATCACATGAATATTCGATTGGAAGCTGTTTTCGACAACTTTTCTTTCCTTCATGCCAAGCACTTGGCAGACCTCCGTGCAACGTCCAGAACACGATGGGAGATGTTTTCTGTGCTCCCGCAGGTTTTCCTTGCCAGACAGAGTGGAAAAGCTTTCTGCTAGGATGTAGACCACAAAAGACGCTAAAGACGAAGGTACGATGCTCTCCGGAGCTAAGAGCCGCTCCCGGGCTTCTTTCGGCAGAAGCGGCGCTAAGAGAGCACTGTGAGCGGTACAATCGTCTTTGCGCGAAGAAGCCGCTTCTTCGGCTCCGGGAGCCGGAGAGAGCGGCAGCATCGGAAAGGTGAAGAAGGAAGCTGTACAACACTGGGATTGTGTGCGCAGCTTGCCAACTGATAGAAAACAGTACCTTACCACTTTCCTGACGTTTCCAATCACATGAATATTCGATTGGAAGCTGTTTTGGACAACTTTTCTTTCCTTCATGCCAAGCACTTGGCAGACCTCCGTGCAACGTCCAGAACACGATGGGAGATGTTTTCTGTGCTCCCGCAGGTTTTCCTTGCCAGACAGAGTGGAAAAGCTTTCTGCTAGGATGTAGACCACAAAAGACGCTAAAGACGCAGGTACGATGCTCTCCGGAGCTAAGAGCCGCTCCCGGGCTTCTTTCGGCAGAAGCGGCGCTAAGAGAGCACTGTGAGCGGTACAATCGTCTTTGCGCGAAGAAGCCGCTTCTTCGGCTCCGGGAGCCGGAGAGAGCGGCAGCATCGGAAAGGTGAAGAAGGAAGCTGTACAACACTGGGATTGTGTGCGCAGCTTGCCAACTGATAGAAAACAGTACCTTACCACTTTCCTGACGTTTCCAATCACATGAATATTCGATTGGAAGCTGTTTTGGACAACTTTTCTTTCCTTCATGCCAAGCACTTGGCAGACCTCCGTGCAACGTCCAGAACACGATGGGAGATGTTTTCTGTGCTCCCGCAGGTTTTCCTTGCCAGACAGAGTGGAAAAGCTTTCTGCTAGGATGTAGACCACAAAAGACGCTAAAGACGAAGGTACGATGCTCTCCGGAGCTAAGAGCCGCTCCCGGCCTTCTTTCGGCAGAAGCGGCGCTAAGAGAGCACTGTGAGCGGTACAATCGTCTTTGCGCGAAGAAGCCGCTTCTTCGGCTCCGGGAGCCGGAGAGAGCGGCAGCATCGGAAAGGTGAAGAAGGAAGCTGTACAACACTGGGATTGTGTGCGCAGCTTGCCAACTGATAGAAAACAGTACCTTACCACTTTCCTGACGTTTCCAATCACATGAATATTCGATTGGAAGCTGTTTTGGACAACTTTTCTTTCCTTCATGCCAAACACTTGGCAGACCTCCGTGCAACGTCCAGAACACGGTGGGAGATGTTTTCTGTGCTCCCGCAGGTTTTCCTTGCCAGACAGAGTGGAAAAGCTTTCTGCTAGGATGTAGACCACAAAAGACGCTAAAGACGAAGGTACGATTCTCTCCGGAGCTAAGAGCCGCTCCCGGGCTTCTTTCGGCAGAAGCGGCGCTAAGAGAGCACTGTGAGCGGTACAATCGTCTTTGCGCGAAGAAGCCGCTTCTTCGGCTCCGGGAGCCGGAGAGAGCGGCAGCATCGGAAAGGTGAAGAAGGAAGCTGTACAACACTGGGATTGTGTGCGCAGCTTGCCAACTGATAGAAAACAGTACCTTACCACTTTCCTGACGTTTCCAATCACATGAATATTCGATTGGAAGCTGTTTTCGACAACTTTTCTTTCCTTCATGCCAAGCACTTGGCAGACCTCCATGCAACGTCCAGAACACGATGGGAGATGTTTTCTGTGCTCCCGCAGGTTTTCCTGGCCAGACAGAGTGGAAAAGCTTTCTGCTAGGATGTAGACCACAAAAGACGCTAAAGACGAAGGTACGATGCTCTCCAGAGCTAAGAGCCGCTCCCGGGCTTCTTTCGGCAGAAGCGGCGCTAAGAGAGCACTGTGAGCGGTACAATCGTCTTTGCGCGAAGAAGCCGCTTCTTCGGCTCCGGTAGCCGGAGAGAGCGGCAGCATCGGAAAGGTGAAGAAGGAAGCTGTACAACACTGGGATTGTGTGCGCAACTTTCCAACTGATAGAAAACAGTACCTTACACTTTCCTGACGTTTCCAATCACATGAATATTCGATTGGAAGCTGTTTTCGACAACTTTTCTTTCCTTCATGCCAAGCACTTGGCAGACCTCCGTGCAACGTCCAGAACACGATGGGAGATGTTTTCTGTGCTCCCGCAGGTTTTCCTTGCCAGACAGAGTGGAAAAGCTTTCTGCTAGGATGTAGACCACAAAAGACGCTAAAGACGAAGGTACGATGCTCTCCGGAGCTAAGAGCCGCTCTCGGGCTTCTTTCGGCAGAAGCGGCGCTAAGAGAGCGCTGTGAGCGGTACAATCGTCTTTGCGCGAAGAAGCCGCTTCTTCGGCTCCGGGAGCCGGAGAGAGCGGCAGCATCGGAAAGGTGAAGAAGGAAGCTGTACAACACTGGGATTGTGTGCGCAGCTTGCCAACTGATAGAAAACAGTACCTTACCACTTTCCTGACGTTTCCAATCACATGAATATTCGATTGGAAGCTGTTTTGGACAACTTTTCTTTCCTTCATGCCAAGCACTTGGCAGACCTCCGTGCAACGTCCAGAACACGATGGGAGATGTTTTCTGTGCTCCCGCAGGTTTTCCTTGCCAGACAGAGTGGAAAAGCTTTCTGCTAGGATGTAGACCACAAAAGACGCTAAAGACGAAGGTACGATGCTCTCCGGAGCTAAGAGCCGCTCCCGGGCTTCTTTCGGCAGAAGCGGCGCTAAGAGAGCAGTGTGAGCGGTACAATGGTCTTTGCGCGAAGAAGCCGCTTCTTCGGCTCCGGGAGCCGGAGAGAGCGGCAGCATCGGAAAGGTGAAGAAGGAAGCTGTACAACACTGGGATTGTGTGCGCAGCTTGCCAACTGATAGAAAACAGTACCTTACCACTTTCCTGACGTTTCCAATCACATGAATATTCGATTGGAAGCTGTTTTGGACAACTTTTCTTTCCTTCATGCCAAACACTTGGCAGACCTCCGTGCAACATCCAGAACACGATGGGAGATATTTTCTGTGCTCCCGCAGGTTTTCCTTGCCAGACAGAGTGGAAAAGCTTTCTGCTAGGATGTAGACCACAAAAGACGCTAAAGACGAAGGTACGATGCTCTCCGGAGCTAAGAGCCGCTCCCGGGCTTCTTTCGGCAGAAGCGGCGCTAAGAGAGCACTGTGAGCGGTACAATGGTCTTTGCGCGAAGAAGCCGCTTCTTCGGCTCCGGGAGCCGGAGAGAGCGGCAGCATCGGAAAGGTGAAGAAGGAAGCTGTACAACACTGGGATTGTGTGCGCAGCTTGCCAACTGATAGAAAACAGTACCTTACCACTTTCCTGACGTTTCCAATCACATGAATATTCGATTGGAAGCTGTTTTCGACAACTTTTCTTTCCTTCATGCCAAGCACTTGGCAGACCTCTGTACAACGTCCAGAACACGATGGGAGATGTTTTCTGTGCTCCCGCAGGTTTTCCTTTCCAGGCAGAGTGGAAAAGCTTTCTGCTAGGATGTAGACCACAAAAGACGCTAAAGACGAAGGTACGATGCTCTCCGGAGCTAAGAGCCGCTCCCGGGCTTCTTGCGGCAGAAGCGGCGCTAAGAGAGCACTGTGAGCGGTACAATCGTCTTTGCGCGAAGAAGCCGCTTCTTCGGCTCCGGGAGCCGGAGAGAGCGGCAGCATCGGAAAGGTGAAGAAGGAAGCTGTACAACACTGGGATTGTGTGCGCAGCTTGCCAACTGATAGAAAACAGTATTTTATACTTTCCAGACGTTTCCTATCACATGAATATTCGATTGGAAGCTGTTTTGGACAACTTTTCTTTCCTTCATGCCAAGCACTTTGCAGACCTCTGTGCAACGTCCAGAACACGATGGGAGATGTTTTCTGTGCTCCCGCAGGTTTTCCTTGCCAGACAGAGTGGAAAAGCTTTCTGCTAGGATGTAGACCACAAAAGACGCTAAAGACGAAGGTACGATTCTCTCCGGAGCTAAGAGCCGCTCGCGGGCTTCTTTCGGCAGAAGCGGCGCTAAGAGAGCACTGTGAGCGGTACAATCGTCTTTGCGCGAAGAAGCCGCTTCTTCGCCTCCGGGAGCCGGAGAGAGCGGCAGCATCGGAAAGGTGAAGAAGGAAGCTGTACAACACTGGGATTGTGTGCGCAGCTTGCCAACTGATAGAAAACAGTACCTTACCACTTTCCTGACGTTTCCAATCACATGAATATTCGATTGGAAGCTGTTTTCGACAACTTTTCTTTCCTTCATGCCAAGCACTTGGCAGACCTCCATGCAACGTCCAGAACACGATGGGAGATGTTTTCTGTGCTCCCGCAGGTTTTCCTTGCCAGACAGAGTGGAAAAGCTTTCTGCTAGGATGTAGACCACAAAAGACGCTAAAGACGAAGGTACGATGCTCTCCAGAGCTAAGAGCCGCTCCCGGGCTTCTTTCGGCAGAAGCGGCGCTAAGAGAGCACTGTGAGCGGTACAATCGTCTTTGCGCGAAGAAGCCGCTTCTTCGGCTCCGGTAGCCGGAGAGAGCGGCAGCATCGGAAAGGTGAAGAAGGAAGCTGTGCAACACTGGGATTGTGTGCGCAACTTTCCAACTGATAGAAAACAGTACCTTACACTTTCCTGACGTTTCCAATCACATGAATATTCGATTGGAAGCTGTTTTCGACAACTTTTCTTTCCTTCATGCCAAGCACTTGGCAGACCTCCGTGCAACGTCCAGAACACGATGGGAGATGTTTTCTGTGCTCCCGCAGGTTTTCCTTGCCAGACAGAGTGGAAAAGCTTTCTGCTAGGATGTAGACCACAAAAGACGCTAAAGACGAAGGTACGATGCTCTCCGGAGCTAAGAGCCGCTCCCGGGCTTCTTTCGGCAGAAGCGGCGCTAAGAGAGCACTGTGAGCGGTACAATCGTCTTTGCGCGAAGAAGCCGCTTCTTCGGCTCCGGGAGCCGGAGAGAGCGGCAGCATCGGAAAGGTGAAGAAGGAAGCTGTACAACACTGGGATTGTGTGCGCAGCTTGCCAACTGATAGAAAACAGTACCTTACCACTTTCCTGACGTTTCCAATCACATGAATATTCGATTGGAAGCTGTTTTGGACAACTTTTCTTTCCTTCATGCCAAGCACTTGGCAGACCTCCGTGCAACGTCCAGAACACGATGGGAGATGTTTTCTGTGCTCCCGCAGGTTTTCCTTGCCAGACAGAGTGGAAAAGCTTTCTGCTAGGATGTAGACCACAAAAGACGCTAAAGACGAAGGTACGATGCTCTCCAGAGCTAAGAGCCGCTCCCGGGCTTCTTTCGGCAAAAGCAGCGCTAAGAGAGCGCTGTGAGCGGTACAATCGTCTTTGCGCGAAGAAGCCGCTTCTTCGGCTCCGGGAGCCGGAGAGAGCGGCAGCATCGGAAAGGTGAAGAAGGAAGCTGTACAACACTGGGATTGTGTGCGCAACTTTCCAACTGATAGAAAACAGTACCTTACCACTTTCCTGACGTTTCCAATCACATGAATATTCGATTGGAAGCTGTTTTCGACAACTTTTCTTTCCTTCATGCCAAGCACTTGGCAGACCTCCGTGCAACGTCCAGAACACGATGGGAGATGTTTTCTGTGCTCCCGCAGGTTTTCCTTGCCAGACAGAGTGGAAAAGCTTTCTGCTAGGATGTAGACCACAAAAGACGCTAAAGACGAAGGTACGATGCTCTCCGGAGCTAAGAGCCGCTCCCGGGCTTCTTTCGGCAGAAGCGGCGCTAAGAGAGCACTGTGAGCGGTACAATGGTCTTTGCGCGAAGAAGCCGCTTCTTCGGCTCCGGGAGCCGGAGAGAGCGGCAGCATCGGAAAGGTGAAGAAGGAAGCTGTACAACACTGGGATTGTGTGCGCAGCTTGCCAACTGATAGAAAACAGTACCTTACCACTTTCCTGACGTTTCCAATCACATGAATATTCGATTGGAAGCTGTTTTGGACAACTTTTCTTTCCTTCATGCCAAGCACTTGGCAGACCTCCGTGCAACGTCCAGAACACGATGGGAGATGTTTTCTGTGCTCCCGCAGGTTTTCCTTGCCAGACAGAGTGGAAAAGCTTTCTGCTAGGATGTAGACCACAAAAGACGCTAAAGACGCAGGTACGATGCTCTCCGGAGCTAAGAGCCGCTCCCGGGCTTCTTTCGGCAGAAGCGGCGCTAAGAGAGCACTGTGAGCGGTACAATCGTCTTTGCGCGAAGAAGCCGCTTCTTCGGCTCCGGGAGCCGGAGAGAGCGGCAGCATCGGAAAGGTGAAGAAGGAAGCTGTACAACACTGGGATTGTGTGCGCAGCTTGCCAACTGATAGAAAACAGTACCTTACCACTTTCCTGACGTTTCCAATCACATGAATATTCGATTGGAAGCTGTTTTGGACAACTTTTCTTTCCTTCATGCCAAGCACTTGGCAGACCTCCGTGCAACGTCCAGAACACGATGGGAGATGTTTTCTGTGCTCCCGCAGGTTTTCCTTGCCAGACAGAGTGGAAAAGCTTTCTGCTAGGATGTAGACCACAAAAGACGCTAAAGACGAAGGTACGATGCTCTCCGGAGCTAAGAGCCGCTCCCGGCCTTCTTTCGGCAGAAGCGGCGCTAAGAGAGCACTGTGAGCGGTACAATCGTCTTTGCGCGAAGAAGCCGCTTCTTCGGCTCCGGGAGCCGGAGAGAGCGGCAGCATCGGAAAGGTGAAGAAGGAAGCTGTACAACACTGGGATTGTGTGCGCAGCTTGCCAACTGATAGAAAACAGTACCTTACCACTTTCCTGACGTTTCCAATCACATGAATATTCGATTGGAAGCTGTTTTGGACAACTTTTCTTTCCTTCATGCCAAACACTTGGCAGACCTCCGTGCAACGTCCAGAACACGGTGGGAGATGTTTTCTGTGCTCCCGCAGGTTTTCCTTGCCAGACAGAGTGGAAAAGCTTTCTGCTAGGATGTAGACAACAAAAGACGCTAAAGACGAAGGTACGATTCTCTCCGGAGCTAAGAGCCGCTCCCGGGCTTCTTTCGGCAGAAGCGGCGCTAAGAGAGCACTGTGAGCGGTACAATCGTCTTTGCGCGAAGAAGCCGCTTCTTCGGCTCCGGGAGCCGGAGAGAGCGGCAGCATCGGAAAGGTGAAGAAGGAAGCTGTACAACACTGGGATTGTGTGCGCAGCTTGCCAACTGATAGAAAACAGTACCTTACCACTTTCCTGACGTTTCCAATCACATGAATATTCGATTGGAAGCTGTTTTCGACAACTTTTCTTTCCTTCATGCCAAGCACTTGGCAGACCTCCATGCAACGTCCAGAACACGATGGGAGATGTTTTCTGTGCTCCCGCAGGTTTTCCTGGCCAGACAGAGTGGAAAAGCTTTCTGCTAGGATGTAGACCACAAAAGACGCTAAAGACGAAGGTACGATGCTCTCCAGAGCTAAGAGCCGCTCCCGGGCTTCTTTCGGCAGAAGCGGCGCTAAGAGAGCACTGTGAGCGGTACAATCGTCTTTGCGCGAAGAAGCCGCTTCTTCGGCTCCGGTAGCCGGAGAGAGCGGCAGCATCGGAAAGGTGAAGAAGGAAGCTGTACAACACTGGGATTGTGTGCGCAACTTTCCAACTGATAGAAAACAGTACCTTACACTTTCCTGACGTTTCCAATCACATGAATATTCGATTGGAAGCTGTTTTCGACAACTTTTCTTTCCTTCATGCCAAGCACTTGGCAGACCTCCGTGCAACGTCCAGAACACGATGGGAGATGTTTTCTGTGCTCCCGCAGGTTTTCCTTGCCAGACAGAGTGGAAAAGCTTTCTGCTAGGATGTAGACCACAAAAGACGCTAAAGACGAAGGTACGATGCTCTCCGGAGCTAAGAGCCGCTCCCGGGCTTCTTTCGGCAGAAGCGGCGCTAAGAGAGCGCTGTGAGCGGTACAATCGTCTTTGCGCGAAGAAGCCGCTTCTTCGGCTCCGGGAGCCGGAGAGAGCGGCAGCATCGGAAAGGTGAAGAAGGAAGCTGTACAACACTGGGATTGTGTGCGCAGCTTGCCAACTGATAGAAAACAGTACCTTACCACTTTCCTGACGTTTCCAATCACATGAATATTCGATTGGAAGCTGTTTTGGACAACTTTTCTTTCCTTCATGCCAAGCACTTGGCAGACCTCCGTGCAACGTCCAGAACACGATGGGAGATGTTTTCTGTGCTCCCGCAGGTTTTCCTTGCCAGACAGAGTGGAAAAGCTTTCTGCTAGGATGTAGACCACAAAAGACGCTAAAGACGAAGGTACGATGCTCTCCGGAGCTAAGAGCCGCTCCCGGGCTTCTTTCGGCAGAAGCGGCGCTAAGAGAGCAGTGTGAGCGGTACAATGGTCTTTGCGCGAAGAAGCCGCTTCTTCGGCTCCGGGAGCCGGAGAGAGCGGCAGCATCGGAAAGGTGAAGAAGGAAGCTGTACAACACTGGGATTGTGTGCGCAGCTTGCCAACTGATAGAAAACAGTACCTTACCACTTTCCTGACGTTTCCAATCACATGAATATTCGATTGGAAGCTGTTTTGGACAACTTTTCTTTCCTTCATGCCAAACACTTGGCAGACCTCCGTGCAACATCCAGAACACGATGGGAGATATTTTCTGTGCTCCCGCAGGTTTTCCTTGCCAGACAGAGTGGAAAAGCTTTCTGCTAGGATGTAGACCACAAAAGACGCTAAAGACGAAGGTACGATGCTCTCCGGAGCTAAGAGCCGCTCCCGGGCTTCTTTCGGCAGAAGCGGCGCTAAGAGAGCACTGTGAGCGGTACAATGGTCTTTGCGCGAAGAAGCCGCTTCTTCGGCTCCGGGAGCCGGAGAGAGCGGCAGCATCGGAAAGGTGAAGAAGGAAGCTGTACAACACTGGGATTGTGTGCGCAGCTTGCCAACTGATAGAAAACAGTACCTTACCACTTTCCTGACGTTTCCAATCACATGAATATTCGATTGGAAGCTGTTTTCGACAACTTTTCTTTCCTTCATGCCAAGCACTTGGCAGACCTCTGTACAACGTCCAGAACACGATGGGAGATGTTTTCTGTGCTCCCGCAGGTTTTCCTTTCCAGGCAGAGTGGAAAAGCTTTCTGCTAGGATGTAGACCACAAAAGACGCTAAAGACGAAGGTACGATGCTCTCCGGAGCTAAGAGCCGCTCCCGGGCTTCTTGCGGCAGAAGCGGCGCTAAGAGAGCACTGTGAGCGGTACAATCGTCTTTGCGCGAAGAAGCCGCTTCTTCGGCTCCGGGAGCCGGAGAGAGCGGCAGCATCGGAAAGGTGAAGAAGGAAGCTGTACAACACTGGGATTGTGTGCGCAGCTTGCCAACTGATAGAAAACAGTATTTTATACTTTCCAGACGTTTCCTATCACATGAATATTCGATTGGAAGCTGTTTTGGACAACTTTTCTTTCCTTCATGCCAAGCACTTTGCAGACCTCTGTGCAACGTCCAGAACACGATGGGAGATGTTTTCTGTGCTCCCGCAGGTTTTCCTTGCCAGACAGAGTGGAAAAGCTTTCTGCTAGGATGTAGACCAGAAAAGACGCTAAAGACGAAGGTACGATTCTCTCCGGAGCTAAGAGCCGCTCGCGGGCTTCTTTCGGCAGAAGCGGCGCTAAGAGAGCACTGTGAGCGGTACAATCGTCTTTGCGCGAAGAAGCCGCTTCTTCGCCTCCGGGAGCCGGAGAGAGCGGCAGCATCGGAAAGGTGAAGAAGGAAGCTGTACAACACTGGGATTGTGTGCGCAGCTTGCCAACTGATAGAAAACAGTACCTTACCACTTTCCTGACGTTTCCAATCACATGAATATTCGATTGGAAGCTGTTTTCGACAACTTTTCTTTCCTTCATGCCAAGCACTTGGCAGACCTCCATGCAACGTCCAGAACACGATGGGAGATGTTTTCTGTGCTCCCGCAGGTTTTCCTTGCCAGACAGAGTGGAAAAGCTTTCTGCTAGGATGTAGACCACAAAAGACGCTAAAGACGAAGGTACGATGCTCTCCAGAGCTAAGAGCCGCTCCCGGGCTTCTTTCGGCAGAAGCGGCGCTAAGAGAGCACTGTGAGCGGTACAATCGTCTTTGCGCGAAGAAGCCGCTTCTTCGGCTCCGGTAGCCGGAGAGAGCGGCAGCATCGGAAAGGTGAAGAAGGAAGCTGTGCAACACTGGGATTGTGTGCGCAACTTTCCAACTGATAGAAAACAGTACCTTACACTTTCCTGACGTTTCCAATCACATGAATATTCGATTGGAAGCTGTTTTCGACAACTTTTCTTTCCTTCATGCCAAGCACTTGGCAGACCTCCGTGCAACGTCCAGAACACGATGGGAGATGTTTTCTGTGCTCCCGCAGGTTTTCCTTGCCAGACAGAGTGGAAAAGCTTTCTGCTAGGATGTAGACCACAAAAGACGCTAAAGACGAAGGTACGATGCTCTCCGGAGCTAAGAGCCGCTCCCGGGCTTCTTTCGGCAGAAGCGGCGCTAAGAGAGCACTGTGAGCGGTACAATCGTCTTTGCGCGAAGAAGCCGCTTCTTCGGCTCCGGGAGCCGGAGAGAGCGGCAGCATCGGAAAGGTGAAGAAGGAAGCTGTACAACACTGGGATTGTGTGCGCAGCTTGCCAACTGATAGAAAACAGTACCTTACCACTTTCCTGACGTTTCCAATCACATGAATATTCGATTGGAAGCTGTTTTGGACAACTTTTCTTTCCTTCATGCCAAGCACTTGGCAGACCTCCGTGCAACGTCCAGAACACGATGGGAGATGTTTTCTGTGCTCCCGCAGGTTTTCCTTGCCAGACAGAGTGGAAAAGCTTTCTGCTAGGATGTAGACCACAAAAGATGCTAAAGACGAAGGTACGATGCTCTCCGGAGCTAAGAGCCGCTCCCGGGCTTCTTTCGGCAGAAGCGGCGCTAAGAGAGCAGTGTGAGCGGTACAATGGTCTTTGCGCGAAGAAGCCGCTTCTTCGGCTCCGGTAGCCGGAGAGAGCGGCAGCATCGGAAAGGTGAAGAAGGAAGCTGTACAACACTGGGATTGTGTGCGCAGCTTGCCAACTGATAGAAAACAGTACCTTACCACTTTCCTGACGTTTCCAATCACATGAATATTCGATTGGAAGCTGTTTTGGACAACTTTTCTTTCCTTCATGCCAAACACTTGGCAGACCTCCGTGCAACGTCCAGAACACGATGGGAGATATTTTCTGTGCTCCCGCAGGTTTTCCTTGCCAGACAGAGTGGAAAAGCTTTCTGCTAGGATGTAGACCACAAAAGACGCTAAAGACGAAGGTACGATGCTCTCCGGAGCTAAGAGCCGCTCCCGGGCTTCTTTCGGCAGAAGCGGCGCTAAGAGAGCACTGTGAGCGGTACAATGGTCTTTGCGCGAAGAAGCCGCTTCTTCGGCTCCGGCAGCCGGAGAGAGCGGCAGCATCGGAAAGGTGAAGAAGGAAGCTGTACAACACTGGGATTGTGTGCGCAGCTTGCCAACTGATAGAAAACAGTACCTTACCACTTTCCTGACGTTTCCAATCACATGAATATTCGATTGGAAGCTGTTTTGGACAACTTTTCTTTCCTTCATGCCAAGCACTTGGCAGACCTCCGTGCAACGTCCAGAACACGATGGGAGATGTTTTCTGTGCTCCCGCAGGTTTTCCTTGCCAGACAGAGTGGAAAAGCTTTCTGCTAGGATGTAGACCACAAAAGACGCTAAAGACGAAGGTACGATGCTCTCCGGAGCTAAGAGCCGCTCCCGGGCTTCCTTCGGCAGAAGCGGCGCTAAGAGAGCACTGTGAGCGGTACAATCGTCTTTGCGCGAAGAAGCCGCTTCTTCGGCTCCGGGAGCCGGAGAGAGCGGCAGCATCGCAAAGGTGAAGAAGGAAGCTGTACAACACTGGGATTGTGTGCGCAGCTTGCCAACTGATAGAAAACAGTACCTTACCACTTTCCTGACGTTTCCAATCACATGAATATTCGATTGGAAGCTGTTTTCGACAACTTTTCTTTTCTTCATGCCAAGCACTTGGCAGACCTCCGTGCAACGTCCAGAACACGATGGGAGATGTTTTCTGTGCTCCCGCAGGTTTTCCTTGCCAGACAGAGTGGAAAAGCTTTCTGCTAGGATGTAGACCACAAAAGACGCTAAAGACGAAGGTACGATGCTCTCCGGAGCTAAGAGCCGCTCCCGGGCTTCTTTCGGCAGAAGCGGCGCTAAGAGCGCACTGTGAGCGGTACAATCGTCTTTGCGCGAAGAAGCCGCTTCTTCGGCTCCGGGAGCCGGAGAGAGCGGCAGCATCGGAAAGGTGAAGAAGGAAGCTGTACAACACTGGGATTGTGTGCGCAGCTTGCCAACTGATAGAAAACAGTACCTTACACTTTCCTGACGTTTCCAATCACATGAATATTCGATTGGAAGCTGTTTTGGACAACTTTTCTTTCCTTCATGCCAGGCAATTGGCAGACCTCCGTGCAACGTCCAGAACACGATGGGAGATGTTTTCTGTGCTCCCGCAGGTTTTCCTTGCCAGACAGAGTGGAAAAGCTTTCTGCTAGGATGTAGACCACAAAAGACGCTAAAGACGAAGGTACGATGCTCTCCGGAGCTAAGAGCCGCTCCCGGGCTTCTTTCGGCAGAAGCGGCGCTAAGAGAGCACTGTGAGCGGTACAATCGTCTTTGCGCGAAGAAGCCGCTTCTTCGGCTCCGGGAGCCGGAGAGAGCGGCAGCATCGGAAAGGTGAAGAAGGAAGCTGTACAACACTGGGATTGTGTGCGCAGCTTGCCAACTGATAGAAAACAGTACCTTACCACTTTCCTGACGTTTCCAATCACATGAATATTCGATTGGAAGCTGTTTTGGACAACTTTTCTTTCCTTCATGCCAAACACTTGGCAGACCTCCGTGCAACGTCCAGAACACGATGGGAGATGTTTTCTGTGCTCCCGCAGGTTTTCCTTGCCAGACAGAGTGGAAAAGCTTTCTGCTAGGATGTAGACCACAAAAGACGCTAAAGACGAAGGTATGATGCTCTCCGGAGCTAAGAGCCGCTCCCGGGCTTCTTTCGGCAGAAGCGGCGCTAAGAGCGCACTGTGAGCGGTACAATCGTCTTTGCGCGAAGAAGCCGCTTCTTCGGCTCCGGGAGCCGGAGAGAGCGGCAGCATCGGAAAGGTGAAGAAGGAAGCTGTACAACACTGGGATTGTGTGCGCAGCTTGCCAACTGATAGAAAACAGTACCTTACACTTTCCTGACGTTTCCAATCACATGAATATTCGATTGGAAGCTGTTTTGGACAACTTTTCTTTCCTTCATGCCAAGCACTTGGCAGACCTCCGTGCAACGTCCAGAACACGATGGGAGATGTTTTCTGTGCTCCCGCAGGTTTTCCTTGCCAGACAGAGTGGAAAAGCTTTCTGCTAGGATGTAGACCACAAAAGACGCTAAAGACGAAGGTACGATGCTCTCCGGAGCTAAGAGCCGCTCCCGGGCTTCTTTCGGCAGAAGCGGCGCTAAGAGAGCACTGTGAGCGGTACAATCGTCTTTGCGCGAAGAAGCCGCTTCTTCGGCTCCGGGAGCCGGAGAGAGCGGCAGCATCGGAAAGGTGAAGAAGGAAGCTGTACAACACTGGGATTGTGTGCGCAGCTTGCCAACTGATAGAAAACAGTACCTTACCACTTTCCTGACGTTTCCAATCACATGAATATTCGATTGGAAGCTGTTTTGGACAACTTTTCTTTCCTTCATGCCAAACACTTGGCAGACCTCTGTGCAACGTCCAGAACACGATGGGAGATGTTTTCTGTGCTCCCGCAGGTTTTCCTCGCCAGACAGAGTGGAAAAGCTTTCTGCTAGGATGTAGACCACAAAAGACGCTAAAGACGAAGGTACGATGCTCTCCGGAGCTAAGAGCCGCTCCCGGGCTTCTTTCGGCAGAAGCGGCGCTAAGAGAGCACTGTGAGCGGTACAATCGTCTTTGCGCGAAGAAGCCGCTTCTTCGGCTCCGGGAGCCGGAGAGAGCGGCAGCATCGGAAAGGTGAAGAAGGAAGCTGTACAACACTGGGATTGTGTGCGCAGCTTGCCAACTGATAGAAAACAGTACCTTACCACTTTCCTGACGTTTCCAATCACATGAATATTCGATTGGAAGCTGTTTTGGACAACTTTTCTTTCCTTCATGCCAAACACTTGGCAGACCTCTGTACAACGTCCAGAACACGATGGGAGATGTTTTCTGTGCTCCCGCAGGTTTTCCTTTCCAGGCAGAGTGGAAAAGCTTTCTGCTAGGATGTAGACCACAAAAGACGCTAAAGACGAAGGTACGATGCTCTCCGGAGCTAAGAGCCGCTCCCGGGCTTCTTTCGGCAGAAGCGGCGCTAAGAGAGCACTGTGAGCGGTACAATCGTCTTTGCGCGAAGAAGCCGCTTCTTCGGCTCCGGGAGCCGGAGAGAGCGGCAGCATCGGAAAGGTGAAGAAGGAAGCTGTACAACACTGGGATTGTGTGCGCAGCTTGCCAACTGATAGAAAACAGTACCTTACCACTTTCCTGACGTTTCCAATCACATGAATATTCGATTGGAAGCTGTTTTGGACAACTTTTCTTTCCTTCATGCCAAGCACTTGGCAGACCTCCGTGCAACGTCCAGAACACGATGGGAGATGTTTTCTGTGCTCCCGCAGGTTTTCCTTGCCAGACAGAGTGGAAAAGCTTTCTGCTAGGATGTAGACCACAAAAGACGCTAAAGACGAAGGTACGATGCTCTCCGGAGCTAAGAGCCGCTCCCGGGCTTCTTTCGGCAGAAGCGGCGCTAAGAGAGCACTGTGAGCGGTACAATCGTCTTTGCGCGAAGAAGCCGCTTCTTCGGCTCCGGGAGCCGGAGAGAGCGGCAGCATCGGAAAGGTGAAGAAGGAAGCTGTACAACACTGGGATTGTGTGCGCAGCTTGCCAACTGATAGAAAACAGTACCTTACCACTTTCCTGACGTTTCCAATCACATGAATATTCGATTGGAAGCTGTTTTGGACAACTTTTCTTTCCTTCATGCCAAACACTTGGCAGACCTCCGTGCAACGTCCAGAACACGGTGGGAGATGTTTTCTGTGCTCCCGCAGGTTTTCCTTGCCAGACAGAGTGGAAAAGCTTTCTGCTAGGATGTAGACCACAAAAGACGCTAAAGACGAAGGTACGATTCTCTCCGGAGCTAAGAGCCGCTCCCGGGCTTCTTTCGGCAGAAGCGGCGCTAAGAGAGCACTGTGAGCGGTACAATCGTCTTTGCGCGAAGAAGCCGCTTCTTCGGCTCCGGGAGCCGGAGAGAGCGGCAGCATCGGAAAGGTGAAGAAGGAAGCTGTACAACACTGGGATTGTGTGCGCAGCTTGCCAACTGATAGAAAACAGTACCTTACCACTTTCCTGACGTTTCCAATCACATGAATATTCGATTGGAAGCTGTTTTCGACAACTTTTCTTTCCTTCATGCCAAGCACTTGGCAGACCTCCATGCAACGTCCAGAACACGATGGGAGATGTTTTCTGTGCTCCCGCAGGTTTTCCTGGCCAGACAGAGTGGAAAAGCTTTCTGCTAGGATGTAGACCACAAAAGACGCTAAAGACGAAGGTACGATGCTCTCCAGAGCTAAGAGCCGCTCCCGGGCTTCTTTCGGCAGAAGCGGCGCTAAGAGAGCACTGTGAGCGGTACAATCGTCTTTGCGCGAAGAAGCCGCTTCTTCGGCTCCGGTAGCCGGAGAGAGCGGCAGCATCGGAAAGGTGAAGAAGGAAGCTGTACAACACTGGGATTGTGTGCGCAACTTTCCAACTGATAGAAAACAGTACCTTACACTTTCCTGACGTTTCCAATCACATGAATATTCGATTGGAAGCTGTTTTCGACAACTTTTCTTTCCTTCATGCCAAGCACTTGGCAGACCTCCGTGCAACGTCCAGAACACGATGGGAGATGTTTTCTGTGCTCCCGCAGGTTTTCCTTGCCAGACAGAGTGGAAAAGCTTTCTGCTAGGATGTAGACCACAAAAGACGCTAAAGACGAAGGTACGATGCTCTCCGGAGCTAAGAGCCGCTCCCGGGCTTCTTTCGGCAAAAGCAGCGCTAAGAGAGCGCTGTGAGCGGTACAATCGTCTTTGCGCGAAGAAGCCGCTTCTTCGGCTCCGGGAGCCGGAGAGAGCGGCAGCATCGGAAAGGTGAAGAAGGAAGCTGTACAACACTGGGATTGTGTGCGCAGCTTGCCAACTGATAGAAAACAGTACCTTACCACTTTCCTGACGTTTCCAATCACATGAATATTCGATTGGAAGCTGTTTTGGACAACTTTTCTTTCCTTCATGCCAAGCACTTGGCAGACCTCCGTGCAACGTCCAGAACACGATGGGAGATGTTTTCTGTGCTCCCGCAGGTTTTCCTTGCCAGACAGAGTGGAAAAGCTTTCTGCTAGGATGTAGACCACAAAAGACGCTAAAGACGAAGGTACGATGCTCTCCGGAGCTAAGAGCCGCTCCCGGGCTTCTTTCGGCAGAAGCGGCGCTAAGAGAGCAGTGTGAGCGGTACAATGGTCTTTGCGCGAAGAAGCCGCTTCTTCGGCTCCGGGAGCCGGAGAGAGCGGCAGCATCGGAAAGGTGAAGAAGGAAGCTGTACAACACTGGGATTGTGTGCGCAGCTTGCCAACTGATAGAAAACAGTACCTTACCACTTTCCTGACGTTTCCAATCACATGAATATTCGATTGGAAGCTGTTTTGGACAACTTTTCTTTCCTTCATGCCAAACACTTGGCAGACCTCCGTGCAACATCCAGAACACGATGGGAGATATTTTCTGTGCTCCCGCAGGTTTTCCTTGCCAGACAGAGTGGAAAAGCTTTCTGCTAGGATGTAGACCACAAAAGACGCTAAAGACGAAGGTACGATGCTCTCCGGAGCTAAGAGCCGCTCCCGGGCTTCTTTCGGCAGAAGCGGCGCTAAGAGAGCACTGTGAGCGGTACAATGGTCTTTGCGCGAAGAAGCCGCTTCTTCGGCTCCGGGAGCCGGAGAGAGCGGCAGCATCGGAAAGGTGAAGAAGGAAGCTGTACAACACTGGGATTGTGTGCGCAGCTTGCCAACTGATAGAAAACAGTACCTTACCACTTTCCTGACGTTTCCAATCACATGAATATTCGATTGGAAGCTGTTTTCGACAACTTTTCTTTCCTTCATGCCAAGCACTTGGCAGACCTCTGTACAACGTCCAGAACACGATGGGAGATGTTTTCTGTGCTCCCGCAGGTTTTCCTTTCCAGGCAGAGTGGAAAAGCTTTCTGCTAGGATGTAGACCACAAAAGACGCTAAAGACGAAGGTACGATGCTCTCCGGAGCTAAGAGCCGCTCCCGGGCTTCTTGCGGCAGAAGCGGCGCTAAGAGAGCACTGTGAGCGGTACAATCGTCTTTGCGCGAAGAAGCCGCTTCTTCGGCTCCGGGAGCCGGAGAGAGCGGCAGCATCGGAAAGGTGAAGAAGGAAGCTGTACAACACTGGGATTGTGTGCGCAGCTTGCCAACTGATAGAAAACAGTATTTTATACTTTCCAGACGTTTCCTATCACATGAATATTCGATTGGAAGCTGTTTTGGACAACTTTTCTTTCCTTCATGCCAAGCACTTTGCAGACCTCTGTGCAACGTCCAGAACACGATGGGAGATGTTTTCTGTGCTCCCGCAGGTTTTCCTTGCCAGACAGAGTGGAAAAGCTTTCTGCTAGGATGTAGACCACAAAAGACGCTAAAGACGAAGGTACGATTCTCTCCGGAGCTAAGAGCCGCTCGCGGGCTTCTTTCGGCAGAAGCGGCGCTAAGAGAGCACTGTGAGCGGTACAATCGTCTTTGCGCGAAGAAGCCGCTTCTTCGCCTCCGGGAGCCGGAGAGAGCGGCAGCATCGGAAAGGTGAAGAAGGAAGCTGTACAACACTGGGATTGTGTGCGCAGCTTGCCAACTGATAGAAAACAGTACCTTACCACTTTCCTGACGTTTCCAATCACATGAATATTCGATTGGAAGCTGTTTTCGACAACTTTTCTTTCCTTCATGCCAAGCACTTGGCAGACCTCCATGCAACGTCCAGAACACGATGGGAGATGTTTTCTGTGCTCCCGCAGGTTTTCCTTGCCAGACAGAGTGGAAAAGCTTTCTGCTAGGATGTAGACCACAAAAGACGCTAAAGACGAAGGTACGATGCTCTCCAGAGCTAAGAGCCGCTCCCGGGCTTCTTTCGGCAGAAGCGGCGCTAAGAGAGCACTGTGAGCGGTACAATCGTCTTTGCGCGAAGAAGCCGCTTCTTCGGCTCCGGTAGCCGGAGAGAGCGGCAGCATCGGAAAGGTGAAGAAGGAAGCTGTGCAACACTGGGATTGTGTGCGCAACTTTCCAACTGATAGAAAACAGTACCTTACACTTTCCTGACGTTTCCAATCACATGAATATTCGATTGGAAGCTGTTTTCGACAACTTTTCTTTCCTTCATGCCAAGCACTTGGCAGACCTCCGTGCAACGTCCAGAACACGATGGGAGATGTTTTCTGTGCTCCCGCAGGTTTTCCTTGCCAGACAGAGTGGAAAAGCTTTCTGCTAGGATGTAGACCACAAAAGACGCTAAAGACGAAGGTACGATGCTCTCCGGAGCTAAGAGCCGCTCCCGGGCTTCTTTCGGCAGAAGCGGCGCTAAGAGAGCACTGTGAGCGGTACAATCGTCTTTGCGCGAAGAAGCCGCTTCTTCGGCTCCGGGAGCCGGAGAGAGCGGCAGCATCGGAAAGGTGAAGAAGGAAGCTGTACAACACTGGGATTGTGTGCGCAGCTTGCCAACTGATAGAAAACAGTACCTTACCACTTTCCTGACGTTTCCAATCACATGAATATTCGATTGGAAGCTGTTTTGGACAACTTTTCTTTCCTTCATGCCAAGCACTTGGCAGACCTCCGTGCAACGTCCAGAACACGATGGGAGATGTTTTCTGTGCTCCCGCAGGTTTTCCTTGCCAGACAGAGTGGAAAAGCTTTCTGCTAGGATGTAGACCACAAAAGACGCTAAAGACGCAGGTACGATGCTCTCCGGAGCTAAGAGCCGCTCCCGGGCTTCTTTCGGCAGAAGCGGCGCTAAGAGAGCACTGTGAGCGGTACAATCGTCTTTGCGCGAAGAAGCCGCTTCTTCGGCTCCGGGAGCCGGAGAGAGCGGCAGCATCGGAAAGGTGAAGAAGGAAGCTGTACAACACTGGGATTGTGTGCGCAGCTTGCCAACTGATAGAAAACAGTACCTTACCACTTTCCTGACGTTTCCAATCACATGAATATTCGATTGGAAGCTGTTTTGGACAACTTTTCTTTCCTTCATGCCAAGCACTTGGCAGACCTCCGTGCAACGTCCAGAACACGATGGGAGATGTTTTCTGTGCTCCCGCAGGTTTTCCTTGCCAGACAGAGTGGAAAAGCTTTCTGCTAGGATGTAGACCACAAAAGACGCTAAAGACGAAGGTACGATGCTCTCCGGAGCTAAGAGCCGCTCCCGGCCTTCTTTCGGCAGAAGCGGCGCTAAGAGAGCACTGTGAGCGGTACAATCGTCTTTGCGCGAAGAAGCCGCTTCTTCGGCTCCGGGAGCCGGAGAGAGCGGCAGCATCGGAAAGGTGAAGAAGGAAGCTGTACAACACTGGGATTGTGTGCGCAGCTTGCCAACTGATAGAAAACAGTACCTTACCACTTTCCTGACGTTTCCAATCACATGAATATTCGATTGGAAGCTGTTTTGGACAACTTTTCTTTCCTTCATGCCAAGCACTTGGCAGACCTCCGTGCAACGTCCAGAACACGATGGGAGATGTTTTCTGTGCTCCCGCAGGTTTTCCTTGCCAGACAGAGTGGAAAAGCTTTCTGCTAGGATGTAGACCACAAAAGACGCTAAAGACGAAGGTACGATGCTCTCCGGAGCTAAGAGCCGCTCCCGGCCTTCTTTCGGCAGAAGCGGCGCTAAGAGAGCACTGTGAGCGGTACAATCGTCTTTGCGCGAAGAAGCCGCTTCTTCGGCTCCGGGAGCCGGAGAGAGCGGCAGCATCGGAAAGGTGAAGAAGGAAGCTGTACAACACTGGGATTGTGTGCGCAGCTTGCCAACTGATAGAAAACAGTACCTTACACTTTCCTGACGTTTCCAATCACATGAATATTCGATTGGAAGCTGTTTTCGACAACTTTTCTTTCCTTCATGCCAAGCACTTGGCAGACCTCCGTGCAACGTCCAGAACACGATGGGAGATGTTTTCTGTGCTCCCGCAGGTTTTCCTTGCCAGACAGAGTGGAAAAGCTTTCTGCTAGGATGTAGACCACAAAAGACGCTAAAGACGAAGGTACGATGCTCTCCGGAGCTAAGAGCCGCTCCCGGGCTTCTTTCGGCAGAAGCGGCGCTAAGAGAGCGCTGTGAGCGGTACAATCGTCTTTGCGCGAAGAAGCCGCTTCTTCGGCTCCGGGAGCCGGAGAGAGCGGCAGCATCGGAAAGGTGAAGAAGGAAGCTGTACAACACTGGGATTGTGTGCGCAGCTTGCCAACTGATAGAAAACAGTACCTTACCACTTTCCTGACGTTTCCAATCACATGAATATTCGATTGGAAGCTGTTTTGGACAACTTTTCTTTCCTTCATGCCAAGCACTTGGCAGACCTCCGTGCAACGTCCAGAACACGATGGGAGATGTTTTCTGTGCTCCCGCAGGTTTTCCTTGCCAGACAGAGTGGAAAAGCTTTCTGCTAGGATGTAGACCACAAAAGACGCTAAAGACGAAGGTACGATGCTCTCCGGAGCTAAGAGCCGCTCCCGGGCTTCTTTCGGCAGAAGCGGCGCTAAGAGAGCACTGTGAGCGGTACAATCGTCTTTGCGCGAAGAAGCCGCTTCTTCGGCTCCGGGAGCCGGAGAGAGCGGCAGCATCGGAAAGGTGAAGAAGGAAGCTGTACAACACTGGGATTGTGTGCGCAGCTTGCCAACTGATAGAAAACAGTACCTTACACTTTCCTGACGTTTCCTATCACATGAATATTCGATTGGAAGCTGTTTTGGACAACTTTTCTTTCCTTCATGCCAAGCACTTGGCAGACCTCCGTGCAACGTCCAGAACACGATGGGAGATGTTTTCTGTGCTCCCGCAGGTTTTCCTTGCCAGACAGAGTGGAAAAGCTTTCTGCTAGGATGTAGACCACAAAAGATGCTAAAGACACAGGTACGATGCTCTCCGGAGCTAAGAGCCGCTCCCGGGCTTCTTTCGGCAGAAGCGGCGCTAAGAGAGCACTGTGAGCGGTACAATCGTCTTTGCGCGAAGAAGCCGCTTCTTCGGCTCCGGGAGCCGGAGAGAGCGGCAGCATCGGAAAGGTGAAGAAGGAAGCTGTACAACACTGGGATTGTGTGCGCAGCTTGCCAACTGATAGAAAACAGTACCTTACCACTTTCCTGACGTTTCCAATCACATGAATATTCGATTGGAAGCTGTTTTCGACAACTTTTCTTTTCTTCATGCCAAACATTGGCAGACCTCCGTGCAACGTCCAGAACACGATGGGAGATGTTTTCTGTGCTCCCGCAGGTTTTCCTTGCCAGACAGAGTGGAAAAGCTTTCTGCTAGGATGTAGACCACAAAAGACGCTAAAGACGAAGGTACGATGCTCTCCGGAGCTAAGAGCCGCTCCCGGGCTTCTTTCGGCAGAAGCGGCGCTAAGAGAGCACTGTGAGCGGTACAATCGTCTTTGCGCGAAGAAGCCGCTTCTTCGGCTCCGGGAGCCGGAGAGAGCGGCAGCATCGGAAAGGTGAAGAAGGAAGCTGTACAACACTGGGATTGTGTGCGCAGCTTGCCAACTGATAGAAAACAGTACCTTACACTTTCCTGACGTTTCCTATCACATGAATATTCGATTGGAAGCTGTTTTGGACAACTTTTCTTTCCTTCATGCCAAGCACTTGGCAGACCTCTGTGCAACGTCCAGAACACGATGGGAGATGTTTTCTGTGCTCCCGCAGGTTTTCCTTGCCAGACAGAGTGGAAAAGCTTTCTGCTAGGATGTAGACCACAAAAGACGCTAAAGACGAAGGTACGATGCTCTCCGGAGCTAAGAGCCGCTCCCGGGCTTCTTTCGGCAGAAGCGGCGCTAAGAGCGCACTGTGAGCGGTACAATCGTCTTTGCGCGAAGAAGCCGCTTCTTCGGCTCCGGGAGCCGGAGAGAGCGGCAGCATCGGAAAGGTGAAGAAGGAAGCTGTACAACACTGGGATTGTGTGCGCAGCTTGCCAACTGATAGAAAACAGTACCTTACCACTTTCCTGACGTTTCCAATCACATGAATATTCGATTGGAAGCTGTTTTGGACAACTTTTCTTTCCTTCATGCCAGGCACTTGGCAGACCTCCGTGCAACGTACAGAACACGATGGGAGATGTTTTCTGTGCTCCCGCAGGTTTTCCTTGCCAGACAGAGTGGAAAAGCTTTCTGCTAGGATGTAGACCACAAAAGACGCTAAAGACGAAGGTACGATGCTCTCCGGAGCTAAGAGCCGCTCCCGGGCTTCTTTCGGCAGAAGCGGCGCTAAGAGAGCACTGTGAGCGGTACAATCGTCTTTGCGCGAAGAAGCCGCTTCTTCGGCTCCGGGAGCCGGAGAGAGCGGCAGCATCGGAAAGGTGAAGAAGGAAGCTGTACAACACTGGGATTGTGTGCGCAACTTTCCAACTGATAGAAAACAGTACCTTACACTTTCCTGATGTTTCCAATCACATGAATATTCGGTTGGAAGCTGTTTTGGACAACTTTTCTTTCCTTCATGCCAAGCACTTGGCAGACCTCCGTGCAACGTCCAGAACACGATGGGAGATGTTTTCTGTGCTCCCGCAGGTTTTCCTTGCCAGACAGAGTGGAAAAGCTTTCTGCTAGGATGTAGACCACAAAAGACGCTAAAGACGAAGGTACGATGCTCTCCGGAGCTAAGAGCCGCTCCCGGGCTTCTTTCGGCAGAAGCGGCGCTAAGAGAGCACTGTGAGCGGTACAATCGTCTTTGCGCGAAGAAGCCGCTTCTTCGGCTCCGGGAGCCGGAGAGAGCGGCAGCATCGGAAAGGTGAAGAAGGAAGCTGTACAACACTGGGATTGTGTGCGCAGCTTGCCAACTGATAGAAAACAGTACCTTACACTTTCCTGATGTTTCCAATCACATGAATATTCGATTGGAAGCTGTTTTGGACAACTTTTCTTTCCTTCATGCCAAGCACTTGGCAGACCTCCGTGCAACGTCCAGAACACGATGGGAGATGTTTTCTGTGCTCCCGCAGGTTTTCCTTGCCAGACAGAGTGGAAAAGCTTTCTGCTAGGATGTAGACCACAAAAGACGCTAAAGACGAAGGTACGATGCTCTCCGGAGCTAAGAGCCGCTCCCGGGCTTCTTTCGGCAGAAGCGGCGCTAAAAGAGCACTGTGAGCGGTACAATCGTCTTTGCGCGAAGAAGCCGCTTCTTCGGCTCCGGGAGCCGGAGAGAGCGGCAGCATCGGAAAGGTGAAGAAGGAAGCTGTACAACACTGGGATTGTGTGCGCAGCTTGCCAACTGATAGAAAACAGTACCTTACCACTTTCCTGACGTTTCCAATCACATGAATATTCGATTGGAAGCTGTTTTGGACAACTTTTCTTTCCTTCATGCCAAGCACTTGGCAGACCTCCGTGCAACGTCCAGAACACGATGGGAGATGTTTTCTGTGCTCCCGCAGGTTTTCCTTGCCAGACAGAGTGGAAAAGCTTTCTGCTAGGATGTAGACCACAAAAGACGCTAAAGACGAAGGTACGATGCTCTCCGGAGCTAAGAGCCGCTCCCGGGCTTCTTTCGGCAGAAGCGGCGCTAAGAGAGCACTGTGAGCGGTACAATCGTCTTTGCGCGAAGAAGCCGCTTCTTCGGCTCCGGGAGCCGGAGAGAGCGGCAGCATCGGAAAGGTGAAGAAGGAAGCTGTACAACACTGGGATTGTGTGCGCAGCTTGCCAACTGATAGAAAACAGTACCTTACCACTTTCCTGACATTTCCAATCACATGAATATTCGATTGGAAGCTGTTTTCGACAACTTTTCTTTCCTTCATGCCAAGCACTTGGCAGACCTCTGTGCAACGTCCAGAACACGATGGGAGATGTTTTCTGGGCTCCCGCAGGTTTTCCTTGCCAGACAGAGTGGAAAAGCTTTCTGCTAGGATGTAGACCACAAAAGACGCTAAAGACGAAGGTACGATGCTCTCCGGAGCTAAGAGCCGCTCCCGGGCTTCTTTTGGCAGAAGCGGCGCTAAGAGAGCACTGTGAGCGGTACAATGGTCTTTGCGCGAAGAAGCCGCTTCTTCGGCTCCGGGAGCCGGAGAGAGCGGCAGCATCGGAAAGGTGAAGAAGGAAGCTGTACAACACTGGGATTGTGTGCGCAGCTTGCCAACTGATAGAAAACAGTACCTTACCACTTTCCTGACGTTACTATCACATGAATATTCGATTGGAAGCTGTTTTGGACAACTTTTCTTTCCTTCATGCCAGGCAATTGGCAGACCTCCGTGCAACGTCCAGAACACGATGGGAGATGTTTTCTGTGCTCCCGCAGGTTTTCCTTGCCAGACAGAGTGGAAAAGCTTTCTGCTAGGATGTAGACCACAAAAGACGCTAAAGACGAAGGTACGATGCTCTCCGGAGCTAAGAGCCGCTCCCGGGCTTCTTTCGGCAGAAGCGGCGCTAAGAGAGCACTGTGAGCGGTACAATCGTCTTTGCGCGAAGAAGCCGCTTCTTCGGCTCCGGGAGCCGGAGAGAGCGGCAGCATCGGAAAGGTGAAGAAGGAAGCTGTACAACACTGGGATTGTGTGCGCAGCTTGCCAACTGATAGAAAACAGTACCTTACCACTTTCCTGACGTTTCCAATCACATGAATATTCGATTGGAAGCTGTTTTGGACAACTTTTCTTTCCTTCATGCCAAACACTTGGCAGACCTCCGTGCAACGTCCAGAACACGATGGGAGATGTTTTCTGTGCTCCCGCAGGTTTTCCTTGCCAGACAGAGTGGAAAAGCTTTCTGCTAGGATGTAGACCACAAAAGACGCTAAAGACGAAGGTACGATGCTGTCCGGAGCTAAGAGCCGCTCCCGGGCTTCTTTCGGCAGAAGCGGCGCTAAGAGAGCACTGTGAGCGGTACAATCGTCTTTGCGCGAAGAAGCCGCTTCTTCGGCTCCGGGAGCCGGAGAGAGCGGCAGCATCGGAAAGGTGAAGAAGGAAGCTGTACAACACTGGGATTGCGTGCGCAGCTTGCCTACTGATAGAAAACAGTACCTTACCACTTTCCTGACGTTTCCAATCACATGAATATTCGATTGGAAGCTGTTTTGGACAACTTTTCTTTCCTTCATGCCAAGCACTTGGCAGACCTCCGTGCAACGTCCAGAACACGATGGGAGATGTTTTCTGTGCTCCCGCAGGTTTTCCTTGCCAGACAGAGTGGAAAAGCTTTCTGCTAGGATGTAGACCACAAAAGACGCTAAAGACGAAGGTACGATGCTCTCCGGAGCTAAGAGCCGCTCCCGGGCTTCTTTCGGCAGAAGCGGCGCTAAGAGAGCACTGTGAGCGGTACAATGGTCTTTGCGCGAAGAAGCCGCTTCTTCGGCTCCGGGAGCCGGAGAGAGCGGCAGCATCGGAAAGGTGAAGAAGGAAGCTGTACAACACTGGGATTGTGTGCGCAGCTTGCCAACTGATAGAAAACAGTACCTTACCACTTTCCTGACGTTTCCAATCACATGAATATTCGATTGGAAGCTGTTTTTGACAACTTTTCTTTCCTTCATGCCAAACACTTGGCAGACCTCCGTGCAACGTCCAGAACACGATGGGAGATGTTTTCTGTGCTCCCGCAGGTTTTCCTTGCCAGACAGAGTGGAAAAGCTTTCTGCTAGGATGTAGACCACAAAAGACGCTAAAGACGAAGGTACGATTCTCTCCGGAGCTAAGAGCCACTCCCGGGCTTCTTTCGGCAGAAGCGGCGCTAAGAGAGCACTGTGAGCGGTACAATCGTCTTTGCGCGAAGAAGCCGCTTCTTCGGCTCCGGGAGCCGGAGAGAGCGGCAGCATCAGAAAGGTGAAGAAGGAAGCTGTACAACACTGGGATTGTGTGCGCAGCTTGCCAACTGATAGAAAACAGTACCTTACCACTTTCCTGACGTTTCCAATCACATGAATATTCGATTGGAAGCTGTTTTCGACAACTTTTCTTTTCTTCATGCCAAACACTTGGCAGACCTCCGTGCAACGTCCAGAACACGATGGGAGATGTTTTCTGTGCTCCCGCAGGTTTTCCTTGCCAGACAGAGTGGAAAAGCTTTCTGCTAGGATGTAGACCACAAAAGACGCTAAAGACGAAGGTACGATGCTCTCCGGAGCTAAGAGACGCTCCCGGGCTTCTTTCGGCAGAAGCGGCGCTAAGAGCGCACTGTGAGAGGTACAATCGTCTTTGCGCGAAGAAGCCGCTTCTTCGGCTCCGGGAGCCGGAGAGAGCGGCAGCATCGGAAAGGTGAAGAAGGAAGCTGTACAACACTGGGATTGTGTGCGCAGCTTGCCAACTGATAGAAAACAGTACCTTACCACTTTCCTGACGTTTCCAATCACATGAATATTCGATTGGAAGCTGTTTTGGACAACTTTTCTTTCCTTCATGCCAAACACTTGGCAGACCTCTGTGCAACGTCCAGAACACGATGGGAGATGTTTTCTGTGCTCCCGCAGGTTTTCCTCGCCAGACAGAGTGGAAAAGCTTTCTGCTAGGATGTAGACCACAAAAGACGCTAAAGACGAAGGTACGATGCTCTCCGGAGCTAAGAGACGCTCCCGGGCTTCTTTCGGCAGAAGCGGCGCTAAGAGAGCACTGTGAGCGGTACAATGGTCTTTGCGCGAAGAAGCCGCTTCTTCGGCTCCGGGAGCCGGAGAGAGCGGCAGCATCGGAAAGGTGAAGAAGGAAGCTGTACAACACTGGGATTGTGTGCGCAGCTTGCCAACTGATAGAAAACAGTACCTTACCACTTTCCTGATGTTTCCAATCACATGAATATTCGATTGGAAGCTGTTTTGGACAACTTTTCTTTCCTTCATGCCAAACACTTGGCAGACCTCTGTGCAACGTCCAGAACACGATGGGAGATGTTTTCTGTGCTCCCGCAGGTTTTCCTCGCCAGACAGAGTGGAAAAGCTTTCTGCTAGGATGTAGACCACAAAAGACGCTAAAGACGAAGGTACGATGCTCTCCGGAGCTAAGAGCCGCTCCCGGGCTTCTTTCGGCAGAAGCGGCGCTAAGAGAGCACTGTGAGCGGTACAATCGTCTTTGCGCGAAGAAGCCGCTTCTTCGGCTCCGGGAGCCGGAGAGAGCGGCAGCATCGGAAAGGTGAAGAAGGAAGCTGTACAACACTGGGATTGTGTGCGCAGCTTGCCAACTGATAGAAAACAGTACCTTACACTTTCCTGACGTTTCCAATCACATGAATATTCGATTGGAAGCTGTTTTGGACAACTTTTCTTTCCTTCATGCCAGGCAATTGGCAGACCTCCGTGCAACGTCCAGAACACGATGGGAGATGTTTTCTGTGCTCCCGCAGGTTTTCCTTGCCAGACAGAGTGGAAAAGCTTTCTGCTAGGATGTAGACCACAAAAGACGCTAAAGACGAAGGTACGATGCTCTCCGGAGCTAAGAGCCGCTCCCGGGCTTCTTTCGGCAGAAGCGGCGCTAAGAGAGCACTGTGAGCGGTACAATGGTCTTTGCGCGAAGAAGCCGCTTCTTCGGCTCCGGGAGCCGGAGAGAGCGGCAGCATCGGAAAGGTGAAGAAGGAAGCTGTACAACACTGGGATTGTGTGCGCAGCTTGCCAACTGATAGAAAACAGTACCTTACCACTTTCCTGACGTTTCCAATCACATGAATATTCGATTGGAAGCTGTTTTGGACAACTTTTCTTTCCTTCATGCCAAGCACTTGGCAGACCTCCGTGCAACGTCCAGAACACGATGGGAGATGTTTTCTGTGCTCCCGCATGTTTTCCTTGCCAGACAGAGTGGAAAAGCTTTCTGCTAGGATGTAGACCACAAAAGACGCTAAAGACGAAGGTACGATGCTCTCCGGAGCTAAGAGCCGCTCCCGGGCTTCCTTCGGCAGAAGCGGCACTAAGAGAGCACTGTGAGCGGTACAATCGTCTTTGCGCGAAGAAGCCGCTTCTTCGGCTCCGGGAGCCGGAGAGAGCGGCAGCATCGGAAAGGTGAAGAAGGAAGCTGTACAACACTGGGATTGTGTGCGCAGCTTGCCAACTGATAGAAAACAGTACCTTACCACTTTCCTGACGTTTCCAATCACATGAATATTCGATTGGAAGCTGTTTTCGACAACTTTTCTTTTCTTCATGCCAAGCACTTGGCAGACCTCCGTGCAACGTCCAGAACACGATGGGAGATGTTTTCTGTGCTCCCGCAGGTTTTCCTTGCCAGACAGAGTGGAAAAGCTTTCTGCTAGGATGTAGACCACAAAAGACGCTAAAGACGAAGGTACGATGCTCTCCGGAGCTAAGAGCCGCTCCCGGGCTTCTTTCGGCAGAAGCGGCGCTAAGAGCGCACTGTGAGCGGTACAATCGTCTTTGCGCGAAGAAGCCGCTTCTTCGGCTCCGGGAGCCGGAGAGAGCGGCAGCATCGGAAAGGTGAAGAAGGAAGCTGTACAACACTGGGATTGTGTGCGCAGCTTGCCAACTGATAGAAAACAGTACCTTACACTTTCCTGACGTTTCCAATCACATGAATATTCGATTGGAAGCTGTTTTGGACAACTTTTCTTTCCTTCATGCCAGGCAATTGGCAGACCTCCGTGCAACGTCCAGAAGACGATGGGAGATGTTTTCTGTGCTCCCGCAGGTTTTCCTTGCCAGACAGAGTGGAAAAGCTTTCTGCTAGGATGTAGACCACAAAAGACGCTAAAGACGAAGGTACGATGCTCTCCGGAGCTAAGAGCCGCTCCCGGGCTTCTTTCGGCAGAAGCGGCGCTAAGAGAGCACTGTGAGCGGTACAATCGTCTTTGCGCGAAGAAGCCGCTTCTTCGGCTCCGGGAGCCGGAGAGAGCGGCAGCATCGGAAAGGTGAAGAAGGAAGCTGTACAACACTGGGATTGTGTGCGCAGCTTGCCAACTGATAGAAAACAGTACCTTACACTTTCCTGACGTTTCCAATCACATGAATATTCGATTGGAAGCTGTTTTGGACAACTTTTCTTTCCTTCATGCCAAACACTTGGCAGACCTCCGTGCAACGTCCAGAACACGATGGGAGATGTTTTCTGTGCTCCCGCAGGTTTTCCTTGCCAGACAGAGTGGAAAAGCTTTCTGCTAGGATGTAGACCACAAAAGACGCTAAAGACGAAGGTACGATGCTCTCCGGAGCTAAGAGCCGCTCCCGGGCTTCTTTCGGCAGAAGCGGCGCTAAGAGAGCACTGTGAGCGGTACAATCGTCTTTGCGCGAAGAAGCCGCTTCTTCGGCTCCGGGAGCCGGAGAGAGCGGCAGCATCGGAAAGGTGAAGAAGGAAGCTGTACAACACTGGGATTGTGTGCGCAGCTTGCCAACTGATAGAAAACAGTACCTTACCACTTTCCTGACGTTTCCAATCACATGAATATTCGATTGGAAGCTGTTTTGGACAACTTTTCTTTCCTTCATGTCAAACACTTGGCAGACCTCCGTGCAACGTCCAGAACACGATGGGAGATGTTTTCTGTGCTCCCGCAGGTTTTCCTTGCCAGACAGAGTGGAAAAGCTTTCTGCTAGGATGTAGACCACAAAAGACGCTAAAGACGAAGGTACGATGCTCTCCGGAGCTAAGAGCCGCTCCCGGGCTTCTTTCGGCAGAAGCGGCGCTAAGAGCGCACTGTGAGCGGTACAATCGTCTTTGCGCGAAGAAGCCGCTTCTTCGGCTCCGGGAGCCGGAGAGAGCGGCAGCATCGGAAAGGTGAAGAAGGAAGCTGTACAACACTGGGATTGTGTGCGCAGCTTGCCAACTGATAGAAAACAGTACCTTACACTTTCCTGACGTTTCCAATCACATGAATATTCGATTGGAAGCTGTTTTGGACAACTTTTCTTTCCTTCATGCCAGGCAATTGGCAGACCTCCGTGCAACGTCCAGAACACGATGGGAGATGTTTTCTGTGCTCCCGCAGGTTTTCCTTGCCAGACAGAGTGGAAAAGCTTTCTGCTAGGATGTAGACCACAAAAGACGCTAAAGACGAAGGTACGATGCTCTCCGGAGCTAAGAGCCGCTCCCGGGCTTCTTTCGGCAGAAGCGGCGCTAAGAGAGCACTGTGAGCGGTACAATGGTCTTTGCGCGAAGAAGCCGCTTCTTCGGCTCCGGCAGCCGGAGAGAGCGGCAGCATCGGAAAGGTGAAGAAGGAAGCTGTACAACACTGGGATTGTGTGCGCAGCTTGCCAACTGATAGAAAACAGTACCTTACCACTTTCCTGACGTTTCCAATCACATGAATATTCGATTGGAAGCTGTTTTGGACAACTTTTCTTTCCTTCATGCCAAGCACTTGGCAGACCTCCGTGCAACGTCCAGAACACGATGGGAGATGTTTTCTGTGCTCCCGCAGGTTTTCCTTGCCAGACAGAGTGGAAAAGCTTTCTGCTAGGATGTAGACCACAAAAGACGCTAAAGACGAAGGTACGATGCTCTCCGGAGCTAAGAGCCGCTCCCGGGCTTCCTTCGGCAGAAGCGGCGCTAAGAGAGCACTGTGAGCGGTACAATCGTCTTTGCGCGAAGAAGCCGCTTCTTCGGCTCCGGGAGCCGGAGAGAGCGGCAGCATCGGAAAGGTGAAGAAGGAAGCTGTACAACACTGGGATTGTGTGCGCAGCTTGCCAACTGATAGAAAACAGTACCTTACCACTTTCCTGACGTTTCCAATCACATGAATATTCGATTGGAAGCTGTTTTCGACAACTTTTCTTTTCTTCATGCCAAGCACTTGGCAGACCTCCGTGCAACGTCCAGAACACGATGGGAGATGTTTTCTGTGCTCCCGCAGGTTTTCCTTGCCAGACAGAGTGGAAAAGCTTTCTGCTAGGATGTAGACCACAAAAGACGCTAAAGACGAAGGTACGATGCTCTCCGGAGCTAAGAGCCGCTCCCGGGCTTCTTTCGGCAGAAGCGGCGCTAAGAGCGCACTGTGAGCGGTACAATCGTCTTTGCGCGAAGAAGCCGCTTCTTCGGCTCCGGGAGCCGGAGAGAGCGGCAGCATCGGAAAGGTGAAGAAGGAAGCTGTACAACACTGGGATTGTGTGCGCAGCTTGCCAACTGATAGAAAACAGTACCTTACACTTTCCTGACGTTTCCAATCACATGAATATTCGATTGGAAGCTGTTTTGGACAACTTTTCTTTCCTTCATGCCAGGCAATTGGCAGACCTCCGTGCAACGTCCAGAACACGATGGGAGATGTTTTCTGTGCTCCCGCAGGTTTTCCTTGCCAGACAGAGTGGAAAAGCTTTCTGCTAGGATGTAGACCACAAAAGACGCTAATGACGAAGGTACGATGCTCTCCGGAGCTAAGAGCCGCTCCCGGGCTTCTTTCGGCAGAAGCGGCGCTAAGAGAGCACTGTGAGCGGTACAATCGTCTTTGCGCGAAGAAGCCGCTTCTTCGGCTCCGGGAGCCGGAGAGAGCGGCAGCATCGGAAAGGTGAAGAAGGAAGCTGTACAACACTGGGATTGTGTGCGCAGCTTGCCAACTGATAGAAAACAGTACCTTACCACTTTCCTGACGTTTCCAATCACATGAATATTCGATTGGAAGCTGTTTTGGACAACTTTTCTTTCCTTCATGCCAAACACTTGGCAGACCTCCGTGCAACGTCCAGAACACGATGGGAGATGTTTTCTGTGCTCCCGCAGGTTTTCCTTGCCAGACAGAGTGGAAAAGCTTTCTGCTAGGATGTAGACCACAAAAGACGCTAAAGACGAAGGTATGATGCTCTCCGGAGCTAAGAGCCGCTCCCGGGCTTCTTTCGGCAGAAGCGGCGCTAAGAGCGCACTGTGAGCGGTACAATCGTCTTTGCGCGAAGAAGCCGCTTCTTCGGCTCCGGGAGCCGGAGAGAGCGGCAGCATCGGAAAGGTGAAGAAGGAAGCTGTACAACACTGGGATTGTGTGCGCAGCTTGCCAACTGATAGAAAACAGTACCTTACACTTTCCTGACGTTTCCAATCACATGAATATTCGATTGGAAGCTGTTTTGGACAACTTTTCTTTCCTTCATGCCAAGCACTTGGCAGACCTCCGTGCAACGTCCAGAACACGATGGGAGATGTTTTCTGTGCTCCCGCAGGTTTTCCTTGCCAGACAGAGTGGAAAAGCTTTCTGCTAGGATGTAGACCACAAAAGACGCTAAAGACGAAGGTACGATGCTCTCCGGAGCTAAGAGCCGCTCCCGGGCTTCTTTCGGCAGAAGCGGCGCTAAGAGAGCACTGTGAGCGGTACAATCGTCTTTGCGCGAAGAAGCCGCTTCTTCGGCTCCGGGAGCCGGAGAGAGCGGCAGCATCGGAAAGGTGAAGAAGGAAGCTGTACAACACTGGGATTGTGTGCGCAGCTTGCCAACTGATAGAAAACAGTACCTTACCACTTTCCTGACGTTTCCAATCACATGAATATTCGATTGGAAGCTGTTTTGGACAACTTTTCTTTCCTTCATGCCAAACACTTGGCAGACCTCTGTGCAACGTCCAGAACACGATGGGAGATGTTTTCTGTGCTCCCGCAGGTTTTCCTCGCCAGACAGAGTGGAAAAGCTTTCTGCTAGGATGTAGACCACAAAAGACGCTAAAGACGAAGGTACGATGCTCTCCGGAGCTAAGAGCCGCTCCCGGGCTTCTTTCGGCAGAAGCGGCGCTAAGAGAGCACTGTGAGCGGTACAATCGTCTTTGCGCGAAGAAGCCGCTTCTTCGGCTCCGGGAGCCGGAGAGAGCGGCAGCATCGGAAAGGTGAAGAAGGAAGCTGTACAACACTGGGATTGTGTGCGCAGCTTGCCAACTGATAGAAAACAGTACCTTACCACTTTCCTGACGTTTCCAATCACATGAATATTCGATTGGAAGCTGTTTTGGACAACTTTTCTTTCCTTCATGCCAAACACTTGGCAGACCTCTGTACAACGTCCAGAACACGATGGGAGATGTTTTCTGTGCTCCCGCAGGTTTTCCTTTCCAGGCAGAGTGGAAAAGCTTTCTGCTAGGATGTAGACCACAAAAGACGCTAAAGACGAAGGTACGATGCTCTCCGGAGCTAAGAGCCGCTCCCGGGCTTCTTTCGGCAGAAGCGGCGCTAAGAGAGCACTGTGAGCGGTACAATCGTCTTTGCGCGAAGAAGCCGCTTCTTCGGCTCCGGGAGCCGGAGAGAGCGGCAGCATCGGAAAGGTGAAGAAGGAAGCTGTACAACACTGGGATTGTGTGCGCAGCTTGCCAACTGATAGAAAACAGTACCTTACCACTTTCCTGACGTTTCCAATCACATGAATATTCGATTGGAAGCTGTTTTGGACAACTTTTCTTTCCTTCATGCCAAGCACTTGGCAGACCTCCGTGCAACGTCCAGAACACGATGGGAGATGTTTTCTGTGCTCCCGCAGGTTTTCCTTGCCAGACAGAGTGGAAAAGCTTTCTGCTAGGATGTAGACCACAAAAGAAGCTAAAGACGAAGGTACGATGCTCTCCGGAGCTAAGAGCCGCTCCCGGGCTTCTTTCGGCAGAAGCGGTGCTAAGAGAGCACTGTGAGCGGTACAATCGTCTTTGCGCGAAGAAGCTGCTTCTTCGGCTCCGGGAGCCGGAGAGAGCGGCAGCATCGGAAAGGTGAAGAAGGAAGCTGTACAACACTGGGATTGTGTGCGCAGCTTGCCAACTGATAGAAAACAGTACCTTACCACTTTCCTGACGTTTCCAATCACATGAATATTCGATTGGAAGCTGTTTTGGACAACTTTTCTTTCCTTCATGCCAAGCACTTGGCAGACCTCCGTGCAACGTCCAGAACACGATGGGAGATGTTTTCTGTGCTCCCGCAGGTTTTCCTTGCCAGACAGAGTGGAAAAGCTTTCTGCTAGGATGTAGACCACAAAAGACGCTAAAGACGAAGGTACGATGCTCTCCGGAGCTAAGAGCCGCTCCCGGGCTTCTTTCGGCAGAAGCGGCGCTAAGAGAGCACTGTGAGCGGTACAATGGTCTTTGCGCGAAGAAGCCGCTTCTTCGGCTCCGGGAGCCGGAGAGAGCGGCAGCATCGGAAAGGTGAAGAAGGAAGCTGTACAACACTGGGATTGTGTGCGCAGCTTGCCAACTGATAGAAAACAGTGCCTTACCACTTTCCTGACGTTTCCAATCACATGAATATTCGATTGGAAGCTGTTTTCGACAACTTTTCTTTCCTTCATGCCAAGCACTGGGCAGACTTCCGTGCAACGTCCAGAACACGATGGGAGATGTTTTCTGTGCTCCCGCAGGTTTTCCTTACCAGACAGAGTGGAAAAGCTTTCTGCTAGGATGTAGACCACAAAAGACGCTAAAGACGAAGGTACGATGCTCTCCGGAGCTAAGAGCCGCTCCCGGGCTTCTTTCGGCAGAAGCGGTGCTAAGAGAGCACTGTGAGCTGTACAAACGTCTTTGCGCGAAGAAGCCGCTTCTTCGGCTCCGGGAGCCGGAGAGAGCGGCAGCATCGGAAAGGTGAAGAAGGAAGCTGTACAACACTGGGATTGTGTGCGCAGCTTGCCAACTGATAGAAAACAGTACCTTACCACTTTCCTGACGTTTCCAATCACATGAATATTCGATTGGAAGCTGTTTTGGACAACTTTTCTTTCCTTCATGCCAAGCACTTGGCAGACCTCCGTGCAACGTCCAGAACACGATGGGAGATGTTTTCTGTGCTCCCGCAGGTTTTCCTTGCCAGACAGAGTGGAAAAGCTTTCTGCTAGGATGTAGACCACAAAAGACGCTAAAGACGAAGGTACGATGCTCTCCAGAGCTAAGAGCCGCTCCCGGGCTTCTTTCGGCAAAAGCAGCGCTAAGAGAGCGCTGTGAGCGGTACAATCGTCTTTGCGCGAAGAAGCCGCTTCTTCGGCTCCGGGAGCCGGAGAGAGCGGCAGCATCGGAAAGGTGAAGAAGGAAGCTGTACAACACTGGGATTGTGTGCGCAACTTTCCAACTGATAGAAAACAGTACCTTACCACTTTCCTGACGTTTCCAATCACATGAATATTCGATTGGAAGCTGTTTTCGACAACTTTTCTTTCCTTCATGCCAAGCACTTGGCAGACCTCCGTGCAACGTCCAGAACACGATGGGAGATGTTTTCTGTGCTCCCGCAGGTTTTCCTTGCCAGACAGAGTGGAAAAGCTTTCTGCTAGGATGTAGACCACAAAAGACGCTAAAGACGAAGGTACGATGCTCTCCGGAGCTAAGAGCCGCTCCCGGGCTTCTTTCGGCAGAAGCGGCGCTAAGAGAGCACTGTGAGCGGTACAATCGTCTTTGCGCGAAGAAGCCGCTTCTTCGGCTCCGGGAGCCGGAGAGAGCGGCAGCATCGGAAAGGTGAAGAAGGAAGCTGTACAACACTGGGATTGTGTGCGCAGCTTGCCAACTGATAGAAAACAGTACCTTACCACTTTCCTGACGTTTCCAATCACATGAATATTCGATTGGAAGCTGTTTTGGACAACTTTTCTTTCCTTCATGCCAAGCACTTGGCAGACCTCCGTGCAACGTCCAGAACACGATGGGAGATGTTTTCTGTGCTCCCGCAGGTTTTCCTTGCCAGACAGAGTGGAAAAGCTTTCTGCTAGGATGTAGACCACAAAAGACGCTAAAGACGCAGGTACGATGCTCTCCGGAGCTAAGAGCCGCTCCCGGGCTTCTTTCGGCAGAAGCGGCGCTAAGAGAGCACTGTGAGCGGTACAATCGTCTTTGCGCGAAGAAGCCGCTTCTTCGGCTCCGGGAGCCGGAGAGAGCGGCAGCATCGGAAAGGTGAAGAAGGAAGCTGTACAACACTGGGATTGTGTGCGCAGCTTGCCAACTGATAGAAAACAGTACCTTACCACTTTCCTGACGTTTCCAATCACATGAATATTCGATTGGAAGCTGTTTTGGACAACTTTTCTTTCCTTCATGCCAAGCACTTGGCAGACCTCCGTGCAACGTCCAGAACACGATGGGAGATGTTTTCTGTGCTCCCGCAGGTTTTCCTTGCCAGACAGAGTGGAAAAGCTTTCTGCTAGGATGTAGACCACAAAAGACGCTAAAGACGAAGGTACGATGCTCTCCGGAGCTAAGAGCCGCTCCCGGCCTTCTTTCGGCAGAAGCGGCGCTAAGAGAGCACTGTGAGCGGTACAATCGTCTTTGCGCGAAGAAGCCGCTTCTTCGGCTCCGGGAGCCGGAGAGAGCGGCAGCATCGGAAAGGTGAAGAAGGAAGCTGTACAACACTGGGATTGTGTGCGCAGCTTGCCAACTGATAGAAAACAGTACCTTACCACTTTCCTGACGTTTCCAATCACATGAATATTCGATTGGAAGCTGTTTTGGACAACTTTTCTTTCCTTCATGCCAAACACTTGGCAGACCTCCGTGCAACGTCCAGAACACGGTGGGAGATGTTTTCTGTGCTCCCGCAGGTTTTCCTTGCCAGACAGAGTGGAAAAGCTTTCTGCTAGGATGTAGACCACAAAAGACGCTAAAGACGAAGGTACGATTCTCTCCGGAGCTAAGAGCCGCTCCCGGGCTTCTTTCGGCAGAAGCGGCGCTAAGAGAGCACTGTGAGCGGTACAATCGTCTTTGCGCGAAGAAGCCGCTTCTTCGGCTCCGGGAGCCGGAGAGAGCGGCAGCATCGGAAAGGTGAAGAAGGAAGCTGTACAACACTGGGATTGTGTGCGCAGCTTGCCAACTGATAGAAAACAGTACCTTACCACTTTCCTGACGTTTCCAATCACATGAATATTCGATTGGAAGCTGTTTTCGACAACTTTTCTTTCCTTCATGCCAAGCACTTGGCAGACCTCCATGCAACGTCCAGAACACGATGGGAGATGTTTTCTGTGCTCCCGCAGGTTTTCCTGGCCAGACAGAGTGGAAAAGCTTTCTGCTAGGATGTAGACCACAAAAGACGCTAAAGACGAAGGTACGATGCTCTCCAGAGCTAAGAGCCGCTCCCGGGCTTCTTTCGGCAGAAGCGGCGCTAAGAGAGCACTGTGAGCGGTACAATCGTCTTTGCGCGAAGAAGCCGCTTCTTCGGCTCCGGTAGCCGGAGAGAGCGGCAGCATCGGAAAGGTGAAGAAGGAAGCTGTACAACACTGGGATTGTGTGCGCAACTTTCCAACTGATAGAAAACAGTACCTTACACTTTCCTGACGTTTCCAATCACATGAATATTCGATTGGAAGCTGTTTTCGACAACTTTTCTTTCCTTCATGCCAAGCACTTGGCAGACCTCCGTGCAACGTCCAGAACACGATGGGAGATGTTTTCTGTGCTCCCGCAGGTTTTCCTTGCCAGACAGAGTGGAAAAGCTTTCTGCTAGGATGTAGACCACAAAAGACGCTAAAGACGAAGGTACGATGCTCTCCGGAGCTAAGAGCCGCTCCCGGGCTTCTTTCGGCAGAAGCGGCGCTAAGAGAGCGCTGTGAGCGGTACAATCGTCTTTGCGCGAAGAAGCCGCTTCTTCGGCTCCGGGAGCCGGAGAGAGCGGCAGCATCGGAAAGGTGAAGAAGGAAGCTGTACAACACTGGGATTGTGTGCGCAGCTTGCCAACTGATAGAAAACAGTACCTTACCACTTTCCTGATGTTTCCAATCACATGAATATTCGATTGGAAGCTGTTTTGGACAACTTTTCTTTCCTTCATGCCAAGCACTTGGCAGACCTCCGTGCAACGTCCAGAACACGATGGGAGATGTTTTCTGTGCTCCCGCAGGTTTTCCTTGCCAGACAGAGTGGAAAAGCTTTCTGCTAGGATGTAGACCACAAAAGACGCTAAAGACGAAGGTACGATGCTCTCCGGAGCTAAGAGCCGCTCCCGGGCTTCTTTCGGCAGAAGCGGCGCTAAGAGAGCAGTGTGAGCGGTACAATGGTCTTTGCGCGAAGAAGCCGCTTCTTCGGCTCCGGGAGCCGGAGAGAGCGGCAGCATCGGAAAGGTGAAGAAGGAAGCTGTACAACACTGGGATTGTGTGCGCAGCTTGCCAACTGATAGAAAACAGTACCTTACCACTTTCCTGACGTTTCCAATCACATGAATATTCGATTGGAAGCTGTTTTGGACAACTTTTCTTTCCTTCATGCCAAACACTTGGCAGACCTCCGTGCAACATCCAGAACACGATGGGAGATATTTTCTGTGCTCCCGCAGGTTTTCCTTGCCAGACAGAGTGGAAAAGCTTTCTGCTAGGATGTAGACCACAAAAGACGCTAAAGACGAAGGTACGATGCTCTCCGGAGCTAAGAGCCGCTCCCGGGCTTCTTTCGGCAGAAGCGGCGCTAAGAGAGCACTGTGAGCGGTACAATGGTCTTTGCGCGAAGAAGCCGCTTCTTCGGCTCCGGGAGCCGGAGAGAGCGGCAGCATCGGAAAGGTGAAGAAGGAAGCTGTACAACACTGGGATTGTGTGCGCAGCTTGCCAACTGATAGAAAACAGTACCTTACCACTTTCCTGACGTTTCCAATCACATGAATATTCGATTGGAAGCTGTTTTCGACAACTTTTCTTTCCTTCATGCCAAGCACTTGGCAGACCTCTGTACAACGTCCAGAACACGATGGGAGATGTTTTCTGTGCTCCCGCAGGTTTTCCTTTCCAGGCAGAGTGGAAAAGCTTTCTGCTAGGATGTAGACCACAAAAGACGCTAAAGACGAAGGTACGATGCTCTCCGGAGCTAAGAGCCGCTCCCGGGCTTCTTGCGGCAGAAGCGGCGCTAAGAGAGCACTGTGAGCGGTACAATCGTCTTTGCGCGAAGAAGCCGCTTCTTCGGCTCCGGGAGCCGGAGAGAGCGGCAGCATCGGAAAGGTGAAGAAGGAAGCTGTACAACACTGGGATTGTGTGCGCAGCTTGCCAACTGATAGAAAACAGTATTTTATACTTTCCAGACGTTTCCTATCACATGAATATTCGATTGGAAGCTGTTTTGGACAACTTTTCTTTCCTTCATGCCAAGCACTTTGCAGACCTCTGTGCAACGTCCAGAACACGATGGGAGATGTTTTCTGTGCTCCCGCAGGTTTTCCTTGCCAGACAGAGTGGAAAAGCTTTCTGCTAGGATGTAGACCACAAAAGACGCTAAAGACGAAGGTACGATTCTCTCCGGAGCTAAGAGCCGCTCGCGGGCTTCTTTCGGCAGAAGCGGCGCTAAGAGAGCACTGTGAGCGGTACAATCGTCTTTGCGCGAAGAAGCCGCTTCTTCGCCTCCGGGAGCCGGAGAGAGCGGCAGCATCGGAAAGGTGAAGAAGGAAGCTGTACAACACTGGGATTGTGTGCGCAGCTTGCCAACTGATAGAAAACAGTACCTTACCACTTTCCTGACGTTTCCAATCACATGAATATTCGATTGGAAGCTGTTTTCGACAACTTTTCTTTCCTTCATGCCAAGCACTTGGCAGACCTCCATGCAACGTCCAGAACACGATGGGAGATGTTTTCTGTGCTCCCGCAGGTTTTCCTTGCCAGACAGAGTGGAAAAGCTTTCTGCTAGGATGTAGACCACAAAAGACGCTAAAGACGAAGGTACGATGCTCTCCAGAGCTAAGAGCCGCTCCCGGGCTTCTTTCGGCAGAAGCGGCGCTAAGAGAGCACTGTGAGCGGTACAATCGTCTTTGCGCGAAGAAGCCGCTTCTTCGGCTCCGGTAGCCGGAGAGAGCGGCAGCATCGGAAAGGTGAAGAAGGAAGCTGTGCAACACTGGGATTGTGTGCGCAACTTTCCAACTGATAGAAAACAGTACCTTACACTTTCCTGACGTTTCCAATCACATGAATATTCGATTGGAAGCTGTTTTCGACAACTTTTCTTTCCTTCATGCCAAGCACTTGGCAGACCTCCGTGCAACGTCCAGAACACGATGGGAGATGTTTTCTGTGCTCCCGCAGGTTTTCCTTGCCAGACAGAGTGGAAAAGCTTTCTGCTAGGATGTAGACCACAAAAGACGCTAAAGACGAAGGTACGATGCTCTCCGGAGCTAAGAGCCGCTCCCGGGCTTCTTTCGGCAGAAGCGGCGCTAAGAGAGCACTGTGAGCGGTACAATCGTCTTTGCGCGAAGAAGCCGCTTCTTCGGCTCCGGGAGCCGGAGAGAGCGGCAGCATCGGAAAGGTGAAGAAGGAAGCTGTACAACACTGGGATTGTGTGCGCAGCTTGCCAACTGATAGAAAACAGTACCTTACCACTTTCCTGACGTTTCCAATCACATGAATATTCGATTGGAAGCTGTTTTGGACAACTTTTCTTTCCTTCATGCCAAGCACTTGGCAGACCTCCGTGCAACGTCCAGAACACGATGGGAGATGTTTTCTGTGCTCCCGCAGGTTTTCCTTGCCAGACAGAGTGGAAAAGCTTTCTGCTAGGATGTAGACCACAAAAGACGCTAAAGACGCAGGTACGATGCTCTCCGGAGCTAAGAGCCGCTCCCGGGCTTCTTTCGGCAGAAGCGGCGCTAAGAGAGCACTGTGAGCGGTACAATCGTCTTTGCGCGAAGAAGCCGCTTCTTCGGCTCCGGGAGCCGGAGAGAGCGGCAGCATCGGAAAGGTGAAGAAGGAAGCTGTACAACACTGGGATTGTGTGCGCAGCTTGCCAACTGATAGAAAACAGTACCTTACCACTTTCCTGACGTTTCCAATCACATGAATATTCGATTGGAAGCTGTTTTGGACAACTTTTCTTTCCTTCATGCCAAGCACTTGGCAGACCTCCGTGCAACGTCCAGAACACGATGGGAGATGTTTTCTGTGCTCCCGCAGGTTTTCCTTGCCAGACAGAGTGGAAAAGCTTTCTGCTAGGATGTAGACCACAAAAGACGCTAAAGACGAAGGTACGATGCTCTCCGGAGCTAAGAGCCGCTCCCGGCCTTCTTTCGGCAGAAGCGGCGCTAAGAGAGCACTGTGAGCGGTACAATCGTCTTTGCGCGAAGAAGCCGCTTCTTCGGCTCCGGGAGCCGGAGAGAGCGGCAGCATCGGAAAGGTGAAGAAGGAAGCTGTACAACACTGGGATTGTGTGCGCAGCTTGCCAACTGATAGAAAACAGTACCTTACCACTTTCCTGACGTTTCCAATCACATGAATATTCGATTGGAAGCTGTTTTGGACAACTTTTCTTTCCTTCATGCCAAACACTTGGCAGACCTCCGTGCAACGTCCAGAACACGGTGGGAGATGTTTTCTGTGCTCCCGCAGGTTTTCCTTGCCAGACAGAGTGGAAAAGCTTTCTGCTAGGATGTAGACCACAAAAGACGCTAAAGACGAAGGTACGATTCTCTCCGGAGCTAAGAGCCGCTCCCGGGCTTCTTTCGGCAGAAGCGGCGCTAAGAGAGCACTGTGAGCGGTACAATCGTCTTTGCGCGAAGAAGCCGCTTCTTCGGCTCCGGGAGCCGGAGAGAGCGGCAGCATCGGAAAGGTGAAGAAGGAAGCTGTACAACACTGGGATTGTGTGCGCAGCTTGCCAACTGATAGAAAACAGTACCTTACCACTTTCCTGACGTTTCCAATCACATGAATATTCGATTGGAAGCTGTTTTCGACAACTTTTCTTTCCTTCATGCCAAGCACTTGGCAGACCTCCATGCAACGTCCAGAACACGATGGGAGATGTTTTCTGTGCTCCCGCAGGTTTTCCTGGCCAGACAGAGTGGAAAAGCTTTCTGCTAGGATGTAGACCACAAAAGACGCTAAAGACGAAGGTACGATGCTCTCCAGAGCTAAGAGCCGCTCCCGGGCTTCTTTCGGCAGAAGCGGCGCTAAGAGAGCACTGTGAGCGGTACAATCGTCTTTGCGCGAAGAAGCCGCTTCTTCGGCTCCGGTAGCCGGAGAGAGCGGCAGCATCGGAAAGGTGAAGAAGGAAGCTGTACAACACTGGGATTGTGTGCGCAACTTTCCAACTGATAGAAAACAGTACCTTACACTTTCCTGACGTTTCCAATCACATGAATATTCGATTGGAAGCTGTTTTCGACAACTTTTCTTTCCTTCATGCCAAGCACTTGGCAGACCTCCGTGCAACGTCCAGAACACGATGGGAGATGTTTTCTGTGCTCCCGCAGGTTTTCCTTGCCAGACAGAGTGGAAAAGCTTTCTGCTAGGATGTAGACCACAAAAGACGCTAAAGACGAAGGTACGATGCTCTCCGGAGCTAAGAGCCGCTCCCGGGCTTCTTTCGGCAGAAGCGGCGCTAAGAGAGCGCTGTGAGCGGTACAATCGTCTTTGCGCGAAGAAGCCGCTTCTTCGGCTCCGGGAGCCGGAGAGAGCGGCAGCATCGGAAAGGTGAAGAAGGAAGCTGTACAACACTGGGATTGTGTGCGCAGCTTGCCAACTGATAGAAAACAGTACCTTACCACTTTCCTGACGTTTCCAATCACATGAATATTCGATTGGAAGCTGTTTTGGACAACTTTTCTTTCCTTCATGCCAAGCACTTGGCAGACCTCCGTGCAACGTCCAGAACACGATGGGAGATGTTTTCTGTGCTCCCGCAGGTTTTCCTTGCCAGACAGAGTGGAAAAGCTTTCTGCTAGGATGTAGACCACAAAAGACGCTAAAGACGAAGGTACGATGCTCTCCGGAGCTAAGAGCCGCTCCCGGGCTTCTTTCGGCAGAAGCGGCGCTAAGAGAGCACTGTGAGCGGTACAATGGTCTTTGCGCGAAGAAGCCGCTTCTTCGGCTCCGGGAGCCGGAGAGAGCGGCAGCATCGGAAAGGTGAAGAAGGAAGCTGTACAACACTGGGATTGTGTGCGCAGCTTGCCAACTGATAGAAAACAGTACCTTACCACTTTCCTGACGTTTCCAATCACATGAATATTCGATTGGAAGCTGTTTTGGACAACTTTTCTTTCCTTCATGCCAAGCACTTGGCAGACCTCCGTGCAACGTCCAGAACACGATGGGAGATGTTTTCTGTGCTCCCGCAGGTTTTCCTTGCCAGACAGAGTGGAAAAGCTTTCTGCTAGGATGTAGACCACAAAAGACGCTAAAGACGCAGGTACGATGCTCTCCGGAGCTAAGAGCCGCTCCCGGGCTTCTTTCGGCAGAAGCGGCGCTAAGAGAGCACTGTGAGCGGTACAATCGTCTTTGCGCGAAGAAGCCGCTTCTTCGGCTCCGGGAGCCGGAGAGAGCGGCAGCATCGGAAAGGTGAAGAAGGAAGCTGTACAACACTGGGATTGTGTGCGCAGCTTGCCAACTGATAGAAAACAGTACCTTACCACTTTCCTGACGTTTCCAATCACATGAATATTCGATTGGAAGCTGTTTTGGACAAGTTTTCTTTCCTTCATGCCAAGCACTTGGCAGACCTCCGTGCAACGTCCAGAACACGATGGGAGATGTTTTCTGTGCTCCCGCAGGTTTTCCTTGCCAGACAGAGTGGAAAAGCTTTCTGCTAGGATGTAGACCACAAAAGACGCTAAAGACGAAGGTACGATGCTCTCCGGAGCTAAGAGCCGCTCCCGGGCTTCTTTCGGCAGAAGCGGCGCTAAGAGAGCACTGTGAGCGGTACAATCGTCTTTGCGCGAAGAAGCCGCTTCTTCGGCTCCGGGAGCCGGAGAGAGCGGCAGCATCGGAAAGGTGAAGAAGGAAGCTGTACAACACTGGGATTGTGTGCGCAGCTTGCCAACTGATAGAAAACAGTACCTTACCACTTTCCTGACGTTTCCAATCACATGAATATTCGATTGGAAGCTGTTTTGGACAACTTTTCTTTCCTTCATGCCAAACACTTGGCAGACCTCCGTGCAACGTCCAGAACACGGTGGGAGATGTTTTCTGTGCTCCCGCAGGTTTTCCTTGCCAGACAGAGTGGAAAAGCTTTCTGCTAGGATGTAGACCACAAAAGACGCTAAAGACGAAGGTACGATTCTCTCCGGAGCTAAGAGCCGCTCCCGGGCTTCTTTCGGCAGAAGCGGCGCTAAGAGAGCACTGTGAGCGGTACAATCGTCTTTGCGCGAAGAAGCCGCTTCTTCGGCTCCGGGAGCCGGAGAGAGCGGCAGCATCGGAAAGGTGAAGAAGGAAGCTGTACAACACTGGGATTGTGTGCGCAGCTTGCCAACTGATAGAAAACAGTACCTTACCACTTTCCTGACGTTTCCAATCACATGAATATTCGATTGGAAGCTGTTTTCGACAACTTTTCTTTCCTTCATGCCAAGCACTTGGCAGACCTCCATGCAACGTCCAGAACACGATGGGAGATGTTTTCTGTGCTCCCGCAGGTTTTCCTGGCCAGACAGAGTGGAAAAGCTTTCTGCTAGGATGTAGACCACAAAAGACGCTAAAGACGAAGGTACGATGCTCTCCAGAGCTAAGAGCCGCTCCCGGGCTTCTTTCGGCAGAAGCGGCGCTAAGAGAGCACTGTGAGCGGTACAATCGTCTTTGCGCGAAGAAGCCGCTTCTTCGGCTCCGGTAGCCGGAGAGAGCGGCAGCATCGGAAAGGTGAAGAAGGAAGCTGTACAACACTGGGATTGTGTGCGCAACTTTCCAACTGATAGAAAACAGTACCTTACACTTTCCTGACGTTTCCAATCACATGAATATTCGATTGGAAGCTGTTTTCGACAACTTTTCTTTCCTTCATGCCAAGCACTTGGCAGACCTCCGTGCAACGTCCAGAACACGATGGGAGATGTTTTCTGTGCTCCCGCAGGTTTTCCTTGCCAGACAGAGTGGAAAAGCTTTCTGCTAGGATGTAGACCACAAAAGACGCTAAAGACGAAGGTACGATGCTCTCCGGAGCTAAGAGCCGCTCCCGGGCTTCTTTCGGCAAAAGCAGCGCTAAGAGAGCGCTGTGAGCGGTACAATCGTCTTTGCGCGAAGAAGCCGCTTCTTCGGCTCCGGGAGCCGGAGAGAGCGGCAGCATCGGAAAGGTGAAGAAGGAAGCTGTACAACACTGGGATTGTGTGCGCAGCTTGCCAACTGATAGAAAACAGTACCTTACCACTTTCCTGACGTTTCCAATCACATGAATATTCGATTGGAAGCTGTTTTGGACAACTTTTCTTTCCTTCATGCCAAGCACTTGGCAGACCTCCGTGCAACGTCCAGAACACGATGGGAGATGTTTTCTGTGCTCCCGCAGGTTTTCCTTGCCAGACAGAGTGGAAAAGCTTTCTGCTAGGATGTAGACCACAAAAGACGCTAAAGACGAAGGTACGATGCTCTCCGGAGCTAAGAGCCGCTCCCGGGCTTCTTTCGGCAGAAGCGGCGCTAAGAGAGCAGTGTGAGCGGTACAATGGTCTTTGCGCGAAGAAGCCGCTTCTTCGGCTCCGGGAGCCGGAGAGAGCGGCAGCATCGGAAAGGTGAAGAAGGAAGCTGTACAACACTGGGATTGTGTGCGCAGCTTGCCAACTGATAGAAAACAGTACCTTACCACTTTCCTGACGTTTCCAATCACATGAATATTCGATTGGAAGCTGTTTTGGACAACTTTTCTTTCCTTCATGCCAAACACTTGGCAGACCTCCGTGCAACATCCAGAACACGATGGGAGATATTTTCTGTGCTCCCGCAGGTTTTCCTTGCCAGACAGAGTGGAAAAGCTTTCTGCTAGGATGTAGACCACAAAAGACGCTAAAGACGAAGGTACGATGCTCTCCGGAGCTAAGAGCCGCTCCCGGGCTTCTTTCGGCAGAAGCGGCGCTAAGAGAGCACTGTGAGCGGTACAATGGTCTTTGCGCGAAGAAGCCGCTTCTTCGGCTCCGGGAGCCGGAGAGAGCGGCAGCATCGGAAAGGTGAAGAAGGAAGCTGTACAACACTGGGATTGTGTGCGCAGCTTGCCAACTGATAGAAAACAGTACCTTACCACTTTCCTGACGTTTCCAATCACATGAATATTCGATTGGAAGCTGTTTTCGACAACTTTTCTTTCCTTCATGCCAAGCACTTGGCAGACCTCTGTACAACGTCCAGAACACGATGGGAGATGTTTTCTGTGCTCCCGCAGGTTTTCCTTTCCAGGCAGAGTGGAAAAGCTTTCTGCTAGGATGTAGACCACAAAAGACGCTAAAGACGAAGGTACGATGCTCTCCGGAGCTAAGAGCCGCTCCCGGGCTTCTTGCGGCAGAAGCGGCGCTAAGAGAGCACTGTGAGCGGTACAATCGTCTTTGCGCGAAGAAGCCGCTTCTTCGGCTCCGGGAGCCGGAGAGAGCGGCAGCATCGGAAAGGTGAAGAAGGAAGCTGTACAACACTGGGATTGTGTGCGCAGCTTGCCAACTGATAGAAAACAGTATTTTATACTTTCCAGACGTTTCCTATCACATGAATATTCGATTGGAAGCTGTTTTGGACAACTTTTCTTTCCTTCATGCCAAGCACTTTGCAGACCTCTGTGCAACGTCCAGAACACGATGGGAGATGTTTTCTGTGCTCCCGCAGGTTTTCCTTGCCAGACAGAGTGGAAAAGCTTTCTGCTAGGATGTAGACCACAAAAGACGCTAAAGACGAAGGTACGATTCTCTCCGGAGCTAAGAGCCGCTCGCGGGCTTCTTTCGGCAGAAGCGGCGCTAAGAGAGCACTGTGAGCGGTACAATCGTCTTTGCGCGAAGAAGCCGCTTCTTCGCCTCCGGGAGCCGGAGAGAGCGGCAGCATCGGAAAGGTGAAGAAGGAAGCTGTACAACACTGGGATTGTGTGCGCAGCTTGCCAACTGATAGAAAACAGTACCTTACCACTTTCCTGACGTTTCCAATCACATGAATATTCGATTGGAAGCTGTTTTCGACAACTTTTCTTTCCTTCATGCCAAGCACTTGGCAGACCTCCATGCAACGTCCAGAACACGATGGGAGATGTTTTCTGTGCTCCCGCAGGTTTTCCTTGCCAGACAGAGTGGAAAAGCTTTCTGCTAGGATGTAGACCACAAAAGACGCTAAAGACGAAGGTACGATGCTCTCCAGAGCTAAGAGCCGCTCCCGGGCTTCTTTCGGCAGAAGCGGCGCTAAGAGAGCACTGTGAGCGGTACAATCGTCTTTGCGCGAAGAAGCCGCTTCTTCGGCTCCGGTAGCCGGAGAGAGCGGCAGCATCGGAAAGGTGAAGAAGGAAGCTGTGCAACACTGGGATTGTGTGCGCAACTTTCCAACTGATAGAAAACAGTACCTTACACTTTCCTGACGTTTCCAATCACATGAATATTCGATTGGAAGCTGTTTTCGACAACTTTTCTTTCCTTCATGCCAAGCACTTGGCAGACCTCCGTGCAACGTCCAGAACACGATGGGAGATGTTTTCTGTGCTCCCGCAGGTTTTCCTTGCCAGACAGAGTGGAAAAGCTTTCTGCTAGGATGTAGACCACAAAAGACGCTAAAGACGAAGGTACGATGCTCTCCGGAGCTAAGAGCCGCTCCCGGGCTTCTTTCGGCAGAAGCGGCGCTAAGAGAGCACTGTGAGCGGTACAATCGTCTTTGCGCGAAGAAGCCGCTTCTTCGGCTCCGGGAGCCGGAGAGAGCGGCAGCATCGGAAAGGTGAAGAAGGAAGCTGTACAACACTGGGATTGTGTGCGCAGCTTGCCAACTGATAGAAAACAGTACCTTACCACTTTCCTGACGTTTCCAATCACATGAATATTCGATTGGAAGCTGTTTTGGACAACTTTTCTTTCCTTCATGCCAAGCACTTGGCAGACCTCCGTGCAACGTCCAGAACACGATGGGAGATGTTTTCTGTGCTCCCGCAGGTTTTCCTTGCCAGACAGAGTGGAAAAGCTTTCTGCTAGGATGTAGACCACAAAAGACGCTAAAGACGCAGGTACGATGCTCTCCGGAGCTAAGAGCCGCTCCCGGGCTTCTTTCGGCAGAAGCGGCGCTAAGAGAGCACTGTGAGCGGTACAATCGTCTTTGCGCGAAGAAGCCGCTTCTTCGGCTCCGGGAGCCGGAGAGAGCGGCAGCATCGGAAAGGTGAAGAAGGAAGCTGTACAACACTGGGATTGTGTGCGCAGCTTGCCAACTGATAGAAAACAGTACCTTACCACTTTCCTGACGTTTCCAATCACATGAATATTCGATTGGAAGCTGTTTTGGACAACTTTTCTTTCCTTCATGCCAAGCACTTGGCAGACCTCCGTGCAACGTCCAGAACACGATGGGAGATGTTTTCTGTGCTCCCGCAGGTTTTCCTTGCCAGACAGAGTGGAAAAGCTTTCTGCTAGGATGTAGACCACAAAAGACGCTAAAGACGAAGGTACGATGCTCTCCGGAGCTAAGAGCCGCTCCCGGCCTTCTTTCGGCAGAAGCGGCGCTAAGAGAGCACTGTGAGCGGTACAATCGTCTTTGCGCGAAGAAGCCGCTTCTTCGGCTCCGGGAGCCGGAGAGAGCGGCAGCATCGGAAAGGTGAAGAAGGAAGCTGTACAACACTGGGATTGTGTGCGCAGCTTGCCAACTGATAGAAAACAGTACCTTACCACTTTCCTGACGTTTCCAATCACATGAATATTCGATTGGAAGCTGTTTTGGACAACTTTTCTTTCCTTCATGCCAAACACTTGGCAGACCTCCGTGCAACGTCCAGAACACGGTGGGAGATGTTTTCTGTGCTCCCGCAGGTTTTCCTTGCCAGACAGAGTGGAAAAGCTTTCTGCTAGGATGTAGACCACAAAAGACGCTAAAGACGAAGGTACGATTCTCTCCGGAGCTAAGAGCCGCTCCCGGGCTTCTTTCGGCAGAAGCGGCGCTAAGAGAGCACTGTGAGCGGTACAATCGTCTTTGCGCGAAGAAGCCGCTTCTTCGGCTCCGGGAGCCGGAGAGAGCGGCAGCATCGGAAAGGTGAAGAAGGAAGCTGTACAACACTGGGATTGTGTGCGCAGCTTGCCAACTGATAGAAAACAGTACCTTACCACTTTCCTGACGTTTCCAATCACATGAATATTCGATTGGAAGCTGTTTTCGACAACTTTTCTTTCCTTCATGCCAAGCACTTGGCAGACCTCCATGCAACGTCCAGAACACGATGGGAGATGTTTTCTGTGCTCCCGCAGGTTTTCCTGGCCAGACAGAGTGGAAAAGCTTTCTGCTAGGATGTAGACCACAAAAGACGCTAAAGACGAAGGTACGATGCTCTCCAGAGCTAAGAGCCGCTCCCGGGCTTCTTTCGGCAGAAGCGGCGCTAAGAGAGCACTGTGAGCGGTACAATCGTCTTTGCGCGAAGAAGCCGCTTCTTCGGCTCCGGTAGCCGGAGAGAGCGGCAGCATCGGAAAGGTGAAGAAGGAAGCTGTACAACACTGGGATTGTGTGCGCAACTTTCCAACTGATAGAAAACAGTACCTTACACTTTCCTGACGTTTCCAATCACATGAATATTCGATTGGAAGCTGTTTTCGACAACTTTTCTTTCCTTCATGCCAAGCACTTGGCAGACCTCCGTGCAACGTCCAGAACACGATGGGAGATGTTTTCTGTGCTCCCGCAGGTTTTCCTTGCCAGACAGAGTGGAAAAGCTTTCTGCTAGGATGTAGACCACAAAAGACGCTAAAGACGAAGGTACGATGCTCTCCGGAGCTAAGAGCCGCTCCAGGGCTTCTTTCGGCAGAAGCGGCGCTAAGAGAGCGCTGTGAGCGGTACAATCGTCTTTGCGCGAAGAAGCCGCTTCTTCGGCTCCGGGAGCCGGAGAGAGCGGCAGCATCGGAAAGGTGAAGAAGGAAGCTGTACAACACTGGGATTGTGTGCGCAGCTTGCCAACTGATAGAAAACAGTACCTTACCACTTTCCTGACGTTTCCAATCACATGAATATTCGATTGGAAGCTGTTTTGGACAACTTTTCTTTCCTTCATGCCAAGCACTTGGCAGACCTCCGTGCAACGTCCAGAACACGATGGGAGATGTTTTCTGTGCTCCCGCAGGTTTTCCTTGCCAGACAGAGTGGAAAAGCTTTCTGCTAGGATGTAGACCACAAAAGACGCTAAAGACGAAGGTACGATGCTCTCCGGAGCTAAGAGCCGCTCCCGGGCTTCTTTCGGCAGAAGCGGCGCTAAGAGAGCACTGTGAGCGGTACAATCGTCTTTGCGCGAAGAAGCCGCTTCTTCGGCTCCGGGAGCCGGAGAGAGCGGCAGCATCGGAAAGGTGAAGAAGGAAGCTGTACAACACTGGGATTGTGTGCGCAGCTTGCCAACTGATAGAAAACAGTACCTTACACTTTCCTGACGTTTCCTATCACATGAATATTCGATTGGAAGCTGTTTTGGACAACTTTTCTTTCCTTCATGCCAAGCACTTGGCAGACCTCCGTGCAACGTCCAGAACACGATGGGAGATGTTTTCTGTGCTCCCGCAGGTTTTCCTTGCCAGACAGAGTGGAAAAGCTTTCTGCTAGGATGTAGACCACAAAAGACGCTAAAGACGAAGGTACGATGCTCTCCGGAGCTAAGAGCCGCTCCCGGGCTTCTTTCGGCAGAAGCGGCGCTAAGAGAGCACTGTGAGCGGTACAATGGTCTTTGCGCGAAGAAGCCGCTTCTTCGGCTCCGGGAGCCGGAGAGAGCGGCAGCATCGGAAAGGTGAAGAAGGAAGCTGTACAACACTGGGATTGTGTGCGCAGCTTGCCAACTGATAGAAAACAGTACCTTACCACTTTCCTGACGTTTCCAATCACATGAATATTCGATTGGAAGCTGTTTTCGACAACTTTTCTTTTCTTCATGCCAAACATTGGCAGACCTCCGTGCAACGTCCAGAACACGATGGGAGATGTTTTCTGTGCTCCCGCAGGTTTTCCTTGCCAGACAGAGTGGAAAAGCTTTCTGCTAGGATGTAGACCACAAAAGACGCTAAAGACGAAGGTACGATGCTCTCCGGAGCTAAGAGCCGCTCCCGGGCTTCTTTCGGCAGAAGCGGCGCTAAGAGAGCACTGTGAGCGGTACAATCGTCTTTGCGCGAAGAAGCCGCTTCTTCGGCTCCGGGAGCCGGAGAGAGCGGCAGCATCGGAAAGGTGAAGAAGGAAGCTGTACAACACTGGGATTGTGTGCGCAGCTTGCCAACTGATAGAAAACAGTACCTTACACTTTCCTGACGTTTCCTATCACATGAATATTCGATTGGAAGCTGTTTTGGACAACTTTTCTTTCCTTCATGCCAAGCACTTGGCAGACCTCTGTGCAACGTCCAGAACACGATGGGAGATGTTTTCTGTGCTCCCGCAGGTTTTCCTTGCCAGACAGAGTGGAAAAGCTTTCTGCTAGGATGTAGACCACAAAAGACGCTAAAGACGAAGGTACGATGCTCTCCGGAGCTAAGAGCCGCTCCCGGGCTTCTTTCGGCAGAAGCGGCGCTAAGAGCGCACTGTGAGCGGTACAATCGTCTTTGCGCGAAGAAGCCGCTTCTTCGGCTCCGGGAGCCGGAGAGAGCGGCAGCATCGGAAAGGTGAAGAAGGAAGCTGTACAACACTGGGATTGTGTGCGCAGCTTGCCAACTGATAGAAAACAGTACCTTACCACTTTCCTGACGTTTCCAATCACATGAATATTCGATTGGAAGCTGTTTTGGACAACTTTTCTTTCCTTCATGCCAGGCACTTGGCAGACCTCCGTGCAACGTACAGAACACGATGGGAGATGTTTTCTGTGCTCCCGCAGGTTTTCCTTGCCAGACAGAGTGGAAAAGCTTTCTGCTAGGATGTAGACCACAAAAGACGCTAAAGACGAAGGTACGATGCTCTCCGGAGCTAAGAGCCGCTCCCGGGCTTCTTTCGGCAGAAGCGGCGCTAAGAGAGCACTGTGAGCGGTACAATCGTCTTTGCGCGAAGAAGCCGCTTCTTCGGCTCCGGGAGCCGGAGAGAGCGGCAGCATCGGAAAGGTGAAGAAGGAAGCTGTACAACACTGGGATTGTGTGCGCAACTTTCCAACTGATAGAAAACAGTACCTTACACTTTCCTGATGTTTCCAATCACATGAATATTCGGTTGGAAGCTGTTTTGGACAACTTTTCTTTCCTTCATGCCAAGCACTTGGCAGACCTCCGTGCAACGTCCAGAACACGATGGGAGATGTTTTCTGTGCTCCCGCAGGTTTTCCTTGCCAGACAGAGTGGAAAAGCTTTCTGCTAGGATGTAGACCACAAAAGACGCTAAAGACGAAGGTACGATGCTCTCCGGAGCTAAGAGCCGCTCCCGGGCTTCTTTCGGCAGAAGCGGCGCTAAGAGAGCACTGTGAGCGGTACAATCGTCTTTGCGCGAAGAAGCCGCTTCTTCGGCTCCGGGAGCCGGAGAGAGCGGCAGCATCGGAAAGGTGAAGAAGGAAGCTGTACAACACTGGGATTGTGTGCGCAGCTTGCCAACTGATAGAAAACAGTACCTTACACTTTCCTGATGTTTCCAATCACATGAATATTCGATTGGAAGCTGTTTTGGACAACTTTTCTTTCCTTCATGCCAAGCACTTGGCAGACCTCCGTGCAACGTCCAGAACACGATGGGAGATGTTTTCTGTGCTCCCGCAGGTTTTCCTTGCCAGACAGAGTGGAAAAGCTTTCTGCTAGGATGTAGACCACAAAAGACGCTAAAGACGAAGGTACGATGCTCTCCGGAGCTAAGAGCCGCTCCCGGGCTTCTTTCGGCAGAAGCGGCGCTAAAAGAGCACTGTGAGCGGTACAATCGTCTTTGCGCGAAGAAGCCGCTTCTTCGGCTCCGGGAGCCGGAGAGAGCGGCAGCATCGGAAAGGTGAAGAAGGAAGCTGTACAACACTGGGATTGTGTGCGCAGCTTGCCAACTGATAGAAAACAGTACCTTACCACTTTCCTGACGTTTCCAATCACATGAATATTCGATTGGAAGCTGTTTTGGACAACTTTTCTTTCCTTCATGCCAAGCACTTGGCAGACCTCCGTGCAACGTCCAGAACACGATGGGAGATGTTTTCTGTGCTCCCGCAGGTTTTCCTTGCCAGACAGAGTGGAAAAGCTTTCTGCTAGGATGTAGACCACAAAAGACGCTAAAGACGAAGGTACGATGCTCTCCGGAGCTAAGAGCCGCTCCCGGGCTTCTTTCGGCAGAAGCGGCGCTAAGAGAGCACTGTGAGCGGTACAATCGTCTTTGCGCGAAGAAGCCGCTTCTTCGGCTCCGGGAGCCGGAGAGAGCGGCAGCATCGGAAAGGTGAAGAAGGAAGCTGTACAACACTGGGATTGTGTGCGCAGCTTGCCAACTGATAGAAAACAGTACCTTACCACTTTCCTGACATTTCCAATCACATGAATATTCGATTGGAAGCTGTTTTCGACAACTTTTCTTTCCTTCATGCCAAGCACTTGGCAGACCTCTGTGCAACGTCCAGAACACGATGGGAGATGTTTTCTGGGCTCCCGCAGGTTTTCCTTGCCAGACAGAGTGGAAAAGCTTTCTGCTAGGATGTAGACCACAAAAGACGCTAAAGACGAAGGTACGATGCTCTCCGGAGCTAAGAGCCGCTCCCGGGCTTCTTTTGGCAGAAGCGGCGCTAAGAGAGCACTGTGAGCGGTACAATGGTCTTTGCGCGAAGAAGCCGCTTCTTCGGCTCCGGGAGCCGGAGAGAGCGGCAGCATCGGAAAGGTGAAGAAGGAAGCTGTACAACACTGGGATTGTGTGCGCAGCTTGCCAACTGATAGAAAACAGTACCTTACCACTTTCCTGACGTTACTATCACATGAATATTCGATTGGAAGCTGTTTTGGACAACTTTTCTTTCCTTCATGCCAGGCAATTGGCAGACCTCCGTGCAACGTCCAGAACACGATGGGAGATGTTTTCTGTGCTCCCGCAGGTTTTCCTTGCCAGACAGAGTGGAAAAGCTTTCTGCTAGGATGTAGACCACAAAAGACGCTAAAGACGAAGGTACGATGCTCTCCGGAGCTAAGAGCCGCTCCCGGGCTTCTTTCGGCAGAAGCGGCGCTAAGAGAGCACTGTGAGCGGTACAATCGTCTTTGCGCGAAGAAGCCGCTTCTTCGGCTCCGGGAGCCGGAGAGAGCGGCAGCATCGGAAAGGTGAAGAAGGAAGCTGTACAACACTGGGATTGTGTGCGCAGCTTGCCAACTGATAGAAAACAGTACCTTACCACTTTCCTGACGTTTCCAATCACATGAATATTCGATTGGAAGCTGTTTTGGACAACTTTTCTTTCCTTCATGCCAAACACTTGGCAGACCTCCGTGCAACGTCCAGAACACGATGGGAGATGTTTTCTGTGCTCCCGCAGGTTTTCCTTGCCAGACAGAGTGGAAAAGCTTTCTGCTAGGATGTAGACCACAAAAGACGCTAAAGACGAAGGTACGATGCTGTCCGGAGCTAAGAGCCGCTCCCGGGCTTCTTTCGGCAGAAGCGGCGCTAAGAGAGCACTGTGAGCGGTACAATCGTCTTTGCGCGAAGAAGCCGCTTCTTCGGCTCCGGGAGCCGGAGAGAGCGGCAGCATCGGAAAGGTGAAGAAGGAAGCTGTACAACACTGGGATTGCGTGCGCAGCTTGCCTACTGATAGAAAACAGTACCTTACCACTTTCCTGACGTTTCCAATCACATGAATATTCGATTGGAAGCTGTTTTGGACAACTTTTCTTTCCTTCATGCCAAGCACTTGGCAGACCTCCGTGCAACGTCCAGAACACGATGGGAGATGTTTTCTGTGCTCCCGCAGGTTTTCCTTGCCAGACAGAGTGGAAAAGCTTTCTGCTAGGATGTAGACCACAAAAGACGCTAAAGACGAAGGTACGATGCTCTCCGGAGCTAAGAGCCGCTCCCGGGCTTCTTTCGGCAGAAGCGGCGCTAAGAGAGCACTGTGAGCGGTACAATGGTCTTTGCGCGAAGAAGCCGCTTCTTCGGCTCCGGGAGCCGGAGAGAGCGGCAGCATCGGAAAGGTGAAGAAGGAAGCTGTACAACACTGGGATTGTGTGCGCAGCTTGCCAACTGATAGAAAACAGTACCTTACCACTTTCCTGACGTTTCCAATCACATGAATATTCGATTGGAAGCTGTTTTTGACAACTTTTCTTTCCTTCATGCCAAACACTTGGCAGACCTCCGTGCAACGTCCAGAACACGATGGGAGATGTTTTCTGTGCTCCCGCAGGTTTTCCTTGCCAGACAGAGTGGAAAAGCTTTCTGCTAGGATGTAGACCACAAAAGACGCTAAAGACGAAGGTACGATTCTCTCCGGAGCTAAGAGCCACTCCCGGGCTTCTTTCGGCAGAAGCGGCGCTAAGAGAGCACTGTGAGCGGTACAATCGTCTTTGCGCGAAGAAGCCGCTTCTTCGGCTCCGGGAGCCGGAGAGAGCGGCAGCATCAGAAAGGTGAAGAAGGAAGCTGTACAACACTGGGATTGTGTGCGCAGCTTGCCAACTGATAGAAAACAGTACCTTACCACTTTCCTGACGTTTCCAATCACATGAATATTCGATTGGAAGCTGTTTTCGACAACTTTTCTTTTCTTCATGCCAAACACTTGGCAGACCTCCGTGCAACGTCCAGAACACGATGGGAGATGTTTTCTGTGCTCCCGCAGGTTTTCCTTGCCAGACAGAGTGGAAAAGCTTTCTGCTAGGATGTAGACCACAAAAGACGCTAAAGACGAAGGTACGATGCTCTCCGGAGCTAAGAGACGCTCCCGGGCTTCTTTCGGCAGAAGCGGCGCTAAGAGCGCACTGTGAGAGGTACAATCGTCTTTGCGCGAAGAAGCCGCTTCTTCGGCTCCGGGAGCCGGAGAGAGCGGCAGCATCGGAAAGGTGAAGAAGGAAGCTGTACAACACTGGGATTGTGTGCGCAGCTTGCCAACTGATAGAAAACAGTACCTTACCACTTTCCTGACGTTTCCAATCACATGAATATTCGATTGGAAGCTGTTTTGGACAACTTTTCTTTCCTTCATGCCAAACACTTGGCAGACCTCTGTGCAACGTCCAGAACACGATGGGAGATGTTTTCTGTGCTCCCGCAGGTTTTCCTCGCCAGACAGAGTGGAAAAGCTTTCTGCTAGGATGTAGACCACAAAAGACGCTAAAGACGAAGGTACGATGCTCTCCGGAGCTAAGAGACGCTCCCGGGCTTCTTTCGGCAGAAGCGGCGCTAAGAGAGCACTGTGAGCGGTACAATGGTCTTTGCGCGAAGAAGCCGCTTCTTCGGCTCCGGGAGCCGGAGAGAGCGGCAGCATCGGAAAGGTGAAGAAGGAAGCTGTACAACACTGGGATTGTGTGCGCAGCTTGCCAACTGATAGAAAACAGTACCTTACCACTTTCCTGATGTTTCCAATCACATGAATATTCGATTGGAAGCTGTTTTGGACAACTTTTCTTTCCTTCATGCCAAACACTTGGCAGACCTCTGTGCAACGTCCAGAACACGATGGGAGATGTTTTCTGTGCTCCCGCAGGTTTTCCTCGCCAGACAGAGTGGAAAAGCTTTCTGCTAGGATGTAGACCACAAAAGACGCTAAAGACGAAGGTACGATGCTCTCCGGAGCTAAGAGCCGCTCCCGGGCTTCTTTCGGCAGAAGCGGCGCTAAGAGAGCACTGTGAGCGGTACAATCGTCTTTGCGCGAAGAAGCCGCTTCTTCGGCTCCGGGAGCCGGAGAGAGCGGCAGCATCGGAAAGGTGAAGAAGGAAGCTGTACAACACTGGGATTGTGTGCGCAGCTTGCCAACTGATAGAAAACAGTACCTTACACTTTCCTGACGTTTCCAATCACATGAATATTCGATTGGAAGCTGTTTTGGACAACTTTTCTTTCCTTCATGCCAGGCAATTGGCAGACCTCCGTGCAACGTCCAGAACACGATGGGAGATGTTTTCTGTGCTCCCGCAGGTTTTCCTTGCCAGACAGAGTGGAAAAGCTTTCTGCTAGGATGTAGACCACAAAAGACGCTAAAGACGAAGGTACGATGCTCTCCGGAGCTAAGAGCCGCTCCCGGGCTTCTTTCGGCAGAAGCGGCGCTAAGAGAGCACTGTGAGCGGTACAATGGTCTTTGCGCGAAGAAGCCGCTTCTTCGGCTCCGGGAGCCGGAGAGAGCGGCAGCATCGGAAAGGTGAAGAAGGAAGCTGTACAACACTGGGATTGTGTGCGCAGCTTGCCAACTGATAGAAAACAGTACCTTACCACTTTCCTGACGTTTCCAATCACATGAATATTCGATTGGAAGCTGTTTTGGACAACTTTTCTTTCCTTCATGCCAAGCACTTGGCAGACCTCCGTGCAACGTCCAGAACACGATGGGAGATGTTTTCTGTGCTCCCGCATGTTTTCCTTGCCAGACAGAGTGGAAAAGCTTTCTGCTAGGATGTAGACCACAAAAGACGCTAAAGACGAAGGTACGATGCTCTCCGGAGCTAAGAGCCGCTCCCGGGCTTCCTTCGGCAGAAGCGGCACTAAGAGAGCACTGTGAGCGGTACAATCGTCTTTGCGCGAAGAAGCCGCTTCTTCGGCTCCGGGAGCCGGAGAGAGCGGCAGCATCGGAAAGGTGAAGAAGGAAGCTGTACAACACTGGGATTGTGTGCGCAGCTTGCCAACTGATAGAAAACAGTACCTTACCACTTTCCTGACGTTTCCAATCACATGAATATTCGATTGGAAGCTGTTTTCGACAACTTTTCTTTTCTTCATGCCAAGCACTTGGCAGACCTCCGTGCAACGTCCAGAACACGATGGGAGATGTTTTCTGTGCTCCCGCAGGTTTTCCTTGCCAGACAGAGTGGAAAAGCTTTCTGCTAGGATGTAGACCACAAAAGACGCTAAAGACGAAGGTACGATGCTCTCCGGAGCTAAGAGCCGCTCCCGGGCTTCTTTCGGCAGAAGCGGCGCTAAGAGCGCACTGTGAGCGGTACAATCGTCTTTGCGCGAAGAAGCCGCTTCTTCGGCTCCGGGAGCCGGAGAGAGCGGCAGCATCGGAAAGGTGAAGAAGGAAGCTGTACAACACTGGGATTGTGTGCGCAGCTTGCCAACTGATAGAAAACAGTACCTTACACTTTCCTGACGTTTCCAATCACATGAATATTCGATTGGAAGCTGTTTTGGACAACTTTTCTTTCCTTCATGCCAGGCAATTGGCAGACCTCCGTGCAACGTCCAGAAGACGATGGGAGATGTTTTCTGTGCTCCCGCAGGTTTTCCTTGCCAGACAGAGTGGAAAAGCTTTCTGCTAGGATGTAGACCACAAAAGACGCTAAAGACGAAGGTACGATGCTCTCCGGAGCTAAGAGCCGCTCCCGGGCTTCTTTCGGCAGAAGCGGCGCTAAGAGAGCACTGTGAGCGGTACAATCGTCTTTGCGCGAAGAAGCCGCTTCTTCGGCTCCGGGAGCCGGAGAGAGCGGCAGCATCGGAAAGGTGAAGAAGGAAGCTGTACAACACTGGGATTGTGTGCGCAGCTTGCCAACTGATAGAAAACAGTACCTTACACTTTCCTGACGTTTCCAATCACATGAATATTCGATTGGAAGCTGTTTTGGACAACTTTTCTTTCCTTCATGCCAAACACTTGGCAGACCTCCGTGCAACGTCCAGAACACGATGGGAGATGTTTTCTGTGCTCCCGCAGGTTTTCCTTGCCAGACAGAGTGGAAAAGCTTTCTGCTAGGATGTAGACCACAAAAGACGCTAAAGACGAAGGTACGATGCTCTCCGGAGCTAAGAGCCGCTCCCGGGCTTCTTTCGGCAGAAGCGGCGCTAAGAGAGCACTGTGAGCGGTACAATCGTCTTTGCGCGAAGAAGCCGCTTCTTCGGCTCCGGGAGCCGGAGAGAGCGGCAGCATCGGAAAGGTGAAGAAGGAAGCTGTACAACACTGGGATTGTGTGCGCAGCTTGCCAACTGATAGAAAACAGTACCTTACCACTTTCCTGACGTTTCCAATCACATGAATATTCGATTGGAAGCTGTTTTGGACAACTTTTCTTTCCTTCATGTCAAACACTTGGCAGACCTCCGTGCAACGTCCAGAACACGATGGGAGATGTTTTCTGTGCTCCCGCAGGTTTTCCTTGCCAGACAGAGTGGAAAAGCTTTCTGCTAGGATGTAGACCACAAAAGACGCTAAAGACGAAGGTACGATGCTCTCCGGAGCTAAGAGCCGCTCCCGGGCTTCTTTCGGCAGAAGCGGCGCTAAGAGCGCACTGTGAGCGGTACAATCGTCTTTGCGCGAAGAAGCCGCTTCTTCGGCTCCGGGAGCCGGAGAGAGCGGCAGCATCGGAAAGGTGAAGAAGGAAGCTGTACAACACTGGGATTGTGTGCGCAGCTTGCCAACTGATAGAAAACAGTACCTTACACTTTCCTGACGTTTCCAATCACATGAATATTCGATTGGAAGCTGTTTTGGACAACTTTTCTTTCCTTCATGCCAGGCAATTGGCAGACCTCCGTGCAACGTCCAGAACACGATGGGAGATGTTTTCTGTGCTCCCGCAGGTTTTCCTTGCCAGACAGAGTGGAAAAGCTTTCTGCTAGGATGTAGACCACAAAAGACGCTAAAGACGAAGGTACGATGCTCTCCGGAGCTAAGAGCCGCTCCCGGGCTTCTTTCGGCAGAAGCGGCGCTAAGAGAGCACTGTGAGCGGTACAATGGTCTTTGCGCGAAGAAGCCGCTTCTTCGGCTCCGGCAGCCGGAGAGAGCGGCAGCATCGGAAAGGTGAAGAAGGAAGCTGTACAACACTGGGATTGTGTGCGCAGCTTGCCAACTGATAGAAAACAGTACCTTACCACTTTCCTGACGTTTCCAATCACATGAATATTCGATTGGAAGCTGTTTTGGACAACTTTTCTTTCCTTCATGCCAAGCACTTGGCAGACCTCCGTGCAACGTCCAGAACACGATGGGAGATGTTTTCTGTGCTCCCGCAGGTTTTCCTTGCCAGACAGAGTGGAAAAGCTTTCTGCTAGGATGTAGACCACAAAAGACGCTAAAGACGAAGGTACGATGCTCTCCGGAGCTAAGAGCCGCTCCCGGGCTTCCTTCGGCAGAAGCGGCGCTAAGAGAGCACTGTGAGCGGTACAATCGTCTTTGCGCGAAGAAGCCGCTTCTTCGGCTCCGGGAGCCGGAGAGAGCGGCAGCATCGGAAAGGTGAAGAAGGAAGCTGTACAACACTGGGATTGTGTGCGCAGCTTGCCAACTGATAGAAAACAGTACCTTACCACTTTCCTGACGTTTCCAATCACATGAATATTCGATTGGAAGCTGTTTTCGACAACTTTTCTTTTCTTCATGCCAAGCACTTGGCAGACCTCCGTGCAACGTCCAGAACACGATGGGAGATGTTTTCTGTGCTCCCGCAGGTTTTCCTTGCCAGACAGAGTGGAAAAGCTTTCTGCTAGGATGTAGACCACAAAAGACGCTAAAGACGAAGGTACGATGCTCTCCGGAGCTAAGAGCCGCTCCCGGGCTTCTTTCGGCAGAAGCGGCGCTAAGAGCGCACTGTGAGCGGTACAATCGTCTTTGCGCGAAGAAGCCGCTTCTTCGGCTCCGGGAGCCGGAGAGAGCGGCAGCATCGGAAAGGTGAAGAAGGAAGCTGTACAACACTGGGATTGTGTGCGCAGCTTGCCAACTGATAGAAAACAGTACCTTACACTTTCCTGACGTTTCCAATCACATGAATATTCGATTGGAAGCTGTTTTGGACAACTTTTCTTTCCTTCATGCCAGGCAATTGGCAGACCTCCGTGCAACGTCCAGAACACGATGGGAGATGTTTTCTGTGCTCCCGCAGGTTTTCCTTGCCAGACAGAGTGGAAAAGCTTTCTGCTAGGATGTAGACCACAAAAGACGCTAAAGACGAAGGTACGATGCTCTCCGGAGCTAAGAGCCGCTCCCGGGCTTCTTTCGGCAGAAGCGGCGCTAAGAGAGCACTGTGAGCGGTACAATCGTCTTTGCGCGAAGAAGCCGCTTCTTCGGCTCCGGGAGCCGGAGAGAGCGGCAGCATCGGAAAGGTGAAGAAGGAAGCTGTACAACACTGGGATTGTGTGCGCAGCTTGCCAACTGATAGAAAACAGTACCTTACCACTTTCCTGACGTTTCCAATCACATGAATATTCGATTGGAAGCTGTTTTGGACAACTTTTCTTTCCTTCATGCCAAACACTTGGCAGACCTCCGTGCAACGTCCAGAACACGATGGGAGATGTTTTCTGTGCTCCCGCAGGTTTTCCTTGCCAGACAGAGTGGAAAAGCTTTCTGCTAGGATGTAGACCACAAAAGACGCTAAAGACGAAGGTATGATGCTCTCCGGAGCTAAGAGCCGCTCCCGGGCTTCTTTCGGCAGAAGCGGCGCTAAGAGCGCACTGTGAGCGGTACAATCGTCTTTGCGCGAAGAAGCCGCTTCTTCGGCTCCGGGAGCCGGAGAGAGCGGCAGCATCGGAAAGGTGAAGAAGGAAGCTGTACAACACTGGGATTGTGTGCGCAGCTTGCCAACTGATAGAAAACAGTACCTTACACTTTCCTGACGTTTCCAATCACATGAATATTCGATTGGAAGCTGTTTTGGACAACTTTTCTTTCCTTCATGCCAAGCACTTGGCAGACCTCCGTGCAACGTCCAGAACACGATGGGAGATGTTTTCTGTGCTCCCGCAGGTTTTCCTTGCCAGACAGAGTGGAAAAGCTTTCTGCTAGGATGTAGACCACAAAAGACGCTAAAGACGAAGGTACGATGCTCTCCGGAGCTAAGAGCCGCTCCCGGGCTTCTTTCGGCAGAAGCGGCGCTAAGAGAGCACTGTGAGCGGTACAATCGTCTTTGCGCGAAGAAGCCGCTTCTTCGGCTCCGGGAGCCGGAGAGAGCGGCAGCATCGGAAAGGTGAAGAAGGAAGCTGTACAACACTGGGATTGTGTGCGCAGCTTGCCAACTGATAGAAAACAGTACCTTACCACTTTCCTGACGTTTCCAATCACATGAATATTCGATTGGAAGCTGTTTTGGACAACTTTTCTTTCCTTCATGCCAAACACTTGGCAGACCTCTGTGCAACGTCCAGAACACGATGGGAGATGTTTTCTGTGCTCCCGCAGGTTTTCCTCGCCAGACAGAGTGGAAAAGCTTTCTGCTAGGATGTAGACCACAAAAGACGCTAAAGACGAAGGTACGATGCTCTCCGGAGCTAAGAGCCGCTCCCGGGCTTCTTTCGGCAGAAGCGGCGCTAAGAGAGCACTGTGAGCGGTACAATCGTCTTTGCGCGAAGAAGCCGCTTCTTCGGCTCCGGGAGCCGGAGAGAGCGGCAGCATCGGAAAGGTGAAGAAGGAAGCTGTACAACACTGGGATTGTGTGCGCAGCTTGCCAACTGATAGAAAACAGTACCTTACCACTTTCCTGACGTTTCCAATCACATGAATATTCGATTGGAAGCTGTTTTGGACAACTTTTCTTTCCTTCATGCCAAACACTTGGCAGACCTCTGTACAACGTCCAGAACACGATGGGAGATGTTTTCTGTGCTCCCGCAGGTTTTCCTTTCCAGGCAGAGTGGAAAAGCTTTCTGCTAGGATGTAGACCACAAAAGACGCTAAAGACGAAGGTACGATGCTCTCCGGAGCTAAGAGCCGCTCCCGGGCTTCTTTCGGCAGAAGCGGCGCTAAGAGAGCACTGTGAGCGGTACAATCGTCTTTGCGCGAAGAAGCCGCTTCTTCGGCTCCGGGAGCCGGAGAGAGCGGCAGCATCGGAAAGGTGAAGAAGGAAGCTGTACAACACTGGGATTGTGTGCGCAGCTTGCCAACTGATAGAAAACAGTACCTTACCACTTTCCTGACGTTTCCAATCACATGAATATTCGATTGGAAGCTGTTTTGGACAACTTTTCTTTCCTTCATGCCAAGCACTTGGCAGACCTCCGTGCAACGTCCAGAACACGATGGGAGATGTTTTCTGTGCTCCCGCAGGTTTTCCTTGCCAGACAGAGTGGAAAAGCTTTCTGCTAGGATGTAGACCACAAAAGAAGCTAAAGACGAAGGTACGATGCTCTCCGGAGCTAAGAGCCGCTCCCGGGCTTCTTTCGGCAGAAGCGGTGCTAAGAGAGCACTGTGAGCGGTACAATCGTCTTTGCGCGAAGAAGCTGCTTCTTCGGCTCCGGGAGCCGGAGAGAGCGGCAGCATCGGAAAGGTGAAGAAGGAAGCTGTACAACACTGGGATTGTGTGCGCAGCTTGCCAACTGATAGAAAACAGTACCTTACCACTTTCCTGACGTTTCCAATCACATGAATATTCGATTGGAAGCTGTTTTCGACAACTTTTCTTTCCTTCATGCCAAGCACTTGGCAGACCTCCGTGCAACGTCCAGAACACGATGGGAGATGTTTTCTGTGCTCCCGCAGGTTTTCCTTGCCAGACAGAGTGGAAAAGCTTTCTGCTAGGATGTAGACCACAAAAGACGCTAAAGACGAAGGTACGATGCTCTCCGGAGCTAAGAGCCGCTCCCGGGCTTCTTTCGGCAGAAGCGGCGCTAAGAGAGCACTGTGAGCGGTACAATGGTCTTTGCGCGAAGAAGCCGCTTCTTCGGCTCCGGGAGCCGGAGAGAGCGGCAGCATCGGAAAGGTGAAGAAGGAAGCTGTACAACACTGGGATTGTGTGCGCAGCTTGCCAACTGATAGAAAACAGTGCCTTACCACTTTCCTGACGTTTCCAATCACATGAATATTCGATTGGAAGCTGTTTTCGACAACTTTTCTTTCCTTCATGCCAAGCACTGGGCAGACTTCCGTGCAACGTCCAGAACACGATGGGAGATGTTTTCTGTGCTCCCGCAGGTTTTCCTTACCAGACAGAGTGGAAAAGCTTTCTGCTAGGATGTAGACCACAAAAGACGCTAAAGACGAAGGTACGATGCTCTCCGGAGCTAAGAGCCGCTCCCGGGCTTCTTTCGGCAGAAGCGGTGCTAAGAGAGCACTGTGAGCTGTACAAACGTCTTTGCGCGAAGAAGCCGCTTCTTCGGCTCCGGGAGCCGGAGAGAGCGGCAGCATCGGAAAGGTGAAGAAGGAAGCTGTACAACACTGGGATTGTGTGCGCAGCTTGCCAACTGATAGAAAACAGTACCTTACCACTTTCCTGACGTTTCCAATCACATGAATATTCGATTGGAAGCTGTTTTGGACAACTTTTCTTTCCTTCATGCCAAGCACTTGGCAGACCTCCGTGCAACGTCCAGAACACGATGGGAGATGTTTTCTGTGCTCCCGCAGGTTTTCCTTGCCAGACAGAGTGGAAAAGCTTTCTGCTAGGATGTAGACCACAAAAGACGCTAAAGACGAAGGTACGATGCTCTCCAGAGCTAAGAGCCGCTCCCGGGCTTCTTTCGGCAAAAGCAGCGCTAAGAGAGCGCTGTGAGCGGTACAATCGTCTTTGCGCGAAGAAGCCGCTTCTTCGGCTCCGGGAGCCGGAGAGAGCGGCAGCATCGGAAAGGTGAAGAAGGAAGCTGTACAACACTGGGATTGTGTGCGCAACTTTCCAACTGATAGAAAACAGTACCTTACCACTTTCCTGACGTTTCCAATCACATGAATATTCGATTGGAAGCTGTTTTCGACAACTTTTCTTTCCTTCATGCCAAGCACTTGGCAGACCTCCGTGCAACGTCCAGAACACGATGGGAGATGTTTTCTGTGCTCCCGCAGGTTTTCCTTGCCAGACAGAGTGGAAAAGCTTTCTGCTAGGATGTAGACCACAAAAGACGCTAAAGACGAAGGTACGATGCTCTCCGGAGCTAAGAGCCGCTCCCGGGCTTCTTTCGGCAGAAGCGGCGCTAAGAGAGCACTGTGAGCGGTACAATCGTCTTTGCGCGAAGAAGCCGCTTCTTCGGCTCCGGGAGCCGGAGAGAGCGGCAGCATCGGAAAGGTGAAGAAGGAAGCTGTACAACACTGGGATTGTGTGCGCAGCTTGCCAACTGATAGAAAACAGTACCTTACCACTTTCCTGACGTTTCCAATCACATGAATATTCGATTGGAAGCTGTTTTGGACAACTTTTCTTTCCTTCATGCCAAGCACTTGGCAGACCTCCGTGCAACGTCCAGAACACGATGGGAGATGTTTTCTGTGCTCCCGCAGGTTTTCCTTGCCAGACAGAGTGGAAAAGCTTTCTGCTAGGATGTAGACCACAAAAGACGCTAAAGACGCAGGTACGATGCTCTCCGGAGCTAAGAGCCGCTCCCGGGCTTCTTTCGGCAGAAGCGGCGCTAAGAGAGCACTGTGAGCGGTACAATCGTCTTTGCGCGAAGAAGCCGCTTCTTCGGCTCCGGGAGCCGGAGAGAGCGGCAGCATCGGAAAGGTGAAGAAGGAAGCTGTACAACACTGGGATTGTGTGCGCAGCTTGCCAACTGATAGAAAACAGTACCTTACCACTTTCCTGACGTTTCCAATCACATGAATATTCGATTGGAAGCTGTTTTGGACAACTTTTCTTTCCTTCATGCCAAGCACTTGGCAGACCTCCGTGCAACGTCCAGAACACGATGGGAGATGTTTTCTGTGCTCCCGCAGGTTTTCCTTGCCAGACAGAGTGGAAAAGCTTTCTGCTAGGATGTAGACCACAAAAGACGCTAAAGACGAAGGTACGATGCTCTCCGGAGCTAAGAGCCGCTCCCGGCCTTCTTTCGGCAGAAGCGGCGCTAAGAGAGCACTGTGAGCGGTACAATCGTCTTTGCGCGAAGAAGCCGCTTCTTCGGCTCCGGGAGCCGGAGAGAGCGGCAGCATCGGAAAGGTGAAGAAGGAAGCTGTACAACACTGGGATTGTGTGCGCAGCTTGCCAACTGATAGAAAACAGTACCTTACCACTTTCCTGACGTTTCCAATCACATGAATATTCGATTGGAAGCTGTTTTGGACAACTTTTCTTTCCTTCATGCCAAACACTTGGCAGACCTCCGTGCAACGTCCAGAACACGGTGGGAGATGTTTTCTGTGCTCCCGCAGGTTTTCCTTGCCAGACAGAGTGGAAAAGCTTTCTGCTAGGATGTAGACCACAAAAGACGCTAAAGACGAAGGTACGATTCTCTCCGGAGCTAAGAGCCGCTCCCGGGCTTCTTTCGGCAGAAGCGGCGCTAAGAGAGCACTGTGAGCGGTACAATCGTCTTTGCGCGAAGAAGCCGCTTCTTCGGCTCCGGGAGCCGGAGAGAGCGGCAGCATCGGAAAGGTGAAGAAGGAAGCTGTACAACACTGGGATTGTGTGCGCAGCTTGCCAACTGATAGAAAACAGTACCTTACCACTTTCCTGACGTTTCCAATCACATGAATATTCGATTGGAAGCTGTTTTCGACAACTTTTCTTTCCTTCATGCCAAGCACTTGGCAGACCTCCATGCAACGTCCAGAACACGATGGGAGATGTTTTCTGTGCTCCCGCAGGTTTTCCTGGCCAGACAGAGTGGAAAAGCTTTCTGCTAGGATGTAGACCACAAAAGACGCTAAAGACGAAGGTACGATGCTCTCCAGAGCTAAGAGCCGCTCCCGGGCTTCTTTCGGCAGAAGCGGCGCTAAGAGAGCACTGTGAGCGGTACAATCGTCTTTGCGCGAAGAAGCCGCTTCTTCGGCTCCGGTAGCCGGAGAGAGCGGCAGCATCGGAAAGGTGAAGAAGGAAGCTGTACAACACTGGGATTGTGTGCGCAACTTTCCAACTGATAGAAAACAGTACCTTACACTTTCCTGACGTTTCCAATCACATGAATATTCGATTGGAAGCTGTTTTCGACAACTTTTCTTTCCTTCATGCCAAGCACTTGGCAGACCTCCGTGCAACGTCCAGAACACGATGGGAGATGTTTTCTGTGCTCCCGCAGGTTTTCCTTGCCAGACAGAGTGGAAAAGCTTTCTGCTAGGATGTAGACCACAAAAGACGCTAAAGACGAAGGTACGATGCTCTCCGGAGCTAAGAGCCGCTCCCGGGCTTCTTTCGGCAGAAGCGGCGCTAAGAGAGCGCTGTGAGCGGTACAATCGTCTTTGCGCGAAGAAGCCGCTTCTTCGGCTCCGGGAGCCGGAGAGAGCGGCAGCATCGGAAAGGTGAAGAAGGAAGCTGTACAACACTGGGATTGTGTGCGCAGCTTGCCAACTGATAGAAAACAGTACCTTACCACTTTCCTGATGTTTCCAATCACATGAATATTCGATTGGAAGCTGTTTTGGACAACTTTTCTTTCCTTCATGCCAAGCACTTGGCAGACCTCCGTGCAACGTCCAGAACACGATGGGAGATGTTTTCTGTGCTCCCGCAGGTTTTCCTTGCCAGACAGAGTGGAAAAGCTTTCTGCTAGGATGTAGACCACAAAAGACGCTAAAGACGAAGGTACGATGCTCTCCGGAGCTAAGAGCCGCTCCCGGGCTTCTTTCGGCAGAAGCGGCGCTAAGAGAGCAGTGTGAGCGGTACAATGGTCTTTGCGCGAAGAAGCCGCTTCTTCGGCTCCGGGAGCCGGAGAGAGCGGCAGCATCGGAAAGGTGAAGAAGGAAGCTGTACAACACTGGGATTGTGTGCGCAGCTTGCCAACTGATAGAAAACAGTACCTTACCACTTTCCTGACGTTTCCAATCACATGAATATTCGATTGGAAGCTGTTTTGGACAACTTTTCTTTCCTTCATGCCAAACACTTGGCAGACCTCCGTGCAACATCCAGAACACGATGGGAGATATTTTCTGTGCTCCCGCAGGTTTTCCTTGCCAGACAGAGTGGAAAAGCTTTCTGCTAGGATGTAGACCACAAAAGACGCTAAAGACGAAGGTACGATGCTCTCCGGAGCTAAGAGCCGCTCCCGGGCTTCTTTCGGCAGAAGCGGCGCTAAGAGAGCACTGTGAGCGGTACAATGGTCTTTGCGCGAAGAAGCCGCTTCTTCGGCTCCGGGAGCCGGAGAGAGCGGCAGCATCGGAAAGGTGAAGAAGGAAGCTGTACAACACTGGGATTGTGTGCGCAGCTTGCCAACTGATAGAAAACAGTACCTTACCACTTTCCTGACGTTTCCAATCACATGAATATTCGATTGGAAGCTGTTTTCGACAACTTTTCTTTCCTTCATGCCAAGCACTTGGCAGACCTCTGTACAACGTCCAGAACACGATGGGAGATGTTTTCTGTGCTCCCGCAGGTTTTCCTTTCCAGGCAGAGTGGAAAAGCTTTCTGCTAGGATGTAGACCACAAAAGACGCTAAAGACGAAGGTACGATGCTCTCCGGAGCTAAGAGCCGCTCCCGGGCTTCTTGCGGCAGAAGCGGCGCTAAGAGAGCACTGTGAGCGGTACAATCGTCTTTGCGCGAAGAAGCCGCTTCTTCGGCTCCGGGAGCCGGAGAGAGCGGCAGCATCGGAAAGGTGAAGAAGGAAGCTGTACAACACTGGGATTGTGTGCGCAGCTTGCCAACTGATAGAAAACAGTATTTTATACTTTCCAGACGTTTCCTATCACATGAATATTCGATTGGAAGCTGTTTTGGACAACTTTTCTTTCCTTCATGCCAAGCACTTTGCAGACCTCTGTGCAACGTCCAGAACACGATGGGAGATGTTTTCTGTGCTCCCGCAGGTTTTCCTTGCCAGACAGAGTGGAAAAGCTTTCTGCTAGGATGTAGACCACAAAAGACGCTAAAGACGAAGGTACGATTCTCTCCGGAGCTAAGAGCCGCTCGCGGGCTTCTTTCGGCAGAAGCGGCGCTAAGAGAGCACTGTGAGCGGTACAATCGTCTTTGCGCGAAGAAGCCGCTTCTTCGCCTCCGGGAGCCGGAGAGAGCGGCAGCATCGGAAAGGTGAAGAAGGAAGCTGTACAACACTGGGATTGTGTGCGCAGCTTGCCAACTGATAGAAAACAGTACCTTACCACTTTCCTGACGTTTCCAATCACATGAATATTCGATTGGAAGCTGTTTTCGACAACTTTTCTTTCCTTCATGCCAAGCACTTGGCAGACCTCCATGCAACGTCCAGAACACGATGGGAGATGTTTTCTGTGCTCCCGCAGGTTTTCCTTGCCAGACAGAGTGGAAAAGCTTTCTGCTAGGATGTAGACCACAAAAGACGCTAAAGACGAAGGTACGATGCTCTCCAGAGCTAAGAGCCGCTCCCGGGCTTCTTTCGGCAGAAGCGGCGCTAAGAGAGCACTGTGAGCGGTACAATCGTCTTTGCGCGAAGAAGCCGCTTCTTCGGCTCCGGTAGCCGGAGAGAGCGGCAGCATCGGAAAGGTGAAGAAGGAAGCTGTGCAACACTGGGATTGTGTGCGCAACTTTCCAACTGATAGAAAACAGTACCTTACACTTTCCTGACGTTTCCAATCACATGAATATTCGATTGGAAGCTGTTTTCGACAACTTTTCTTTCCTTCATGCCAAGCACTTGGCAGACCTCCGTGCAACGTCCAGAACACGATGGGAGATGTTTTCTGTGCTCCCGCAGGTTTTCCTTGCCAGACAGAGTGGAAAAGCTTTCTGCTAGGATGTAGACCACAAAAGACGCTAAAGACGAAGGTACGATGCTCTCCGGAGCTAAGAGCCGCTCCCGGGCTTCTTTCGGCAGAAGCGGCGCTAAGAGAGCACTGTGAGCGGTACAATCGTCTTTGCGCGAAGAAGCCGCTTCTTCGGCTCCGGGAGCCGGAGAGAGCGGCAGCATCGGAAAGGTGAAGAAGGAAGCTGTACAACACTGGGATTGTGTGCGCAGCTTGCCAACTGATAGAAAACAGTACCTTACCACTTTCCTGACGTTTCCAATCACATGAATATTCGATTGGAAGCTGTTTTGGACAACTTTTCTTTCCTTCATGCCAAGCACTTGGCAGACCTCCGTGCAACGTCCAGAACACGATGGGAGATGTTTTCTGTGCTCCCGCAGGTTTTCCTTGCCAGACAGAGTGGAAAAGCTTTCTGCTAGGATGTAGACCACAAAAGACGCTAAAGACGCAGGTACGATGCTCTCCGGAGCTAAGAGCCGCTCCCGGGCTTCTTTCGGCAAAAGCAGCGCTAAGAGAGCGCTGTGAGCGGTACAATCGTCTTTGCGCGAAGAAGCCGCTTCTTCGGCTCCGGGAGCCGGAGAGAGCGGCAGCATCGGAAAGGTGAAGAAGGAAGCTGTACAACACTGGGATTGTGTGCGCAGCTTGCCAACTGATAGAAAACAGTACCTTACCACTTTCCTGACGTTTCCAATCACATGAATATTCGATTGGAAGCTGTTTTGGACAACTTTTCTTTCCTTCATGCCAAGCACTTGGCAGACCTCCGTGCAACGTCCAGAACACGATGGGAGATGTTTTCTGTGCTCCCGCAGGTTTTCCTTGCCAGACAGAGTGGAAAAGCTTTCTGCTAGGATGTAGACCACAAAAGACGCTAAAGACGAAGGTACGATGCTCTCCGGAGCTAAGAGCCGCTCCCGGCCTTCTTTCGGCAGAAGCGGCGCTAAGAGAGCACTGTGAGCGGTACAATCGTCTTTGCGCGAAGAAGCCGCTTCTTCGGCTCCGGGAGCCGGAGAGAGCGGCAGCATCGGAAAGGTGAAGAAGGAAGCTGTACAACACTGGGATTGTGTGCGCAGCTTGCCAACTGATAGAAAACAGTACCTTACCACTTTCCTGACGTTTCCAATCACATGAATATTCGATTGGAAGCTGTTTTGGACAACTTTTCTTTCCTTCATGCCAAACACTTGGCAGACCTCCGTGCAACGTCCAGAACACGGTGGGAGATGTTTTCTGTGCTCCCGCAGGTTTTCCTTGCCAGACAGAGTGGAAAAGCTTTCTGCTAGGATGTAGACCACAAAAGACGCTAAAGACGAAGGTACGATTCTCTCCGGAGCTAAGAGCCGCTCCCGGGCTTCTTTCGGCAGAAGCGGCGCTAAGAGAGCACTGTGAGCGGTACAATCGTCTTTGCGCGAAGAAGCCGCTTCTTCGGCTCCGGGAGCCGGAGAGAGCGGCAGCATCGGAAAGGTGAAGAAGGAAGCTGTACAACACTGGGATTGTGTGCGCAGCTTGCCAACTGATAGAAAACAGTACCTTACCACTTTCCTGACGTTTCCAATCACATGAATATTCGATTGGAAGCTGTTTTCGACAACTTTTCTTTCCTTCATGCCAAGCACTTGGCAGACCTCCATGCAACGTCCAGAACACGATGGGAGATGTTTTCTGTGCTCCCGCAGGTTTTCCTGGCCAGACAGAGTGGAAAAGCTTTCTGCTAGGATGTAGACCACAAAAGACGCTAAAGACGAAGGTACGATGCTCTCCAGAGCTAAGAGCCGCTCCCGGGCTTCTTTCGGCAGAAGCGGCGCTAAGAGAGCACTGTGAGCGGTACAATCGTCTTTGCGCGAAGAAGCCGCTTCTTCGGCTCCGGTAGCCGGAGAGAGCGGCAGCATCGGAAAGGTGAAGAAGGAAGCTGTACAACACTGGGATTGTGTGCGCAACTTTCCAACTGATAGAAAACAGTACCTTACACTTTCCTGACGTTTCCAATCACATGAATATTCGATTGGAAGCTGTTTTCGACAACTTTTCTTTCCTTCATGCCAAGCACTTGGCAGACCTCCGTGCAACGTCCAGAACACGATGGGAGATGTTTTCTGTGCTCCCGCAGGTTTTCCTTGCCAGACAGAGTGGAAAAGCTTTCTGCTAGGATGTAGACCACAAAAGACGCTAAAGACGAAGGTACGATGCTCTCCGGAGCTAAGAGCCGCTCCCGGGCTTCTTTCGGCAGAAGCGGCGCTAAGAGAGCGCTGTGAGCGGTACAATCGTCTTTGCGCGAAGAAGCCGCTTCTTCGGCTCCGGGAGCCGGAGAGAGCGGCAGCATCGGAAAGGTGAAGAAGGAAGCTGTACAACACTGGGATTGTGTGCGCAGCTTGCCAACTGATAGAAAACAGTACCTTACCACTTTCCTGACGTTTCCAATCACATGAATATTCGATTGGAAGCTGTTTTGGACAACTTTTCTTTCCTTCATGCCAAGCACTTGGCAGACCTCCGTGCAACGTCCAGAACACGATGGGAGATGTTTTCTGTGCTCCCGCAGGTTTTCCTTGCCAGACAGAGTGGAAAAGCTTTCTGCTAGGATGTAGACCACAAAAGACGCTAAAGACGAAGGTACGATGCTCTCCGGAGCTAAGAGCCGCTCCCGGGCTTCTTTCGGCAGAAGCGGCGCTAAGAGAGCAGTGTGAGCGGTACAATGGTCTTTGCGCGAAGAAGCCGCTTCTTCGGCTCCGGGAGCCGGAGAGAGCGGCAGCATCGGAAAGGTGAAGAAGGAAGCTGTACAACACTGGGATTGTGTGCGCAGCTTGCCAACTGATAGAAAACAGTACCTTACCACTTTCCTGACGTTTCCAATCACATGAATATTCGATTGGAAGCTGTTTTGGACAACTTTTCTTTCCTTCATGCCAAACACTTGGCAGACCTCCGTGCAACATCCAGAACACGATGGGAGATATTTTCTGTGCTCCCGCAGGTTTTCCTTGCCAGACAGAGTGGAAAAGCTTTCTGCTAGGATGTAGACCACAAAAGACGCTAAAGACGAAGGTACGATGCTCTCCGGAGCTAAGAGCCGCTCCCGGGCTTCTTTCGGCAGAAGCGGCGCTAAGAGAGCACTGTGAGCGGTACAATGGTCTTTGCGCGAAGAAGCCGCTTCTTCGGCTCCGGGAGCCGGAGAGAGCGGCAGCATCGGAAAGGTGAAGAAGGAAGCTGTACAACACTGGGATTGTGTGCGCAGCTTGCCAACTGATAGAAAACAGTACCTTACCACTTTCCTGACGTTTCCAATCACATGAATATTCGATTGGAAGCTGTTTTCGACAACTTTTCTTTCCTTCATGCCAAGCACTTGGCAGACCTCTGTACAACGTCCAGAACACGATGGGAGATGTTTTCTGTGCTCCCGCAGGTTTTCCTTTCCAGGCAGAGTGGAAAAGCTTTCTGCTAGGATGTAGACCACAAAAGACGCTAAAGACGAAGGTACGATGCTCTCCGGAGCTAAGAGCCGCTCCCGGGCTTCTTGCGGCAGAAGCGGCGCTAAGAGAGCACTGTGAGCGGTACAATCGTCTTTGCGCGAAGAAGCCGCTTCTTCGGCTCCGGGAGCCGGAGAGAGCGGCAGCATCGGAAAGGTGAAGAAGGAAGCTGTACAACACTGGGATTGTGTGCGCAGCTTGCCAACTGATAGAAAACAGTATTTTATACTTTCCAGACGTTTCCTATCACATGAATATTCGATTGGAAGCTGTTTTGGACAACTTTTCTTTCCTTCATGCCAAGCACTTTGCAGACCTCTGTGCAACGTCCAGAACACGATGGGAGATGTTTTCTGTGCTCCCGCAGGTTTTCCTTGCCAGACAGAGTGGAAAAGCTTTCTGCTAGGATGTAGACCACAAAAGACGCTAAAGACGAAGGTACGATTCTCTCCGGAGCTAAGAGCCGCTCGCGGGCTTCTTTCGGCAGAAGCGGCGCTAAGAGAGCACTGTGAGCGGTACAATCGTCTTTGCGCGAAGAAGCCGCTTCTTCGCCTCCGGGAGCCGGAGAGAGCGGCAGCATCGGAAAGGTGAAGAAGGAAGCTGTACAACACTGGGATTGTGTGCGCAGCTTGCCAACTGATAGAAAACAGTACCTTACCACTTTCCTGACGTTTCCAATCACATGAATATTCGATTGGAAGCTGTTTTCGACAACTTTTCTTTCCTTCATGCCAAGCACTTGGCAGACCTCCATGCAACGTCCAGAACACGATGGGAGATGTTTTCTGTGCTCCCGCAGGTTTTCCTTGCCAGACAGAGTGGAAAAGCTTTCTGCTAGGATGTAGACCACAAAAGACGCTAAAGACGAAGGTACGATGCTCTCCAGAGCTAAGAGCCGCTCCCGGGCTTCTTTCGGCAGAAGCGGCGCTAAGAGAGCACTGTGAGCGGTACAATCGTCTTTGCGCGAAGAAGCCGCTTCTTCGGCTCCGGTAGCCGGAGAGAGCGGCAGCATCGGAAAGGTGAAGAAGGAAGCTGTGCAACACTGGGATTGTGTGCGCAACTTTCCAACTGATAGAAAACAGTACCTTACACTTTCCTGACGTTTCCAATCACATGAATATTCGATTGGAAGCTGTTTTCGACAACTTTTCTTTCCTTCATGCCAAGCACTTGGCAGACCTCCGTGCAACGTCCAGAACACGATGGGAGATGTTTTCTGTGCTCCCGCAGGTTTTCCTTGCCAGACAGAGTGGAAAAGCTTTCTGCTAGGATGTAGACCACAAAAGACGCTAAAGACGAAGGTACGATGCTCTCCGGAGCTAAGAGCCGCTCCCGGGCTTCTTTCGGCAGAAGCGGCGCTAAGAGAGCACTGTGAGCGGTACAATCGTCTTTGCGCGAAGAAGCCGCTTCTTCGGCTCCGGGAGCCGGAGAGAGCGGCAGCATCGGAAAGGTGAAGAAGGAAGCTGTACAACACTGGGATTGTGTGCGCAGCTTGCCAACTGATAGAAAACAGTACCTTACCACTTTCCTGACGTTTCCAATCACATGAATATTCGATTGGAAGCTGTTTTGGACAACTTTTCTTTCCTTCATGCCAAGCACTTGGCAGACCTCCGTGCAACGTCCAGAACACGATGGGAGATGTTTTCTGTGCTCCCGCAGGTTTTCCTTGCCAGACAGAGTGGAAAAGCTTTCTGCTAGGATGTAGACCACAAAAGACGCTAAAGACGAAGGTACGATGCTCTCCAGAGCTAAGAGCCGCTCCCGGGCTTCTTTCGGCAAAAGCAGCGCTAAGAGAGCGCTGTGAGCGGTACAATCGTCTTTGCGCGAAGAAGCCGCTTCTTCGGCTCCGGGAGCCGGAGAGAGCGGCAGCATCGGAAAGGTGAAGAAGGAAGCTGTACAACACTGGGATTGTGTGCGCAACTTTCCAACTGATAGAAAACAGTACCTTACCACTTTCCTGACGTTTCCAATCACATGAATATTCGATTGGAAGCTGTTTTCGACAACTTTTCTTTCCTTCATGCCAAGCACTTGGCAGACCTCCGTGCAACGTCCAGAACACGATGGGAGATGTTTTCTGTGCTCCCGCAGGTTTTCCTTGCCAGACAGAGTGGAAAAGCTTTCTGCTAGGATGTAGACCACAAAAGACGCTAAAGACGAAGGTACGATGCTCTCCGGAGCTAAGAGCCGCTCCCGGGCTTCTTTCGGCAGAAGCGGCGCTAAGAGAGCACTGTGAGCGGTACAATGGTCTTTGCGCGAAGAAGCCGCTTCTTCGGCTCCGGGAGCCGGAGAGAGCGGCAGCATCGGAAAGGTGAAGAAGGAAGCTGTACAACACTGGGATTGTGTGCGCAGCTTGCCAACTGATAGAAAACAGTACCTTACCACTTTCCTGACGTTTCCAATCACATGAATATTCGATTGGAAGCTGTTTTGGACAACTTTTCTTTCCTTCATGCCAAGCACTTGGCAGACCTCCGTGCAACGTCCAGAACACGATGGGAGATGTTTTCTGTGCTCCCGCAGGTTTTCCTTGCCAGACAGAGTGGAAAAGCTTTCTGCTAGGATGTAGACCACAAAAGACGCTAAAGACGAAGGTACGATGCTCTCCGGAGCTAAGAGCCGCTCCCGGGCTTCTTTCGGCAGAAGCGGCGCTAAGAGAGCACTGTGAGCGGTACAATCGTCTTTGCGCGAAGAAGCCGCTTCTTCGGCTCCGGGAGCCGGAGAGAGCGGCAGCATCGGAAAGGTGAAGAAGGAAGCTGTACAACACTGGGATTGTGTGCGCAGCTTGCCAACTGATAGAAAACAGTACCTTACCACTTTCCTGACGTTTCCAATCACATGAATATTCGATTGGAAGCTGTTTTGGACAACTTTTCTTTCCTTCATGCCAAGCACTTGGCAGACCTCCGTGCAACGTCCAGAACACGATGGGAGATGTTTTCTGTGCTCCCGCAGGTTTTCCTTGCCAGACAGAGTGGAAAAGCTTTCTGCTAGGATGTAGACCACAAAAGACGCTAAAGACGAAGGTACGATGCTCTCCGGAGCTAAGAGCCGCTCCCGGCCTTCTTTCGGCAGAAGCGGCGCTAAGAGAGCACTGTGAGCGGTACAATCGTCTTTGCGCGAAGAAGCCGCTTCTTCGGCTCCGGGAGCCGGAGAGAGCGGCAGCATCGGAAAGGTGAAGAAGGAAGCTGTACAACACTGGGATTGTGTGCGCAGCTTGCCAACTGATAGAAAACAGTACCTTACCACTTTCCTGACGTTTCCAATCACATGAATATTCGATTGGAAGCTGTTTTCGACAACTTTTCTTTCCTTCATGCCAAGCACTTGGCAGACCTCCATGCAACGTCCAGAACACGATGGGAGATGTTTTCTGTGCTCCCGCAGGTTTTCCTGGCCAGACAGAGTGGAAAAGCTTTCTGCTAGGATGTAGACCACAAAAGACGCTAAAGACGAAGGTACGATGCTCTCCAGAGCTAAGAGCCGCTCCCGGGCTTCTTTCGGCAGAAGCGGCGCTAAGAGAGCACTGTGAGCGGTACAATCGTCTTTGCGCGAAGAAGCCGCTTCTTCGGCTCCGGTAGCCGGAGAGAGCGGCAGCATCGGAAAGGTGAAGAAGGAAGCTGTACAACACTGGGATTGTGTGCGCAACTTTCCAACTGATAGAAAACAGTACCTTACACTTTCCTGACGTTTCCAATCACATGAATATTCGATTGGAAGCTGTTTTCGACAACTTTTCTTTCCTTCATGCCAAGCACTTGGCAGACCTCCGTGCAACGTCCAGAACACGATGGGAGATGTTTTCTGTGCTCCCGCAGGTTTTCCTTGCCAGACAGAGTGGAAAAGCTTTCTGCTAGGATGTAGACCACAAAAGACGCTAAAGACGAAGGTACGATGCTCTCCGGAGCTAAGAGCCGCTCCCGGGCTTCTTTCGGCAGAAGCGGCGCTAAGAGAGCGCTGTGAGCGGTACAATCGTCTTTGCGCGAAGAAGCCGCTTCTTCGGCTCCGGGAGCCGGAGAGAGCGGCAGCATCGGAAAGGTGAAGAAGGAAGCTGTACAACACTGGGATTGTGTGCGCAGCTTGCCAACTGATAGAAAACAGTACCTTACCACTTTCCTGACGTTTCCAATCACATGAATATTCGATTGGAAGCTGTTTTGGACAACTTTTCTTTCCTTCATGCCAAGCACTTGGCAGACCTCCGTGCAACGTCCAGAACACGATGGGAGATGTTTTCTGTGCTCCCGCAGGTTTTCCTTGCCAGACAGAGTGGAAAAGCTTTCTGCTAGGATGTAGACCACAAAAGACGCTAAAGACGAAGGTACGATGCTCTCCGGAGCTAAGAGCCGCTCCCGGGCTTCTTTCGGCAGAAGCGGCGCTAAGAGAGCAGTGTGAGCGGTACAATGGTCTTTGCGCGAAGAAGCCGCTTCTTCGGCTCCGGGAGCCGGAGAGAGCGGCAGCATCGGAAAGGTGAAGAAGGAAGCTGTACAACACTGGGATTGTGTGCGCAGCTTGCCAACTGATAGAAAACAGTACCTTACCACTTTCCTGACGTTTCCAATCACATGAATATTCGATTGGAAGCTGTTTTGGACAACTTTTCTTTCCTTCATGCCAAACACTTGGCAGACCTCCGTGCAACATCCAGAACACGATGGGAGATATTTTCTGTGCTCCCGCAGGTTTTCCTTGCCAGACAGAGTGGAAAAGCTTTCTGCTAGGATGTAGACCACAAAAGACGCTAAAGACGAAGGTACGATGCTCTCCGGAGCTAAGAGCCGCTCCCGGGCTTCTTTCGGCAGAAGCGGCGCTAAGAGAGCACTGTGAGCGGTACAATGGTCTTTGCGCGAAGAAGCCGCTTCTTCGGCTCCGGGAGCCGGAGAGAGCGGCAGCATCGGAAAGGTGAAGAAGGAAGCTGTACAACACTGGGATTGTGTGCGCAGCTTGCCAACTGATAGAAAACAGTACCTTACCACTTTCCTGACGTTTCCAATCACATGAATATTCGATTGGAAGCTGTTTTCGACAACTTTTCTTTCCTTCATGCCAAGCACTTGGCAGACCTCTGTACAACGTCCAGAACACGATGGGAGATGTTTTCTGTGCTCCCGCAGGTTTTCCTTTCCAGGCAGAGTGGAAAAGCTTTCTGCTAGGATGTAGACCACAAAAGACGCTAAAGACGAAGGTACGATGCTCTCCGGAGCTAAGAGCCGCTCCCGGGCTTCTTGCGGCAGAAGCGGCGCTAAGAGAGCACTGTGAGCGGTACAATCGTCTTTGCGCGAAGAAGCCGCTTCTTCGGCTCCGGGAGCCGGAGAGAGCGGCAGCATCGGAAAGGTGAAGAAGGAAGCTGTACAACACTGGGATTGTGTGCGCAGCTTGCCAACTGATAGAAAACAGTATTTTATACTTTCCAGACGTTTCCTATCACATGAATATTCGATTGGAAGCTGTTTTGGACAACTTTTCTTTCCTTCATGCCAAGCACTTTGCAGACCTCTGTGCAACGTCCAGAACACGATGGGAGATGTTTTCTGTGCTCCCGCAGGTTTTCCTTGCCAGACAGAGTGGAAAAGCTTTCTGCTAGGATGTAGACCACAAAAGACGCTAAAGACGAAGGTACGATTCTCTCCGGAGCTAAGAGCCGCTCGCGGGCTTCTTTCGGCAGAAGCGGCGCTAAGAGAGCACTGTGAGCGGTACAATCGTCTTTGCGCGAAGAAGCCGCTTCTTCGCCTCCGGGAGCCGGAGAGAGCGGCAGCATCGGAAAGGTGAAGAAGGAAGCTGTACAACACTGGGATTGTGTGCGCAGCTTGCCAACTGATAGAAAACAGTACCTTACCACTTTCCTGACGTTTCCAATCACATGAATATTCGATTGGAAGCTGTTTTCGACAACTTTTCTTTCCTTCATGCCAAGCACTTGGCAGACCTCCATGCAACGTCCAGAACACGATGGGAGATGTTTTCTGTGCTCCCGCAGGTTTTCCTTGCCAGACAGAGTGGAAAAGCTTTCTGCTAGGATGTAGACCACAAAAGACGCTAAAGACGAAGGTACGATGCTCTCCAGAGCTAAGAGCCGCTCCCGGGCTTCTTTCGGCAGAAGCGGCGCTAAGAGAGCACTGTGAGCGGTACAATCGTCTTTGCGCGAAGAAGCCGCTTCTTCGGCTCCGGTAGCCGGAGAGAGCGGCAGCATCGGAAAGGTGAAGAAGGAAGCTGTGCAACACTGGGATTGTGTGCGCAACTTTCCAACTGATAGAAAACAGTACCTTACACTTTCCTGACGTTTCCAATCACATGAATATTCGATTGGAAGCTGTTTTCGACAACTTTTCTTTCCTTCATGCCAAGCACTTGGCAGACCTCCGTGCAACGTCCAGAACACGATGGGAGATGTTTTCTGTGCTCCCGCAGGTTTTCCTTGCCAGACAGAGTGGAAAAGCTTTCTGCTAGGATGTAGACCACAAAAGACGCTAAAGACGAAGGTACGATGCTCTCCGGAGCTAAGAGCCGCTCCCGGGCTTCTTTCGGCAGAAGCGGCGCTAAGAGAGCACTGTGAGCGGTACAATCGTCTTTGCGCGAAGAAGCCGCTTCTTCGGCTCCGGGAGCCGGAGAGAGCGGCAGCATCGGAAAGGTGAAGAAGGAAGCTGTACAACACTGGGATTGTGTGCGCAGCTTGCCAACTGATAGAAAACAGTACCTTACCACTTTCCTGACGTTTCCAATCACATGAATATTCGATTGGAAGCTGTTTTGGACAACTTTTCTTTCCTTCATGCCAAGCACTTGGCAGACCTCCGTGCAACGTCCAGAACACGATGGGAGATGTTTTCTGTGCTCCCGCAGGTTTTCCTTGCCAGACAGAGTGGAAAAGCTTTCTGCTAGGATGTAGACCACAAAAGATGCTAAAGACGAAGGTACGATGCTCTCCGGAGCTAAGAGCCGCTCCCGGGCTTCTTTCGGCAGAAGCGGCGCTAAGAGAGCAGTGTGAGCGGTACAATGGTCTTTGCGCGAAGAAGCCGCTTCTTCGGCTCCGGTAGCCGGAGAGAGCGGCAGCATCGGAAAGGTGAAGAAGGAAGCTGTACAACACTGGGATTGTGTGCGCAGCTTGCCAACTGATAGAAAACAGTACCTTACCACTTTCCTGACGTTTCCAATCACATGAATATTCGATTGGAAGCTGTTTTGGACAACTTTTCTTTCCTTCATGCCAAACACTTGGCAGACCTCCGTGCAACGTCCAGAACACGATGGGAGATATTTTCTGTGCTCCCGCAGGTTTTCCTTGCCAGACAGAGTGGAAAAGCTTTCTGCTAGGATGTAGACCACAAAAGACGCTAAAGACGAAGGTACGATGCTCTCCGGAGCTAAGAGCCGCTCCCGGGCTTCTTTCGGCAGAAGCGGCGCTAAGAGAGCACTGTGAGCGGTACAATCGTCTTTGCGCGAAGAAGCCGCTTCTTCGGCTCCGGGAGCCGGAGAGAGCGGCAGCATCGGAAAGGTGAAGAAGGAAGCTGTACAACACTGGGATTGTGTGCGCAGCTTGCCAACTGATAGAAAACAGTACCTTACCACTTTCCTGACGTTTCCAATCACATGAATATTCGATTGGAAGCTGTTTTCGACAACTTTTCTTTCCTTCATGCCAAGCACTTGGCAGACCTCTGTACAACGTCCAGAACACGATGGGAGATGTTTTCTGTGCTCCCGCAGGTTTTCCTTTCCAGGCCGAGTGGAAAAGCTTTCTGCTAGGATGTAGACCACAAAAGACGCTAAAGACGAAGGTACGATGCTGTCCGGAGCTAAGAGCCGCTCCCGGGCTTCTTTCGGCAGAAGCGGCGCTAAGAGCGCACTGTGAGCGGTACAATGGTCTTTGCGCGAAGAAGCCGCTTCTTCGGCTCCGGGAGCCGGAGAGAGCGGCAGCATCGGAAAGGTGAAGAAGGAAGCTGTACAACACTGGGATTGTGTGCGCAGCTTGCCAACTGATAGAAAACAGTATTTTATACTTTCCAGACGTTTCCTATCACATGAATATTCGATTGGAAGCTGTTTTGGACAACTTTTCTTTCCTTCATGCCAAGCACTTGGCAGACCTCCGTGCAACGTCCAGAACACGATGGGAGATGTTTTCTGTGCTCCCGCAGGTTTTCCTTGCCAGACAGAGTGGAAAAGCTTTCTGCTAGGATGTAGACCACAAAAGACGCTAAAGACGAAGGTACGATGCTCTCCGGAGCTAAGAGCCGCTGCCGGGCTTCTTTCGGCAGAAGCGGCGCTAGGAGAGCACTGTGAGCGGTACAATCGTCTTTGCGCGAAGAAGCCGCTTCTTCGGCTCCGGGAGCCGGAGAGAGCGGCATAATCGGAAAGGTGAAGAAGGAAGCTGTACAACACTGGGATTGTGTGCGCAGCTTGCCAACTGATAGAAAACAGTACCTTACCACTTTCCTGACGTTTCCAATCACATGAATATTCGATTGGAAGCTGTTTTGGACAACTTTTCTTTCCTTCATGCCAAACACTTGGCAGACCTCCGTGCAACGTCCAGAACACGATGGGAGATGTTTTCTGTGCTCCCGCAGGTTTTCCTTGCCAGACAGAGTGGAAAAGCTTTCTGCTAGGATGTAGACCACAAAAGACGCTAAAGACGAAGGTATGATGCTCTCCGGAGCTAAGAGCCGCTCCCGGGCTTCTTTCGGCAGAAGCGGCGCTAAGAGAGCACTGTGAGCGGTACAATCGTCTTTGCGCGAAGAAGCCGCTTCTTCGGCTCCGGGAGCCGGAGAGAGCGGCAGCATCAGAAAGGTGAAGAAGGAAGCTGTACAACACTGGGATTGTGTGCGCAGCTTGCCAACTGATAGAAAACAGTACCTTACCACTTTCCTGACGTTTCCAATCACATGAATATTCGATTGGAAGCTGTTTTCGACAACTTTTCTTTCCTTCATGCCAAGCACTTGGCAGACCTCCATGCAACGTCCAGAACACGATGGGAGATGTTTTCTGTGCTCCCGCAGGTTTTCCTTGCCAGACAGAGTGGAAAAGCTTTCTGCTAGGATGTAGACCACAAAAGACGCTAAAGACGAAGGTACGATGCTCTCCAGAGCTAAGAGCCGCTCCCGGGCTTCTTTCGGCAGAAGCGGCGCTAAGAGAGCACTGTGAGCGGTACAATCGTCTTTGCGCGAAGAAGCCGCTTCTTCGGCTCCGGGAGCCGGAGAGAGCGGCAGCATCGGAAAGGTGAAGAAGGAAGCTGTACAACACTGGGATTGTGTGCGCAACTTTCCAACTGATAGAAAACAGTACCTTACACTTTCCTGACGTTTCCAATCACATGAATATTCGATTGGAAGCTGTTTTCGACAACTTTTCTTTCCTTCATGCCAAGCACTTGGGAGACCTCCGTGCAACGTCCAGAACACGATGGGAGATGTTTTCTGTGCTCCCGCAGGTTTTCCTTGCCAGACAGAGTGGAAAAGCTTTCTGCTAGGATGTAGACCACAAAAGACGCTAAAGACGAAGGTACGATGCTCTCCGGAGCTAAGAGCCGCTCCCGGGCTTCTTTCGGCAGAAGCGGCGCTAAGAGAGCACTGTGAGCGGTACAATCGTCTTTGCGCGAAGAAGCCGCTTCTTCGGCTCCGGGAGCCGGAGAGAGCGGCAGCATCGGAAAGGTGAAGAAGGAAGCTGTACAACACTGGGATTGTGTGCGCAGCTTGCCAACTGATAGAAAACAGTACCTTACCACTTTCCTGACGTTTCCAATCACATGAATATTCGATTGGAAGCTGTTTTGGACAACTTTTCTTTCCTTCATGCCAAGCACTTGGCAGACCTCCGTGCAACGTCCAGAACACGATGGGAGATGTTTTCTGTGCTCCCGCAGGTTTTCCTTGCCAGACAGAGTGGAAAAGCTTTCTGCTAGGATGTAGACCACAAAAGACGCTAAAGACGAAGGTACGATGCTGTCCGGAGCTAAGAGCCGCTCCCGGGCTTCTTTCGGCAGAAGCGGCGCTAAGAGAGCGCTGTGAGCGGTACAATCGTCTTTGCGCGAAGAAGCCGCTTCTTCGGCTCCGGGAGCCGGAGAGAGCGGCAGCATCGGAAAGGTGAAGAAGGAAGCTGTACAACACTGGGATTGTGTGCGCAACTTTCCAACTGATAGAAAACAGTACCTTACACTTTCCTGACGTTTCCAATCACATGAATATTCGATTGGAAGCTGTTTTCGCCAACTTTTCTTTCCTTCATGCCAAGCACTTGGCAGACCTCCGTGCAACGTCCAGAACACGATGGGAGATGTTTTCTGTGCTCCCGCAGGTTTTCCTTGCCAGACAGAGTGGAAAAGCTTTCTGCTAGGATGTAGACCACAAAAGACGCTAAAGACGAAGGTACGATGCTCTCCGGAGCTAAGAGCCGCTCCCGGGCTTCTTTCGGCAGAAGCGGCGCTAAGAGAGCACTGTGAGCGGTACAATCGTCTTTGCGCGAAGAAGCCGCTTCTTCGGCTCCGGGAGCCGGAGAGAGCGGCAGCATCGGAAAGGTGAAGAAGGAAGCTGTACAACACTGGGATTGTGTGCGCAGCTTGCCAACTGATAGAAAACAGTACCTTACCACTTTCCTGACGTTTCCAATCACATGAATATTCGATTGGAAGCTGTTTTGGACAACTTTTCTTTCCTTCATGCCAAACACTTGGCAGACGTCCGTGCAACGTCCAGAACACGATGGGAGATGTTTTCTGTGCTCCCGCAGGTTTTCCTTGCCAGACAGAGTGGAAAAGCTTTCTGCTAGGATGTAGACCACAAAAGACGCTAAAGACGAAGGTACGATGCTCTCAGGAGCTAAGAGCCGCTCCCGGGCTTCTTTCGGCAGAAGCGGCGCTAAGAGAGCACTGTGAGCGGTACAATGGTCTTTGCGCGAAGAAGCCGCTTCTTCGGCTCCGGGAGCCGGAGAGAGCGGCAGCATCGGAAAGGTGAAGAAGGAAGCTGTACAACACTGGGATTGTGTGCGCAGCTTGCCAACTGATAGAAAACAGTACCTTACCACTTTCCTGACGTTTCCAATCACATGAATATTCGATTGGAAGCTGTTTTGGACAACTTTTCTTTCCTTCATGCCAAGCACTTGGCAGACCTCCGTGCAACGTCCAGAACACGATGGGAGATGTTTTCTGTGCTCCCGCAGGTTTTCCTTGCCAGACAGAGTGGAAAAGCTTTCTGCTAGGATGTAGACCACAAAAGACGCTAAAGACGAAGGTACGATGCTGTCCGGAGCTAAGAGCCGCTCCCGGGCTTCTTTCGGCAGAAGCGGCGCTAAGAGAGCGCTGTGAGCGGTACAATCGTCTTTGCGCGAAGAAGCCGCTTCTTCGGCTCCGGGAGCCGGAGAGAGCGGCAGCATCGGAAAGGTGAAGAAGGAAGCTGTACAACACTGGGATTGTGTGCGCAACTTTCCAACTGATAGAAAACAGTACCTTACACTTTCCTGACGTTTCCAATCACATGAATATTCGATTGGAAGCTGTTTTCGCCAACTTTTCTTTCCTTCATGCCAAGCACTTGGCAGACCTCCGTGCAACGTCCAGAACACGATGGGAGATGTTTTCTGTGCTCCCGCAGGTTTTCCTTGCCAGACAGAGTGGAAAAGCTTTCTGCTAGGATGTAGACCACAAAAGACGCTAAAGACGAAGGTACGATGCTCTCCGGAGCTAAGAGCCGCTCCCGGGCTTCTTTCGGCAGAAGCGGCGCTAAGAGAGCACTGTGAGCGGTACAATCGTCTTTGCGCGAAGAAGCCGCTTCTTCGGCTCCGGGAGCCGGAGAGAGCGGCAGCATCGGAAAGGTGAAGAAGGAAGCTGTACAACACTGGGATTGTGTGCGCAGCTTGCCAACTGATAGAAAACAGTACCTTACCACTTTCCTGACGTTTCCAATCACATGAATATTCGATTGGAAGCTGTTTTGGACAACTTTTCTTTCCTTCATGCCAAACACTTGGCAGACGTCCGTGCAACGTCCAGAACACGATGGGAGATGTTTTCTGTGCTCCCGCAGGTTTTCCTTGCCAGACAGAGTGGAAAAGCTTTCTGCTAGGATGTAGACCACAAAAGACGCTAAAGACGAAGGTACGATGCTCTCCGGAGCTAAGAGCCGCTCCCGGGCTTCTTTCTGCAGAAGCGGCACTAAGAGAGCACTGTGAGCGGTACAATCGTCTTTGCGCGAAGAAGCCGCTTCTTCGGCTCCGGGAGCCGGAGAGAGCGGCAGCATCGGAAAGGTGAAGAAGGAAGCTGTACAACACTGGGATTGTGTGCGCAGCTTGCCTACTGATAGAAAACAGTACCTTACCACTTTACTGACGTTTCCAATCACATGAATATTCGATTGGAAGCTGTTTTGGACAACTTTTCTTTCCTTCATGCCAAGCACTTGGCAGACCTCCGTGCAACGTCCAGAACACGATGGGAGATGTTTTCTGTGCTCCCGCAGGTTTTCCTTGCCAGACAGAGTGGAAAAGCTTTCTGCTAGGATGTAGACCACAAAAGACGCTAAAGACGAAGGTATGATGCTCTCCGGAGCTAAGAGCCGCTCCCGGGCTTCTTTCGGCAGAAGCGGCGCTAAGAGAGCACTGTGAGCGGTACAATCGTCTTTGCGCGAAGAAGCCGCTTCTTCGGCTCCGGGAGCCGGAGAGAGCGGCAGCATCGGAAAGGTGAAGAAGGAAGCTGTACAACACTGGGATTGTGTGCGCAGCTTGCCAACTGATAGAAAACAGTACCTTACCACTTTCCTGACGTTTCCAATCACATGAATATTCGATTGGAAGCTGTTTTGGACAACTTTTCTTTCCTTCATGCCAAGCACTTGGCAGACCTCCGTGCAACGTCCAGAACACGATGGGAGATGTTTTCTGTGCTCCCGCAGGTTTTCCTTGCCAGACAGAGTGGAAAAGCTTTCTGCTAGGATGTAGACCACAAAAGACGCTAAAGACGAAGGTACGATGCTGTCCGGAGCTAAGAGCCGCTCCCGGGCTTCTTTCGGCAGAAGCGGCGCTAAGAGAGCACTGTGAGCGGTACAATCGTCTTTGCGCGAAGAAGCCGCTTCTTCGGCTCCGGGAGCCGGAGAGAGCGGCAGCATCGGAAAGGTGAAGAAGGAAGCTGTACAACACTGGGATTGTGTGCGCAGCTTGCCAACTGATAGAAAACAGTACCTTACCACTTTCCTGACGTTTCCAATCACATGAATATTCGATTGGAAGCTGTTTTGGACAACTTTTCTTTCCTTCATGCCAAGCACTTGGCAGACCTCCGTGCAACGTCCAGAACACGATGGGAGATGTTTTCTGTGCTCCCGCAGGTTTTCCTTGCCAGACAGAGTGGAAAAGCTTTCTGCTAGGATGTAGACCACAAAAGACGCTAAAGACGAAGGTACGATGCTCTCCGGAGCTAAGAGCCGCTCCCGGGCTTCTTTCGGCAGAAGCGGCGCTAAGAGAGCACTGTGAGCGGTACAATCGTCTTTGCGCGAAGAAGCCGCTTCTTCGGCTCCGGGAGCCGGAGAGAGCGGCAGCATCGGAAAGGTGAAGAATGAAGCTGTACAACACTGGGATTGTGTGCGCAGCTTGCCTACTGATAGAAAACAGTACCTTACCACTTTACTGACGTTTCCAATCACATGAATATTCGATTGGAAGCTGTTTTGGACAACTTTTCTTTCCTTCATGCCAAGCACTTGGCAGACCTCCGTGCAACGTCCAGAAGACGATGGGAGATGTTTTCTGTGCTCCCGCAGGTTTTCCTTGCCAGACAGAGTGGAAAAGCTTTCTGCTAGGATGTAGACCACAAAAGACGCTAAAGACGAAGGTATGATGCTCTCCGGAGCTAAGAGCCGCTCCCGGGCTTCTTTCGGCAGAAGCGGCGCTAAGAGAGCACTGTGAGCGGTACAATCGTCTTTGCGCGAAGAAGCCGCTTCTTCGGCTCCGGGAGCCGGAGAGAGCGGCAGCATCGGAAAGGTGAAGAAGGAAGCTGTACAACACTGGGATTGTGTGCGCAGCTTGCCAACTGATAGAAAACAGTACCTTACCACTTTCCTGACGTTTCCAATCACATGAATATTCGATTGGAAGCTGTTTTGGACAACTTTTCTTTCCTTCATGCCAAGCACTGGGCAGACCTCCGTGCAACGTCCAGAACACGATGGGAGATGTTTTCTGTGCTCCCGCAGGTTTTCCTTGCCAGACAGAGTGGAAAAGCTTTCTGCTAGGATGTAGACCACAAAAGACGCTAAAGACGAAGGTACGATGCTCTCCGGAGCTAAGAGCCGCTCCCGGGCTTCTTTCGGCAGAAGCGGTGCTAAGAGAGCACTGTGAGCAGTACAAACGTCTTTGCGCGAAGAAGCCGCTTCTTCGGCTCCGGGAGCCGGAGAGAGCGGCAGCATCGGAAAGGTGAAGAAGGAAGCTGTACAACACTGGGATTGTGTGCGCAGCTTGCCAACTGATAGAAAACAGTACCTTACCACTTTCCTGACGTTTCCAATCACATGAATATTCGATTGGAAGCTGTTTTGGACAACTTTTCTTTCCTTCATGCCAAACACTTGGCAGACCTCCGTGCAACGTCCAGAACACGATGGGAGATGTTTTCTGTGCTCCCGCAGGTTTTCCTTGCCAGACAGAGTGGAAAAGCTTTCTGCTAGGATGTAGACCACAAAAGACGCTAAAGACGAAGGTACGATGCTCTCCGGAGCTAAGAGCCGCTCCCGGGCTTCTTTCGGCAGAAGCGGCGCTAAGAGAGCACTGTGAGCGGTACAATCGTCTTTGCGCGAAGAAGCCGCTTCTTCGGCTCCGGGAGCCGGAGAGAGCGGCAGCATCGGAAAGGTGAAGAAGGAAGCTGTACAACACTGGGATTGTGTGCGCAGCTTGCCAACTGATAGAAAACAGTACCTTACCACTTTCCTGACGTTTCCAATCACATGAATATTCGATTGGAAGCTGTTTTGGACAACTTTTCTTTCCTTCATGCCAAGCACTTGGCAGACCTCCGTGCAACGTCCAGAACACGATGGGAGATGTTTTCTGTGCTCCCGCAGGTTTTCCTTGCCAGAAAGAGTGGAAAAGCTTTCTGCTAGGATGTAGACCACAAAAGACGCTAAAGACGAAGGTACGATGCTCTCCAGAGCTAAGAGCCGCTCCCGGGCTTCTTTCGGCAGAAGCGGCGCTAAGAGAGCACTGTGAGCGGTACAATCGTCTTTGCGCGAAGAAGCCGCTTCTTCGGCTCCGGGAGCCGGAGAGAGCGGCAGCATCGGAAAGGTGAAGAAGGAAGCTGTACAACACTGGGATTGTGTGCGCAACTTTCCAACTGATAGAAAACAGTACCTTACGCTTTCCTGACGTTTCCAATCACATGAATATGCCATTGGAAGCTGTTTTGGACAACTTTTCTTTCCTTCATGCCAGGCAATTGGCAGACCTCCGTGCAACGTCCAGAACACGATGGGAGATGTTTTCTCTGCTCCCGCAGGTTTTCCTTGCCAGACAGAGTGGAAAAGCTTTCTGCTAGGATGTAGACCACAAAAGACGCTAAAGACGAAGGTACGATGCTCTCCGGAGCTAAGCGCCGCTCCCGGGCTTCTTTCGGCAGAAGCGGCGCTAAGAGAGCACTGTGAGCGGTACAATCGTCTTTGCGCGAAGAAGCCGCTTCTTCGGCTCCGGGAGCCGGAGAGAGCGGCAGCATCGGAAAGGTGAAGAAGGAAGCTGTACAACACTGGGATTGTGTGCGCAGCTTGCCAACTGATAGAAAACAGTACCTTACCACTTTCCTGACGTTTCCAATCACATGAATATTCGATTGGAAGCTGTTTTGGACAACTTTTCTTTCCTTCATGCCAAACACTTGGCAGACCTCCGTGCAACGTCCAGAAGACGATGGGAGATGTTTTCTGTGCTCCCGCAGGTTTTCCTTGCCAGACAGAGTGGAAAAGCTTTCTGCTAGGATGTAGACCACAAAAGACGCTAAAAACGAAGGTACGATGCTCTCCGGAGCTAAGAGCCGCTCCCGGGCTTCTTTCGGCAGAAGCGGCGCTAAGAGAGCACTGTGAGCGGTACAATCGTCTTTGCGCGAAGAAGCCGCTTCTTCGGCTCCGGGAGCCGGAGAGAGCGGCAGCATCGGAAAGGTGAAGAAGGAAGCTGTACAACACTGGGATTGTGTGCGCAGCTTGCCAACTGATAGAAAACAGTACCTTACCACTTTCCTGACGTTTCCAATCACATGAATATTCGATTGGAAGCTGTTTTGGACAACTTTTCTTTCCTTCATGCCAAGCACTTGGCAGACCTCCGTGCAACGTCCAGAACACGATGGGAGATGTTTTCTGTGCTCCTGCAGGTTTTCCTTGCCAGACAGAGTGGAAAAGCTTTCTGCTAGGATGTAGACCACAAAAGACGCTAAAGACGAAGGTACGATGCTCTCCGGAGCTAAGAGCCGCTCCCGGGCTTCTTTCGGCAGAAGCGGCGCTAAGAGAGCACTGTGAGCGGTACAATCGTCTTTGCGCGAAGAAGCCGCTTCTTCGGCTCCGGGAGCCGGAGAGAGCGGCAGCATCGGAAAGGTGAAGAAGGAAGCTATACAACACTGGGATTGTGTGCGCAGCTTGCCAACTGATAGAAAACAGTACCTTACCACTTTCCTGACGTTTCCAATCACATGAATATTCGATTGGAAGCTGTTTTGGACAACTTTTCTTTCCTTCATGCCAACCACTTGGCAGACCTCCGTGCAACGTCCAGAACACGATGGGAGATATTTTCTGTGCTCCCGCAGGTTTTCCTTGCCAGACAGAGTGGAAAAGCTTTCTGCTAGGATGTAGACCACAAAAGACGCTAAAGACGAAGGTACGATGCTCTCCGGAGCTAAGAGCCGCTCCCGGGCTTCTTTCGGCAGAAGCGGCGCTAAGAGAGCACTGTGAGCGGTACAATCGTCTTTGCGCGAAGAAGCCGCTTCTTCGGCTCCGGGAGCCGGAGAGAGCGGCAGCATCGGAAAGGTGAAGAAGGAAGCTGTACAACACTGGGATTGTGTGCGCAGCTTGCCAACTGATAGAAAACAGTACCTTACCACTTTCCTGACGTTTCCAATCACATGAATATTCGATTGGAAGCTGTTTTCGACAACTTTTCTTTCCTTCATGCCAAACACTTGGCAGACCTCCGTGCAACGTCCAGAACACGATGGGAGATGTTTTCTGTGCTCCCGCAGGTTTTCCTTGCCAGACAGAGTGGAAAAGCTTTCTGCTAGGATGTAGACCACAAAAGACACTAAAGACGAAGGTACGATGCTCTCCGGAGCTAAGAGCCGCTCCCGGGCTTCTTTCGGCAGAAGCGGCGCTAAGAGAGCACTGTGAGCGGTACAATCGTCTTTGCGCGAAGAAGCCGCTTCTTCGGCTCCGGGAGCCGGAGAGAGCGGCAGCATCGGAAAGGTGAAGAAGGAAGCTGTACAACACTGGGATTGTGTGCGCAGCTTGCCAACTGATAGAAAACAGTACCTTACCACTTTCCTGACGTTTCCAATCACATGAATATTCGATTGGAAGCTGTTTTGGACAACTTTTCTTTCCTTCATGCCAAGCACTTGGCAGACCTCCGTGCAACGTCCAGAACACGATGGGAGATGTTTTCTGTGCTCCCGCAGGTTTTCCTTGCCAGACAGAGTGGAAAAGCTTTCTGCTAGGATGTAGACCACAAAAGACGCTAAAGACGAAGGTACGATGCTCTCCAGAGCTAAGAGCCGCTCCCGGGCTTCTTTCGGCAGAAGCGGCGCTAAGAGAGCACTGTGAGCGGTACAATCGTCTTTGCGCGAAGAAGCCGCTTCTTCGGCTCCGGGAGCCGGAGAGAGCGGCAGCATCGGAAAGGTGAAGAAGGAAGCTGTACAACACTGGGATTGTGTGCGCAACTTTCCAACTGATAGAAAACAGTACCTTACGCTTTCCTGACGTTTCCAATCACATGAATATGCCATTGGAAGCTGTTTTGGACAACTTTTCTTTCCTTCATGCCAGGCAATTGGCAGACCTCCGTGCAACGTCCAGAACACGATGGGAGATGTTTTCTCTGCTCCCGCAGGTTTTCCTTGCCAGACAGAGTGGAAAAGCTTTCTGCTAGGATGTAGACCACAAAAGACGCTAAAGACGAAGGTACGATGCTCTCCGGAGCTAAGCGCCGCTCCCGGGCTTCTTTCGGCAGAAGCGGCGCTAAGAGAGCACTGTGAGCGGTACAATCGTCTTTGCGCGAAGAAGCCGCTTCTTCGGCTCCGGGAGCCGGAGAGAGCGGCAGCATCGGAAAGGTGAAGAAGGAAGCTGTACAACACTGGGATTGTGTGCGCAGCTTGCCAACTGATAGAAAACAGTACCTTACCACTTTCCTGACGTTTCCAATCACATGAATATTCGATTGGAAGCTGTTTTGGACAACTTTTCTTTCCTTCATGCCAAACACTTGGCAGACCTCCGTGCAACGTCCAGAAGACGATGGGAGATGTTTTCTGTGCTCCCGCAGGTTTTCCTTGCCAGACAGAGTGGAAAAGCTTTCTGCTAGGATGTAGACCACAAAAGACGCTAAAAACGAAGGTACGATGCTCTCCGGAGCTAAGAGCCGCTCCCGGGCTTCTTTCGGCAGAAGCGGCGCTAAGAGAGCACTGTGAGCGGTACAATCGTCTTTGCGCGAAGAAGCCGCTTCTTCGGCTCCGGGAGCCGGAGAGAGCGGCAGCATCGGAAAGGTGAAGAAGGAAGCTGTACAACACTGGGATTGTGTGCGCAGCTTGCCAACTGATAGAAAACAGTACCTTACCACTTTCCTGACGTTTCCAATCACATGAATATTCGATTGGAAGCTGTTTTGGACAACTTTTCTTTCCTTCATGCCAAGCACTTGGCAGACCTCCGTGCAACGTCCAGAACACGATGGGAGATGTTTTCTGTGCTCCTGCAGGTTTTCCTTGCCAGACAGAGTGGAAAAGCTTTCTGCTAGGATGTAGACCACAAAAGACGCTAAAGACGAAGGTACGATGCTCTCCGGAGCTAAGAGCCGCTCCCGGGCTTCTTTCGGCAGAAGCGGCGCTAAGAGAGCACTGTGAGCGGTACAATCGTCTTTGCGCGAAGAAGCCGCTTCTTCGGCTCCGGGAGCCGGAGAGAGCGGCAGCATCGGAAAGGTGAAGAAGGAAGCTATACAACACTGGGATTGTGTGCGCAGCTTGCCAACTGATAGAAAACAGTACCTTACCACTTTCCTGACGTTTCCAATCACATGAATATTCGATTGGAAGCTGTTTTGGACAACTTTTCTTTCCTTCATGCCAACCACTTGGCAGACCTCCGTGCAACGTCCAGAACACGATGGGAGATATTTTCTGTGCTCCCGCAGGTTTTCCTTGCCAGACAGAGTGGAAAAGCTTTCTGCTAGGATGTAGACCACAAAAGACGCTAAAGACGAAGGTACGATGCTCTCCGGAGCTAAGAGCCGCTCCCGGGCTTCTTTCGGCAGAAGCGGCGCTAAGAGAGCACTGTGAGCGGTACAATCGTCTTTGCGCGAAGAAGCCGCTTCTTCGGCTCCGGGAGCCGGAGAGAGCGGCAGCATCGGAAAGGTGAAGAAGGAAGCTGTACAACACTGGGATTGTGTGCGCAGCTTGCCAACTGATAGAAAACAGTACCTTACCACTTTCCTGACGTTTCCAATCACATGAATATTCGATTGGAAGCTGTTTTCGACAACTTTTCTTTCCTTCATGCCAAACACTTGGCAGACCTCCGTGCAACGTCCAGAACACGATGGGAGATGTTTTCTGTGCTCCCGCAGGTTTTCCTTGCCAGACAGAGTGGAAAAGCTTTCTGCTAGGATGTAGACCACAAAAGACACTAAAGACGAAGGTACGATGCTCTCCGGAGCTAAGAGCCGCTCCCAGTCTTCTTTCGGCAGAAGCGGCGCTAAGAGAGCACTGTGAGCGGTACAATCGTCTTTGCGCGAAGAAGCCGCTTCTTCGGCTCCGGGAGCCGGAGAGAGCGGCAGCATCGGAAAGGTGAAGAAGGAAGCTGTACAACACTGGGATTGTGTGCGCAGCTTGCCAACTGATAGAAAACAGTACCTTACCACTTTCCTGACGTTTCCAATCACATGAATATTCGATTGGAAGCTGTTTTGGACAACTTTTTTTTCCTTCATGCCAAGCACTTGGCAGACCTCCGTGCAACGTCCAGAACACGATGGGAGATGTTTTCTGTGCTCCCGCAGGTTTTCCTTGCCAGACAGAGTGGAAAAGCTTTCTGCTAGGATGTAGACCACAAAAGACGCTAAAGACGAAGGTATGATGCTCTCCGGAGCTAAGAGCCGCTCCCGGGCTTCTTTCGGCAGAAGCGGCGCTAAGAGAGCACTGTGAGCGGTACAATCGTCTTTGCGCGAAGAAGCCGCTTCTTCGGCTCCGGGAGCCGGAGAGAGCGGCAGCATCGGAAAGGTGAAGAAGGAAGCTGTACAACACTGGGATTGTGTGCGCAGCTTGCCAACTGATAGAAAACAGTACCTTACCACTTTCCTGACGTTTCCAATCACATGAATATTCGATTGGAAGCTGTTTTGGACAACTTTTCTTTCCTTCATGCCAAGCACTTGGCAGACCTCCGTGCAACGTCCAGAACACGATGGGAGATGTTTTCTGTGCTCCCGCAGGTTTTCCTTGCCAGACAGAGTGGAAAAGCTTTCTGCTAGGATGTAGACCACAAAAGACGCTAAAGACGAAGGTACGATGCTGTCCGGAGCTAAGAGCCGCTCCCGGGCTTCTTTCGGCAGAAGCGGCGCTAAGAGAGCACTGTGAGCGGTACAATCGTCTTTGCGCGAAGAAGCCGCTTCTTCGGCTCCGGGAGCCGGAGAGAGCGGCAGCATCGGAAAGGTGAAGAAGGAAGCTGTACAACACTGGGATTGTGTGCGCAGCTTGCCAACTGATAGAAAACAGTACCTTACCACTTTCCTGACGTTTCCAATCACATGAATATTCGATTGGAAGCTGTTTTGGACAACTTTTCTTTCCTTCATGCCAAGCACTTGGCAGACCTCCGTGCAACGTCCAGAACACGATGGGAGATGTTTTCTGTGCTCCCGCAAGTTTTCCTTGCCAGACAGAGTGGAAAAGCTTTCTGCTAGGATGTAGACCACAAAAGACGCTAAAGACGAAGGTACGATGCTCTCCGGAGCTAAGAGCCGCTCCCGGGCTTCTTTCGGCAGAAGCGGCGCTAAGAGAGCACTGTGAGCGGTACAATGGTCTTTGCGCGAAGAAGCCGCTTCTTCGGCTCCGGGAGCCGGAGAGAGCGGCAGCATCGGAAAGGTGAAGAAGGAAGCTGTACAACACTGGGATTGTGTGCGCAGCTTGCCTACTGATAGAAAACAGTACCTTACCACTTTACTGACGTTTCCAATCACATGAATATTCGATTGGAAGCTGTTTTGGACAACTTTTCTTTCCTTCATGCCAAGCACTTGGCAGACCTCCGTGCAACGTCCAGAAGACGATGGGAGATGTTTTCTGTGCTCCCGCAGGTTTTCCTTGCCAGACAGAGTGGAAAAGCTTTCTGCTAGGATGTAGACCACAAAAGACACTAAAGACGAAGGTATGATGCTCTCCGGAGCTAAGAGCCGCTCCCGGGCTTCTTTCGGCAGAAGCGGCGCTAAGAGAGCACTGTGAGCGGTACAATCGTCTTTGCGCGAAGAAGCCGCTTCTTCGGCTCCGGGAGCCGGAGAGAGCGGCAGCATCGGAAAGGTGAAGAAGGAAGCTGTACAACACTGGGATTGTGTGCGCAGCTTGCCAACTGATAGAAAACAGTACCTTACCACTTTCCTGACGTTTCCAATCACATGAATATTCGATTGGAAGCTGTTTTGGACAACTTTTCTTTCCTTCATGCCAAGCACTGGGCAGACCTCCGTGCAACGTCCAGAACACGATGGGAGATGTTTTCTGTGCTCCCGCAGGTTTTCCTTGCCAGACAGAGTGGAAAAGCTTTCTGCTAGGATGTAGACCACAAAAGACGCTAAAGACGAAGGTACGATGCTCTCCAGAGCTAAGAGCCGCTCCCGGGCTTCTTTCGGCAGAAGCGGCGCTAAGAGAGCACTGTGAGCGGTACAATCGTCTTTGCGCGAAGAAGCCGCTTCTTCGGCTCCGGGAGCCGGAGAGAGCGGCAGCATCGGAAAGGTGAAGAAGGAAGCTGTACAACACTGGGATTGTGTGCGCAACTTTCCAACTGATAGAAAACAGTACCTTACGCTTTCCTGACGTTTCCAATCACATGAATATGCCATTGGAAGCTGTTTTGGACAACTTTTCTTTCCTTCATGCCAGGCAATTGGCAGACCTCCGTGCAACGTCCAGAACACGATGGGAGATGTTTTCTCTGCTCCCGCAGGTTTTCCTTGCCAGACAGAGTGGAAAAGCTTTCTGCTAGGATGTAGACCACAAAAGACGCTAAAGACGAAGGTACGATGCTCTCCGGAGCTAAGCGCCGCTCCCGGGCTTCTTTCGGCAGAAGCGGCGCTAAGAGAGCACTGTGAGCGGTACAATCGTCTTTGCGCGAAGAAGCCGCTTCTTCGGCTCCGGGAGCCGGAGAGAGCGGCAGCATCGGAAAGGTGAAGAAGGAAGCTGTACAACACTGGGATTGTGTGCGCAGCTTGCCAACTGATAGAAAACAGTACCTTACCACTTTCCTGACGTTTCCAATCACATGAATATTCGATTGGAAGCTGTTTTGGACAACTTTTCTTTCCTTCATGCCAAACACTTGGCAGACCTCCGTGCAACGTCCAGAAGACGATGGGAGATGTTTTCTGTGCTCCCGCAGGTTTTCCTTGCCAGACAGAGTGGAAAAGCTTTCTGCTAGGATGTAGACCACAAAAGACGCTAAAAACGAAGGTACGATGCTCTCCGGAGCTAAGAGCCGCTCCCGGGCTTCTTTCGGCAGAAGCGGCGCTAAGAGAGCACTGTGAGCGGTACAATCGTCTTTGCGCGAAGAAGCCGCTTCTTCGGCTCCGGGAGCCGGAGAGAGCGGCAGCATCGGAAAGGTGAAGAAGGAAGCTGTACAACACTGGGATTGTGTGCGCAGCTTGCCAACTGATAGAAAACAGTACCTTACCACTTTCCTGACGTTTCCAATCACATGAATATTCGATTGGAAGCTGTTTTGGACAACTTTTCTTTCCTTCATGCCAAGCACTTGGCAGACCTCCGTGCAACGTCCAGAACACGATGGGAGATGTTTTCTGTGCTCCCGCAGGTTTTCCTTGCCAGACAGAGTGGAAAAGCTTTCTGCTAGGATGTAGACCACAAAAGACGCTAAAGACGAAGGTACGATGCTCTCCGGAGCTAAGAGCCGCTCCCGGGCTTCTTTCGGCAGAAGCGGCGCTAAGAGAGCACTGTGAGCGGTACAATCGTCTTTGCGCGAAGAAGCCGCTTCTTCGGCTCCGGGAGCCGGAGAGAGCGGCAGCATCGGAAAGGTGAAGAAGGAAGCTATACAACACTGGGATTGTGTGCGCAGCTTGCCAACTGATAGAAAACAGTACCTTACCACTTTCCTGACGTTTCCAATCACATGAATATTCGATTGGAAGCTGTTTTGGACAACTTTTCTTTCCTTCATGCCAACCACTTGGCAGACCTCCGTGCAACGTCCAGAACACGATGGGAGATATTTTCTGTGCTCCCGCAGGTTTTCCTTGCCAGACAGAGTGGAAAAGCTTTCTGCTAGGATGTAGACCACAAAAGACGCTAAAGACGAAGGTACGATGCTCTCCGGAGCTAAGAGCCGCTCCCGGGCTTCTTTCGGCAGAAGCGGCGCTAAGAGAGCACTGTGAGCGGTACAATCGTCTTTGCGCGAAGAAGCCGCTTCTTCGGCTCCGGGAGCCGGAGAGAGCGGCAGCATCGGAAAGGTGAAGAAGGAAGCTGTACAACACTGGGATTGTGTGCGCAGCTTGCCAACTGATAGAAAACAGTACCTTACCACTTTCCTGACGTTTCCAATCACATGAATATTCGATTGGAAGCTGTTTTCGACAACTTTTCTTTCCTTCATGCCAAACACTTGGCAGACCTCCGTGCAACGTCCAGAACACGATGGGAGATGTTTTCTGTGCTCCCGCAGGTTTTCCTTGCCAGACAGAGTGGAAAAGCTTTCTGCTAGGATGTAGACCACAAAAGACACTAAAGACGAAGGTACGATGCTCTCCGGAGCTAAGAGCCGCTCCCAGTCTTCTTTCGGCAGAAGCGGCGCTAAGAGAGCACTGTGAGCGGTACAATGGTCTTTGCGCGAAGAAGCCGCTTCTTCGGCTCCGGGAGCCGGAGAGAGCGGCAGCATCGGAAAGGTGAAGAAGGAAGCTGTACAACACTGGGATTGTGTGCGCAGCTTGCCAACTGATAGAAAACAGTACCTTACCACTTTCCTGACGTTTCCAATCACATGAATATTCGATTGGAAGCTGTTTTGGACAACTTTTCTTTCCTTCATGCCAAGCACTTGGCAGACCTCCGTGCAACGTCCAGAACACGATGGGAGATGTTTTCTGTGCTCCCGCAGGTTTTCCTTGCCAGACAGAGTGGAAAAGCTTTCTGCTAGGATGTAGACCACAAAAGACGCTAAAGACGAAGGTACGATGCTCTCCGGAGCTAAGAGCCGCTCCCGGGCTTCTTTCGGCAGAAGCGGCGCTAAGAGAGCACTGTGAGCGGTACAATCGTCTTTGCGCGAAGAAGCCGCTTCTTCGGCTCCGGGAGCCGGAGAGAGCGGCAGCATCGGAAAGGTGAAGAAGGAAGCTGTACAACACTGGGATTGTGTGCGCAGCTTGCCAACTGATAGAAAACAGTACCTTACCACTTTCCTGACGTTTCCAATCACATGAATATTCGATTGGAAGCTGTTTTGGACAACTTTTCTTTCCTTCATGCCAAACACTTGGCAGACCTCCGTGCAACGTCCAGAACACGATGGGAGATATTTTCTGTGCTCCCGCAGGTTTTCCTTGCCAGACAGAGTGGAAAAGCTTTCTGCTAGGATGTAGACCACAAAAGACGCTAAAGACGAAGGTACGATGCTGTCCGGAGCTAAGAGCCGCTCCCGGGCTTCTTTCGGCAGAAGCGGCGCTAAGAGAGCACTGTGAGCGGTACAATCGTCTTTGCGCGAAGAAGCCGCTTCTTCGGCTCCGGGAGCCGGAGAGAGCGGCAGCATCGGAAAGGTGAAGAAGGAAGCTGTACAACACTGGGATTGTGTGCGCAGCTTGCCAACTGATAGAAAACAGTACCTTACCACTTTCCTGACGTTTCCAATCACATGAATATTCGATTGGAAGCTGTTTTCGACAACTTTTCTTTCCTTCATGCCAAGCACTTGGCAGACCTCTGTACAACGTCCAGAACACGATGGGAGATGTTTTCTGTGCTCCCGCAGGTTTTCCTTTCCAGGCAGAGTGGAAAAGCTTTCTGCTAGGATGTAGACCACAAAAGACGCTAAAGACGAAGGTACGATGCTCTCCAGAGCTAAGAGCCGCTCCCGGGCTTCTTTCGGCAGAAGCGGCGCTAAGAGCGCACTGTGAGCGGTACAATCGTCTTTGCGCGAAGAAGCCGCTTCTTCGGCTCCGGGAGCCGGAGAGAGCGGCAGCATCGGAAAGGTGAAGAAGGAAGCTGTACAACACTGGGATTGTGTGCGCAGCTTGCCAACTGATAGAAAACAGTACCTTACCACTTTCCTGACGTTTCCAATCACATGAATATTCGATTGGAAGCTGTTTTCGACAACTTTTCTTTCCTTCATGCCAAACACTTGGCAGACCTCCGTGCAACGTCCAGAACACGATGGGAGATGTTTTCTGTGCTCCCGCAGGTTTTCCTTGCCAGACAGAGTGGAAAAGCTTTCTGCTAGGATGTAGACCACAAAAGACACTAAAGACGAAGGTACGATGCTCTCCGGAGCTAAGAGCCGCTCCCAGTCTTCTTTCGGCAGAAGCGGCGCTAAGAGAGCACCGTGAGCGGTACAATCGTCTTTGCGCGAAGAAGCCGCTTCTTCGGCTCCGGGAGCCGGAGAGAGCGGCAGCATCGCAAAGGTGAAGAAGGAAGCTGTACAACACTGGGATTGTGTGCGCAGCTTGCCAACTGATAGAAAACAGTACCTTACCACTTTCCTGACGTTTCCAATCACATGAATATTCGATTGGAAGCTGTTTTGGACAACTTTTCTTTCCTTCATGCCAAGCACTTGGCAGACCTCCGTGCAACGTCCAGAACACGATGGGAGATGTTTTCTGTGCTCCCGCAGGTTTTCCTTGCCAGACAGAGTGGAAAAGCTTTCTGCTAGGATGTAGACCACAAAAGACGCTAAAGACAAAGGTACGATGCTCTCCGGAGCTAAGAGCCGTTCCCGGGCTTCTTTCGGCAGAAGCCGCGCTAAGAGAGCACTGTGAGCGGTACAATCGTCTTTGCGCGAAGAAGCCGCTTCTTCGGCTCCGGGAGCCGGAGAGAGCGGCAGCATCGGAAAGGTGAAGAAGGAAGCTGTACAACACTGGGATTGTGTGCGCAGCTTGCCAACTGATAGAAAACAGTACCTTACCACTTTCCTGACGTTTCCAATCACATGAATATTCGATTGGAAGCTGTTTTGGACAACTTTTCTTTCCTTCATGCCAAGCACTTGGCAGACCTCCGTGCAACGTCCAGAACACGATGGGAGATGTTTTCTGTGCTCCCGCAGGTTTTCCTTGCCAGACAGAGTGGAAAAGCTTTCTGCTAGGATGTAGACCACAAAAGACGCTAAAGACGAAGGTACGATGCTCTCCGGAGCTAAGCGCCGCTCCCGGGCTTCTTTCGGCAGAAGCGGCGCTAAGAGAGCACTGTGAGCGGTACAATCGTCTTTGCGCGAAGAAGCCGCTTCTTCGGCTCCGGGAGCCGGAGAGAGCGGCAGCATCGGAAAGGTGAAGAAGGAAGCTGTACAACACTGGTATTGTGTGCGCAGCTTGCCTACTGATAGAAAACAGTACCTTACCACTTTACTGACGTTTCCAATCACATGAATATTCGATTGGAAGCTGTTTTCGACAACTTTTCTTTCCTTCATGCCAAGCACTTGGCAGACCTCCGTGCAACGTCCAGAAGACGATGGGAGATGTTTTCTGTGCTCCCGCAGGTTTTCCTTGCCAGACAGAGTGGAAAAGCTTTCTGCTAGGATGTAGACCACAAAAGACGCTAAAGACGAAGGTACGATGCTCTCCGGAGCTAAGAGCCGCTCCCGGGCTTCTTTCGGCAGAAGCGGCGCTAAGAGAGCACTGTGAGCGGTACAATCGTCTTTGCGCGAAGAAGCCGCTTCTTCGGCTCCGGGAGCCGGAGAGAGCGGCAGCATCGGAAAGGTGAAGAAGGAAGCTGTACAACACTGGGATTGTGTGCGCAGCTTGCCAACTGATAGAAAACAGTACCTTACCACTTTCCTGACGTTTCCAATCACATGAATATTCGATTGGAAGCTGTTTTCGACAACTTTTCTTTCCTTCATGCCAAGCACTTGGCAGACCTCTGTACAACGTCCAGAACACGATGGGAGATGTTTTCTGTGCTCCCGCAGGTTTTCCTTTCCAAGCAGAGTGGAAAAGCTTTCTGCTAGGATGTAGACCACAAAAGACGCTAAAGACGAAGGTACGATGCTCTCCGGAGCTAAGAGCCGCTCCCGGGCTTCTTTCGGCAGAAGCGGCGCTAAGAGAGCACTGTGAGCGGTACAATCGTCTTTGCACGAAGAAGCCGCTTCTTCGGCTCCGGGAGCCGGAGAGAGCGGCAGCATCGGAAAGGTGAAGAAGGAAGCTGTACAACACTGGGATTGTGTGCGCAGCTTGCCAACTGATAGAAAACAGTACCTTACCACTTTCCTGACGTTTCCAATCACATGAATATTCGATTGGAAGCTGTTTTCGACAACTTTTCTTTCCTTCATGCCAAACACTTGGCAGACCTCCGTGCAACGTCCAGAACACGATGGGAGATGTTTTCTGTGCTCCCGCAGGTTTTCCTTGCCAGACAGAGTGGAAAAGCTTTCTGCTAGGATGTAGACCACAAAAGACACTAAAGACGAAGGTACGATGCTCTCCGGAGCTAAGAGCCGCTCCCAGTCTTCTTTCGGCAGAAGCGGCGCTAAGACAGCACTGTGAGCGGTACAATCGTCTTTGCGCGAAGAAGCCGCTTCTTCGGCTCCGGGAGCCGGAGAGAGCGGCAGCATCGGAAAGGTGAAGAAGGAAGCTGTACAACACTGGGATTGTGTGCGCAGCTTGCCAACTGATAGAAAACAGTACCTTACCACTTTCCTGACGTTTCCAATCACATGAATATTCGATTGGAAGCTGTTTTGGACAACTTTTCTTTCCTTCATGCCAAGCACTTGGCAGACCTCCGTGCAACGTCCAGAACACGATGGGAGATGTTTTCTGTGCTCCCGCAGGTTTTCCTTGCCAGACAGAGTGGAAAAGCTTTCTGCTAGGATGTAGACCACAAAAGACGCTAAAGACGAAGGTACGATGCTCTCCGGAGCTAAGAGCCGCTCCCGGGCTTCTTTCGGCAGAAGCGGCGCTAAGAGAGCACTGTGAGCGGTACAATCGTCTTTGCGCGAAGAAGCCGCTTCTTCGGCTCCGGGAGCCGGAGAGAGCGGCAGCATCGGAAAGGTGAAGAAGGAAGCTGTACAACACTGGGATTGTGTGCGCAGCTTGCCAACTGATAGAAAACAGTACCTTACCACTTTCCTGACGTTTCCAATCACATGAATATTCGATTGGAAGCTGTTTTGGACAACTTTTCTTTCCTTCATGCCAAGCACTTGGCAGACCTCCGTGCAACGTCCAGAAGACGATGGGAGATGTTTTCTGTGCTCCCGCAGGTTTTCCTTGCCAGACAGAGTGGAAAAGCTTTCTGCTAGGATGTAGACCACAAAAGACGCTAAAGACGAAGGTACGATGCTCTCCGGAGCTAAGAGCCGCTCCCGGGCTTCTTTCGGCAGAAGCGGCGCTAAGAGAGCACTGTGAGCGGTACAATCGTCTTTGCGCGAAGAAGCCGCTTCTTCGGCTCCGGGAGCCGGAGAGAGCGGCAGCATCGGAAAGGTGAAGAAGGAAGCTGTACAACACTGGGATTGTGTGCGCAGCTTGCCAACTGATAGAAAACAGTACCTTACCACTTTCCTGACGTTTCCAATCACATGAATATTCGATTGGAAGCTGTTTTGGACAACTTTTCTTTCCTTCATGCCAAGCACTGGGCAGACCTCCGTGCAACGTCCAGAACACGATGGGAGATGTTTTCTGTGCTCCCGCAGGTTTTCCTTGCCAGACAGAGTGGAAAAGCTTTCTGCTAGGATGTAGACCACAAAAGACGCTAAAGACGAAGGTACGATGCTCTCCGGAGCTAAGAGCCGCTCCCGGGCTTCTTTCGGCAGAAGCGGTGCTAAGAGAGCACTGTGAGCAGTACAAACGTCTTTGCGCGAAGAAGCCGCTTCTTCGGCTCCGGGAGCCGGAGAGAGCGGCAGCATCGGAAAGGTGAAGAAGGAAGCTGTACAACACTGGGATTGTGTGCGCAGCTTGCCAACTGATAGAAAACAGTACCTTACCACTTTCCTGACGTTTCCAATCACATGAATATTCGATTGGAAGCTGTTTTGGACAACTTTTCTTTCCTTCATGCCAAACACTTGGCAGACCTCCGTGCAACGTCCAGAAGACGATGGGAGATGTTTTCTGTGCTCCCGCAGGTTTTCCTTGCCAGACAGAGTGGAAAAGCTTTCTGCTAGGATGTAGACCACAAAAGACGCTAAAGACGAAGGTACGATCCTCTCCGGAGCTAAGCGCCGCTCCCGGGCTTCTTTCGGCAGAAGCGGCGCTAAGAGAGCACTGTGAGCGGTACAATGGTCTTTGCGCGAAGAAGCCGCTTCTTCGGCTCCGGGAGCCGGAGAGAGCGGCAGCATCGGAAAGGTGAAGAAGGAAGCTGTACAACACTGGGATTGTGTGCGCAGCTTGCCAACTGATAGAAAACAGTACCTTACCACTTTCCTGACGTTTCCAATCACATGAATATTCGATTGGAAGCTGTTTTCGACAACTTTTCTTTCCTTCATGCCAAGCACTTGGCAGACCTCCGTGCAACGTCCAGAACACGATGGGAGATGTTTTCTGTGCTCCCGCAGGTTTTCCTTGCCAGACAGAGTGGAAAAGCTTTCTGCTAGGATGTAGACCACAAAAGACGCTAAAGACGAAGGTACGATGCTCTCCAGAGCTAAGAGCCGCTCCCGGGCTTCTTTCGGCAGAAGCGGCGCTAAGAGAGCACTGTGAGCGGTACAATCGTCTTTGCGCGAAGAAGCCGCTTCTTCGGCTCCGGGAGCCGGAGAGAGCGGCAGCATCGGAAAGGTGAAGAAGGAAGCTGTACAACACTGGGATTGTGTGCGCAACTTTCCAAATGATAGAAAACAGTACCTTACACTTTCCTGACGTTTCCAATCACATGAATATTCGATTGGAAGCTGTTTTGGACAACTTTTCTTTCCTTCATGCCAAGCACTTGGCAGACCTCCGTGCAACGTCCAGAACACGATGGGAGATGTTTTCTGTGCTCCCGCAGGTTTTCCTTGCCAGACAGAGTGGAAAAGCTTTCTGCTAGGATGTAGACCACAAAAGACGCTAAAGACGAAGGTACGATGCTCTCCGGAGCTAAGAGCCGCTCCCGGGCTTCTTTCGGCAGAAGCGGCGCTAAGAGAGCACTGTGAGCGGTACAATCGTCTTTGCGCGAAGAAGCCGCTTCTTCGGCTCTGGGAGCCGGAGAGAGCGGCAGCATCGGAAAGGTGAAGAAGGAAGCTGTACAACACTGGGATTGTGTGCGCAGCTTGCCAACTGATAGAAAACAGTACCTTACCACTTTCCTGACGTTTCCAATCACATGAATATTCGATTGGAAGCTGTTTTGGACAACTTTTCTTTCCTTCATGCCAAGCACTTGGCAGACCTCCGTGCAACGTCCAGAAGACGATGGGAGATGTTTTCTGTGCTCCCGCAGGTTTTCCTTGCCAGACAGAGTGGAAAAGCTTTCTGCTAGGATGTAGACCACAAAAGACGCTAAAGACGAAGGTACGATGCTCTCCAGAGCTAAGAGCCGCTCCCGGGCTTCTTTCGGCAGAAGCCGCGCTAAGAGAGCACTGTGAGCGGTACAATCGTCTTTGCGCGAAGAAGCCGCTTCTTCGGCTCCGGGAGCCGGAGAGAGCGGCAGCATCGGAAAGGTGAAGAAGGAAGCTGTACAACACTGGGATTGTGTGCGCAGCTTGCCAACTGATAGAAAACAGTACCTTACCACTTTCCTGACGTTTCCAATCACATGAATATTCGATTGGAAGCTGTTTTCGACAACTTTTCTTTCCTTCATGCCAAGCACTTGGCAGACCTCTGTACAACGTCCAGAACACGATGGGAGATGTTTTCTGTGCTCCCGCAGGTTTTCCTTTCCAGGCAGAGTGGAAAAGCTTTCTGCTAGGATGTAGACCACAAAAGACGCTAAAGACGAAGGTACGATGCTCTCCGGAGCTAAGAGCCGCTCCCGGGCTTCTTTCGGCAGAAGCGGCGCTAAGAGCGCACTGTGAGCGGTACAATCGTCTTTGCGCGAAGAAGCCGCTTCTTCGGCTCCGGGAGCCGGAGAGAGCGGCAGCATCGGAAAGGTGAAGAAGGAAGCTGTACAACACTGGGATTGTGTGCGCAGCTTGCCAACTGATAGAAAACAGTACCTTACCACTTTCCTGACGTTTCCAATCACATGAATATTCGATTGGAAGCTGTTTTCGACAACTTTTCTTTCCTTCATGCCAAACACTTGGCAGACCTCCGTGCAACGTCCAGAACACGATGGGAGATGTTTTCTGTGCTCCCGCAGGTTTTCCTTGCCAGACAGAGTGGAAAAGCTTTCTGCTAGGATGTAGACCACAAAAGACACTAAAGACGAAGGTACGATGCTCTCCGGAGCTAAGAGCCGCTCCCAGTCTTCTTTCGGCAGAAGCGGCGCTAAGAGAGCACTGTGAGCGGTACAATCGTCTTTGCGCGAAGAAGTCGCTTCTTCGGCTCCGGGAGCCGGAGAGAGCGGCAGCATCGGAAAGGTGAAGAAGGAAGCTGTACAACACTGGGATTGTGTGCGCAGCTTGCCAACTGATAGAAAACAGTACCTTACCACTTTCCTGATGTTTCCAATCACATGAATATTCGATTGGAAGCTGTTTTGGACAACTTTTCTTTCCTTCATGCCAAGCACTTGGCAGACCTCCGTGCAACGTCCAGAACACGATGGGAGATGTTTTCTGTGCTCCCGCAGGTTTTCCTTGCCAGACAGAGTGGAAAAGCTTTCTGCTAGGATGTAGACCACAAAAGACGCTAAAGACAAAGGTACGATGCTCTCCGGAGCTAAGAGCCGCTCCCGGGCTTCTTTCGGCAGAAGCGGCGCTAAGAGAGCACTGTGAGCGGTACAATCGTCTTTGCGCGAAGAAGCCGCTTCTTCGGCTCCGGGAGCCGGAGAGAGCGGCAGCATCGGAAAGGTGAAGAAGGAAGCTGTACAACACTGGGATTGTGTGCGCAGCTTGCCAACTGATAGAAAACAGTACCTTACCACTTTCCTGACGTTTCCAATCACATGAATATTCGATTGGAAGCTGTTTTCGACAACTTTTCTTTCCTTCATGCCAAGCACTTGGCAGACCTCCGTGCAACGTCCAGAACACGATGGGAGATGTTTTCTGTGCTCCCGCAGGTTTTCCTTGCCAGACAGAGTGGAAAAGCTTTCTGCTAGGATGTAGACCACAAAAGACGCTAAAGACGAAGGTACGATGCTCTCCGGAGCTAAGAGCCGCTCCCGGGCTTCTTTCGGCAGAAGCGGCGCTAAGAGAGCACTGTGAGCGGTACAATCGTCTTTGCGCGAAGAAGCCGCTTCTTCGGCTCCGGGAGCCGGAGAGAGCGGCAGCATCGGAAAGGTGAAGAAGGAAGCTGTACAACACTGGGATTGTGTGCGCAGCTTGCCAACTGATAGAAAACAGTACCTTACCACTTTCCTGACGTTTCCAATCACATGAATATTCGATTGGAAGCTGTTTTGGACAACTTTTCTTTCCTTCATGCCAAACACTTGGCAGACCTCCGTGCAACGTCCAGAACACGATGGGAGATATTTTCTGTGCTCCCGCAGGTTTTCCTTGCCAGACAGAGTGGAAAAGCTTTCTGCTAGGATGTAGACCACAAAAGACGCTAAAGACGAAGGTACGATGCTGTCCGGAGCTAAGAGCCGCTCCCGGGCTTCTTTCGGCAGAAGCGGCGCTAAGAGAGCACTGTGAGCGGTACAATCGTCTTTGCGCGAAGAAGCCGCTTCTTCGGCTCCGGGAGCCGGAGAGAGCGGCAGCATCGGAAAGGTGAAGAAGGAAGCTGTACAACACTGGGATTGTGTGCGCAGCTTGCCAACTGATAGAAAACAGTACCTTACCACTTTCCTGACGTTTCCAATCACATGAATATTCGATTGGAAGCTGTTTTGGACAACTTTTCTTTCCTTCATGCCAAGCACTTGGCAGACCTCCGTGCAACGTCCAGAACACGATGGGAGATGTTTTCTGTGCTCCCGCAGGTTTTCCTTGCCAGACAGAGTGGAAAAGCTTTCTGCTAGGATGTAGACCACAAAAGACGCTAAAGACGAAGGTACGATGCTCTCCGGAGCTAAGAGCCGCTCCCGGGCTTCTTTCGGCAGAAGCGGCGCTAAGAGCGCACTGTGAGCGGTACAATCGTCTTTGCGCGAAGAAGCCGCTTCTTCGGCTCCGGGAGCCGGAGAGAGCGGCAGCATCGGAAAGGTGAAGAAGGAAGCTGTACAACACTGGGATTGTGTGCGCAGCTTGCCAACTGATAGAAAACAGTACCTTACCACTTTCCTGACGTTTCCAATCACATGAATATTCGATTGGAAGCTGTTTTCGACAACTTTTCTTTCCTTCATGCCAAACACTTGGCAGACCTCCGTGCAACGTCCAGAACACGATGGGAGATGTTTTCTGTGCTCCCGCAGGTTTTCCTTGCCAGACAGAGTGGAAAAGCTTTCTGCTAGGATGTAGACCACAAAAGACACTAAAGACGAAGGTACGATGCTCTCCGGAGCTAAGAGCCGCTCCCAGTCTTCTTTCGGCAGAAGCGGCGCTAAGAGAGCACTGTGAGCGGTACAATCGTCTTTGCGCGAAGAAGCCGCTTCTTCGGCTCCGGGAGCCGGAGAGAGCGGCAGCATCGGAAAGGTGAAGAAGGAAGCTGTACAACACTGGGATTGTGTGCGCAGCTTGCCAACTGATAGAAAACAGTACCTTACCACTTTCCTGACGTTTCCAATCACATGAATATTCGATTGGAAGCTGTTTTCGACAACTTTTCTTTCCTTCATGCCAAGCACTTGGCAGACCTCTGTACAACGTCAAGAACACGATGGGAGATGTTTTCTGTGCTCCCGCAGGTTTTCCTTTCCAGGCAGAGTGGAAAAGCTTTCTGCTAGGATGTAGACCACAAAAGACGCTAAAGACGAAGGTACGATGCTCTCCGGAGCTAAGAGCCGCTCCCGGGCTTCTTTCGGCAGAAGCGGCGCTAAGAGCGCACTGTGAGCGGTACAATGGTCTTTGCGCGAAGAAGCCGCTTCTTCGGCTCCGGGAGCCGGAGAGAGCGGCAGCATCGGAAAGGTGAAGAAGGAAGCTGTACAACACTGGGATTGTGTGCGCAGCTTGCCAACTGATAGAAAACAGTACCTTACCACTTTCCTGACGTTTCCAATCACATGAATATTCGATTGGAAGCTGTTTTCGACAACTTTTCTTTCCTTCATGCCAAACACTTGGCAGACCTCCGTGCAACGTCCAGAACACGATGGGAGATGTTTTCTGTGCTCCCGCAGGTTTTCCTTGCCAGACAGAGTGGAAAAGCTTTCTGCTAGGATGTAGACCACAAAAGACGCTAAAGACGAAGGTACGATGCTCTCCGGAGCTAAGAGCCGCTCCCAGTCTTCTTTCGGCAGAAGCGGCGCTAAGAGAGCACTGTGAGCGGTACAATCGTCTTTGCCCGAAGAAGCCGCTTCTTCGGCTCCGGGAGCCGGAGAGAGCGGCAGCATCGGAAAGGTGAAGAAGGAAGCTGTACAACACTGGGATTGTGTGCGCAGCTTGCCAACTGATAGAAAACAGTACCTTACCACTTTCCTGACGTTTCCAATCACATGAATATTCGATTGGAAGCTGTTTTGGACAACTTTTCTTTCCTTCATGCCAAGCACTTGGCAGACCTCCGTGCAACGTCCAGAACACGATGGGAGATGTTTTCTGTGCTCCCGCAGGTTTTCCTTGCCAGACAGAGTGGAAAAGCTTTCTGCTAGGATGTAGACCACAAAAGACGCTAAAGACAAAGGTACGATGCTCTCCGGAGCTAAGAGCCGCTCCCGGGCTTCTTTCGGCAGAAGCGGCGCTAAGAGAGCACTGTGAGCGGTACAATCGTCTTTGCGCGAAGAAGCCGCTTCTTCGGCTCCGGGAGCCGGAGAGAGCGGCAGCATCGGAAAGGTGAAGAAGGAAGCTGTACAACACTGGGATTGTGTGCGCAGCTTGCCAACTGATAGAAAACAGTACCTTACCACTTTCCTGACGTTTCCAATCACATGAATATTCGATTGGAAGCTGTTTTGGACAACTTTTCTTTCCTTCATGCCAAGCACTTGGCAGACCTCCGTGCAACGTCCAGAACACGATGGGAGATGTTTTCTGTGCTCCCGCAGGTTTTCCTTGCCAGACAGAGTGGAAAAGCTTTCTGCTAGGATGTAGACCACAAAAGACGCTAAAGACGAAGGTACGATGCTCTCCGGAGCTAAGCGCCGCTCCCGGGCTTCTTTCGGCAGAAGCGGCGCTAAGAGAGCACTGTGAGCGGTACAATCGTCTTTGCGCGAAGAAGCCGCTTCTTCGGCTCCGGGAGCCGGAGAGAGCGGCAGCATCGGAAAGGTGAAGAAGGAAGCTGTACAACACTGGGATTGTGTGCGCAGCTTGCCAACTGATAGAAAACAGTACCTTACCACTTTCCTGACGTTTCCAATCACATGAATATTCGATTGGAAGCTGTTTTGGACAACTTTTCTTTCCTTCATGCCAAGCACTTGGCAGACCTCCGTGCAACGTCCAGAAGACGATGGGAGATGTTTTCTGTGCTCCCGCAGGTTTTCCTTGCCAGACAGAGTGGAAAAGCTTTCTGCTAGGATGTAGACCACAAAAGACGCTAAAGACGAAGGTACGATGCTGTCCGGAGCTAAGAGCCGCTCCCGGGCTTCTTTCGGCAGAAGCGGCGCTAAGAGCGCACTGTGAGCGGTACAATCGTCTTTGCGCGAAGAAGCCGCTTCTTCGGCTCCGGGAGCCGGAGAGAGCGGCAGCATCGGAAAGGTGAAGAAGGAAGCTGTACAACACTGGGATTGTGTGCGCAGCTTGCCAACTGATAGAAAACAGTACCTTACCACTTTCCTGACGTTTCCAATCACATGAATATTCGATTGGAAGCTGTTTTCGACAACTTTTCTTTCCTTCATGCCAAACACTTGGCAGACCTCCGTGCAACGTCCAGAACACGATGGGAGATGTTTTCTGTGCTCCCGCAGGTTTTCCTTGCCAGACAGAGTGGAAAAGCTTTCTGCTAGGATGTAGACCACAAAAGACATTAAGACGAAGGTACGATGCTCTCCGGAGCTAAGAGCCGCTCCCAGTCTTCTTTCGGCAGAAGCGGCGCTAAGAGAGCACTGTGAGCGGTACAATCGTCTTTGCGCGAAGAAGCCGCTTCTTCGGCTCCGGGAGCCGGAGAGAGCGGCAGCATCGGAAAGGTGAAGAAGGAAGCTGTACAACACTGGGATTGTGTGCGCAGCTTGCCAACTGATAGAAAACAGTACCTTACCACTTTCCTGATGTTTCCAATCACATGAATATTCGATTGGAAGCTGTTTTGGACAACTTTTCTTTCCTTCATGCCAAGCACTTGGCAGACCTCCGTGCAACGTCCAGAACACGATGGGAGATGTTTTCTGTGCTCCCGCAGGTTTTCCTTGCCAGACAGAGTGGAAAAGCTTTCTGCTAGGATGTAGACCACAAAAGACGCTAAAGACGAAGGTACGATGCTCTCCGGAGCTAAGAGCCGCTCCCGGGCTTCTTTCGGCAGAAGCTGCGCTAAGAGAGCACTGTGAGCGGTACAATCGTCTTTGCGCGAAGAAGCCGCTTCTTCGGCTCCGGGAGCCGGAGAGAGCGGCAGCATCGGAAAGGTGAAGAAGGAAGCTGTACAACACTGGGATTGTGTGCGCAGCTTGCCAACTGATAGAAAACAGTACCTTACCACTTTCCTGACGTTTCCAATCACATGAATATTCGATTGGAAGCTGTTTTGGACAACTTTTCTTTCCTTCATGCCAAGCACTTGGCAGACCTCCGTGCAACGTCCAGAACACGATGGGAGATGTTTTCTGTGCTCCCGCAGGTTTTCCTTGCCAGACAGAGTGGAAAAGCTTTCTGCTAGGATGTAGACCACAAAAGACGCTAAAGACGAAGGTACGATGCTCTCCGGAGCTAAGAGCCGCTCCCGGGCTTCTTTCGGCAGAAGCGGCGCTCCGGAGAGCACTGTGAGCGGTACAATGGTCTTTGCGCGAAGAAGCCGCTTCTTCGGCTCCGGGAGCCGGAGAGAGCGGCAGCATCGGAAAGGTGAAGAAGGAAGCTGTACAACACTGGGATTGTGTGCGCAGCTTGCCAACTGATAGAAAACAGTACCTTACCACTTTCCTGACGTTTCCAATCACATGAATATTCGATTGGAAGCTGTTTTGGACAACTTTTCTTTCCTTCATGCCAAGCACTTGGCAGACCTCCGTGCAACGTCCAGAACACGATGGGAGATGTTTTCTGTGCTCCCGCAGGTTTTCCTTGCCAGACAGAGTGGAAAAGCTTTCTGCTAGGATGTAGACCACAAAAGACGCTAAAGACGAAGGTACGATGCTCTCCGGAGCTAAGAGCCGCTCCCGGGCTTCTTTCGGCAGAAGCAGCGCTAAGAGAGCACTGTGAGCGGTACAATCGTCTTTGCGCGAAGAAGCCGCTTCTTCGGCTCCGGGAGCCGGAGAGAGCGGCAGCATCGGAAAGGTGAAGAAGGAAGCTGTACAACACTGGGATTGTGTGCGCAGCTTGCCAACTGATAGAAAACAGTACCTTACCACTTTCCTGACGTTTCCAATCACATGAATATTCGATTGGAAGCTGTTTTGGACAACTTTTCTTTCCTTCATGCCAAACACTTGGCAGACCTCCGTGCAACGTCCAGAACACGATGGGAGATATTTTCTGTGCTCCCGCAGGTTTTCCTTGCCAGACAGAGTGGAAAAGCTTTCTGCTAGGATGTAGACCACAAAAGACGCTAAAGACGAAGGTACGATGCTGTCCGGAGCTAAGAGCCGCTCCCGGGCTTCTTTCGGCAGAAGCGGCGCTAAGAGAGCACTGTGAGCGGTACAATCGTCTTTGCGCGAAGAAGCCGCTTCTTCGGCTCCGGGAGCCGGAGAGAGCGGCAGCATCGGAAAGGTGAAGAAGGAAGCTGTACAACACTGGGATTGTGTGCGCAGCTTGCCAACTGATAGAAAACAGTACCTTACCACTTTCCTGACGTTTCCAATCACATGAATATTCGATTGGAAGCTGTTTTCGACAACTTTTCTTTCCTTCATGCCAAGCACTTGGCAGACCTCTGTACAACGTCCAGAACACGATGGGAGATGTTTTCTGTGCTCCCGCAGGTTTTCCTTTCCAGGCAGAGTGGAAAAGCTTTCTGCTAGGATGTAGACCACAAAAGACGCTAAAGACGAAGGTACGATGCTCTCCGGAGCTAAGAGCCGCTCCCGGGCTTCTTTCGGCAGAAGCGGCGCTAAGAGCGCACTGTGAGCGGTACAATCGTCTTTGCGCGAAGAAGCCGCTTCTTCGGCTCCGGGAGCCGGAGAGAGCGGCAGCATCGGAAAGGTGAAGAAGGAAGCTGTACAACACTGGGATTGTGTGCGCAGCTTGCCAACTGATAGAAAACAGTACCTTACCACTTTCCTGACGTTTCCAATCACATGAATATTCGATTGGAAGCTGTTTTCGACAACTTTTCTTTCCTTCATGCCAAACACTTGGCAGACCTCCGTGCAACGTCCAGAACACGATGGGAGATGTTTTCTGTGCTCCCGCAGGTTTTCCTTGCCAGACAGAGTGGAAAAGCTTTCTGCTAGGATGTAGACCACAAAAGACACTAAAGACGAAGGTACGATGCTCTCCGGAGCTAAGAGCCGCTCCCAGTCTTCTTTCGGCAGAAGCGGCGCTAAGAGAGCACTGTGAGCGGTACAATCGTCTTTGCGCGAAGAAGCCGCTTCTTCGGCTCCGGGAGCCGGAGAGAGCGGCAGCATCGGAAAGGTGAAGAAGGAAGCTGTACAACACTGGGATTGTGTGCGCAGCTTGCCAACTGATAGAAAACAGTACCTTACCACTTTCCTGACGTTTCCAATCACATGAATATTCGATTGGAAGCTGTTTTGGACAACTTTTCTTTCCTTCATGCCAAGCACTTGGCAGACCTCCGTGCAACGTCCAGAACACGATGGGAGATGTTTTCTGTGCTCCCGCAGGTTTTCCTTGCCAGACAGAGTGGAAAAGCTTTCTGCTAGGATGTAGACCACAAAAGACGCTAAAGACAAAGGTACGATGCTCTCCGGAGCTAAGAGCCGTTCCCGGGCTTCTTTCGGCAGAAGCCGCGCTAAGAGAGCACTGTGAGCGGTACAATCGTCTTTGCGCGAAGAAGCCGCTTCTTCGGCTCCGGGAGCCGGAGAGAGCGGCAGCATCGGAAAGGTGAAGAAGGAAGCTGTACAACACTGGGATTGTGTGCGCAGCTTGCCAACTGATAGAAAACAGTACCTTACCACTTTCCTGACGTTTCCAATCACATGAATATTCGATTGGAAGCTGTTTTGGACAACTTTTCTTTCCTTCATGCCAAGCACTTGGCAGACCTCCGTGCAACGTCCAGAACACGATGGGAGATGTTTTCTGTGCTCCCGCAGGTTTTCCTTGCCAGACAGAGTGGAAAAGCTTTCTGCTAGGATGTAGACCACAAAAGACGCTAAAGACGAAGGTACGATGCTCTCCGGAGCTAAGCGCCGCTCCCGGGCTTCTTTCGGCAGAAGCGGCGCTAAGAGAGCACTGTGAGCGGTACAATCGTCTTTGCGCGAAGAAGCCGCTTCTTCGGCTCCGGGAGCCGGAGAGAGCGGCAGCATCGGAAAGGTGAAGAAGGAAGCTGTACAACACTGGGATTGTGTGCGCAGCTTGCCTACTGATAGAAAACAGTACCTTACCACTTTACTGACGTTTCCAATCACATGAATATTCGATTGGAAGCTGTTTTCGACAACTTTTCTTTCCTTCATGCCAAGCACTTGGCAGACCTCCGTGCAACGTCCAGAACACGATGGGAGATGTTTTCTGTGCTCCCGCAGGTTTTCCTTGCCAGACAGAGTGGAAAAGCTTTCTGCTAGGATGTAGACCACAAAAGACGCTAAAGACGAAGGTACGATGCTCTCCGGAGCTAAGAGCCGCTCCCGGGCTTCTTTCGGCAGAAGCGGCGCTAAGAGAGCACTGTGAGCGGTACAATCGTCTTTGCCCGAAGAAGCCGCTTCTTCGGCTCCGGGAGCCGGAGAGAGCGGCAGCATCGGAAAGGTGAAGAAGGAAGCTGTACAACACTGGGATTGTGTGCGCAGCTTGCCAACTGATAGAAAACAGTACCTTACCACTTTCCTGACGTTTCCAATCACATGAATATTCGATTGGAAGCTGTTTTGGACAACTTTTCTTTCCTTCATGCCAAACACTTGGCAGACCTCCGTGCAACGTCCAGAACACGATGGGAGATATTTTCTGTGCTCCCGCAGGTTTTCCTTGCCAGACAGAGTGGAAAAGCTTTCTGCTAGGATGTAGACCACAAAAGACGCTAAAGACGAAGGTACGATGCTCTCCGGAGCTAAGAGCCGCTCCCGGGCTTCTTTCGGCAGAAGCCGCGCTAAGAGAGCACTGTGAGCGGTACAATCATCTTTGCGCGAAGAAGCCGCTTCTTCGGCTCCGGGAGCCGGAGAGAGCGGCAGCATCGGAAAGGTGAAGAAGGAAGCTGTACAACACTGGGATTGTGTGCGCAGCTTGCCAACTGATAGAAAACAGTACCTTACCACTTTCCTGACGTTTCCAATCACATGAATATTCGATTGGAAGCTGTTTTCGACAACTTTTCTTTCCTTCATGCCAAACACTTGGCAGACCTCTGTACAACGTCCAGAACACGATGGGAGATGTTTTCTGTGCTCCCGCAGGTTTTCCTTTCCAGGCAGAGTGGAAAAGCTTTCTGCTAGGATGTAGACCACAAAAGACGCTAAAGACGAAGGTACGATGCTCTCCGGAGCTAAGAGCCGCTCCCGGGCTTCTTTCGGCAGAAGCGGCGCTCCGGAGAGCACTGTGAGCGGTACAATGGTCTTTGCGCGAAGAAGCCGCTTCTTCGGCTCCGGGAGCCGGAGAGAGCGGCAGCATCGGAAAGGTGAAGAAGGAAGCTGTACAACACTGGGATTGTGTGCGCAGCTTGCCAACTGATAGAAAACAGTACCTTACCACTTTCCTGACGTTTCCAATCACATGAATATTCGATTGGAAGCTGTTTTGGACAACTTTTCTTTCCTTCATGCCAAGCACTTGGCAGACCTCCGTGCAACGTCCAGAACACGATGGGAGATGTTTTCTGTGCTCCCGCAGGTTTTCCTTGCCAGACAGAGTGGAAAAGCTTTCTGCTAGGATGTAGACCACAAAAGACGCTAAAGACGAAGGTACGATGCTCTCCGGAGCTAAGAGCCGCTCCCGGGCTTCTTTCGGCAGAAGCAGCGCTAAGAGAGCACTGTGAGCGGTACAATCGTCTTTGCGCGAAGAAGCCGCTTCTTCGGCTCCGGGAGCCGGAGAGAGCGGCAGCATCGGAAAGGTGAAGAAGGAAGCTGTACAACACTGGGATTGTGTGCGCAGCTTGCCAACTGATAGAAAACAGTACCTTACCACTTTCCTGACGTTTCCAATCACATGAATATTCGATTGGAAGCTGTTTTGGACAACTTTTCTTTCCTTCATGCCAAACACTTGGCAGACCTCCGTGCAACGTCCAGAACACGATGGGAGATATTTTCTGTGCTCCCGCAGGTTTTCCTTGCCAGACAGAGTGGAAAAGCTTTCTGCTAGGATGTAGACCACAAAAGACGCTAAAGACGAAGGTACGATGCTGTCCGGAGCTAAGAGCCGCTCCCGGGCTTCTTTCGGCAGAAGCGGCGCTAAGAGAGCACTGTGAGCGGTACAATCGTCTTTGCGCGAAGAAGCCGCTTCTTCGGCTCCGGGAGCCGGAGAGAGCGGCAGCATCGGAAAGGTGAAGAAGGAAGCTGTACAACACTGGGATTGTGTGCGCAGCTTGCCAACTGATAGAAAACAGTACCTTACCACTTTCCTGACGTTTCCAATCACATGAATATTCGATTGGAAGCTGTTTTCGACAACTTTTCTTTCCTTCATGCCAAGCACTTGGCAGACCTCTGTACAACGTCCAGAACACGATGGGAGATGTTTTCTGTGCTCCCGCAGGTTTTCCTTTCCAGGCAGAGTGGAAAAGCTTTCTGCTAGGATGTAGACCACAAAAGACGCTAAAGACGAAGGTACGATGCTCTCCGGAGCTAAGAGCCGCTCCCGGGCTTCTTTCGGCAGAAGCGGCGCTAAGAGCGCACTGTGAGCGGTACAATCGTCTTTGCGCGAAGAAGCCGCTTCTTCGGCTCCGGGAGCCGGAGAGAGCGGCAGCATCGGAAAGGTGAAGAAGGAAGCTGTACAACACTGGGATTGTGTGCGCAGCTTGCCAACTGATAGAAAACAGTACCTTACCACTTTCCTGACGTTTCCAATCACATGAATATTCGATTGGAAGCTGTTTTCGACAACTTTTCTTTCCTTCATGCCAAACACTTGGCAGACCTCCGTGCAACGTCCAGAACACGATGGGAGATGTTTTCTGTGCTCCCGCAGGTTTTCCTTGCCAGACAGAGTGGAAAAGCTTTCTGCTAGGATGTAGACCACAAAAGACACTAAAGACGAAGGTACGATGCTCTCCGGAGCTAAGAGCCGCTCCCAGTCTTCTTTCGGCAGAAGCGGCGCTAAGAGAGCACTGTGAGCGGTACAATCGTCTTTGCGCGAAGAAGCCGCTTCTTCGGCTCCGGGAGCCGGAGAGAGCGGCAGCATCGGAAAGGTGAAGAAGGAAGCTGTACAACACTGGGATTGTGTGCGCAGCTTGCCAACTGATAGAAAACAGTACCTTACCACTTTCCTGACGTTTCCAATCACATGAATATTCGATTGGAAGCTGTTTTGGACAACTTTTCTTTCCTTCATGCCAAGCACTTGGCAGACCTCCGTGCAACGTCCAGAACACGATGGGAGATGTTTTCTGTGCTCCCGCAGGTTTTCCTTGCCAGACAGAGTGGAAAAGCTTTCTGCTAGGATGTAGACCACAAAAGACGCTAAAGACAAAGGTACGATGCTCTCCGGAGCTAAGAGCCGTTCCCGGGCTTCTTTCGGCAGAAGCCGCGCTAAGAGAGCACTGTGAGCGGTACAATCGTCTTTGCGCGAAGAAGCCGCTTCTTCGGCTCCGGGAGCCGGAGAGAGCGGCAGCATCGGAAAGGTGAAGAAGGAAGCTGTACAACACTGGGATTGTGTGCGCAGCTTGCCAACTGATAGAAAACAGTACCTTACCACTTTCCTGACGTTTCCAATCACATGAATATTCGATTGGAAGCTGTTTTGGACAACTTTTCTTTCCTTCATGCCAAGCACTTGGCAGACCTCCGTGCAACGTCCAGAACACGATGGGAGATGTTTTCTGTGCTCCCGCAGGTTTTCCTTGCCAGACAGAGTGGAAAAGCTTTCTGCTAGGATGTAGACCACAAAAGACGCTAAAGACGAAGGTACGATGCTCTCCGGAGCTAAGAGCCGCTCCCGGGCTTCTTTCGGCAGAAGCGGCGCTAAGAGAGCACTGTGAGCGGTACAATCGTCTTTGCCCGAAGAAGCCGCTTCTTCGGCTCCGGGAGCCGGAGAGAGCGGCAGCATCGGAAAGGTGAAGAAGGAAGCTGTACAACACTGGGATTGTGTGCGCAGCTTGCCAACTGATAGAAAACAGTACCTTACCACTTTCCTGACGTTTCCAATCACATGAATATTCGATTGGAAGCTGTTTTGGACAACTTTTCTTTCCTTCATGCCAAACACTTGGCAGACCTCCGTGCAACGTCCAGAACACGATGGGAGATATTTTCTGTGCTCCCGCAGGTTTTCCTTGCCAGACAGAGTGGAAAAGCTTTCTGCTAGGATGTAGACCACAAAAGACGCTAAAGACGAAGGTACGATGCTCTCCGGAGCTAAGAGCCGCTCCCGGGCTTCTTTCGGCAGAAGCCGCGCTAAGAGAGCACTGTGAGCGGTACAATCATCTTTGCGCGAAGAAGCCGCTTCTTCGGCTCCGGGAGCCGGAGAGAGCGGCAGCATCGGAAAGGTGAAGAAGGAAGCTGTACAACACTGGGATTGTGTGCGCAGCTTGCCAACTGATAGAAAACAGTACCTTACCACTTTCCTGACGTTTCCAATCACATGAATATTCGATTGGAAGCTGTTTTCGACAACTTTTCTTTCCTTCATGCCAAGCACTTGGCAGACCTCTGTACAACGTCCAGAACACGATGGGAGATGTTTTCTGTGCTCCCGCAGGTTTTCCTTTCCAGGCAGAGTGGAAAAGCTTTCTGCTAGGATGTAGACCACAAAAGACGCTAAAGACGAAGGTACGATGCTCTCCGGAGCTAAGAGCCGCTCCCGGGCTTCTTTCGGCAGAAGCGGCGCTAAGAGCGCACTGTGAGCGGTACAATCGTCTTTGCGCGAAGAAGCCGCTTCTTCGGCTCCGGGAGCCGGAGAGAGCGGCAGCATCGGAAAGGTGAAGAAGGAAGCTGTACAACACTGGGATTGTGTGCGCAGCTTACCAACTGATAGAAAACAGTACCTTACCACTTTCCTGACGTTTCCAATCACATGAATATTCGATTGGAAGCTGTTTTCGACAACTTTTCTTTCCTTCATGCCAAACACTTGGCAGACCTCCGTGCAACGTCCAGAACACGATGGGAGATGTTTTCTGTGCTCCCGCAGGTTTTCCTTGCCAGACAGAGTGGAAAAGCTTTCTGCTAGGATGTAGACCACAAAAGACACTAAAGACGAAGGTACGATGCTCTCCGGAGCTAAGAGCCGCTCCCAGTCTTCTTTTGGCAGAAGCGGCGCTAAGAGAGCACTGTGAGCGGTACAATCGTCTTTGCGCGAAGAAGCCGCTTCTTCGGCTCCGGGAGCCGGAGAGAGCGGCAGCATCGGAAAGGTGAAGAAGGAAGCTGTACAACACTGGGATTGTGTGCGCAGCTTGCCAACTGATAGAAAACAGTACCTTACCACTTTCCTGACGTTTCCAATCACATGAATATTCGATTGGAAGCTGTTTTGGACAACTTTTCTTTCCTTCATGCCAAGCACTTGGCAGACCTCCGTGCAACGTCCAGAAGACGATGGGAGATGTTTTCTGTGCTCCCGCAGGTTTTCCTTGCCAGACAGAGTGGAAAAGCTTTCTGCTAGGATGTAGACCACAAAAGACGCTAAAGACAAAGGTACGATGCTCTCCGGAGCTAAGAGCCGCTCCCGGGCTTCTTTCGGCAGAAGCGGCGCTCCGGAGAGCACTGTGAGCGGTACAATGGTCTTTGCGCGAAGAAGCCGCTTCTTCGGCTCCGGGAGCCGGAGAGAGCGGCAGCATCGGAAAGGTGAAGAAGGAAGCTGTACAACACTGGGATTGTGTGCGCAGCTTGCCAACTGATAGAAAACAGTACCTTACCACTTTCCTGACGTTTCCAATCACATGAATATTCGATTGGAAGCTGTTTTGGACAACTTTTCTTTCCTTCATGCCAAGCACTTGGCAGACCTCCGTGCAACGTCCAGAACACGATGGGAGATGTTTTCTGTGCTCCCGCAGGTTTTCCTTGCCAGACAGAGTGGAAAAGCTTTCTGCTAGGATGTAGACCACAAAAGACGCTAAAGACGAAGGTACGATGCTCTCCGGAGCTAAGAGCCGCTCCCGGGCTTCTTTCGGCAGAAGCGGCGCTAAGAGAGCACTGTGAGCGGTACAATGGTCTTTGCGCGAAGAAGCCGCTTCTTCGGCTCCGGGAGCCGGAGAGAGCGGCAGCATCGGAAAGGTGAAGAAGGAAGCTGTACAACACTGGGATTGTGTGCGCAGCTTGCCAACTGATAGAAAACAGTACCTTACCACTTTCCTGACGTTTCCAATCACATGAATATTCGATTGGAAGCTGTTTTGGACAACTTTTCTTTCCTTCATGCCAAACACTTGGCAGACCTCCGTGCAACGTCCAGAACACGATGGGAGATATTTTCTGTGCTCCCGCAGGTTTTCCTTGCCAGACAGAGTGGAAAAGCTTTCTGCTAGGATGTAGACCACAAAAGACGCTAAAGACGAAGGTACGATGCTGTCCGGAGCTAAGAGCCGCTCCCGGGCTTCTTTCGGCAGAAGCGGCGCTAAGAGAGCACTGTGAGCGGTACAATCGTCTTTGCGCGAAGAAGCCGCTTCTTCGGCTCCGGGAGCCGGAGAGAGCGGCAGCATCGGAAAGGTGAAGAAGGAAGCTGTACAACACTGGGATTGTGTGCGCAGCTTGCCAACTGATAGAAAACAGTACCTTACCACTTTCCTGACGTTTCCAATCACATGAATATTCGATTGGAAGCTGTTTTCGACAACTTTTCTTTCCTTCATGCCAAGCACTTGGCAGACCTCTGTACAACGTCCAGAACACGATGGGAGATGTTTTCTGTGCTCCCGCAGGTTTTCCTTTCCAGGCAGAGTGGAAAAGCTTTCTGCTAGGATGTAGACCACAAAAGACGCTAAAGACGAAGGTACGATGCTCTCCGGAGCTAAGAGCCGCTCCCGGGCTTCTTTCGGCAGAAGCGGCGCTAAGAGCGCACTGTGAGCGGTACAATCGTCTTTCCGCGAAGAAGCCGCTTCTTCGGCTCCGGGAGCCGGAGAGAGCGGCAGCATCGGAAAGGTGAAGAAGGAAGCTGTACAACACTGGGATTGTGTGCGCAGCTTGCCAACTGATAGAAAACAGTACCTTACCACTTTCCTGACGTTTCCAATCACATGAATATTCGATTGGAAGCTGTTTTGGACAACTTTTCTTTCCTTCATGCCAAACACTTGGCAGACCTCCGTGCAACGTCCAGAACACGATGGGAGATGTTTTCTGTGCTCCCGCAGGTTTTCCTTGCCAGACAGAGTGGAAAAGCTTTCTGCTAGGATGTAGACCACAAAAGACACTAAAGACGAAGGTACGATGCTCTCCGGAGCTAAGAGCCGCTCCCAGTCTTCTTTCGGCAGAAGCGGCGCTAAGAGAGCACTGTGAGCGGTACAATCGTCTTTGCGCGATGAAGCCGCTTCTTCGGCTCCGGGAGCCGGAGAGAGCGGCAGCATCGGAAAGGTGAAGAAGGAAGCTGTACAACACTGGGATTGTGTGCGCAGCTTGCCAACTGATAGAAAACAGTACCTTACCACTTTCCTGACGTTTCCAATCACATGAATATTCGATTGGAAGCTGTTTTGGACAACTTTTCTTTCCTTCATGCCAAGCACTTGGCAGACCTCCGTGCAACGTCCAGAACACGATGGGAGATGTTTTCTGTGCTCCCGCAGGTTTTCCTTGCCAGACAGAGTGGAAAAGCTTTCTGCTAGGATGTAGACCACAAAAGACGCTAAAGACAAAGGTACGATGCTCTCCGGAGCTAAGAGCCGTTCCCGGGCTTCTTTCGGCAGAAGCCGCGCTAAGAGAGCACTGTGAGCGGTACAATCGTCTTTGCGCGAAGAAGCCGCTTCTTCGGCTCCGGGAGCCGGAGAGAGCGGCAGCATCGGAAAGGTGAAGAAGGAAGCTGTACAACACTGGGATTGTGTGCGCAGCTTGCCAACTGATAGAAAACAGTACCTTACCACTTTCCTGACGTTTCCAATCACATGAATATTCGATTGGAAGCTGTTTTGGACAACTTTTCTTTCCTTCATGCCAAGCACTTGGCAGACCTCCGTGCAACGTCCAGAACACGATGGGAGATGTTTTCTGTGCTCCCGCAGGTTTTCCTTGCCAGACAGAGTGGAAAAGCTTTCTGCTAGGATGTAGACCACAAAAGACGCTAAAGACGAAGGTACGATGCTCTCCGGAGCTAAGCGCCGCTCCCGGGCTTCTTTCGGCAGAAGCGGCGCTAAGAGAGCACTGTGAGCGGTACAATCGTCTTTGCGCGAAGAAGCCGCTTCTTCGGCTCCGGGAGCCGGAGAGAGCGGCAGCATCGGAAAGGTGAAGAAGGAAGCTGTACAACACTGGGATTGTGTGCGCAGCTTGCCATCTGATAGAAAACAGTACCTTACCACTTTACTGACGTTTCCAATCACATGAATATTCGATTGGAAGCTGTTTTGGACAACTTTTCTTTCCTTCATGCCAAGCACTTGGCAGACCTCCGTGCAACGTCCAGAACACGATGGGAGATGTTTTCTGTGCTCCCGCAGGTTTTCCTTGCCAGACAGAGTGGAAAAGCTTTCTGCTAGGATGTAGACCACAAAAGACGCTAAAGACGAAGGTACGATGCTCTCCGGAGCTAAGAGCCGCTCCCGGGCTTCTTTCGGCAGAAGCGGCGCTAAGAGAGCACTGTGAGCGGTACAATCGTCTTTGCCCGAAGAAGCCGCTTCTTCGGCTCCAGGAGCCGGAGAGAGCGGCAGCATCGGAAAGGTGAAGAAGGAAGCTGTACAACACTGGGATTGTGTGCGCAGCTTGCCAACTGATAGAAAACAGTACCTTACCACTTTCCTGACGTTTCCAATCACATGAATATTCGATTGGAAGCTGTTTTGGACAACTTTTCTTTCCTTCATGCCAAACACTTGGCAGACCTCCGTGCAACGTCCAGAACACGATGGGAGATATTTTCTGTGCTCCCGCAGGTTTTCCTTGCCAGACAGAGTGGAAAAGCTTTCTGCTAGGATGTAGACCACAAAAGACGCTAAAGACGAAGGTACGATGCTCTCCGGAGCTAAGAGCCGCTCCCGGGCTTCTTTCGGCAGAAGCGGCGCTAAGAGAGCACTGTGAGCGGTACAATCGTCTTTGCCCGAAGAAGCCGCTTCTTCGGCTCCGGGAGCCGGAGAGAGCGGCAGCATCGGAAAGGTGAAGAAGGAAGCTGTACAACACTGGGATTGTGTGCGCAGCTTGCCAACTGATAGAAAACAGTACCTTACCACTTTCCTGACGTTTCCAATCACATGAATATTCGATTGGAAGCTGTTTTCGACAACTTTTCTTTCCTTCATGCCAAGCACTTGGCAGACCTCTGTACAACGTCCAGAACACGATGGGAGATGTTTTCTGTGCTCCCGCAGGTTTTCCTTTCCAGGCAGAGTGGAAAAGCTTTCTGCTAGGATGTAGACCACAAAAGACGCTAAAGACGAAGGTACGATGCTCTCCGGAGCTAAGAGCCGCTCCCGGGCTTCTTTCGGCAGAAGCGGCGCTAAGAGCGCACTGTGAGCGGTACAATCGTCTTTGCGCGAAGAAGCCGCTTCTTCGGCTCCGGGAGCCGGAGAGAGCAGCAGCATCGGAAAGGTGAAGAAGGAAGCTGTACAACACTGGGATTGTGTGCGCAGCTTGCCAACTGATAGAAAACAGTACCTTACCACTTTCCTGACGTTTCCAATCACATGAATATTCGATTGGAAGCTGTTTTCGACAACTTTTCTTTCCTTCATGCCAAACACTTGGCAGACCTCCGTGCAACGTCCAGAACACGATGGGAGATGTTTTCTGTGCTCCCGCAGGTTTTCCTTGCCAGACAGAGTGGAAAAGCTTTCTGCTAGGATGTAGACCACAAAAGACACTAAAGACGAAGGTACGATGCTCTCCGGAGCTAAGAGCCGCTCCCAGTCTTCTTTCGGCAGAAGCGGCGCTAAGAGAGCACTGTGAGCGGTACAATCGTCTTTGCGCGAAGAAGCCGCTTCTTCGGCTCCGGGAGCCGGAGAGAGCGGCAGCATCGGAAAGGTGAAGAAGGAAGCTGTACAACACTGGGATTGTGTGCGCAGCTTGCCAACTGATAGAAAACAGTACCTTACCACTTTCCTGACGTTTCCAATCACATGAATATTCGATTGGAAGCTGTTTTGGACAACTTTTCTTTCCTTCATGCCAAGCACTTGGCAGACCTCCGTGCAACGTCCAGAACACGATGGGAGATGTTTTCTGTGCTCCCGCAGGTTTTCCTTGCCAGACAGAGTGGAAAAGCTTTCTGCTAGGATGTAGACCACAAAAGACGCTAAAGACAAAGGTACGATGCTCTCCGGAGCTAAGAGCCGCTCCCGGGCTTCTTTCGGCAGAAGCCGCGCTAAGAGAGCACTGTGAGCGGTACAATCGTCTTTGCGCGAAGAAGCCGCTTCTTCGGCTCCGGGAGCCGGAGAGAGCGGCAGCATCGGAAAGGTGAAGAAGGAAGCTGTACAACACTGGGATTGTGTGCGCAGCTTGCCAACTGATAGAAAACAGTACCTTACCACTTTCCTGACGTTTCCAATCACATGAATATTCGATTGGAAGCTGTTTTGGACAACTATTCTTTCCTTCATGCCAAGCACTTGGCAGACCTCCGTGCAACGTCCAGAACACGATGGGAGATGTTTTCTGTGCTCCCGCAGGTTTTCCTTGCCAGACAGAGTGGAAAAGCTTTCTGCTAGGATGTAGACCACAAAAGACGCTAAAGACGAAGGTACGATGCTCTCCGGAGCTAAGAGCCTCTCCCGGGCTTCTTTCGGCAGAAGCGGCGCTAAGAGAGCGCTGTGAGCGGTACAATCGTCTTTGCGCGAAGAAGCCGCTTCTTCGGCTCCGGGAGCCGGAGAGAGCGGCAGCATCGGAAAGGTGAAGAAGGAAGCTGTACAACACTGGGATTGTGTGCGCAACTTTCCAACTGATAGAAAACAGTACCTTACACTTTCCTGACGTTTCCAATCACATGAATATTCGATTGGAAGCTGTTTTCGACACCTTTTCTTTCCTTCATGCCAAGCACTTGGCAGACCTCCGTGCAACGTCCAGAACACGATGGGAGATGTTTTCTGTGCTCCCGCAGGTTTTCCTTGCCAGACAGAGTGGAAAAGCTTTCTGCTAGGATGTAGACCACAAAAGACGCTAAAGACGAAGGTACGATGCTGTCCGGAGCTAAGAGCCGCTCCCGGGCTTCTTTCGGCAGAAGCGGCGCTAAGAGAGCACTGTGAGCGGTACAATCGTCTTTGCGCGAAGAAGCCGCTTCTTCGGCTCCGGGAGCCGGAGAGAGCGGCAGCATCGGAAAGGTGAAGAAGGAAGCTGTACAACACTGGGATTGTGTGCGCAGCTTGCCAACTGATAGAAAACAGTACCTTACCACTTTCCTGACGTTTCCAATCACATGAATATTCGATTGGAAGCTGTTTTGGACAACTTTTCTTTCCTTCATGCCAAGCACTTGGCAGACCTCCGTGCAACGTCCAGAACACGATGGGAGATGTTTTCTGTGCTCCCGCAGGTTTTCCTTGCCAGACAGAGTGGAAAAGCTTTCTGCTAGGATGTAGACCACAAAAGACGCTAAAGACGAAGGTACGATGCTCTCCGGAGATAAGAGCCGCTCCCGGGCTTCTTTCGGCAGAAGCGGCGCTAAGAGAGCACTGTGAGCGGTACAATCGTCTTTGCGCGAAGAAGCCGCTTCTTCGGCTCCGGGAGCCGGAGAGAGCGGCAGCATCGGAAAGGTGAAGAAGGAAGCTGTACAACACTGGGATTGTGTGCGCAGCTTGCCAACTGATAGAAAACAGTACCTTACCACTTTCCTGACGTTTCCAATCACATGAATATTCGATTGGAAGCTGTTTTCGACAACTTTTCTTTCCTTCATGCCAAGCACTGGGCAGACCTCCGTGCAACGTCCAGAACACGATGGGAGATGTTTTCTGTGCTCCCGCAGGTTTTCCTTGCCAGACAGAGTGGAAAAGCTTTCTGCTAGGATGTAGACCACAAAAGACGCTAAAGACGAAGGTACGATGCTCTCCGGAGCTAAGAGCCGCTCCCGGGCTTCTTTCGGCAGAAGCGGTGCTAAGACAGCACTGTGAGCAGTACAAATGTCTTTGCGCGAAGAAGCCGCTTCTTCGGCTCCGGGAGCCGGAGAGAGCGGCAGCATCGGAAAGGTGAAGAAGGAAGCTGTACAACACTGGGATTGTGTGCGCAGCTTGCCAACTGATAGAAAACAGGACCTTACCAATTTCCTGACGTTTCCAATCACATGAATATTCGATTGGAAGCTGTTTTCGACAACTTTTCTTTCCTTCATGCCAGGCAATTGGCAGACCTCCGTGCAACGTCCAGAACACGATGGGAGATGTTTTCTGTGCTCCCGCAGGTTTTCCTTGCCAGACAGAGTGGAAAAGCTTTCTGCTAGGATGTAGACCACAAAAGACGCTAAAGACGAAGGTACGATGCTCTCCAGAGCTAAGAGCCGCTCCCGGGCTTCTTTCGGCAGAAGCGGCGCTAAGAGAGCGCTGTGAGCGGTACAATCGTCTTTGCGCGAAGAAGCCGCTTCTTCGGCTCCGGGAGCCGGAGAGAGCGGCAGCATCGGAAAGGTGAAGAAGGAAGCTGTACAACACTGGGATTGTGTGCGCAACTTTCCAACTGATAGAAAACAGTACCTTACACTTTCCTGACGTTTCCAATCACATGAATATTCGATTGGAAGCTGTTTTCGACAACTTTTCTTTCCTTCATGCCAAGCACTTGGCAGACCTCCGTGCAACGTCCAGAACACGATGGGAGATGTTTTCTGTGCTCCCGCAGGTTTTCCTTGCCAGACAGAGCGGAAAAGCTTTCTGCTAGGATGTAGACCACAAAAGACGCTAAAGACGAAGGTACGATGCTCTCCGGAGCTAAGAGCCGCTCCCGGGCTTCTTTCGGCAGAAGCGGCGCTAAGAGAGCACTGTGAGCGGTACAATCGTCTTTGCGCGAAGAAGCCGCTTCTTCGGCTCCGGGAGCCGGAGAGAGCGGCAGCATCGGAAAGGTGAAGAAGGAAGCTGTACAACACTGGGATTGTGTGCGCAGCTTGCCAACTGATAGAAAACAGTACCTTACCACTTTCCTGACGTTTCCAATCACATGAATATTCGATTGGAAGCTGTTTTGGACAACTTTTCTTTCCTTCATGCCAAGCACTTGGCAGACCTCCGTGCAACGTCCAGAACACGATGGGAGATGTTTTCTGTGCTCCCGCAGGTTTTCCTTGCCAGACAGAGTGGAAAAGCTTTCTGCTAGGATGTAGACCACAAAAGACGCTAAAGACGAAGGTACGATGCTCTCCGGAGCTAAGAGCCGCTCCCGGGCTTCTTTCGGCAGAAGCGGCGCTAAGAGAGCACTGTGAGCGGTACAATCGTCTTTGCGCGAAGAAGCCGCTTCTTCGGCTCCGGGAGCCGGAGAGAGCGGCAGCATCGGAAAGGTGAAGAAGGAAGCTGTACAACACTGGGATTTTGTGCGCAGCTTGCCAACTGATAGAAAACAGTACCTTACCACTTTCCTGACGTTTCCAATCACATGAATATTCGATTGGAAGCTGTTTTCGACAACTTTTCTTTCCTTCATGCCAAGCACTTGGCAGACCTCTGCGCAACGTCCAGAACACGATGGGAGATGTTTTCTGTGCTCCCGCAGGTTTTCCTTTCCAGGCAGAGTGGAAAAGCTTTCTGCTAGGATGTAGACCACAAAAGACGCTAAAGACGAAGGTACGATGCTCTCCGGAGCTAAGAGCCGCTCCCGGGCTTCTTTCGGCAGAAGCGGCGCTAAGAGAGCACTGTGAGCGGTACAATCGTCTTTGCGCGAAGAAGCCGCTTCTTCGGCTCCGGGAGCCGGAGAGAGCGGCAGCATCGGAAAGGTGAAGAAGGAAGCTGTACAACACTGGGATTGTGTGCGCAGCTTGCCAACTGATAGAAAACAGTACCTTACCACTTTCCTGACGTTTCCAATCACATGAATATTCGATTGGAAGCTGTTTTGGACAACTTTTCTTTCCTTCATGCCAAGCACTTGGCAGACCTCCGTGCAACCTCCAGAACACGATGGGAGATGTTTTCTGTGCTCCCGCAGGTTTTCCTTGCCAGACAGAGTGGAAAAGCTTTCTGCTAGGATGTAGACCACAAAAGACGCTAAAGACGAAGGTACGATGCTCTCCAGAGCTAAGAGCCGCTCCCGGGCTTCTTTCGGCAGAAGCGGCGCTAAGAGAGCGCTGTGAGCGGTACAATCGTCTTTGCGCGAAGAAGCCGCTTCTTCGGCTCCGGGAGCCGGAGAGAGCGGCAGCATCGGAAAGGTGAAGAAGGAAGCTGTACAAGACTGGGATTGTGTGCGCAACTTTCCAACTGATAGAAAACAGTACCTTACACTTTCCTGACGTTTCCAATCACATGAATATTCGATTGGAAGCTGCTTTCGACAACTTTTCTTTCCTTCATGCCAACCACTTGGCAGACCTCCGTGCAACGTCCAGAACACGATGGGAGATGTTTTCTGTGCTCCCGCAGGTTTTCCTTGCCAGACAGAGTGGAAAAGCTTTCTGCTAGGATGTAGACCACAAAAGACGCTAAAGACGAAGGTACGATGCTCTCCGGAGCTAAGAGCCGCTCCCGGGCTTCTTTCGGCAGAAGCGGCGCTAAGAGAGCACTGTGAGCGGTACAATCGTCTTTGCGCGAAGAAGCCGCTTCTTCGGCTCCGGGAGCCGGAGAGAGCGGCAGCATCGGAAAGGTGAAGAAGGAAGCTGTACAACACTGGGATTGTGTGCGCAGCTTTCCAACTGATAGAAAACAGTACCTTACACTTTCCTGACGTTTCCAATCACATGAATATTCGATTGGAAGCTGTTTTCGACAACTTTTCTTTCCTTCATGCCAAGCACTTGGCAGACCTCCGTGCAACGTCCAGAACACGATGGGAGATGTTTTCTGTGCTCCCGCAGGTTTTCCTTGCCAGACAGAGCGGAAAAGCTTTCTGCTAGGATGTAGACCACAAAAGACGCTAAAGACGAAGGTACGATGCTCTCCGGAGCTAAGAGCCGCTCCCGGGCTTCTTTCGGCAGAAGCGGCGCTAAGAGAGCACTGTGAGCGGTACAATCGTCTTTGCGCGAAGAAGCCGCTTCTTCGGCTCCGGGAGCCGGAGAGAGCGGCAGCATCGGAAAGGTGAAGAAGGAAGCTGTACAACACTGGGATTGTGTGCGCAGCTTGCCAACTGATAGAAAACAGTACCTTACCACTTTCCTGACGTTTCCAATCACATGAATATTCGATTGGAAGCTGTTTTGGACAACTTTTCTTTCCTTCATGCCAAGCACTTGGCAGACCTCCGTGCAACGTCCAGAACACGATGGGAGATGTTTTCTGTGCTCCCGCAGGTTTTCCTTGCCAGACAGAGTGGAAAAGCTTTCTGCTAGGATGTAGACCACAAAAGACGCTAAAGACGAAGGTACGATGCTCTCCGGAGCTAAGAGCCGCTCCCGGGCTTCTTTCGGCAGAAGCGGCGCTAAGAGAGCACTGTGAGCGGTACAATCGTCTTTGCGCGAAGAAGCCGCTTCTTCGGCTCCGGGAGCCGGAGAGAGCGGCAGCATCGGAAAGGTGAAGAAGGAAGCTGTACAACACTGGGATTTTGTGCGCAGCTTGCCAACTGATAGAAAACAGTACCTTACCACTTTCCTGACGTTTCCAATCACATGAATATTCGATTGGAAGCTGTTTTCGACAACTTTTCTTTCCTTCATGCCAAGCACTTGGCAGACCTCTGCGCAACGTCCAGAACACGATGGGAGATGTTTTCTGTGCTCCCGCAGGTTTTCCTTTCCAGGCAGAGTGGAAAAGCTTTCTGCTAGGATGTAGACCACAAAAGACGCTAAAGACGAAGGTACGATGCTCTCCGGAGCTAAGAGCCGCTCCCGGGCTTCTTTCGGCAGAAGCGGCGCTAAGAGAGCACTGTGAGCGGTACAATCGTCTTTGCGCGAAGAAGCCGCTTCTTCGGCTCCGGGAGCCGGAGAGAGCGGCAGCATCGGAAAGGTGAAGAAGGAAGCTGTACAACACTGGGATTGTGTGCGCAGCTTGCCAACTGATAGAAAACAGTACCTTACCACTTTCCTGACGTTTCCAATCACATGAATATTCGATTGGAAGCTGTTTTGGACAACTTTTCTTTCCTTCATGCCAAGCACTTGGCAGACCTCCGTGCAACGTCCAGAACACGATGGGAGATGTTTTCTGTGCTCCCGCAGGTTTTCCTTGCCAGACAGAGTGGAAAAGCTTTCTGCTAGGATGTAGACCACAAAAGACGCTAAAGACGAAGGTACGATGCTCTCCAGAGCTAAGAGCCGCTCCCGGGCTTCTTTCGGCAGAAGCGGCGCTAAGAGAGCGCTGTGAGCGGTACAATCGTCTTTGCGCGAAGAAGCCGCTTCTTCGGCTCCGGGAGCCGGAGAGAGCGGCAGCATCGGAAAGGTGAAGAAGGAAGCTGTACAACACTGGGATTGTGTGCGCAACTTTCCAACTGATAGAAAACAGTACCTTACACTTTCCTGACGTTTCCAATCACATGAATATTCGATTGGAAGCTGCTTTCGACAACTTTTCTTTCCTTCATGCCAAGCACTTGGCAGACCTCCGTGCAACGTCCAGAACACGATGGGAGATGTTTTCTGTGCTCCCGCAGGTTTTCCTTGCCAGACAGAGTGGAAAAGCTTTCTGCTAGGATGTAGACCACAAAAGACGCTAAAGACGAAGGTACGATGCTCTCCGGAGCTAAGAGCCGCTCCCGGGCTTCTTTCGGCAGAAGCGGCGCTAAGAGAGCACTGTGAGCGGTACAATCGTCTTTGCGCGAAGAAGCCGCTTCTTCGGCTCCGGGAGCCGGAGAGAGCGGCAGCATCGGAAAGGTGAAGAAGGAAGCTGTACAACACTGGGATTGTGTGCGCAGCTTGCCAACTGATAGAAAACAGTACCTTACCACTTTCCTGACGTTTCCAATCACATGAATATTCGATTGGAAGCTGTTTTGGACAACTTTTCTTTCCTTCATGCCAAGCACTTGGCAGACCTCCGTGCAACGTCCAGAACACGATGGGAGATGTTTTCTGTGCTCCCGCAGGTTTTCCTTGCCAGACAGAGTGGAAAAGCTTTCTGCTAGGATGTAGACCACAAAAGACGCTAAAGACGAAGGTACGATGCTCTCCGGAGCTAAGAGCCGCTCCCGGGCTTCTTTCGGCAGAAGCGGCGCTAAGAGAGCACTGTGAGCGTTACAATCGTCTTTGCGCGAAGAAGCCGCTTCTTCGGCTCCGGGAGCCGGAGAGAGCGGCAGCATCGGAAAGGTGAAGAAGGAAGCTGTACAACACTGGGATTTTGTGCGCAGCTTGCCAACTGATAGAAAACAGTACCTTACCACTTTCCTGACGTTTCCAATCACATGAATATTCGATTGGAAGCTGTTTTCGACAACTTTTCTTTCCTTCATGCCAAGCACTTGGCAGACCTCTGCGCAACGTCCAGAACACGATGGGAGATGTTTTCTGTGCTCCCGCAGGTTTTCCTTTCCAGGCAGAGTGGAAAAGCTTTCTGCTAGGATGTAGACCACAAAAGACGCTAAAGACGAAGGTACGATGCTCTCCGGAGCTAAGAGCCGCTCCCGGGCTTCTTTCGGCAGAAGCGGCGCTAAGAGAGCACTGTGAGCGGTACAATCGTCTTTGCGCGAAGAAGCCGCTTCTTCGGCTCCGGGAGCCGGAGAGAGCGGCAGCATCGGAAAGGTGAAGAAGGAAGCTGTACAACACTGGGATTGTGTGCGCAGCTTGCCAACTGATAGAAAACAGTACCTTACCACTTTCCTGACGTTTCCAATCACATGAATATTCGATTGGAAACTGTTTTGGACAACTTTTCTTTCCTTCATGCCAAGCACATGGCAGACCTCCGTGCAACGTCCAGAACACGATGGGAGATGTTTTCTGTGCTCCCGCAGGTTTTCCTTGCCAGACAGAGTGGAAAAGCTTTCTGCTAGGATGTAGACCACAAAAGACGCTAAAGACGAAGGTACGATGCTCTCCGGAGCTAAGAGCCGCTCCCGGGCTTCTTTCGGCAGAAGCGGCGCTAAGAGAGCGCTGTGAGCGGTACAATCGTCTTTGCGCGAAGAAGCCGCTTCTTCGGCTCCGGGAGCCGGAGAGAGCGGCAGCATCGGAAAGGTGAAGAAGGAAGCTGTACAACACTGGGATTGTGTGCGCAGCTTGCCAACTGATAGAAAACAGTACCTTACACTTTCCTGACGTTTCCTATCACATGAATATTCGATTGGAAGGTGTTTTGGACAACTTTTCTTTCCTTCATGCCAAGCACTTTACAGACCTCTGTGCAACGTCCAGAACACGATGGGAGATGTTTTCTGTGCTCCCGCAGGTTTTCCTTGCCAGACAGAGTGGAAAAGCTTTCTGCTAGGATGTAGACCACAAAAGACGCTAAAGACGAAGGTACGATGCTCTCCGGAGCTAAGCGCCGCTCCCGGGCTTCTTTCGGCAGAAGCGGCGCTAAGAGAGCACTGTGAGCGGTACAATCGTCTTTGCGCGAAGAAGCCGCGTCTTCGGCTTTGGGAGCCGGAGAGAGCGGCAGCATCGGAAAGGTGAAGAAGGAAGCTGTACAACACTGGGATTGTGTGCGCAGCTTGCCAACTGATAGAAAACAGTACCTTACCACTTTCCAGACGTTTCCAATCACATGAATATTCGATTGGAAGCTGTTTTGGACAACTTTTCTTTCCTTCATGCCAAGCACTTGGCAGACCTGCGTGCAACGTCCAGAACACGATGGGAGATGTTTTCTGTGCTCCCGCAGGTTTTCCTTGCCAGACAGAGTGGAAAAGCTTTCTGCTAGGATGTAGACCACAAAAGACGCTAAAGACGAAGGTACGATGCTCTCCGGAGATAAGAGCCGCTCCCGGGCTTCTTTCGGCAGAAGCGGCGCTAAGAGCGCACTGTGAGCGGTACAATCGTCTTTGCGCGAAGAAGCCGCTTCTTCGGCTCCGGGAGCCGGAGAGAGCGGCAGCATCGGAAAGGTGTAGAAGGAAGCTGTACAACACTGGGATTGTGTGCGCAGCTTGCCAACTGATAGAAAACAGTACCTTACACTTACCTGACGTTTTCTATCACATGAATATTCGATTGGAAGCTGTTTTGGACAACTTTTCTTTCCTTCATGCCAAGGACTTGGCAGACCTCTGTGCAACGTCCAGAACACGATGGGAGATGTTTTCTGTGCTCCCGCAGGTTTTCCTTGCCAGACAGAGTGGAAAAGCTTTCTGCTAGGATGTAGACCACAAAAGACGCTAAAGACGAAGGTACGATGCTCTCCGGAGCTAAGAGCCGCTCCCGGGCTTCTTTCGGCAGAAGCGGCGCTAAGAGAGCACTGTGAGCGGTACAATCGTCTTTCCACGAAGAAGCCACTTCTTCGGCTCCGGGAGCCGGAGAGAGCAGCAGCATCGGAAAGGTGAAGAAGGAAGCTGTACAACACTGGGATTGTGTGCGCAGCTTGCCAACTGATAGAAAACAGTACCTTACCACTTTCCTGACGTTTCCAATCACATGAATATTCGATTGGAAACTGTTTTCGACAACTTTTCTTTCCTTCATGCCAAGCACTTGGCAGACCTCCGTGCAACGTCCAGAACACGATGGGAGATGTTTTCTGTGCTCCCGCAGGTTTTCCTTGCCAGACAGAGTGGAAAAGCTTTCTGCTAGGATGTAGACCACAAAAGACGCTAAAGACGAAGGTACGATGCTCTCCGGAGCTAAGAGCCGCTCCCGGGCTTCTTTCGGCAGAAGCGGCGCTAAGAGAGCACTGTGAGCGGTACAATCGTCTTTGCGCGAAGAAGCCGCTTCTTCGGTCTCCGGGAGCCGGAGAGAGCGGCAGCATCGGAAAGGTGAAGAAGGAAGCTGTACAACACTGGGATTGTGTGCGCAGCTTGCCAACTGATAGAAAACAGTACCTTACCACGTTCCTGACTTTTCCCATAACATGAATATTCGATTGGAAGCTGTTTTGGACAACTTTTCTTTCCTTCATGCCTAGCACTTGGCAGACCTCCGTGCAACGTCCAGAACACGATGGGAGATGTTTTCTGTGCTCCCGCAGGTTTTCCTTGCCAGACAGAGTGGAAAAGCTTTCTGCTAGGATGTAGACCACAAAAGACGCTAAAGACGAAGGTACGATGCTCTCCGGAGCTAAGAGCCGCTCCCGGGCTTCTTTCGGCAGAAGCGGCGCTAAGAGCGCACTGTGAGCGGTACAATCGTCTTTGCGCGAAGAAGCCGCTTCTTCGGCTCCGGGAGCCGGAGAGAGCGGCAGCATCGGAAATGTGAAGAAGGAAGCTGTACAACACTGGGATTGTGAGCGCAACTTTCCAACTGATAGAAAACAGTACCTTACAGTTTCTTGCCTTTTCCAATCACATGAATATTCGATTGGAAGCTGTTTTGGACAACTTTTCTTTCCTTCATGCCAAGCACTTGGCAGACCTCCGTGCAACGTCCAGAACACGATGGGAGATGTTTTCTGTGCTCCCGCAGGTTTTCCTTGCCAGACAGAGTGGAAAAGCTTTCTGCTAGGATGTAGACCACAAAAGACGCTAAAGACGAAGGTACGATGCTGTCCGGAGCTAAGAGCCGCTCCCGGGCTTCTTTCGGCAGAAGCGGCGCTAAGAGAGCACTGTGAGCGGTACAATCGTCTTTGCGCGAAGAAGCCGCTTCTTCGGCTCCGGGAGCCGGAGAGAGCGGCAGCATCGCAAAGGTGAAGAAGGAAGCTGTACAACACTGGGATTGTGTGCGCAGCTTGCCAACTGATAGAAAACAGTACCTTACCACTTTCCTGACGTTTCCAATCACATGAATATTCGATTGGAAGCTGTTTTGGACAACTTTTCTTTCCTTCATGCCAAGCACTTGGCAGACCTCCGTGCAACGTTCAGAACATGACGGGAGATGTTTTCTGTGCTCCCGCAGGTTTTCCTTGCCAGACAGAGTGGAAAAGCTTTCTGCTAGGATGTAGACCACAAAAGACGCTAAAGACGAAGGTACGATGCTCTCCGGAGCTAAGAGCCGCTCCCGGGCTTCTTTCGGCAGAAGCGGCGCTAAGAGCGCACTGTGAGCGGTACAATCGTCTTTGCGCGAAGAAGCCGCTTCTTCGGCTCCGGGAGCCGGAGAGAGCGGCAGCATCGGAAAGGTGAAGAAGGAAGCTGTACAACACTGGGATTGTGTGCGCAGCTTGCCAACTGATAGAAAACAGTACCTTACCACTTTCCTGACGTTTCCAATCACATGAATATTCGATTGGAAGCTGTTTTGGACAACTTTTCTTTTCTTCATGCCAAACACTTGGCAGACCTCCGTGCAACGTCCAGAATACGATGGGAGGTGTTTTCTGTGCTCCCGCAGGTTTTCCTTGCCAGACAGAGTGGAAAAGCTTTCTGCTAGGATGTAGACCACAAAAGACGCTAAAGACGAAGGTACGATGCTCTCCGGAGCTAAGCGCCGCTCCCGGGCTTCTTTCGGCAGAAGCGGCGCTAAGAGCGCACTGTGAGCGGTACAATCGTCTTTGCGCGAAGAAGCCGCTTCTTCGGCTCCGGGAGCCGGAGAGAGCGGCAGCATCGGAAAGGTGAAGAAGGAAGCTGTACAACACTGGGATTGTGTGCGCAGCTTGCCAACTGATAGAAAACAGTACCTTACCACTTTCCTGACGTTTCCAATCACATGAATATTCGATTGGAAGCTGTTTTCGACAACTTTTCTTTCCTTCATGCCAAGCACTTGGCAGACCTCCGTGCAACGTCCAGAACACGATGGGAGATGTTTTCTGTGCTCCCGCAGGTTTTCCTTGCCAGACAGAGTGGAAAAGCTTTCTGCTAGGATGTAGACCACAAAAGACGCTAAAGACGAAGGTACGATGCTCTCCGGAGCTATGAGCCGCTCCCGGGCTTTTTTCGGCAGAAGCGGCGCTAAGAGCGCACTGTGAGCGGTACAATCGTCTTTGCGCGAAGAAGCCGCTTCTTCGGCTCCGGGAGCCGGAGAGAGCGGCAGCATCGGAAAGGTGAAGAAGGAAGCTGTACAACACTGGGATTGTGAGCGCAACTTTCCAACTGATAGAAAACAGTACCTTACAGTTTCTTGCCTTTTCCAATCACATGAATATTCGATTGGAAGCTGTTTTGGACAACTTTTCTTTCCTTCATGCCAAGCACTTGGCAGACCTCCGTGCAACGTCCAGAACACGATGGGAGATGTTTTCTGTGCTCCCGCAGGTTTTCCTTGCCAGACAGAGTGGAAAAGCTTTCTGCTAGGATGTAGACCACAAAAGATGCTAAAGACGAAGGTACGATGCTGTCCGGAGCTAAGAGCCGCTCCCGGGCTTCTTTCGGCAGAAGCGGCGCTAAGAGAGCACTGTGAGCGGTACAATTGTCTTTGCGCGAAGAAGCCGCTTCTTCGGCTCCGGGAGCCGGAGAGAGCGGCAGCATCGGAAAGGTGAAGAAGGAAGCTGTACAACACTGGGATTGTGTGCGCAGCTTGCCAACTGATAGAAAACAGTACCTTGCCACTTTCCTGACGTTTCCAATCACATGAATATTCGATTGGAAGCTGTTTTGGACAACTTTTCTTTCCTTCATGCCAAGCACTTGGCAGACCTCCGTGCAACGTCCAGAACACGATGGGAGATGTTTTCTGTGCTCCCGCAGGTTTTCCTTGCCAGACAGAGTGGAAAAGCTTTCTGCTAGGATGTAGACCACAAAAGACGCTAAAGACGAAGGTACTATGCTCTCCGGAGCTAAGAGCCGCTCCCGGGCTTCTTTCGGCAGAAGCGGCGCTAAGAGAGCACTGTGAGCGGTACAATCGTCTTTGCGCGAAGAAGCCGCTTCTTCGGCTCCGGGAGCCGGAGAGAGCAGCAGCATCGGAAAGGTGAAGAAGGAAGCTGTACAACACTGGGATTGTGTGCGCAGCTTGCCAACTGATAGAAAACAGTACCTTACCACTTTTCTGACGTTTCCAATCACATGAATATTCGATTGGAAGCTGTTTTCGACAACTTTTCTTTTCTTCATGCCAAACACTTGGCAGACCTCCGTGCAACGTCCAGAACACGATGGGAGATGTTTTCTGTGCTCCCGCAGGTTTTCCTTGCCAGACAGAGTGGAAAAGCTTTCTGCTAGGATGTAGACCACAAAAGACGCTAAAGACGAAGGTACGATGCTCTCCGGAGCTAAGAGCCGCTCCCGGGCTTCTTTCGGCAGAAGCGGCGCTAAGAGAGCACTGTGAGCGGTACAATCGTCTTTGCGCGAAGAAGCCGCTTCTTCGCCTCCGGGAGCCGGAGAGAGCGGCAGCATCGGAAAGGTGAAGAAGGAAGCTGTACAACACTGGGATTGTGTGCGCAGCTTGCCAACTGATAGAAAACAGTACCTTACCACTTTCCTGACGTTTCCAATCACATGAATATTCGATTGGAAGCTGTTTTGGACAACTTTTCTTTCCTTCATGCCAAGCACTTGGCAGACCTCCGTGCAACGTCCAGAACACGATGGGAGATGTTTTCTGTGCTCCCACAGGTTTTCCTTGCCAGACAGAGTGGAAAAGCTTTCTGCTAGGATGTAGACCACAAAAGACGCTAAAGACGAAGGTACGATGCTCTCCGGAGCTAAGAGCCGCTCCCGGGCTTCTTTCGGCAGAAGCGGCGCTAAGAGCGCACTGTGAGCGGTACAATGGTCTTTGCGCGAAGAAGCCGCTTCTTCGGCTCCGGGAGCCGGAGAGAGCGGCAGCATCGGAAAGGTGAAGAAGGAAGCTGTACAACACTGGGATTGTGAGCGCAACTTTCCAACTGATAGAAAACAGTACCTTACAGTTTCTTGCCTTTTCCAATCACATGAATATTCGATTGGAAGCTGTTTTGGACAACTTTTCTTTCCTTCATGCCAAGCACTTGGCAGACCTCCGTGCAACGTCCAGAACACGATGGGAGATGTTTTCTGTGCTCCCGCAGGTTTTCCTTGCCAGACAGAGTGGAAAAGCTTTCTGCTAGGATGTAGACCACAAAAGACGCTAAAGACGAAGGTACGATGCTCTCCGGAGATAAGAGCCGCTCCCGGGCTTCTTTCGGCAGAAGCGGCGCTAAGAGAGCACTGTGAGCGGTACAATCGTCTTTGCGCGAAGAAGCCGCTTCTTCGGCTCCGGGAGCCGGAGAGAGCGGCAGCATCGGAAAGGTGAAGAAGGAAGCTGTACAACACTGGGATTGTGTGCGCAGCTTGCCAACTGATAGAAAACAGTACCTTACCACTTTCCTGACGCTTGCAATCACATGAATATTCGATTGGAAGCTGTTTTGGACAACTTTTCTTTCCTTCATGCCAAGCACTTGGCAGACCTCCGTGAAACGTCCAGAACATGACGGGAGATGTTTTCTGTGCTCCCGCAGGTTTTCCTTGCCAGACAGAGTGGAAAAGCTTTCTGCTAGGATGTAGACCACAAAAGACGCTAAAGACGAAGGTACGATGCTCTCCGGAGCTAAGAGCAGCTCCCGGGCTTCTTTCGGCAGAAGTGGCGCTAAGAGAGCACTGTGAGCGGTACAATCGTCTTTGTGCGAAGAAGCCGCTTCTTCGGCTCCGGGAGCCGGAGAGAGCGGCAGCATCGGAAAGGTGAAGAAGGAAGCTGTACAACACTGGGATTGTGTGCGCAGCTTGCCAACTGATAGAAAACAGTACCTTACCACTTTCCTGACGTTTCCAATCACATGAATATTCGATTGGAAGCTGTTTTGGACAACTTTTCTTTTCTTCATGCCAAACACTTGGCAGACCTCCGTGCAACGTCCAGAACACGATGGGAGATGTTTTCTGTGCTCCCGCAGGTTTTCCTTGCCAGACAGAGTGGAAAAGCTTTCTGCTAGGATGTAGACCACAAAAGACGCTAAAGACGAAGGTACGATGCTGTCCGGAGCTAAGAGCCGCTCCCGGGCTTCTTTCGGCAGAAGCGGCGCTAAGAGCGCACTGTGAGCGGTACAATCGTCTTTGCGCGAAGAAGCCGCTTCTTCGGCTCCGGGAGCCGGAGAGAGCGGCAGCATCGGAAAGGTGAAGAAGGAAGCTGTACAACACTGGGATTGTGTGCGCAGCTTGCCAACTGATAGAAAACAGTACCTTACCACTTTCCTGACGTTTCCAATCACATGAATATTCGATTGGAAGCTGTTTTCGACAACTTTTCTTTCCTTCATGCCAAGCACTTGGCAGACCTCCGTGCAACGTCCAGAACACGATGGGAGATGTTTTCTGTGCTCCCGCAGGTTTTCCTTGCCAGACAGAGTGGAAAAGCTTTCTGCTAGGATGTAGACCACAAAAGACGCTAAAGACAAAGGTACGATGCTCTCCGGAGCTAAGAGCCGTTCCCGGGCTTCTTTCGGCAGAAGCCGCGCTAAGAGAGCACTGTGAGCGGTACAATCGTCTTTGCGCGAAGAAGCCGCTTCTTCGGCTCCGGGAGCCGGAGAGAGCGGCAGCATCGGAAAGGTGAAGAAGGAAGCTGTACAACACTGGGATTGTGTGCGCAGCTTGCCAACTGATAGAAAACAGTACCTTACCACTTTCCTGACGTTTCCAATCACATGAATATTCGATTGGAAGCTGTTTTGGACAACTTTTCTTTCCTTCATGCCAAGCACTTGGCAGACCTCCGTGCAACGTCCAGAACACGATGGGAGATGTTTTCTGTGCTCCCGCAGGTTTTCCTTGCCAGACAGAGTGGAAAAGCTTTCTGCTAGGATGTAGACCACAAAAGACGCTAAAGACGAAGGTACGATGCTCTCCGGAGCTAAGCGCCGCTCCCGGGCTTCTTTCGGCAGAAGCGGCGCTAAGAGAGCACTGTGAGCGGTACAATGGTCTTTGCGCGAAGAAGCCGCTTCTTCGGCTCCGGGAGCCGGAGAGAGCGGCAGCATCGGAAAGGTGAAGAAGGAAGCTGTACAACACTGGTATTGTGTGCGCAGCTTGCCTACTGATAGAAAACAGTACCTTACCACTTTACTGACGTTTCCAATCACATGAATATTCGATTGGAAGCTGTTTTCGACAACTTTTCTTTCCTTCATGCCAAGCACTTGGCAGACCTCCGTGCAACGTCCAGAAGACGATGGGAGATGTTTTCTGTGCTCCCGCAGGTTTTCCTTGCCAGACAGAGTGGAAAAGCTTTCTGCTAGGATGTAGACCACAAAAGACGCTAAAGACGAAGGTACGATGCTCTCCGGAGCTAAGAGCCGCTCCCGGGCTTCTTTCGGCAGAAGCGGCGCTAAGAGAGCACTGTGAGCGGTACAATCGTCTTTGCGCGAAGAAGCCGCTTCTTCGGCTCCGGGAGCCGGAGAGAGCGGCAGCATCGGAAAGGTGAAGAAGGAAGCTGTACAACACTGGGATTGTGTGCGCAGCTTGCCAACTGATAGAAAACAGTACCTTACCACTTTCCTGACGTTTCCAATCACATGAATATTCGATTGGAAGCTGTTTTCGACAACTTTTCTTTCCTTCATGCCAAGCACTTGGCAGACCTCTGTACAACGTCCAGAACACGATGGGAGATGTTTTCTGTGCTCCCGCAGGTTTTCCTTTCCAGGCAGAGTGGAAAAGCTTTCTGCTAGGATGTAGACCACAAAAGACGCTAAAGACGAAGGTACGATGCTCTCCGGAGCTAAGAGCCGCTCCCGGGCTTCTTTCGGCAGAAGCGGCGCTAAGAGCGCACTGTGAGCGGTACAATCGTCTTTGCGCGAAGAAGCCGCTTCTTCGGCTCCGGGAGCCGGAGAGAGCGGCAGCATCGGAAAGGTGAAGAAGGAAGCTGTACAACACTGGGATTGTGTGCGCAGCTTGCCAACTGATAGAAAACAGTACCTTACCACTTTCCTGACGTTTCCAATCACATGAATATTCGATTGGAAGCTGTTTTGGACAACTTTTCTTTCCTTCATGCCAAACACTTGGCAGACCTCCGTGCAACGTCCAGAACACGATGGGAGATGTTTTCTGTGCTCCCGCAGGTTTTCCTTGCCAGACAGAGTGGAAAAGCTTTCTGCTAGGATGTAGACCACAAAAGACACTAAAGACGAAGGTACGATGCTCTCCGGAGCTAAGAGCCGCTCCCAGTCTTCTTTCGGCAGAAGCGGCGCTAAGAGAGCACTGTGAGCGGTACAATCGTCTTTGCGCGAAGAAGCCGCTTCTTCGGCTCCGGGAGCCGGAGAGAGCGGCAGCATCGGAAAGGTGAAGAAGGAAGCTGTACAACACTGGGATTGTGTGCGCAGCTTGCCAACTGATAGAAAACAGTACCTTACCACTTTCCTGACGTTTCCAATCACATGAATATTCGATTGGAAGCTGTTTTGGACAACTTTTCTTTCCTTCATGCCAAGCACTTGGCAGACCTCCGTGCAACGTCCAGAACACGATGGGAGATGTTTTCTGTGCTCCCGCAGGTTTTCCTTGCCAGACAGAGTGGAAAAGCTTTCTGCTAGGATGTAGACCACAAAAGACGCTAAAGACGAAGGTACGATGCTCTCCGGAGCTAAGAGCCGCTCCCGGGCTTCTTTCGGCAGAAGCGGCGCTAAGAGAGCACTGTGAGCGGTACAATCGTCTTTGCGCGAAGAAGCCGCTTCTTCGGCTCCGGGAGCCGGAGAGAGCGGCAGCATCGGAAAGGTGAAGAAGGAAGCTGTACAACACTGGGATTGTGTGCGCAGCTTGCCAACTGATAGAAAACAGTACCTTACCACTTTCCTGACGTTTCCAATCACATGAATATTCGATTGGAAGCTGTTTTGGACAACTTTTCTTTCCTTCATGCCAAGCACTTGGCAGACCTCCGTGCAACGTCCAGAAGACGATGGGAGATGTTTTCTGTGCTCCCGCAGGTTTTCCTTGCCAGACAGAGTGGAAAAGCTTTCTGCTAGGATGTAGACCACAAAAGACGCTAAAGACGAAGGTACGATGCTCTCCGGAGCTAAGAGCCGCTCCCGGGCTTCTTTCGGCAGAAGCGGCGCTAAGAGAGCACTGTGAGCGGTACAATCGTCTTTGCGCGAAGAAGCCGCTTCTTCGGCTCCGGGAGCCGGAGAGAGCGGCAGCATCGGAAAGGTGAAGAAGGAAGCTGTACAACACTGGGATTGTGTGCGCAGCTTGCCAACTGATAGAAAACAGTACCTTACCACTTTCCTGACGTTTCCAATCACATGAATATTCGATTGGAAGCTGTTTTGGACAACTTTTCTTTCCTTCATGCCAAGCACTGGGCAGACCTCCGTGCAACGTCCAGAACACGATGGGAGATGTTTTCTGTGCTCCCGCAGGTTTTCCTTGCCAGACAGAGTGGAAAAGCTTTCTGCTAGGATGTAGACCACAAAAGACGCTAAAGACGAAGGTACGATGCTCTCCGGAGCTAAGAGCCGCTCCCGGGCTTCTTTCGGCAGAAGCGGTGCTAAGAGAGCACTGTGAGCAGTACAAACGTCTTTGCGCGAAGAAGCCGCTTCTTCGGCTCCGGGAGCCGGAGAGAGCGGCAGCATCGGAAAGGTGAAGAAGGAAGCTGTACAACACTGGGATTGTGTGCGCAGCTTGCCAACTGATAGAAAACAGTACCTTACCACTTTCCTGACGTTTCCAATCACATGAATATTCGATTGGAAGCTGTTTTGGACAACTTTTCTTTCCTTCATGCCAAACACTTGGCAGACCTCCGTGCAACGTCCAGAAGACGATGGGAGATGTTTTCTGTGCTCCCGCAGGTTTTCCTTGCCAGACAGAGTGGAAAAGCTTTCTGCTAGGATGTAGACCACAAAAGACGCTAAAGACGAAGGTACGATCCTCTCCGGAGCTAAGCGCCGCTCCCGGGCTTCTTTCGGCAGAAGCGGCGCTAAGAGAGCACTGTGAGCGGTACAATGGTCTTTGCGCGAAGAAGCCGCTTCTTCGGCTCCGGGAGCCGGAGAGAGCGGCAGCATCGGAAAGGTGAAGAAGGAAGCTGTACAACACTGGGATTGTGTGCGCAGCTTGCCAACTGATAGAAAACAGTACCTTACCACTTTCCTGACGTTTCCAATCACATGAATATTCGATTGGAAGCTGTTTTCGACAACTTTTCTTTCCTTCATGCCAAGCACTTGGCAGACCTCCGTGCAACGTCCAGAACACGATGGGAGATGTTTTCTGTGCTCCCGCAGGTTTTCCTTGCCAGACAGAGTGGAAAAGCTTTCTGCTAGGATGTAGACCACAAAAGACGCTAAAGACGAAGGTACGATGCTCTCCAGAGCTAAGAGCCGCTCCCGGGCTTCTTTCGGCAGAAGCGGCGCTAAGAGAGCACTGTGAGCGGTACAATCGTCTTTGCGCGAAGAAGCCGCTTCTTCGGCTCCGGGAGCCGGAGAGAGCGGCAGCATCGGAAAGGTGAAGAAGGAAGCTGTACAACACTGGGATTGTGTGCGCAACTTTCCAAATGATAGAAAACAGTACCTTACACTTTCCTGACGTTTCCAATCACATGAATATTCGATTGGAAGCTGTTTTGGACAACTTTTCTTTCCTTCATGCCAAGCACTTGGCAGACCTCCGTGCAACGTCCAGAACACGATGGGAGATGTTTTCTGTGCTCCCGCAGGTTTTCCTTGCCAGACAGAGTGGAAAAGCTTTCTGCTAGGATGTAGACCACAAAAGACGCTAAAGACGAAGGTACGATGCTCTCCGGAGCTAAGAGCCGCTCCCGGGCTTCTTTCGGCAGAAGCGGCGCTAAGAGAGCACTGTGAGCGGTACAATCGTCTTTGCGCGAAGAAGCCGCTTCTTCGGCTCTGGGAGCCGGAGAGAGCGGCAGCATCGGAAAGGTGAAGAAGGAAGCTGTACAACACTGGGATTGTGTGCGCAGCTTGCCAACTGATAGAAAACAGTACCTTACCACTTTCCTGACGTTTCCAATCACATGAATATTCGATTGGAAGCTGTTTTGGACAACTTTTCTTTCCTTCATGCCAAGCACTTGGCAGACCTCCGTGCAACGTCCAGAAGACGATGGGAGATGTTTTCTGTGCTCCCGCAGGTTTTCCTTGCCAGACAGAGTGGAAAAGCTTTCTGCTAGGATGTAGACCACAAAAGACGCTAAAGACGAAGGTACGATGCTCTCCAGAGCTAAGAGCCGCTCCCGGGCTTCTTTCGGCAGAAGCCGCGCTAAGAGAGCACTGTGAGCGGTACAATCGTCTTTGCGCGAAGAAGCCGCTTCTTCGGCTCCGGGAGCCGGAGAGAGCGGCAGCATCGGAAAGGTGAAGAAGGAAGCTGTACAACACTGGGATTGTGTGCGCAGCTTGCCAACTGATAGAAAACAGTACCTTACCACTTTCCTGACGTTTCCAATCACATGAATATTCGATTGGAAGCTGTTTTCGACAACTTTTCTTTCCTTCATGCCAAGCACTTGGCAGACCTCTGTACAACGTCCAGAACACGATGGGAGATGTTTTCTGTGCTCCCGCAGGTTTTCCTTTCCAGGCAGAGTGGAAAAGCTTTCTGCTAGGATGTAGACCACAAAAGACGCTAAAGACGAAGGTACGATGCTCTCCGGAGCTAAGAGCCGCTCCCGGGCTTCTTTCGGCAGAAGCGGCGCTAAGAGCGCACTGTGAGCGGTACAATCGTCTTTGCGCGAAGAAGCCGCTTCTTCGGCTCCGGGAGCCGGAGAGAGCGGCAGCATCGGAAAGGTGAAGAAGGAAGCTGTACAACACTGGGATTGTGTGCGCAGCTTGCCAACTGATAGAAAACAGTACCTTACCACTTTCCTGACGTTTCCAATCACATGAATATTCGATTGGAAGCTGTTTTCGACAACTTTTCTTTCCTTCATGCCAAACACTTGGCAGACCTCCGTGCAACGTCCAGAACACGATGGGAGATGTTTTCTGTGCTCCCGCAGGTTTTCCTTGCCAGACAGAGTGGAAAAGCTTTCTGCTAGGATGTAGACCACAAAAGACACTAAAGACGAAGGTACGATGCTCTCCGGAGCTAAGAGCCGCTCCCAGTCTTCTTTCGGCAGAAGCGGCGCTAAGAGAGCACTGTGAGCGGTACAATCGTCTTTGCGCGAAGAAGTCGCTTCTTCGGCTCCGGGAGCCGGAGAGAGCGGCAGCATCGGAAAGGTGAAGAAGGAAGCTGTACAACACTGGGATTGTGTGCGCAGCTTGCCAACTGATAGAAAACAGTACCTTACCACTTTCCTGATGTTTCCAATCACATGAATATTCGATTGGAAGCTGTTTTGGACAACTTTTCTTTCCTTCATGCCAAGCACTTGGCAGACCTCCGTGCAACGTCCAGAACACGATGGGAGATGTTTTCTGTGCTCCCGCAGGTTTTCCTTGCCAGACAGAGTGGAAAAGCTTTCTGCTAGGATGTAGACCACAAAAGACGCTAAAGACAAAGGTACGATGCTCTCCGGAGCTAAGAGCCGCTCCCGGCCTTCTTTCGGCAGAAGCGGCGCTAAGAGAGCACTGTGAGCGGTACAATCGTCTTTGCGCGAAGAAGCCGCTTCTTCGGCTCCGGGAGCCGGAGAGAGCGGCAGCATCGGAAAGGTGAAGAAGGAAGCTGTACAACACTGGGATTGTGTGCGCAGCTTGCCAACTGATAGAAAACAGTACCTTACCACTTTCCTGACGTTTCCAATCACATGAATATTCGATTGGAAGCTGTTTTGGACAACTTTTCTTTCCTTCATGCCAAGCACTTGGCAGACCTCCGTGCAACGTCCAGAACACGATGGGAGATGTTTTCTGTGCTCCCGCAGGTTTTCCTTGCCAGACAGAGTGGAAAAGCTTTCTGCTAGGATGTAGACCACAAAAGACGCTAAAGACGAAGGTACGATGCTCTCCGGAGCTAAGAGCCGCTCCCGGGCTTCTTTCGGCAGAAGCGGCGCTAAGAGAGCACTGTGAGCGGTACAATCGTCTTTGCGCGAAGAAGCCGCTTCTTCGGCTCCGGGAGCCGGAGAGAGCGGCAGCATCGGAAAGGTGAAGAAGGAAGCTGTACAACACTGGGATTGTGTGCGCAGCTTGCCAACTGATAGAAAACAGTACCTTACCACTTTCCTGACGTTTCCAATCACATGAATATTCGATTGGAAGCTGTTTTGGACAACTTTTCTTTCCTTCATGCCAAACACTTGGCAGACCTCCGTGCAACGTCCAGAACACGATGGGAGATATTTTCTGTGCTCCCGCAGGTTTTCCTTGCCAGACAGAGTGGAAAAGCTTTCTGCTAGGATGTAGACCACAAAAGACGCTAAAGACGAAGGTACGATGCTCTCCGGAGCTAAGAGCCGCTCCCGGGCTTCTTTCGGCAGAAGCCGCGCTAAGAGAGCACTGTGAGCGGTACAATCGTCTTTGCGCGAAGAAGCCGCTTCTTCGGCTCCGGGAGCCGGAGAGAGCGGCAGCATCGGAAAGGTGAAGAAGGAAGCTGTACAACACTGGGATTGTGTGCGCAGCTTGCCAACTGATAGAAAACAGTACCTTACCACTTTCCTGACGTTTCCAATCACATGAATATTCGATTGGAAGCTGTTTTGGACAACTTTTCTTTCCTTCATGCCAAGCACTTGGCAGACCTCCGTGCAACGTCCAGAACACGATGGGAGATGTTTTCTGTGCTCCCGCAGGTTTTCCTTGCCAGACAGAGTGGAAAAGCTTTCTGCTAGGATGTAGACCACAAAAGACGCTAAAGACGAAGGTACGATGCTCTCCGGAGCTAAGAGCCGCTCCCGGGCTTCTTTCGGCAGAAGCGGCGCTAAGAGCGCACTGTGAGCGGTACAATCGTCTTTGCGCGAAGAAGCCGCTTCTTCGGCTCCGGGAGCCGGAGAGAGCGGCAGCATCGGAAAGGTGAAGAAGGAAGCTGTACAACACTGGGATTGTGTGCGCAGCTTGCCAACTGATAGAAAACAGTACCTTACCACTTTCCTGACGTTTCCAATCACATGAATATTCGATTGGAAGCTGTTTTCGACAACTTTTCTTTCCTTCATGCCAAACACTTGGCAGACCTCCGTGCAACGTCCAGAACACGATGGGAGATGTTTTCTGTGCTCCCGCAGGTTTTCCTTGCCAGACAGAGTGGAAAAGCTTTCTGCTAGGATGTAGACCACAAAAGACACTAAAGACGAAGGTACGATGCTCTCCGGAGCTAAGAGCCGCTCCCAGTCTTCTTTCGGCAGAAGCGGCGCTAAGAGAGCACTGTGAGCGGTACAATCGTCTTTGCGCGAAGAAGCCGCTTCTTCGGCTCCGGGAGCCGGAGAGAGCGGCAGCATCGGAAAGGTGAAGAAGGAAGCTGTACAACACTGGGATTGTGTGCGCAGCTTGCCAACTGATAGAAAACAGTACCTTACCACTTTCCTGACGTTTCCAATCACATGAATATTCGATTGGAAGCTGTTTTCGACAACTTTTCTTTCCTTCATGCCAAGCACTTGGCAGACCTCTGTACAACGTCCAGAACACGATGGGAGATGTTTTCTGTGCTCCCGCAGGTTTTCCTTTCCAGGCAGAGTGGAAAAGCTTTCTGCTAGGATGTAGACCACAAAAGACGCTAAAGACGAAGGTACGATGCTCTCCGGAGCTAAGAGCCGCTCCCGGGCTTCTTTCGGCAGAAGCGGCGCTAAGAGCGCACTGTGAGCGGTACAATCGTCTTTGCGCGAAGAAGCCGCTTCTTCGGCTCCGGGAGCCGGAGAGAGCGGCAGCATCGGAAAGGTGAAGAAGGAAGCTGTACAACACTGGGATTGTGTGCGCAGCTTGCCAACTGATAGAAAACAGTACCTTACCACTTTCCTGACGTTTCCAATCACATGAATATTCGATTGGAAGCTGTTTTCGACAACTTTTCTTTCCTTCATGCCAAACACTTGGCAGACCTCCGTGCAACGTCCAGAACACGATGGGAGATGTTTTCTGTGCTCCCGCAGGTTTTCCTTGCCAGACAGAGTGGAAAAGCTTTCTGCTAGGATGTAGACCACAAAAGACGCTAAAGACGAAGGTACGATGCTCTCCGGAGCTAAGAGCCGCTCCCAGTCTTCTTTCGGCAGAAGCGGCGCTAAGAGAGCACTGTGAGCGGTACAATCGTCTTTGCCCGAAGAAGCCGCTTCTTCGGCTCCGGGAGCCGGAGAGAGCGGCAGCATCGGAAAGGTGAAGAAGGAAGCTGTACAACACTGGGATTGTGTGCGCAGCTTGCCAACTGATAGAAAACAGTACCTTACCACTTTCCTGACGTTTCCAATCACATGAATATTCGATTGGAAGCTGTTTTGGACAACTTTTCTTTCCTTCATGCCAAGCACTTGGCAGACCTCCGTGCAACGTCCAGAACACGATGGGAGATGTTTTCTGTGCTCCCGCAGGTTTTCCTTGCCAGACAGAGTGGAAAAGCTTTCTGCTAGGATGTAGACCACAAAAGACGCTAAAGACAAAGGTACGATGCTCTCCGGAGCTAAGAGCCGCTCCCGGGCTTCTTTCGGCAGAAGCGGCGCTAAGAGAGCACTGTGAGCGGTACAATCGTCTTTGCGCGAAGAAGCCGCTTCTTCGGCTCCGGGAGCCGGAGAGAGCGGCAGCATCGGAAAGGTGAAGAAGGAAGCTGTACAACACTGGGATTGTGTGCGCAGCTTGCCAACTGATAGAAAACAGTACCTTACCACTTTCCTGACGTTTCCAATCACATGAATATTCGATTGGAAGCTGTTTTGGACAACTTTTCTTTCCTTCATGCCAAGCACTTGGCAGACCTCCGTGCAACGTCCAGAACACGATGGGAGATGTTTTCTGTGCTCCCGCAGGTTTTCCTTGCCAGACAGAGTGGAAAAGCTTTCTGCTAGGATGTAGACCACAAAAGACGCTAAAGACGAAGGTACGATGCTCTCCGGAGCTAAGCGCCGCTCCCGGGCTTCTTTCGGCAGAAGCGGCGCTAAGAGAGCACTGTGAGCGGTACAATCGTCTTTGCGCGAAGAAGCCGCTTCTTCGGCTCCGGGAGCCGGAGAGAGCGGCAGCATCGGAAAGGTGAAGAAGGAAGCTGTACAACACTGGGATTGTGTGCGCAGCTTGCCAACTGATAGAAAACAGTACCTTACCACTTTCCTGACGTTTCCAATCACATGAATATTCGATTGGAAGCTGTTTTCGACAACTTTTCTTTCCTTCATGCCAAACACTTGGCAGACCTCCGTGCAACGTCCAGAACACGATGGGAGATGTTTTCTGTGCTCCCGCAGGTTTTCCTTGCCAGACAGAGTGGAAAAGCTTTCTGCTAGGATGTAGACCACAAAAGACGCTAAAGACGAAGGTACGATGCTCTCCGGAGCTAAGAGCCGCTCCCAGTCTTCTTTCGGCAGAAGCGGCGCTAAGAGAGCACTGTGAGCGGTACAATCGTCTTTGCCCGAAGAAGCCGCTTCTTCGGCTCCGGGAGCCGGAGAGAGCGGCAGCATCGGAAAGGTGAAGAAGGAAGCTGTACAACACTGGGATTGTGTGCGCAGCTTGCCAACTGATAGAAAACAGTACCTTACCACTTTCCTGACGTTTCCAATCACATGAATATTCGATTGGAAGCTGTTTTCGACAACTTTTCTTTCCTTCATGCCAAGCACTTGGCAGACCTCCGTGCAACGTCCAGAACACGATGGGAGATGTTTTCTGTGCTCCCGCAGGTTTTCCTTGCCAGACAGAGTGGAAAAGCTTTCTGCTAGGATGTAGACCACAAAAGACGCTAAAGACAAAGGTACGATGCTCTCCGGAGCTAAGAGCCGCTCCCGGGCTTCTTTCGGCAGAAGCGGCGCTAAGAGAGCACTGTGAGCGGTACAATGGTCTTTGCGCGAAGAAGCCGCTTCTTCGGCTCCGGGAGCCGGAGAGAGCGGCAGCATCGGAAAGGTGAAGAAGGAAGCTGTACAACACTGGGATTGTGTGCGCAGCTTGCCAACTGATAGAAAACAGTACCTTACCACTTTCCTGACGTTTCCAATCACATGAATATTCGATTGGAAGCTGTTTTGGACAACTTTTCTTTCCTTCATGCCAAGCACTTGGCAGACCTCCGTGCAACGTCCAGAACACGATGGGAGATGTTTTCTGTGCTCCCGCAGGTTTTCCTTGCCAGACAGAGTGGAAAAGCTTTCTGCTAGGATGTAGACCACAAAAGACGCTAAAGACGAAGGTACGATGCTCTCCGGAGCTAAGCGCCGCTCCCGGGCTTCTTTCGGCAGAAGCGGCGCTAAGAGAGCACTGTGAGCGGTACAATCGTCTTTGCGCGAAGAAGCCGCTTCTTCGGCTCCGGGAGCCGGAGAGAGCGGCAGCATCGGAAAGGTGAAGAAGGAAGCTGTACAACACTGGGATTGTGTGCGCAGCTTGCCAACTGATAGAAAACAGTACCTTACCACTTTCCTGACGTTTCCAATCACATGAATATTCGATTGGAAGCTGTTTTGGACAACTTTTCTTTCCTTCATGCCAAGCACTTGGCAGACCTCCGTGCAACGTCCAGAAGACGATGGGAGATGTTTTCTGTGCTCCCGCAGGTTTTCCTTGCCAGACAGAGTGGAAAAGCTTTCTGCTAGGATGTAGACCACAAAAGACGCTAAAGACGAAGGTACGATGCTGTCCGGAGCTAAGAGCCGCTCCCGGGCTTCTTTCGGCAGAAGCGGCGCTAAGAGCGCACTGTGAGCGGTACAATCGTCTTTGCGCGAAGAAGCCGCTTCTTCGGCTCCGGGAGCCGGAGAGAGCGGCAGCATCGGAAAGGTGAAGAAGGAAGCTGTACAACACTGGGATTGTGTGCGCAGCTTGCCAACTGATAGAAAACAGTACCTTACCACTTTCCTGACGTTTCCAATCACATGAATATTCGATTGGAAGCTGTTTTCGACAACTTTTCTTTCCTTCATGCCAAACACTTGGCAGACCTCCGTGCAACGTCCAGAACACGATGGGAGATGTTTTCTGTGCTCCCGCAGGTTTTCCTTGCCAGACAGAGTGGAAAAGCTTTCTGCTAGGATGTAGACCACAAAAGACATTAAGACGAAGGTACGATGCTCTCCGGAGCTAAGAGCCGCTCCCAGTCTTCTTTCGGCAGAAGCGGCGCTAAGAGAGCACTGTGAGCGGTACAATCGTCTTTGCGCGAAGAAGCCGCTTCTTCGGCTCCGGGAGCCGGAGAGAGCGGCAGCATCGGAAAGGTGAAGAAGGAAGCTGTACAACACTGGGATTGTGTGCGCAGCTTGCCAACTGATAGAAAACAGTACCTTACCACTTTCCTGATGTTTCCAATCACATGAATATTCGATTGGAAGCTGTTTTGGACAACTTTTCTTTCCTTCATGCCAAGCACTTGGCAGACCTCCGTGCAACGTCCAGAACACGATGGGAGATGTTTTCTGTGCTCCCGCAGGTTTTCCTTGCCAGACAGAGTGGAAAAGCTTTCTGCTAGGATGTAGACCACAAAAGACGCTAAAGACAAAGGTACGATGCTCTCCGGAGCTAAGAGCCGCTCCCGGGCTTCTTTCGGCAGAAGCCGCGCTAAGAGAGCACTGTGAGCGGTACAATCGTCTTTGCGCGAAGAAGCCGCTTCTTCGGCTCCGGGAGCCGGAGAGAGCGGCAGCATCGGAAAGGTGAAGAAGGAAGCTGTACAACACTGGGATTGTGTGCGCAGCTTGCCAACTGATAGAAAACAGTACCTTACCACTTTCCTGACGTTTCCAATCACATGAATATTCGATTGGAAGCTGTTTTGGACAACTTTTCTTTCCTTCATGCCAAGCACTTGGCAGACCTCCGTGCAACGTCCAGAACACGATGGGAGATGTTTTCTGTGCTCCCGCAGGTTTTCCTTGCCAGACAGAGTGGAAAAGCTTTCTGCTAGGATGTAGACCACAAAAGACGCTAAAGACGAAGGTACGATGCTCTCCGGAGCTAAGAGCCGCTCCCGGGCTTCTTTCGGCAGAAGCGGCGCTCCGGAGAGCACTGTGAGCGGTACAATGGTCTTTGCGCGAAGAAGCCGCTTCTTCGGCTCCGGGAGCCGGAGAGAGCGGCAGCATCGGAAAGGTGAAGAAGGAAGCTGTACAACACTGGGATTGTGTGCGCAGCTTGCCAACTGATAGAAAACAGTACCTTACCACTTTCCTGACGTTTCCAATCACATGAATATTCGATTGGAAGCTGTTTTGGACAACTTTTCTTTCCTTCATGCCAAGCACTTGGCAGACCTCCGTGCAACGTCCAGAACACGATGGGAGATGTTTTCTGTGCTCCCGCAGGTTTTCCTTGCCAGACAGAGTGGAAAAGCTTTCTGCTAGGATGTAGACCACAAAAGACGCTAAAGACGAAGGTACGATGCTCTCCGGAGCTAAGAGCCGCTCCCGGGCTTCTTTCGGCAGAAGCGGCGCTAAGAGAGCACTGTGAGCGGTACAATCGTCTTTGCGCGAAGAAGCCGCTTCTTCGGCTCCGGGAGCCGGAGAGAGCGGCAGCATCGGAAAGGTGAAGAAGGAAGCTGTACAACACTGGGATTGTGTGCGCAGCTTGCCAACTGATAGAAAACAGTACCTTACCACTTTCCTGACGTTTCCAATCACATGAATATTCGATTGGAAGCTGTTTTGGACAACTTTTCTTTCCTTCATGCCAAACACTTGGCAGACCTCCGTGCAACGTCCAGAACACGATGGGAGATATTTTCTGTGCTCCCGCAGGTTTTCCTTGCCAGACAGAGTGGAAAAGCTTTCTGCTAGGATGTAGACCACAAAAGACGCTAAAGACGAAGGTACGATGCTGTCCGGAGCTAAGAGCCGCTCCCGGGCTTCTTTCGGCAGAAGCGGCGCTAAGAGAGCACTGTGAGCGGTACAATCGTCTTTGCGCGAAGAAGCCGCTTCTTCGGCTCCGGGAGCCGGAGAGAGCGGCAGCATCGGAAAGGTGAAGAAGGAAGCTGTACAACACTGGGATTGTGTGCGCAGCTTGCCAACTGATAGAAAACAGTACCTTACCACTTTCCTGACGTTTCCAATCACATGAATATTCGATTGGAAGCTGTTTTCGACAACTTTTCTTTCCTTCATGCCAAGCACTTGGCAGACCTCTGTACAACGTCCAGAACACGATGGGAGATGTTTTCTGTGCTCCCGCAGGTTTTCCTTTCCAGGCAGAGTGGAAAAGCTTTCTGCTAGGATGTAGACCACAAAAGACGCTAAAGACGAAGGTACGATGCTCTCCGGAGCTAAGAGCCGCTCCCGGGCTTCTTTCGGCAGAAGCGGCGCTAAGAGCGCACTGTGAGCGGTACAATCGTCTTTGCGCGAAGAAGCCGCTTCTTCGGCTCCGGGAGCCGGAGAGAGCGGCAGCATCGGAAAGGTGAAGAAGGAAGCTGTACAACACTGGGATTGTGTGCGCAGCTTGCCAACTGATAGAAAACAGTACCTTACCACTTTCCTGACGTTTCCAATCACATGAATATTCGATTGGAAGCTGTTTTCGACAACTTTTCTTTCCTTCATGCCAAACACTTGGCAGACCTCCGTGCAACGTCCAGAACACGATGGGAGATGTTTTCTGTGCTCCCGCAGGTTTTCCTTGCCAGACAGAGTGGAAAAGCTTTCTGCTAGGATGTAGACCACAAAAGACGCTAAAGACGAAGGTACGATGCTCTCCGGAGCTAAGAGCCGCTCCCAGTCTTCTTTCGGCAGAAGCGGCGCTAAGAGAGCACTGTGAGCGGTACAATCGTCTTTGCGCGAAGAAGCCGCTTCTTCGGCTCCGGGAGCCGGAGAGAGCGGCAGCATCGGAAAGGTGAAGAAGGAAGCTGTACAACACTGGGATTGTGTGCGCAGCTTGCCAACTGATAGAAAACAGTACCTTACCACTTTCCTGACGTTTCCAATCACATGAATATTCGATTGGAAGCTGTTTTCGACAACTTTTCTTTCCTTCATGCCAAGCACTTGGCAGACCTCCGTGCAACGTCCAGAACACGATGGGAGATGTTTTCTGTGCTCCCGCAGGTTTTCCTTGCCAGACAGAGTGGAAAAGCTTTCTGCTAGGATGTAGACCACAAAAGACGCTAAAGACAAAGGTACGATGCTCTCCGGAGCTAAGAGCCGCTCCCGGGCTTCTTTCGGCAGAAGCGGCGCTAAGAGAGCACTGTGAGCGGTACAATCGTCTTTGCGCGAAGAAGCCGCTTCTTCGGCTCCGGGAGCCGGAGAGAGCGGCAGCATCGGAAAGGTGAAGAAGGAAGCTGTACAACACTGGGATTGTGTGCGCAGCTTGCCAACTGATAGAAAACAGTACCTTACCACTTTCCTGACGTTTCCAATCACATGAATATTCGATTGGAAGCTGTTTTGGACAACTTTTCTTTCCTTCATGCCAAGCACTTGGCAGACCTCCGTGCAACGTCCAGAACACGATGGGAGATGTTTTCTGTGCTCCCGCAGGTTTTCCTTGCCAGACAGAGTGGAAAAGCTTTCTGCTAGGATGTAGACCACAAAAGACGCTAAAGACGAAGGTACGATGCTCTCCGGAGCTAAGCGCCGCTCCCGGGCTTCTTTCGGCAGAAGCGGCGCTAAGAGAGCACTGTGAGCGGTACAATCGTCTTTGCGCGAAGAAGCCGCTTCTTCGGCTCCGGGAGCCGGAGAGAGCGGCAGCATCGGAAAGGTGAAGAAGGAAGCTGTACAACACTGGGATTGTGTGCGCAGCTTGCCAACTGATAGAAAACAGTACCTTACCACTTTCCTGACGTTTCCAATCACATGAATATTCGATTGGAAGCTGTTTTCGACAACTTTTCTTTCCTTCATGCCAAACACTTGGCAGACCTCCGTGCAACGTCCAGAACACGATGGGAGATGTTTTCTGTGCTCCCGCAGGTTTTCCTTGCCAGACAGAGTGGAAAAGCTTTCTGCTAGGATGTAGACCACAAAAGACGCTAAAGACGAAGGTACGATGCTCTCCGGAGCTAAGCGCCGCTCCCGGGCTTCTTTCGGCAGAAGCGGCGCTAAGAGAGCACTGTGAGCGGTACAATCGTCTTTGCGCGAAGAAGCCGCTTCTTCGGCTCCGGGAGCCGGAGAGAGCGGCAGCATCGGAAAGGTGAAGAAGGAAGCTGTACAACACTGGGATTGTGTGCGCAGCTTGCCAACTGATAGAAAACAGTACCTTACCACTTTCCTGACGTTTCCAATCACATGAATATTCGATTGGAAGCTGTTTTGGACAACTTTTCTTTCCTTCATGCCAAGCACTTGGCAGACCTCCGTGCAACGTCCAGAAGACGATGGGAGATGTTTTCTGTGCTCCCGCAGGTTTTCCTTGCCAGACAGAGTGGAAAAGCTTTCTGCTAGGATGTAGACCACAAAAGACGCTAAAGACGAAGGTACGATGCTGTCCGGAGCTAAGAGCCGCTCCCGGGCTTCTTTCGGCAGAAGCGGCGCTAAGAGCGCACTGTGAGCGGTACAATCGTCTTTGCGCGAAGAAGCCGCTTCTTCGGCTCCGGGAGCCGGAGAGAGCGGCAGCATCGGAAAGGTGAAGAAGGAAGCTGTACAACACTGGGATTGTGTGCGCAGCTTGCCAACTGATAGAAAACAGTACCTTACCACTTTCCTGACGTTTCCAATCACATGAATATTCGATTGGAAGCTGTTTTCGACAACTTTTCTTTCCTTCATGCCAAACACTTGGCAGACCTCCGTGCAACGTCCAGAACACGATGGGAGATGTTTTCTGTGCTCCCGCAGGTTTTCCTTGCCAGACAGAGTGGAAAAGCTTTCTGCTAGGATGTAGACCACAAAAGACATTAAGACGAAGGTACGATGCTCTCCGGAGCTAAGAGCCGCTCCCAGTCTTCTTTCGGCAGAAGCGGCGCTAAGAGAGCACTGTGAGCGGTACAATCGTCTTTGCGCGAAGAAGCCGCTTCTTCGGCTCCGGGAGCCGGAGAGAGCGGCAGCATCGGAAAGGTGAAGAAGGAAGCTGTACAACACTGGGATTGTGTGCGCAGCTTGCCAACTGATAGAAAACAGTACCTTACCACTTTCCTGATGTTTCCAATCACATGAATATTCGATTGGAAGCTGTTTTGGACAACTTTTCTTTCCTTCATGCCAAGCACTTGGCAGACCTCCGTGCAACGTCCAGAACACGATGGGAGATGTTTTCTGTGCTCCCGCAGGTTTTCCTTGCCAGACAGAGTGGAAAAGCTTTCTGCTAGGATGTAGACCACAAAAGACGCTAAAGACGAAGGTACGATGCTCTCCGGAGCTAAGAGCCGCTCCCAGTCTTCTTTCGGCAGAAGCGGCGCTAAGAGAGCACTGTGAGCGGTACAATCGTCTTTGCGCGAAGAAGCCGCTTCTTCGGCTCCGGGAGCCGGAGAGAGCGGCAGCATCGGAAAGGTGAAGAAGGAAGCTGTACAACACTGGGATTGTGTGCGCAGCTTGCCAACTGATAGAAAACAGTACCTTACCACTTTCCTGATGTTTCCAATCACATGAATATTCGATTGGAAGCTGTTTTGGACAACTTTTCTTTCCTTCATGCCAAGCACTTGGCAGACCTCCGTGCAACGTCCAGAACACGATGGGAGATGTTTTCTGTGCTCCCGCAGGTTTTCCTTGCCAGACAGAGTGGAAAAGCTTTCTGCTAGGATGTAGACCACAAAAGACGCTAAAGACGAAGGTACGATGCTCTCCGGAGCTAAGAGCCGCTCCCGGGCTTCTTTCGGCAGAAGCGGCGCTCCGGAGAGCACTGTGAGCGGTACAATGGTCTTTGCGCGAAGAAGCCGCTTCTTCGGCTCCGGGAGCCGGAGAGAGCGGCAGCATCGGAAAGGTGAAGAAGGAAGCTGTACAACACTGGGATTGTGTGCGCAGCTTGCCAACTGATAGAAAACAGTACCTTACCACTTTCCTGACGTTTCCAATCACATGAATATTCGATTGGAAGCTGTTTTGGACAACTTTTCTTTCCTTCATGCCAAGCACTTGGCAGACCTCCGTGCAACGTCCAGAACACGATGGGAGATGTTTTCTGTGCTCCCGCAGGTTTTCCTTGCCAGACAGAGTGGAAAAGCTTTCTGCTAGGATGTAGACCACAAAAGACGCTAAAGACGAAGGTACGATGCTCTCCGGAGCTAAGAGCCGCTCCCGGGCTTCTTTCGGCAGAAGCGGCGCTAAGAGAGCACTGTGAGCGGTACAATCGTCTTTGCGCGAAGAAGCCGCTTCTTCGGCTCCGGGAGCCGGAGAGAGCGGCAGCATCGGAAAGGTGAAGAAGGAAGCTGTACAACACTGGGATTGTGTGCGCAGCTTGCCAACTGATAGAAAACAGTACCTTACCACTTTCCTGACGTTTCCAATCACATGAATATTCGATTGGAAGCTGTTTTGGACAACTTTTCTTTCCTTCATGCCAAACACTTGGCAGACCTCCGTGCAACGTCCAGAACACGATGGGAGATATTTTCTGTGCTCCCGCAGGTTTTCCTTGCCAGACAGAGTGGAAAAGCTTTCTGCTAGGATGTAGACCACAAAAGACGCTAAAGACGAAGGTACGATGCTGTCCGGAGCTAAGAGCCGCTCCCGGGCTTCTTTCGGCAGAAGCGGCGCTAAGAGAGCACTGTGAGCGGTACAATCGTCTTTGCGCGAAGAAGCCGCTTCTTCGGCTCCGGGAGCCGGAGAGAGCGGCAGCATCGGAAAGGTGAAGAAGGAAGCTGTACAACACTGGGATTGTGTGCGCAGCTTGCCAACTGATAGAAAACAGTACCTTACCACTTTCCTGACGTTTCCAATCACATGAATATTCGATTGGAAGCTGTTTTCGACAACTTTTCTTTCCTTCATGCCAAGCACTTGGCAGACCTCTGTACCACGTCCAGAACACGATGGGAGATGTTTTCTGTGCTCCCGCAGGTTTTCCTTTCCAGGCAGAGTGGAAAAGCTTTCTGCTAGGATGTAGACCACAAAAGACGCTAAAGACGAAGGTACGATGCTCTCCGGAGCTAAGAGCCGCTCCCGGGCTTCTTTCGGCAGAAGCGGCGCTAAGAGCGCACTGTGAGCGGTACAATCGTCTTTGCGCGAAGAAGCCGCTTCTTCGGCTCCGGGAGCCGGAGAGAGCGGCAGCATCGGAAAGGTGAAGAAGGAAGCTGTACAACACTGGGATTGTGTGCGCAGCTTGCCAACTGATAGAAAACAGTACCTTACCACTTTCCTGACGTTTCCAATCACATGAATATTCGATTGGAAGCTGTTTTGGACAACTTTTCTTTCCTTCATGCCAAACACTTGGCAGACCTCCGTGCAACGTCCAGAACACGATGGGAGATGTTTTCTGTGCTCCCGCAGGTTTTCCTTGCCAGACAGAGTGGAAAAGCTTTCTGCTAGGATGTAGACCACAAAAGACACTAAAGACGAAGGTACGATGCTCTCCGGAGCTAAGAGCCGCTCCCAGTCTTCTTTCGGCAGAAGCGGCGCTAAGAGAGCACTGTGAGCGGTACAATCGTCTTTGCGCGAAGAAGCCGCTTCTTCGGCTCCGGGAGCCGGAGAGAGCGGCAGCATCGGAAAGGTGAAGAAGGAAGCTGTACAACACTGGGATTGTGTGCGCAGCTTGCCAACTGATAGAAAACAGTACCTTACCACTTTCCTGACGTTTCCAATCACATGAATATTCGATTGGAAGCTGTTTTGGACAACTTTTCTTTCCTTCATGCCAAGCACTTGGCAGACCTCCGTGCAACGTCCAGAACACGATGGGAGATGTTTTCTGTGCTCCCGCAGGTTTTCCTTGCCAGACAGAGTGGAAAAGCTTTCTGCTAGGATGTAGACCACAAAAGACGCTAAAGACAAAGGTACGATGCTCTCCGGAGCTAAGAGCCGTTCCCGGGCTTCTTTCGGCAGAAGCCGCGCTAAGAGAGCACTGTGAGCGGTACAATCGTCTTTGCGCGAAGAAGCCGCTTCTTCGGCTCCGGGAGCCGGAGAGAGCGGCAGCATCGGAAAGGTGAAGAAGGAAGCTGTACAACACTGGGATTGTGTGCGCAGCTTGCCAACTGATAGAAAACAGTACCTTACCACTTTCCTGACGTTTCCAATCACATGAATATTCGATTGGAAGCTGTTTTGGACAACTTTTCTTTCCTTCATGCCAAGCACTTGGCAGACCTCCGTGCAACGTCCAGAACACGATGGGAGATGTTTTCTGTGCTCCCGCAGGTTTTCCTTGCCAGACAGAGTGGAAAAGCTTTCTGCTAGGATGTAGACCACAAAAGACGCTAAAGACGAAGGTACGATGCTCTCCGGAGCTAAGCGCCGCTCCCGGGCTTCTTTCGGCAGAAGCGGCGCTAAGAGAGCACTGTGAGCGGTACAATCGTCTTTGCGCGAAGAAGCCGCTTCTTCGGCTCCGGGAGCCGGAGAGAGCGGCAGCATCGGAAAGGTGAAGAAGGAAGCTGTACAACACTGGGATTGTGTGCGCAGCTTGCCTACTGATAGAAAACAGTACCTTACCACTTTACTGACGTTTCCAATCACATGAATATTCGATTGGAAGCTGTTTTCGACAACTTTTCTTTCCTTCATGCCAAGCACTTGGCAGACCTCCGTGCAACGTCCAGAACACGATGGGAGATGTTTTCTGTGCTCCCGCAGGTTTTCCTTGCCAGACAGAGTGGAAAAGCTTTCTGCTAGGATGTAGACCACAAAAGACGCTAAAGACGAAGGTACGATGCTCTCCGGAGCTAAGAGCCGCTCCCGGGCTTCTTTCGGCAGAAGCGGCGCTAAGAGAGCACTGTGAGCGGTACAATCGTCTTTGCCCGAAGAAGCCGCTTCTTCGGCTCCGGGAGCCGGAGAGAGCGGCAGCATCGGAAAGGTGAAGAAGGAAGCTGTACAACACTGGGATTGTGTGCGCAGCTTGCCAACTGATAGAAAACAGTACCTTACCACTTTCCTGACGTTTCCAATCACATGAATATTCGATTGGAAGCTGTTTTGGACAACTTTTCTTTCCTTCATGCCAAACACTTGGCAGACCTCCGTGCAACGTCCAGAACACGATGGGAGATATTTTCTGTGCTCCCGCAGGTTTTCCTTGCCAGACAGAGTGGAAAAGCTTTCTGCTAGGATGTAGACCACAAAAGACGCTAAAGACGAAGGTACGATGCTCTCCGGAGCTAAGAGCCGCTCCCGGGCTTCTTTCGGCAGAAGCCGCGCTAAGAGAGCACTGTGAGCGGTACAATCGTCTTTGCGCGAAGAAGCCGCTTCTTCGGCTCCGGGAGCCGGAGAGAGCGGCAGCATCGGAAAGGTGAAGAAGGAAGCTGTACAACACTGGGATTGTGTGCGCAGCTTGCCAACTGATAGAAAACAGTACCTTACCACTTTCCTGACGTTTCCAATCACATGAATATTCGATTGGAAGCTGTTTTCGACAACTTTTCTTTCCTTCATGCCAAACACTTGGCAGACCTCTGTACAACGTCCAGAACACGATGGGAGATGTTTTCTGTGCTCCCGCAGGTTTTCCTTTCCAGGCAGAGTGGAAAAGCTTTCTGCTAGGATGTAGACCACAAAAGACGCTAAAGACGAAGGTACGATGCTCTCCGGAGCTAAGAGCCGCTCCCGGGCTTCTTTCGGCAGAAGCGGCGCTAAGAGCGCACTGTGAGCGGTACAATCGTCTTTGCGCGAAGAAGCCGCTTCTTCGGCTCCGGGAGCCGGAGAGAGCGGCAGCATCGGAAAGGTGAAGAAGGAAGCTGTACAACACTGGGATTGTGTGCGCAGCTTACCAACTGATAGAAAACAGTACCTTACCACTTTCCTGACGTTTCCAATCACATGAATATTCGATTGGAAGCTGTTTTCGACAACTTTTCTTTCCTTCATGCCAAACACTTGGCAGACCTCCGTGCAACGTCCAGAACACGATGGGAGATGTTTTCTGTGCTCCCGCAGGTTTTCCTTGCCAGACAGAGTGGAAAAGCTTTCTGCTAGGATGTAGACCACAAAAGACACTAAAGACGAAGGTACGATGCTCTCCGGAGCTAAGAGCCGCTCCCAGTCTTCTTTTGGCAGAAGCGGCGCTAAGAGAGCACTGTGAGCGGTACAATCGTCTTTGCGCGAAGAAGCCGCTTCTTCGGCTCCGGGAGCCGGAGAGAGCGGCAGCATCGGAAAGGTGAAGAAGGAAGCTGTACAACACTGGGATTGTGTGCGCAGCTTGCCAACTGATAGAAAACAGTACCTTACCACTTTCCTGACGTTTCCAATCACATGAATATTTGATTGGAAGCTGTTTTGGACAACTTTTCTTTCCTTCATGCCAAGCACTTGGCAGACCTCCGTGCAACGTCCAGAAGACGATGGGAGATGTTTTCTGTGCTCCCGCAGGTTTTCCTTGCCAGACAGAGTGGAAAAGCTTTCTGCTAGGATGTAGACCACAAAAGACGCTAAAGACAAAGGTACGATGCTCTCCGGAGCTAAGAGCCGCTCCCGGGCTTCTTTCGGCAGAAGCGGCGCTCCGGAGAGCACTGTGAGCGGTACAATGGTCTTTGCGCGAAGAAGCCGCTTCTTCGGCTCCGGGAGCCGGAGAGAGCGGCAGCATCGGAAAGGTGAAGAAGGAAGCTGTACAACACTGGGATTGTGTGCGCAGCTTGCCAACTGATAGAAAACAGTACCTTACCACTTTCCTGACGTTTCCAATCACATGAATATTCGATTGGAAGCTGTTTTGGACAACTTTTCTTTCCTTCATGCCAAGCACTTGGCAGACCTCCGTGCAACGTCCAGAACACGATGGGAGATGTTTTCTGTGCTCCCGCAGGTTTTCCTTGCCAGACAGAGTGGAAAAGCTTTCTGCTAGGATGTAGACCACAAAAGACGCTAAAGACGAAGGTACGATGCTCTCCGGAGCTAAGAGCCGCTCCCGGGCTTCTTTCGGCAGAAGCGGCGCTAAGAGAGCACTGTGAGCGGTACAATGGTCTTTGCGCGAAGAAGCCGCTTCTTCGGCTCCGGGAGCCGGAGAGAGCGGCAGCATCGGAAAGGTGAAGAAGGAAGCTGTACAACACTGGGATTGTGTGCGCAGCTTGCCAACTGATAGAAAACAGTACCTTACCACTTTCCTGACGTTTCCAATCACATGAATATTCGATTGGAAGCTGTTTTGGACAACTTTTCTTTCCTTCATGCCAAACACTTGGCAGACCTCCGTGCAACGTCCAGAACACGATGGGAGATATTTTCTGTGCTCCCGCAGGTTTTCCTTGCCAGACAGAGTGGAAAAGCTTTCTGCTAGGATGTAGACCACAAAAGACGCTAAAGACGAAGGTACGATGCTGTCCGGAGCTAAGAGCCGCTCCCGGGCTTCTTTCGGCAGAAGCGGCGCTAAGAGAGCACTGTGAGCGGTACAATCGTCTTTGCGCGAAGAAGCCGCTTCTTCGGCTCCGGGAGCCGGAGAGAGCGGCAGCATCGGAAAGGTGAAGAAGGAAGCTGTACAACACTGGGATTGTGTGCGCAGCTTGCCAACTGATAGAAAACAGTACCTTACCACTTTACTGACGTTTCCAATCACATGAATATTCGATTGGAAGCTATTTTCGACAACTTTTCTTTCCTTCATGCCAAGCACTTGGCAGACCTCTGTACAACGTCCAGAACACGATGGGAGATGTTTTCTGTGCTCCCGCAGGTTTTCCTTTCCAGGCAGAGTGGAAAAGCTTTCTGCTACGATGTAGACCACAAAAGACGCTAAAGACGAAGGTACGATGCTCTCCGGAGCTAAGAGCCGCTCCCGGGCTTCTTTCGGCAGAAGCGGCGCTAAGAGCGCACTGTGAGCGGTACAATCGTCTTTCCGCGAAGAAGCCGCTTCTTCGGCTCCGGGAGCCGGAGAGAGCGGCAGCATCGGAAAGGTGAAGAAGGAAGCTGTACAACACTGGGATTGTGTGCGCAGCTTGCCAACTGATAGAAAACAGTACCTTACCACTTTCCTGACGTTTCCAATCACATGAATATTCGATTGGAAGCTGTTTTGGACAACTTTTCTTTCCTTCATGCCAAACACTTGGCAGACCTCCGTGCAACGTCCAGAACACGATGGGAGATGTTTTCTGTGCTCCCGCAGGTTTTCCTTGCCAGACAGAGTGGAAAAGCTTTCTGCTAGGATGTAGACCACAAAAGACACTAAAGACGAAGGTACGATGCTCTCCGGAGCTAAGAGCCGCTCCCAGTCTTCTTTCGGCAGAAGCGGCGCTAAGAGAGCACTGTGAGCGGTACAATCGTCTTTGCGCGATGAAGCCGCTTCTTCGGCTCCGGGAGCCGGAGAGAGCGGCAGCATCGGAAAGGTGAAGAAGGAAGCTGTACAACACTGGGATTGTGTGCGCAGCTTGCCAACTGATAGAAAACAGTACCTTACCACTTTCCTGACGTTTCCAATCACATGAATATTCGATTGGAAGCTGTTTTGGACAACTTTTCTTTCCTTCATGCCAAGCACTTGGCAGACCTCCGTGCAACGTCCAGAACACGATGGGAGATGTTTTCTGTGCTCCCGCAGGTTTTCCTTGCCAGACAGAGTGGAAAAGCTTTCTGCTAGGATGTAGACCACAAAAGACGCTAAAGACGAAGGTACGATGCTCTCCGGAGCTAAGAGCCGTTCCCGGGCTTCTTTCGGCAGAAGCCGCGCTAAGAGAGCACTGTGAGCGGTACAATCGTCTTTGCGCGAAGAAGCCGCTTCTTCGGCTCCGGGAGCCGGAGAGAGCGGCAGCATCGGAAAGGTGAAGAAGGAAGCTGTACAACACTGGGATTGTGTGCGCAGCTTGCCAACTGATAGAAAACAGTACCTTACCACTTTCCTGACGTTTCCAATCACATGAATATTCGATTGGAAGCTGTTTTGGACAACTTTTCTTTCCTTCATGCCAAGCACTTGGCAGACCTCCGTGCAACGTCCAGAACACGATGGGAGATGTTTTCTGTGCTCCCGCAGGTTTTCCTTGCCAGACAGAGTGGAAAAGCTTTCTGCTAGGATGTAGACCACAAAAGACGCTAAAGACGAAGGTACGATGCTCTCCGGAGCTAAGCGCCGCTCCCGGGCTTCTTTCGGCAGAAGCGGCGCTAAGAGAGCACTGTGAGCGGTACAATCGTCTTTGCGCGAAGAAGCCGCTTCTTCGGCTCCGGGAGCCGGAGAGAGCGGCAGCATCGGAAAGGTGAAGAAGGAAGCTGTACAACACTGGGATTGTGTGCGCAGCTTGCCATCTGATAGAAAACAGTACCTTACCACTTTACTGACGTTTCCAATCACATGAATATTCGATTGGAAGCTGTTTTGGACAACTTTTCTTTCCTTCATGCCAAGCACTTGGCAGACCTCCGTGCAACGTCCAGAACACGATGGGAGATGTTTTCTGTGCTCCCGCAGGTTTTCCTTGCCAGACAGAGTGGAAAAGCTTTCTGCTAGGATGTAGACCACAAAAGACGCTAAAGACGAAGGTACGATGCTCTCCGGAGCTAAGAGCCGCTCCCGGGCTTCTTTCGGCAGAAGCGGCGCTAAGAGAGCACTGTGAGCGGTACAATCGTCTTTGCCCGAAGAAGCCGCTTCTTCGGCTCCAGGAGCCGGAGAGAGCGGCAGCATCGGAAAGGTGAAGAAGGAAGCTGTACAACACTGGGATTGTGTGCGCAGCTTGCCAACTGATAGAAAACAGTACCTTACCACTTTCCTGACGTTTCCAATCACATGAATATTCGATTGGAAGCTGTTTTGGACAACTTTTCTTTCCTTCATGCCAAACACTTGGCAGACCTCCGTGCAACGTCCAGAACACGATGGGAGATATTTTCTGTGCTCCCGCAGGTTTTCCTTGCCAGACAGAGTGGAAAAGCTTTCTGCTAGGATGTAGACCACAAAAGACGCTAAAGACGAAGGTACGATGCTCTCCGGAGCTAAGAGCCGCTCCCGGGCTTCTTTCGGCAGAAGCGGCGCTAAGAGAGCACTGTGAGCGGTACAATCGTCTTTGCGCGAAGAAGCCGCTTCTTCGGCTCCGGGAGCCGGAGAGAGCGGCAGCATCGGAAAGGTGAAGAAGGAAGCTGTACAACACTGGGATTGTGTGCGCAGCTTGCCAACTGATAGAAAACAGTACCTTACCACTTTCCTGACGTTTCCAATCACATGAATATTCGATTGGAAGCTGTTTTCGACAACTTTTCTTTCCTTCATGCCAAGCACTTGGCAGACCTCTGTACAACGTCCAGAACACGATGGGAGATGTTTTCTGTGCTCCCGCAGGTTTTCCTTTCCAGGCAGAGTGGAAAAGCTTTCTGCTAGGATGTAGACCACAAAAGACGCTAAAGACGAAGGTACGATGCTCTCCGGAGCTAAGAGCCGCTCCCGGGCTTCTTTCGGCAGAAGCGGCGCTAAGAGCGCACTGTGAGCGGTACAATCGTCTTTGCGCGAAGAAGCCGCTTCTTCGGCTCCGGGAGCCGGAGAGAGCAGCAGCATCGGAAAGGTGAAGAAGGAAGCTGTACAACACTGGGATTGTGTGCGCAGCTTGCCAACTGATAGAAAACAGTACCTTACCACTTTCCTGACGTTTCCAATCACATGAATATTCGATTGGAAGCTGTTTTCGACAACTTTTCTTTCCTTCATGCCAAACACTTGGCAGACCTCCGTGCAACGTCCAGAACACGATGGGAGATGTTTTCTGTGCTCCCGCAGGTTTTCCTTGCCAGACAGAGTGGAAAAGCTTTCTGCTAGGATGTAGACCACAAAAGACACTAAAGACGAAGGTACGATGCTCTCCGGAGCTAAGAGCCGCTCCCAGTCTTCTTTCGGCAGAAGCGGCGCTAAGAGAGCACTGTGAGCGGTACAATCGTCTTTGCGCGAAGAAGCCGCTTCTTCGGCTCCGGGAGCCGGAGAGAGCGGCAGCATCGGAAAGGTGAAGAAGGAAGCTGTACAACACTGGGATTGTGTGCGCAGCTTGCCAACTGATAGAAAACAGTACCTTACCACTTTCCTGACGTTTCCAATCACATGAATATTCGATTGGAAGCTGTTTTGGACAACTTTTCTTTCCTTCATGCCAAGCACTTGGCAGACCTCCGTGCAACGTCCAGAACACGATGGGAGATGTTTTCTGTGCTCCCGCAGGTTTTCCTTGCCAGACAGAGTGGAAAAGCTTTCTGCTAGGATGTAGACCACAAAAGACGCTAAAGACAAAGGTACGATGCTCTCCGGAGCTAAGAGCCGCTCCCGGGCTTCTTTCGGCAGAAGCCGCGCTAAGAGAGCACTGTGAGCGGTACAATCGTCTTTGCGCGAAGAAGCCGCTTCTTCGGCTCCGGGAGCCGGAGAGAGCGGCAGCATCGCAAAGGTGAAGAAGGAAGCTGTACAACACTGGGATTGTGTGCGCAGCTTGCCAACTGATAGAAAACAGTACCTTACCACTTTCCTGATGTTTCCAATCACATGAATATTCGATTGGAAGCTGTTTTGGACAACTATTCTTTCCTTCATGCCAAGCACTTGGCAGACCTCCGTGCAACGTCCAGAACACGATGGGAGATGTTTTCTGTGCTCCCGCAGGTTTTCCTTGCCAGACAGAGTGGAAAAGCTTTCTGCTAGGATGTAGACCACAAAAGACGCTAAAGACGAAGGTACGATGCTCTCCGGAGCTAAGAGCCTCTCCCGGGCTTCTTTCGGCAGAAGCGGCGCTAAGAGAGCGCTGTGAGCGGTACAATCGTCTTTGCGCGAAGAAGCCGCTTCTTCGGCTCCGGGAGCCGGAGAGAGCGGCAGCATCGGAAAGGTGAAGAAGGAAGCTGTACAACACTGGGATTGTGTGCGCAACTTTCCAACTGATAGAAAACAGTACCTTACACTTTCCTGACGTTTCCAATCACATGAATATTCGATTGGAAGCTGTTTTCGACAACTTTTCTTTCCTTCATGCCAAGCACTTGGCAGACCTCCGTGCAACGTCCAGAACACGATGGGAGATGTTTTCTGTGCTCCCGCAGGTTTTCCTTGCCAGACAGAGTGGAAAAGCTTTCTGCTAGGATGTAGACCACAAAAGACGCTAAAGACGAAGGTACGATGCTGTCCGGAGCTAAGAGCCGCTCCCGGGCTTCTTTCGGCAGAAGCGGCGCTAAGAGAGCACTGTGAGCGGTACAATCGTCTTTGCGCGAAGAAGCCGCTTCTTCGGCTCCGGGAGCCGGAGAGAGCGGCAGCATCGGAAAGGTGAAGAAGGAAGCTGTACAACACTGGGATTGTGTGCGCAGCTTGCCAACTGATAGAAAACAGTACCTTACCACTTTCCTGACGTTTCCAATCACATGAATATTCGATTGGAAGCTGTTTTGGACAACTTTTCTTTCCTTCATGCCAAGCACTTGGCAGACATCCGTGCAACGTCCAGAACACGATGGGAGATGTTTTCTGTGCTCCCGCAGGTTTTCCTTGCCAGACAGAGTGGAAAAGCTTTCTGCTAGGATGTAGACCACAAAAGACGCTAAAGACGAAGGTACGATGCTCTCCGGAGATAAGAGCCGCTCCCGGGCTTCTTTCGGCAGAAGCGGCGCTAAGAGAGCACTGTGAGCGGTACAATCGTCTTTGCGCGAAGAAGCCGCTTCTTCGGCTCCGGGAGCCGGAGAGAGCGGCAGCATCGGAAAGGTGAAGAAGGAAGCTGTACAACACTGGGATTGTGTGCGCAGCTTGCCAACTGATAGAAAACAGTACCTTACCACTTTCCTGACGTTTCCAATCACATGAATATTCGATTGGAAGCTGTTTTCGACAACTTTTCTTTCCTTCATGCCAAGCACTGGGCAGACCTCCGTGCAACGTCCAGAACACGATGGGAGATGTTTTCTGTGCTCCCGCAGGTTTTCCTTGCCAGACAGAGTGGAAAAGCTTTCTGCTAGGATGTAGACCACAAAAGACGCTAAAGACGAAGGTACGATGCTCTCCGGAGCTAAGAGCCGCTCCCGGGCTTCTTTCGGCAGAAGCGGTGCTAAGACAGCACTGTGAGCAGTACAAATGTCTTTGCGCGAAGAAGCCGCTTCTTCGGCTCCGGGAGCCGGAGAGAGCGGCAGCATCGGAAAGGTGAAGAAGGAAGCTGTACAACACTGGGATTGTGTGCGCAGCTTGCCAACTGATAGAAAACAGGACCTTACCAATTTCCTGACGTTTCCAATCACATGAATATTCGATTGGAAGCTGTTTTCGACAACTTTTCTTTCCTTCATGCCAGGCAATTGGCAGACCTCCGTGCAACGTCCAGAACACGATGGGAGATGTTTTCTGTGCTCCCGCAGGTTTTCCTTGCCAGACAGAGTGGAAAAGCTTTCGGCTAGGATGTAGACCACAAAAGACGCTAAAGACGAAGGTACGATGCTCTCCAGAGCTAAGAGCCGCTCCCGGGCTTCTTTCGGCAGAAGCGGCGCTAAGAGAGCGCTGTGAGCGGTACAATCGTCTTTGCGCGAAGAAGCCGCTTCTTCGGCTCCGGGAGCCGGAGAGAGCGGCAGCATCGGAAAGGTGAAGAAGGAAGCTGTACAACACTGGGATTGTGTGCGCAACTTTCCAACTGATAGAAAACAGTACCTTACACTTTCCTGACGTTTCCAATCACATGAATATTCGATTGGAAGCTGTTTTCGACAACTTTTCTTTCCTTCATGCCAAGCACTTGGCAGACCTCCGTGCAACCTCCAGAACACGATGGGAGATGTTTTCTGTGCTCCCGCAGGTTTTCCTTGCCAGACAGAGTGGAAAAGCTTTCTGCTCGGATGTAGACCACAAAAGACGCTAAAGACGAATGTACGATGCTCTCCGGAGCTAAGAGCCGCTCCCGGGCTTCTTTCGGCAGAAGCGGCGCTAAGAGAGCGCTGTGAGCGGTACAATCGTCTTTGCGCGAAGAAGCCGCTTCTTCGGCTCCGGGAGCCGGAGAGAGCGGCAGCATCGGAAAGGTGAAGACGGAAGCTGTACAACACTGGGATTGTGTGCGCAGCTTGCCAACTGATAGAAAACAGTACCTTACCACTTTCCTGACGTTTCCAATCACATGAATATTCGATTGGAAGCTGTTTTGGACAACTTTTCTTTCCTTCATGCCAAGCACTTGGCAGACATCCGTGCAACGTCCAGAACACGATGGGAGATGTTTTCTGTGCTCCCGCAGGTTTTCCTTGCCAGACAGAGTGGAAAAGCTTTCTGCTAGGATGTAGACCACAAAAGACGCTAAAGACGAAGGTACGATGCTCTCCGGAGCTAAGAGCCGCTCCCGGGCTTCTTTCGGCAGAAGCGGCGCTAAGAGAGCACTGTGAGCGGTACAATCGTCTTTGCGCGAAGAAGCCGCTTCTTCGGCTCCGGGAGCCGGAGAGAGCGGCAGCATTGGAAAGGTGAAGAAGGAAGCTGTACAACACTGGGATTGTGTGCGCAGCTTGCCAACTGATAGAAAACAGTACCTTACCACTTTCCTGACGTTTCCAATCACATGAATATTCGATTGGAAGCTGTTTTGGACAACTTTTCTTTCCTTCATGCCAAGCACTTGGCAGACCTCCGTGCAACCTCCAGAACACGATGGGAGATGTTTTCTGTGCTCCCGCAGGTTTTCCTTGCCAGACAGAGTGGAAAAGCTTTCTGCTAGGATGTAGACCACAAAAGACGCTAAAGACGAAGGTACGATGCTCTCCAGAGCTAAGAGCCGCTCCCGGGCTTCTTTCGGCAGAAGCGGCGCTAAGAGAGCGCTGTGAGCGGTACAATGGTCTTTGCGCGAAGAAGCCGCTTCTTCGGCTCCGGGAGCCGGAGAGAGCGGCAGCATCGGAGTGGTGAAGAAGGAAGCTGTACAAGACTGGGATTGTGTGCGCAACTTTCCAACTGATAGAAAACAGTACCTTACACTTTCCTGACGTTTCCAATCACATGAATATTCGATTGGAAGCTGCTTTCGACAACTTTTCTTTCCTTCATGCCAACCACTTGGCAGACCTCCGTGCAACGTCCAGAACACGATGGGAGATGTTTTCTGTGCTCCCGCAGGTTTTCCTTGCCAGACAGAGTGGAAAAGCTTTCTGCTAGGATGTAGACCACAAAAGACGCTAAAGACGAAGGTACGATGCTCTCCGGAGCTAAGAGCCGCTCCCGGGCTTCTTTCGGCAGAAGCGGCGCTAAGAGAGCACTGTGAGCGGTACAATCGTCTTTGCGCGAAGAAGCCGCTTCTTCGGCTCCGGGAGCCGGAGAGAGCGGCAGCATCGGAAAGGTGAAGAAGGAAGCTGTACAACACTGGGATTGTGTGCGCAGCTTTCCAACTGATAGAAAACAGTACCTTACACTTTCCTGACGTTTCCAATCACATGAATATTCGATTGGAAGCTGTTTTCGACAACTTTTCTTTCCTTCATGCCAAGCACTTGGCAGACCTCCGTGCAACGTCCAGAACACGATGGGAGATGTTTTCTGTGCTCCCGCAGGTTTTCCTTGCCAGACAGAGCGGAAAAGCTTTCTGCTAGGATGTAGACCACAAAAGACGCTAAAGACGAAGGTACGATGCTCTCCGGAGCTAAGAGCCGCTCCCGGGCTTCTTTCGGCAGAAGCGGCGCTAAGAGAGCACTGTGAGCGGTACAATCGTCTTTGCGCGAAGAAGCCGCTTCTTCGGCTCCGGGAGCCGGAGAGAGCGGCAGCATCGGAAAGGTGAAGAAGGAAGCTGTACAACACTGGGATTGTGTGCGCAGCTTGCCAACTGATAGAAAACAGTACCTTACCACTTTCCTGACGTTTCCAATCACATGAATATTCGATTGGAAGCTGTTTTGGACAACTTTTCTTTCCTTCATGCCAAGCACTTGGCAGACCTCCGTGCAACGTCCAGAACACGATGGGAGATGTTTTCTGTGCTCCCGCAGGTTTTCCTTGCCAGACAGAGTGGAAAAGCTTTCTGCTAGGATGTAGACCACAAAAGACGCTAAAGACGAAGGTACGATGCTCTCCGGAGCTAAGAGCCGCTCCCGGGCTTCTTTCGGCAGAAGCGGCGCTAAGAGAGCACTGTGAGCGGTACAATCGTCTTTGCGCGAAGAAGCCGCTTCTTCGGCTCCGGGAGCCGGAGAGAGCGGCAGCATCGGAAAGGTGAAGAAGGAAGCTGTACAACACTGGGATTGTGTGCGCAACTTTCCAACTGATAGAAAACAGTACCTTACACTTTCCTGACGTTTCCAATCACATGAATATTCGATTGGAAGCTGTTTTCGACAACTTTTCTTTCCTTCATGCCAAGCACTTGGCAGACCTCCGTGCAACGTCCAGAACACGATGGGAGATGTTTTCTGTGCTCCCGCAGGTTTTCCTTGCCAGACAGAGTGGAAAAGCTTTCTGCTAGGATGTAGACCACAAAAGACGCTAAAGACGAAGGTACGATGCTGTCCGGAGCTAAGAGCCGCTCCCGGGCTTCTTTCGGCAGAAGCGGCGCTAAGAGAGCACTGTGAGCGGTACAATCGTCTTTGCGCGAAGAAGCCGCTTCTTCGGCTCCGGGAGCCGGAGAGAGCGGCAGCATCGGAAAGGTGAAGAAGGAAGCTGTACAACACTGGGATTGTGTGCGCAGCTTGCCAACTGATAGAAAACAGTACCTTACCACTTTCCTGACGTTTCCAATCACATGAATATTCGATTGGAAGCTGTTTTGGACAACTTTTCTTTCCTTCATGCCAAGCACTTGGCAGACATCCGTGCAACGTCCAGAACACGATGGGAGATGTTTTCTGTGCTCCCGCAGGTTTTCCTTGCCAGACAGAGTGGAAAAGCTTTCTGCTAGGATGTAGACCACAAAAGACGCTAAAGACGAAGGTACGATGCTCTCCGGAGCTAAGAGCCGCTCCCGGGCTTCTTTCGGCAGAAGCGGCGCTAAGAGAGCACTGTGAGCGGTACAATCGTCTTTGCGCGAAGAAGCCGCTTCTTCGGCTCCGGGAGCCGGAGAGAGCGGCAGCATCGGAAAGGTGAAGAAGGAAGCTGTACAACACTGGGATTGTGTGCGCAGCTTGCCAACTGATAGAAAACAGTACCTTACCACTTTCCTGACGTTTCCAATCACATGAATATTCGATTGGAAGCTGTTTTCGACAACTTTTCTTTCCTTCATGCCAAGCACTGGGCAGACCTCCGTGCAACGTCCAGAACACGATGGGAGATGTTTTCTGTGCTCCCGCAGGTTTTCCTTGCCAGACAGAGTGGAAAAGCTTTCTGCTAGGATGTAGACCACAAAAGACGCTAAAGACGAAGGTACGATGCTCTCCGGAGCTAAGAGCCGCTCCCGGGCTTCTTTCGGCAGAAGCGGTGCTAAGACAGCACTGTGAGCAGTACAAATGTCTTTGCGCGAAGAAGCCGCTTCTTCGGCTCCGGGAGCCGGAGAGAGCGGCAGCATCGGAAAGGTGAAGAAGGAAGCTGTACAACACTGGGATTGTGTGCGCAGCTTGCCAACTGATAGAAAACAGGACCTTACCAATTTCCTGACGTTTCCAATCACATGAATATTCGATTGGAAGCTGTTTTCGACAACTTTTCTTTCCTTCATGCCAGGCAATTGGCAGACCTCCGTGCAACGTCCAGAACACGATGGGAGATGTTTTCTGTGCTCCCGCAGGTTTTCCTTGCCAGACAGAGTGGAAAAGCTTTCGGCTAGGATGTAGACCACAAAAGACGCTAAAGACGAAGGTACGATGCTCTCCAGAGCTAAGAGCCGCTCCCGGGCTTCTTTCGGCAGAAGCGGCGCTAAGAGAGCGCTGTGAGCGGTACAATCGTCTTTGCGCGAAGAAGCCGCTTCTTCGGCTCCGGGAGCCGGAGAGAGCGGCAGCATCGGAAAGGTGAAGAAGGAAGCTGTACAACACTGGGATTGTGTGCGCAACTTTCCAACTGATAGAAAACAGTACCTTACACTTTCCTGACGTTTCCAATCACATGAATATTCGATTGGAAGCTGTTTTCGACAACTTTTCTTTCCTTCATGCAAGCACTTGGCAGACCTCCGTGCAACGTCCAGAACACGATGGGAGATGTTTTCTGGTGCTCCCGCAGGTTTTCCTTGCCAGACAGAGTGGAAAAGCTTTCTGCTCGGATGTAGACCACAAAAGACGCTAAAGACGAATGTACGATGCTCTCCGGAGCTAAGAGCCGCTCCCGGGCTTCTTTCGGCAGAAGCGGCGCTAAGAGAGCGCTGTGAGCGGTACAATCGTCTTTGCGCGAAGAAGCCGCTTCTTCGGCTCCGGGAGCCGGAGAGAGCGGCAGCATCGGAAAGGTGAAGACGGAAGCTGTACAACACTGGGATTGTGTGCGCAGCTTGCCAACTGATAGAAAACAGTACCTTACCACTTTCCTGACGTTTCCAATCACATGAATATTCGATTGGAAGCTGTTTTGGACAACTTTTCTTTCCTTCATGCCAAGCACTTGGCAGACATCCGTGCAACGTCCAGAACACGATGGGAGATGTTTTCTGTGCTCCCGCAGGTTTTCCTTGCCAGACAGAGTGGAAAAGCTTTCTGCTAGGATGTAGACCACAAAAGACGCTAAAGACGAAGGTACGATGCTCTCCGGAGCTAAGAGCCGCTCCCGGGCTTCTTTCGGCAGAAGCGGCGCTAAGAGAGCACTGTGAGCGGTACAATCGTCTTTGCGCGAAGAAGCCGCTTCTTCGGCTCCGGGAGCCGGAGAGAGCGGCAGCATTGGAAAGGTGAAGAAGGAAGCTGTACAACACTGGGATTGTGTGCGCAGCTTGCCAACTGATAGAAAACAGTACCTTACCACTTTCCTGACGTTTCCAATCACATGAATATTCGATTGGAAGCTGTTTTTGGACAACTTTTCTTTCCTTCATGCCAAGCACTTGGCAGACCTCCGTGCAACCTCCAGAACACGATGGGAGATGTTTTCTGTGCTCCCGCAGGTTTTCCTTGCCAGACAGAGTGGAAAAGCTTTCTGCTAGGATGTAGACCACAAAAGACGCTAAAAGACGAAGGTACGATGCTCTCCAGAGCTAAGAGCCGCTCCCGGGCTTCTTTCGGCAGAAGCGGCGCTAAGAGAGCGCTGTGAGCGGTACAATCGTCTTTGCGCGAAGAAGCCGCTTCTTCGGCTCCGGGAGCCGGAGAGAGCGGCAGCAATCGGAGTGGTGAAGAAGGAAGCTGTACAAGACTGGGATTGTGTGCGCAACTTTCCAACTGATAGAAAACAGTACCTTACACTTTCCTGACGTTTCCAATCACATGAATATTCGATTGGAAGCTGCTTTCGACAACTTTTCTTTCCTTCATGCCAACCACTTGGCAGACCTCCGTGCAACGTCCAGAACACGATGGGAGATGTTTTCTGTGCTCCCGCAGGTTTTCCTTGCCAGACAGAGTGGAAAAGCTTTCTGCTAGGATGTAGACCACAAAAGACGCTAAAGACGAAGGTACGATGCTCTCCGGAGCTAAGAGCCGCTCCCGGGCTTCTTTCGGCAGAAGCGGCGCTAAGAGAGCACTGTGAGCGGTACAATCGTCTTTGCGCGAAGAAGCCGCTTCTTCGGCTCCGGGAGCCGGAGAGAGCGGCAGCATCGGAAAGGTGAAGAAGGAAGCTGTACAACACTGGGATTGTGTGCGCAGCTTTCCAACTGATAGAAAACAGTACCTTACACTTTCCTGACGTTTCCAATCACATGAATATTCGATTGGAAGCTGTTTTCGACAACTTTTCTTTCCTTCATGCCAAGCACTTGGCAGACCTCCGTGCAACGTCCAGAACACGATGGGAGATGTTTTCTGTGCTCCCGCAGGTTTTCCTTGCCAGACAGAGCGGAAAAGCTTTCTGCTAGGATGTAGACCACAAAAGACGCTAAAGACGAAGGTACGATGCTCTCCGGAGCTAAGAGCCGCTCCCGGGCTTCTTTCGGCAGAAGCGGCGCTAAGAGAGCACTGTGAGCGGTACAATCGTCTTTGCGCGAAGAAGCCGCTTCTTCGGCTCCGGGAGCCGGAGAGAGCGGCAGCATCGGAAAGGTGAAGAAGGAAGCTGTACAACACTGGGATTGTGTGCGCAGCTTGCCAACTGATAGAAAACAGTACCTTACCACTTTCCTGACGTTTCCAATCACATGAATATTCGATTGGAAGCTGTTTTGGACAACTTTTCTTTCCTTCATGCCAAGCACTTGGGCAGACCTCCGTGCAACGTCCAGAACACGATGGGAGATGTTTTCTGTGCTCCCGCAGGTTTTTCCTTGCCAGACAGAGTGGAAAAGCTTTCTGCTAGGATGTAGACCACAAAAGACGCTAAAGACGAAGGTACGATGCTCTCCGGAGCTAAGAGCCGCTCCCGGGCTTCTTTCGGCAGAAGCGGCGCTAAGAGAGCACTGTGAGCGGTACAATCGTCTTTGCGCGAAGAAGCCGCTTCTTCGGCTCCGGGAGCCGGAGAGAGCGGCAGCATCGGAAAGGTGAAGAAGGAAGCTGTACAACACTGGGATTTTGTGCGCAGCTTGCCAACTGATAGAAAACAGTACCTTACCACTTTCCTGACGTTTCCAATCACATGAATATTCGATTGGAAGCTGTTTTCGACAACTTTTCTTTCCTTCATGCCAAGCACTTGGCAGACCTCTGCGCAACGTCCAGAACACGATGGGAGATGTTTTCTGTGCTCCCGCAGGTTTTCCTTTCCAGGCAGAGTGGAAAAGCTTTCTGCTAGGATGTAGACCACAAAAGACGCTAAAGACGAAGGTACGATGCTCTCCGGAGCTAAGAGCCGCTCCCGGGCTTCTTTCGGCAGAAGCGGCGCTAAGAGAGCACTGTGAGCGGTACAATCGTCTTTGCGCGAAGAAGCCGCTTCTTCGGCTCCGGGAGCCGGAGAGAGCGGCAGCATCGGAAAGGTGAAGAAGGAAGCTGTACAACACTGGGATTGTGTGCGCAGCTTGCCAACTGATAGAAAACAGTACCTTACCACTTTCCTGACGTTTCCAATCACATGAATATTCGATTGGAAGCTGTTTTGGACAACTTTTCTTTCCTTCATGCCAAGCACTTGGCAGACCTCCGTGCAACGTCCAGAACACGATGGGAGATGTTTTCTGTGCTCCCGCAGGTTTTCCTTGCCAGACAGAGTGGAAAAGCTTTCTGCTAGGATGTAGACCACAAAAGACGCTAAAGACGAAGGTACGATGCTCTCCAGAGCTAAGAGCCGTTCCCGGGCTTCTTTCGGCAGAAGCGGCGCTAAGAGAGCGCTGTGAGCGGTACAATCGTCTTTGCGCGAAGAAGCCGCTTCTTCGGCTCCGGGAGCCGGAGAGAGCGGCAGCATCGGAAAGGTGAAGAAGGAAGCTGTACAACACTGGGATTGTGTGCGCAACTTTCCAACTGATAGAAAACAGTACCTTACACTTTCCTGACGTTTCCAATCACATGAATATTCGATTGGAAGCTGCTTTCGACAACTTTTCTTTCCTTCATGCCAAGCACTTGGCAGACCTCCGTGCAACGTCCAGAACAGGATGGGAGATGTTTTCTGTGCTCCCGCAGGTTTTCCTTGCCAGACAGAGTGGAAAAGCTTTCTGCTAGGATGTAGACCACAAAAGACGCTAAAGACGAAGGTACGATGCTGTCCGGAGCTAAGAGCCGCTCCCGGGCTTCTTTCGGCAGAAGCGGCGCTAAGAGAGCACTGTGAGCGGTACAATCGTCTTTGCGCGAAGAAGCCGCTTCTTCGGCTCCGGGAGCCGGAGAGAGCGGCAGCATCGGAAAGGTGAAGAAGGAAGCTGTACAACACTGGGATTGTGTGCGCAGCTTGCCAACTGATAGAAAACAGTACCTTACCACTTTCCTGACGTTTCCAATCACATGAATATTCGATTGGAAGCTGTTTTCGACAACTTTTCTTTCCTTCATGCCAAGCACTTGGCAGACCTCCGTGCAACGTCCAGAACACGATGGGAGATGTTTTCTGTGCTCCCGCAGGTTTTCCTTGCCAGACAGAGTGGAAAAGCTTTCTGCTAGGATGTAGACCACAAAAGACGCTAAAGACGAAGGTACGATGCTCTCCGGAGCTAAGAGCCGCTCCCGGGCTTCTTTCGGCAGAAGCGGCGCTAAGAGAGCACTGTGAGCGGTACAATCGTCTTTGCGCGAAGAAGCCGCTTCTTCGGCTCCGGGAGCCGGAGAGAGCGGCAGCATCGGAAAGGTGAAGAAGGAAGCTGTACAACACTGGGATTGTGTGCGCAGCTTGCCAACTGATAGAAAACAGTACCTTACCACTTTCCTGACGTTTCCAATCACATGAATATTCGATTGGAAGCTGTTTTGGACAACTTTTCTTTCCTTCATGCCAAGCACTTGGCAGACCTGCGTGCAACGTCCAGAACACGATGGGAGATGTTTTCTGTGCTCCCGCAGGTTTTCCTTGCCAGACAGAGTGGAAAAGCTTTCTGCTAGGATGTAGACCACAAAAGACGCTAAAGACGAAGGTACGATGCTCTCCGGAGCTAAGAGCCGCTCCCGGGCTTCTTTCGGCAGAAGCGGCGCTAAGAGCGCACTGTGAGCGGTACAATCGTCTTTGCGCGAAGAAGCCGCTTCTTCGGCTCCGGGAGCCGGAGAGAGCGGCAGCATCGGAAAGGTGAAGAAGGAAGCTGTACAACACTGGGATTGTGTGCGCAGCTTGCCAACTGATAGAAAACAGTACCTTACACTTACCTGACGTTTTCTATCACATGAATATTCGATTGGAAGCTGTTTTGGACAACTTTTCTTTCCTTCATGCCAAGGACTTGGCAGACCTCTGTGCAACGTCCAGAACACGATGGGAGATGTTTTCTGTGCTCCCGCAGGTTTTCCTTGCCAGACAGAGTGGAAAAGCTTTCTGCTAGGATGTAGACCACAAAAGACGCTAAAGACGAAGGTACGATGCTCTCCGGAGCTAAGAGCCGCTCCCGGGCTTCTTTCGGCAGAAGCGGCGCTAAGAGAGCACTGTGAGCGGTACAATCGTCTTTCCACGAAGAAGCCACTTCTTCGGCTCCGGGAGCCGGAGAGAGCAGCAGCATCGGAAAGGTGAAGAAGGAAGCTGTACAACACTGGGATTGTGTGCGCAGCTTGCCAACTGATAGAAAACAGTACCTTACCACTTTCCTGACGTTTCCAATCACATGAATATTCGATTGGAAGCTGTTTTCGACAACTTTTCTTTCCTTCATGCCAAGCACTTGGCAGACCTCCGTGCAACGTCCAGAACACGATGGGAGATGTTTTCTGTGCTCCCGCAGGTTTTCCTTGCCAGACAGAGTGGAAAAGCTTTCTGCTAGGATGTAGACCACAAAAGACGCTAAAGACGAAGGTACGATGCTCTCCGGAGCTAAGAGCCGCTCCCGGGCTTCTTTCGGCAGAAGCGGCGCTAAGAGAGCACTGTGAGCGGTACAATCGTCTTTGCGCGAAGAAGCCGCTTCTTCGGTCTCCGGGAGCCGGAGAGAGCGGCAGCATCGGAAAGGTGAAGAAGGAAGCTGTACAACACTGGGATTGTGTGCGCAGCTTGCCAACTGATAGAAAACAGTACCTTACCACGTTGCTGACTTTTCCCATAACATGAATATTCGATTGGAAGCTGTTTTGGACAACTTTTCTTTCCTTCATGCCTAGCACTTGGCAGACCTCCGTGCAACGTCCAGAACACGATGGGAGATGTTTTCTGTGCTCCCGCAGGTTTTCCTTGCCAGACAGAGTGGAAAAGCTTTCTGCTAGGATGTAGACCACAAAAGACGCTAAAGACGAAGGTACGATGCTCTCCGGAGCTAAGAGCCGCTCCCGGGCTTCTTTCGGCAGAAGCGGCGCTAAGAGCGCACTGTGAGCGGTACAATCGTCTTTGCGCGAAGAAGCCGCTTCTTCGGCTCCGGGAGCCGGAGAGAGCGGCAGCATCGGAAATGTGAAGAAGGAAGCTGTACAACACTGGGATTGTGAGCGCAACTTTCCAACTGATAGAAAACAGTACCTTACAGTTTCTTGCCTTTTCCAATCACATGAATATTCGATTGGAAGCTGTTTTGGACAACTTTTCTTTCCTTCATGCCAAGCACTTGGCAGACCTCCGTGCAACGTCCAGAACACGATGGGAGATGTTTTCTGTGCTCCCGCAGGTTTTCCTTGCCAGACAGAGTGGAAAAGCTTTCTGCTAGGATGTAGACCACAAAAGACGCTAAAGACGAAGGTACGATGCTGTCCGGAGCTAAGAGCCGCTCCCGGGCTTCTTTCGGCAGAAGCGGCGCTAAGAGAGCACTGTGAGCGGTACAATCGTCTTTGCGCGAAGAAGCCGCTTCTTCGGCTCCGGGAGCCGGAGAGAGCGGCAGCATCGCAAAGGTGAAGAAGGAAGCTGTACAACACTGGGATTGTGTGCGCAGCTTGCCAACTGATAGAAAACAGTACCTTACCACTTTCCTGACGTTTCCAATCACATGAATATTCGATTGGAAGCTGTTTTGGACAACTTTTCTTTCCTTCATGCCAAGCACTTGGCAGACCTCCGTGCAACGTTCAGAACATGACGGGAGATGTTTTCTGTGCTCCCGCAGGTTTTCCTTGCCAGACAGAGTGGAAAAGCTTTCTGCTAGGATGTAGACCACAAAAGACGCTAAAGACGAAGGTACGATGCTCTCCGGAGCTAAGAGCAGCTCCCGGGCTTCTTTCGGCAGAAGCGGCGCTAAGAGCGCACTGTGAGCGGTACAATCGTCTTTGCGCGAAGAAGCCGCTTCTTCGGCTCCGGGAGCCGGAGAGAGCGGCAGCATCGGAAAGGTGAAGAAGGAAGCTGTACAACACTGGGATTGTGTGCGCAGCTTGCCAACTGATAGAAAACAGTACCTTACCACTTTCCTGACGTTTCCAATCACATGAATATTCGATTGGAAGCTGTTTTGGACAACTTTTCTTTTCTTCATGCCAAACACTTGGCAGACCTCCGTGCAACGTCCAGAATACGATGGGAGGTGTTTTCTGTGCTCCCGCAGGTTTTCCTTGCCAGACAGAGTGGAAAAGCTTTCTGCTAGGATGTAGACCACAAAAGACGCTAAAGACGAAGGTACGATGCTCTCCGGAGCTAAGCGCCGCTCCCGGGCTTCTTTCGGCAGAAGCGGCGCTAAGAGCGCACTGTGAGCGGTACAATCGTCTTTGCGCGAAGAAGCCGCTTCTTCGGCTCCGGGAGCCGGAGAGAGCGGCAGCATCGGAAAGGTGAAGAAGGAAGCTGTACAACACTGGGATTGTGTGCGCAGCTTGCCAACTGATAGAAAACAGTACCTTACCACTTTCCTGACGTTTCCAATCACATGAATATTCGATTGGAAGCTGTTTTCGACAACTTTTCTTTCCTTCATGCCAAGCACTTGGCAGACCTCCGTGCAACGTCCAGAACACGATGGGAGATGTTTTCTGTGCTCCCGCAGGTTTTCCTTGCCAGACAGAGTGGAAAAGCTTTCTGCTAGGATGTAGACCACAAAAGACGCTAAAGACGAAGGTACGATGCTCTCCGGAGCTATGAGCCGCTCCCGGGCTTTTTTCGGCAGAAGCGGCGCTAAGAGCGCACTGTGAGCGGTACAATCGTCTTTGCGCGAAGAAGCCGCTTCTTCGGCTCCGGGAGCCGGAGAGAGCGGCAGCATCGGAAAGGTGAAGAAGGAAGCTGTACAACACTGGGATTGTGTGCGCAGCTTGCCAACTGATAGAAAACAGTACCTTACCACTTTCCTGACGTTTCCAATCACATGAATATTCGATTGGAAGCTGTTTTGGACAACTTTTCTTTCCTTCATGCCAAGCACTTGGCAGACCTCCGTGCAACGTCCAGAACACGATGGGAGATGTTTTCTGTGCTCCCACAGGTTTTCCTTGCCAGACAGAGTGGAAAAGCTTTCTGCTAGGATGTAGACCACAAAAGACGCTAAAGACGAAGGTACGATGCTCTCCGGAGCTAAGAGCCGCTCCCGGGCTTCTTTCGGCAGAAGCGGCGCTAAGAGCGCACTGTGAGCGGTACAATCGTCTTTGCGCGAAGAAGCCGCTTCTTCGGCTCCGGGAGCCGGAGAGAGCGGCAGCATCGGAAAGGTGAAGAAGGAAGCTGTACAACACTGGGATTGTGAGCGCAACTTTCCAACTGATAGAAAACAGTACCTTACAGTTTCTTGCCTTTTCCAATCACATGAATATTCGATTGGAAGCTGTTTTGGACAACTTTTCTTTCCTTCATGCCAAGCACTTGGCAGACCTCCGTGCAACGTCCAGAACACGATGGGAGATGTTTTCTGTGCTCCCGCAGGTTTTCCTTGCCAGACAGAGTGGAAAAGCTTTCTGCTAGGATGTAGACCACAAAAGACGCTAAAGACGAAGGTACGATGCTCTCCGGAGATAAGAGCCGCTCCCGGGCTTCTTTCGGCAGAAGCGGCGCTAAGAGAGCACTGTGAGCGGTACAATCGTCTTTGCGCGAAGAAGCCGCTTCTTCGGCTCCGGGAGCCGGAGAGAGCGGCAGCATCGGAAAGGTGAAGAAGGAAGCTGTACAACACTGGGATTGTGTGCGCAGCTTGCCAACTGATAGAAAACAGTACCTTACCACTTTCCTGACGCTTGCAATCACATGAATATTCGATTGGAAGCTGTTTTGGACAACTTTACTTTCCTTCATGCCAAGCACTTGGCAGACCTCCGTGAAACGTCCAGAACATGACGGGAGATGTTTTCTGTGCTCCCGCAGGTTTTCCTTGCCAGACAGAGTGGAAAAGCTTTCTGCTAGGATGTAGACCACAAAAGACGCTAAAGACGAAGGTACGATGCTCTCCGGAGCTAAGATCAGCTCCCGGGCTTCTTTCGGCAGAAGTGGCGCTAAGAGAGCACTGTGAGCGGTACAATCGTCTTTGTGCGAAGAAGCCGCTTCTTCGGCTCCGGGAGCCGGAGAGAGCGGCAGCATCGGAAAGGTGAAGAAGGAAGCTGTACAACACTGGGATTGTGTGCGCAGCTTGCCAACTGATAGAAAACAGTACCTTACCACTTTCCTGACGTTTCCAATCACATGAATATTCGATTGGAAGCTGTTTTGGACAACTTTTCTTTTCTTCATGCCAAACACTTGGCAGACCTCCGTGCAACGTCCAGAACACGATGGGAGATGTTTTCTGTGCTCCCGCAGGTTTTCCTTGCCAGACAGAGTGGAAAAGCTTTCTGCTAGGATGTAGACCACAAAAGACGCTAAAGACGAAGGTACGATGCTGTCCGGAGCTAAGAGCCGCTCCCGGGCTTCTTTCGGCAGAAGCGGCGCTAAGAGCGCACTGTGAGCGGTACAATCGTCTTTGCGCGAAGAAGCCGCTTCTTCGGCTCCGGGAGCCGGAGAGAGCGGCAGCATCGGAAAGGTGAAGAAGGAAGCTGTACAACACTGGGATTGTGTGCGCAGCTTGCCAACTGATAGAAAACAGTACCTTACCACTTTCCTGACGTTTCCAATCACATGAATATTCGATTGGAAGCTGTTTTGGACAACTTTTCTTTCCTTCATGCCAAGCACTTGGCAGACCTCCGTGCAACGTCCAGAACACGATGGGAGGTGTTTTCTGTGCTCCCGCAGGTTTTCCTTGCCAGACAGAGTGGAAAAGCTTTCTGCTAGGATGTAGACCACAAAAGACGCTAAAGATGAAGGTACGATGCTCTCCGGAGCTAAGAGCCGCTCCCGGGCTTCTTTCGGCAGAAGCGGCGCTAAGAGAGCACTGTGAGCGGTACAATCGTCTTTGCGCGAAGAAGCCGCTTCTTCGGCTCTGGGAGCCGGAGAGAGCGGCAGCATCGGAAAGGTGAAGAAGGAAGCTGTACAACACTGGGATTGTGTGCGCAGCTTGCCAACTGATAGAAAACAGTACCTTACCACTTTCCTGACGTTTCCAATCACATGAATATTCGATTGGAAGCTGTTTTGGACAACTTTTCTTTCCTTCATGCCAAGCACTTGGCAGACCTCCGTGCAACGTCCAGAACACGATGGGAGATGTTTTCTGTGCTCCCGCAGGTTTTCCTTGCCAGACAGAGTGGAAAAGCTTTCTGCTAGGATGTAGACCACAAAAGACGCTAAAGACGAAGGTACGATGCTCTCCGGAGCTAAGAGCCGCTCCCGGGCTTCTTTCGGCAGAAGCGGCGCTAAGAGAGCACTGTGAGCGGTACAATTGTCTTTGCGCGAAGAAGCCGCTTCTTCGGCTCCGGGAGCCGGAGAGAGCGGCAGCATCGGAAAGGTGAAGAAGGAAGCTGTACAACACTGGGATTGTGTGCGCAGCTTGCCAACTGATAGAAAACAGTACCTTGCCACTTTCCTGACGTTTCCAATCATATGAATATTCGATTGGAAGCTGTTTTGGACAACTTTTCTTTCCTTCATGCCAAACACTTGGCAGACCTCCGTGCAACGTCCAGAACACGATGGGAGATGTTTTCTGTGCTCCCGCAGGTTTTCCTTGCCAGACAGAGTGGAAAAGCTTTCTGCTAGGATGTGGACCACAAAAGACGCTAAAGATGAAGGTACGATGCTCTCCGGAGCTAAGAGCCGCTCCCGGGCTTCTTTCGGCAGAAGCGGCGCTAAGAGAGCACTGTGAGCGGTACAATCGTCTTTGCGCGAAGAAGCCGCTTCTTCGGCTCCGGGAGCCGGAGAGAGCGGCAGCATCGGAAAGGTGAAGAAGGAAGCTGTACAACACTGGGATTGTGTGCGCAGCTTGCCAACTGATAGAAAACAGTACCTTACACTTTCTTGACATTTCCTATCACATGAATATTCGATTGGAAGCTGTTTTGGACAACTTTTCTTTCCTTCATGCCAAACACTTGGCAGACTTCTGTGCAACGTCCAGAACACGATGGGAAATGTTTTCTGTGCTCCCGCAGGTTTTCCTTGCCAGACAGAGTGGAAAAGCTTTCTGCTAGGATGTAGACCACAAAAGACGCTAAAGACGAAGGTACTATGCTCTCCGGAGCTAAGAGCCGCTCCCGGGCTTCTTTCGGCAGAAGCGGCGCTAAGAGAGCACTGTGAGCGGTACAATCGTCTTTGCGTGAAGAAGCCGCTTCTTCGGCTCCGGGAGCCGGAGAGAGCGGCAGCATCGGAAAGGTGAAGAAGGAAGCTGTACAACACTGGGATTGTGTGCGCAGCTTGCCAACTGATAGAAAACAGTACCTTACCACTTTCCTGACGTTTCCAATCACATGAATATTCGATTGGAAGCTGTTTTGGACAACTTTTCTTTCCTTCATGCCAAGCACTTGGCAGACCTCCGTGCAACGTCCAGAACACGATGGGAGATGTTTTCTGTGCTCCCGCAGGTTTTCCTTGCCAGACAGAGTGGAAAAGCTTTCTGCTAGGATGTAGACCACAAAAGACGCTAAAGACGAAGGTACGATGCTCTCCGGAGCTAAGAGCCGCTCCCGGGCTTCTTTCGGCAGAAGCGGCGCTAAGAGCGCACTGTGAGCGGTACAATCGTCTTTGCGCGAAGAAGCCGCTTCTTCGGCTCCGGGAGCCGGAGAGAGCGGCAGCATCGGAAAGGTGAAGAAGGAAGCTGTACAACACTGGGATTGTGAGCGCAACTTTCCAACTGATAGAAAACAGTACCTTACAGTTTCTTGCCTTTTCCAATCACATGAATATTCGATTGGAAGCTGTTTTGGACAACTTTTCTTTCCTTCATGCCAAGCACTTGGCAGACCTCCGTGCAACGTCCAGAACACGATGGGAGATGTTTTCTGTGCTCCCGCAGGTTTTCCTTGCCAGACAGAGTGGAAAAGCTTTCTGCTAGGATGTAGACCACAAAAGACGCTAAAGACGAAGGTACGATGCTCTCCGGAGCTAAGAGCCGCTCCCGGGCTTCTTTCGGCAGAAGCGGCGCTAAGAGAGCACTGTGAGCGGTACAATCGTCTTTGCGCGAAGAAGCCGCTTCTTCGGCTCCGGGAGCCGGAGAGAGCGGCAGCATCGCAAAGGTGAAGAAGGAAGCTGTACAACACTGGGATTGTGTGCGCAGCTTGCCAACTGATAGAAAACAGTACCTTGCCACTTTCCTGACGTTTCCAATCACATGAATATTCGATTGGAAGCTGTTTTGGACAACTTTTCTTTCCTTCATGCCAAGCACTTGGCAGACCTCCGTGCAACGTCCAGAACACGATGGGAGATGTTTTCTGTGCTCCCGCAGGTTTTCCTTGCCAGACAGAGTGGAAAAGCTTTCTGCTGGGATGTAGACCACAAAAGACGCTAAAGACGAAGGTACGATGCTGTCCGGAGCTAAGAGCCGCTCCCGGGCTTCTTTCGGCAGAAGCGGCGCTAAGAGAGCACTGTGAGCGGTACAATCGTCTTTGCGCGAAGAAGCCGCTTCTTCGGCTCCGGGAGCCGGAGAGAGCGGCAGCATCGCAAAGGTGAAGAAGGAAGCTGTACAACACTGGGATTGTGTGCGCAGCTTGCCAACTGATAGAAAACAGTACCTTACCACTTTCCTGACGTTTCCAATCACATGAATATTCGATTGGAAGCTGTTTTGGACAACTTTTCTTTTCTTCATGCCAAACACTTGGCAGACCTCCGTGCAACGTCCAGAAGACGATGGGAGATGTTTTCTGTGCTCCCGCAGGTTTTCCTTGCCAGACAGAGTGGAAAAGCTTTCTGCTAGGATGTAGACCACAAAAGACGCTAAAGACGAAGGTACGATGCTCTCCGGAGCTAAGAGCCGCTCCCGGGCTTCTTTCGGCAGAAGCGGCGCTAAGAGCGCACTGTGAGCGGTACAATCGTCTTTGCGCGAAGAAGCCGCTTCTTCGGCTCCGGGAGCCGGAGAGAGCGGCAGCATCGGAAAGGTGAAGAAGGAAGCTGTACAACACTGGGATTGTGTGCGCAGCTTGCCAACTGATAGAAAACAGTACCTTACCACTTTCCTGACGTTTCCAATCACATGAATATTCGATTGGAAGCTGTTTTCGACAACTTTTCTTTCCTTCATGCCAGGCACTTGGCAGACCTCCGTGCAACGTCCAGAACACGATGGGAGATGTTTTCTGTGCTCCCGCAGGTTTTCCTTGCCAGACAGAGTGGAAAAGCTTTCTGCTAGGATGTAGACCACAAAAGACGCTAAAGAGGAAGGCACGATGCTCTCCGGAGCAAAGAGCCGCTCCCGGGCTTCTTTCGGAAGAAGCGGCGCTAAGAGAGCACTGTGAGCGGTACAATCGTCTTTGCGCGAAGAAGCCGCTTCTTCGGCTCCGGGAGCCGGAGAGAGCGGCAGCATCGGAAAGGTGAAGAAGGAAGCTGTACAACACTGGGATTGTGTGCGCAGCTTGCCAACTGATAGAAAACAGTACCTTACCACTTTCCTGACGTTTCCAATCACATGAATATTCGATTGGAAGCTGTTTTGGACAACTTTTCTTTCCTTCATGCCAAACACTTGGCAGACCTCCGTGCAACGTCCAGAACACGATGGGAGATGTTTTCTGTGCTCCCGCAGGTTTTCCTTGCCAGACAGAGTGGAAAAGCTTTCTGCTAGGATGTAGACCACAAAAGACGCTAAAGACGAAGGTACGATGCTCTCCGGAGCTAAGAGCCGCTCCCGGGCTTCTTTCGGCAGAAGCGGCGCTAAGAGAGCACTGTGAGCGGTACAATCGTCTTTGCGCAAAGAAGCCGCTTCTTCGGCTCCGGGAGCTGGAGAGAGCGGCAGCATCGGAAAGGTGAAGAAGGAAGCTGTACAACACTGGGATTGTGTGCGCAGCTTGCCAACTGATAGAAAACAGTACCTTACACTTTCCTGACGTTTCCAATCACATGAATATTCGATTGGAAGCTGTTTTGGACAACTTTTCTTTCCTTCATGCCAAGCACTTGGCAGACCTCCGTGCAACGTCCAGAACACGATGGGAGATGTTTTCTGTGCTCCCGCAGGTTTTCCTTGCCAGACAGAGTGGAAAAGCTTTCTGCTAGGATGTAGACCACAAAAGACGCTAAAGACGAAGGTACGATGCTCTCCGGAGCTAAGAGCCGCTCCCGGGCTTCTTTTGGCAGAAGCGGCGCTAAGAGAGCACTGTGAGCGGTACAATCGTCTTTGCGCGAAGAAGCCGCTTCTTCGCTCCGGGAGCCGGAGAGAGCGGCAGCATCGGAAAGGTGAAGAAGGAAGCTGTACAACACTGTGATTGTGTGCGCAGCTTGCCAACTGATAGAAAACAGTACCTTACCACTTTCCTGACGTTTCCAATCACATGAATATTCGATTGGAAGCTATTTTGGACAACTTTTCTTTCCTTCATGCCAAACATTTGGCAGACCTGTGTGCAACGTCCAGAACACGATGGGAGATGTTTTCTGTGCTCCCGCAGGTTTTCCTTGCCAGACAGAGTGGAAAAGCTTTCTGCTAGGATGTAGACCACAAAAGACGCTAAAGACGAAGGTACGATGCTCTCCGGAGCTAAGAGCCGCTCCCGGGCTTCTTTCGGCAGAAGCGGCGCTAAGAGAGCACTGTGAGCGGTACAATCGTCTTTGCGCGAAGAAGCCGCTTCTTCGGCTCCGGGAGCCGGAGAGAGCGGCAGCATCGGAAAGGTGAAGAAGGAAGCTGTACAACACTGGGATTGTGTGCGCAGCTTGCCAACTGATAGAAAACAGTACCTTACACTTTCTTGACGTTTACTATCACATGAATATTCGATTGGAAGCTGTTTTGGACAACTTTTCTTTCCTTCATGCCAAGCACTTGGCAGACCTCTGTGCAACGTCCAGAACACGATGGGAGATGTTTTCTGTGCTCCCGCAGGTTTTCCTTGCCAGACAGAGTGGAAAAGCTTTCTGCTAGGATGTAGACCACAAATAACGCTAAAGACGAAGGTACGATGCTCTCCGGAGCTAAGAGCCGCTCCCGGGCTTCTTTCGGCAGAAGCGGCGCTAAGAGAGCACTGTGAGCGGTACAATCGTCTTTGCGCGAAGAAGCCGCTTCTTCGGCTCCGGGAGCCGGAGAGAGCGGCAGCATCGGAAAGGTGAAGAAGGAAGCTGTACAACACTGGGATTGTGTGCGCAGCTTGCCAACTGATAGAAAACAGTACCTTACCACTTTCCTGACGTTTCCAATCACATGAATATTCGATTGGAAGCTGTTTTGGACAACTTTTCTTTCCTTCATGCCAAGCACTTGGCAGACCTCCGTGCAACGTCCAGAAGACGATGGGAGATGTTTTCTGTGCTCCCGCAGGTTTTCCTTGCCAGACAGAGTGGAAAAGCTTTCTGCTAGGATGTAGACCACAAAAGACGCTAAAGACGAAGGTACGATGCTCTCCGGAGCTAAGAGCCGCTCCCGGGCTTCTTTCGGCAGAAGCGGCGCTAAGAGCGCACTGTGAGCGGTGCAATCGTCTTTGCGCGAAGAAGCCGCTTCTTCGGCTCCGGGAGCCGGAGAGAGCGGCAGCATCGGAAAGGTGAAGAAGGAAGCTGTACAACACTGGGATTGTGTGCGCAGCTTGCCAACTGATAGAAAACAGTACCTTACCACTTTCCTGACGTTTCCAATCACATGAATATTCGATTGGAAGCTGTTTTCGACAACTTTTCTTTCCTTCATTCCAAACACTTGGCAGACCTCCGTGCAACGTCCAGAACACGATGGGAGATGTTTTATGTGCTCCCGCAGGTTTTCCTTGCCAGACAGAGTGGAAAAGCTTTCTGCTAGGATGTAGACCACAAAAGACGCTAAAGACGAAGGTACGATGCTCTCCGGAGCTAAGAGCCGCTCCCGGGCTTCTTTCGGCAGAAGCGGCGCTAAGAGAGCACTGTGAGCGGTACAATGGTCTTTGCGCGAAGAAGCCGCTTCTTCGGCTCCGGGAGCCGGAGAGAGCGGCAGCATCGGAAAGGTGAAGAAGGAAGCTGTACAACACTGGGATTGTGTGCGCAGCTTGCCAACTGATAGAAAACAGTACCTTACCACTTTCCTGACGCTTGCAATCACATGAATATTCGATTGGAAGCTGTTTTGGACAACTTTTCTTTCCTTCATGCCAAGCACTTGGCAGACCTCCGTGCAACGTCCAGAACACGATGGGAGATGTTTTCTGTGCTCCCGCAGGTTTTCCTTGCCAGACAGAGTGGAAAAGCTTTCTGCTAGGATGTAGACCACAAAAGACGCTAAAGACGAAGGTACGATGCTCTCCGGAGCTAAGAGCCGCTCCCGGGCTTCTTTCGGCAGAAGCGGCGCTAAGAGAGCACTGTGAGCGGTACAATCATCTTTGCGCGAAGAAGCCGCTTCTTCGGCTCCGGGAGCCGGAGAGAGCGGCAGCATCGGAAAGGTGAAGAAGGAAGCTGTACAACACTGGGATTGTGTGCGCAGCTTGCCAACTGATAGAAAACAGTACCTTACACTTTCTTGACGTTTACTATCACATGAATGTTCGATTGGAAGCTGTTTTGGACAACTTTTCTTTCCTTCATGCCAAGCACTTGGCAGACCTCTGTGCAACGTCCAGAACACGATGGGAGATGTTTTCTGTGCTCCCGCAGGTTTTCCTTGCCAGACAGAGTGGAAAAGCTTTCTGCTAGGATGTAGCCCACAAATAACGCTAAAGACGAAGGTACGATGCTCTCCGGAGCTAAGAGCCGCTCCCGGGCTTCTTTCGGCAGAAGCGGCGCTAAGAGAGCACTGTGAGCGGTACAATCGTCTTTGCGCGAAGAAGCCGCTTCTTCGGCTCCGGGAGCCGGAGAGAGCGGCAGCATCGGAAAGGTGAAGAAGGAAGCTGTACAACACTGGGATTGTGTGCGCAGCTTGCCAACTGATAGAAAACAGTACCTTACCACTTTCCTGACGTTTCCAATCACATGAATATTCGATTGGAAGCTGTTTTGGACAACTTTTCTTTCCTTCATGCCAAGCACTTGGCAGACCTCCGTGCAACGTCCAGAAGACGATGGGAGATGTTTTCTGTGCTCCCGCAGGTTTTCCTTGCCAGACAGAGTGGAAAAGCTTTCTGCTAGGATGTAGACCACAAAAGACGCTAAAGACGAAGGTACGATGCTCTCCGGAGCTAAGAGCCGCTCCCGGGCTTCTTTCGGCAGAAGCGGCGCTAAGAGCGCACTGTGAGCGGTACAATCGTCTTTGCGCGAAGAAGCCGCTTCTTCGGCTCCGGGAGCCGGAGAGAGCGGCAGCATCGGAAAGGTGAAGAAGGAAGCTGTACAACACTGGGATTGTGTGCGCAGCTTGCCAACTGATAGAAAACAGTACCTTACCACTTTCCTGACGTTTCCAATCACATGAATATTCGATTGGAAGCTGTTTTCGACAACTTTTCTTTCCTTCATTCCAAACACTTGGCAGACCTCCGTGCAACGTCCAGAACACGATGGGAGATGTTTTATGTGCTCCCGCAGGTTTTCCTTGCCAGACAGAGTGGAAAAGCTTTCTGCTAGGATGTAGACCACAAAAGACGCTAAAGACAAAGGTACGATGCTCTCCGGAGATAAGAGCCGCTCCAGGGCTTCTTTCGGCAGAAGCGGCGCTAAGAGAGCACTGTGAGCGGTACAATCGTCTTTGCGCGAAGAAGCCGCTTCTTCGGCTCCGGGAGCCGGAGAGAGCGGCAGCATCGGAAAGGTGAAGAAGGAAGCTGTACAACACTGTGATTGTGTGCGCAACTTTCCAACTGATAGAAAACAGTACCTTACCACTTTCCTGATGTTTCCAATCACATGACTATTCGATTGGAAGCTGTTTTGGACAACTTTTCTTTCCTTCATGCCAAGCACTTTGCAGACTTCCGTGCAACGTCCAGAACACGATGGGAGATGTTTTCTGTGCTCCCGCAGGTTTTCCTTGCCAGACAGAGTGGAAAAGCTTTCTGCTAGGATGTAGACCACAAAAGACGCTAAAGACGAAGGTACGATGCTCTCCGGAGCTAAGAGCCGCTCCCGGGCTTCTTTCGGCAGAAGCGGCGCTAAGAGAGCACTGTGAGCGGTACAATGGTCTTTGCGCGAAGAAGCCGCTTCTTCGGCTCCGGGAGCCGGAGAGAGCGGCAGCATCGGAAAGGTGAAGAAGGAAGCTGTACAACACTGGGATTGTGTGCGCAGCTTGCCAACTGATAGAAAACAGTACCTTACCACTTTCCTGACGCTTGCAATCACATGAATATTCGATTGGAAGCTGTTTTGGACAACTTTTCTTTCCTTCATGCCAAGCACTTGGCAGACCTCCGTGCAACGTCCAGAACACGATGGGAGATGTTTTCTGTGCTCCCGCAGGTTTTCCTTGCCAGACAGAGTGGAAAAGCTTTCTGCTAGGATGTAGACCACAAAAGACGCTAAAGACGAAGGTACGATGCTCTCCGGAGCTAAGAGCCGCTCCCGGGCTTCTTTCGGCAGAAGCGGCGCTAAGAGAGCACTGTGAGCGGTACAATCATCTTTGCGCGAAGAAGCCGCTTCTTCGGCTCCGGGAGCCGGAGAGAGCGGCAGCATCGGAAAGGTGAAGAAGGAAGCTGTACAACACTGTGATTGTGTGCGCAACTTTCCAACTGATAGAAAACAGTACCTTACCACTTTCCTGATGTTTCCAATCACATGACTATTCGATTGGAAGCTGTTTTGGACAACTTTTCTTTCCTTCATGCCAAGCACTTTGCAGACTTCCGTGCAACGTCCAGAACACGATGGGAGATGTTTTCTGTGCTCCCGCAGGTTTTCCTTGCCAGACAGAGTGGAAAAGCTTTCTGCTAGGATGTAGACCACAAAAGACGCTAAAGACGAAGGTACGATGCTCTCCGGAGCTAAGAGCCGCTCCCGGGCTTCTTTCGGCAGAAGCGGCGCTAAGAGAGCACTGTGAGCGGTACAATCGTCTTTGCGCGAAGAAGCCGCTTCTTCGGCTCCGGGAGCCGGAGAGAGCGGCAGCATCGGAAAGGTGAAGAAGGAAGCTGTACAACACTGGGATTGTGTGCGCAGCTTGCCAACTGATAGAAAACAGTACCTTACCACTTTCCTGACGTTTCCAATCACATGAATATTCGATTGGAAGCTGTTTTGGACAACTTTTCTTTCCTTCATGCCAAGCACTTGGCAGACATCCGTGCAACGTCCAGAACACGATGGGAGATGTTTTCTGTGCTCCCGCAGGTTTTCCTTGCCAGACAGAGTGGAAAAGCTTTCTGCTAGGATGTAGACCACAAAAGACGCTAAAGACGAAGGTACGATGCTCTCCGGAGATAAGAGCCGCTCCCGGGCTTCTTTCGGCAGAAGCGGCGCTAAGAGAGCACTGTGAGCGGTACAATCGTCTTTGCGCGAAGAAGCCGCTTCTTCGGCTCCGGGAGCCGGAGAGAGCGGCAGCATCGGAAAGGTGAAGAAGGAAGCTGTACAACACTGGGATTGTGTGCGCAGCTTGCCAACTGATAGAAAACAGTACCTTACCACTTTCCTGACGTTTCCAATCACATGAATATTCGATTGGAAGCTGTTTTCGACAACTTTTCTTTCCTTCATGCCAAGCACTGGGCAGACCTCCGTGCAACGTCCAGAACACGATGGGAGATGTTTTCTGTGCTCCCGCAGGTTTTCCTTGCCAGACAGAGTGGAAAAGCTTTCTGCTAGGATGTAGACCACAAAAGACGCTAAAGACGAAGGTACGATGCTCTCCGGAGCTAAGAGCCGCTCCCGGGCTTCTTTCGGCAGAAGCGGTGCTAAGACAGCACTGTGAGCAGTACAAATGTCTTTGCGCGAAGAAGCCGCTTCTTCGGCTCCGGGAGCCGGAGAGAGCGGCAGCATCGGAAAGGTGAAGAAGGAAGCTGTACAACACTGGGATTGTGTGCGCAGCTTGCCAACTGATAGAAAACAGGACCTTACCAATTTCCTGACGTTTCCAATCACATGAATATTCGATTGGAAGCTGTTTTCGACAACTTTTCTTTCCTTCATGCCAGGCAATTGGCAGACCTCCGTGCAACGTCCAGAACACGATGGGAGATGTTTTCTGTGCTCCCGCAGGTTTTCCTTGCCAGACAGAGTGGAAAAGCTTTCGGCTAGGATGTAGACCACAAAAGACGCTAAAGACGAAGGTACGATGCTCTCCAGAGCTAAGAGCCGCTCCCGGGCTTCTTTCGGCAGAAGCGGCGCTAAGAGAGCGCTGTGAGCGGTACAATCGTCTTTGCGCGAAGAAGCCGCTTCTTCGGCTCCGGGAGCCGGAGAGAGCGGCAGCATCGGAAAGGTGAAGAAGGAAGCTGTACAACACTGGGATTGTGTGCGCAACTTTCCAACTGATAGAAAACAGTACCTTACACTTTCCTGACGTTTCCAATCACATGAATATTCGATTGGAAGCTGTTTTCGACAACTTTTCTTTCCTTCATGCCAAGCACTTGGCAGACCTCCGTGCAACGTCCAGAACACGATGGGAGATGTTTTCTGTGCTCCCGCAGGTTTTCCTTGCCAGACAGAGTGGAAAAGCTTTCTGCTCGGATGTAGACCACAAAAGACGCTAAAGACGAATGTACGATGCTCTCCGGAGCTAAGAGCCGCTCCCGGGCTTCTTTCGGCAGAAGCGGCGCTAAGAGAGCGCTGTGAGCGGTACAATCGTCTTTGCGCGAAGAAGCCGCTTCTTCGGCTCCGGGAGCCGGAGAGAGCGGCAGCATCGGAAAGGTGAAGACGGAAGCTGTACAACACTGGGATTGTGTGCGCAGCTTGCCAACTGATAGAAAACAGTACCTTACCACTTTCCTGACGTTTCCAATCACATGAATATTCGATTGGAAGCTGTTTTGGACAACTTTTCTTTCCTTCATGCCAAGCACTTGGCAGACATCCGTGCAACGTCCAGAACACGATGGGAGATGTTTTCTGTGCTCCCGCAGGTTTTCCTTGCCAGACAGAGTGGAAAAGCTTTCTGCTAGGATGTAGACCACAAAAGACGCTAAAGACGAAGGTACGATGCTCTCCGGAGCTAAGAGCCGCTCCCGGGCTTCTTTCGGCAGAAGCGGCGCTAAGAGAGCACTGTGAGCGGTACAATCGTCTTTGCGCGAAGAAGCCGCTTCTTCGGCTCCGGGAGCCGGAGAGAGCGGCAGCATTGGAAAGGTGAAGAAGGAAGCTGTACAACACTGGGATTGTGTGCGCAGCTTGCCAACTGATAGAAAACAGTACCTTACCACTTTCCTGACGTTTCCAATCACATGAATATTCGATTGGAAGCTGTTTTGGACAACTTTTCTTTCCTTCATGCCAAGCACTTGGCAGACCTCCGTGCAACCTCCAGAACACGATGGGAGATGTTTTCTGTGCTCCCGCAGGTTTTCCTTGCCAGACAGAGTGGAAAAGCTTTCTGCTAGGATGTAGACCACAAAAGACGCTAAAGACGAAGGTACGATGCTCTCCAGAGCTAAGAGCCGCTCCCGGGCTTCTTTCGGCAGAAGCGGCGCTAAGAGAGCGCTGTGAGCGGTACAATCGTCTTTGCGCGAAGAAGCCGCTTCTTCGGCTCCGGGAGCCGGAGAGAGCGGCAGCATCGGAGTGGTGAAGAAGGAAGCTGTACAAGACTGGGATTGTGTGCGCAACTTTCCAACTGATAGAAAACAGTACCTTACACTTTCCTGACGTTTCCAATCACATGAATATTCGATTGGAAGCTGCTTTCGACAACTTTTCTTTCCTTCATGCCAACCACTTGGCAGACCTCCGTGCAACGTCCAGAACACGATGGGAGATGTTTTCTGTGCTCCCGCAGGTTTTCCTTGCCAGACAGAGTGGAAAAGCTTTCTGCTAGGATGTAGACCACAAAAGACGCTAAAGACGAAGGTACGATGCTCTCCGGAGCTAAGAGCCGCTCCCGGGCTTCTTTCGGCAGAAGCGGCGCTAAGAGAGCACTGTGAGCGGTACAATCGTCTTTGCGCGAAGAAGCCGCTTCTTCGGCTCCGGGAGCCGGAGAGAGCGGCAGCATCGGAAAGGTGAAGAAGGAAGCTGTACAACACTGGGATTGTGTGCGCAGCTTTCCAACTGATAGAAAACAGTACCTTACACTTTCCTGACGTTTCCAATCACATGAATATTCGATTGGAAGCTGTTTTCGACAACTTTTCTTTCCTTCATGCCAAGCACTTGGCAGACCTCCGTGCAACGTCCAGAACACGATGGGAGATGTTTTCTGTGCTCCCGCAGGTTTTCCTTGCCAGACAGAGCGGAAAAGCTTTCTGCTAGGATGTAGACCACAAAAGACGCTAAAGACGAAGGTACGATGCTCTCCGGAGCTAAGAGCCGCTCCCGGGCTTCTTTCGGCAGAAGCGGCGCTAAGAGAGCACTGTGAGCGGTACAATCGTCTTTGCGCGAAGAAGCCGCTTCTTCGGCTCCGGGAGCCGGAGAGAGCGGCAGCATCGGAAAGGTGAAGAAGGAAGCTGTACAACACTGGGATTGTGTGCGCAGCTTGCCAACTGATAGAAAACAGTACCTTACCACTTTCCTGACGTTTCCAATCACATGAATATTCGATTGGAAGCTGTTTTGGACAACTTTTCTTTCCTTCATGCCAAGCACTTGGCAGACCTCCGTGCAACGTCCAGAACACGATGGGAGATGTTTTCTGTGCTCCCGCAGGTTTTCCTTGCCAGACAGAGTGGAAAAGCTTTCTGCTAGGATGTAGACCACAAAAGACGCTAAAGACGAAGGTACGATGCTCTCCGGAGCTAAGAGCCGCTCCCGGGCTTCTTTCGGCAGAAGCGGCGCTAAGAGAGCACTGTGAGCGGTACAATCGTCTTTGCGCGAAGAAGCCGCTTCTTCGGCTCCGGGAGCCGGAGAGAGCGGCAGCATCGGAAAGGTGAAGAAGGAAGCTGTACAACACTGGGATTGTGTGCGCAACTTTCCAACTGATAGAAAACAGTACCTTACACTTTCCTGACGTTTCCAATCACATGAATATTCGATTGGAAGCTGTTTTCGACAACTTTTCTTTCCTTCATGCCAAGCACTTGGCAGACCTCCGTGCAACGTCCAGAACACGATGGGAGATGTTTTCTGTGCTCCCGCAGGTTTTCCTTGCCAGACAGAGTGGAAAAGCTTTCTGCTAGGATGTAGACCACAAAAGACGCTAAAGACGAAGGTACGATGCTGTCCGGAGCTAAGAGCCGCTCCCGGGCTTCTTTCGGCAGAAGCGGCGCTAAGAGAGCACTGTGAGCGGTACAATCGTCTTTGCGCGAAGAAGCCGCTTCTTCGGCTCCGGGAGCCGGAGAGAGCGGCAGCATCGGAAAGGTGAAGAAGGAAGCTGTACAACACTGGGATTGTGTGCGCAGCTTGCCAACTGATAGAAAACAGTACCTTACCACTTTCCTGACGTTTCCAATCACATGAATATTCGATTGGAAGCTGTTTTGGACAACTTTTCTTTCCTTCATGCCAAGCACTTGGCAGACATCCGTGCAACGTCCAGAACACGATGGGAGATGTTTTCTGTGCTCCCGCAGGTTTTCCTTGCCAGACAGAGTGGAAAAGCTTTCTGCTAGGATGTAGACCACAAAAGACGCTAAAGACGAAGGTACGATGCTCTCCGGAGATAAGAGCCGCTCCCGGGCTTCTTTCGGCAGAAGCGGCGCTAAGAGAGCACTGTGAGCGGTACAATCGTCTTTGCGCGAAGAAGCCGCTTCTTCGGCTCCGGGAGCCGGAGAGAGCGGCAGCATCGGAAAGGTGAAGAAGGAAGCTGTACAACACTGGGATTGTGTGCGCAGCTTGCCAACTGATAGAAAACAGTACCTTACCACTTTCCTGACGTTTCCAATCACATGAATATTCGATTGGAAGCTGTTTTCGACAACTTTTCTTTCCTTCATGCCAAGCACTGGGCAGACCTCCGTGCAACGTCCAGAACACGATGGGAGATGTTTTCTGTGCTCCCGCAGGTTTTCCTTGCCAGACAGAGTGGAAAAGCTTTCTGCTAGGATGTAGACCACAAAAGACGCTAAAGACGAAGGTACGATGCTCTCCGGAGCTAAGAGCCGCTCCCGGGCTTCTTTCGGCAGAAGCGGTGCTAAGACAGCACTGTGAGCAGTACAAATGTCTTTGCGCGAAGAAGCCGCTTCTTCGGCTCCGGGAGCCGGAGAGAGCGGCAGCATCGGAAAGGTGAAGAAGGAAGCTGTACAACACTGGGATTGTGTGCGCAGCTTGCCAACTGATAGAAAACAGGACCTTACCAATTTCCTGACGTTTCCAATCACATGAATATTCGATTGGAAGCTGTTTTCGACAACTTTTCTTTCCTTCATGCCAGGCAATTGGCAGACCTCCGTGCAACGTCCAGAACACGATGGGAGATGTTTTCTGTGCTCCCGCAGGTTTTCCTTGCCAGACAGAGTGGAAAAGCTTTCGGCTAGGATGTAGACCACAAAAGACGCTAAAGACGAAGGTACGATGCTCTCCAGAGCTAAGAGCCGCTCCCGGGCTTCTTTCGGCAGAAGCGGCGCTAAGAGAGCGCTGTGAGCGGTACAATCGTCTTTGCGCGAAGAAGCCGCTTCTTCGGCTCCGGGAGCCGGAGAGAGCGGCAGCATCGGAAAGGTGAAGAAGGAAGCTGTACAACACTGGGATTGTGTGCGCAACTTTCCAACTGATAGAAAACAGTACCTTACACTTTCCTGACGTTTCCAATCACATGAATATTCGATTGGAAGCTGTTTTCGACAACTTTTCTTTCCTTCATGCCAAGCACTTGGCAGACCTCCGTGCAACGTCCAGAACACGATGGGAGATGTTTTCTGTGCTCCCGCAGGTTTTCCTTGCCAGACAGAGTGGAAAAGCTTTCTGCTCGGATGTAGACCACAAAAGACGCTAAAGACGAATGTACGATGCTCTCCGGAGCTAAGAGCCGCTCCCGGGCTTCTTTCGGCAGAAGCGGCGCTAAGAGAGCGCTGTGAGCGGTACAATCGTCTTTGCGCGAAGAAGCCGCTTCTTCGGCTCCGGGAGCCGGAGAGAGCGGCAGCATCGGAAAGGTGAAGACGGAAGCTGTACAACACTGGGATTGTGTGCGCAGCTTGCCAACTGATAGAAAACAGTACCTTACCACTTTCCTGACGTTTCCAATCACATGAATATTCGATTGGAAGCTGTTTTGGACAACTTTTCTTTCCTTCATGCCAAGCACTTGGCAGACATCCGTGCAACGTCCAGAACACGATGGGAGATGTTTTCTGTGCTCCCGCAGGTTTTCCTTGCCAGACAGAGTGGAAAAGCTTTCTGCTAGGATGTAGACCACAAAAGACGCTAAAGACGAAGGTACGATGCTCTCCGGAGCTAAGAGCCGCTCCCGGGCTTCTTTCGGCAGAAGCGGCGCTAAGAGAGCACTGTGAGCGGTACAATCGTCTTTGCGCGAAGAAGCCGCTTCTTCGGCTCCGGGAGCCGGAGAGAGCGGCAGCATTGGAAAGGTGAAGAAGGAAGCTGTACAACACTGGGATTGTGTGCGCAGCTTGCCAACTGATAGAAAACAGTACCTTACCACTTTCCTGACGTTTCCAATCACATGAATATTCGATTGGAAGCTGTTTTGGACAACTTTTCTTTCCTTCATGCCAAGCACTTGGCAGACCTCCGTGCAACCTCCAGAACACGATGGGAGATGTTTTCTGTGCTCCCGCAGGTTTTCCTTGCCAGACAGAGTGGAAAAGCTTTCTGCTAGGATGTAGACCACAAAAGACGCTAAAGACGAAGGTACGATGCTCTCCAGAGCTAAGAGCCGCTCCCGGGCTTCTTTCGGCAGAAGCGGCGCTAAGAGAGCGCTGTGAGCGGTACAATCGTCTTTGCGCGAAGAAGCCGCTTCTTCGGCTCCGGGAGCCGGAGAGAGCGGCAGCATCGGAGTGGTGAAGAAGGAAGCTGTACAAGACTGGGATTGTGTGCGCAACTTTCCAACTGATAGAAAACAGTACCTTACACTTTCCTGACGTTTCCAATCACATGAATATTCGATTGGAAGCTGCTTTCGACAACTTTTCTTTCCTTCATGCCAACCACTTGGCAGACCTCCGTGCAACGTCCAGAACACGATGGGAGATGTTTTCTGTGCTCCCGCAGGTTTTCCTTGCCAGACAGAGTGGAAAAGCTTTCTGCTAGGATGTAGACCACAAAAGACGCTAAAGACGAAGGTACGATGCTCTCCGGAGCTAAGAGCCGCTCCCGGGCTTCTTTCGGCAGAAGCGGCGCTAAGAGAGCACTGTGAGCGGTACAATCGTCTTTGCGCGAAGAAGCCGCTTCTTCGGCTCCGGGAGCCGGAGAGAGCGGCAGCATCGGAAAGGTGAAGAAGGAAGCTGTACAACACTGGGATTGTGTGCGCAGCTTTCCAACTGATAGAAAACAGTACCTTACACTTTCCTGACGTTTCCAATCACATGAATATTCGATTGGAAGCTGTTTTCGACAACTTTTCTTTCCTTCATGCCAAGCACTTGGCAGACCTCCGTGCAACGTCCAGAACACGATGGGAGATGTTTTCTGTGCTCCCGCAGGTTTTCCTTGCCAGACAGAGCGGAAAAGCTTTCTGCTAGGATGTAGACCACAAAAGACGCTAAAGACGAAGGTACGATGCTCTCCGGAGCTAAGAGCCGCTCCCGGGCTTCTTTCGGCAGAAGCGGCGCTAAGAGAGCACTGTGAGCGGTACAATCGTCTTTGCGCGAAGAAGCCGCTTCTTCGGCTCCGGGAGCCGGAGAGAGCGGCAGCATCGGAAAGGTGAAGAAGGAAGCTGTACAACACTGGGATTGTGTGCGCAGCTTGCCAACTGATAGAAAACAGTACCTTACCACTTTCCTGACGTTTCCAATCACATGAATATTCGATTGGAAGCTGTTTTGGACAACTTTTCTTTCCTTCATGCCAAGCACTTGGCAGACCTCCGTGCAACGTCCAGAACACGATGGGAGATGTTTTCTGTGCTCCCGCAGGTTTTCCTTGCCAGACAGAGTGGAAAAGCTTTCTGCTAGGATGTAGACCACAAAAGACGCTAAAGACGAAGGTACGATGCTCTCCGGAGCTAAGAGCCGCTCCCGGGCTTCTTTCGGCAGAAGCGGCGCTAAGAGAGCACTGTGAGCGGTACAATCGTCTTTGCGCGAAGAAGCCGCTTCTTCGGCTCCGGGAGCCGGAGAGAGCGGCAGCATCGGAAAGGTGAAGAAGGAAGCTGTACAACACTGGGATTTTGTGCGCAGCTTCCCAACTGATAGAAAACAGTACCTTACCACTTTCCTGACGTTTCCAATCACATGAATATTCGATTGGAAGCTGTTTTCGACAACTTTTCTTTCCTTCATGCCAAGCACTTGGCAGACCTCTGCGCAACGTCCAGAACACGATGGGAGATGTTTTCTGTGCTCCCGCAGGTTTTCCTTTCCAGGCAGAGTGGAAAAGCTTTCTGCTAGGATGTAGACCACAAAAGACGCTAAAGACGAAGGTACGATGCTCTCCGGAGCTAAGAGCCGCTCCCGGGCTTCTTTCGGCAGAAGCGGCGCTAAGAGAGCACTGTGAGCGGTACAATCGTCTTTGCGCGAAGAAGCCGCTTCTTCGGCTCCGGGAGCCGGAGAGAGCGGCAGCATCGGAAAGGTGAAGAAGGAAGCTGTACAACACTGGGATTGTGTGCGCAGCTTGCCAACTGATAGAAAACAGTACCTTACCACTTTCCTGACGTTTCCAATCACATGAATATTCGATTGGAAGCTGTTTTGGACAACTTTTCTTTCCTTCATGCCAAGCACTTGGCAGACCTCCGTGCAACGTCCAGAACACGATGGGAGATGTTTTCTGTGCTCCCGCAGGTTTTCCTTGCCAGACAGAGTGGAAAAGCTTTCTGCTAGGATGTAGACCACAAAAGACGCTAAAGACGAAGGTACGATGCTCTCCAGAGCTAAGAGCCGTTCCCGGGCTTCTTTCGGCAGAAGCGGCGCTAAGAGAGCGCTGTGAGCGGTACAATCGTCTTTGCGCGAAGAAGCCGCTTCTTCGGCTCCGGGAGCCGGAGAGAGCGGCAGCATCGGAAAGGTGAAGAAGGAAGCTGTACAACACTGGGATTGTGTGCGCAACTTTCCAACTGATAGAAAACAGTACCTTACACTTTCCTGACGTTTCCAATCACATGAATATTCGATTGGAAGCTGCTTTCGACAACTTTTCTTTCCTTCATGCCAAGCACTTGGCAGACCTCCGTGCAACGTCCAGAACAGGATGGGAGATGTTTTCTGTGCTCCCGCAGGTTTTCCTTGCCAGACAGAGTGGAAAAGCTTTCTGCTAGGATGTAGACCACAAAAGACGCTAAAGACGAAGGTACGATGCTGTCCGGAGCTAAGAGCCGCTCCCGGGCTTCTTTCGGCAGAAGCGGCGCTAAGAGAGCACTGTGAGCGGTACAATCGTCTTTGCGCGAAGAAGCCGCTTCTTCGGCTCCGGGAGCCGGAGAGAGCGGCAGCATCGGAAAGGTGAAGAAGGAAGCTGTACAACACTGGGATTGTGTGCGCAGCTTGCCAACTGATAGAAAACAGTACCTTACCACTTTCCTGACGTTTCCAATCACATGAATATTCGATTGGAAGCTGTTTTCGACAACTTTTCTTTCCTTCATGCCAAGCACTTGGCAGACCTCCGTGCAACGTCCAGAACACGATGGGAGATGTTTTCTGTGCTCCCGCAGGTTTTCCTTGCCAGACAGAGTGGAAAAGCTTTCTGCTAGGATGTAGACCACAAAAGACGCTAAAGACGAAGGTACGATGCTCTCCGGAGCTAAGAGCCGCTCCCGGGCTTCTTTCGGCAGAAGCGGCGCTAAGAGAGCACTGTGAGCGGTACAATCGTCTTTGCGCGAAGAAGCCGCTTCTTCGGCTCCGGGAGCCGGAGAGAGCGGCAGCATCGGAAAGGTGAAGAAGGAAGCTGTACAACACTGGGATTGTGTGCGCAGCTTGCCAACTGATAGAAAACAGTACCTTACCACTTTCCTGACGTTTCCAATCACATGAATATTCGATTGGAAGCTGTTTTGGACAACTTTTCTTTCCTTCATGCCAAGCACTTGGCAGACCTGCGTGCAACGTCCAGAACACGATGGGAGATGTTTTCTGTGCTCCCGCAGGTTTTCCTTGCCAGACAGAGTGGAAAAGCTTTCTGCTAGGATGTAGACCACAAAAGACGCTAAAGACGAAGGTACGATGCTCTCCGGAGCTAAGAGCCGCTCCCGGGCTTCTTTCGGCAGAAGCGGCGCTAAGAGCGCACTGTGAGCGGTACAATCGTCTTTGCGCGAAGAAGCCGCTTCTTCGGCTCCGGGAGCCGGAGAGAGCGGCAGCATCGGAAAGGTGAAGAAGGAAGCTGTACAACACTGGGATTGTGTGCGCAGCTTGCCAACTGATAGAAAACAGTACCTTACACTTACCTGACGTTTTCTATCACATGAATATTCGATTGGAAGCTGTTTTGGACAACTTTTCTTTCCTTCATGCCAAGGACTTGGCAGACCTCTGTGCAACGTCCAGAACACGATGGGAGATGTTTTCTGTGCTCCCGCAGGTTTTCCTTGCCAGACAGAGTGGAAAAGCTTTCTGCTAGGATGTAGACCACAAAAGACGCTAAAGACGAAGGTACGATGCTCTCCGGAGCTAAGAGCCGCTCCCGGGCTTCTTTCGGCAGAAGCGGCGCTAAGAGAGCACTGTGAGCGGTACAATCGTCTTTCCACGAAGAAGCCACTTCTTCGGCTCCGGGAGCCGGAGAGAGCAGCAGCATCGGAAAGGTGAAGAAGGAAGCTGTACAACACTGGGATTGTGTGCGCAGCTTGCCAACTGATAGAAAACAGTACCTTACCACTTTCCTGACGTTTCCAATCACATGAATATTCGATTGGAAGCTGTTTTCGACAACTTTTCTTTCCTTCATGCCAAGCACTTGGCAGACCTCCGTGCAACGTCCAGAACACGATGGGAGATGTTTTCTGTGCTCCCGCAGGTTTTCCTTGCCAGACAGAGTGGAAAAGCTTTCTGCTAGGATGTAGACCACAAAAGACGCTAAAGACGAAGGTACGATGCTCTCCGGAGCTAAGAGCCGCTCCCGGGCTTCTTTCGGCAGAAGCGGCGCTAAGAGAGCACTGTGAGCGGTACAATCGTCTTTGCGCGAAGAAGCCGCTTCTTCGGTCTCCGGGAGCCGGAGAGAGCGGCAGCATCGGAAAGGTGAAGAAGGAAGCTGTACAACACTGGGATTGTGTGCGCAGCTTGCCAACTGATAGAAAACAGTACCTTACCACGTTGCTGACTTTTCCCATAACATGAATATTCGATTGGAAGCTGTTTTGGACAACTTTTCTTTCCTTCATGCCTAGCACTTGGCAGACCTCCGTGCAACGTCCAGAACACGATGGGAGATGTTTTCTGTGCTCCCGCAGGTTTTCCTTGCCAGACAGAGTGGAAAAGCTTTCTGCTAGGATGTAGACCACAAAAGACGCTAAAGACGAAGGTACGATGCTCTCCGGAGCTAAGAGCCGCTCCCGGGCTTCTTTCGGCAGAAGCGGCGCTAAGAGCGCACTGTGAGCGGTACAATCGTCTTTGCGCGAAGAAGCCGCTTCTTCGGCTCCGGGAGCCGGAGAGAGCGGCAGCATCGGAAATGTGAAGAAGGAAGCTGTACAACACTGGGATTGTGAGCGCAACTTTCCAACTGATAGAAAACAGTACCTTACAGTTTCTTGCCTTTTCCAATCACATGAATATTCGATTGGAAGCTGTTTTGGACAACTTTTCTTTCCTTCATGCCAAGCACTTGGCAGACCTCCGTGCAACGTCCAGAACACGATGGGAGATGTTTTCTGTGCTCCCGCAGGTTTTCCTTGCCAGACAGAGTGGAAAAGCTTTCTGCTAGGATGTAGACCACAAAAGACGCTAAAGACGAAGGTACGATGCTGTCCGGAGCTAAGAGCCGCTCCCGGGCTTCTTTCGGCAGAAGCGGCGCTAAGAGAGCACTGTGAGCGGTACAATCGTCTTTGCGCGAAGAAGCCGCTTCTTCGGCTCCGGGAGCCGGAGAGAGCGGCAGCATCGCAAAGGTGAAGAAGGAAGCTGTACAACACTGGGATTGTGTGCGCAGCTTGCCAACTGATAGAAAACAGTACCTTACCACTTTCCTGACGTTTCCAATCACATGAATATTCGATTGGAAGCTGTTTTGGACAACTTTTCTTTCCTTCATGCCAAGCACTTGGCAGACCTCCGTGCAACGTTCAGAACATGACGGGAGATGTTTTCTGTGCTCCCGCAGGTTTTCCTTGCCAGACAGAGTGGAAAAGCTTTCTGCTAGGATGTAGACCACAAAAGACGCTAAAGACGAAGGTACGATGCTCTCCGGAGCTAAGAGCAGCTCCCGGGCTTCTTTCGGCAGAAGCGGCGCTAAGAGCGCACTGTGAGCGGTACAATCGTCTTTGCGCGAAGAAGCCGCTTCTTCGGCTCCGGGAGCCGGAGAGAGCGGCAGCATCGGAAAGGTGAAGAAGGAAGCTGTACAACACTGGGATTGTGTGCGCAGCTTGCCAACTGATAGAAAACAGTACCTTACCACTTTCCTGACGTTTCCAATCACATGAATATTCGATTGGAAGCTGTTTTGGACAACTTTTCTTTTCTTCATGCCAAACACTTGGCAGACCTCCGTGCAACGTCCAGAATACGATGGGAGGTGTTTTCTGTGCTCCCGCAGGTTTTCCTTGCCAGACAGAGTGGAAAAGCTTTCTGCTAGGATGTAGACCACAAAAGACGCTAAAGACGAAGGTACGATGCTCTCCGGAGCTAAGCGCCGCTCCCGGGCTTCTTTCGGCAGAAGCGGCGCTAAGAGCGCACTGTGAGCGGTACAATCGTCTTTGCGCGAAGAAGCCGCTTCTTCGGCTCCGGGAGCCGGAGAGAGCGGCAGCATCGGAAAGGTGAAGAAGGAAGCTGTACAACACTGGGATTGTGTGCGCAGCTTGCCAACTGATAGAAAACAGTACCTTACCACTTTCCTGACGTTTCCAATCACATGAATATTCGATTGGAAGCTGTTTTCGACAACTTTTCTTTCCTTCATGCCAAGCACTTGGCAGACCTCCGTGCAACGTCCAGAACACGATGGGAGATGTTTTCTGTGCTCCCGCAGGTTTTCCTTGCCAGACAGAGTGGAAAAGCTTTCTGCTAGGATGTAGACCACAAAAGACGCTAAAGACGAAGGTACGATGCTCTCCGGAGCTATGAGCCGCTCCCGGGCTTTTTTCGGCAGAAGCGGCGCTAAGAGCGCACTGTGAGCGGTACAATCGTCTTTGCGCGAAGAAGCCGCTTCTTCGGCTCCGGGAGCCGGAGAGAGCGGCAGCATCGGAAAGGTGAAGAAGGAAGCTGTACAACACTGGGATTGTGTGCGCAGCTTGCCAACTGATAGAAAACAGTACCTTACCACTTTCCTGACGTTTCCAATCACATGAATATTCGATTGGAAGCTGTTTTGGACAACTTTTCTTTCCTTCATGCCAAGCACTTGGCAGACCTCCGTGCAACGTCCAGAACACGATGGGAGATGTTTTCTGTGCTCCCACAGGTTTTCCTTGCCAGACAGAGTGGAAAAGCTTTCTGCTAGGATGTAGACCACAAAAGACGCTAAAGACGAAGGTACGATGCTCTCCGGAGCTAAGAGCCGCTCCCGGGCTTCTTTCGGCAGAAGCGGCGCTAAGAGCGCACTGTGAGCGGTACAATCGTCTTTGCGCGAAGAAGCCGCTTCTTCGGCTCCGGGAGCCGGAGAGAGCGGCAGCATCGGAAAGGTGAAGAAGGAAGCTGTACAACACTGGGATTGTGAGCGCAACTTTCCAACTGATAGAAAACAGTACCTTACAGTTTCTTGCCTTTTCCAATCACATGAATATTCGATTGGAAGCTGTTTTGGACAACTTTTCTTTCCTTCATGCCAAGCACTTGGCAGACCTCCGTGCAACGTCCAGAACACGATGGGAGATGTTTTCTGTGCTCCCGCAGGTTTTCCTTGCCAGACAGAGTGGAAAAGCTTTCTGCTAGGATGTAGACCACAAAAGACGCTAAAGACGAAGGTACGATGCTCTCCGGAGATAAGAGCCGCTCCCGGGCTTCTTTCGGCAGAAGCGGCGCTAAGAGAGCACTGTGAGCGGTACAATCGTCTTTGCGCGAAGAAGCCGCTTCTTCGGCTCCGGGAGCCGGAGAGAGCGGCAGCATCGGAAAGGTGAAGAAGGAAGCTGTACAACACTGGGATTGTGTGCGCAGCTTGCCAACTGATAGAAAACAGTACCTTACCACTTTCCTGACGCTTGCAATCACATGAATATTCGATTGGAAGCTGTTTTGGACAACTTTACTTTCCTTCATGCCAAGCACTTGGCAGACCTCCGTGAAACGTCCAGAACATGACGGGAGATGTTTTCTGTGCTCCCGCAGGTTTTCCTTGCCAGACAGAGTGGAAAAGCTTTCTGCTAGGATGTAGACCACAAAAGACGCTAAAGACGAAGGTACGATGCTCTCCGGAGCTAAGATCAGCTCCCGGGCTTCTTTCGGCAGAAGTGGCGCTAAGAGAGCACTGTGAGCGGTACAATCGTCTTTGTGCGAAGAAGCCGCTTCTTCGGCTCCGGGAGCCGGAGAGAGCGGCAGCATCGGAAAGGTGAAGAAGGAAGCTGTACAACACTGGGATTGTGTGCGCAGCTTGCCAACTGATAGAAAACAGTACCTTACCACTTTCCTGACGTTTCCAATCACATGAATATTCGATTGGAAGCTGTTTTGGACAACTTTTCTTTTCTTCATGCCAAACACTTGGCAGACCTCCGTGCAACGTCCAGAACACGATGGGAGATGTTTTCTGTGCTCCCGCAGGTTTTCCTTGCCAGACAGAGTGGAAAAGCTTTCTGCTAGGATGTAGACCACAAAAGACGCTAAAGACGAAGGTACGATGCTGTCCGGAGCTAAGAGCCGCTCCCGGGCTTCTTTCGGCAGAAGCGGCGCTAAGAGCGCACTGTGAGCGGTACAATCGTCTTTGCGCGAAGAAGCCGCTTCTTCGGCTCCGGGAGCCGGAGAGAGCGGCAGCATCGGAAAGGTGAAGAAGGAAGCTGTACAACACTGGGATTGTGTGCGCAGCTTGCCAACTGATAGAAAACAGTACCTTACCACTTTCCTGACGTTTCCAATCACATGAATATTCGATTGGAAGCTGTTTTGGACAACTTTTCTTTCCTTCATGCCAAGCACTTGGCAGACCTCCGTGCAACGTCCAGAACACGATGGGAGGTGTTTTCTGTGCTCCCGCAGGTTTTCCTTGCCAGACAGAGTGGAAAAGCTTTCTGCTAGGATGTAGACCACAAAAGACGCTAAAGATGAAGGTACGATGCTCTCCGGAGCTAAGAGCCGCTCCCGGGCTTCTTTCGGCAGAAGCGGCGCTAAGAGAGCACTGTGAGCGGTACAATCGTCTTTGCGCGAAGAAGCCGCTTCTTCGGCTCTGGGAGCCGGAGAGAGCGGCAGCATCGGAAAGGTGAAGAAGGAAGCTGTACAACACTGGGATTGTGTGCGCAGCTTGCCAACTGATAGAAAACAGTACCTTACCACTTTCCTGACGTTTCCAATCACATGAATATTCGATTGGAAGCTGTTTTGGACAACTTTTCTTTCCTTCATGCCAAGCACTTGGCAGACCTCCGTGCAACGTCCAGAACACGATGGGAGATGTTTTCTGTGCTCCCGCAGGTTTTCCTTGCCAGACAGAGTGGAAAAGCTTTCTGCTAGGATGTAGACCACAAAAGACGCTAAAGACGAAGGTACGATGCTCTCCGGAGCTAAGAGCCGCTCCCGGGCTTCTTTCGGCAGAAGCGGCGCTAAGAGAGCACTGTGAGCGGTACAATTGTCTTTGCGCGAAGAAGCCGCTTCTTCGGCTCCGGGAGCCGGAGAGAGCGGCAGCATCGGAAAGGTGAAGAAGGAAGCTGTACAACACTGGGATTGTGTGCGCAGCTTGCCAACTGATAGAAAACAGTACCTTGCCACTTTCCTGACGTTTCCAATCATATGAATATTCGATTGGAAGCTGTTTTGGACAACTTTTCTTTCCTTCATGCCAAACACTTGGCAGACCTCCGTGCAACGTCCAGAACACGATGGGAGATGTTTTCTGTGCTCCCGCAGGTTTTCCTTGCCAGACAGAGTGGAAAAGCTTTCTGCTAGGATGTGGACCACAAAAGACGCTAAAGATGAAGGTACGATGCTCTCCGGAGCTAAGAGCCGCTCCCGGGCTTCTTTCGGCAGAAGCGGCGCTAAGAGAGCACTGTGAGCGGTACAATCGTCTTTGCGCGAAGAAGCCGCTTCTTCGGCTCCGGGAGCCGGAGAGAGCGGCAGCATCGGAAAGGTGAAGAAGGAAGCTGTACAACACTGGGATTGTGTGCGCAGCTTGCCAACTGATAGAAAACAGTACCTTACACTTTCTTGACATTTCCTATCACATGAATATTCGATTGGAAGCTGTTTTGGACAACTTTTCTTTCCTTCATGCCAAACACTTGGCAGACTTCTGTGCAACGTCCAGAACACGATGGGAAATGTTTTCTGTGCTCCCGCAGGTTTTCCTTGCCAGACAGAGTGGAAAAGCTTTCTGCTAGGATGTAGACCACAAAAGACGCTAAAGACGAAGGTACTATGCTCTCCGGAGCTAAGAGCCGCTCCCGGGCTTCTTTCGGCAGAAGCGGCGCTAAGAGAGCACTGTGAGCGGTACAATCGTCTTTGCGTGAAGAAGCCGCTTCTTCGGCTCCGGGAGCCGGAGAGAGCGGCAGCATCGGAAAGGTGAAGAAGGAAGCTGTACAACACTGGGATTGTGTGCGCAGCTTGCCAACTGATAGAAAACAGTACCTTACCACTTTCCTGACGTTTCCAATCACATGAATATTCGATTGGAAGCTGTTTTGGACAACTTTTCTTTCCTTCATGCCAAGCACTTGGCAGACCTCCGTGCAACGTCCAGAACACGATGGGAGATGTTTTCTGTGCTCCCGCAGGTTTTCCTTGCCAGACAGAGTGGAAAAGCTTTCTGCTAGGATGTAGACCACAAAAGACGCTAAAGACGAAGGTACGATGCTCTCCGGAGCTAAGAGCCGCTCCCGGGCTTCTTTCGGCAGAAGCGGCGCTAAGAGCGCACTGTGAGCGGTACAATCGTCTTTGCGCGAAGAAGCCGCTTCTTCGGCTCCGGGAGCCGGAGAGAGCGGCAGCATCGGAAAGGTGAAGAAGGAAGCTGTACAACACTGGGATTGTGAGCGCAACTTTCCAACTGATAGAAAACAGTACCTTACAGTTTCTTGCCTTTTCCAATCACATGAATATTCGATTGGAAGCTGTTTTGGACAACTTTTCTTTCCTTCATGCCAAGCACTTGGCAGACCTCCGTGCAACGTCCAGAACACGATGGGAGATGTTTTCTGTGCTCCCGCAGGTTTTCCTTGCCAGACAGAGTGGAAAAGCTTTCTGCTAGGATGTAGACCACAAAAGACGCTAAAGACGAAGGTACGATGCTCTCCGGAGCTAAGAGCCGCTCCCGGGCTTCTTTCGGCAGAAGCGGCGCTAAGAGAGCACTGTGAGCGGTACAATCGTCTTTGCGCGAAGAAGCCGCTTCTTCGGCTCCGGGAGCCGGAGAGAGCGGCAGCATCGCAAAGGTGAAGAAGGAAGCTGTACAACACTGGGATTGTGTGCGCAGCTTGCCAACTGATAGAAAACAGTACCTTGCCACTTTCCTGACGTTTCCAATCACATGAATATTCGATTGGAAGCTGTTTTGGACAACTTTTCTTTCCTTCATGCCAAGCACTTGGCAGACCTCCGTGCAACGTCCAGAACACGATGGGAGATGTTTTCTGTGCTCCCGCAGGTTTTCCTTGCCAGACAGAGTGGAAAAGCTTTCTGCTGGGATGTAGACCACAAAAGACGCTAAAGACGAAGGTACGATGCTGTCCGGAGCTAAGAGCCGCTCCCGGGCTTCTTTCGGCAGAAGCGGCGCTAAGAGAGCACTGTGAGCGGTACAATCGTCTTTGCGCGAAGAAGCCGCTTCTTCGGCTCCGGGAGCCGGAGAGAGCGGCAGCATCGCAAAGGTGAAGAAGGAAGCTGTACAACACTGGGATTGTGTGCGCAGCTTGCCAACTGATAGAAAACAGTACCTTACCACTTTCCTGACGTTTCCAATCACATGAATATTCGATTGGAAGCTGTTTTGGACAACTTTTCTTTTCTTCATGCCAAACACTTGGCAGACCTCCGTGCAACGTCCAGAAGACGATGGGAGATGTTTTCTGTGCTCCCGCAGGTTTTCCTTGCCAGACAGAGTGGAAAAGCTTTCTGCTAGGATGTAGACCACAAAAGACGCTAAAGACGAAGGTACGATGCTCTCCGGAGCTAAGAGCCGCTCCCGGGCTTCTTTCGGCAGAAGCGGCGCTAAGAGCGCACTGTGAGCGGTACAATCGTCTTTGCGCGAAGAAGCCGCTTCTTCGGCTCCGGGAGCCGGAGAGAGCGGCAGCATCGGAAAGGTGAAGAAGGAAGCTGTACAACACTGGGATTGTGTGCGCAGCTTGCCAACTGATAGAAAACAGTACCTTACCACTTTCCTGACGTTTCCAATCACATGAATATTCGATTGGAAGCTGTTTTCGACAACTTTTCTTTCCTTCATGCCAGGCACTTGGCAGACCTCCGTGCAACGTCCAGAACACGATGGGAGATGTTTTCTGTGCTCCCGCAGGTTTTCCTTGCCAGACAGAGTGGAAAAGCTTTCTGCTAGGATGTAGACCACAAAAGACGCTAAAGAGGAAGGCACGATGCTCTCCGGAGCAAAGAGCCGCTCCCGGGCTTCTTTCGGAAGAAGCGGCGCTAAGAGAGCACTGTGAGCGGTACAATCGTCTTTGCGCGAAGAAGCCGCTTCTTCGGCTCCGGGAGCCGGAGAGAGCGGCAGCATCGGAAAGGTGAAGAAGGAAGCTGTACAACACTGGGATTGTGTGCGCAGCTTGCCAACTGATAGAAAACAGTACCTTACCACTTTCCTGACGTTTCCAATCACATGAATATTCGATTGGAAGCTGTTTTGGACAACTTTTCTTTCCTTCATGCCAAACACTTGGCAGACCTCCGTGCAACGTCCAGAACACGATGGGAGATGTTTTCTGTGCTCCCGCAGGTTTTCCTTGCCAGACAGAGTGGAAAAGCTTTCTGCTAGGATGTAGACCACAAAAGACGCTAAAGACGAAGGTACGATGCTCTCCGGAGCTAAGAGCCGCTCCCGGGCTTCTTTCGGCAGAAGCGGCGCTAAGAGAGCACTGTGAGCGGTACAATCGTCTTTGCGCAAAGAAGCCGCTTCTTCGGCTCCGGGAGCTGGAGAGAGCGGCAGCATCGGAAAGGTGAAGAAGGAAGCTGTACAACACTGGGATTGTGTGCGCAGCTTGCCAACTGATAGAAAACAGTACCTTACACTTTCCTGACGTTTCCAATCACATGAATATTCGATTGGAAGCTGTTTTGGACAACTTTTCTTTCCTTCATGCCAAGCACTTGGCAGACCTCCGTGCAACGTCCAGAACACGATGGGAGATGTTTTCTGTGCTCCCGCAGGTTTTCCTTGCCAGACAGAGTGGAAAAGCTTTCTGCTAGGATGTAGACCACAAAAGACGCTAAAGACGAAGGTACGATGCTCTCCGGAGCTAAGAGCCGCTCCCGGGCTTCTTTTGGCAGAAGCGGCGCTAAGAGAGCACTGTGAGCGGTACAATCGTCTTTGCGCGAAGAAGCCGCTTCTTCGCTCCGGGAGCCGGAGAGAGCGGCAGCATCGGAAAGGTGAAGAAGGAAGCTGTACAACACTGTGATTGTGTGCGCAGCTTGCCAACTGATAGAAAACAGTACCTTACCACTTTCCTGACGTTTCCAATCACATGAATATTCGATTGGAAGCTATTTTGGACAACTTTTCTTTCCTTCATGCCAAACATTTGGCAGACCTGTGTGCAACGTCCAGAACACGATGGGAGATGTTTTCTGTGCTCCCGCAGGTTTTCCTTGCCAGACAGAGTGGAAAAGCTTTCTGCTAGGATGTAGACCACAAAAGACGCTAAAGACGAAGGTACGATGCTCTCCGGAGCTAAGAGCCGCTCCCGGGCTTCTTTCGGCAGAAGCGGCGCTAAGAGAGCACTGTGAGCGGTACAATCGTCTTTGCGCGAAGAAGCCGCTTCTTCGGCTCCGGGAGCCGGAGAGAGCGGCAGCATCGGAAAGGTGAAGAAGGAAGCTGTACAACACTGGGATTGTGTGCGCAGCTTGCCAACTGATAGAAAACAGTACCTTACACTTTCTTGACGTTTACTATCACATGAATATTCGATTGGAAGCTGTTTTGGACAACTTTTCTTTCCTTCATGCCAAGCACTTGGCAGACCTCTGTGCAACGTCCAGAACACGATGGGAGATGTTTTCTGTGCTCCCGCAGGTTTTCCTTGCCAGACAGAGTGGAAAAGCTTTCTGCTAGGATGTAGACCACAAATAACGCTAAAGACGAAGGTACGATGCTCTCCGGAGCTAAGAGCCGCTCCCGGGCTTCTTTCGGCAGAAGCGGCGCTAAGAGAGCACTGTGAGCGGTACAATCGTCTTTGCGCGAAGAAGCCGCTTCTTCGGCTCCGGGAGCCGGAGAGAGCGGCAGCATCGGAAAGGTGAAGAAGGAAGCTGTACAACACTGGGATTGTGTGCGCAGCTTGCCAACTGATAGAAAACAGTACCTTACCACTTTCCTGACGTTTCCAATCACATGAATATTCGATTGGAAGCTGTTTTGGACAACTTTTCTTTCCTTCATGCCAAGCACTTGGCAGACCTCCGTGCAACGTCCAGAAGACGATGGGAGATGTTTTCTGTGCTCCCGCAGGTTTTCCTTGCCAGACAGAGTGGAAAAGCTTTCTGCTAGGATGTAGACCACAAAAGACGCTAAAGACGAAGGTACGATGCTCTCCGGAGCTAAGAGCCGCTCCCGGGCTTCTTTCGGCAGAAGCGGCGCTAAGAGCGCACTGTGAGCGGTACAATCGTCTTTGCGCGAAGAAGCCGCTTCTTCGGCTCCGGGAGCCGGAGAGAGCGGCAGCATCGGAAAGGTGAAGAAGGAAGCTGTACAACACTGGGATTGTGTGCGCAGCTTGCCAACTGATAGAAAACAGTACCTTACCACTTTCCTGACGTTTCCAATCACATGAATATTCGATTGGAAGCTGTTTTCGACAACTTTTCTTTCCTTCATTCCAAACACTTGGCAGACCTCCGTGCAACGTCCAGAACACGATGGGAGATGTTTTATGTGCTCCCGCAGGTTTTCCTTGCCAGACAGAGTGGAAAAGCTTTCTGCTAGGATGTAGACCACAAAAGACGCTAAAGACGAAGGTACGATGCTCTCCGGAGCTAAGAGCCGCTCCCGGGCTTCTTTCGGCAGAAGCGGCGCTAAGAGAGCACTGTGAGCGGTACAATGGTCTTTGCGCGAAGAAGCCGCTTCTTCGGCTCCGGGAGCCGGAGAGAGCGGCAGCATCGGAAAGGTGAAGAAGGAAGCTGTACAACACTGGGATTGTGTGCGCAGCTTGCCAACTGATAGAAAACAGTACCTTACCACTTTCCTGACGCTTGCAATCACATGAATATTCGATTGGAAGCTGTTTTGGACAACTTTTCTTTCCTTCATGCCAAGCACTTGGCAGACCTCCGTGCAACGTCCAGAACACGATGGGAGATGTTTTCTGTGCTCCCGCAGGTTTTCCTTGCCAGACAGAGTGGAAAAGCTTTCTGCTAGGATGTAGACCACAAAAGACGCTAAAGACGAAGGTACGATGCTCTCCGGAGCTAAGAGCCGCTCCCGGGCTTCTTTCGGCAGAAGCGGCGCTAAGAGAGCACTGTGAGCGGTACAATCATCTTTGCGCGAAGAAGCCGCTTCTTCGGCTCCGGGAGCCGGAGAGAGCGGCAGCATCGGAAAGGTGAAGAAGGAAGCTGTACAACACTGGGATTGTGTGCGCAGCTTGCCAACTGATAGAAAACAGTACCTTACACTTTCTTGACGTTTACTATCACATGAATGTTCGATTGGAAGCTGTTTTGGACAACTTTTCTTTCCTTCATGCCAAGCACTTGGCAGACCTCTGTGCAACGTCCAGAACACGATGGGAGATGTTTTCTGTGCTCCCGCAGGTTTTCCTTGCCAGACAGAGTGGAAAAGCTTTCTGCTAGGATGTAGCCCACAAATAACGCTAAAGACGAAGGTACGATGCTCTCCGGAGCTAAGAGCCGCTCCCGGGCTTCTTTCGGCAGAAGCGGCGCTAAGAGAGCACTGTGAGCGGTACAATCGTCTTTGCGCGAAGAAGCCGCTTCTTCGGCTCCGGGAGCCGGAGAGAGCGGCAGCATCGGAAAGGTGAAGAAGGAAGCTGTACAACACTGGGATTGTGTGCGCAGCTTGCCAACTGATAGAAAACAGTACCTTACCACTTTCCTGACGTTTCCAATCACATGAATATTCGATTGGAAGCTGTTTTGGACAACTTTTCTTTCCTTCATGCCAAGCACTTGGCAGACCTCCGTGCAACGTCCAGAAGACGATGGGAGATGTTTTCTGTGCTCCCGCAGGTTTTCCTTGCCAGACAGAGTGGAAAAGCTTTCTGCTAGGATGTAGACCACAAAAGACGCTAAAGACGAAGGTACGATGCTCTCCGGAGCTAAGAGCCGCTCCCGGGCTTCTTTCGGCAGAAGCGGCGCTAAGAGCGCACTGTGAGCGGTACAATCGTCTTTGCGCGAAGAAGCCGCTTCTTCGGCTCCGGGAGCCGGAGAGAGCGGCAGCATCGGAAAGGTGAAGAAGGAAGCTGTACAACACTGGGATTGTGTGCGCAGCTTGCCAACTGATAGAAAACAGTACCTTACCACTTTCCTGACGTTTCCAATCACATGAATATTCGATTGGAAGCTGTTTTCGACAACTTTTCTTTCCTTCATTCCAAACACTTGGCAGACCTCCGTGCAACGTCCAGAACACGATGGGAGATGTTTTATGTGCTCCCGCAGGTTTTCCTTGCCAGACAGAGTGGAAAAGCTTTCTGCTAGGATGTAGACCACAAAAGACGCTAAAGACAAAGGTACGATGCTCTCCGGAGATAAGAGCCGCTCCAGGGCTTCTTTCGGCAGAAGCGGCGCTAAGAGAGCACTGTGAGCGGTACAATCGTCTTTGCGCGAAGAAGCCGCTTCTTCGGCTCCGGGAGCCGGAGAGAGCGGCAGCATCGGAAAGGTGAAGAAGGAAGCTGTACAACACTGGGATTGTGTGCGCAACTTTCCAACTGATAGAAAACAGTACCTTACCACTTTCCTGATGTTTCCAATCACATGACTATTCGATTGGAAGCTGTTTTGGACAACTTTTCTTTCCTTCATGCCAAGCACTTTGCAGACTTCCGTGCAACGTCCAGAACACGATGGGAGATGTTTTCTGTGCTCCCGCAGGTTTTCCTTGCCAGACAGAGTGGAAAAGCTTTCTGCTAGGATGTAGACCACAAAAGACGCTAAAGACGAAGGTACGATGCTCTCCGGAGCTAAGAGCCGCTCCCGGGCTTCTTTCGGCAGAAGCGGCGCTAAGAGAGCACTGTGAGCGGTACAATGGTCTTTGCGCGAAGAAGCCGCTTCTTCGGCTCCGGGAGCCGGAGAGAGCGGCAGCATCGGAAAGGTGAAGAAGGAAGCTGTACAACACTGGGATTGTGTGCGCAGCTTGCCAACTGATAGAAAACAGTACCTTACCACTTTCCTGACGCTTGCAATCACATGAATATTCGATTGGAAGCTGTTTTGGACAACTTTTCTTTCCTTCATGCCAAGCACTTGGCAGACCTCCGTGCAACGTCCAGAACACGATGGGAGATGTTTTCTGTGCTCCCGCAGGTTTTCCTTGCCAGACAGAGTGGAAAAGCTTTCTGCTAGGATGTAGACCACAAAAGACGCTAAAGACGAAGGTACGATGCTCTCCGGAGCTAAGAGCCGCTCCCGGGCTTCTTTCGGCAGAAGCGGCGCTAAGAGCGCACTGTGAGCGGTACAATCGTCTTTGCGCGAAGAAGCCGCTTCTTCGGCTCCGGGAGCCGGAGAGAGCGGCAGCATCGGAAAGGTGAAGAAGGAAGCTGTACAACACTGTGATTGTGTGCGCAACTTTCCAACTGATAGAAAACAGTACCTTACCACTTTCCTGATGTTTCCAATCACATGACTATTCGATTGGAAGCTGTTTTGGACAACTTTTCTTTCCTTCATGCCAAGCACTTTGCAGACTTCCGTGCAACGTCCAGAACACGATGGGAGATGTTTTCTGTGCTCCCGCAGGTTTTCCTTGCCAGACAGAGTGGAAAAGCTTTCTGCTAGGATGTAGACCACAAAAGACGCTAAAGACGAAGGTACGATGCTCTCCGGAGCTAAGAGCCGCTCCCGGGCTTCTTTCGGCAGAAGCGGCGCTAAGAGAGCACTGTGAGCGGTACAATGGTCTTTGCGCGAAGAAGCCGCTTCTTCGGCTCCGGGAGCCGGAAAGAGCGGCAGCATCGGAAAGGTGAAGAAGGAAGCTGTACAACACTGGGATTGTGTGCGCAGCTTGCCAACTGATAGAAAACAGTACCTTACCACTTTCCTGACGCTTGCAATCACATGAATATTCGATTGGAAGCTGTTTTGGACAACTTTTCTTTCCTTCATGCCAAGCACTTGGCAGACCTCCGTGCAACGTCCAGAACACGATGGGAGATGTTTTCTGTGCTCCCGCAGGTTTTCCTTGCCAGACAGAGTGGAAAAGCTTTCTGCTAGGATGTAGACCACAAAAGACGCTAAAGACGAAGGTACGATGCTCTCCGGAGCTAAGAGCCGCTCCCGGGCTTCTTTCGGCAGAAGCGGCGCTAAGAGAGCACTGTGAGCGGTACAATCATCTTTGCGCGAAGAAGCCGCTTCTTCGGCTCCGGGAGCCGGAGAGAGCGGCAGCATCGGAAAGGTGAAGAAGGAAGCTGTACAACACTGGGATTGTGTGCGCAGCTTGCCAACTGATAGAAAACAGTACCTTACCACTTTCCTGACGCTTGCAATCACATGAATATTCGATTGGAAGCTGTTTTCGACAACTTTTCTTTCCTTCATGCCAAGCACTTGGCAGACCTCCGTGCAACGTCCAGAACACGATGGGAGATGTTTTCTGTGCTCCCGCAGGTTTTCCTTGCCAGACAGAGTGGAAAAGCTTTCTGCTAGGATGTAGACCACAAAAGACGCTAAAGACAAAGGTACGATGCTCTCCGGAGATAAGAGCCGCTCCAGGGCTTCTTTCGGCAGAAGCGGCGCTAAGAGAGCACTGTGAGCGGTACAATCGTCTTTGCGCGAAGAAGCCGCTTCTTCGGCTCCGGGAGCCGGAGAGAGCGGCAGCATCGGAAAGGTGAAGAAGGAAGCTGTACAACACTGGGATTGTGTGCGCAGCTTGCCAACTGATAGAAAACAGTACCTTACCACTTTCCTGACGTTTCCAATCACATGAATATTCGATTGGAAGCTGTTTTGGACAACTTTTCTTTCCTTCATGCCAAGCACTTGGCAGACCTCTGTGCAACGTCCAGAACACGATGGGAGATGTTTTCTGTGCTCCCGCAGGTTTTCCTTGCCAGACAGAGTGGAAAAGCTTTCTGCTAGGATGTAGACCACAAAAGACGCTAAAGACGAAGGTACGATGCTCTCCGGAGCTAAGAGCCGCTCCCGGGCTTCTTTCGGCAGAAGCGGCGCTAAGAGAGCACTGTGAGCGGTACAATCGTCTTTGCGCAAAGAAGCCGCTTCTTCGGCTCCGGGAGCTGGAGAGAGCGGCAGCATCGGAAAGGTGAAGAAGGAAGCTGTACAACACTGGGATTGTGTGCGCAGCTTGCCAACTGATAGAAAACAGTACCTTACACTTTCCTGACGTTTCCAATCACATGAATATTCGATTGGAAGCTGTTTTGGACAACTTTTCTTTCCTTCATGCCAAGCACTTGGCAGACCTCCGTGCAACGTCCAGAACACGATGGGAGATGTTTTCTGTGCTCCCGCAGGTTTTCCTTGCCAGACAGAGTGGAAAAGCTTTCTGCTAGGATGTAGACCACAAAAGACGCTAAAGACGAAGGTACGATGCTCTCCGGAGCTAAGAGCCGCTCCCGGGCTTCTTTTGGCAGAAGCGGCGCTAAGAGAGCACTGTGAGCGGTACAATCGTCTTTGCGCGAAGAAGCCGCTTCTTCGCTCCGGGAGCCGGAGAGAGCGGCAGCATCGGAAAGGTGAAGAAGGAAGCTGTACAACACTGGGATTGTGTGCGCAGCTTGCCAACTGATAGAAAACAGTACCTTACCACTTTCCTGACGTTTCCAATCACATGAATATTCGATTGGAAGCTATTTTGGACAACTTTTCTTTCCTTCATGCCAAACATTTGGCAGACCTGTGTGCAACGTCCAGAACACGATGGGAGATGTTTTCTGTGCTCCCGCAGGTTTTCCTTGCCAGACAGAGTGGAAAAGCTTTCTGCTAGGATGTAGACCACAAAAGACGCTAAAGACGAAGGTACGATGCTCTCCGGAGCTAAGAGCCGCTCCCGGGCTTCTTTCGGCAGAAGCGGCGCTAAGAGAGCACTGTGAGCGGTACAATCGTCTTTGCGCGAAGAAGCCGCTTCTTCGGCTCCGGGAGCCGGAGAGAGCGGCAGCATCGGAAAGGTGAAGAAGGAAGCTGTACAACACTGGGATTGTGTGCGCAGCTTGCCAACTGATAGAAAACAGTACCTTACACTTTCTTGACGTTTACTATCACATGAATATTCGATTGGAAGCTGTTTTGGACAACTTTTCTTTCCTTCATTCCAAACACTTGGCAGACCTCTGTGCAACGTCCAGAACACGATGGGAGATGTTTTCTGTGCTCCCGCAGGTTTTCCTTGCCAGACAGAGTGGAAAAGCTTTCTGCTAGGATGTAGCCCACAAATAACGCTAAAGACGAAGGTACGATGCTCTCCGGAGCTAAGAGCCGCTCCCGGGCTTCTTTCGGCAGAAGCGGCGCTAAGAGAGCACTGTGAGCGGTACAATCGTCTTTGCGCGAAGAAGCCGCTTCTTCGGCTCCGGGAGCCGGAGAGAGCGGCAGCATCGGAAAGGTGAAGAAGGAAGCTGTACAACACTGGGATTGTGTGCGCAGCTTGCCAACTGATAGAAAACAGTACCTTACCACTTTCCTGACGTTTCCAATCACATGAATATTCGATTGGAAGCTGTTTTGGACAACTTTTCTTTCCTTCATGCCAAGCACTTGGCAGACCTCCGTGCAACGTCCAGAAGACGATGGGAGATGTTTTCTGTGCTCCCGCAGGTTTTCCTTGCCAGACAGAGTGGAAAAGCTTTCTGCTAGGATGTAGACCACAAAAGACGCTAAAGACGAAGGTACGATGCTCTCCGGAGCTAAGAGCCGCTCCCGGGCTTCTTTCGGCAGAAGCGGCGCTAAGAGCGCACTGTGAGCGGTACAATCGTCTTTGCGCGAAGAAGCCGCTTCTTCGGCTCCGGGAGCCGGAGAGAGCGGCAGCATCGGAAAGGTGAAGAAGGAAGCTGTACAACACTGTGATTGTGTGCGCAACTTTCCAACTGATAGAAAACAGTACCTTACCACTTTCCTGATGTTTCCAATCACATGACTATTCGATTGGAAGCTGTTTTGGACAACTTTTCTTTCCTTCATGCCAAGCACTTTGCAGACTTCCGTGCAACGTCCAGAACACGATGGGAGATGTTTTCTGTGCTCCCGCAGGTTTTCCTTGCCAGACAGAGTGGAAAAGCTTTCTGCTAGGATGTAGACCACAAAAGACGCTAAAGACGAAGGTACGATGCTCTCCGGAGCTAAGAGCCGCTCCCGGGCTTCTTTCGGCAGAAGCGGCGCTAAGAGAGCACTGTGAGCGGTACAATGGTCTTTGCGCGAAGAAGCCGCTTCTTCGGCTCCGGGAGCCGGAGAGAGCGGCAGCATCGGAAAGGTGAAGAAGGAAGCTGTACAACACTGGGATTGTGTGCGCAGCTTGCCAACTGATAGAAAACAGTACCTTACCACTTTCCTGACGCTTGCAATCACATGAATATTCGATTGGAAGCTGTTTTGGACAACTTTTCTTTCCTTCATGCCAAGCACTTGGCAGACCTCCGTGCAACGTCCAGAACACGATGGGAGATGTTTTCTGTGCTCCCGCAGGTTTTCCTTGCCAGACAGAGTGGAAAAGCTTTCTGCTAGGATGTAGACCACAAAAGACGCTAAAGACGAAGGTACGATGCTCTCCGGAGCTAAGAGCCGCTCCCGGGCTTCTTTCGGCAGAAGCGGCGCTAAGAGAGCACTGTGAGCAGTACAATCATCTTTGCGCGAAGAAGCCGCTTCTTCGGCTCCGGGAGCCGGAGAGAGCGGCAGCATCGGAAAGGTGAAGAAGGAAGCTGTACAACACTGGGATTGTGTGCGCAGCTTGCCAACTGATAGAAAACAGTACCTTACCACTTTCCTGACGCTTGCAATCACATGAATATTCGATTGGAAGCTGTTTTGGACAACTTTTCTTTCCTTCATGCCAAGCACTTGGCAGACCTCCGTGCAACGTCCAGAACACGATGGGAGATGTTTTCTGTGCTCCCGCAGGTTTTCCTTGCCAGACAGAGTGGAAAAGCTTTCTGCTAGGATGTAGACCACAAAAGACGCTAAAGACAAAGGTACGATGCTCTCCGGAGATAAGAGCCGCTCCAGGGCTTCTTTCGGCAGAAGCGGCGCTAAGAGAGCACTGTGAGCGGTACAATCGTCTTTGCGCGAAGAAGCCGCTTCTTCGGCTCCGGGAGCCGGAGAGAGCGGCAGCATCGGAAAGGTGAAGAAGGAAGCTGTACAACACTGGGATTGTGTGCGCAGCTTGCCAACTGATAGAAAACAGTACCTTACCACTTTCCTGACGCTTCCAATCACATGACTATTCGATTGGAAGCTGTTTTGGACAACTTTTCTTTCCTTCATGCCAAGCACTTGGCAGACTTCCGTGCAACGTCCAGAACACGATGGGAGATGTTTTATGTGCTCCCGCAGGTTTTCCTTGCCAGACAGAGTGGAAAAGCTTTCTGCTAGGATGTAGACCACAAAAGACGCTAAAGACGAAGGTACGATGCTCTCCGGAGCTAAGAGCCGCTCCCGGGCTTCTTTCGGCAGAAGCGGCGCTAAGAGAGCACTGTGAGCGGTACAATCGTCTTTGCGCGAAGAAGCCGCTTCTTCGGCTCCGGGAGCCGGAGAGAGCGGCAGCATCGGAAAGGTGAAGAAGGAAGCTGTACAACACTGGGATTGTGTGCGCAGCTTGCCAACTGATAGAAAACAGTACCTTACCACTTTCCTGACGTTTCCAATCACATGAATATTCGATTGGAAGCTGTTTTGGACAACTTTTCTTTCCTTCATGCCAAACACTTGGCAGACCTCCGTGCAACGTCCAGAACACGATGGGAGATGTTTTCTGTGCTCCCGCAGGTTTTCCTTGCCAGACAGAGTGGAAAAGCTTTCTGCTAGGATGTAGACCACAAAAGACGCTAAAGACGAAGGTGCGATGCTCTCCGGAGCTAAGAGCTGCTCCCGGGCTTCTTTCGGCAGAAGCGGCGCTAAGAGAGCACTGTGAGCAGTACAATCGTCTTTGCGCGAAGAAGCCGCTTCTTCGGCTCCGGGAGCCGGAGAGAGCGGCAGCATCGGAAAGGTGAAGAAGGAAGCTGTACAACACTGGTATTGTGTGCGCAGCTTGCCAACTGATAGAAAACATTACCTTACCACTTTTCTGACGCTTGCAATCACATGAATATTCGATTGGAAGCTGTTTTGGACAACTTTTCTTTCCTTCATGCCAAGCACTTGGCAGACCTCCGTGCAACGTCCAGAACACGATGGGAGATGTTTTCTGTGCTCCCGCCGGTTTTCCTTGCCAGACAGAGTGGAAAAGCTTTCTGCTAGGATGTAGACCACAAAAGACGCTAAAGACGAAGGTACGATGCTCTCCGGAGCTAAGAGCCGCTCCCGGGCTTCTTTCGGCAGAAGCGGCGCTAAGAGAGCACTGTGAGCAGTACAATCATCTTTGCGCGAAGAAGCCGCTTCTTCGGCTCCGGGAGCCGGAGAGAGCGGCAGCATCGGAAAGGTGAAGAAGGAAGCTGTACAACACTGGGATTGTGTGCGCAGCTTGCCAACTGATAGAAAACAGTACCTTACCACTTTCCTGACGTTTCCAATCACATGAATATTCGATTGGAAGCTGTTTTGGACAACTTTTCTTTCCTTCATGCCAAGCACTTGGCAGACCTCCGTGCAACGTCCAGAACACGATGGGAGATGTTTTCTGTGCTCCCGCAGGTTTTCCTTGCCAGACAGAGTGGAAAAGCTTTCTGCTAGGATGTAGACCACAAAAGACGCTAAAGACGAAGGTACGATGCTCTCCGGAGCTAAGAGCCGCTCCCGGGCTTCTTTCGGCAGAAGCGGCGCTAAGAGAGCACTGTGAGCAGTACAATCGTCTTTGCGCGAAGAAGCCGCTTCTTCGGCTCCGGGAGCCGGAGAGAGCGGCAGCATCGGAAAGGTGAAGAAGGAAGCTGTACAACACTGGGATTGTGTGCGCAGCTTGCCAACTGATAGAAAACAGTACCTTACCACTTTTCTGACGCTTGCAATCACATGAATATTCGATTGGAAGCTGTTTTGGACAACTTTTCTTTCCTTCATGCCAAGCACTTGGCAGACCTCCGTGCAACGTCCAGAACACGATGGGAGATGTTTTCTGTGCTCCCGCAGGTTTTCCTTGCCAGACAGAGTGGAAAAGCTTTCTGCTAGGATGTAGACCACAAAAGACGCTAAAGACGAAGGTACGATGCTCTCCGGAGCTAAGAGCCGCTCCCGGGCTTCTTTCGGCAGAAGCGGCGCTAAGAGAGCACTGTGAGCAGTACAATCATCTTTGCGCGAAGAAGCCGCTTCTTCGGCTCCGGGAGCCGGAGAGAGCGGCAGCATCGGAAAGGTGAAGAAGGAAGCTGTACAACACTGGGATTGTGTGCGCAGCTTGCCAACTGATAGAAAACAGTACCTTACCACTTTCCTGACGTTTCCAATCACATGAATATTCGATTGGAAGCTGTTTTGGACAACTTTTCTTTCCTTCATGCCAAGCACTTGGCAGACCTCCGTGCAACGTCCAGAACACGATGGGAGATGTTTTCTGTGCTCCCGCAGGTTTTCCTTGCCAGACAGAGTGGAAAAGCTTTCTGCTAGGATGTAGACCACAAAAGACGCTAAAGACGAAGGTACGATGCTCTCCGGAGCTAAGAGCCGCTCCCGGGCTTCTTTCGGCAGAAGCGGCGCTAAGAGCGCACTGTGAGCGGTACAATCGTCTTTGCGCGAAGAAGCCGCTTCTTCGGCTCCGGGAGCCGGAGAGAGCGGCAGCATCGGAAAGGTGAAGAAGGAAGCTGTACAACACTGGGATTGTGAGCGCAACTTTCAAACTGATAGAAAACAGTACCTTACAGTTTCTTGCCTTTTCCAATCACATGAATATTCGATTGGAAGCTGTTTTGGACAACTTTTCTTTCCTTCATGCCAAGCACTTGGCAGACCTCCGTGCAACGTCCAGAACACGATGGGAGATGTTTTCTGTGCTCCCGCAGGTTTTCCTTGCCAGACAGAGTGGAAAAGCTTTCTGCTAGGATGTAGACCACAAAAGACGCTAAAGACGAAGGTACGATGCTCTCCGGAGCTAAGAGCCGCTCCCGGGCTTCTTTCGGCAGAAGCGGCGCTAAGAGAGCACTGTGAGCGGTACAATCGTCTTTGCGCGAAGAAGCCGCTTCTTCGGCTCCGGGAGCCGGAGAGAGCGGCAGCATCGGAAAGGTGAAGAAGGAAGCTGTACAACACTGGGATTGTGTGCGCAGCTTGCCAACTGATAGAAAACAGTACCTTACCACTTTCCTGACGTTTCCAATCACATGAATATTCGATTGGAAGCTGTTTTGGACAACTTTTCTTTCCTTCATGCCAAGCACTTGGCAGACCTCCGTGCAACGTCCAGAAGACGATGGGAGATGTTTTCTGTGCTCCCGCAGGTTTTCCTTGCCAGACAGAGTGGAAAAGCTTTCTGCTAGGATGTAGACCACAAAAGACGCTAAAGACGAAGGTACGATGCTCTCCGGAGCTAAGAGCCGCTCCCGGGCTTCTTTCGGCAGAAGCGGCGCTAAGAGCGCACTGTGAGCGGTACAATCGTCTTTGCGCGAAGAAGCCGCTTCTTCGGCTCTGGGAGCCGGAGAGAGCGGCAGCATCGGAAAGGTGAAGAAGGAAGCTGTACAACACTGGGATTGTGTGCGCAGCTTGCCAACTGATAGAAAACAGTACCTTACCACTTTCCTGACGTTTCCAATCACATGAATATTCGATTGGAAGCTGTTTTCGACAACTTTTCTTTCCTTCATTCCAAACACTTGGCAGACCTCCGTGCAACGTCCAGAACACGATGGGAGATGTTTTATGTGCTCCCGCAGGTTTTCCTTGCCAGACAGAGTGGAAAAGCTTTCTGCTAGGATGTAGACCACAAAAGACGCTAAAGACAAAGGTACGATGCTCTCCGGAGATAAGAGCCGCTCCAGGGCTTCTTTCGGCAGAAGCGGCGCTAAGAGAGCACTGTGAGCGGTACAATCGTCTTTGCGCGAAGAAGCCGCTTCTTCGGCTCCGGGAGCCGGAGAGAGCGGCAGCATCGGAAAGGTGAAGAAGGAAGCTGTACAACACTGTGATTGTGTGCGCAACTTTCCAACTGATAGAAAACAGTACCTTACCACTTTCCTGACGTTTCCAATCACATGACTATTCGATTGGAAGCTGTTTTGGACAACTTTTCTTTCCTTCATGCCAAGCACTTTGCAGACTTCCGTGCAACGTCCAGAACACGATGGGAGATGTTTTCTGTGCTCCCGCAGGTTTTCCTTGCCAGACAGAGTGGAAAAGCTTTCTGCTAGGATGTAGACCACAAAAGACGCTAAAGACGAAGGTACGATGCTCTCCGGAGCTAAGAGCCGCTCCCGGGCTTCTTTCGGCAGAAGCGGCGCTAAGAGAGCACTGTGAGCGGTACAATCGTCTTTGCGCGAAGAAGCCGCTTCTTCGGCTCCGGGAGCCGGAGAGAGCGGCAGCATCGGAAAGGTGAAGAAGGAAGCTGTACAACACTGGGATTGTGTGCGCAGCTTGCCAACTGATAGAAAACAGTACCTTACCACTTTCCTGACGCTTGCAATCACATGAATATTCGATTGGAAGCTGTTTTGGACAACTTTTCTTTCCTTCATGCCAAGCACTTGGCAGACCTCCGTGCAACGTCCAGAACACGATGGGAGATGTTTTCTGTGCTCCCGCAGGTTTTCCTTGCCAGACAGAGTGGAAAAGCTTTCTGCTAGGATGTAGACCACAAAAGACGCTAAAGACGAAGGTACGATGCTCTCCGGAGCTAAGAGCCGCTCCCGGGCTTCTTTCGGCAGAAGCGGCGCTAAGAGAGCACTGTGAGCGGTACAATCATCTTTGCGCGAAGAAGCCGCTTCTTCGGCTCCGGGAGCCGGAGAGAGCGGCAGCATCGGAAAGGTGAAGAAGGAAGCTGTACAACACTGGGATTGTGTGCGCAGCTTGCCAACTGATAGAAAACAGTACCTTACCACTTTCCTGACGCTTGCAATCACATGAATATTCGATTGGAAGCTGTTTTGGACAACTTTTCTTTCCTTCATGCCAAGCACTTGGCAGACCTCCGTGCAACGTCCAGAACACGATGGGAGATGTTTTCTGTGCTCCCGCAGGTTTTCCTTGCCAGACAGAGTGGAAAAGCTTTCTGCTAGGATGTAGACCACAAAAGACGCTAAAGACAAAGGTACGATGCTCTCCGGAGATAAGAGCCGCTCCAGGGCTTCTTTCGGCAGAAGCGGCGCTAAGAGAGCACTGTGAGCGGTACAATCGTCTTTGCGCGAAGAAGCCGCTTCTTCGGCTCCGGGAGCCGGAGAGAGCGGCAGCATCGGAAAGGTGAAGAAGGAAGCTGTACAACACTGGGATTGTGTGCGCAGCTTGCCAACTGATAGAAAACAGTACCTTACCACTTTCCTGACGCTTCCAATCACATGACTATTCGATTGGAAGCTGTTTTGGACAACTTTTCTTTCCTTCATGCCAAGCACTTGGCAGACTTCCGTGCAACGTCCAGAACACGATGGGAGATGTTTTATGTGCTCCCGCAGGTTTTCCTTGCCAGACAGAGTGGAAAAGCTTTCTGCTAGGATGTAGACCACAAAAGACGCTAAAGACGAAGGTACGATGCTCTCCGGAGCTAAGAGCCGCTCCCGGGCTTCTTTCGGCAGAAGCGGCGCTAAGAGAGCACTGTGAGCGGTACAATCGTCTTTGCGCGAAGAAGCCGCTTCTTCGGCTCCGGGAGCCGGAGAGAGCGGCAGCATCGGAAAGGTGAAGAAGGAAGCTGTACAACACTGGGATTGTGTGCGCAGCTTGCCAACTGATAGAAAACAGTACCTTACCACTTTCCTGACGTTTCCAATCACATGAATATTCGATTGGAAGCTGTTTTGGACAACTTTTCTTTCCTTCATGCCAAGCACTTGGCAGACCTCCGTGCAACGTCCAGAACACGATGGGAGATGTTTTCTGTGCTCCCGCAGGTTTTCCTTGCCAGACAGAGTGGAAAAGCTTTCTGCTAGGATGTAGACCACAAAAGACGCTAAAGACGAAGGTACGATGCTCTCCGGAGCTAAGAGCCGCTCCCGGGCTTCTTTCGGCAGAAGCGGCGCTAAGAGAGCACTGTGAGCAGTACAATCGTCTTTGCGCGAAGAAGCCGCTTCTTCGGCTCCGGGAGCCGGAGAGAGCGGCAGCATCGGAAAGGTGAAGAAGGAAGCTGTACAACACTGGGATTGTGTGCGCAGCTTGCCAACTGATAGAAAACAGTACCTTACCACTTTTCTGACGCTTGCAATCACATGAATATTCGATTGGAAGCTGTTTTGGACAACTTTTCTTTCCTTCATGCCAAGCACTTGGCAGACCTCCGTGCAACGTCCAGAACACGATGGGAGATGTTTTCTGTGCTCCCGCAGGTTTTCCTTGCCAGACAGAGTGGAAAAGCTTTCTGCTAGGATGTAGACCACAAAAGACGCTAAAGACGAAGGTACGATGCTCTCCGGAGCTAAGAGCCGCTCCCGGGCTTCTTTCGGCAGAAGCGGCGCTAAGAGAGCACTGTGAGCAGTACAATCATCTTTGCGCGAAGAAGCCGCTTCTTCGGCTCCGGGAGCCGGAGAGAGCGGCAGCATCGGAAAGGTGAAGAAGGAAGCTGTACAACACTGGGATTGTGTGCGCAGCTTGCCAACTGATAGAAAACAGTACCTTACCACTTTCCTGACGTTTCCAATCACATGAATATTCGATTGGAAGCTGTTTTGGACAACTTTTCTTTCCTTCATGCCAAGCACTTGGCAGACCTCCGTGCAACGTCCAGAACACGATGGGAGATGTTTTCTGTGCTCCCGCAGGTTTTCCTTGCCAGACAGAGTGGAAAAGCTTTCTGCTAGGATGTAGACCACAAAAGACGCTAAAGACGAAGGTACGATGCTCTCCGGAGCTAAGAGCCGCTCCCGGGCTTCTTTCGGCAGAAGCGGCGCTAAGAGCGCACTGTGAGCGGTACAATCGTCTTTGCGCGAAGAAGCCGCTTCTTCGGCTCCGGGAGCCGGAGAGAGCGGCAGCATCGGAAAGGTGAAGAAGGAAGCTGTACAACACTGGGATTGTGAGCGCAACTTTCAAACTGATAGAAAACAGTACCTTACAGTTTCTTGCCTTTTCCAATCACATGAATATTCGATTGGAAGCTGTTTTGGACAACTTTTCTTTCCTTCATGCCAAGCACTTGGCAGACCTCCGTGCAACGTCCAGAACACGATGGGAGATGTTTTCTGTGCTCCCGCAGGTTTTCCTTGCCAGACAGAGTGGAAAAGCTTTCTGCTAGGATGTAGACCACAAAAGACGCTAAAGACGAAGGTACGATGCTCTCCGGAGCTAAGAGCCGCTCCCGGGCTTCTTTCGGCAGAAGCGGCGCTAAGAGAGCACTGTGAGCGGTACAATCGTCTTTGCGCGAAGAAGCCGCTTCTTCGGCTCCGGGAGCCGGAGAGAGCGGCAGCATCGGAAAGGTGAAGAAGGAAGCTGTACAACACTGGGATTGTGTGCGCAGCTTGCCAACTGATAGAAAACAGTACCTTACCACTTTCCTGACGTTTCCAATCACATGAATATTCGATTGGAAGCTGTTTTGGACAACTTTTCTTTCCTTCATGCCAAGCACTTGGCAGACCTCCGTGCAACGTCCAGAAGACGATGGGAGATGTTTTCTGTGCTCCCGCAGGTTTTCCTTGCCAGACAGAGTGGAAAAGCTTTCTGCTAGGATGTAGACCACAAAAGACGCTAAAGACGAAGGTACGATGCTCTCCGGAGCTAAGAGCCGCTCCCGGGCTTCTTTCGGCAGAAGCGGCGCTAAGAGCGCACTGTGAGCGGTACAATCGTCTTTGCGCGAAGAAGCCGCTTCTTCGGCTCTGGGAGCCGGAGAGAGCGGCAGCATCGGAAAGGTGAAGAAGGAAGCTGTACAACACTGGGATTGTGTGCGCAGCTTGCCAACTGATAGAAAACAGTACCTTACCACTTTCCTGACGTTTCCAATCACATGAATATTCGATTGGAAGCTGTTTTCGACAACTTTTCTTTCCTTCATTCCAAACACTTGGCAGACCTCCGTGCAACGTCCAGAACACGATGGGAGATGTTTTATGTGCTCCCGCAGGTTTTCCTTGCCAGACAGAGTGGAAAAGCTTTCTGCTAGGATGTAGACCACAAAAGACGCTAAAGACAAAGGTACGATGCTCTCCGGAGATAAGAGCCGCTCCAGGGCTTCTTTCGGCAGAAGCGGCGCTAAGAGAGCACTGTGAGCGGTACAATCGTCTTTGCGCGAAGAAGCCGCTTCTTCGGCTCCGGGAGCCGGAGAGAGCGGCAGCATCGGAAAGGTGAAGAAGGAAGCTGTACAACACTGGGATTGTGTGCGCAACTTTCCAACTGATAGAAAACAGTACCTTACCACTTTCCTGACGTTTCCAATCACATGACTATTCGATTGGAAGCTGTTTTGGACAACTTTTCTTTCCTTCATGCCAAGCACTTTGCAGACTTCCGTGCAACGTCCAGAACACGATGGGAGATGTTTTCTGTGCTCCCGCAGGTTTTCCTTGCCAGACAGAGTGGAAAAGCTTTCTGCTAGGATGTAGACCACAAAAGACGCTAAAGACGAAGGTACGATGCTCTCCGGAGCTAAGAGCCGCTCCCGGGCTTCTTTCGGCAGAAGCGGCGCTAAGAGAGCACTGTGAGCGGTACAATCGTCTTTGCGCGAAGAAGCCGCTTCTTCGGCTCCGGGAGCCGGAGAGAGCGGCAGCATCGGAAAGGTGAAGAAGGAAGCTGTACAACACTGGGATTGTGTGCGCAGCTTGCCAACTGATAGAAAACAGTACCTTACCACTTTCCTGACGCTTGCAATCACATGAATATTCGATTGGAAGCTGTTTTGGACAACTTTTCTTTCCTTCATGCCAAACACTTGGCAGACCTCCGTGCAACGTCCAGAACACGATGGGAGATGTTTTCTGTGCTCCCGCAGGTTTTCCTTGCCAGACAGAGTGGAAAAGCTTTCTGCTAGGATGTAGACCACAAAAGACGCTAAAGACGAAGGTACGATGCTCTCCGGAGCTAAGAGCCGCTCCCGGGCTTCTTTCGGCAGAAGCGGCGCTAAGAGAGCACTGTGAGCGGTACAATCATCTTTGCGCGAAGAAGCCGCTTCTTCGGCTCCGGGAGCCGGAGAGAGCGGCAGCATCGGAAAGGTGAAGAAGGAAGCTGTACAACACTGGGATTGTGTGCGCAGCTTGCCAACTGATAGAAAACAGTACCTTACCACTTTCTGACGCTTGCAATCACATGAATATTCGATTGGAAGCTGTTTTGGACAACTTTTCTTTCCTTCATGCCAAGCACTTGGCAGACCTCCGTGCAACGTCCAGAACACGATGGGAGATGTTTTCTGTGCTCCCGCAGGTTTTCCTTGCCAGACAGAGTGGAAAAGCTTTCTGCTAGGATGTAGACCACAAAAGACGCTAAAGACAAAGGTACGATGCTCTCCGGAGATAAGAGCCGCTCCAGGGCTTCTTTCGGCAGAAGCGGCGCTAAGAGAGCACTGTGAGCGGTACAATCGTCTTTGCGCGAAGAAGCCGCTTCTTCGGCTCCGGGAGCCGGAGAGAGCGGCAGCATCGGAAAGGTGAAGAAGGAAGCTGTACAACACTGGGATTGTGTGCGCAGCTTGCCAACTGATAGAAAACAGTACCTTACCACTTTCCTGACGCTTCCAATCACATGACTATTCGATTGGAAGCTGTTTTGGACAACTTTTCTTTCCTTCATGCCAAGCACTTGGCAGACTTCCGTGCAACGTCCAGAACACGATGGGAGATGTTTTATGTGCTCCCGCAGGTTTTCCTTGCCAGACAGAGTGGAAAAGCTTTCTGCTAGGATGTAGACCACAAAAGACGCTAAAGACGAAGGTACGATGCTCTCCGGAGCTAAGAGCCGCTCCCGGGCTTCTTTCGGCAGAAGCGGCGCTAAGAGAGCACTGTGAGCGGTACAATCGTCTTTGCGCGAAGAAGCCGCTTCTTCGGCTCCGGGAGCCGGAGAGAGCGGCAGCATCGGAAAGGTGAAGAAGGAAGCTGTACAACACTGGGATTGTGTGCGCAGCTTGCCAACTGATAGAAAACAGTACCTTACCACTTTCCTGACGTTTCCAATCACATGAATATTCGATTGGAAGCTGTTTTGGACAACTTTTCTTTCCTTCATGCCAAGCACTTGGCAGACCTCCGTGCAACGTCCAGAACACGATGGGAGATGTTTTCTGTGCTCCCGCAGGTTTTCCTTGCCAGACAGAGTGGAAAAGCTTTCTGCTAGGATGTAGACCACAAAAGACGCTAAAGACGAAGGTACGATGCTCTCCGGAGCTAAGAGCCGCTCCCGGGCTTCTTTCGGCAGAAGCGGCGCTAAGAGAGCACTGTGAGCGGTACAATCGTCTTTGCGCGAAGAAGCCGCTTCTTCGGCTCCGGGAGCCGGAGAGAGCGGCAGCATCGGAAAGGTGAAGAAGGAAGCTGTACAACACTGGGATTGTGTGCGCAGCTTGCCAACTGGTAGAAAACAGTACCTTACACTTTCCTGACGTTTCCAATCACATGAATATTCGATTGGAAGCTGTTTTGGACAACTTTTCTTTCCTTCATGCCAAACCCTTGGCAGACCTCCGTGCAACGTCCAGAACACGATGGGAGATGTTTTCTGTGCTCCCGCAGGTTTTCCTTGCCAGACAGAGTGGAAAAGCTTTCTGCTAGGATGTAGACCACAAAAGACGCTAAAGACGAAGGTACGATGCTCTCCGGAGCTAAGAGCTGCTCCCGGGCTTCTTTCGGCAGAAGCGGCGCTAAGAGAGCACTGTGAGCAGTACAATCGTCTTTGCGCGAAGAAGCCGCTTCTTCGGCTCCGGGAGCCGGAGAGAGCGGCAGCATCGGAAAGGTGAAGAAGGAAGCTGTACAACACTGGGATTGTGTGCGCAGCTTGCCAACTGATAGAAAACAGTACCTTACCACTTTTCTGACGCTTGCAATCACATGAATATTCGATTGGAAGCTGTTTTGGACAACTTTTCTTTCCTTCATGCCAAGCACTTGGCAGACCTCCGTGCAACGTCCAGAACACGATGGGAGATGTTTTCTGTGCTCCCGCAGGTTTTCCTTGCCAGACAGAGTGGAAAAGCTTTCTGCTAGGATGTAGACCACAAAAGACGCTAAAGACGAAGGTACGATGCTCTCCGGAGCTAAGAGCCGCTCCCGGGCTTCTTTCGGCAGAAGCGGCGCTAAGAGAGCACTGTGAGCAGTACAATCATCTTTGCGCGAAGAAGCCGCTTCTTCGGCTCCGGGAGCCGGAGAGAGCGGCAGCATCGGAAAGGTGAAGAAGGATGCTGTACAACACTGGGATTGTGTGCGCAGCTTGCCAACTGATAGAAAACAGTACCTTACCACTTTCCTGACGTTTCCAATCACATGAATATTCGATTGGAAGCTGTTTTGGACAACTTTTCTTTCCTTCATGCCAAGCACTTGGCAGACCTCCGTGCAACGTCCAGAACACGATGGGAGATGTTTTCTGTGCTCCCGCAGGTTTTCCTTGCCAGACAGAGTGGAAAAGCTTTCTGCTAGGATGTAGACCACAAAAGACGCTAAAGACGAAGGTACGATGCTCTCCGGAGCTAAGAGCCGCTCCCGGGCTTCTTTCGGCAGAAGCGGCGCTAAGAGAGCACTGTGAGCGGTACAATCATCTTTGCGCGAAGAAGCCGCTTCTTCGGCTCCGGGAGCCGGAGAGAGCGGCAGCATCGGAAAGGTGAAGAAGGAAGCTGTACAACACTGGGATTGTGTGCGCAGCTTGCCAACTGATAGAAAACAGTACCTTACCACTTTCCTGACGTTTCCAATCACATGAATATTCGATTGGAAGCTGTTTTGGACAACTTTTCTTTCCTTCATGCCAAGCACTTGGCAGACCTCCGTGCAACGTCCAGAACACGATGGGAGATGTTTTCTGTGCTCCCGCAGGTTTTCCTTGCCAGACAGAGTGGAAAAGCTTTCTGCTAGGATGTAGACCACAAAAGACGCTAAAGACGAAGGTACGATGCTCTCCGGAGCTAAGAGCCGCTCCCGGGCTTCTTTCGGCAGAAGCGGCGCTAAGAGCGCACTGTGAGCGGTACAATCGTCTTTGCGCGAAGAAGCCGCTTCTTCGGCTCCGGGAGCCGGAGAGAGCGGCAGCATCGGAAAGGTGAAGAAGGAAGCTGTACAACACTGGGATTGTGAGCGCAACTTTCCAACTGATAGAAAACAGTACCTTACAGTTTCTTGCCTTTTCCAATCACATGAATATTCGATTGGAAGCTGTTTTGGACAACTTTTCTTTCCTTCATGCCAACCACTTGGCAGACCTCCGTGCAACGTCCAGAACACGATGGGAGATGTTTTCTGTGCTCCCGCAGGTTTTCCTTGCCAGACAGAGTGGAAAAGCTTTCTGCTAGGATGTAGACCACAAAAGACGCTAAAGACGAAGGTACGATGCTGTCCGGAGCTAAGAGCCGCTCCCGGGCTTCTTTCGGCAGAAGCGGCGCTAAGAGAGCACTGTGAGCGGTACAATCGTCTTTGCGCGAAGAAGCCGCTTCTTCGGCTCCGGGAGCCGGAGAGAGCGGCAGCATCGCAAAGGTGAAGAAGGAAGCTGTACAACACTGGGATTGTGTGCGCAGCTTGCCAACTGATAGAAAACAGTACCTTGCCACTTTCCTGACGTTTCCAATCACATGAATATTCGATTGGAAGCTGTTTTGGACAACTTTTCTTTCCTTCATGCCAAGCACTTGGCAGACCTCCGTGCAACGTCCAGAACACGATGGGAGATGTTTTCTGTGCTCCCGCAGGTTTTCCTTGCCAGACAGAGTGGAAAAGCTTTCTGCTGGGATGTAGACCACAAAAGACGCTAAAGACGAAGGTACGATGCTGTCCGGAGCTAAGAGCCGCTCCCGGGCTTCTTTCGGCAGAAGCGGCGCTAAGAGAGCACTGTGAGCGGTACAATCGTCTTTGCGCGAAGAAGCCGCTTCTTCGCCTCCGGGAGCCGGAGAGAGCGGCAGCATCGCAAAGGTGAAGAAGGAAGCTGTACAACACTGGGATTGTGTGCACAGCTTGCCAACTGATAGAAAACAGTACCTTACAACTTTCCAGACGTTTCCAATCACATGAATATTCGATTGGAAGCTGTTTTGGACAACTTTTCTTTCCTTCATGCCAAGCACTTGGCAGACCTCTGTGCAACGTCCAGAACATGACGGGAGATGTTTTCTGTGCTCCCGCAGGTTTTCCTTGCCAGACAGAGTGGAAAAGCTTTCTGCTAGGATGTAGACCACAAAAGACGCTAAAGACGAAGGTACGATGCTCTCCGGAGCTAAGAGCAGCTCCCGGGCTTCTTTCGGCAGAAGTGGCGCTAAGAGAGCACTGTGAGCGGTACAATGGTCTTTGCGCGAAGAAGCCGCTTCTTCGGCTCCGGGAGCCGGAGAGAGCGGCAGCATCGGAAAGGTGAAGAAGGAAGCTGTACAACACTGGGATTGTGTGCGCAGCTTGCCAACTGATAGAAAACAGTACCTTACCACTTTCCTGACGTTTCCAATCACATGAATATTCGATTGGAAGCTGTTTTCGACAACTTTTCTTTTCTTCATGCCAAACACTTGGCAGACCTCCGTGCAACGTCCAGAACACGATGGGAGATGTTTTCTGTGCTCCCGCAGGTTTTCCTTGCCAGACAGAGTGGAAAAGCTTTCTGCTAGGATGTAGACCACAAAAGACGCTAAAGACGAAGGTACGATGCTCTCCGGAGCTAAGAGCCGCTCCCGGGCTTCTTTCGGCAGAAGCGGCGCTAAGAGCGCACTGTGAGCGGTACAATCGTCTTTGCGCGAAGAAGCCGCTTCTTCGGCTCCGGGAGCCGGAGAGAGCGGCAGCATCGGAAAGGTGAAGAAGGAAGCTGTACAACACTGGGATTGTGTGCGCAGCTTGCCAACTGATAGAAAACAGTACCTTACCACTTTCCTGACGTTTCCAATCACATGAATATTCGATTGGAAGCTGTTTTCGACAACTTTTCTTTCCTTCATGCCAAACACTTGGCAGACCTCCGTGCAACGTCCAGAACACGATGGGAGATGTTTTCTGTGCTCCCGCAGGTTTTCCTTGCCAGACAGAGTGGAAAAGCTTTCTGCTAGGATGTAGACCACAAAAGACGCTAAAGACGAAGGTGCGATGCTCTCCGGAGATAAGAGCCGCTCCCGGGCTTCTTTCGGCAGAAGCGGCGCTAAGAGAGCACTGTGAGCGGTACAATCGTCTTTGCGCGAAGAAGCCGCTTCTTCGGCTCCGGGAGCCGGAGAGAGCGGCAGCATCGGAAAGGTGTAGAAGGAAGCTGTACAACACGGGGATTGTGTGCGCAGCTTGCCAACTGATAGAAAACAGTACCTTACCACTTTCCTGACGTTTCCAATCACATGAATATTCGATTGGAAGCTGTTTTGGACAACTTTTCTTTCCTTCATGCCAAGCACTTGGCAGACCTCTGTGCAACGTCCAGAACACGATGGGAGATGTTTTCTGTGCTCCCGCAGGTTTTCCTTGCCAGACAGAGTGGAAAAGCTTTCTGCTAGGATGTAGACCACAAAAGACGCTAAAGACGAAGGTACGATGCTCTCCGGAGCTAAGAGCCGCTCCCGGGCTTCTTTCGGCAGAAGCGGCGCTAAGAGAGCACTGTGAGCGGTACAATCGTCTTTGCGCAAAGAAGCCGCTTCTTCGGCTCCGGGAGCTGGAGAGAGCGGCAGCATCGGAAAGGTGAAGAAGGAAGCTGTACAACACTGGGATTGTGTGCGCAGCTTGCCAACTGATAGAAAACAGTACCTTACACTTTCCTAACGTTTCCAATCACATGAATATTCGATTGGAAGCTGTTTTGGACAACTTTTCTTTCCTTCATGCCAAGCACTTGGCAGACCTCCGTGCAACGTCCAGAACACGATGGGAGATGTTTTCTGTGCTCCCGCAGGTTTTCCTTGCCAGACAGAGTGGAAAAGCTTTCTGCTAGGATGTAGACCACAAAAGACGCTAAAGACGAAGGTACGATGCTCTCCGGAGCTAAGAGCCGCTCCCGGGCTTCTTTTGGCAGAAGCGGCGCTAAGAGAGCACTGTGAGCGGTACAATCGTCTTTGCGCGAAGAAGCCGCTTCTTCGCTCCGGGAGCCGGAGAGAGCGGCAGCATCGGAAAGGTGAAGAAGGAAGCTGTACAACACTGGGATTGTGTGCGCAGCTTGCCAACTGATAGAAAACAGTACCTTACCACTTTCCTGACGTTTCCAATCACATGAATATTCGATTGGAAGCTATTTTGGACAACTTTTCTTTCCTTCATGCCAAACATTTGGCAGACCTGTGTGCAACGTCCAGAACACGATGGGAGATGTTTTCTGTGCTCCCGCAGGTTTTCCTTGCCAGACAGAGTGGAAAAGCTTTCTGCTAGGATGTAGACCACAAAAGACGCTAAAGACGAAGGTGCGATGCTCTCCGGAGCTAAGAGCCGCTCCCGGGCTTCTTTCGGCAGAAGCGGCGCTAAGAGAGCACTGTGAGCGGTACAATCGTCTTTGCGCGAAGAAGCCGCTTCTTCGGCTCCGGGAGCCGGAGAGAGCGGCAGCATCGGAAAGGTGAAGAAGGAAGCTGTACAACACTGGGATTGTGTGCGCAGCTTGCCAACTGATAGAAAACAGTACCTTACACTTTCTTGACGTTTACTATCACATGAATATTCGATTGGAAGCTGTTTTGGACAACTTTTCTTTCCTTCATGCCAAGCACTTGGCAGACCTCTGTGCAACGTCCAGAACACGATGGGAGATGTTTTCTGTGCTCCCGCAGGTTTTCCTTGCCAGACAGAGTGGAAAAGCTTTCTGCTAGGATGTAGCCCACAAATAACGCTAAAGACGAAGGTACGATGCTCTCCGGAGCTAAGAGCCGCTCCCGGGCTTCTTTCGGCAGAAGCGGCGCTAAGAGAGCACTGTGAGCGGTACAATCGTCTTTGCGCGAAGAAGCCGCTTCTTCGGCTCCGGGAGCCGGAGAGAGCGGCAGCATCGGAAAGGTGAAGAAGGAAGCTGTACAACACTGGGATTGTGTGCGCAGCTTGCCAACTGATAGAAAACAGTACCTTACCACTTTCCTGACGTTTCCAATCACATGAATATTCGATTGGAAGCTGTTTTGGACAACTTTTCTTTCCTTCATGCCAAGCACTTGGCAGACCTCCGTGCAACGTCCAGAACACGATGGGAGATGTTTTATGTGCTCCCGCAGGTTTTCCTTGCCAGACAGAGTGGAAAAGCTTTCTGCTAGGATGTAGACCACAAAAGACGCTAAAGACGAAGGTACGATGCTCTCCGGAGCTAAGAGCCGCTCCCGGGCTTCTTTCGGCAGAAGCGGCGCTAAGAGCGCACTGTGAGCGGTACAATCGTCTTTGCGCGAAGAAGCCGCTTCTTCGGCTCCGGGAGCCGGAGAGAGCGGCAGCATCGGAAAGGTGAAGAAGGAAGCTGTACAACACTGGGATTGTGTGCGCAGCTTGCCAACTGATAGAAAACAGTACCTTACCACTTTCCTGACGTTTCCAATCACATGAATATTCGATTGGAAGCTGTTTTCGACAACTTTTCTTTCCTTCATTCCAAACACTTGGCAGACCTCCGTGCAACGTCCAGAACACGATGGGAGATGTTTTATGTGCTCCCGCAGGTTTTCCTTGCCAGACAGAGTGGAAAAGCTTTCTGCTAGGATGTAGACCACAAAAGACGCTAAAGACAAAGGTACGATGCTCTCCGGAGATAAGAGCCGCTCCAGGGCTTCTTTCGGCAGAAGCGGCGCTAAGAGAGCACTGTGAGCGGTACAATCGTCTTTGCGCGAAGAAGCCGCTTCTTCGGCTCCGGGAGCCGGAGAGAGCGGCAGCATCGGAAAGGTGAAGAAGGAAGCTGTACAACACTGTGATTGTGTGCGCAGCTTGCCAACTGATAGAAAACAGTACCTTACCACTTTCCTGACTTTTCCAATCACATGAATATTCGATTGGAAGCTGTTTTGGACAACTTTTCTTTCCTTCATGCCAAGCACTTGGCAGACCTCCGTGCAACGTCCAGAACACGATGGGAGATGTTTTCTGTGCTCCCGCAGGTTTTCCTTGCCAGACAGAGTGGAAAAGCTTTCTGCTAGGATGTAGACCACAAAAGACGCTAAAGACGAAGGTACGATGCTCTCCGGAGCTAAGAGCCGCTCCCGGGCTTCTTTCGGCAGAAGCGGCGCTAAGAGCGCACTGTGAGCGGTACAATCGTCTTTGCGCGAAGAAGCCGCTTCTTCGGCTCCGGGAGCCGGAGAGAGCGGCAGCATCGGAAAGGTGAAGAAGGAAGCTGTACAACACTGGGATTGTGAGCGCAACTTTCAAACTGATAGAAAACAGTACCTTACAGTTTCTTGCCTTTTCCAATCACATGAATATTCGATTGGAAGCTGTTTTGGACAACTTTTCTTTCCTTCATGCCAAGCACTTGGCAGACCTCCGTGCAACGTCCAGAACACGATGGGAGATGTTTTCTGTGCTCCCGCAGGTTTTCCTTGCCAGACAGAGTGGAAAAGCTTTCTGCTAGGATGTAGACCACAAAAGATGCTAAAGACGAAGGTACGATGCTCTCCGGAGCTAAGAGCCGCTCCCGGGCTTCTTTCGGCAGAAGCGGCGCTAAGAGAGCACTGTGAGCGGTACAATCGTCTTTGCGCGAAGAAGCCGCTTCTTCGGCTCCGGGAGCCGGAGAGAGCGGCAGCATCGGAAAGGTGAAGAAGGAAGCTGTACAACACTGGGATTGTGTGCGCAGCTTGCCAACTGATAGAAAACAGTACCTTACCACTTTCCTGACGTTTCCAATCACATGAATATTCGATTGGAAGCTGTTTTGGACAACTTTTCTTTCCTTCATGCCAAACACTTGGCAGACCTCCGTGCAACGTCCAGAAGACGATGGGAGATGTTTTCTGTGCTCCCGCAGGTTTTCCTTGCCAGACAGAGTGGAAAAGCTTTCTGCTAGGATGTAGACCACAAAAGACGCTAAAGACGAAGGTACGATGCTCTCCGGAGCTAAGAGCCGCTCCCGGGCTTCTTTCGGCAGAAGCGGCGCTAAGAGCGCACTGTGAGCGGTACAATCGTCTTTGCGCGAAGAAGCCGCTTCTTCGGCTCTGGGAGCCGGAGAGAGCGGCAGCATCGGAAAGGTGAAGAAGGAAGCTGTACAACACTGGGATTGTGTGCGCAGCTTGCCAACTGATAGAAAACAGTACCTTACCACTTTCCTGACGTTTCCAATCACATGAATATTCGATTGGAAGCTGTTTTCGACAACTTTTCTTTCCTTCATTCCAAACACTTGGCAGACCTCCGTGCAACGTCCAGAACACGATGGGAGATGTTTTATGTGCTCCCGCAGGTTTTCCTTGCCAGACAGAGTGGAAAAGCTTTCTGCTAGGATGTAGACCACAAAAGACGCTAAAGACAAAGGTACGATGCTCTCCGGAGATAAGAGCCGCTCCAGGGCTTCTTTCGGCAGAAGCGGCGCTAAGAGAGCACTGTGAGCGGTACAATGGTCTTTGCGCGAAGAAGCCGCTTCTTCGGCTCCGGGAGCCGGAGAGAGCGGCAGCATCGGAAAGGTGAAGAAGGAAGCTGTACAACACTGTGATTGTGTGCGCAACTTTCCAACTGATAGAAAACAGTACCTTACCACTTTCCTGACGTTTCCAATCACATGACTATTCGATTGGAAGCTGTTTTGGACAACTTTTCTTTCCTTCATGCCAAGCACTTTGCAGACTTCCGTGCAACGTCCAGAACACGATGGGAGATGTTTTCTGTGCTCCCGCAGGTTTTCCTTGCCAGACAGAGTGGAAAAGCTTTCTGCTAGGATGTAGACCACAAAAGACGCTAAAGACGAAGGTACGATGCTCTCCGGAGCTAAGAGCCGCTCCCGGGCTTCTTTCGGCAGAAGCGGCGCTAAGAGAGCACTGTGAGCGGTACAATCGTCTTTGCGCGAAGAAGCCGCTTCTTCGGCTCCGGGAGCCGGAGAGAGCGGCAGCATCGGAAAGGTGAAGAAGGAAGCTGTACAACACTGGGATTGTGTGCGCAGCTTGCCAACTGATAGAAAACAGTACCTTACCACTTTCCTGACGCTTGCAATCACATGAATATTCGATTGGAAGCTGTTTTGGACAACTTTTCTTTCCTTCATGCCAAGCACTTGGCAGACCTCCGTGCAACGTCCAGAACACGATGGGAGATGTTTTCTGTGCTCCCGCAGGTTTTCCTTGCCAGACAGAGTGGAAAAGCTTTCTGCTAGGATGTAGACCACAAAAGACGCTAAAGACGAAGGTACGATGCTCTCCGGAGCTAAGAGCCGCTCCCGGGCTTCTTTCGGCAGAAGCGGCGCTAAGAGAGCACTGTGAGCGGTACAATCATCTTTGCGCGAAGAAGCCGCTTCTTCGGCTCCGGGAGCCGGAGAGAGCGGCAGCATCGGAAAGGTGAAGAAGGAAGCTGTACAACACTGGGATTGTGTGCGCAGCTTGCCAACTGATAGAAAACAGTACCTTACCACTTTCTGACGCTTGCAATCACATGAATATTCGATTGGAAGCTGTTTTGGACAACTTTTCTTTCCTTCATGCCAAGCACTTGGCAGACCTCCGTGCAACGTCCAGAACACGATGGGAGATGTTTTCTGTGCTCCCGCAGGTTTTCCTTGCCAGACAGAGTGGAAAAGCTTTCTGCTAGGATGTAGACCACAAAAGACGCTAAAGACAAAGGTACGATGCTCTCCGGAGCTAAGAGCCGCTCCAGGGCTTCTTTCGGCAGAAGCGGCGCTAAGAGAGCACTGTGAGCGGTACAATCGTCTTTGCGCGAAGAAGCCGCTTCTTCGGCTCCGGGAGCCGGAGAGAGCGGCAGCATCGGAAAGGTGAAGAAGGAAGCTGTACAACACTGGGATTGTGTGCGCAGCTTGCCAACTGATAGAAAACAGTACCTTACCACTTTCCTGACGCTTCCAATCACATGACTATTCGATTGGAAGCTGTTTTGGACAACTTTTCTTTCCTTCATGCCAAGCACTTGGCAGACTTCCGTGCAACGTCCAGAACACGATGGGAGATGTTTTATGTGCTCCCGCAGGTTTTCCTTGCCAGACAGAGTGGAAAAGCTTTCTGCTAGGATGTAGACCACAAAAGACGCTAAAGACGAAGGTACGATGCTCTCCGGAGCTAAGAGCTGCTCCCGGGCTTCTTTCGGCAGAAGCGGCGCTAAGAGAGCACTGTGAGCAGTACAATCGTCTTTGCGCGAAGAAGCCGCTTCTTCGGCTCCGGGAGCCGGAGAGAGCGGCAGCATCGGAAAGGTGAAGAAGGAAGCTGTACAACACTGGGATTGTGTGCGCAGCTTGCCAACTGATAGAAAACAGTACCTTACCACTTTTCTGACGCTTGCAATCACATGAATATTCGATTGGAAGCTGTTTTGGACAACTTTTCTTTCCTTCATGCCAAGCACTTGGCAGACCTCCGTGCAACGTCCAGAACACGATGGGAGATGTTTTCTGTGCTCCCGCAGGTTTTCCTTGCCAGACAGAGTGGAAAAGCTTTCTGCTAGGATGTAGACCACAAAAGACGCTAAAGACGAAGGTACGATGCTCTCCGGAGCTAAGAGCCGCTCCCGGGCTTCTTTCGGCAGAAGCGGCGCTAAGAGAGCACTGTGAGCAGTACAATCATCTTTGCGCGAAGAAGCCGCTTCTTCGGCTCCGGGAGCCGGAGAGAGCGGCAGCATCGGAAAGGTGAAGAAGGATGCTGTACAACACTGGGATTGTGTGCGCAGCTTGCCAACTGATAGAAAACAGTACCTTACCACTTTCCTGACGTTTCCAATCACATGAATATTCGATTGGAAGCTGTTTTGGACAACTATTCTTTCCTTCATGCCAAGCACTTGGCAGACCTCCGTGCAACGTCCAGAACACGATGGGAGATGTTTTCTGTGCTCCCGCAGGTTTTCCTTGCCAGACAGAGTGGAAAAGCTTTCTGCTAGGATGTAGACCACAAAAGACGCTAAAGACGAAGGTACGATGCTCTCCGGAGCTAAGAGCCGCTCCCGGGCTTCTTTCGGCAGAAGCGGCGCTAAGAGAGCACTGTGAGCGGTACAATCATCTTTGCGCGAAGAAGCCGCTTCTTCGGCTCCGGGAGCCGGAGAGAGCGGCAGCATCGGAAAGGTGAAGAAGGAAGCTGTACAACACTGGGATTGTGTGCGCAGCTTGCCAACTGATAGAAAACAGTACCTTACCACTTTCCTGACGTTTCCAATCACATGAATATTCGATTGGAAGCTGTTTTGGACAACTTTTCTTTCCTTCATGCCAAGCACTTGGCAGACCTCCGTGCAACGTCCAGAACACGATGGGAGATGTTTTCTGTGCTCCCGCAGGTTTTCCTTGCCAGACAGAGTGGAAAAGCTTTCTGCTAGGATGTAGACCACAAAAGACGCTAAAGACGAAGGTACGATGCTCTCCGGAGCTAAGAGCCGCTCCCGGGCTTCTTTCGGCAGAAGCGGCGCTAAGAGCGCACTGTGAGCGGTACAATCGTCTTTGCGCGAAGAAGCCGCTTCTTCGGCTCCGGGAGCCGGAGAGAGCGGCAGCATCGGAAAGGTGAAGAAGGAAGCTGTACAACACTGGGATTGTGAGCGCAACTTTCCAACTGATAGAAAACAGTACCTTACAGTTTCTTGCCTTTTCCAATCACATGAATATTCGATTGGAAGCTGTTTTGGACAACTTTTCTTTCCTTCATGCCAACCACTTGGCAGACCTCCGTGCAACGTCCAGAACACGATGGGAGATGTTTTCTGTGCTCCCGCAGGTTTTCCTTGCCAGACAGAGTGGAAAAGCTTTCTGCTAGGATGTAGACCACAAAAGACGCTAAAGACGAAGGTACGATGCTGTCCGGAGCTAAGAGCCGCTCCCGGGCTTCTTTCGGCAGAAGCGGCGCTAAGAGAGCACTGTGAGCGGTACAATCGTCTTTGCGCGAAGAAGCCGCTTCTTCGGCTCCGGGAGCCGGAGAGAGCGGCAGCATCGCAAAGGTGAAGAAGGAAGCTGTACAACACTGGGATTGTGTGCGCAGCTTGCCAACTGATAGAAAACAGTACCTTGCCACTTTCCTGACGTTTCCAATCACATGAATATTCGATTGGAAGCTGTTTTGGACAACTTTTCTTTCCTTCATGCCAAGCACTTGGCAGACCTCCGTGCAACGTCCAGAACACGATGGGAGATGTTTTCTGTGCTCCCGCAGGTTTTCCTTGCCAGACAGAGTGGAAAAGCTTTCTGCTGGGATGTAGACCACAAAAGACGCTAAAGACGAAGGTACGATGCTGTCCGGAGCTAAGAGCCGCTCCCGGGCTTCTTTCGGCAGAAGCGGCGCTAAGAGAGCACTGTGAGCGGTACAATCGTCTTTGCGCGAAGAAGCCGCTTCTTCGCCTCCGGGAGCCGGAGAGAGCGGCAGCATCGCAAAGGTGAAGAAGGAAGCTGTACAACACTGGGATTGTGTGCACAGCTTGCCAACTGATAGAAAACAGTACCTTACAACTTTCCAGACGTTTCCAATCACATGAATATTCGATTGGAAGCTGTTTTGGACAACTTTTCTTTCCTTCATGCCAAGCACTTGGCAGACCTCTGTGCAACGTCCAGAACATGACGGGAGATGTTTTCTGTGCTCCCGCAGGTTTTCCTTGCCAGACAGAGTGGAAAAGCTTTCTGCTAGGATGTAGACCACAAAAGACGCTAAAGACGAAGGTACGATGCTCTCCGGAGCTAAGAGCAGCTCCCGGGCTTCTTTCGGCAGAAGTGGCGCTAAGAGAGCACTGTGAGCGGTACAATGGTCTTTGCGCGAAGAAGCCGCTTCTTCGGCTCCGGGAGCCGGAGAGAGCGGCAGCATCGGAAAGGTGAAGAAGGAAGCTGTACAACACTGGGATTGTGTGCGCAGCTTGCCAACTGATAGAAAACAGTACCTTACCACTTTCCTGACGTTTCCAATCACATGAATATTCGATTGGAAGCTGTTTTCGACAACTTTTCTTTTCTTCATGCCAAACACTTGGCAGACCTCCGTGCAACGTCCAGAACACGATGGGAGATGTTTTCTGTGCTCCCGCAGGTTTTCCTTGCCAGACAGAGTGGAAAAGCTTTCTGCTAGGATGTAGACCACAAAAGACGCTAAAGACGAAGGTACGATGCTCTCCGGAGCTAAGAGCCGCTCCCGGGCTTCTTTCGGCAGAAGCGGCGCTAAGAGCGCACTGTGAGCGGTACAATCGTCTTTGCGCGAAGAAGCCGCTTCTTCGCCTCCGGGAGCCGGAGAGAGCGGCAGCATCGGAAAGGTGAAGAAGGAAGCTGTACAACACTGGGATTGTGTGCGCAGCTTGCCAACTGATAGAAAACAGTACCTTACCACTTTCCTGACGTTTCCAATCACATGAATATTCGATTGGAAGCTGTTTTCGACAACTTTTCTTTCCTTCATGCCAAACACTTGGCAGACCTCCGTGCAACGTCCAGAACACGATGGGAGATGTTTTCTGTGCTCCCGCAGGTTTTCCTTGCCAGACAGAGTGGAAAAGCTTTCTGCTAGGATGTAGACCACAAAAGACGCTAAAGACGAAGGTGCGATGCTCTCCGGAGATAAGAGCCGCTCCCGGGCTTCTTTCGGCAGAAGCGGCGCTAAGAGAGCACTGTGAGCGGTACAATCGTCTTTGCGCGAAGAAGCCGCTTCTTCGGCTCCGGGAGCCGGAGAGAGCGGCAGCATCGGAAAGGTGTAGAAGGAAGCTGTACAACACGGGGATTGTGTGCGCAGCTTGCCAACTGATAGAAAACAGTACCTTACCACTTTCCTGACGTTTCCAATCACATGAATATTCGATTGGAAGCTGTTTTGGACAACTTTTCTTTCCTTCATGCCAAGCACTTGGCAGACCTCTGTGCAACGTCCAGAACACGATGGGAGATGTTTTCTGTGCTCCCGCAGGTTTTCCTTGCCAGACAGAGTGGAAAAGCTTTCTGCTAGGATGTAGACCACAAAAGACGCTAAAGACGAAGGTACGATGCTCTCCGGAGCTAAGAGCCGCTCCCGGGCTTCTTTCGGCAGAAGCGGCGCTAAGAGAGCACTGTGAGCGGTACAATCGTCTTTGCGCAAAGAAGCCGCTTCTTCGGCTCCGGGAGCTGGAGAGAGCGGCAGCATCGGAAAGGTGAAGAAGGAAGCTGTACAACACTGGGATTGTGTGCGCAGCTTGCCAACTGATAGAAAACAGTACCTTACACTTTCCTGACGTTTCCAATCACATGAATATTCGATTGGAAGCTGTTTTGGACAACTTTTCTTTCCTTCATGCCAAGCACTTGGCAGACCTCCGTGCAACGTCCAGAACACGATGGGAGATGTTTTCTGTGCTCCCGCAGGTTTTCCTTGCCAGACAGAGTGGAAAAGCTTTCTGCTAGGATGTAGACCACAAAAGACGCTAAAGACGAAGGTACGATGCTCTCCGGAGCTAAGAGCCGCTCCCGGGCTTCTTTTGGCAGAAGCGGCGCTAAGAGAGCACTGTGAGCGGTACAATCGTCTTTGCGCGAAGAAGCCGCTTCTTCGGCTCCGGGAGCCGGAGAGAGCGGCAGCATCGGAAAGGTGAAGAAGGAAGCTGTACAACACTGGGATTGTGTGCGCAGCTTGCCAACTGATAGAAAACAGTACCTTACCACTTTCCTGACGTTTCCAATCACATGAATATTCGATTGGAAGCTATTTTGGACAACTTTTCTTTCCTTCATGCCAAACATTTGGCAGACCTGTGTGCAACGTCCAGAACACGATGGGAGATGTTTTCTGTGCTCCCGCAGGTTTTCCTTGCCAGACAGAGTGGAAAAGCTTTCTGCTAGGATGTAGACCACAAAAGACGCTAAAGACGAAGGTACGATGCTGTCCGGAGCTAAGAGCCGCTCCCGGGCTTCTTTCGGCAGAAGCGGCGCTAAGAGAGCACTGTGAGCGGTACAATCGTCTTTGCGCGAAGAAGCCGCTTCTTCGGCTCCGGGAGCCGGAGAGAGCGGCAGCATCGGAAAGGTGAAGAAGGAAGCTGTACAACACTGGGATTGTGTGCGCAGCTTGCCAACTGATAGAAAACAGTACCTTACACTTTCTTGACGTTTACTATCACATGAATATTCGATTGGAAGCTGTTTTGGACAACTTTTCTTTCCTTCATGCCAAGCACTTGGCAGACCTCTGTGCAACGTCCAGAACACGATGGGAGATGTTTTCTGTGCTCGCGCAGGTTTTCCTTGCCAGACAGAGTGGAAAAGCTTTCTGCTAGGATGTAGCCCACAAATAACGCTAAAGACGAAGGTACGATGCTCTCCGGAGCTAAGAGCCGCTCCCGGGCTTCTTTCGGCAGAAGCGGCGCTAAGAGAGCACTGTGAGCGGTACAATCGTCTTTGCGCGAAGAAGCCGCTTCTTCGGCTCCGGGAGCCGGAGAGAGCGGCAGCATCGGAAAGGTGAAGAAGGAAGCTGTACAACACTGGGATTGTGTGCGCAGCTTGCCAACTGATAGAAAACAGTACCTTACCACTTTCCTGACGTTTCCAATCACATGAATATTCGATTGGAAGCTGTTTTGGACAACTTTTCTTTCCTTCATGCCAAGCACTTGGCAGACCTCCGTGCAACGTCCAGAACACGATGGGAGATGTTTTATGTGCTCCCGCAGGTTTTCCTTGCCAGACAGAGTGGAAAAGCTTTCTGCTAGGATGTAGACCACAAAAGACGCTAAAGACGAAGGTACGATGCTCTCCGGAGCTAAGAGCCGCTCCCGGGCTTCTTTCGGCAGAAGCGGCGCTAAGAGCGCACTGTGAGCGGTACAATCGTCTTTGCGCGAAGAAGCCGCTTCTTCGGCTCCGGGAGCCGGAGAGAGCGGCAGCATCGGAAAGGTGAAGAAGGAAGCTGTACAACACTGGGATTGTGTGCGCAGCTTGCCAACTGATAGAAAACAGTACCTTACCACTTTCCTGACGTTTCCAATCACATGAATATTCGATTGGAAGCTGTTTTCGACAACTTTTCTTTCCTTCATGCCAAGCACTTGGCAGACCTCCGTGCAACGTCCAGAACACGATGGGAGATGTTTTCTGTGCTCCCGCAGGTTTTCCTTGCCAGACAGAGTGGAAAAGCTTTCTGCTAGGATGTAGACCACAAAAGACGCTAAAGACGAAGGTACGATGCTCTCCGGAGCTAAGAGCCGCTCCCGGGCTTCTTTCGGCAGAAGCGGCGCTAAGAGCGCACTGTGAGCGGTACAATCGTCTTTGCGCGAAGAAGCCGCTTCTTCGGCTCCGGGAGCCGGAGAGAGCGGCAGCATCGGAAAGGTGAAGAAGGAAGCTGTACAACACTGGGATTGTGTGCGCAGCTTGCCAACTGATAGAAAACAGTACCTTACCACTTTCCTGACGTTTCCAATCACATGAATATTCGATTGGAAGCTGTTTTCGACAACTTTTCTTTCCTTCATTCCAAACACTTGGCAGACCTCCGTGCAACGTCCAGAACACGATGGGAGATGTTTTATGTGCTCCCGCAGGTTTTCCTTGCCAGACAGAGTGGAAAAGCTTTCTGCTAGGATGTAGACCACAAAAGACGCTAAAGACAAAGGTACGATGCTCTCCGGAGATAAGAGCCGCTCCAGGGCTTCTTTCGGCAGAAGCGGCGCTAAGAGAGCACTGTGAGCGGTACAATCGTCTTTGCGCGAAGAAGCCGCTTCTTCGGCTCCGGGAGCCGGAGAGAGCGGCAGCATCGGAAAGGTGAAGAAGGAAGCTGTACAACACTGTGATTGTGTGCGCAACTTTCCAACTGATAGAAAACAGTACCTTACCACTTTCCTGATGTTTCCAATCACATGACTATTCGATTGGAAGCTGTTTTGGACAACTTTTCTTTCCTTCATGCCAAGCACTTTGCAGACTTCCGTGCAACGTCCAGAACACGATGGGAGATGTTTTCTGTGCTCCCGCAGGTTTTCCTTGCCAGACAGAGTGGAAAAGCTTTCTGCTAGGATGTAGACCACAAAAGACGCTAAAGACGAAGGTACGATGCTCTCCGGAGCTAAGAGCCGCTCCCGGGCTTCTTTCGGCAGAAGCGGCGCTAAGAGCGCACTGTGAGCGGTACAATCGTCTTTGCGCGAAGAAGCCGCTTCTTCGGCTCCGGGAGCCGGAGAGAGCGGCAGCATCGGAAAGGTGAAGAAGGAAGCTGTACAACACTGGGATTGTGTGCGCAGCTTGCCAACTGATAGAAAACAGTACCTTACCACTTTCCTGACGTTTCCAATCACATGAATATTCGATTGGAAGCTGTTTTGGACAACTTTTCTTTCCTTCATGCCAAGCACTTGGCAGACCTCCGTGCAACGTCCAGAACACGATGGGAGATGTTTTATGTGCTCCCGCAGGTTTTCCTTGCCAGACAGAGTGGAAAAGCTTTCTGCTAGGATGTAGACCACAAAAGACGCTAAAGACGAAGGTACGATGCTCTCCGGAGCTAAGAGCCGCTCCCGGGCTTCTTTCGGCAGAAGCGGCGCTAAGAGAGCACTGTGAGCGGTACAATCGTCTTTGCGCGAAGAAGCCGCTTCTTCGGCTCCGGGAGCCGGAGAGAGCGGCAGCATCGGAAAGGTGAAGAAGGAAGCTGTACAACACTGGGATTGTGTGCGCAGCTTGCCAACTGATAGAAAACAGTACCTTACCACTTTCCTGACGTTTCCAATCACATGAATATTCGATTGGAAGCTGTTTTGGACAACTTTTCTTTCCTTCATGCCAAGCACTTGGCAGACCTCCGTGCAACGTCCAGAACACGATGGGAGATGTTTTCTGTGCTCCCGCAGGTTTTCCTTGCCAGACAGAGTGGAAAAGCTTTCTGCTAGGATGTAGACCACAAAAGACGCTAAAGACGAAGGTACGATGCTCTCCGGAGCTAAGAGCCGCTCCCGGGCTTCTTTCGGCAGAAGCGGCGCTAAGAGAGCACTGTGAGCGGTACAATCGTCTTTGCGCGAAGAAGCCGCTTCTTCGGCTCCGGGAGCCGGAGAGAGCGGCAGCATCGGAAAGGTGAAGAAGGAAGCTGTACAACACTGGGATTGTGTGCGCAGCTTGCCAACTGGTAGAAAACAGTACCTTACACTTTCCTGACGTTTCCAATCACATGAATATTCGATTGGAATCTGTTTTGGACAACTTTTCTTTCCTTCATGCCAAACACTTGGCAGACCTCCGTGCAACGTCCAGAAGACGATGGGAGATGTTTTCTGTGCTCCCGCAGGTTTTCCTTGCCAGACAGAGTGGAAAAGCTTTCTGCTAGGATGTAGACCACAAAAGACGCTAAAGACGAAGGTACGATGCTCTCCGGAGCTAAGAGCTGCTCCCGGGCTTCTTTCGGCAGAAGCGGCGCTAAGAGAGCACTGTGAGCAGTACAATCGTCTTTGCGCGAAGAAGCCGCTTCTTCGGCTCCGGGAGCCGGAGAGAGCGGCAGCATCGGAAAGGTGAAGAAGGAAGCTGTACAACACTGGGATTGTGTGCGCAGCTTGCCAACTGATAGAAAACAGTACCTTACCACTTTTCTGACGCTTGCAATCACATGAATATTCGATTGGAAGCTGTTTTGGACAACTTTTCTTTCCTTCATGCCAAGCACTTGGCAGACCTCCGTGCAACGTCCAGAACACGATGGGAGATGTTTTCTGTGCTCCCGCAGGTTTTCCTTGCCAGACAGAGTGGAAAAGCTTTCTGCTAGGATGTAGACCACAAAAGACGCTAAAGACGAAGGTACGATGCTCTCCGGAGCTAAGAGCCGCTCCCGGGCTTCTTTCGGCAGAAGCGGCGCTAAGAGAGCACTGTGAGCAGTACAATCATCTTTGGGCGAAGAAGCCGCTTCTTCGGCTCCGGGAGCCGGAGAGAGCGGCAGCATCGGAAAGGTGAAGAAGGAAGCTGTACAACACTGGGATTGTGTGCGCAGCTTGCCAACTGATAGAAAACAGTACCTTACCACTTTCCTGACATTTCCAATCACATGAATATTCGATTGGAAGCTGTTTTGGACAACTTTTCTTTCCTTCATGCCAAACACTTGGCAGACCTCCGTGCAACGTCCAGAACACGATGGGAGATGTTTTCTGTGCTCCCGCAGGTTTTCCTTGCCAGACAGAGTGGAAAAGCTTTCTGCTAGGATGTAGACCACAAAAGACGCTAAAGACGAAGGTACGATGCTCTCCGGAGCTAAGAGCCGCTCCCGGGCTTCTTTCGGCAGAAGCGGCGCTAAGAGAGCACTGTGAGCGGTACAATCGTCTTTGCGCGAAGAAGCCGCTTCTTCGGCTCCGGGAGCCGGAGAGAGCGGCAGCATCGGAAAGGTGAAGAAGGAAGCTGTACAACACTGGGATTGTGTGCGCAGCTTGCCAACTGATAGAAAACAGTACCTTACCACTTTCCTGACGTTTCCAATCACATGAATATTCGATTGGAAGCTGTTTTGGACAACTTTTCTATCCTTCATGCCAAACACTTGGCAGACCTCCGTGCAACGTCCAGAACACGATGGGAGATGTTTTCTGTGCTCCCGCAGGTTTTCCTTGCCAGACAGAGTGGAAAAGCTTTCTGCTAGGATGTAGACCACAAAAGACGCTAAAGACGAAGGTACGATGCTCTCCGGAGATAAGAGCCACTCCCGGGCTTCTTTCGGAAGAAGCGGCGCTAAGAGAGCACTGTGAGCGGTACAATCGTCTTTGCGCGAAGAAGCCGCTTCTTCGGCTCCGGGAGCCGGAGAGAGCGGCAGCATCGGAAAGGTGAAGAAGGAAGCTGTACAACACTGGGATTGTGTGCGCAGCTTGCCAACTGGTAGAAAACAGTACCTTACACTTTCCTGACGTTTACAATCACATGAATATTCGATTGGAAGCTGTTTTGGACAACTTTTCTTTCCTTCATGCCAAACACTTGGCAGACCTCCGTGCAACGTCCAGAACACGATGGGAGATGTTTTCTGTGCTCCCGCAGGTTTTCCTTGCCAGACAGAGTGGAAAAGCTTTCTGCTAGGATGTAGACCACAAAAGACGCTAAAGACGAAGGTACGATGCTCTCCGGAGCTAAGAGCTGCTCCCGGGCTTCTTTCGGCAGAAGCGGCGCTAAGAGAGCACTGTTAGCAGTACAATCGTCTTTGCGCGAAGAAGCCGCTTCTTCGGCTCCGGGAGCCGGAGAGAGCGGCAGCATCGGAAAGGTGAAGAAGGAAGCTGTACAACACTGGGATTGTGTGCGCAGCTTGCCAACTGATAGAAAACAGTACCTTACCACTTTTCTGACGCTTCCAATCACATGAATATTCGATTGGAAGCTGTTTTGGACAACTTTCCTTTCCTTCATGCCAAGCACTTGGCAGACCTCCGTGCAACGTCCAGAACACGATGGGAGATGTTTTCTGTGCTCCCGCAGGTTTTCCTTGCCAGACAGAGTGGAAAAGCTTTCTGCTAGGATGTAGACCACAAAAGACGCTAAAGACGAAGGTACGATGCTCTCCGGAGCTAAGAGCAGCTCCCGGGCTTCTTTCGGCAGAAGCGGCGCTAAGAGAGCACTGTGAGCAGTACAATCATCTTTGCGCGAAGAAGCCGCTTCTTCGGCTCCGGGAGCCGGAGAGAGCGGCAGCATCGGAAAGGTGAAGAAGGAAGCTGTACAACACTGGGATTGTGTGCGCAGCTTGCCAACTGATAGAAAACAGTACCTTACCACTTTCCTGACATTTCCAATCACATGAATATTCGATTGGAAGCTGTTTTGGACAACTTTTCTTTCCTTCATGCCAAACACTTGGCAGACCTCCGTGCAACGTCCAGAACACGATGGGAGATGTTTTCTGTGCTCCCGCAGGTTTTCCTTGCCAGACAGAGTGGAAAAGCTTTCTGCTAGGATGTAGACCACAAAAGATGCTAAAGACGAAGGTACGATGCTCTCCGGAGCTAAGAGCCGCTCCCGGGCTTCTTTCGGCAGAAGCGGCGCTAAGAGAGCACTGTGAGCGGTACAATCGTCTTTGCGCGAAGAAGCCGCTTCTTCGGCTCCGGGAGCCGGAGAGAGCGGCAGCATCGGAAAGGTGAAGAAGGAAGCTGTACAACACTGGGATTGTGTGCGCAGCTTGCCAACTGATAGAAAACAGTACCTTACCACTTTCCTGACGTTTCCAATCACATGAATATTCGATTGGAAGCTGTTTTGGACAACTTTTCTTTCCTTCATGCCAAACACTTGGCAGACCTCCGTGCAACGTCCAGAACACGATGGGAGATGTTTTCTGTGCTCCCGCAGGTTTTCCTTGCCAGACAGAGTGGAAAAGCTTTCTGCTAGGATGTAGACCACAAAAGACGCTAAAGACGAAGGTACGATGCTCTCCGGAGCTAAGAGCCGCTCCCGGGCTTCTTTCGGCAGAAGCGGCGCTAAGAGAGCACTGTGAGCGGTACAATCGTCTTTGCGCGAAGAAGCCGCTTCTTCGCCTCCGGGAGCCGGAGAGAGCGGCAGCATCGGAAAGGTGAAGAAGGAAGCTGTACAACACTGGGATTGTGTGCGCAGCTTGCCAACTGGTAGAAAACAGTACCTTACACTTTCCTGACGTTTCCAATCACATGAATATTCGATTGGAAGCTGTTTTGGACAACTTTTCTTTCCTTCATGCCAAACACTTGGCAGACCTCCGTGCAACGTCCAGAACACGATGGGAGATGTTTTCTGTGCTCCCGCAGGTTTTCCTTGCCAGACAGAGTGGAAAAGCTTTCTGCTAGGATGTAGACCACAAAAGACGCTAAAGACGAAGGTACGATGCTCTCCGGAGCTAAGAGCCGCTCCCGGGCTTCCTTCGGCAGAAGCGGCGCTAAGAGAGCACTGTGAGCGGTACAATCGTCTTTGCGCGAAGAAGCCGCTTCTTCGGCTCCGGGAGCCGGAGAGAGCGGCAGCATCGGAAAGGTGAAGAAGGAAGCTGTACAACACTGGGATTGTTTGCGCAGCTTGCCAACTGAGCGAAAACAGTACCTTACCACTTTCCTGACGTTTCCAATCACATGAATATTCGATTGGAAGCTGTTTTGGACAACTTTTCTTTCCTTCATGCCAAACACTTGGCAGACCTCCGTGCAACGTCCAGAACACGATGGGAGATGTTTTCTGTGCTCCCGCAGGTTTTCCTTGCCAGGCAGAGTGGAAAAGCTTTCTGCTAGGATGTAGACCACAAAAGACGCTAAAGACGAAGGTACGATGCTCTCCGGAGCTAAGAGCCGCTCCCGGGCTTCTTTCGGCAGAAGCGGCGCTAAGAGAGCACTGTGAGCGGTACAATGGTCTTTGCGCGAAGAAGCCGCTTCTTCGGCTCCGGGAGCCGGAGAGAGCGGCAGCATCGGAAAGGTGAAGAAGGAAGCTGTACAACACTGGGATTGTGTGCGCAGCTTGCCAACTGATAGAAAACAGTACCTTACCACTTTCCTGACGTTTCCAATCACATGAATATTCGATTGGAAGCTGTTTTGGGCAACTTTTCTTTCCTTCATGCCAAGCACTTGGCAGACCTCCGTGCAACGTCCAGAACACGATGGGAGATGTTTTCTGTGCTCCCGCAGGTTTTCCTTGCCAGACAGAGTGGAAAAGCTTTCTGCTAGGATGTAGACCACAAAAGACGCTAAAGACGAAGGTACGATGCTCTCCGGAGCTAAGAGCCGCTCCCGGGCTTCTTTCGGCAGAAGCGGCGCTAAGAGAGCACTGTGAGCGGTACAATCGTCTTTGCGCGAAGAAGCCGCTTCTTCGGCTCCGGGAGCCGGAGAGAGCGGCAGCATCGGAAAGGTGAAGAAGGAAGCTGTACAACACTGGGATTGTGTGCGCAGCTTGCCAAGTGATTGAAAACAGTACCTTACACTTTCCTGACGTTTCCAATCACATGAATATTCGATTGGAAGCTGTTTTGGGCAACTTTTCTTTCCTTCATGCCAAGCACTTGGCAGACCTCCGTGCAACGTCCAGAACACGATGGGAGATGTTTTCTGTGCTGCCGCAGGTTTTCCTTGCCAGACAGAGTGGAAAAGCTTTCTGCTAGGATGTAGACCACAAAAGACGCTAAAGACGAAGGTACGATGCTCTCCGGAGCTAAGAGCCGCTCCCGGGCTTCTTTCGGCAGAAGCGGCGCTAAGAGAGCACTGTGAGCGGTACAATCATCTTTGCGCGAAGAAGCCGCTTCTTCGGCTCCGGGAGCCGGAGAGAGCGGCAGCATCGGAAAGGTGAAGAAGGAAGCTGTACAACACTGGGAATGTGTGCGCAGCTTGCCAACTGATAGAAAACAGTACCTTACCACTTTCCTGACGCTTGCAATCACACGAATATTCGATTGGAAGCTGTTTTGGACAACTTTTCTTTCCTTCATGCCAAACACTTGGCAGACCTCCGTGCAACGTCCAGAACACGATGGGAGATGTTTTCTGTGCTCCCGCAGGTTTTCCTTGCCAGACAGAGTGGAAAAGCTTTCTGCTAGGATGTAGACCACAAAAGACTCTAAAGACGAAGGTACGATGCTCTCCGGAGCTAAGAGCCGCTCCCGGGCTTCTTTCGGCAGAAGCGGCGCTAAGAGAGCACTGTGAGCGGTACAATCATCTTTGCGCGAAGAAGCCGCTTCTTCGGCTCCGGGAGCCGGAGAGAGCGGCAGCATCGGAAAGGTGAAGAAGGAAGCTGTACAACACTGGGATTGTGTGCGCAGCTTGCCAACTGATAGAAAACAGTACCTTACCACTTTCCTGACGCTTGCAATCACATGAATATTCGATTGGAAGCTGTTTTGGACAACTTTTCTTTCCTTCATGCCAAGCACTTGGCAGACCTCCGTGCAACGTCCAGAACACGATGGGAGATGTTTTCTGTGCTCCCGCAGGTTTTCCTTGCCAGACAGAGTGGAAAAGCTTTCTGCTAGGATGTAGACCACAAAAGACGCTAAAGACGAAGGTACGATGCTCTCCGGAGCTAAGAGCGGCTCCCGGGCTTCTTTCGGCAGAAGCGGCGCTAAGAGAGCACTGTGAGCGGTACAATCGTCTTTGCGCGAAGAAGCCGCTTCTTCGGCTCCGGGAGCCGGAGAGAGCGGCAGCATCGGAAAGGTGAAGAAGGAAGCTGTACAACACTGGGATTGTGTGCACAGCTTGCCAACTGATAGAAAACAGTACCTTACCACTTTCCTGACGTTTCCAATCACATGAATATTCGATTGGAAGCTGTTTTGGACAACTTTTCTTTCCTTCATGCCAAACACTTGGCAGACCTCCGTGCAACATCCAGAACACGATGGGAGATGTTTTCTGTGCTCCCGCAGGTTTTCCTTGCCAGACAGAGTGGAAAAGCTTTCTGCTAGGATGTAGACCACAAAAGACGCTAAAGACGAAGGTACGATGCTCTCCGGAGCTAAGAGCCGCTCCCGGGCTTCTTTCGGCAGAAGCGGCGCTAAGAGAGCACTGTGAGCGGTACAATCGTCTTTGCGCGAAGAAGCCGCTTCTTCGGCTCCGGGAGCCGGAGAGAGCGGCAGCATCGGAAAGGTGAAGAAGGAAGCTGTACAACACTGGGATTGTGTGCGCAGCTTGCCAACTGATAGAAAACAGTACCTTACCACTTTCCTGACGTTTCCAATCACATGAATATTCGATTGGAAGCTGTTTTGGAAAACTTTTCTTTCCTTCATGCCAAGCACTTGGCAGACCTCCGTGCAACGTCCAGAACACGATGGGAGATGTTTTCTGTGCTCCCGCAGGTTTTCCTTGCCAGACAGAGTGGAAAACCTTTCTGCTAGGATGTAGACCACAAAAGACGCTAAAGACGAAGGTACGATGCTCTCCGGAGCTAAGAGCCGCTCCCGGGCTTCTTTCGGCAGAAGCGGCGCTAAGAGAGCACTGTGAGCGGTACAATCGTCTTTGCGCGAAGAAGCCGCTTCTTCGGCTCCGGGAGCCGGAGAGAGCGGCAGCATCGGAAAGGTGAAGAAGGAAGCTGTACAACACTGGGATTGTGTGCGCAGCTTGCCAACTGATAGAAAACAGTACCTTACCACTTTCCTGACGTTTCCAATCAGATGAATATTCGATTGGAAGCTGTTTTGGACAACTCATCTTTCCTTCATGCCAAGCACTTGGCAGACCTCCGTGCAACGTCCAGAACATGATGGGAGATGTTTTCTGTGCTCCCGCAGGTTTTCCTTGCCAGACAGAGTGGAAAAGCTTTCTGCTAGGATGTAGACCACAAAAGACGCTAAAGACGAAGGTACGATGCTCTCCGGAGCTAAGAGCCGCTCCTGGGCTTCTTTCGGCAGAAGCGGCGCTAAGAGAGCACTGTGAGCGGTACAATCGTCTTTGCGCGAAGAAGCCGCTTCTTCGGCTCCGGGAGCCGGAGAGAGCGGCAGCATCGGAAAGGTGAAGAAGGAAGCTGTACAACACTGGGATTGTGTGCGCAGCTTGCCAACTGATAGAAAACAGTACCTTACCACTTTCCTGACGTTTCCAATCACATGAATATTCGATTGGAAGCTGTTTTGGACAACTTTTCTTTCCTTCATGCCAAACACTTGGCAGACCTCCGTGCAACGTCCAGAAGACGATGGGAGATGTTTTCTGTGCTCCCGCAGGTTTTCCTTGCCAGACAGAGTGGAAAAGCTTTCTGCTAGGATGTAGACCACAAAAGACGCTAAAGACGAAGGTACGATGCTCTCCGGAGCTAAGAGCCGCTCCCGGGCTTCTTTCGGCAGAAGCGGCGCTAAGAGAGCACTGTGAGCGGTACAATCGTCTTTGCGCGAAGAAGCCGCTTCTTCGGCTCCGGGAGCCGGAGAGAGCGGCAGCATCGGAAAGGTGAAGAAGGAAGCTGTACAACACTGGGATTGTGTGCGCAGCTTGCCAACTGATAGAAAACAGTACCTTACCACTTTCCTGACGTTTCCAATCACATGAATATTCGATTGGAAGCTGTTTTGGACAACTTTTCTTTCCTTCATGCCAAGCACTTGGCAGACCTCCGTGCAACGTCCAGAACACGATGGGAGATGTTTTCTGTGCTCCCGCAGGTTTTCCTTGCCAGACAGAGTGGAAAAGCTTTCTGCTAGGATGTAGACCACAAAAGACGCTAAAGACGAAGGTACGATGCTCTCCGGAGATAGGAGCCGCTCCCGGGCTTCTTTCGGCAGAAGCGGCTCTAAGAGAGCACTGTGAGCGGTACAATCGTCTTTGCGCGAAGAAGCCGCTCCTTCGGCTCTGGGAGCCGGAGAGAGCGGCAGCATCGGAAAGGTGAAGAAGGAAGCTGTACAACACTGGGATTGTGTGCGCAGCTTGCCAACTGATAGAAAACAGTACCTTACCACTTTCCTGACGTTTCCAATCACATGACTATTCGATTGGAAGCTGTTTTGGACAACTTTTCTTTCCTTCATGCCAAACACTTGGCAGACCTCCGTGCAACGTCCAGAACACGATGGGAGATGTTTTCTGTGCTCCCGCAGGTTTTCCTTGCCAGACAGAGTGGAAAAGCTTTCTGCTAGGATGTAGACCACAAAAGACGCTAAAGACGAAGGTACGATGCTCTCCGGAGCTAAGAGCCGCTCCCGGGCTTCTTTCGGCAGAAGCGGCGCTAAGAGAGCACTGTGAGCGGTACAATCGTCTTTGCGCGAAGAAGCCGCTTCTTCGGCTCCGGGAGCCGGAGAGAGCGGCAGCATCGGAAAGGTGAAGAAGGAAGCTGTACAACACTGGGATTGTGTGCGCAGCTTACCAACTGATAGAAAACAGTACCTTACCACTTTCCTGACGTTTCCAATCACATGAATATTCGATTGGAAGCTGTTTTGGACAACTTTTCTTTCCTTCATGCCAAACACTTGGCAGACCTCCGTGCAACGTCCAGAACACGATGGGAGATGTTTCCTGTGCTCCCGCAGGTTTTCCTTGCCAGACAGAGTGGAAAAGCTTTCTGCTAGGATGTAGACCACAAAAGACGCTAAAGACGAAGGTACGATGCTCTCCGGAGCTAAGAGCCGCTCCCGGGCTTCCTTCGGCAGAAGCGGCGCTAAGAGAGCACTGTGAGCGGTACAATCGTCTTTGCGCGAAGAAGCCGCTTCTTCGGCTCCGGGAGCCGGAGAGAGCGGCAGCATCGGAAAGGTGAAGAAGGAAGCTGTACAACACTGGGATTGTGTGCGCAGCTTGCCAACTGATAGAAAACGGTACCTTACCACTTTCCTGACGTTTCCAATCACATGAATATTCGATTGGAAGCTGTTTTGGACAACTTTTCTTTCCTTCATGCCAAGCACTTGGCAGACCTCCGTGCAACGTCCAGAAGACGATGGGAGATGTTTTCTGTGCTCCCGCAGGTTTTCCTTGCCAGACAGAGTGGAAAAGCTTTCTGCTAGGATGTAGACCACAAAAGACGCTAAAGACGAAGGTACGATGCTCTCCGGAGCTAAGAGCCGCTCCCGGGCTTCTTTCGGCAGAAGCGGCGCTAAGGGAGCACTGTGAGCGGTACAATCGTCTTTGCGCGAAGAAGCCGCTTCTTCGGCTCCGGGAGCCGGAGAGAGCGGCAGCATCGGAAAGGTGAAGAAGGAAGCTGTACAACACTGGGATTGTGTGCGCAGCTTGCCAACTGATAGAAAACAGTACCTTACCACTTTCCTGACGTTTCCAATCACATGAATATTCGATTGGAAGCTGTTTTGGACAACTCATCTTTCCTTCATGCCAAGCACTTGGCAGACCTCCGTGCAACGTCCAGAACACGATGGGAGATGTTTTCTGTGCTCCCGCAGGTTTTCCTTGCCAGACAGAGTGGAAAAGCTTTCTGCTAGGATGTAGACCACAAAAGACGCTAAAGACGAAGGTACGATGCTCTCCGGAGCTAAGAGCCGCTCCCGGGCTTCTTTCGGCAGAAGCGGCGCTAAGAGAGCACTGTGAGCGGTACAATCGTCTTTGCGCGAAGAAGCCGCTTCTTCGGCTCCGGGAGCCGGAGAGAGCGGCAGCATCGGAAAGGTGAAGAAGGAAGCTGTACAACACTGGGATTGTGTGCGCAGCTTGCCAACTGATAGAAAACAGTACCTTACCACTTTCCTGACGTTTCCAATCACATGACTATTCGATTGGAAGCTGTTTTGGACAACTTTTCTTTCCTTCATGCCAAACACTTGGCAGACCTCCGTGCAACGTCCAGAACACGATGGGAGATGTTTTCTGTGCTCCCGCAGGTTTTCCTTGCCAGACAGAGTGGAAAAGCTTTCTGCTAGGATGTAGACCACAAAAGACGCTAAAGACGAAGGTACGATGCTCTCCGGAGCTAAGAGCCGCTCCCGGGCTTCTTTCGGCAGAAGCGGCGCTAAGAGAGCACTGTGAGCGGTACAATCGTCTTTGCGCGAAGAAGCCGCTTCTTCGGCTCCGGGAGCCGGAGAGAGCGGCAGCATCGGAAAGGTGAAGAAGGAAGCTGTACAACACTGGGATTGTGTGCGCAGCTTACCAACTGATAGAAAACAGTACCTTACCACTTTCCTGACGTTTCCAATCACATGAATATTCGATTGGAAGCTGTTTTGGACAACTTTTCTTTCCTTCATGCCAAACACTTGGCAGACCTCCGTGCAACGTCCAGAACACGATGGGAGATGTTTCCTGTGCTCCCGCAGGTTTTCCTTGCCAGACAGAGTGGAAAAGCTTTCTGCTAGGATGTAGACCACAAAAGACGCTAAAGACGAAGGTACGATGCTCTCCGGAGCTAAGAGCCGCTCCCGGGCTTCCTTCGGCAGAAGCGGCGCTAAGAGAGCACTGTGAGCGGTACAATCGTCTTTGCGCGAAGAAGCCGCTTCTTCGGCTCCGGGAGCCGGAGAGAGCGGCAGCATCGGAAAGGTGAAGAAGGAAGCTGTACAACACTGGGATTGTGTGCGCAGCTTGCCAACTGATAGAAAACGGTACCTTACCACTTTCCTGACGTTTCCAATCACATGAATATTCGATTGGAAGCTGTTTTGGACAACTTTTCTTTCCTTCATGCCAAGCACTTGGCAGACCTCCGTGCAACGTCCAGAAGACGATGGGAGATGTTTTCTGTGCTCCCGCAGGTTTTCCTTGCCAGACAGAGTGGAAAAGCTTTCTGCTAGGATGTAGACCACAAAAGACGCTAAAGACGAAGGTACGATGCTCTCCGGAGCTAAGAGCCGCTCCCGGGCTTCTTTCGGCAGAAGCGGCGCTAAGGGAGCACTGTGAGCGGTACAATCGTCTTTGCGCGAAGAAGCCGCTTCTTCGGCTCCGGGAGCCGGAGAGAGCGGCAGCATCGGAAAGGTGAAGAAGGAAGCTGTACAACACTGGGATTGTGTGCGCAGCTTGCCAACTGATAGAAAACAGTACCTTACCACTTTCCTGACGTTTCCAATCACATGAATATTCGATTGGAAGCTGTTTTGGACAACTCATCTTTCCTTCATGCCAAGCACTTGGCAGACCTCCGTGCAACGTCCAGAACACGATGGGAGATGTTTTCTGTGCTCCCGCAGGTTTTCCTTGCCAGACAGAGTGGAAAAGCTTTCTGCTAAGATGTAGACCACAAAAGACGCTAAAGACGAAGGTACGATGCTCTCCGGAGCTAAGAGCCGCTCCCGGGCTTCTTTCGGCAGAAGCGGCGCTAAGAGAGCACTGTGAGCGGTACAATCGTCTTTGCGCGAAGAAGCCGCTTCTTCGGCTCCGGGAGCCGGAGAGAGCGGCAGCATCGGAAAGGTGAAGAAGGAAGCTGTACAACACTGGGATTGTGTGCGCAGCTTGCCAACTGATAGAAAACAGTACCTTACCACTTTCCTGACATTTCCAATCACATGAGTATTCGATTGGAAGCTGTTTTGGACAACTTTTCTTTCCTTCATGCCAAACACTTGGCAGACGTCCGTGCAACGTCCAGAACACGATGGGAGATGTTTTCTGTGCTCCCGCAGGTTTTCCTTGCCAGACAGAGTGGAAAAGCTTTCTGCTAGGATGTAGACCACAAAAGACGCTAAAGACGAAGGTACGATGCTCTCCGGAGCTAAGAGCCGCTCCCGGGCTTCTTTCGGCAGAAGCGGCGCTAAGAGAGCACTGTGAGCGGTACAATCGTCTTTGCGCGAAGAAGCCGCTTCTTCGGCTCCGGGAGCCGGAGAGAGCGGCAGCATCGGAAAGGTGAAGAAGGAAGCTGTACAACACTGGGATTGTGTGCGCAGCTTGCCAACTGATAGAAAACAGTACCTTACCACTTTCCTGACGTTTCCAATCACATGAATATTCGATTGGAAGCTGTTTTGGACAACTTTTCTTTCCTTCATGCCAAGCTCTTGGCAGACCTCCGTGCAACGTCCAGAACACGATGGGAGATGTTTTCTGTGCTCCCGCAGGTTTTCCTTGCCAGACAGAGTGGAAAAGCTTTCTGCTAGGATGTAGACCACAAAAGACGCTAAAGACGAAGGTACGATGCTCTCCGGAGATAAGAGCCGCTCCCGGGCTTCTTTCGGCAGAAGCGGCGCTAAGAGAGCACTGTGAGCGGTACAATCGTCTTTGCGCGAAGAAGCCGCTTCTTCGGCTCCGGGAGCCGGAGAGAGCGGCAGCATCGGAAAGGTGTAGAAGGAAGCTGTACAACACTGGGATTGTGTGCGCAGCTTGCCAACTGATAGAAAACAGTACCTTACACTTTCCTGACGTTTCCAATCACATGAATATTCGATTGGAAACTGTTTTGGACAACTTTTCTTTCCTTCATGCCAAGCACTTGGCAGACCTCTGTGCAACGTCCAGAACACGATGGGAGATGTTTTCTGTGCTCCCGCAGGTTTTCCTTGCCAGACAGAGTGGAAAAGCTTTCTGCTAGGATGTAGACCACAAAAGACGCTAAAGACGAAGGTACAATGCTCTCCAGAGCTAAGAGCCGCTCCCGGGCTTCTTTCGGCAGAAGCGGCGCTAAGGGAGCACTGTGAGCGGTACAATCGTCTTTGCGCGAAGAAGCCGCTTCTTCGGCTCCGGGAGCCGGAGAGAGCGGCAGCATCGGAAAGGTGAAGAAGGAAGCTGTACAACACTGGGATTGTGTGCGCAGCTTGCCAACTGATAGAAAACAGTACCTTACCACTTTCCTGACGTTTCCAATCACATGAATATTCGATTGGAAGCTGTTTTGGACAACTCATCTTTCCTTCATGCCAAGCACTTGGCAGACCTCCGTGCAACGTCCAGAACACGATGGGAGATGTTTTCTGTGCTCCCGCAGGTTTTCCTTGCCAGACAGAGTGGAAAAGCTTTCTGCTAGGATGTAGACCACAAAAGACGCTAAAGACGAAGGTACGATGCTCTCCGGAGCTAAGAGCCGCTCCCGGGCTTCTTTCGGCAGAAGCGGCGCTAAGAGAGCACTGTGAGCGGTACAATCGTCTTTGCGCGAAGAAGCCGCTTCTTCGGCTCCGGGAGCCGGAGAGAGCGGCAGCATCGGAAAGGTGAAGAAGGAAGCTGTACAACACTGGGATTGTGTGCGCAGCTTGCCAACTGATAGAAAACAGTACCTTACCACTTTCCTGACATTTCCAATCACATGAGTATTCGATTGGAAGCTGTTTTGGACAACTTTTCTTTCCTTCATGCCAAACACTTGGCAGACGTCCGTGCAACGTCCAGAACACGATGGGAGATGTTTTCTGTGCTCCCGCAGGTTTTCCTTGCCAGACAGAGTGGAAAAGCTTTCTGCTAGGATGTAGACCACAAAAGACGCTAAAGACGAAGGTACGATGCTCTCCGGAGCTAAGAGCCGCTCCCGGGCTTCTTTCGGCAGAAGCGGCGCTAAGAGAGCACTGTGAGCGGTACAATCGTCTTTGCGCGAAGAAGCCGCTTCTTCGGCTCCGGGAGCCGGAGAGAGCGGCAGCATCGGAAAGGTGAAGAAGGAAGCTGTACAACACTGGGATTGTGTGCGCAGCTTGCCAACTGATAGAAAACAGTACCTTACCACTTTCCTGACGTTTCCAATCACATGAATATTCGATTGGAAGCTGTTTTGGACAACTTTTCTTTCCTTCATGCCAAGCTCTTGGCAGACCTCCGTGCAACGTCCAGAACACGATGGGAGATGTTTTCTGTGCTCCCGCAGGTTTTCCTTGCCAGACAGAGTGGAAAAGCTTTCTGCTAGGATGTAGACCACAAAAGACGCTAAAGACGAAGGTACGATGCTCTCCGGAGATAAGAGCCGCTCCCGGGCTTCTTTCGGCAGAAGCGGCGCTAAGAGAGCACTGTGAGCGGTACAATCGTCTTTGCGCGAAGAAGCCGCTTCTTCGGCTCCGGGAGCCGGAGAGAGCGGCAGCATCGGAAAGGTGTAGAAGGAAGCTGTACAACACTGGGATTGTGTGCGCAGCTTGCCAACTGATAGAAAACAGTACCTTACACTTTCCTGACGTTTCCAATCACATGAATATTCGATTGGAAACTGTTTTGGACAACTTTTCTTTCCTTCATGCCAAGCACTTGGCAGACCTCTGTGCAACGTCCAGAACACGATGGGAGATGTTTTCTGTGCTCCCGCAGGTTTTCCTTGCCAGACAGAGTGGAAAAGCTTTCTGCTAGGATGTAGACCACAAAAGACGCTAAAGACGAAGGTACAATGCTCTCCAGAGCTAAGAGCCGCTCCCGGGCTTCTTTCGGCAGAAGCGGCGCTAAGAGAGCACTGTTAGCAGTACAATCGTCTTTGCGCGAAGAAGCCGCTTCTTCGGCTCCGGGAGCCGGAGAGAGCGGCAGCATCGGAAAGGTGAAGAAGGAAGCTGTACAACACTGGGATTGTGTGCGCAGCTTGCCAACTGATAGAAAACAGTACCTTACCACTTTCCTGACGTTTCCAATCACATGAATATTCGATTGGAAGCTGTTTTGGACAACTTTTCTTTCCTTCATGCCAAGCACTTGGCAGACCTCCGTGCAACGTCCAGAAGACGATGGGAGATGTTTTCTGTGATCCCGCAGGTTTTCCTTGCCAGACAGAGTGGAAAAGCTTTCTGCTAGGATGTAGACCACAAAAGACGCTAAAGACGAAGGTACGATGCTCTCCGGAGCTAAGAGCCGCTCCCGGGCTTCTTTCGGCAGAAGCGGCGCTAAGAGAGCACTGTGAGCGGTACAATCGTCTTTGCGCGAAGAAGCCGCTTCTTCGGCTCCGGGAGCCGGAGAGAGCAGCAGCATCGGAAAGGTGAAGAAGGAAGCTGTACAACACTGGGATTGTGTGCGCAGCTTGCCAACTGATAGAAAACAGTACCTTACCACTTTCCTGACGTTTCCAATCACATGAATATTCGATTGGAAGCTGTTTTGGACAACTTTTCTTTCCTTCATGCCAAACACTTGGCAGACCTCCGTGCAACGTCCAGAACACGATGGGAGATGTTTTCTGTGCTCCCGCAGGTTTTCCTTGCCAGACAGAGTGGAAAAGCTTTCTGCTAGGATGTAGACCACAAAAGACGCTAAAGACGAAGGTACGATGCTCTCCGGAGCTAAGAGCCGCTCCCGGGCTTCTTTCGGCAGAAGCGGCGCTAAGAGAGCACTGTGAGCGGTACAATCGTCTTTGCGCGAAGAAGCCGCTTCTTCGGCTCCGGGAGCCGGAGAGAGCGGCAGCATCGGAAAGGTGAAGAAGGAAGCTGTACAACACTGGGATTGTGTGCGCAGCTTGCCAACTGATAGAAAACAGTACCTTACCACTTTCCTGACGTTTCCAATCACATGAATATTCGATTGGAAGCTGTTTTGGGCAACTTTTCTTTCCTTCATGCCAAGCACTTGGCAGACCTCCGTGCAACGTCCAGAACACGATGGGAGATGTTTTCTGTGCTCCCGCAGGTTTTCCTTGCCAGACAGAGTGGAAAAGCTTTCTGCTAGGATGTAGACCACAAAAGACGCTAAAGACGAAGGTACGATGCTCTCCGGAGCTAAGAGCCGCTCCCGGGCTTCTTTCGGCAGAAGCGGCGCTAAGAGAGCACTGTGAGCGGTACAATCGTCTTTGCGCGAAGAAGCCGCTTCTTCAGCTCCGGGAGCCGGAGAGAGCGGCAGCATCGGAAAGGTGAAGAAGGAAGCTGTACAACACTGGGATTGTGTGCGCAGCTTGCCAACTGATAGAAAACAGTACCTTACCACTTTCCTGACGTTTCCAATCACATGAATATTCGATTGGAAGCTGTTTTGGACAACTTTTCTTTCCTTCATGCCAAGCACTTGGCAGACCTCCGTGCAACGTCCAGAACACGATGGGAGATGTTTTCTGTGCTCCCGCAGGTTTTCCTTGCCAAACAGAGTGGAAAAGCTTTCTGCTAGGATGTAGACCACAAAAGACGCTAAAGACGAAGGTACGATGCTCTCCGGAGCTAAGAGCCGCTCCCGGGCTTCTTTCGGCAGAAGCGGCGCTAAGAGAGCACTGTGAGCGGTACAATCGTCTTTGCGCGAAGAAGCCGCTTCTTCGGCTCCGGGAGCCGGAGAGAGCGGCAGCATCGGAAAGGTGAAGAAGGAAGCTGTACAACACTGGGATTGTGTGCGCAGCTTACCAACTGATAGAAAACAGTACCTTACCACTTTCCTGACGTTTCCAATCACATGAATATTCGATTGGAAGCTGTTTTGGACAACTTTTCTTTCCTTCATGCCAAACACTTGGCAGACCTCCGTGCAACGTCCAGAACACGATGGGAGATGTTTCCTGTGCTCCCGCAGGTTTTCCTTGCCAGACAGAGTGGAAAAGCTTTCTGCTAGGATGTAGACCACAAAAGACGCTAAAGATGAAGGTACGATGCTCTCCGGAGCTAAGAGCCGCTCCCGGGCTTCTTTCGGCCGAAGCGGCGCTAAGAGAGCACTGTGAGCGGTACAATCGTCTTTGCGCGAAGAAGCCGCTTCTTCGGCTCCGGGAGCCGGAGAGAGCGGCAGCATCGGAAAGGTGAAGAAGGAAGCTGTACAACACTGGGATTGTGTGCGCAGCTTGCCAACTGATAGAAAACAGTACCTTACCACTTTCCTGACGTTTCCAATCACATGAATATTCGATTGGAAGCTGTTTTGGACAACTTTCCTTTCCTTCATGCCAAACACTTGGCAGACCTCCGTGCAACGTCCAGAACACGATGGGAGATGTTTTCTGTGCTCCCGCAGGTTTTCCTTGCCAGACAGAGTGGAAAAGCTTTCTGCTAGGATGTAGACCACAAAAGACGCTAAAGACGAAGGTACGATGCTCTCCGGAGCTAAGAGCCGCTCCCGGGCTTCTTTCGGCAGAAGCGGCGCTAAGAGAGCACTGTGAGCAGTACAATCGTCTTTGCGCGAAGAAGCCGCTTCTTCGGCTCCGGGAGCCGGAGAGAGCGGCAGCATCGGAAAGGTGAAGAAGGAAGCTGTACAACACTGGGATTGTGTGCGCAGCTTGCCAACTGATAGAAAACAGTACCTTACCACTTTCCTGACGTTTCCAATCACATGAATATTCGATTGGAAGCTGTTTTGGACAACTTTTCTTTCCTTCATGCCAAACACTTGGCAGACCTCCGTGCAACGTCCAGAAGACGATGGGAGATGTTTTCTGTGCTCCCGCAGGTTTTCCTTGCCAGACAGAGTGGAAAAGCTTTCTGCTAGGATGTAGACCACAAAAGACGCTAAAGACGAAGGTACGATGCTCTCCGGAGCTAAGAGCCGCTCCCGGGCTTCTTTCGGCAGAAGCGGCGCTAAGAGAGCACTGTGAGCGGTACAATCGTCTTTGCGCGAAGAAGCCGCTTCTTCGGCTCCGGGAGCCGGAGAGAGCGGCAGCATCGGAAAGGTGAAGAAGGAAGCTGTACAACACTGGGATTGTGTGCGCAGCTTGCCAACTGATAGAAAACAGTACCTTACCACTTTCCTGAGGTTTCCAATCACATGAATATTCGATTGGAAGCTGTTTTGGACAACTTTTCTTTCCTTCATGCCAAGCACTTGGCAGACCTCCGTGCAACGTCCAGAACACGATGGGAGATGTTTTCTGTGCTCCCGCAGGTTTTCCTTGCCAGACAGAGTGGAAAAGCTTTCTGCTAGGATGTAGACCACAAAAGACGCTAAAGACGAAGGTACGATGCTGTCCGGAGCTAAGAGCCGCTCCCGGGCTTCTTTCGGCAGAAGCGGCGCTAAGAGAGCACTGTGAGCGGTACAATCGTCTTTGCGCGAAGAAGCCGCTTCTTCGGCTCCGGGAGCCGGAGAGAGCGGCAGCATCGGAAAGGTGAAGAAGGAAGCTGTACAACACTGGGATTGTGTGCGCAGCTTGCCAACTGATAGAAAACAGTACCTTACCACTTTCCTGACGTTTCCAATCACATGAATATTCGATTGGAAGCTGTTTTGGACAACTTTTCTTTCCTTCATGCCAAGCACTTGGCAGACCTCCGTGCAACGTCCAGAACACGATGGGAGATGTTTCCTGTACTCCCACAGGTTTTCCTTGCCAGACAGAGTGGAAAAGCTTTCTGCTAGGATGTAGACCACAAAAGACGCTAAAGACGAAGGTACGATGCTGTCCGGAGCTAAGAGCCGCTCCCGGGCTTCTTTCGGCAGAAGCGGCGCTAAGAGAGCACTGTGAGCGGTACAATCGTCTTTGCGCGAAGAAGCCGCTTCTTCGGCTCCGGGAGCCGGAGAGAGCGGCAGCATCGGAAAGGTGAAGAAGGAAGCTGTACAACACTGGGATTGTGTGCGCAGCTTGCCAACTGATAGAAAACAGTACCTTACCACTTTCCTGACGTTTCCAATCACATGAATATTCGATTGGAAGCTGTTTTGGACAACTTTTCTTTTCTTCATGCCAAACACTTGGCAGACTTCCGTGCAACGTCCAGAACACGATGGGAGATGTTTTCTGTGCTCCCGCAGGTTTTCCTTGCCAGACAGAGTGGAAAAGCTTTCTGCTAGGATGTAGACCACAAAAGACGCTAAAGACGAAGGTACGATGCTCTCCGGAGCTAAGAGCCGCTCCCGGGCTTCTTTCGGCAGAAGCGGCGCTAAGAGAGCACTGTGAGCGGTACAATCGTCTTTGCGCAAAGAAGCCCCTTCTTCGGCTCCGGGAGCCGGAGAGAGCAGCAGCATCGGAAAGGTGAAGAAGGAAGCTGTACAACACTGGGATTGTGTGCGCAGCTTGCCAACTGATAGAAAACAGTACCTTACCACTTTCCTGACGTTTCCAATCACATGAATATTCGATTGGAAGCTGTTTTGGACAACTTTTCTTTCCTTCATGCCAAACACTTGGCAGACCTCCGTGCAACGTCCAGAACACGATGGGAGATGTTTTCTGTGCTCCCGCAGGTTTTCCTTGCCAGACAGAGTGGAAAAGCTTTCTGCTAGGATGTAGACCACAAAAGACGCTAAAGACGAAGGTACGATGCTCTCCGGAGCTAAGAGCCGCTCCCGGGCTTCTTTCGGCAGAAGCGGCGCTAAGAGAGCACTGTGAGCGGTACAATCGTCTTTGCGCGAAGAAGCCGCTTCTTCGGCTCCGGGAGCCGGAGAGAGCGGCAGCATCGGAAAGGTGAAGAAGGAAGCTGTACAACACTGGGATTGTGTGCGCAGCTTGCCAACTGATAGAAAACAGTACCTTACCACTTTCCTGACGTTTCCAATCACATGAATATTCGATTGGAAGCTGTTTTGGACAACTTTCCTTTCCTTCATGCCAAGCACTTGGCAGACCTCCGTGCAACGTCCAGAAGACGATGGGAGATGTTTTCTGTGCTCCCGCAGGTTTTCCTTGCCAGACAGAGTGGAAAAGCTTTCTGCTAGGATGTAGACCACAAAAGACGCTAAAGACGAAGGTACGATGCTCTCCGGAGCTAAGAGCCGCTCCCGGGCTTCTTTCGGCAGAAGCGGCGCTAAGAGAGCACTGTGAGCGGTACAATCGTCTTTGCGCGAAGAAGCCGCTTCTTCGGCTCCGGGAGCCGGAGAGAGCGGCAGCATCGGAAAGGTGAAGAAGGAAGCTGTACAACACTGGGATTGTGTGCGCAGCTTGCCAACTGATAGAAAACAGTACCTTACCACTTTCCTGACGTTTCCAATCACATGAATATTCGATTGGAAGCTGTTTTGGACAACTTTACTTTCCTTCATGCCAAACACTTGGCAGACCTCCGTGCAACGTCCAGAACACGATGGGAGATGTTTTCTGTGCTCCCGCAGGTTTTCCTTGCCAGACAGAGTGGAAAAGCTTTCTGCTAGGATGTAGACCACAAAAGACGCTAAAGACGAAGGTACGATGCTCTCCGGAGCTAAGAGCCGCTCCCGGGCTTCTTTCGGCAGAAGCGGCGCTAAGAGAGCACTGTGAGCGGTACAATGGTCTTTGCGCGAAGAAGCCGCTTCTTCGGCTCCGGGAGCCGGAGAGAGCGGCAGCATCGGAAAGGTGAAGAAGGAAGCTGTACAACACTGGGATTGTGTGCGCAGCTTGCCAACTGATAGAAAACAGTACCTTACCACTTTCCTGACGTTTCCAATCACATGAATATTCGATTGGAAGCTGTTTTGGACAACTTTTCTTTCCTTCATGCCAAACACTTGGCAGACCTCCGTGCAACGTCCAGAACACGATGGGAGATGTTTTCTGTGCTCCCGCAGGTTTTCCTTGCCAGACAGAGTGGAAAAGCTTTCTGCTAGGATGTAGACCACAAAAGACGCTAAAGACGAAGGTACGATGCTCTCCGGAGCTAAGAGCCGCTCCCGGGCTTCTTTCGGCAGAAGCGGCGCTAAGAGCGCACTGTGAGCGGTACAATGGTCTTTGCGCGAAGAAGCCGCTTCTTCGGCTCCGGGAGCCGGAGAGAGCGGCAGCATCGGAAAGGTGAAGAAGGAAGCTGTACAACACTGGGATTGTGTGCGCAGCTTGCCAACTGATAGAAAACAGTACCTTACACTTTCCTGACGTTTCCAATCACATGAATATTCGATTGGAAGCTGTTTTGGACAACTTTTCTTTCCTTCATGCCAAACACTTGGGAGACCTCCGTGCAACGTCCAGAACACGATGGGAGATGTTTTCTGTGCTCCCGCAGGTTTTCCTTGCCAGACAGAGTGGAAAAGCTTTCTGCTAGGATGTAGACCACAAAAGACGCTAAAGACGAAGGTACGATGCTGTCCGGAGCTAAGAGCCGCTCCCGGGCTTCTTTCGGCAGAAGCGGCGCTAAGAGAGCACTGTGAGCGGTACAATCGTCTTTGCGCGAAGAAGCCGCTTCTTCGGCTCCGGGAGCCGGAGAGAGCGGCAGCATCGGAAAGGTGAAGAAGGAAGCTGTACAACACTGGGATTGTGTGCGCAGCTTGCCAACTGATAGAAAACAGTACCTTACCACTTTCCTGAGGTTTCCAATCACATGAATATTCGATTGGAAGCTGTTTTGGACAACTTTTCTTTCCTTCATGCCAAGCACTTGGCAGACCTCCGTGCAACGTCCAGAACACGATGGGAGATGTTTTCTGTGCTCCCGCAGGTTTTCCTTGCCAGACAGAGTGGAAAAGCTTTCTGCTAGGATGTAGACCACAAAAGACGCTAAAGACGAAGGTACGATGCTCTCCGGAGCTAAGAGCCGCTCCCGGGCTTCTTTCGGCAGAAGCGGCGCTAAGAGAGCACTGTGAGCGGTACAATGGTCTTTGCGCGAAGAAGCCGCTTCTTCGGCTCCGGGAGCCGGAGAGAGCGGCAGCATCGGAAAGGTGAAGAAGGAAGCTGTACAACACTGGGATTGTGTGCGCAGCTTGCCAACTGATAGAAAACAGTACCTTACCACTTTCCTGACGTTTCCAATCACATGAATATTCGATTGGAAGCTGTTTTGGACAACTTTTCTTTCCTTCATGCCAAGCACTTGGCAGACCTCCGTGCAACGTCCAGAACACGATGGGAGATGTTTTCTGTGCTCCCGCAGGTTTTCCTTGCCAGACAGAGTGGAAAAGATTTCTGCTAGGATGTAGACCACAAAAGACGCTAAAGACGAAGGTACGATGCTCTCCGGAGCTAAGAGCCACTCCCGGGCTTCTTGCGGCAGAAGCGGCGCTAAGAGAGCAGTGTGAGCAGTACAATCATCTTTGCGCGAAGAAGCCGCTTCTTCGGCTCCGGGAGCCGGAGAGAGCGGCAGCATCGGAAAGGTGAAGAAGGAAGCTGTACAACACTGGGATTGTGTGCGCAGCTTGCCAACTGATAGAAAACAGTACCTTACCACTTTCCTGACGTTTCCAATCACATGAATATTCGATTGGACGCTGTTTTGGACAACTTTTCTTTCCTTCATGCCAAACACTTGGCAGACCTCCGTGCAACGTCCAGAACACGATGGGAGATGTTTTCTGTGCTCCCGCAGGTTTTCCTTGCCAGACAGAGTGGAAAAGCTTTCTGCTAGGATGTAGACCACAAAAGACGCTAAAGACGAATGTACGATGCTCTCCGGAGCTAAGAGCCGCTCCCGGGCTTCTTTCGGCAGAAGCGGCGCTAAGAGAGCACTGTGAGCGGTACAATCGTCTTTGCGCGAAGAAGCCGCTTCTTCGGCTCCGGGAGCCGGAGAGAGCGGCAGCATCGGAAAGGTGAAGAAGGAAGCTGTACAACACTGGGATTGTGTGCGCAGCTTGCCAACTGATAGAAAACAGTACCTTACCACTTTCCTGACGTTTCCAATCACATGAATATTCGATTGGAAGCTGTTTTGGACAACTTTTCTTTCCTTCATGCCAAACACTTGGCAGACCTCCGTGCAACGTCCAGAACACGATGGGAGATGTTTTCTGTGCTCCCGCAGGTTTTCCTTGCCAGACAGAGTGGAAAAGCTTTCTGCTAGGATGTAGACCACAAAAGACGCTAAAGACGAAGGTACGATGCTCTCCGGAGCTAAGAGCCGCTCCCGGGCTTCTTTCGGCAGAAGCGGCGCTAAGAGAGCACTGTGAGCGGTACAATGGTCTTTGCGCGAAGAAGCCGCTTCTTCGGCTCCGGGAGCCGGAGAGAGCGGCAGCATCGGAAAGGTGAAGAAGGAAGCTGTACAACACTGGGATTGTGTGCGCAGCTTGCCAACTGATAGAAAACAGTACCTTACCACTTTCCTGACATTTCCAATCACATGAATATTCGATTGGAAGCTGTTTTGGACAACTTTTCTTTCCTTCATGCCAAGCACTTGGCAGACCTCCGTGCAACGTCCAGAACACGATGGGAGATGTTTTCTGTGCTCCCGCATGTTTTCCTTGCCAGACAGAGTGGAAAAGCTTTCTGCTAGGATGTAGACCACAAAAGACGCTAAAGACGAAGGTACGATGCTGTCCGGAGCTAAGAGCCGCTCCCGGGCTTCTTTCGGCAGAAGCGGCGTTAAGAGAGCACTGTGAGCGGTACAATCGTCTTTGCGCGAAGAAGCCGCTTCTTCGGCTCCGGGAGCCGGAGAGAGCGGCAGCATCGGAAAGGTGAAGAAGGAAGCTGTACAACACTGGGATTGTGTGCGCAGCTTGCCAACTGATAGAAAACAGTACCTTACCACTTTCCTGACGTTTCCAATCACATGAATATTCGATTGGAAGCTGTTTTGGACAACTTTTCTTTTCTTCATGCCAAACACTTGGCAGACCTCCGTGCAACGTCCAGAACACGATGGGAGATGTTTTCTGTGCTCCCGCATGTTTTCCTTGCCAGACAGAGTGGAAAAGCTTTCTGCTAGGATGTAGACCACAAAAGACGCTAAAGACGAAGGTACGATGCTCTCCGGAGCTAAGAGCCGCTCCCGGGCTTCTTTCGGCAGAAGCGGCGCTAAGAGAGCACTGTGAGCGGTACAATCGTCTTTGCGCGAAGAAGCCGCTTCTTCGGCTCCGGGAGCCGGAGAGAGCGGCAGCATCGGAAAGGTGAAGAAGGAAGCTGTACAACACTGGGATTGTGTGCGCAGCTTGCCAACTGATAGAAAACAGTACCTTACCACTTTCCTGACGTTTCCAATCACATGAATATTCGATTGGAAGCTGTTTTGGACAACTTTTCTTTCCTTCATGCCAAACACTTGGCAGACCTCCGTGCAACGTCCAGAACACGATGGGAGATGTTTTCTGTGCTCCCGCAGGTTTTCCTTGCCAGACAGAGTGGAAAAGCTTTCTGCTAGGATGTAGACCACAAAAGACGCTAAAGACGAAGGTACGATGCTGTCCGGAGCTAAGAGCCGCTCCCGGGCTTCTTTCGGCAGAAGCGGCGCTAAGAGAGCACTGTGAGCGGTACAATGGTCTTTGCGCGAAGAAGCCGCTTCTTCGGCTCCGGGAGCCGGAGAGAGCGGCAGCATCGGAAAGGTGAAGAAGGAAGCTGTACAACACTGGGATTGTGTGCGCAGCTTGCCAACTGATAGAAAACAGTACCTTACCACTTTCCTGACGTTTCCAATCACATGAATATTCGATTGGAAGCTGTTTTGGACAACTTTTCTTTCCTTCATGCCAAGCACTTGGCAGACCTCCGTGCAACGTCCAGAACACGATGGGAGATGTTTTCTGTGCTCCCGCAGGTTTTCCTTGCCAGACAGAGTGGAAAAGCTTTCTGCTAGGATGTAGACCACAAAAGACGCTAAAGACGAAGGTACGATGCTGTCCGGAGCTAAGAGCCGCTCCCGGGCTTCTTTCGGCAGAAGCGGCGCTAAGAGAGCACTGTGAGCGGTACAATGGTCTTTGCGCGAAGAAGCCGCTTCTTCGGCTCCGGGAGCCGGAGAGAGCGGCAGCATCGGAAAGGTGAAGAAGGAAGCTGTACAACACTGGGATTGTGTGCGCAGCTTGCCAACTGATAGAAAACAGTACCTTACCACTTTCCTGACGTTTCCAATCACATGAATATTCGATTGGAAGCTGTTTTGGACAACTTTTCTTTCCTTCATGCCAAGCACTTGGCAGACCTCCGTGCAACGTCCAGAACACGATGGGAGATGTTTTCTGTGCTCCCGCAGGTTTTCCTTGCCAGACAGAGTGGAAAAGCTTTCTGCTAGGATGTAGACCACAAAAGACGCTAAAGACGAAGGTACGATGCTCTCCGGAGCTAAGAGCCGCTCCCGGGCTTCTTTCGGCAGAAGCGGCGCTAAGAGAGCACTGTGAGCGGTACAATCGTCTTTGCGCGAAGAAGCCGCTTCTTCGGCTCCGGGAGCCGGAGAGAGCGGCAGCATCGGAAAGGTGAAGAAGGAAGCTGTACAACACTGGGATTGTGTGCGCAGCTTGCCAACTGATAGAAAACAGTACCTTACCACTTTCCTGACGTTTCCAATCACATGAATATTCGATTGGAAGCTGTTTTGGACAACTTTTCTTTTCTTCATGCCAAGCACTTGGCAGACCTCCGTGCAACGTCCAGAACACGATGGGAGATGTTTTCTGTGCTCCCGCAGGTTTTCCTTGCCAGACAGAGTGGAAAAGCTTTCTGCTAGGATGTAGACCACAAAAGACGCTAAAGACGAAGGTACGATGCTCTCCGGAGCTAAGAGCCGCTCCCGGGCTTCTTTCGGCAGAAGCGGCACTAAGAGAGCACTGTGAGCGGTACAATCGTCTTTGCGCGAAGAAGCCGCTTCTTCGGCTCCGGGAGCCGGAGAGAGCGGCAGCATCGGAAAGGTGAAGAAGGAAGCTGTACAACACTGGGATTGTGTGCGCAGCTTGCCAACTGATAGAAAACAGTACCTTACCACTTTCCTGACGTTTCCAATCACATGAATATTCGATTGGAAGCTGTTTTGGACAACTTTTCTTTCCTTCATGCCAAGCACTTGGCAGACCTCCGTGCAACGTCCAGAACACAATGGGAGATGTTTTCTGTGCTCCCGCAGGTTTTCCTTGCCAGACAGAGTGGAAAAGATTTCTGCTAGGATGTAGACCACAAAAGACGCTAAAGACGAAGGTACGATGCTCTCCGGAGCTAAGAGCCACTCCCGGGCTTCTTACGGCAGAAGCGGCGCTAAGAGAGCACTGTGAGCGGTACAATCGTCTTTGCGCGAAGAAGCCGCTTCTTCGGCTCCGGGAGCCGGAGAGAGCGGCAGCATCGGAAAGGTGAAGAAGGAAGCTGTACAACACTGGGATTGTGTGCGCAGCTTGCCAACTGATAGAAAACAGTACCTTACCACTTTCCTGACGTTTCCAATCACATGAATATTCGATTGGAAGCTGTTTTGGACAACTTTCCTTTCCTTCATGCCAAACACTTGGCAGACCTCCGTGCAACGTCCAGAACACGATGGGAGATGTTTTCTGTGCTCCCGCAGGTTTTCCTTGCCAGACAGAGTGGAAAAGCTTTCTGCTAGGATGTAGACCACAAAAGACGCTAAAGACGAAGGTACGATGCTCTCCGGAGCTAAGAGCCGCTCCCGGGCTTCTTTCGGCAGAAGCGGCGCTAAGAGAGCACTGTGAGCAGTACAATCGTCTTTGCGCGAAGAAGCCGCTTCTTCGGCTCCGGGAGCCGGAGAGAGCGGCAGCATCGGAAAGGTGAAGAAGGAAGCTGTACAACACTGGGATTGTGTGCGCAGCTTGCCAACTGATAGAAAACAGTACCTTACCACTTTCCTGACGTTTCCAATCACATGAATATTCGATTGGAAGCTGTTTTGGACAACTTTTCTTTCCTTCATGCCAAACACTTGGCAGACCTCCGTGCAACGTCCAGAACACGATGGGAGATGTTTTCTGTGCTCCCGCAGGTTTTCCTTGCCAGACAGAGTGGAAAAGCTTTCTGCTAGGATGTAGACCACAAAAGACGCTAAAGACGAAGGTACGATGCTCTCCGGAGCTAAGAGCCGCTCCCGGGCTTCTTTCGGCAGAAGCCGCGCTAAGAGAGCACTGTGAGCGGTACAATCGTCTTTGCGCGAAGAAGCCGCTTCTTCGGCTCCGGGAGCCGGAGAGAGCGGCAGCATCGGAAAGGTGAAGAAGGAAGCTGTACAACACTGGGATTGTGTGCGCAGCTTGCCAACTGATAGAAAACAGTACCTTACCACTTTCCTGAGGTTTCCAATCACATGAATATTCGATTGGAAGCTGTTTTGGACAACTTTTCTTTCCTTCATGCCAAGCACTTGGCAGACCTCCGTGCAACGTCCAGAACACGATGGGAGATGTTTTCTGTGCTCCCGCAGGTTTTCCTTGCCAGACAGAGTGGAAAAGCTTTCTGCTAGGATGTAGACCACAAAAGACGCTAAAGACGAAGGTACGATGCTGTCCGGAGCTAAGAGCCGCTCCCGGGCTTCTTTCGGCAGAAGCGGCGCTAAGAGAGCACTGTGAGCGGTACAATCGTCTTTGCACGAAGAAGCCGCTTCTTCGGCTCCGGGAGCCGGAGAGAGCGGCAGCATCGGAAAGGTGAAGAAGGAAGCTGTACAACACTGGGATTGTGTGCGCAGCTTGCCAACTGATAGAAAACAGTACCTTACCACTTTCCTGACGTTTCCAATCACATGAATATTCGATTGGAAGCTGTTTTGGACAACTTTTCGTTCCTTCATGCCAAACACTTGGCAGACCTCCGTGCAACGTCCAGAACACGATGGGAGATGTTTTCTGTGCTCCCGCAGGTTTTCCTTGCCAGACAGAGTGGAAAAGCTTTCTGCTAGGATGTAGACCACAAAAGACGCTAAAGACGAAGGTACGATGCTCTCCGGAGATAAGAGCCGCTCCCGGGCTTCTTTCGGCAGAAGCGGCGCTAAGAGAGCACTGTGAGCGGTACAATCGTCTTTGCGCGAAGAAGCCGCTTCTTCGGCTCCGGGAGCCGGAGAGAGCGGCAGCATCGGAAAGGTGAAGAAGGAAGCTGTACAACACTGGGATTGTGTGCGCAGCTTGCCAACTGATAGAAAACAGTACCTTACCACTTTCCTGACGTTTCCAATCACATGAATATTCGATTGGAAGCTGTTTTGGACAACTTTTCTTTCCTTCATGCCAAGCACTTGGCAGACCTCCGTGCAACGTCCAGAACACAATGGGAGATATTTTCTGTGCTCCCGCAGGTTTTCCTTGCCAGACAGAGTGGAAAAGATTTCTGCTAGGATGTAGACCACAAAAGACGCTAAAGACGAAGGTACGATGCTCTCCGGAGCTAAGAGCCACTCCCGGGCTTCTTACGGCAGAAGCGGCGCTAAGAGAGCACTGTGAGCGGTACAATCGTCTTTGCGCGAAGAAGCCGCTTCTTCGGCTCCGGGAGCCGGAGAGAGCGGCAGCATCGGAAAGGTGAAGAAGGAAGCTGTACAACACTGGGATTGTGTGCGCAGCTTGCCAACTGATAGAAAACAGTACCTTACCACTTTCCTGACGTTTCCAATCACATGAATATTCGATTGGAAGCTGTTTTGGACAACTTTCCTTTCCTTCATGCCAAACACTTGGCAGACCTCCGTGCAACGTCCAGAACACGATGGGAGATGTTTTCTGTGCTCCCGCAGGTTTTCCTTGCCAGACAGAGTGGAAAAGCTTTCTGCTAGGATGTAGACCACAAAAGACGCTAAAGACGAAGGTACGATGCTCTCCGGAGCTAAGAGCCGCTCCCGGGCTTCTTTCGGCAGAAGCGGCGCTAAGAGAGCACTGTGAGCAGTACAATGGTCTTTGCGCGAAGAAGCCGCTTCTTCGGCTCCGGGAGCCGGAGAGAGCGGCAGCATCGGAAAGGTGAAGAAGGAAGCTGTACAACACTGGGATTGTGTGCGCAGCTTGCCAACTGATAGAAAACAGTACCTTACCACTTTCCTGACGTTTCCAATCACATGAATATTCGATTGGAAGCTGTTTTGGACAACTTTTCTTTCCTTCATGCCAAACACTTGGCAGACCTCCGTGCAACGTCCAGAACACGATGGGAGATGTTTTCTGTGCTCCCGCAGGTTTTCCTTGCCAGACAGAGTGGAAAAGCTTTCTGCTAGGATGTAGACCACAAAAGACGCTAAAGACGAAGGTACGATGCTCTCCGGAGCTAAGAGCCGCTCCCGGGCTTCTTTCGGCAGAAGCGGCGCTAAGAGAGCACTGTGAGCGGTACAATCGTCTTTGCGCGAAGAAGCCGCTTCTTCGGCTCCGGGAGCCGGAGAGAGCGGCAGCATCGGAAAGGTGAAGAAGGAAGCTGTACAACACTGGGATTGTGTGCGCAGCTTGCCAACTGATAGAAAACAGTACCTTACCACTTTCCTGAGGTTTCCAATCACATGAATATTCGATTGGAAGCTGTTTTGGACAACTTTTCTTTCCTTCATGCCAAGCACTTGGCAGACCTCCGTGCAACGTCCAGAACACGATGGGAGATGTTTTCTGTGCTCCCGCAGGTTTTCCTTGCCAGACAGAGTGGAAAAGCTTTCTGCTAGGATGTAGACCACAAAAGACGCTAAAGACGAAGGTACGATGCTGTCCGGAGCTAAGAGCCGCTCCCGGGCTTCTTTCGGCAGAAGCGGCGCTAAGAGAGCACTGTGAGCGGTACAATCGTCTTTGCGCGAAGAAGCCGCTTCTTCGGCTCCGGGAGCCGGAGAGAGCGGCAGCATCGGAAAGGTGAAGAAGGAAGCTGTACAACACTGGGATTGTGTGCGCAGCTTGCCAACTGATAGAAAACAGTACCTTACCACTTTCCTGACGTTTCCAATCACATGAATATTCGATTGGAAGCTGTTTTGGACAACTTTTCTTTTCTTCATGCCAAACACTTGGCAGACCTCCGTGCAACGTCCAGAACACGATGGGAGATGTTTTCTGTGCTCCCGCAGGTTTTCCTTGCCAGACAGAGTGGAAAAGATTTCTGCTAGGATGTAGACCACAAAAGACGCTAAAGACGAAGGTACGATGCTCTCCGGAGCTAAGAGCCGCTCCCGGGCTTCTTTCGGCAGAAGCGGCGCTAAGAGAGCACTGTGAGCGGTACAATCGTCTTTGCGCGAAGAAGCCGCTTCTTCGGCTCCGGGAGCCGGAGAGAGCGGCAGCATCGGAAAGGTGAAGAAGGAAGCTGTACAACACTGGGATTGTGTGCACAGCTTGCCAACTGATAGAAAACAGTACCTTACCACTTTCCTGACGTTTCCAATCACATGAATATTCGATTGGAAGCTGTTTTGGACAACTTTTCTTTCCTTCATGCCAAACACTTGGCAGACCTCCGTGCAACGTCCAGAACACGATGGGAGATGTTTTCTGTGCTCCCGCAGGTTTTCCTTGCCAGACAGAGTGGAAAAGCTTTCTGCTAGGATGTAGACCACAAAAGACGCTAAAGACGAAGGTACGATGCTCTCCGGAGCTAAGAGCCGCTCCCGGGCTTCTTTCGGCAGAAGCGGCTCTAAGAGAGCACTGTGAGCGGTACAATCGTCTTTGCGCGAAGAAGCCGCTTCTTCGGCTCCGGGAGCCGGAGAGAGCGGCAGCATCGGAAAGGTGTAGAAGGAAGCTGTACAACACTGGGATTGTGTGCGCAGCTTGCCAACTGATAGAAAACAGTACCTTACCACTTTCCTGACGCTTCCAATCACATGAATATTCGATTGGAAGCTGTTTTGGACAACTTTTCTTTCCTTCATGCCAAGCACTTGGCCGACCTCCGTGCAACGTCCAGAAGACGATGGGAGATGTTTTCTGTGCTCCCGCAGGTTTTCCTTGCCAGACAGAGTGGAAAAGCTTTCTGCTAGGATGTAGACCACAAAAGACGCTAAAGACGAAGGTACGATGCTCTCCGGAGCTAAGAGCCGCTCCCGGGCTTCTTTCGGCAGAAGCGGCGCTAAGAGAGCACTGTGAGCGGTACAATCGTCTTTGCGCGAAGAAGCCGCTTCTTCGGCTCCGGGAGCCGGAGAGAGCGGCAGCATCGGAAAGGTGAAGAAGGAAGCTGTACAACACTGGGATTGTGTGCGCAGCTTGCCAACTGATAGAAAACAGTACCTTACCACTTTCCTGACGTTTCCAATCACATGAATATTCGATTGGAAGCTGTTTTGGACAACTTTTCTTTCCTTCATGCCAAGCACTTGGCAGACCTCCGTGCAACGTCCAGAACACGATGGGAGATGTTTTCTGTGCTCCCGCAGGTTTTCCTTGCCAGACAGAGTGGAAAAGCTTTCTGCTAGGATGTAGACCACAAAAGACGCTAAAGACGAAGGTACGATGCTCTCCGGAGCTAAGAGCCGCTCCCGGGCTTCTTTCGGCAGAAGTGGCACTAAGAGAGCACTGTGAGCGGTACAATCGTCTTTGCGCGAAGAAGCCGCTTCTTCGGCTCCGGGAGCCGGAGAGAGCGGCAGCATCGGAAAGGTGAAGAAGGAAGCTGTACAACACTGGGATTGTGTGCGCAGCTTGCCAACTGATAGAAAACAGTACCTTACCACTTTCCTGACGCTTCCAATCACATGAATATTCGATTGGAAGCTGTTTTGGACAACTTTTCTTTTCTTCATGCCAAGCACTTGGCAGACCTCCGTGCAACGTCCAGAACACGATGGGAGATGTTTTCTGTGCTCCCGCAGGTTTTCCTTGCCAGACAGAGTGGAAAAGCTTTCTGCTAGGATGTAGACCACAAAAGACGCTAAAGACGAAGGTACGATGCTCTCCGGAGCTAAGAGCCGCTCCCGGGCTTCTTTCGGCAGAAGCGGCGCTAAGAGAGCACTGTGAGCGGTACAATCGTCTTTGCGCGAAGAAGCCGCTTCTTCGGCTCCGGGAGCCGGAGAGAGCGGCAGCATCGGAAAGGTGAAGAAGGAAGCTGTACAACACTGGGATTGTGTGCACAGCTTGCCAACTGATAGAAAACAGTACCTTACCACTTTCCTGACGTTTCCAATCACATGAATATTCGATTGGAAGCTGTTTTGGACAACTTTTCTTTCCTTCATGCCAAACACTTGGCAGACCTCCGTGCAACGTCCAGAACACGATGGGAGATGTTTTCTGTGCTCCCGCAGGTTTTCCTTGCCAGACAGAGTGGAAAAGCTTTCTGCTAGGATGTAGACCACAAAAGACGCTAAAGACGAAGGTACGATGCTCTCCGGAGCTAAGCGCCGCTCCCGGGCTTCTTTCGGCAGAAGCGGCTCTAAGAGAGCACTGTGAGCGGTACAATCGTCTTTGCGCGAAGAAGCCGCTTCTTCGGCTCCGGGAGCCGGAGAGAGCGGCAGCATCGGAAAGGTGTAGAAGGAAGCTGTACAACACTGGGATTGTGTGCGCAGCTTGCCAACTGATAGAAAACAGTACCTTACACTTTCCTGACGTTTCCAATCACATGAATATTCGATTGGAAGCTGTTTTGGACAACTTTTCTTTCCTTCATGCCAAGCACTTGGCAGACCTCCGTGCAACGTCCAGAACACGATGGGAGATGTTTTCTGTGCTCCCGCAGGTTTTCCTTGCCAGACAGAGTGGAAAAGCTTTCTGCTAGGATGTAGACCACAAAAGACGCTAAAGACGAAGGTACGATGCTGTCCGGAGCTAAGAGCCGCTCCCGGGCTTCTTTCGGCAGAAGCGGCGCTAAGAGAGCACTGTGAGCGGTACAATCGTCTTTGCGCGAAGAAGCCGCTTCTTCGGCTCCGGGAGCCGGAGAGAGCGGCAGCATCGGAAAGGTGAAGAAGGAAGCTGTACAACACTGGGATTGTGTGCGCAGCTTGCCAACTGATAGAAAACAGTACCTTACCACTTTCCTGACGTTTCCAATCACATGAATATTGGATTGGAAGCTGTTTTGGACAACTTTTCTTTCCTTCATGCCAAGCACTTGGCAGACCTGCGTGCAACGTCCAGAACACGATGGGAGATGTTTTCTGTGCTCCCGCAGGTTTTCCTTGCCAGACAGAGTGGAAAAGCTTTCTGCTAGGATGTAGACCACAAAAGACGCTAAAGACGAAGGTACGATGCTCTCCGGAGCTAAGAGCCGCTCCCGGGCTTCTTTCGGCAGAAGCGGCGCTAAGAGAGCACTGTGAGCGGTACAATCGTCTTTGCGCGAAGAAGCCGCTTCTTCGGCTCCGGGAGCCGGAGAGAGCGGCAGCATCGGAAAGGTGAAGAAGGAAGCTGTACAACACTGGGATTGTGTGCGCAGCTTGCCAACTGATAGAAAACAGTACCTTACCACTTTCCTGACGCTTCCAATCACATGAATATTCGATTGGAAGCTGTTTTGGACAACTTTTCTTTCCTTCATGCCAAGCACTTGGCAGACCTCCGTGCAACGTCCAGAACACGATGGGAGATGTTTTCTGTGCTCCCGCAGGTTTTCCTTGCCAGACAGAGTGGAAAAGCTTTCTGCTAGGATGTAGACCACAAAAGACGCTAAAGACGAAGGTACGATGCTCTCCGGAGCTAAGAGCCGCTCCCGGGCTTCTTTCGGCAGAAGCGGCGCTAAGAGAGCACTGTGAGCGGTACAATCGTCTTTGCGCGAAGAAGCCGCTTCTTCGGCTCCGGGAGCCGGAGAGAGCGGCAGCATCGGAAAGGTGAAGAAGGAAGCTGTACAACACTGGGATTGTGTGCGCAGCTTGCCAACTGATAGAAAACAGTACCTTACCACTTTCCTGACGTTTCCAATCACATGAATATTCGATTGGAAGCTGTTTTGGACAACTTTTCTTTTCTTCATGCCAAACACTTGGCAGACCTCCGTGCAACGTCCAGAACACGATGGGAGATGTTTTCTGTGCTCCCGCAGGTTTTCCTTGCCAGACTGAGTGGAAAAGCTTTCTGCTAGGATGTAGACCACAAAAGACGCTAAAGACGAAGGTACGATGCTCTCCGGAGCTAAGAGCCGCTCCCGGGCTTCTTTCGGCAGAAGCGGCGCTAAGAGAGCACTGTGAGCGGTACAATCGTCTTTGCGCGAAGAAGCCGCTTCTTCGGCTCCGGGAGCCGGAGAGAGCGGCAGCATCGGAAAGGTGAAGAAGGAAGCTGTACAACACTGGGATTGTGTGCGCAGCTTGCCAACTGATAGAAAACAGTACCTTACCACTTTCCTGACGTTTCCAATCACATGAATATTCGATTGGAAGCTGTTTTGGACAACTTTTCTTTCCTTCATGCCAAACACTTGGCAGACCTCCGTGCAACGTCCAGAACACGATGGGAGATGTTTTCTGTGCTCCCGCAGGTTTTCCTTGCCAGACAGAGTGGAAAAGCTTTCTGCTAGGATGTAGACCACAAAAGACGCTAAAGACGCAGGTACGATGCTCTCCGGAGCTAAGAGCCGCTCCCGGGCTTCTTTCGGCAGAAGCGGCGCTAAGAGAGCACTGTGAGCGGTACAATCGTCTTTGCGCGAAGAAGCCGCTTCTTCGGCTCCGGGAGCCGGAGAGAGCGGCAGCATCGGAAAGGTGAAGAAGGAAGCTGTACAACACTGGGATTGTGTGCGCAGCTTGCCAACTGATAGAAAACAGTACCTTACCACTTTCCTGACGTTTCCAATCACATGAATATTCGATTGGAAGCTGTTTTGGACAACTTTTCTTTCCTTCATGCCAAACACTTGGCAGACCTCTGTGCAACGTCCAGAACACGATGGGAGATGTTTTCTGTGCTCCCGCAGGTTTTCCTTGCCAGACAGAGTGGAAAAGCTTTCTGCTAGGATGTAGACCACAAAAGACGCTAAAGACGAAGGTACGATGCTCTCCAGAGCTAAGAGCCGCACCCGGGCTTCTTTCGGCAGAAGCGGCGCTAAGAGAGCACTGTGAGCGGTACAATCGTCTTTGCGCGAAGAAGCCGCTTCTTCGGCTCCGGGAGCCGGAGAGAGCGGCAGCATCGGAAAGGTGAAGAAGGAAGCTGTACAACACTGGGATTGTGTGCGCAGCTTGCCAACTGATAGAAAACAGTACCTTACCACTTTCCTGAGGTTTCCAATCACATGAATATTCGATTGGAAGCTGTTTTGGACAACTTTTCTTTCCTTCATGCCAAGCACTTGGCAGACCTCCGTGCAACGTCCAGAACACGATGGGAGATGTTTTCTGTGCTCCCGCATGTTTTCCTTGCCAGACAGAGTGGAAAAGCTTTCTGCTAGGATGTAGACCACAAAAGACGCTAAAGACGAAGGTACGATGCTGTCCGGAGCTAAGAGCCGCTCCCGGGCTTCTTTCGGCAGAAGCGGCGCTAAGAGAGCACTGTGAGCGGTACAATCGTCTTTGCGCGAAGAAGCCGCTTCTTCGGCTCCGGGAGCCGGAGAGAGCGGCAGCATCGGAAAGGTGAAGAAGGAAGCTGTACAACACTGGGATTGTGTGCGCAGCTTGCCAACTGATAGAAAACAGTACCTTACCACTTTCCTGACGTTTCCAATCACATGAATATTCGATTGGAAGCTGTTTTCGAAAACTTTTCTTTCCTTCATGCCAAGCACTTGGCAGACCTCCGTGCAACGTCCAGAACACGATGGGAGATGTTTTCTGTGCTCCCGCAGGTTTTCCTTGCCAGACAGAGTGGAAAAGCTTTCTGCTAGGATGTAGACCACAAAAGACGCTAAAGACGAAAGTACGATGCTCTCCAGAGCTAAGAGCCGCTCCCGGGCTTCTTTCGGCAGAAGCGGCGCTAAGAGAGCACTGTGAGCGGTACAATCGTCTTTGCGCGAAGAAGGCGCTTCTTCGGCACCGGGAGCCGGAGAGAGCGGCAGCATCGGAAAGGTGAAGAAGGAAGCTGTACAACACTGGGATTGTGTGCGCAGCTTGCCAACTGATAGAAAACAGTACCTTACCACTTTCCTGACGTTTCCAATCACATGAATATTCGATTGGAAGCTGTTTTGGACAACTTTTCTTTCCTTCATGCCAAGCACTTGGCAGACCTCCGTGCAACATCCAGAACACGATGGGAGATGTTTTCTGTGCTCCCGCAGGTTTTCCTTGCCAGACAGAGTGGAAAAGCTTTCTGCTAGGATGTAGACCACAAAAGACGCTAAAGACGAAGGTACGATGCTCTCCGGAGCTAAGAGCCGCACCCGGGCTTCTTTCGGCAGAAGCGGCGCTAAGAGAGCGCTGTGAGCGGTACAATCGTCTTTGCGCGAAGAAGCCGCTTCTTCGGCTCCGGGAGCCGGAGAGAGCGGCAGCATCGGAAAGGTGAAGAAGGAAGCTGTACAACACTGGGATTGTGTGCGCAGCTTGCCAACTGATAGAAAACAGTACCTTACCACTTTCCTGACGTTTCCAATCACATGAATATTCGATTGGAAGCTGTTTTGGACAACTTTTCTTTCCTTCATGCCAAGCACTTGGCAGACCTCCGTGCAACGTCCAGAACACGATGGGAGATGTTTTCTGTGCTCCCGCAGGTTTTCCTTGCCAGACAGAGTGGAAAAGCTTTCTGCTAGGATGTAGACCACAAAAGACGCTAAAGACGAAGGTACGATGCTCTCCGGAGCTAAGAGCCGCTCCCGGGCTTCTTTCGGCAGAAGCGGCGCTAAGAGAGCACTGTGAGCGGTACAATCGTCTTTGCGCGAAGAAGCCGCTTCTTCGGCTCCGGGAGCCGGAGAGAGCGGCAGCATCGGAAAGGTGAAGAAGGAAGCTGTACAACACTGGGATTGTGTGCGCAGCTTGCCAACTGATAGAAAACAGTACCTTACCACTTTCCTGACGTTTCCAATCACATGAATATTCGATTGGAAGCTGTTTTGGACAACTTTTCTATCCTTCATGCCAAACACTTGGCAGACCTCCGTGCAACGTCCAGAAGACGATGGGAGATGTTTTCTGTGCTCCCGCAGGTTTTCCTTGCCAGACAGAGTGGAAAAGCTTTCTGCTAGGATGTAGACCACAAAAGACGCTAAAGACGAAGGTACGATGCTCTCCGGAGATAAGAGCCACTCCCGGGCTTCTTTCGGAAGAAGCGGCGCTAAGAGGTCACTGTGAGCGGTACAATCGTCTTTGCGCGAAGAAGCCGCTTCTTCAGCTCCGGGAGCCGGAGAGAGCGGCAGCATCGGAAAGGTGAAGAAGGAAGCTGTACAACACTGGGATTGTGTGCGCAGCTTGCCAACTGATAGAAAACAGTACCTTACACCTTCCTGACGTTTCCAATCACATGAATATTCGATTGGAAGCTGTTTTGGACAGCTTTTCTTTCCTTCATGCCAAGCACTTGGCAGACCTCCGTGCAACGTCCAGAACACGATGGGAGATGTTTTCTGTGCTCCCGCAGGTTTTCCTTGCCAGACAGAGTGGAAAACCTTTCTGCTAGGATGTAGACCACAAAAGACGCTAAAGACGAAGGTACGATGCTCTCCGGAGCTAAGAGCCGCTCCCGGGCTTCTTTCGGCAGAAGCGGCGCTAAAGGAGCACTGTGAGCGGTACAATCGTCTTTGCGCGAAGAAGCCGCTTCTTCGGCTCCGGGAGCCGGAGAGAGCGGCAGCATCGGAAAGGTGAAGAAGGAAGCTGTACAACACTGGGATTGTGTGCGCAGCTTGCCAACTGATAGAAAACAGTACCTTACCACTTCCCTGACGTTTCCAATCACATGAATATTCGATTGGAACCTGTTTTGGACAACTCTTCTTTCCTTCATGCCAAGCACTTGGCAGACCTCCGTGCAACGTCCAGAAAACGATGGGAGATGTTTTCTGTGCTCCCGCAGGTTTTCCTTGCCAGACAGAGTGGAAAAGCTTTCTGCTAGGATGTAGACCACAAAAGACGCTAAAGACGAAGGTACGATGCTCTCCGGAGCTAAGAGCCGCTCCCGGGCTTCTTTCGGCAGAAGCGGCGCTAAGAGAGCACTGTGAGCGGTACAATCGTCTTTGCACGAAGAAGCCGCTTCTTCGCCTCCGGGAGCCGGAGAGAGCGGCAGCATCGGAATGGTGAAGAAGGAAGCTGTACAACACTGGGATTGTGTGCGCAGCTTGCCAAATGATAGAAAACAGTACCTTACCACTTTCCTGACGTTTCCAATCACATGAATATTCGATTGGAAGCTGTTTTGGACAGCTTTTCTTTCCTTCATGCCAAGCACTTGGCAGACCTCCGTGCAACGTCCAGAACACGATGGGAGATGTTTTCTGTGCTCCCGCAGGTTTTCCTTGCCAGACAGAGTGGAAAAGCTTTCTGCTAGGATGTAGACCACAAAAGACGCTAAAGACGAAGGTACGATGCTCTCCGGAGCTAAGAGCCGCTCCCGGGCTTCTTTCGGCAGAAACGGCGCTAAGAGAGCACTGTGAGCGGTACAATGGTCTTTGCGCGAAGAAGCCGCTTCTTCGGCTCCGGGAGCCGGAGAGAGCGGCAGCATCGGAAAGGTGAAGAAGGAAGCTGTACAACACTGGGATTGTGTGCGCAGCTTGCCAACTGATAGAAAACAGTACCTTACCACTTTCCTGACGTTTCCAATCACATGAATTTTCGATAAGAAGCTGTTTTGGACAGCTTTTCTTTCCTTCATGCCAAACACTTGGCAGACCGCTGTGCAACGTCCAGAACGCGATGGGAGATGTTTTCTGTGCTCCCGCAGGTTTTCCTTGCCAGACAGAGTGGAAAAGCTTTCTGCTAGGATGTAGACCACAAAAGACGCTAAAGACGAAGGTACGATGCTCTCCGGAGCTAAGAGCCGCTCCCGGGCTTCTTTCGGCAGAAGCGGCGCTAAGAGAGCACTGTGAGCGGTACAATCGTCTTTGCGCGAAGAAGCCGCTTCTTCGGCTCCGGGAGCCGGAGAGAGCGGCAGCATCGGAAAGGTGAAGAAGGAAGCTGTACAACACTGGGATTGTGTGCGCAGCTTGCCAACTGATAGAAAACAGTACCTTACCACTTTCCTGACGTTTCCAATCACATGAATATTCGATTGGAAGCTGTTTTCGACAACTTTTCTTTCCTTCATGCCAAACACTTGGCAGACCTCCGTGCAACGTCCAGAACACGATGGGAGATGTCTTCTGTGCTCGCGCAGGTTTTCCTTGCCAGACAGAGTGGAAAAGCTTTCTGCTAGGATGTAGACCACAAAAGACGCTAAAGACGAAGGTACGATGCTCTCCGGAGCTAAGAGCCGCTCCCGGGCTTCTTTCGGCAGAAGCGGCGCTAAGAGAGCACTGTGAGCGGTACAATCGTCTTTGCGCGAAGAAGCCGCTTCTTCGGCTCCGGGAGCCGGAGAGAGCGGCAGCATCGGAAAGGTGAAGAAGGAAGCTGTACAACACTGGGATTGTGTGCGCAGCTTGCCAACTGATAGAAAACAGTACCTTACCACTTTCCTGACGTTTCCAATCACATGAATATTCGATTGGAAGCTGTTTTGGACAACTTTTCTTTTCTTCATGCCAAGCACTTGGCAGACCTCCGTGCAACGTCCAGAACACGATGGGAGATGTTTTCTGTGCTCCCGCAGGTTTTCCTTGCCAGACAGAGTGGAAAAGCTTTCTGCTAGGATGTAGACCACAAAAGACGCTAAAGACGAAGGTACGATGCTGTCCGGAGCTAAGAGCCGCTCCCGGGCTTCTTTCGGCAGAAGCGGCGCTAAGAGAGCACTGTGAGCGGTACAATCGTCTTTGCGCGAAGAAGCCGCTTCTTCGGCTCCGGGAGCCGGAGAGAGCGGCAGCATCGGAAAGGTGAAGAAGGAAGCTGTACAACACTGGGATTGTGTGCGCAGCTTGCCAACTGATAGAAAACAGTACCTTACCACTTTCCTGACGTTTCCAATCACATGAATATTCGATTGGAAGCTGTTTTGGACAGCTTTTCTTTCCTTCATGCCAAACACTTGGCAGACCGCTGTGCAACGTCCAGAACACGATGGGAGATGTTTTCTGTGCTCCCGCAGGTTTTCCTTGCCAGACAGAGTGGAAAAGCTTTCTGCTAGGATGTAGACCACAAAAGACGCTAAAGACGAAGGTACGATGCTCTCCGGAGCTAAGAGCCGCTCCCGGGCTTCTTTCGGCAGAAGCGGCGCTAAGAGAGCACTGTGAGCGGTACAATCGTCTTTGCGCGAAGAAGCCGCTTCTTCGGCTCCGGGAGCCGGAGAGAGCGGCAGCATCGGAAAGGTGAAGAAGGAAGCTGTACAACACTGGGATTGTGTGCGCAGCTTGCCAACTGATAGAAAACAGTACCTTACCACTTTCCTGACGTTTCCAATGACATGAATATTCGATTGGAAGCTGTTTTGGACAACTTTTCTTTCCTTCATGCCAAACACTTGGCAGACCTCCGTGCAACGTCCAGAACACGATGGGAGATGTTTTCTGTGCTCCCGCAGGTTTTCCTTGCCAGACAGAGTGGAAAAGCTTTCTGCTAGGATGTAGACCACAAAAGACGCTAAAGACGAAGGTACGATGCTCTCCGGAGATAAGAGCCGCTCCCGGGCTTCTTTCGGCAGAAGCGGCGCTAAGAGATCACTGTGAGCAGTACAATCGTCTTTGCGCGAAGAAGCCGCTTCTTCGGCTCCGGGAGCCGGAGAGAGCGGCAGCATCGGAAAGGTGAAGAAGGAAGCTGTACAACACTGGGATTGTGTGCGCAGCTTGCCAACTGATAGAAAACAGTACCTTACCACTTTCCTGACGTTTCCAATCACATGAATATTTGATTGGAAGCTGTTTTCGACAACTTTTCTTTCCTTCATGCCAAGCACTTGGCAGACCTCCGTGCAACGTCCAGAACACGATGGGAGATGTTTTCTGTGCTCCCGCAGGTTTTCCTTGCCAGACAGAGTGGAAAAGCTTTCTGCTAGGATGTAGACCACAAAAGACGCTAAAGACGAAGGTACGATGCTGTCCGGAGCTAAGAGCCGCTCCCGGGCTTCTTTCGGCAGAAGCGGCGCTAAGAGAGCACTGTGAGCAGTACAATCATCATTGCGCGAAGAAGCCGCTTCTTCGGCTCCAGGAGCCGTAGAGAGCGGCAGCATCGGAAAGGTGAAGAAGGAAGCTGTACAACACTGGGATTGTGTGCGCAGCTTGCCAACTGATAGAAAACAGTACCTTACCACTTTCCTGACGTTTCCAATCACATGAATATTCGATTGGAAGCTGTTTTGGACAACTTTTCTTTCCTTCATGCCAAACACTTGGCAGACCTCCGTGCAACGTCCAGAACACGATGGGAGATGTTTTCTGTGCTCCCGCAGGTTTTCCTTGCCAGACAGAGTGGAAAAGCTTTCTGCTAGGATGTAGACCACAAAAGACGCTAAAGACGAAGGTACGATGCTGTCCGGAGCTAAGAGCCGCTCCCGGGCTTCTTTCGGCAGAAGCGGCGCTAAGAGAGCACTGTGAGCGGTACAATCATCATTGCGCGAAGAAGCCGCTTCTTCGGCTCCGGGAGCCGGAGAGAGCGGCAGCATCGGAAAGGTGAAGAAGGAAGCTGTACAACACTGGGATTGTGTGCGCAGCTTGCCAACTGATAGAAAACAGTACCTTACCACTTTCCTGACGTTTCCAATCACATGACTATTCGATTGGTAGCTGTTTTGGACAACTTTTCTTTCCTTCATGCCAAACACTTGGCAGACCTCCGTGCAACGTCCAGAACACGATGGGAGATGTTTTCTGTGCTCCCGCAGGTTTTCCTTGCCAGACAGAGTGGAAAAGCTTTCTGCTAGGATGTAGACCACAAAAGACGCTAAAGACGAATGTACGATGCTCTCCGAAGCTAAGAGCCGCTCCCGGGCTTCTTTTGGCAGAAGCGGCGCTAAGAGCACACTGTGAGCGGTACAATCGTCTTTGCGCGAAGAAGCCGCTTCTTCGGCTCCGGGAGCCGGAGAGAGCGGCAGCATCGGAAAGGTGAAGAAGGAAGCTGTACAACACTGGGATTGTGTGCGCAGCTTGCCAACTGATAGAAAACAGTACCTTACCACTTTCCTGACGTTTCCAATCACATGAATATTCGATTGGAAGCTGTTTTGGACAACTTTTCTTTCCTTCATGCCAAACACTTGGCAGACCTCCGTGCAACGTCCAGAACACGATGGGAGATGTTTTCTGTGCTCGCGCAGGTTTTTCTTGCCAGACAGAGTGGAAAAGCTTTCTGCTAGGATGTAGACCACAAAAGACGCTAAAGACGAAGGTACGATGCTCTCCGGAGCTAAGAGCCGCTCCCGGGCTTCTTTCGGCAGAAGCGGCGCTAAGAGAGCACTGTGAGCGGTACAATCGTCTTTGCGCGAAGAAGCCGCTTCTTCGGCTCCGGGAGCCGGAGAGAGCGGCAGCATCGGAAAGGTGAAGAAGGAAGCTGTACAACACTGGGATTGTGTGCGCAGCTTGCCAACTGATAGAAAACAGTACCTTACCACTTTCCTGACGTTTCCAATCACATGAATATTCGATTGGAAGCTGTTTTGGACAACTTTTCTTTCCTTCATGCCAAACACTTGGCAGACCTCCGTGCAACGTCCAGAACACGATGGGAGATGTTTTCTGTGCTCCCGCAGGTTTTCCTTGCCAGACAGAGTGGAAAAGCTTTCTGCTAGGATGTAGACCACAAAAGACGCTAAAGACGAAGGTACGATGCTCTCCGGAGCTAAGAGCCGCTCCCGGGCTTCTTTCGGCAGAAGCGGCGCTAAGAGAGCACTGTGAGCGGTACAATCGTCTTTGCGCGAAGAAGCCGCTTCTTCGGCTCCGGGAGCCGTAGAGAGCGGCAGCATCGGAAAGGTGAAGAAGGAAGCTGTACAACACTGGGATTGTGTGCGCAACTTTCCAACTGATAGAAAACAGTACCTTACACTTTCCTGACGCTTCCAATCACATGAATATTCGATTGGAAGCTGTTTTGGACAACTTTTCTTTCCTTCATGCCAAGCACTTGGCAGACCTCCGTGCAACGTCCAGAACACGATGGGAGATGTTTTCTGTGCTCCCGCAGGTTTTCCTTGCCAGACAGAGTGGAAAAGCTTTCTGCTAGGAAGTAGACCACAAAAGACGCTAAAGACGAAGGTACGATGCTCTCCGGAGCTAAGAGCCGCTCCCGGGCTTCTTTCGGCAGAAGCGGCGCTAAGAGCGCACTGTGAGCGGTACAATCGTCTTTGCGCGAAGAAGCCGCTTCTTCGGCTCCGGGAGCCGGAGAGAGCGGCAGCATCGGAAAGGTGAAGAAGGAAGCTGTACAACACTGGGATTGTGTGCGCAGCTTGCCAAGTGATAGAAAACAGTACCTTACCACTTTCCTGACGTTTCCAATCACATGAATATTCGATTGGAAGCTGTTTTGGGCAACTTTTCTTTCCTTCATGCCAAGCACTTGGCAGACCTCCGTGCAACGTCCAGAACACGATGGGAGATGTTTTCTGTGCTCCCGCAGGTTTTCCTTGCCAGACAGAGTGGAAAAGCTTTCTGCTAGGATGTAGACCACAAAAGACGCTAAAGACGAAGGTACGATGCTCTCCGGAGCTAAGAGCCGCTCCCGGGCTTCTTTCGGCAGAAGCGGCGCTAAGAGAGCACTGTGAGCGGTACAATCGTCTTGGCGCGAAGAAGCCGCTTCTTCGGCTCCGGGAGCCGGAGAGAGCGGCAGCATCGGAAAGGTGAAGAAGGAAGCTGTACAACACTGGGATTGTGTGCGCAGCTTGCCAACTGATAGAAAACAGTACCTTACCACTTTCCTGACGTTTCCAATCACATGAATATTCGATTGGAAGCTGTTTTGGACAACTTTTCTTTCCTTCATGCCAAACACTTGGCAGACCTCCGTGCAACGTCCAGAACACGATGGGAGATGTTTTCTGTGCTCCCGCAGGTTTTCCTTGCCAGACAGAGTGGAAAAGCTTTCTGCTAGGATGTAGACCACAAAAGACGCTAAAGACGAAGGTACGATGCTCTCCGGAGCTAAGAGCCGCTCCCGGGCTTCTTTCGGCAGAAGCGGCGCTAAGAGAGCACTGTGAGCGGTACAATGGTCTTTGCGCGAAGAAGCCGCTTCTTCGGCTCCGGGAGCCGGAGAGAGCGGCAGCATCGGAAAGGTGAAGAAGGAAGCTGTACAACACTGGGATTGTGTGCGCAACTTTCCAACTGATAGAAAACAGTACCTTCCACTTTCCTGACGCTTCCAATCACATGAATATTCGATTGGAAGCTGTTTTGGACAACTTTTCTTTCCTTCATGCCAAGCACTTGGCAGACCTCCGTGCAACGTCCAGAACACGATGGGAGATGTTTTCTGTGCTCCCGCAGGTTTTCCTTGCCAGACAGAGTGGAAAAGCTTTCTGCTAGGATGTAGACCACAAAAGACGCTAAAGACGAAGGTACGATGCTCTCCGGAGCTAAGAGCCGCTCCCGGGCTTCTTTTGGCAGAAGCGGCGCTAAGAGCGCACTGTGAGCGGTACAATCGTCTTTGCGCGAAGAAGCCGCTTCTTCGGCTCCGGGAGCCGGAGAGAGCGGCAGCATCGGAAAGGTGAAGAAGGAAGCTGTACAACACTGGGATTGTGTGCGCAGCTTGCCAACTGATAGAAAACAGTACCATACCACTTTCCTGACGTTTCCAATCACATGAATATTCGATAAGAAGCTGTTTTGGACAGCTTTTCTTTCCTTCATGCCAAACACTTGGCAGACCGCTGTGCAACGTCCAGAACACGATGGGAGATGTTTTCTGTGCTCCCGCAGGTTTTCCTTGCCAGACAGAGTGGAAAAGCTTTCTGCTAGGATGTAGACCACAAAAGACGCTAAAGACGAAGGTACGATGCTCTCCAGAGCTAAGAGCCGCTCCCGGGCTTCTTTCGGCAGAAGCGGCGCTAAGAGAGCACTGTGAGCGGTACAATCGTCTTTGCGCGAAGAAGCCGCTTCTTCGGCTCCGGGAGCCGGAGAGAGCGGCAGCATCGGAAAGGTGAAGAAGGAAGCTGTACAACACTGGGATTGTGTGCGCAGCTTGCCAATTGATAGAATACAGTACCTTACCACTTTCCTGACGTTTCCAATCACATGAATATTCGATTGGAAGCTGTTTTGGACAACTTTTCTTTCCTTCATGCCAAACACTTGGCAGACCTCCGTGCAACGTCCAGAACACGATGGGAGATGTTTTCTGTGCTCCCGCAGGTTTTCCTTGCCAGACAGAGTGGAAAAGCTTTCTGCTAGCATGTAGACCACAAAAGACGCTAAAGACGAAGGTACGATGCTGTCCGGAGCTAAGAGCCGCTCCCGGGCTTCTTTCGGCAGAAGCGGCGCTAAGAGAGCACTGTGAGCGGTACAATGGTCTTTGCGCGAAGAAGCCGCTTCTTCGGCTCCGGGAGCCGGAGAGAGCGGCAGCATCGGAAAGGTGAAGAAGGAAGCTGTACAACACTGGGATTGTGTGCGCAGCTTGCCAACTGATAGAAAACAGTACCTTACCACTTTCCTGACGTTTCCAATCACATGAATATTCGATTGGAAGCTGTTTTGGACAACTTTTCTTTTCTTCATGCCAAGCACTTGGCAGACCTCCGTGCAACGTCCAGAACACGATGGGAGATGTTTTCTGTGCTCCCGCAGGTTTTCCTTGCCAGACAGAGTGGAAAAGCTTTCTGCTAGGATGTAGACCACAAAAGACGCTAAAGACGAAGGTACGATGCTGTCCGGAGCTAAGAGCCGCTCCCGGGCTTCTTTCGGCAGAAGCGGCGCTAAGAGAGCACTGTGAGCGGTACAATCGTCTTTGCGCGAAGAAGCCGCTTCTTCGGCTCCGGGAGCCGGAGAGAGCGGCAGCATCGGAAAGGTGAAGAAGGAAGCTGTACAACACTGGGATTGTGTGCGCAGCTTGCCAACTGATAGAAAACAGTACCTTACCACTTTCCTGACGTTTCCAATCACATGAATATTCGATTGGAAGCTGTTTTGGACAGCTTTTCTTTCCTTCATGCCAAACACTTGGCAGACCGCTGTGCAACGTCCAGAACACGATGGGAGATGTTTTCTGTGCTCCCGCAGGTTTTCCTTGCCAGACAGAGTGGAAAAGCTTTCTGCTAGGATGTAGACCACAAAAGACGCTAAAGACGAAGGTACGATGCTCTCCGGAGCTAAGAGCCGCTCCCGGGCTTCTTTCGGCAGAAGCGGCGCTAAGAGAGCACTGTGAGCGGTACAATCGTCTTTGCGCGAAGAAGCCGCTTCTTCGGCTCCGGGAGCCGGAGAGAGCGGCAGCATCGGAAAGGTGAAGAAGGAAGCTGTACAACACTGGGATTGTGTGCGCAGCTTGCCAACTGATAGAAAACAGTACCTTACCACTTTCCTGACGTTTCCAATGACATGAATATTCGATTGGAAGCTGTTTTGGACAACTTTTCTTTCCTTCATGCCAAACACTTGGCAGACCTCCGTGCAACGTCCAGAACACGATGGGAGATGTTTTCTGTGCTCCCGCAGGTTTTCCTTGCCAGACAGAGTGGAAAAGCTTTCTGCTAGGATGTAGACCACAAAAGACGCTAAAGACGAAGGTACGATGCTCTCCGGAGATAAGAGCCGCTCCCGGGCTTCTTTCGGCAGAAGCGGCGCTAAGAGATCACTGTGAGCAGTACAATCGTCTTTGCGCGAAGAAGCCGCTTCTTCGGCTCCGGGAGCCGGAGAGAGCGGCAGCATCGGAAAGGTGAAGAAGGAAGCTGTACAACACTGGGATTGTGTGCGCAGCTTGCCAACTGATAGAAAACAGTACCTTACCACTTTCCTGACGTTTCCAATCACATGAATATTTGATTGGAAGCTGTTTTCGACAACTTTTCTTTCCTTCATGCCAAGCACTTGGCAGACCTCCGTGCAACGTCCAGAACACGATGGGAGATGTTTTCTGTGCTCCCGCAGGTTTTCCTTGCCAGACAGAGTGGAAAAGCTTTCTGCTAGGATGTAGACCACAAAAGACGCTAAAGACGAAGGTACGATGCTGTCCGGAGATAAGAGCCGCTCCCGGGCTTCTTTCGGCAGAAGCGGCGCTAAGAGATCACTGTGAGCAGTACAATCGTCTTTGCGCGAAGAAGCCGCTTCTTCGGCTCCGGGAGCCGGAGAGAGCGGCAGCATCGGAAAGGTGAAGAAGGAAGCTGTACAACACTGGGATTGTGTGCGCAGCTTGCCAACTGATAGAAAACAGTACCTTACCACTTTCCTGACGTTTCCAATCACATGAATATTTGATTGGAAGCTGTTTTCGACAACTTTTCTTTCCTTCATGCCAAGCACTTGGCAGACCTCCGTGCAACGTCCAGAACACGATGGGAGATGTTTTCTGTGCTCCCGCAGGTTTTCCTTGCCAGACAGAGTGGAAAAGCTTTCTGCTAGGATGTAGACCACAAAAGACGCTAAAGACGAAGGTACGATGCTGTCCGGAGCTAAGAGCCGCTCCCGGGCTTCTTTCGGCAGAAGCGGCGCTAAGAGAGCACTGTGAGCGGTACAATCATCATTGCGCGAAGAAGCCGCTTCTTCGGCTCCGGGAGCCGGAGAGAGCGGCAGCATCGGAAAGGTGAAGAAGGAAGCTGTACAACACTGGGATTGTGTGCGCAGCTTGCCAACTGATAGAAAACAGTACCTTACCACTTTCCTGACGTTTCCAATCACATGACTATTCGATTGGAAGCTGTTTTGGACAACTTTTCTTTCCTTCATGCCAAACACTTGGCAGACCTCCGTGCAACGTCCAGAACACGATGGGAGATGTTTTCTGTGCTCCCGCAGGTTTTCCTTGCCAGACAGAGTGGAAAAGCTTTCTGCTAGGATGTAGACCACAAAAGACGCTAAAGACGAAGGTACGATGCTGTCCGGAGCTAAGAGCCGCTCCCGGGCTTCTTTCGGCAGAAGCGGCGCTAAGAGAGCACTGTGAGCGGTACAATCATCATTGCGCGAAGAAGCCGCTTCTTCGGCTCCGGGAGCCGGAGAGAGCGGCAGCATCGGAAAGGTGAAGAAGGAAGCTGTACAACACTGGGATTGTGTGCGCAGCTTGCCAACTGATAGAAAACAGTACCTTACCACTTTCCTGACGTTTCCAATCACATGAATATTCGATTGGAAGCTGTTTTGGACAACTTTTCTTTCCTTCATGCCAAGCACTTGGCAGACCTCCGTGCAACGTCCAGAACACGATGGGAGATGTTTTCTGTGCTCCCGCAGGTTTTCCTTGCCAGACAGAGTGGAAAAGCTTTCTGCTAGGATGTAGACCACAAAAGACGCTAAAGACGAAGGTACGATGCTCTCCGGAGATAAGAGCCGCTCCCGGGCTTCTTTCGGCAGAAGCCGCGCTAAGAGAGCACTGTGAGTGGTACAATCGTCTTTGCGCGAAGAAGCCGCTTCTTCGGCTCCGGGAGCCGGAGAGAGCGGCAGCATCGGAAAGGTGAAGAAGGAAGCTGTACAACACTGGGATTGTGTGCGCAGCTTGCCAACTGATAGAAAACAGTACCTTACCACTTTCCTGACGTTTCCAATCACATGAATATTGGATTGGAATCTGTTTGGACAACTTTTCTTTCCTTCATGCCAAGCACTTGGCAGACCTCCGTGCAACGTCCAGAACACGATGGGAGATGTTTTCTGTGCTCCCGCAGGTTTTCCTTGCCAGAGAGAGTGGAAAAGCTTTCTGCTAGGATGTAGACCGCAAAAGACGCTAAAGACGAAGGTACGATGCTCTCCGGAGCTAAGAGCCGCTCCCGGGCTTCTTTCGGCAGAAGCGGCGCTAAGAGAGCACTGTGAGCAGTACAATCGTCTTTGCGCGAAGAAGCCGCTTCTTCGGCTCCGGGAGCCGGAGAGAGCGGCAGCATCGGAAAGGTGAAGAAGGAAGCTGTACAACACTGGGATTGTGTGCGCAGCTTGCCAACTGATAGAAAACAGTACCTTACCACTTTCCTGACGTTTCCAATCACATGAATATTCGATTGGAAGCTGTTTTGGACAACTTTTCTTTCCTTCATGCCAAACACTTGGCAGACCTCCGTGCAACGTCCAGAACACGATGGGAGATGTTTACTGTGCTCCCGCAGGTTTTCCTTGCCAGACAGAGTGGAAAAGCTTTCTGCTAGGATGTAGACCACAAAAGACGCTAAAGACGAAGGTACGATGCTCTCCGGAGCTAAGAGCCGCTCCCGGGCTTCTTTCGGCAGAAGCGGCGCTAAGAGAGCACTGTGAGCGGTACAATCGTCTTTGCGCGAAGAAGCCGCTTCTTCGGCTCCGGGAGCCGGAGAGAGCGGCAGCATCGGAAAGGTGAAGAAGGAAGCTGTACAACACTGGGATTGTGTGCGCAACTTTCCAACTGATAGAAAACAGTACCTTACACTTTCCTGATGTTTCCAATCACATGAATATTCGATTGGAAGCTGTTTTGGACAACTTTTCTTTCCTTCATGCCAAGCACTTGGCAGACCTCCGTGCAACGTCCAGAACACGATGGGAGATGTTTTCTGTGCTCCCGCAGGTTTTCCTTGCCAGACAGAGTGGAAAAGCTTTCTGCTAGCATGTAGACCACAAAAGACGCTAAAGACGAAGGTACGATGCTCTCCGGAGATAAGAGCCGCTCCCGGGCTTCTTTCGGCAGAAGCGGCGCTAAGAGAGCACTGTGAGCGGTACAATCGTCTTTGTGCGAAGAAGCCGCTTCTTCGGCTCCTGGAGCCGGAGAGAGCGGCAGCATCGGAAAGGTGAAGAAGGAAGCTGTACAACACTGGGATTGTGTGCGCAACTTTCCAACTGATAGAAAACAGTACCTTACACTTTCCTGACGTTTCCAATCACATGAATATTCGATTGGAAGCTGTTTTGGACAACTTTCCTTTCCTTCATGCCAAGCAATTGGCAGACCTCCGTGCAACGTCCAGAACACGATGGGAGATGTTTTCTGTGCTCCCGCAGGTTTTCCTTGCCAGACAGGGTGGAAAAGCTTTCTGCTAGGAAGTAGACCACAAAAGACGCTAAAGACGAAGGTACGATGCTCTCCGGAGCTAAGAGCCGCTCCCGGGCTTCTTTCGGCAGAAGCGGCGCTAAGAGAGCACTGTGAGCGGTACAATCGTCTTTGCGCGAAGAAGCCGCTTCTTCGGCTCCGGGAGCCGGAGAGAGCGGCAGCATCGGAAAGGTGAAGAAGGAAGCTGTACAACACTGGGATTGTGTGCACAGCTTGCCAACTGATAGAAAACAGTACCTTACCACTTTCCTGACGATTCCAATCACATGAATATTCGATTGGGAAGCTGTTCTGGACAACTTTTCTTTCCTTCATGCCAAGCACTTGGCAGACCTCCGTGCAACGTCCAGAAGACGATGGGAGATGTTTTCTGTGCTCCCGCAGGTTTTCCTTGCCAGACAGAGTGGAAAAGCTTTCTGCTAGGATGTAGACCACAAAAGACGCTAAAGACGAAGGTACGATGCTCTCCGGAGCTAAGAGCCGCTCCCGGGCTTCTTTCGGCAGAAGCGGCGCTAAGAGAGCACTGTGAGCGGTACAATCGTCTTTGCGCGAAGAAGCCGCTTCTTCGGCTCCGGGAGCCGGAGAGAGCGGCAGCATCGGAAAGGTGAAGAAGGAAGCTGTACAACACTGGGATTGTGTGCGCAACTTTCCAACTGATAGAAAACAGTACCTTACACTTTCCTGACGCTTCCAATCACATGAATATTCGATTGGAAGCTGTTTTGGACAACTTTTCTTTCCTTCATGCCAAGCACTTGGCAGAACTCCGTGCAACGTCCAGAACACGATGGGAGATGTTTTCTGTGCTCCCGCAGGTTTTCCTTGCCAGACAGAGTGGAAAAGCTTTCTGCTAGGATGTAGACCACAAAAGACGCTAAAGACGAAGGTACGATGCTCTCCGGAGCTAAGAGCCGCTCCCGGGCTTCTTTCGGCAGAAGCGGCGCTAAGAGAGCACTGTGAGCGGTACAATCGTCTTTGCGCGAAGAAGCCGCTTCTTCGGCTCCGGGAGCCGGAGAGAGCGGCAGCATCGGAAAGGTGAAGAAGGAAGCTGTACAACACTGGGTTTGTGTGCGCAGCTTGCCAACTGATAGAAAACAGTACCTTACCACTTTCCTGACGTTTCCAATCACATGAATATTCGATTGGAAGCTGTTTTGGACAACTTTTCTTTCCTTCATGCCAAGCACTTGGAAGACCTCCGTGCAACGTCCAGAACACGATGGGAGATGTTTTCTGTGCTCCCGCAGGTTTTCCTTGCCAGACAGAGTGGAAAAGCTTTCTGCTAGGATGTAGACCACAAAAGACGCTAAAGACGAAGGTACGATGCTCTCCGGAGCTAAGAGCCGCTCCCGGGCTTCTTTCGGCAGAAGCGGCGCTAAGAGAGCACTGTGAGCGGTACAATCGTCTTTGCGCGAAGAAGCCGCTTCTTCGGCTCCGGGAGCCGGAGAGAGAGGCAGCATCGGAAAGGTGAAGAAGGAAGCTGTACAACACTGGGATTGTGTGCGCAGCTTGCCAACTGATAGAAAACAGTACCTTACCACTTTCCTGACGTTTCCAATCACATGAATATTCGATTGGAAGCTGTTTTGGACAACTTTTCTTTCCTTCATGCCAGGCACTTGGCAGACCTCCGTGCAACGTCCAGAACACGATGGGAGATGTTTTCTGTGCTCCCGCAGGTTTTCCTTGCCAGACAGAGTGGAAAAGCTTTCTGCTAGGATGTAGACCACAAAAGACGCTAAAGACGAAGGTACGATGCTCTCCGGAGCTAAGAGCCGCTCCCGGGCTTCTTTCGGCAGAAGCGGCGCTAAGAGAGCACTGTGAGCGGTACAATCGTCTTTGCGCGAAGAAGCCGCTTCTTCGGCTCCGGGAGCCGGAGAGAGCGGCAGCATCGGAAAGGTGAAGAAGGAAGCTGTACAACACTGGGATTGTGTGCGCAATTTTCCAACTGATAGAAAACAGTACCTTACACTTTCCTGATGTTTCCAATCACATGAATATTAGATTGGAAGCTGTTTTGGACAACTTTCCTTTCCTTCATGCCAAGCACTTGGCAGACCTCCGTGCAACGTCCAGAACACGATGGGAGATGTTTTCTGTGCTCCCGCAGGTTTTCCTTGCCAGACAGAGTGGAAAAGCTTTCTGCTAGGATGTAGACCACAAAAGACGCTAAAGACGAAGGTACGATGCTCTCCGGAGCTAAGAGCCGCTGCCGGGCTTCTTTCGGCAGAAGCGGCGCTAAGAGAGCACTGTGAGCGGTACAATCGTCTTTGCGCGAAGAAGCCGCTTCTTCGGCTCCGGGAGCCGGAGAGAGCGGCAGCATCGGAAATGTGAAGAAGGAAGCTGTACAACACTGGGATTGTGTGCGCAGCTTGCCAAGTGATAGAAAACAGTACCTTACCACTTTCCTGACGTTTCCAATCACATGAATATTCGATTGGAAGCTGTTTTGGACAACTTTTCTTTCCTTCATTCCAAACACTTGGCAGACCTCCGTGCAACGTCCAGAACACGATGGGAGATGTTTTCTGTGCTCCCGCAGGTTTTCCTTGCCAGACAGAGTGGAAAAGCTTTCTGCTAGGATGTAGACCACAAAAGACGCTAAAGACGAAGGTACGATGCTCTCCGGAGCTAAGAGCCGCTCCCGGGCTTCTTTCGGCAGAAGCGGCGCTAAGAGAGCACTGTGAGCGGTACAATCGTCTTTGCGCGAAGAAGCCGCTTCTTCGGCTCCGGGAGCCGGAGAGAGCGGCAGCATCGGAAAGATGAAGAAGGAAGCTGTACAACACTGGGATTGTGTGCGCAGCTTGCCAACTGATAGAAAACAGTACCTTACCACTTTCCTGACGCTTCCAATCACATGACTATTCGATTGGAAGCTGTTTTGGACAACTTTTCTTTCCTTCATGCCAAACACTTGGCAGACCTCCGTGCAACGTCCAGAACACGATGGGAGATGCTTTCTGTGCTCCCGCAGGTTTTCCTTGCCAGACAGAGTGGAAAAGCTTTCTGCTAGGATGTAGACCACAAAAGACGCTAAAGACCAAGGTACGATGCTCTCCGGAGCTAAGAGCCGCTCCCGGGCTTCTTTCGGCAGAAGCGGCGCTAAGAGAGCACTGTGAGCGGTACAATCGTCTTTGCGCGAAGAAGCCGCTTCTTCGGCTCCGGTAGCCGGAGAGAGCGGCAGCATCGGAAAGGTGAAGAAGGAAGCTGTACAACACTGGGATTGTGTGCGCAGCTTGCCAACTGATAGAAAACAGTACCTTACCACTTTCCTGACGTTTCCAATCACATGAATATTCGATTGGAAGCTGTTTTGGACAACTTTTCTTTCCTTCATGCCAAACACTTGGCAGACCTCCGTGCAACGTCCAGAACACGATGGGAGATGTTTTCTGTGCTCCCGCAGGTTTTCCTTGCCAGACAGAGTGGAAAAGCTTTCTGCTAGGATGTAGACCACAAAAGACGCTAAAGACGAAGGTACGATGCTCTCCGGAGCTAAGAGCCGCTCCCGGGCTTCTTTCGGCAGAAGCGGCGCTAAGAGAGCACTGTGAGCGGTACAATCGTCTTTGCGCGAAGAAGCCGCTTCTTCGGCTCCGGGAGCCGGAGAGAGCGGCAGCATCAGAAAGGTGAAGAAGGAAGCTGTACAACACTGGGATTGTGTGCGCAGCTTGCCAAATGATAGAAAACAGTACCTTACCACTTTCCTGACGTTTCCAATCACATGAATATGCCATTGCAAGCTGTTTAGGACAACTCTTCTTTCCTTCATGCCAAGCACTTGCCAGACCTTTGTGCAACGTCCAGAACACGATGGGAGATGTTTTCTGTGCTCCCGCAGGTTTTCCTTGCCAGACAGAGTGGAAAAGCTTTCTGCTAGGATGTAGACCACAAAAGACGCTAAAGACGAAGGTACGATGCTCTCCAGAGCTAAGAGCCGCTCCCGGGCTTCTTTCGGCAGAAGCGGCGCTAAGAGAGCACTGTGAGCGGTACAATCGTCTTTGCGCGAAGAAGCCGCTTCTTCGGCTCCGGGAGCCGGAGAGAGCGGCAGCATCGGAAAGGTGAAGAAGGAAGCTGTACAACACTGGGATTGTGTGCGCAGCTTGCCAACTGATAGAAAACAGTACCTTACCACTTTCCTGACGTTTCCAATCACATGAATATTCGATTGGAAGCTGTTTTGGACAACTTTTCTTTCCTTCATGCCAAGCACTCGGCAGACCTCCGTGCAACGTCCAGAAAACGATGGGAGATGTTTTCTGTGCTCCCGCAGGTTTTCCTTGCCAGACAGAGTGGAAAGGCTTTCTGCTAGGATGTAGACCACAAAAGACGCTAAAGACGAAGGTACGATGCTCTCCGGAGCTAAGAGCCGCTCCCGGGCTTCTTTCGGCAGAAGCGGCGCTAAGAGTGCACTGTGAGCGGTACAATCGTCTTTGCGCAAAGATGCCGCTTCTTCGGCTCCGGGAGCCGGAGAGAGCGGCAGCATCGGAAAGGTGAAGAAGGAAGCTGTACTACACTGGGATTGTGTGCGCAGCTTGCCAACTGATAGAAAACAGTACCTTACCACTTTCCTGACGTTTCCAATCACATGAATATTCGATTGGAAGCTGTTTTGGACAACTTTTCTTTCCTTCATGCCAAGCACTTGGCAGAACTCCGTGCAACGTCCAGAACACGATGGGAGATGTTTTCTGTGCTCCCGCAGGTTTTCCTTGCCAGACAGAGTGGAAAAGCTTTCTGCTAGGATGTAGACCACAAAAGACGCTAAAGACGAAGGGACGATGCTCTCCGGAGCTAAGAGCCGCTCCCGGGCTTCTTTCGGCAGAAGCGGCGCTAAGAGAGCACTGTGAGCGGTACAATCGTCTTTGCGCGAAGAAGCCGCTTCTTCGGCTCCGGGAGCCGGAGAGAGCGGCAGCATCGGAAAGGTGAAGAAGGAAGCTGTACAACACTGGGATTGTGTGCGCAGCTTGCCAACTGATAGAAAACAGTACCTTACCACTTTCCTGACGTTTCCAATCACATGAATATTCGATTGGAAGCTGTTTTGGACAACTTTTCTTTCCTTCATGCCAAACACTTGGCAGACCTCCGTGCAACGTCCAGAACACGATGGGAGATGTTTTCTGTGCTCCCGCAGGTTTTCCTTGCCAGACAGAGTGGAAAAGCTTTCTGCTAGGATGTAGACCACAAAAGACGCTAAAGACGAAGGTACGATGCTCTCCGGAGCTAAGAGCCGCTCCCGGGCTTCTTTCGGCAGAAGCGGCGCTAAGAGAGCACTGTGAGCGGTACAATGGTCTTTGCGCGAAGAAGCCGCTTCTTCGGCTCCGGGAGCCGGAGAGAGCGGCAGCATCGGAAAGGTGAAGAAGGAAGCTGTACAACACTGGGATTGTGTGCACAGCTTGCCAACTGATAGAAAACAGTACCTTACCACTTTCCTGACGTTTCCAATCACATGAATATTCGATTGGAAGCTGTTTTGGACAACTCTTCTTTCCTTCATGCCAAGCACTTGGCAGACCTTTGTGCAACGTCCAGAACACGATGGGAGATGTTTTCTGTGCTCCCGCAGGTTTTCCTTGCCAGACAGAGTGGAAAAGCTTTCTGCTAGGATGTAGACCACAAAAGACGCTAAAGACGAAGGTACGATGCTCTCCGGAGCTAAGAGCCGCTGCCGGGCTTCTTTCGGCAGAAGCGGCGCTAAGAGAGCACTGTGAGCGGTACAATCGTCTTTGCGCGAAGAAGCCGCTTCTTCGGCTCCGGGAGCCAGAGAGAGCGGCAGCATCGGAAAGGTGAAGAAGGAAGCTGTACAACACTGGGATTGTGTGCGCAGCTTGCCAACTGATAGAAAACAGTACCTTACCACTTTCCTGACGTTTCCAATCACATGAATATTCGATAAGAAGCTGTTTTGGACAGCTTTTCTTTCCTTCATGCCAAACACTTGGCAGACCGCTGTGCAACGTCCAGAACGCGATGGGAGATGTTTTCTGTGCTCCCGCAGGTTTTCCTTGCCAGACAGAGTGGAAAAGCTTTCTGCTAGGATGTAGACCACAAAAGACGCTAAAGACGAAGGTACGATGCTCTCCGGAGCTAAGAGCCGCTCCCGGGCTTCTTTCGGCAGAAGCGGCGCTAAGAGAGCACTGTGAGCGGTACAATGGTCTTTGCGCGAAGAAGCCGCTTCTTCGGCTCCGGGAGCCGGAGAGAGCGGCAGCATCGGAAAGGTGAAGAAGGAAGCTGTACAACACTGGGATTGTGTGCGCAGCTTGCCAACTGATAGAAAACAGTACCTTACCACTTTCCTGACGTTTCCAATCACATGAATATTCGATTGGAAGCTGTTTTGGACAACTCTTCTTTCCTTCATGCCAAGCACTTGGCAGACCTTTGTGCAACGTCCAGAACACGATGGGAGATGTTTTCTGTGCTCCCGCAGGTTTTCCTTGCCAGACAGAGTGGAAAAGCTTTCTGCTAGGATGTAGACCACAAAAGACGCTAAAGACGAAGGTACGATGCTCTCCGGAGCTAAGAGCCGCTCCCGGGCTTCTTTCGGCAGAAGCGGCGCTAAGAGAGCACTGTGAGCGGTACAATCGTCTTTGCGCGAAGAAGCCGCTTCTTCGGCTCCGGGAGCCAGAGAGAGCGGCAGCATCGGAAAGGTGAAGAAGGAAGCTGTACAACACTGGGATTGTGTGCGCAGCTTGCCAACTGATAGAAAACAGTACCTTACCACTTTCCTGACGTTTCCCATCACATGAATATTCGATAAGAAGCTGTTTTGGACAGCTTTTCTTTCCTTCATGCCAAACACTTGGCAGACCGCTGTGCAACGTCCAGAACGCGATGGGAGATGTTTTCTGTGCTCCCGCAGGTTTTCCTTGCCAGACAGAGTGGAAAAGCTTTCTGCTAGGATGTAGACCACAAAAGACGCTAAAGACGAAGGTACGATGCTCTCCGGAGCTAAGAGCCGCTCCCGGGCTTCTTTCGGCAGAAGCGGCGCTAAGAGAGCACTGTGAGCGGTACAATCGTCTTTGCGCGAAGAAGCCGCTTCTTCGGCTCCGGGAGCCGGAGAGAGCGGCAGCATCGGAAAGGTGAAGAAGGAAGCTGTACAACACTGGGATTGTGTGCGCAGCTTGCCAAGTGATAGAAAACAGTACCTTACCACTTTCCTGACGTTTCCAATCACATGAATATTCGATTGGAAGCTGTTTTGGACAACTTTTCTTTCCTTCATTCCAAACACTTGGCAGACCTCCGTGCAACGTCCAGAACACGATGGGAGATGTTTTCTGTGCTCCCGCAGGTTTTCCTTGCCAGACAGAGTGGAAAAGCTTTCTGCTAGGATGTAGACCACAAAAGACGCTAAAGACGAAGGTACGATGCTCTCCGGAGCTAAGAGCCGCTCCCGGGCTTCTTTCGGCAGAAGCGGCGCTAAGAGAGCACTGTGAGCGGTACAATCGTCTTTGCGCGAAGAAGCCGCTTCTTCGGCTCCGGGAGCCGGAGAGAGCGGCAGCATCGGAAAGATGAAGAAGGAAGCTGTACAACACTGGGATTGTGTGCGCAGCTTGCCAACTGATAGAAAACAGTACCTTACCACTTTCCTGACGCTTCCAATCACATGAATATTCGATTGGAAGCTGTTTTGGACAACTTTTCTTTCCTTCATGCCAAACACTTGGCAGACCTCCGTGCAACGTCCAGAACACGATGGGAGATGCTTTCTGTGCTCCCGCAGGTTTTCCTTGCCAGACAGAGTGGAAAAGCTTTCTGCTAGGATGTAGACCACAAAAGACGCTAAAGACCAAGGTACGATGCTCTCCGGAGCTAAGAGCCGCTCCCGGGCTTCTTTCGGCAGAAGCGGCGCTAAGAGAGCACTGTGAGCGGTACAATGGTCTTTGCGCGAAGAAGCCGCTTCTTCGGCTCCGGGAGCCGGAGAGAGCGGCAGCATCGGAAAGGTGAAGAAGGAAGCTGTACAACACTGGGATTGTGTGCGCAGCTTGCCAACTGATAGAAAACAGTACCTTACCACTTTCCTGACGTTTCCAATCACATGAATATTCGATTGGAAGCTGTTTTGGACAACTTTTCTTTCCTTCATGCCAAGCACTTGGCAGACCTCCGTGCAACGTCCAGAACACGATGGGAGATGTTTTCTGTGCTCCCGCAGGTTTTCCTTGCCAGACAGAGTGGAAAAGCTTTCTGCTAGGATGTAGACCACAAAAGACGCTAAAGACGAAGGTACGATGCTCTCCGGAGCTAAGAGCCGCTCCCGGGCTTCTTTCGGCAGAAGCGGCGCTAAGAGAGCACTGTGAGCGGTACAATCGTCTTTGCGCGAAGAAGCCGCTTCTTCGGCTCCGGGAGCCGGAGAGAGCGGCAGCATCAGAAAGGTGAAGAAGGAAGCTGTACAACACTGGGATTGTGTGCGCAGCTTGCCAACTGATAGAAAACAGTACCTTACCACTTTCCTGACGTTTCCAATCACATTGCAAGCTGTTTAGGACAACTCTTCTTTCCTTCATGCCAAGCACTTGCCAGACCTTTGTGCAACGTCCAGAACACGATGGGAGATGTTTTCTGTGCTCCCGCAGGTTTTCCTTGCCAGACAGAGTGGAAAAGCTTTCTGCTAGGATGTAGACCACAAAAGACGCTAAAGACGAAGGTACGATGCTCTCCGGAGCTAAGAGCCGCTCCCGGGCTTCTTTCGGCAGAAGCGGCGCTAAGAGTGCACTGTGAGCGGTACAATCGTCTTTGCGCGAAGAAGCCGCTTCTTCGGCTCCGGGAGCCGGAGAGAGCGGCAGCATCGGAAAGGTGAAGAAGGAAGCTGTACTACACTGGGATTGTGTGCGCAGCTTGCCAACTGATAGAAAACAGTACCTTACCACTTTCCTGACGTTTCCAATCACATGAATATTCGATTGGAAGCTGTTTTGGACAACTTTTCTTTCCTTCATGCCAAGCACTTGGCAGAACTCCGTGCAACGTCCAGAACACGATGGGAGATGTTTTCTGTGCTCCCGCAGGTTTTCCTTGCCAGACAGAGTGGAAAAGCTTTCTGCTAGGATGTAGACCACAAAAGATGCTAAAGACGAAGGTACGATGCTCTCCGGAGCTAAGAGCCGCTCCCGGGCTTCTTTCGGCAGAAGCGGCGCTAAGAGAGCACTGTGAGCGGTACAATCGTCTTTGCGCGAAGAAGCCGCTTCTTCGGCTCCGGGAGCCGGAGAGAGCGGCAGCATCGGAAAGGTGAAGACGGAAGCTGTACAACACTGGGATTGTGTGCGCAGCTTGCCAACTGATAGAAAACAGTACCTTACCACTTTCCTGACGTTTCCAATCACATGAATATTCGATTGGAAGCTGTTTTGGACAACTTTTCTTTCCTTCATGCCAAACACTTGGCAGACCTCCGTGCAACGTCCAGAACACGATGGGAGATGTTTTCTGTGCTCCCGCAGGTTTTCCTTGCCAGACAGAGTGGAAAAGCTTTCTGCTAGGATGTAGACCACAAAAGACGCTAAAGACGAAGGTACGATGCTCTCCGGAGCTAAGAGCCGCTCCCGGGCTTCTTTCGGCAGAAGCGGCGCTAAGAGAGCACTGTGAGCGGTACAATGGTCTTTGCGCGAAGAAGCCGCTTCTTCGGCTCCGGGAGCCGGAGAGAGCGGCAGCATCGGAAAGGTGAAGAAGGAAGCTGTACAACACTGGGATTGTGTGCGCAGCTTGCCAACTGATAGAAAACAGTACCTTACCACTTTCCTGACGTTTCCAATCACATGAATATTCGATTGGAAGCTGTTTTGGACAACTCTTCTTTCCTTCATGCCAAGCACTTGGCAGACCTTTGTGCAACGTCCAGAACACGATGGGAGATGTTTTCTGTGCTCCCGCAGGTTTTCCTTGCCAGACAGAGTGGAAAAGCTTTCTGCTAGGATGTAGACCACAAAAGACGCTAAAGACGAAGGTACGATGCTCTCCGGAGCTAAGAGCCGCTGCCGGGCTTCTTTCGGCAGAAGCGGCGCTAAGAGAGCACTGTGAGTGGTACAATCGTCTTTGCGCGAAGAAGCCGCTTCTTCGGCTCCGGGAGCCAGAGAGAGCGGCAGCATCGGAAAGGTGAAGAAGGAAGCTGTACAACACTGGGATTGTGTGCGCAGCTTGCCAACTGATAGAAAACAGTACCTTACCACTTTCCTGACGTTTCCAATCACATGAATATTCGATAAGAAGCTGTTTTGGACAGCTTTTCTTTCCTTCATGCCAAACACTTGGCAGACCGCTGTGCAACGTCCAGAACGCGATGGGAGATGTTTTCTGTGCTCCCGCAGGTTTTCCATGCCAGACAGAGTGGAAAAGCTTTCTGCTAGGATGTAGACCACAAAAGACGCTAAAGACGAAGGTACGATGCTCTCCGGAGCTAAGAGCCGCTCCCGGGCTTCTTTCGGCAGAAGCGGCGCTAAGAGAGCACTGTGAGCGGTACAATGGTCTTTGCGCGAAGAAGCCGCTTCTTCGGCTCCGGGAGCCGGAGAGAGCGGCAGCATCGGAAAGGTGAAGAAGGAAGCTGTACAACACTGGGATTGTGTGCGCAGCTTGCCAACTGATAGAAAACAGTACCTTACCACTTTCCTGACGTTTCCAATCACATGAATATTCGATTGGAAGCTGTTTTGGACAACTCTTCTTTCCTTCATGCCAAGCACTTGGCAGACCTCCGTGCAACGTCCAGAACACGATGGGAGATGTTTTCTGTGCTCCCGCAGGTTTTCCTTGCCAGACAGAGTGGAAAAGCTTTCTGCTAGGATGTAGACCACAAAAGACGCTAAAGACGAAGGTACGATGCTCTCCGGAGCTAAGAGCCGCTGCCGGGCTTCTTTCGGCAGAAGCGGCGCTAAGAGAGCACTGTGAGCGGTACAATCGTCTTTGCGCGAAGAAGCCGCTTCTTCGGCTCCGGGAGCCAGAGAGAGCGGCAGCATCGGAAAGGTGAAGAAGGAAGCTGTACAACACTGGGATTGTGTGCGCAGCTTGCCAACTGATAGAAAACAGTACCTTACCACTTTCCTGACGTTTCCAATCACATGAATATTCGATAAGAAGCTGTTTTGGACAGCTTTTCTTTCCTTCATGCCAAACACTTGGCAGACCGCTGTGCAACGTCCAGAACGCGATGGGAGATGTTTTCTGTGCTCCCGCAGGTTTTCCTTGCCAGACAGAGTGGAAAAGCTTTCTGCTAGGATGTAGACCACAAAAGACGCTAAAGACGAAGGTACGATGCTCTCCGGAGCTAAGAGCCGCTCCCGGGCTTCTTTCGGCAGAAGCGGCGCTAAGAGAGCACTGTGAGCGGTACAATCGTCTTTGCGCGAAGAAGCCGCTTCTTCGGCTCCGGGAGCCGGAGAGAGCGGCAGCATCGGAAAGGTGAAGAAGGAAGCTGTACAACACTGGGATTGTGTGCGCAGCTTGCCAACTGATAGAAAACAGTACCTTACCACTTTCCTGACGTTTCCAATCACATGAATATTGGATTGGAAGCTGTTTTGGACAACTTTTCTTTCCTTCATGCCAAGCACTTGGCAGACCTGCGTGCAACGTCCAGAACACGATGGGAGATGTTTTCTGTGCTCCCGCAGGTTTTCCTTGCCAGACAGAGTGGAAAAGCTTTCTGCTAGGATGTAGACCACAAAAGACGCTAAAGACGAAGGTACGATGCTCTCCGGAGCTAAGAGCCGCTCCCGGGCTTCTTTCGGCAGAAGCGGCGCTAAGAGAGCACTGTGAGCGGTACAATCGTCTTTGCGCGAAGAAGCCGCTTCTTCGGCTCCGGGAGCCGGAGAGAGCGGCAGCATCGGAAAGGTGAAGACGGAAGCTGTACAACACTGGGATTGTGTGCGCAGCTTGCCAACTGATAGAAAACAGTACCTTACCACTTTCCTGACGTTTCCAATCACATGAATATTCGATTGGAAGCTGTTTTGGACAACTTTTCTTTCCTTCATGCCAAACACTTGGCAGACCTCCGTGCAATGTCCAGAACACGATGGGAGATGTTTTCTGTGCTCCCGCAGGTTTTCCTTGCCAGACAGAGTGGAAAAGCTTTCTGCTAGGATGTAGACCACAAAAGACGCTAAAGACGAAGGTACGATGCTCTCCGGAGCTAAGAGCCGCTCCCGGGCTTCTTTCGGCAGAAGCGGCGCTAAGAGAGCACTGTGAGCGGTACAATGGTCTTTGCGCGAAGAAGCCGCTTCTTCGGCTCCGGGAGCCGGAGAGAGCGGCAGCATCGGAAAGGTGAAGAAGGAAGCTGTACAACACTGGGATTGTGTGCGCAGCTTGCCAACTGATAGAAAACAGTACCTTACCACTTTCCTGACGTTTCCAATCACATGAATATTCGATTGGAAGCTGTTTTGGACAACTCTTCTTTCCTTCATGCCAAGCACTTGGCAGACCTTTGTGCAACGTCCAGAACACGATGGGAGATGTTTTCTGTGCTCCCGCAGGTTTTCCTTGCCAGACAGAGTGGAAAAGCTTTCTGCTAGGATGTAGACCACAAAAGACGCTAAAGACGAAGGTACGATGCTCTCCGGAGCTAAGAGCCGCTCCCGGGCTTCTTTCGGCAGAAGCGGCGCTAAGAGAGCACTGTGAGCGGTACAATCGTCTTTGCGCGAAGAAGCCGCTTCTTCGGCTCCGGGAGCCAGAGAGAGCGGCAGCATCGGAAAGGTGAAGAAGGAAGCTGTACAACACTGGGATTGTGTGCGCAGCTTGCCAACTGATAGAAAACAGTACCTTACCACTTTCCTGACGTTTCCAATCACATGAATATTCGATAAGAAGCTGTTTTGGACAGCTTTTCTTTCCTTCATGCCAAACACTTGGCAGACCGCTGTGCAACGTCCAGAACACGATGGGAGATGTTTTCTGTGCTCCCGCAGGTTTTCCTTGCCAGACAGAGTGGAAAAGCTTTCTGCTAGGATGTAGACCACAAAAGACGCTAAAGACGAAGGTACGATGCTCTCCGGAGCTAAGAGCCGCTCCCGGGCTTCTTTCGGCAGAAGCGGCGCTAAGAGAGCACTGTGAGCGGTACAATCGTCTTTGCGCGAAGAAGCCGCTTCTTCGGCTCCGGGAGCCGGAGAGAGCGGCAGCATCGGAAAGGTGAAGAAGGAAGCTGTACAACACTGGGATTGTGTGCGCAGCTTGCCAACTGATAGAAAACAGTACCTTACCACTTTCCTGACGTTTCCAATCACATGAATATTGGATTGGAAGCTGTTTTGGACAACTTTTCTTTCCTTCATGCCAAGCACTTGGCAGACCTGCGTGCAACGTCCAGAACACGATGGGAGATGTTTTCTGTGCTCCCGCAGGTTTTCCTTGCCAGACAGAGTGGAAAAGCTTTCTGCTAGGATGTAGACCACAAAAGACGCTAAAGACGAAGGTACGATGCTCTCCGGAGCTAAGAGCCGCTCCCGGGCTTCTTTCGGCAGAAGCGGCGCTAAGAGAGCACTGTGAGCGGTACAATCGTCTTTGCGCGAAGAAGCCGCTTCTTCGGCTCCGGGAGCCGGAGAGAGCGGCAGCATCGGAAAGGTGAAGAAGGAAGCTGTACAACACTGGGATTGTGTGCGCAGCTTGCCAACTGATAGAAAACAGTACCTTACCACTTTCCTGACGTTTCCAATCACATGAATATTAGACATGAAGCTGTTTTGGACAACTTTTCTTTCCTTCATGCCAAGCACTTGGCAGACCTCCGTGCAACGTCCAGAACACGATGGGAGATGTTTTCTGTGCTCCCGCAGGTTTTCCTTGCCAGACAGAGTGGAAAAGCTTTCTGCTAGGATGTAGACCACAAAAGACGCTAAAGACGAATGTACGATGCTCTCCGGAGCTAAGAGCCACTCCCGGGCTTCTTTCGGCAGAAGCGGCGCTAAGAGAGCACTGTGAGCAGTACAATCATCTTTGCGCGAAGAAGCCACTTCTTCGGCTCCGGGAGCCGGAGAGAGCGGCAGCATCGGAAAGGTGAAGAAGGAAGCTGTACAACACTGGGATTGTGTGCGCAGCTTGCCAAATGATAGAAAACAGTACCTTACCACTTTCCTGACGTTTCCAATCACATGACTATTCGATTGGAAGCTGTTTTGGACAACTTTTCTTTCCTTCATGCCAAACACTTGGCAGACCTCCGTGCAACGTCCAGAACACGATGGGAGATGTTTTCTGTGCTCCCGCAGGTTTTCCTTGCCAGACAGAGTGGAAAAGCTTTCTGCTAGGATGTAGACCACAAAAGACGCTAAAGACGAAGGTACGATGCTGTCCGGAGCTAAGAGCCGCTCCCGGGCTTCTTTCGGCAGAAGCGGCGCTAAGAGAGCACTGTGAGCGGTACAATCGTCTTTGCGCGAAGAAGCCGCTTCTTCGGCTCCGGGAGCCGGAGAGAGCGGAAGCATCGGAAAGGTGAAGAAGGAAGCTGTACAACACTGGGATTGTGTGCGCAGCTTGCCAACTGATAGAAAACAGTACCTTACCACTTTCCTGACGTTTCCAATCACATGAATATTCGATTGGAAGCTGTTTTGGACAACTTTTCTTTCCTTCATGCCAAGCACTTGGCAGACCTCCGTGCAACGTCCAGAACACGATGGGAGATGTTTTCTGTGCTCCCGCAGGTTTTCCTTGCCAGACAGAGTGGAAAAGCTTACTGCTAGGATGTAGACCACAAAAGACGCTAAAGACGAAGGTACGATGCTCTCCGGAGCTAAGAGCCGCTCCCGGGCTTCTTTCGGCAGAAGCGGCGCTAAGAGAGCACTGTGAGCAGTACAATCATCTTTGCGCGAAGAAGCCGCTTCTTCGGCTCCGGGAGCCGGAGAGAGCGGCAGCATCGGAAAGGTGAAGAAGGAAGCTGTACAACACTGGGATTGTGTGCGCAGCTTGCCAACTGATAGAAAACAGTACCTTACCACTTTCCTGACGTTTCCAATCACATGAATATTCGATTGGAAGCTGTTTTGGACAACTCTTCTTTCCTTCATGCCAAGCACTTGGCAGACCTCCGTGCAACGTCCAGAACACGATGGGAGATGTTTTCTGTGCTCCCGCAGGTTTTCCTTGCCAGACAGAGTGGAAAAGCTTTCTGCTAGGATGTAGACCACAAAAGACGCTAAAGACGAAGGTACGATGCTCTCCGGAGCTAAGAGCCGCTCCCGGGCTTCTTTCGGCAGAAGCGGCGCTAAGAGAGCACTGTGAGCGGTACAATCGTCTTTGCGCGAAGAAGCCGCTTCTTCGGCTCCGGGAGCCGGAGAGAGCGGCAGCATCGGAAAGGTGAAGAAGGAAGCTGTACTACACTGGGATTGTGTGCGCAGCTTGCCAACTGATAGAAAACAGTACCTTACCACTTTCCTGACGTTTCCAATCACATGAATATTCGATTGGAAGCTGTTTTGGACAACTTTTCTTTCCTTCATGCCAAACACTTGGCAGACCTCCGTGCAACGTCCAGAACACGATGGGAGATGTTTTCTGTGCTCCCGCAGGTTTTCCTTGCCAGACAGAGTGGAAAAGCTTTCTGCTAGGATGTAGACCACAAAAGACGCTAAAGACGAAGGTACGATGCTGTCCGGAGCTAAGAGTCGCTCCCGGGCTTCTTTCGGCAGAAGCGGCGCTAAGAGAGCACTGTGAGCGGTACAATCGACTTGCGCGAAGAAGCCGCTTCTTCGGCTCCGGGAGCCGGAGAGAGCGGCAGCATCGGAAAGGTGAAGAAGGAAGCTGTACAACACTGGGATTGTGTGCGCAGCTTGCCAACTGATAGAAAACAGTACCTTACCACTTTCCTGACGTTTCCAATCACATGAATATTCGATTGGAAGCTGTCTTGGACAACTCTTCTTTCCTTCATGCCAAGCACTTGGCAGACCTTCGTGCAACGTCCAGAACACGATGGGAGATGTTTTCTGTGCTCCCGCAGGTTTTCCTTGCCAGACAGAGTGGAAAAGCTTTCTGCTAGGATGTAGACCACAAAAGACGCTAAAGACGAAGGTACGATGCTCTCCGGAGCTAAGAGCCGCTCCCGGGCTTCTTTCGGCAGAAGCGGCGCTAAGAGAGCACTGTGAGCGGTACAATCGTCTTTGCGCGAAGAAGCCGCTTCTTCGGCTCCGGGAGCCGGAGAGAGCGGCAGCATCGGAAAGGTGAAGAAGGAAGCTGTACAACACTGGGATTGTGTGCGCAGCTTGCCAACTGATAGAAAACAGTACCTTACCACTTTCCTGACGTTTCCAATCACATGAATATTCGATTGGAAGCTGTTCTGGACAACTTTTCTTTCCTTCATGCCAAGCACTTGGCAGACCTCCGTGCAACGTCCAGAACACGATGGGAGATGTTTTCTGTGCTCCCGCAGGTTTTCCTTGCCAGACAGAGTGGAAAAGCTTTCTGCTAGGATGTAGACCACAAAAGACGCTAAAGACGAAGGTACGATGCTCTCCGGAGCTAAGAGCCGCTCCCGGGCTTCTTTCGGCAGAAGCGGCGCTAAGAGAGCACTGTGAGCGGTACAATCGTCTTTGCGCGAAGAAGCCGCTTCTTCGGCTCCGGGAGCCGGAGAGAGCGGCAGCATCGGAAAGGTGAAGAAGGAAGCTGTACAACACTGGGATTGTGTGCGCAGCTTGCCAACTGATAGAAAACAGTACCTTACCACTTTCCTGACGTTTCCAATCACATGAATATTCGATTGGAAGCTGTTTTGGACAACTTTTCTTTCCTTCATGCCAAACACTTGGCAGACCTCCGTGCAACGTCCAGAACACGATGGGAGATGTTTTCTGTGCTCCCGCAGGTTTTCCTTGCCAGACAGAGTGGAAAAGCTTTCTGCTAGGATGTAGACCACAAAAGACGCTAAAGACGAAGGTACGATGCTCTCCGGAGCTAAGAGCCGCTCCCGGGCTTGTTTCGGCAGAAGCGGCGCTAAGAGAGCACTGTGAGCGGTACAATCGTCTTTGCGCGAAGAAGCCGCTTCTTCGGCTCCGGGAGCCGGAGAGAGCGGCAGCATCGGAAAGGTGAAGAAGGAAGCTGTACAACACTGGGATTGTGTGCGCAGCTTGCCAACTGATAGAAAACAGTACCTTACCACTTTCCTGACGTTTCCAATCACATGAATATTCGATTGGAAGCTGTTTTGGACAACTCTTCTATCCTTCATGCCAAGCACTTGGCAGACCTCCGTGCAACGTCCAGAACACGATGGGAGATGTTTTCTGTGCTCCCGCAGGTTTTCCTTGCCAGACAGAGTGGAAAAGTTTTCTGCTAGGATGTAGACCACAAAAGACGCTAAAGACGAAGGTACGATGCTCTCCGGAGCTAAGAGCCGCTCCCGGGCTTCTTTCGGCAGAAGCGGCGCTAAGAGAGCACTGTGAGCGGTACAATCGTCTTTGCGCGAAGAAGCCGCTTCTTCGGCTCCGGGAGCCGGAGAGAGCGGCAGCATCGGAAAGGTGAAGAAGGAAGCTGTACAACACTGGGATTGTGTGCGCAGCTTGCCAACTGATAGAAAACAGTACCTTACCACTTTCCTGACGCTTCCAATTACATGACTATTCGATTGGAAGCTGTTTTGGACAACTTTTCTTTCCTTCATGCCAAGCACTTGGCAGACCTCCGTGCAACGTCCAGAACACGATGGGAGATGTTTTCTGTGCTCCCGCAGGTTTTCCTTGCCAGACAGAGTGGAAAAGCTTTCTGCTAGGATGTAGACCACAAAAGACGCTAAAGACGAAGGTACGATGCTCTCCGGAGCTAAGAGCCGCTCCCGGGCTTCTTTCGGCAGAAGCGGCGCTAAGAGAGCACTGTGAGCGGTACAATCGTCTTTGCGCGAAGAAGCCGCTTCTTCGGCTCCGGGAGCCGGAGAGAGCGGAAGCATCGGAAAGGTGAAGAAGGAAGCTGTACAACACTGGGATTGTGTGCGCAGCTTGCCAACTGATAGAAAACAGTACCTTACCACTTTCCTGACGTTTCCAATCACATGAATATTCGATTGGAAGCTGTTTTGGACAACTTTTCTTTCCTTCATGCCAAGCACTTGGCAGACCTCCGTGCAACGTCCAGAACACGATGGGAGATGTTTTCTGTGCTCCCGCAGGTTTTCCTTGCCAGACAGAGTGGAAAAGCTTACTGCTAGGATGTAGACCACAAAAGACGCTAAAGACGAAGGTACGATGCTCTCCGGAGCTAAGAGCCGCTCCCGGGCTTCTTTCGGCAGAAGCGGCGCTAAGAGAGCACAGTGAGCAGTACAATCATCTTTGCGCGAAGAAGCCGCTTCTTCGGCTCTGGGAGCCGGAGAGAGCGGCAGCATCGGAAAGGTGAAGAAGGAAGCTGTACAACACTGGGATTGTGTGCGCAGCTTGCCAACTGATAGAAAACAGTACCTTACCACTTTCCTGACGTTTCCAATCACATGAATATTCGATTGGAAGCTGTTTTGGACAACTCTTCTTTCCTTCATGCCAAGCACTTGGCAGACCTCCGTGCAACGTCCAGAACACGATGGGAGATGTTTTCTGTGCTCCCGCAGGTTTTCCTTGCCAGACAGAGTGGAAAAGCTTTCTGCTAGGATGTAGACCACAAAAGACGCTAAAGACGAAGGTACGATGCTCTCCGGAGCTAAGAGCCGCTCCCGGGCTTCTTTCGGCAGAAGCGGCGCTAAGACAGCACTGTGAGCGGTACAATCGTCTTTGCGCGAAGAAGCCGCTTCTTCGGCTCCGGGAGCCGGAGAGAGCGGCAGCATCGGAAAGGTGAAGAAGGAAGCTGTACTACACTGGGATTGTGTGCGCAGCTTGCCAACTGATAGAAAACAGTACCTTACCACTTTCCTGACGTTTCCAATCACATGAATATTCGATTGGAAGCTGTTTTGGACAACTTTCCTTTCCTTCATGCCAAACACTTGGCAGACCTCCGTGCAACGTCCAGAACACGATGGGAGATGTTTTCTGTGCTCCCGCAGGTTTTCCTTGCCAGACAGAGTGGAAAAGCTTTCTGCTAGGATGTAGACCACGAAAGACGCTAAAGACGAAGGTACGATGCTGTCCGGAGCTAAGAGCCGCTCCCGGGCTTCTTTCGGCAGAAGCGGCGCTAAGAGAGCACTGTGAGCGGTACAATCGACTTGCGCGAAGAAGCCGCTTCTTCGGCTCCGGGAGCCGGAGAGAGCGGCAGCATCGGAAAGGTGAAGAAGGAAGCTGTACAACACTGGGATTGTGTGCGCAGCTTGCCAACTGATAGAAAACAGTACCTTACCACTTTCCTGACGTTTCCAATCACATGAATATTCGATTGGAAGCTGTTTTGGACAACTCTTCTTTCCTTCATGCCAAGCACTTGGCAGACCTCCGTGCAACGTCCAGAACACGATGGGAGATGTTTTCTGTGCTCCCGCAGGTTTTCCTTGCCAGACAGAGTGGAAAAGCTTTCTGCTAGGATGTAGACCACAAAAGACGCTAAAGACGAAGGTACGATGCTCTCCGGAGCTAAGAGCCGCTCCCGGGCTTCTTTTGGCAGAAGCGGCGCTAAGAGCGCACTGTGAGCGGTACAATCGTCTTTGCGCGAAGAAGCCGCTTCTTCGGCTCCGAGAGCCGGAGAGAGCGGCAGCATCGGAAAGGTGAAGAAGGAAGCTGTACAACACTGGGATTGTGTGCACAGCTTGCCAACTGATAGAAAACAGTACCTTACCACTTTCCTGACGTTTCCAATCACATGAATATTCGATTGGAAGCTGTTTTGGACAACTTTCCTTTCCTTCATGCCAAACACTTGGCAGACCTCCGTGCAACGTCCAGAACACGATGGGAGATGTTTTCTGTGCTCCCGCAGGTTTTCCTTGCCAGACAGAGTGGAAAAGCTTTCTGCTAGGATGTAGACCACGAAAGACGCTAAAGACGAAGGTACGATGCTGTCCGGAGCTAAGAGCCGCTCCCGGGCTTCTTTCGGCAGAAGCGGCGCTAAGAGAGCACTGTGAGCGGTACAATCGACTTGCGCGAAGAAGCCGCTTCTTCGGCTCCGGGAGCCGGAGAGAGCGGCAGCATCGGAAAGGTGAAGAAGGAAGCTGTACAACACTGGGATTGTGTGCGCAGCTTGCCAACTGATAGAAAACAGTACCTTACCACTTTCCTGACGTTTCCAATCACATGAATATTCGATTGGAAGCTGTTTTGGACAACTCTTCTTTCCTTCATGCCAAGCACTTGGCAGACCTCCGTGCAACGTCCAGAACACGATGGGAGATGTTTTCTGTGCTCCCGCAGGTTTTCCTTGCCAGACAGAGTGGAAAAGCTTTCTGCTAGGATGTAGACCACAAAAGACGCTAAAGACGAAGGTACGATGCTCTCCGGAGCTAAGAGCCGCTCCCGGGCTTCTTTTGGCAGAAGCGGCGCTAAGAGCGCACTGTGAGCGGTACAATCGTCTTTGCGCGAAGAAGCCGCTTCTTCGGCTCCGGGAGCCGGAGAGAGCGGCAGCATCGGAAAGGTGAAGAAGGAAGCTGTACAACACTGGGATTGTGTGCGCAGCTTGCCAACTGATAGAAAACAGTACCTTACCACTTTCCTGACGTTTCCAATCACATGAATATTCGATTGGAAGCTGTTCTGGACAACTTTTCTTTCCTTCATGCCAAGCACTTGGCAGACCTCCGTGCAACGTCCAGAACACGATGGGAGATGTTTTCTGTGCTCCCGCAGGTTTTCCTTGCCAGACAGAGTGGAAAAGCTTTCTGCTAGGATGTAGACCACAAAAGACGCTAAAGACGAAGGTACGATGCTCTCCGGAGCTAAGAGCCGCTCCCGGGCTTGTTTCGGCAGAAGCGGCGCTAAGAGAGCACTGTGAGCGGTACAATCGTCTTTGCGCGAAGAAGCCGCTTCTTCGGCTCCGGGAGCCGGAGAGAGCGGCAGCATCGGAAAGGTGAAGAAGGAAGCTGTACAACACTGGGATTGTGTGCGCAGCTTGCCAACTGATAGAAAACAGTACCTTACCACTTTCCTGACGTTTCCAATCACATGAATATTCGATTGGAAGCTGTTTTCGACAACTTTTCTTTCCTTCATGCCAAGCACTTGGCAGACCTCCGTGCAACGTCCAGAACACGATGGGAGATGTTTTCTGTGCTCCCGCAGGTTTTCCTTGCCAGACAGAGTGGAAAAGCTTTCTGCTAGGATGTAGACCACAAAAGACGCTAAAGACGAAGGTACGATGCTCTCCGGAGCTAAGAGCCGCTCCCGGGCTTCTTTCGGCAGAAGCGGCGCTAAGAGAGCACTGTGAGCGGTACAATCGACTTGCGCGAAGAAGCCGCTTCTTCGGCTCCGGGAGCCGGAGAGAGCGGCAGCATCGGAAAGGTGAAGAAGGAAGCTGTACAACACTGGGATTGTGTGCGCAGCTTGCCAACTGATAGAAAACAGTACCTTACCACTTTCCTGACGTTTCCAATCACATGAATATTCGATTGGAAGCTGTTTTGGACAACTCTTCTTTCCTTCATGCCAAGCACTTGGCAGACCTCCGTGCAACGTCCAGAACACGATGGGAGATGTTTTCTGTGCTCCCGCAGGTTTTCCTTGCCAGACAGAGTGGAAAAGCTTTCTGCTAGGATGTAGACCACAAAAGACGCTAAAGACGAAGGTACGATGCTCTCCGGAGCTAAGAGCCGCTCCCGGGCTTCTTTCGGCAGAAGCGGCGCTAAGAGAGCACTGTGAGCGGTACAATCGTCTTTGCGCGAAGAAGCCGCTTCTTCGGCTCCGGGAGCCGTAGAGAGCGGCAGCATCGGAAAGGTGAAGAAGGAAGCTGTACAACACTGGGATTGTGTGCGCAGCTTGCCAACTGATAGAAAACAGTACCTTACCACTTTCCTGACGTTTCCAATCACATGAATATTCGATTGGAAGCTGTTCTGGACAACTTTTCTTTCCTTCATGCCAAACACTTGGCAGACCTCCGTGCAACGTCCAGAACACGATGGGAGATGTTTTCTGTGCTCCCGCAGGTTTTCCTTGCCAGACAGAGTGGAAAAGCTTTCTGCTAGGATGTAGACCACAAAAGACGCTAAAGACGAAGGTACGATGCTCTCCGGAGCTAAGAGCCGCTCCCGGGCTTCTTTCGGCAGAAGCGGCGCTAAGAGAGCACTGTGAGCGGTACAATCGTCTTTGCGCGAAGAAGCCGCTTCTTCGGCTCCGGGAGCCGGAGAGAGCGGCAGCATCGGAAAGGTGAAGAAGGAAGCTGTACAACACTGGGATTGTGTGCGCAGCTTGCCAACTGATAGAAAACAGTACCTTACCACTTTCCTGACGTTTCCAATCACATGAATATTCGATTGGAAGCTGTTTTGGACAACTCTTCTATCCTTCATGCCAAGCAATTGGCAGACCTCCGTGCAACGTCCAGAACACGATGGGAGATGTTTTCTGTGCTCCCGCAGGTTTTCCTTGCCAGACAGAGTGGAAAAGCTTTCTGCTAGGATGTAGACCACAAAAGACGCTAAAGACGAAGGTACGATGCTCTCCGGAGCTAAGAGCCGCTCCCGGGCTTCTTTCGGAAGAAGCGGCGCTAAGAGAGCACTGTGAGCGGTACAATCGACTTGCGCGAAGAAGCCGCTTCTTCGGCTCCGGGAGCCGGAGAGAGCGGCAGCATCGGAAAGGTGAAGAAGGAAGCTGTACAACACTGGGATTGTGTGCGCAGCTTGCCAACTGATAGAAAACAGTACCTTACCACTTTCCTGACGTTTCCAATCACGTGAATATTCGATTGGAAGCTGTTTTGGACAACTTTTCTTTCCTTCATGCCAAACACTTGGCAGACCTCCATGCAACGTCCAGAACACGATGGGAGATGTTTTCTGTGCTCCCGCAGGTTTTCCTTGCCAGACAGAGTGGAAAAGCTTTCTGCTAGGATGTAGACCACAAAAGACGCTAAAGACGAAGGTACGATGCTCTCCGGAGCTAAGAGCCGCTCCCGGGCTTCTTTCGGCAGAAGCGGCGCTAAGAGAGCACTGTGAGCGGTACAATCGACTTGCGCGAAGAAGCCGCTTCTTCGGCTCCGGGAGCTGGAGAGAGCGGCAGCATCGGAAAGGTGAAGAAGGAAGCTGTACAACACTGGGATTGTGTGCGCAGCTTGCCAACTGATAGAAAACAGTACCTTATCACTTTCCTGACGTTTCCAATCACATGAATATTCGATTGGAAGCTGTTTTGGACAACTTTTCTTTCCTTCATGCCAAACACTTGGCAGACCTCCGTGCAACGTCCAGAAGACGATGGGAGATGTTTTCTGTGCTCCCGCAGGTTTTCCTTGCCAGACAGAGTGGAAAAGCTTTCTGCTAGGATGTAGACCACAAAAGACGCTAAAGACGAAGGTACGATGCTGTCCGGAGCTAAGAGCCGCTCCCGGGCTTCTTTCGGCAGAAGCGGCGCTAAGAGAGCACTGTGAGCGGTACAATCGACTTTGCACGAAGAAGCCGCTTCTTCGGCTCCGGGAGCCGGAGAGAGCGGCAGCATCGGAAAGGTGAAGAAGGAAGCTGTACAACACTGGGATTGTGTGCGCAGCTTGCCAACTGATAGAAAACAGTACCTTACCACTTTCCTGACGTTTCCAATCACATGAATATTCGATTGGAAGCTGTTTTGGACAACTTTTCTTTCCTTCATGCCAAACATTTGGCAGACCTCCGTGCAACGTCCAGAACACGATGGGAGATGTTTTCTGTGCTCCCGCAGGTTTTCCTTGCCAGACAGAGTGGAAAAGCTTTCTGCTAGGATGTAGACCACAAAAGACGCTAAAGACGAAGGTACGATGCTCTCCGGAGCTAAGAGCCGCTCCCGGGCTTCTTTCGGCAGAAGCGGCGCTAAGAGAGCACTGTGAGCGGTACAATCGTCTTTGCGCGAAGAAGCCGCTTCTTCGGCTCCGGGAGCCGGAGAGAGCGGCAGCATCGGAAAGGTGAAGAAGGAAGCTGTACAACACTGGGATTGTGTGCGCAGCTTGCCAACTGATAGAAAACAGTACCTTACCACTTTCCTGACGCTTCCAATCACATGACTATTCGATTGGAAGCTGTTTTGGACAACTTTTCTTTCCTTCATGCCAAACACTTTGCAGACCTCCGTGCAACGTCCAGAACACGATGGGAGATGTTTTCTGTGCTCCCGCAGGTTTTCCTTGCCAGACAGAGTGGAAAAGCTTTCTGCTAGGATGTAGACCACAAAAGACGCTAAAGACGAAGGTACGATGCTCTCCGGAGCTAAGAGCCGCTCCCGGGCTTGTTTCGGCAGAAGCGGCGCTAAGAGAGCACTGTGAGCGGTACAATCATCTTTGCGCGAAGAAGCCGCTTCTTCGGCTCCGGGAGCCGGAGAGAGCGGCAGCATCGGAAAGGTGAAGAAGGAAGCTGTACAACACTGGGATTGTGTGCGCAGCTTGCCAACTGATAGAAAACAGTACCTTACCACTTTCCTGACGCTTCCAATCACATGACTATTCGATTGGAAGCTGTTTTGGACAACTTTTCTTTCCTTCATGCCAAGCACTTGGCAGACCTCCGTGCAACGTCCAGAACACGATGGGAGATGTTTTCTGTGCTCCCGCAGGTTTTCCTTGCCAGACAGAGTGGAAAAGCTTTCTGCTAGGATGTAGACCACAAAAGACGCTAAAGACGAAGGTACGATGCTCTCCGGAGCTAAGAACCGCTCCCGGGCTTCTTTCGGCAGAAGCGACGCTAAGAGAGCACTGTGAGCGGTACAATCGTCTTTGCGCGAAGAAGCCGCTTCTTCGGCTCCGGGAGCCGGAGAGAGCGGCAGCATCGGAAAGGTGAAGAAGGAAGCTGTGCAATACTGGGATTGTGTGCGCAGCTTGCCAACTGATAGAAAACAGTACCTTACCACTTTCCTGACGTTTCCAATCACATGAATATTCGATTGGAAGCTGTTTTGGACAACTTTTCTTTCCTTCATGCCAAACACTTGGCAGACCTCCGTGCAACGTCCAGAACACGATGGGAGATGTTTTCTGTGCTCCCGCAGGTTTTCCTTGCCAGACAGAGTGGAAAAGCTTTCTGCTAGGATGTAGACCACAAAAGACGCTAAAGACGAAGGTACGATGCTCTCCGGAGCTAAGAGCCGCTCCCGGGCTTCTTTTGGCAGAAGCGGCGCTAAGAGCGCACTGTGAGCGGTACAATCGTCTTTGCGCGAAGAAGCCGCTTCTTCAGCTCCGGGAGCCGGAGAGAGCGGCAGCATCGGAAAGGTGAAGAAGGAAGCTGTACAACACTGGGATTGTGTGCGCAGCTTGCCAACTGATAGAAAACAGTACCTTACCACTTTCCTGACGTTTCCAATCACATGAATATTCGATTGGAAGCTGTTTTGGACAGCTTTTCTTTCCTTCATGCCAAACACATGGCAGACCTCCGTGCAACGTCCAGAACACGATGGGAGATGTTTTCTGTGCTCCCGCAGGTTTTCCTTGCCAGACAGAGTGGAAAAGCTTTCTGCTAGGATGTAGACCACAAAAGACTCTAAAGACGAAGGTACGATGCTCTCCGGAGCTAAGAGCCGCTCCCGGGCTTCTTTCGGCAGAAGCGGCGCTAAGAGAGCACTGTGAGCGGTACAATGGTCTTTGCGCGAAGAAGCCGCTTCTTCGGCTCCGGGAGCCGGAGAGAGCGGCAGCATCGGAAAGGTGAAGAAGGAAGCTGTACAACACTGGGATTGTGTGCGCAGCTTGCCAACTGATAGAAAACAGTACCTTACCACTTTGCTGACGCTTCCAATCACATGACTATTCGATTGGAAGCTGTTTTGGACAACTTTTCTTTCCTTCATGCCAAACACTTGGCAGACCTCCGTGCAACGTCCAGAACACGATTGGAGATGTTTTCTGTGCTCCCGCAGGTTTTCCTTGCCAGACAGAGTGGAAAAGCTTTCTGCTAGGATGTAGACCACAAAAGACGCTAAAGACGAAGGTACGATGCTCTCCGGAGATAAGAGCCGCTCCCGGGCTTCTTTCGGAAGAAGCGGCGCTAAGAGGTCACTGTGAGCGGTACAATCGTCTTTGCGCGAAGAAGCCGCTTCTTTGGCTCCGGGAGCCGGAGAGAGCGGCAGCATCGGAAAGGTGAAGAAGGAAGCTGTACAACACTGGGATTGTGTGCGCAGCTTGCCAACTGATCGAAAACAGTACCTTACACTTTCCTGACGTTTCCAATCACATGAATATTCGATTGGAAGCTGTTTTGGACAGCTTTTCTTTCCTTCATGCCAAACACTTGGCAGACCTCCGTGCAACGTCCAGAACACGATGGGAGATGTTTTCTGTGCTCCCGCAGGTTTTCCTTGCCAGACAGAGTGGAAAAGCTTTCTGCTAGGATGTAGACCACAAAAGACGCTAAAGACGAAGGTACGATGCTCTCCGGAGCTAAGAGCCGCTCCCGGGCTTCTTTCGGCAGAAGCGGCGCTAAGAGAGCACTGTGAGCGGTACAATCGTCTTTGCGTGAAGAAGCCGCTTCTTCGGCTCCGGGAGCCGGAGAGAGCGGCAGCATCGGAAAGGTGAAGAAGGAAGCTGTACAACACTGGGATTGTGTGCGCAGCTTGCCAACTGATAGAAAACAGTACCTTACCACTTTCCTGACGTTTCCAATCACATGAATATTCGATTGGAAGCTGTTTTGGACAACTTTTCTTTCCTTCATGCCAAACACTTGGCAGACCTCCGTGCAACGTCCAGAACACGATGGGAGATGTTTTCTGTGCTCCCGCAGGTTTTCCTTGCCAGACAGAGTGGAAAAGCTTTCTGCTAGGATGTAGACCACAAAAGACGCTAAAGATGAAGGTACGATGCTCTCCGGAGCTAAGAGCCGCTGCCGGGCTTCTTTCGGCAGAAGCGGCGCTAAAGGAGCACAGTGAGCGGTACAATCGTCTTTGCGCGAAGAAGCCGCTTCTTCGGCTCCGGGAGCCGGAGAGAGCGGCAGCATCGGAAAGGTGAAGAAAGAAGCTGTACAACACTGGGATTTTGTGCGCAGCTTGCCAACTGATAGAAAACAGTACCTTACCACTTTCCTGACGTTTCCAATCACATGAATATTCGATAAGAAGCTGTTTTGGACAACTTTTCTTTCCTTCATGCCAAACACTTGGCAGACTTCCGTGCAACGTCCAGAACACGATGGGAGATGTTTTCTGTGCTCCTGCAGGTTTTCCTTGCCCGACAGAGTGGAAAAGCTTTCTGCTAGGATGTAGACCACAAAAGACGCTAAAGACGAAGATACGATGCTCTCCGGAGCTAAGAGCCGCTCCCGGGCTTCTTTCGGCAGAAGCGGCGCTAAGAGAGCACTGTGAGCGGTACAATCGTCTTTGCGCGAAGAAGCCGCTTCTTCGGCTCCGGGAGCCGGAGAGAGCGGCAGCATCGGAAAGGTGAAGAAGGAAGCTGTACAACACTGGGTTTGTGTGCGCAGCTTGCCAACTGATAGAAAACAGTACCTTACACTTTCCTGACGTTTCCAATCACATGAATATTCGATTGGAAGCTGTTTTGGACAACTTTTCTTTCCTTCATGCCAAACACTTGGCAGACCTCCGTGCAACGTCCAGAACACGATGGGAGATGTTTTCTGTGCTCCCGCAGGTTTTCCTTGCCAGACAGAGTGGAAAAGCTTTCTGCTAGGATGTAGACCACAAAAGACGCTAAAGACGAAGGTACGATGCTCTCCGGAGCTAAGAGCCGCTCCCGGGCTTCTTTCGGCAGAAGCGGCGCTAAGAGAGCACTGTGAGCGGTACAATCGTCTTTGCGCGAAGAAGCCGCTTCTGCGGCTCCGGGAGCCGGAGAGAGCGGCAGCATCGGAAAGGTGAAGAAGGAAGCTGTACAACACTGGGATTGTGTGCGCAGCTTGCCAACTGATAGAAAACAGTACCTTACCACTTTCCTGACGTTTCCAATCACATGAATATTTGATTGGAAGCTGTTTTGGACAACTTTTCTTTCCTTCATGCCAAACACTTGGCAGACCTCCGTGCAACGTCCAGAACACGATGGGAGATGTTTTCTGTGCTCCCGCAGGTTTTCCTTGCCAGACAGAGTGGAAAAGCTTTCTGCTAGGATGTAGACCACAAAAGACGCTAAAGACGAAGGTACGATGCTCTCCGGAGCTAAGCGCCGCTCCCGGGCTTCTTTCGGCAGAAGCGGCGCTAAGAGGTCACTGTGAGCGGTACAATCGTCTTTGCGCGAAGAAGCCGCTTCTTCGGCTCCGGGAGCCGGAGAGAGCGGCAGCATCGGAAAGGTGAAGAAGGAAGCTGTACAACACTGGGATTGTGTGCGCAGCTTGCCAACTGATAGAAAACAGTACCTTACACTTTCCTGACGTTTCCAATCACATGAATATTCGGTAAGAAGCTGTTTTGGACAGCTTTTCTTTCCTTCATGCCAAACACTTGGCAGACAGCTGTGCAACTTCCAGAACACGATGGGAGATGTTTTCTGTGCTCCCGCAGGTTTTCCTTGCCAGACAGAGTGGAAAAGCTTTCTGCTAGGATGTAGACCACAAAAGACGCTAAAGACGAAGGTACGATGCTCTCCGGAGCTAAGAGCCGCTCCCGGGCTTCTTTCGGCAGAAGCGGCGCTAAGAGAGCACTGTGAGCGGTACAATCGTCTTTGCGCGAAGAAGCCGCTTCTTCGGCTCCGGGAGCCGGAGAGAGCGGCAGCATCAGAAAGGTGAAGAAGGAAGCTGTACAACACTGGGATTGTGTGCGCAGCTTACCAACTGATAGAAAACAGTACCTTACCACTTTCCTGACGTTTCCAATCACATGAATATTCGATTGGAAGCTGTTTTGGACAACTTTTCTTTCCTTCATTCCAGGCACTTGGCAGACCTCCGTGCAACGTCCAGAACACGATGGGAGATGTTTTCTGTGCTCCCGCAGGTTTTCCTTGCCAGACAGAGTGGAAAAGATTTCTGCTAGGATGTAGACCACAAAAGACGCTAAAGACCAAGGTACGAGGCTCTCCGGAGCTAAGCGCCGCTCCCGGGCTTCTTTCGGCAGAAGCGGCGCTAAGAGAGCACTGTGAGCGGTACAATCGTCTTTGCGCGAAGAAGCCGCTTCTTCGGCTCCGGGAGCCAGAGAGAACGGCAGCATCGGAAAGGTGAAGAAGGAAGCTGTACAACACTGGGATTGTGTGCGCATCTTTCCAACTGATAGAAAACAGTACCTTACACTTTCCTGATGTTTCCAATCACATGAATATTCGATTGGAAGCTGTTTTGGACAACTTTTCTTTCCTTCATGCCAAGCATTGGCAGACCTCCGTGCAACGTCCAGAACACGATGGGAGATGTTTTCTGTGCTCCCGCAGGTTTTCCTTGCCAGACAGAGTGGAAAAGCTTTCTGCTAGGATGTAGACCACAAAAGACGCTAAAGACGAAGGTACGATGCTCTCCGGAGCTAAGAGCCGCTCCCGGGCTTCTTTCGGCAGAAACGGCGCTAAGAGAGCACTGTGAGCGGTACAATCGTCTTTGCGCGAAGAAGCCGCTTCTTCGGCTCCGGGAGCCGGAGAGAGCGGCAGCATCGGAAAGGTGAAGAAGGAAGCTGTACAACACTGGGATTGTGTGCGCAGCTTGCCAACTGATAGAAAACAGTACCTTACACTTTCCTGACGTTTCCAATCACATGAATATTCGATTGGAAGCTGTTTTGGACAACTTTTCTTTCCTTCATGCCAGGCACTTGGCAGACCTCCGTGCAACGTCCAGAACACGATGGGAGATGTTTTCTGTGCTCCCGCAGGTTTTCCTTGCCAGACAGAGTGGAAAAGCTTTCTGCTAGGATGTAGACCACAAAAGACGCTAAAGACGAAGGTACGATGCTCTCCGGAGCTAAGAGCCGCTCCCGGGCTTCTTTCGGCAGAAGCGGAGCTAAGAGAGCACTGTGAGCGGTACAATCGTCTTTGCGCGAAGAAGCCGCTTCTTCGGCTCCGGGAGCCGGAGAGAGCGGCAGCATCGGAAAGGTGAAGAAGGAAGCTGTACAACACTGGGATTGTTTGCGCAGCTTGCCAACTGATAGAAAACAGTACCTTACCACTTTCCTGACGTTTCCAATCACATGAATATTCGATTGGAAGCTGTTTTGGACAACTTTTCTTTCCTTCATGCCAAGCACTTGGCAGACCTCCGTGCAACGTCCAGAACACGATGGGAGATGTTTTCTGTGCTCCCGCAGGTTTTCCTTGCCAGACAGAGTGGAAAAGCGTTCTGCTAGGATGTAGACCACAAAAGACGCTAAAGACGAAGGTACGATGCTGTCCGGAGCTAAGAGCCGCTCCCGGGCTTCTTTCGGCAGAAGCGGCGCTAAGAGAGCACTGTGAGCGGTACAATCGACTTTGCACGAAGAAGCCGCTTCTTCGGCTCCGGGAGCCGGAGAGAGCGGCAGCATCGCAAAGGTGAAGAAGGAAGCTGTACAACACTGGGATTGTGTGCGCAGCTTGCCAACTGATAGAAAACAGTACCTTACCACTTTCCTGACGTTTCCAATCACATGAATATTCGATTGGAAGCTGTTTTGGACAACTTTTCTTTCCTTCATGCCAAACATTTGGCAGACCTCCGTGCAACGTCCAGAACACGATGGGAGATGTTTTCTGTGCTCCCGCAGGTTTTCCTTGCCAGACAGAGTGGAAAAGCTTTCTGCTAGGATGTAGACCACAAAAGACGCTAAAGACGAAGGTACGATGCTCTCCGGAGCTAAGAGCCGCTCCCGGGCTTCTTTCGGCAGAAGCGGCGCTAAGAGAGCACTGTGAGCGGTACAATCGTCTTTGCGCGAAGAAGCCGCTTCTTCGGCTCCGGGAGCCGGAGAGAGCGGCAGCATCGGAAAGGTGAAGAAGGAAGCTGTACAACACTGGGATTGTGTGCGCAGCTTGCCAACTGATAGAAAACAGTACCTTACCACTTTCCTGACGCTTCCAATCACATGACTATTCGATTGGAAGCTGTTTTGGACAACTTTTCTTTCCTTCATGCCAAACACATGGCAGACCTCCGTGCAACGTCCAGAACACGATGGGAGATGTTTTCTGTGCTCCCGCAGGTTTTCCTTGCCAGACAGAGTGGAAAAGCTTTCTGCTAGGATGTAGACCACAAAAGACTCTAAAGACGAAGGTACGATGCTCTCCGGAGCTAAGAGCCGCTCCCGGGCTTCTTTCGGCAGAAGCGGCGCTAAGAGAGCACTGTGAGCGGTACAATGGTCTTTGCGCGAAGAAGCCGCTTCTTCGGCTCCGGGAGCCGGAGAGAGCGGCAGCATCGGAAAGGTGAAGAAGGAAGCTGTACAACACTGGGATTGTGTGCGCAGCTTGCCAACTGATAGAAAACAGTACCTTACCACTTTGCTGACGCTTCCAATCACATGACTATTCGATTGGAAGCTGTTTTGGACAACTTTTCTTTCCTTCATGCCAAACACTTGGCAGACCTCCGTGCAACGTCCAGAACACGATTGGAGATGTTTTCTGTGCTCCCGCAGGTTTTCCTTGCCAGACAGAGTGGAAAAGCTTTCTGCTAGGATGTAGACCACAAAAGACGCTAAAGACGAAGGTACGATGCTCTCCGGAGATAAGAGCCGCTCCCGGGCTTCTTTCGGAAGAAGCGGCGCTAAGAGGTCACTGTGAGCGGTACAATCGTCTTTGCGCGAAGAAGCCGCTTCTTTGGCTCCGGGAGCCGGAGAGAGCGGCAGCATCGGAAAGGTGAAGAAGGAAGCTGTACAACACTGGGATTGTGTGCGCAGCTTGCCAACTGATCGAAAACAGTACCTTACACTTTCCTGACGTTTCCAATCACATGAATATTCGATTGGAAGCTGTTTTGGACAGCTTTTCTTTCCTTCATGCCAAACACTTGGCAGACCTCCGTGCAACGTCCAGAACACGATGGGAGATGTTTTCTGTGCTCCCGCAGGTTTTCCTTGCCAGACAGAGTGGAAAAGCTTTCTGCTAGGATGTAGACCACAAAAGACGCTAAAGACGAAGGTACGATGCTCTCCGGAGCTAAGAGCCGCTCCCGGGCTTCTTTCGGCAGAAGCGGCGCTAAGAGAGCACTGTGAGCGGTACAATCGTCTTTGCGTGAAGAAGCCGCTTCTTCGGCTCCGGGAGCCGGAGAGAGCGGCAGCATCGGAAAGGTGAAGAAGGAAGCTGTACAACACTGGGATTGTGTGCGCAGCTTGCCAACTGATAGAAAACAGTACCTTACCACTTTCCTGACGTTTCCAATCACATGAATATTCGATTGGAAGCTGTTTTGGACAACTTTTCTTTCCTTCATGCCAAACACTTGGCAGACCTCCGTGCAACGTCCAGAACACGATGGGAGATGTTTTCTGTGCTCCCGCAGGTTTTCCTTGCCAGACAGAGTGGAAAAGCTTTCTGCTAGGATGTAGACCACAAAAGACGCTAAAGATGAAGGTACGATGCTCTCCGGAGCTAAGAGCCGCTCCCGGGCTTCTTTCGGCAGAAGCGGCGCTAAAGGAGCACAGTGAGCGGTACAATCGTCTTTGCGCGAAGAAGCCGCTTCTTCGGCTCCGGGAGCCGGAGAGAGCGGCAGCATCGGAAAGGTGAAGAAGGAAGCTGTACAACACTGGGATTTTGTGCGCAGCTTGCCAACTGATAGAAAACAGTACCTTACCACTTTCCTGACGTTTCCAATCACATGAATATTCGATAAGAAGCTGTTTTGGACAACTTTTCTTTCCTTCATGCCAAACACTTGGCAGACTTCCGTGCAACGTCCAGAACACGATGGGAGATGTTTTCTGTGCTCCTGCAGGTTTTCCTTGCCCGACAGAGTGGAAAAGCTTTCTGCTAGGATGTAGACCACAAAAGACGCTAAAGACGAAGATACGATGCTCTCCGGAGCTAAGAGCCGCTCCCGGGCTTCTTTCGGCAGAAGCGGCGCTAAGAGAGCACTGTGAGCGGTACAATCGTCTTTGCGCGAAGAAGCCGCTTCTTCGGCTCCGGGAGCCGGAGAGAGCGGCAGCATCGGAAAGGTGAAGAAGGAAGCTGTACAACACTGGGTTTGTGTGCGCAGCTTGCCAACTGATAGAAAACAGTACCTTACACTTTCCTGACGTTTCCAATCACATGAATATTCGATTGGAAGCTGTTTTGGACAACTTTTCTTTCCTTCATGCCAAACACTTGGCAGACCTCCGTGCAACGTCCAGAACACGATGGGAGATGTTTTCTGTGCTCCCGCAGGTTTTCCTTGCCAGACAGAGTGGAAAAGCTTTCTGCTAGGATGTAGACCACAAAAGACGCTAAAGACGAAGGTACGATGCTCTCCGGAGCTAAGAGCCGCTCCCGGGCTTCTTTCGGCAGAAGCGGCGCTAAGAGAGCACTGTGAGCGGTACAATCGTCTTTGCGCGAAGAAGCCGCTTCTTCGGCTCCGGGAGCCGGAGAGAGCGGCAGCATCGGAAAGGTGAAGAAGGAAGCTGTACAACACTGGGATTGTGTGCGCAGCTTGCCAACTGATAGAAAACAGTACCTTACCACTTTCCTGACGTTTCCAATCACATGAATATTTGATTGGAAGCTGTTTTGGACAACTTTTCTTTCCTTCATGCCAAACACTTGGCAGACCTCCGTGCAACGTCCAGAACACGATGGGAGATGTTTTCTGTGCTCCCGCAGGTTTTCCTTGCCAGACAGAGTGGAAAAGCTTTCTGCTAGGATGTAGACCACAAAAGACGCTAAAGACGAAGGTACGATGCTCTCCGGAGCTAAGCGCCGCTCCCGGGCTTCTTTCGGCAGAAGCGGCGCTAAGAGGTCACTGTGAGCGGTACAATCGTCTTTGCGCGAAGAAGCCGCTTCTTCGGCTCCGGGAGCCGGAGAGAGCGGCAGCATCGGAAAGGTGAAGAAGGAAGCTGTACAACACTGGGATTGTGTGCGCAGCTTGCCAACTGATAGAAAACAGTACCTTACACTTTCCTGACATTTCCAATCACATGAATATTCGGTAAGAAGCTGTTTTGGACAGCTTTTCTTTCCTTCATGCCAAACACTTGGCAGACAGCTGTGCAACGTCCAGAACACGATGGGAGATGTTTTCTGTGCTCCCGCAGGTTTTCCTTGCCAGACAGAGTGGAAAAGCTTTCTGCTAGGATGTAGACCACAAAAGACGCTAAAGACGAAGGTACGATGCTGTCCGGAGCTAAGAGCCGCTCCCGGGCTTCTTTCGGCAGAAGCGGCGCTAAGAGAGCACTGTGAGCGGTACAATCGTCTTTGCGCGAAGAAGCCGCTTCTTCGGCTCCGGGAGCCGGAGAGAGCGGCAGCATCGGAAAGGTGAAGAAGGAAGCTGTACAACACTGGGATTGTGTGCGCAGCTTACCAACTGATAGAAAACAGTACCTTACCACTTTCCTGACGTTTCCAATCACATGAATATTCGATTGGAAGCTGTTTTGGACAACTTTTCTTTCCTTCATTCCAGGCACTTGGCAGACCTCCGTGCAACGTCCAGAACACGATGGGAGATGTTTTCTGTGCTCCCGCAGGTTTTCCTTGCCAGACAGAGTGGAAAAGATTTCTGCTAGGATGTAGACCACAAAAGACGCTAAAGACCAAGGTACAAGGCTCTCCGGAGCTAAGCGCCGCTCCCGGGCTTCTTTCGGCAGAAGCGGCGCTAAGAGAGCACTGTGAGCGGTACAATCGTCTTTGCGCGAAGAAGCCGCTTCTTCGGCTCCGGGAGCCAGAGAGAACGGCAGCATCGGAAAGGTGAAGAAGGAAGCTGTACAACACTGGGATTGTGTGCGCATCTTTCCAACTGATAGAAAACAGTACCTTACACTTTCCTGATGTTTCCAATCACATGAATATTCGATTGGAAGCTGTTTTGGACAACTTTTCTTTCCTTCATGCCAAACACTTGGCAGACCTCCGTGCAACGTCCAGAACACGATGGGAGATGTTTTCTGTGCTCCCGCAGGTTTTCCTTGCCAGACAGAGTGGAAAAGCTTTCTGCTAGGATGTAGACCACAAAAGACGCTAAAGACGAAGGTACGATGCTCTCCGGAGCTAAGAGCCGCTCCCGGGCTTCTTTCGGCAGAAACGGCGCTAAGAGAGCACTGTGAGCGGTACAATCGTCTTTGCGCGAAGAAGCCGCTTCTTCGGCTCCGGGAGCCGGAGAGAGCGGCAGCATCGGAAAGGTGAAGAAGGAAGCTGTACAACACTGGGATTGTGTGCGCAGCTTGCCAACTGATAGAAAACAGTACCTTACACTTTCCTGACGTTTCCAATCACATGAATATTCGATTGGAAGCTGTTTTGGACAACTTTTCTTTCCTTCATGCCAGGCACTTGGCAGACCTCCGTGCAACGTCCAGAACACGATGGGAGATGTTTTCTGTGCTCCCGCAGGTTTTCCTTGCCAGACAGAGTGGAAAAGCTTTCTGCTAGGATGTAGACCACAAAAGACGCTAAAGACGAAGGTACGATGCTCTCCGGAGCTAAGAGCCGCTCCCGGGCTTCTTTCGGCAGAAGCGGAGCTAAGAGAGCACTGTGAGCGGTACAATCGTCTTTGCGCGAAGAAGCCGCTTCTTCGGCTCCGGGAGCCGGAGAGAGCGGCAGCATCAGAAAGGTGAAGAAGGAAGCTGTACAACACTGGGATTGTTTGCGCAGCTTGCCAACTGATAGAAAACAGTACCTTACCACTTTCCTGACGTTTCCAATCACATGAATATTCGATTGGAAGCTGTTTTGGACAACTTTTCTTTCCTTCATGCCAAGCACTTGGCAGACCTCCGTGCAACGTCCAGAACACGATGGGAGATGTTTTCTGTGCTCCCGCAGGTTTTCCTTGCCAGACAGAGTGGAAAAGCGTTCTGCTAGGATGTAGACCACAAAAGACGCTAAAGACGAAGGTACGATGCTCTCCGGAGCTAAGAGCCGCTGCCGGGCTTCTTTCGGCAGAAGCGGCGCTAAGAGAGCACTGTGAGTGGTACAATCGTCTTTGCGCGAAGAAGCCGCTTCTTCGGCTCCGGGAGCCGGAGAGAGCGGCAGCATCGGAAAGGTGAAGAAGGAAGCTGTACAACACTGGGATTGTGTGCGCAGCTTGCCAACTGATAGAAAACAGTACCTTACCACTTTCCTGACGTTTCCAATCACATGAATATTCGATTGGAAGCTGTTTTGGACAACTTTTCTTTCCTTCATGCCAAGCACTTGGCAGACCTCCGTGCAACGTCCAGAACACGATGGGATATGTTTTCTGTGCTCCTGCAGGTTTTCCTTGCCAGACAGAGTGGAAAAGCTTTCTGCTAGGATGTAGACCACAAAAGACGCTAAAGACGAAGGTACGATGCTGTCCGGAGCTAAGAGCCGCTCCCGGGCTTCTTTCGGCAGAAGCGGCGCTAAGAGAGCACTGTGAGCGGTACAATCGTCTTTGCGCGAAGAAGCCGCTTCTTCGGCTCCGGGAGCCGGAGAGAGCGGCAGCATTGGAAAGGTGAAGAAGGAAGCTGTACAACACTGGGATTGTGTGCGCAGCTTGCCAACTGATAGAAAACAGTACCTTACCACTTTCCTGACGTTTCCAATCACATGAATATTCGATTGGAAGCTGTTTTCGACAACTTTTCTTTCCTTCATGCCAAGCACTTGGCAGACCTGCGTGCAACGTCCAGAACACGATGGGAGATGTTTTCTGTGCTCCCGCAGGTTTTCCTTGCCAGACAGAGTGGAAAAGCTTTCTGCTAGGATGTAGACCACAAAAGACGCTAAAGACGAAGGTACGATGCTCTCCGGAGCTAAGAGCCGCTCCCGGGCTTCTTTCGGCAGAAGCGGCGCTAAGAGAGCACTGTGAGCGGTACAATCGTCTTTGCCCGAAGAAGCCGCTTCTTCGGCTCCGGGAGCCGGAGAGAGCGGCAGCATCGGAAAGGTGAAGAAGGAAGCTGTACAACACTGGGATTGTGTGCACAGCTTGCCAACTGATAGAAAACAGTACCTTACCACTTTCCTGACGTTTCCAATCACATGAATATTCGATTGGAAGCTGTTTTGGACAACTTTTCTTTCCTTCATGCCAAACACTTGGCAGACCTCCGTGCAACGTCCAGAACACGATGGGAGATGTTTTCTGTGCTCCCGCAGGTTTTCCTTGCCAGACAGAGTGGAAAAGCTTTCTGCTAGGATGTAGACCACAAAAGACGCTAAAGACGAAGGTACGATGCTCTCCGGAGCTAAGAGCCGCTCCCGGGCTTCTTTCGGCAGAAGCGGCGCTAAGAGAGCACTGTGAGCGGTACAATCGTCTTTGCGCGAAGAAGCCGCTTCTTCGGCTCCGGGAGCCGGAGAGAGCGGCAGCATCGGAAAGGTGAAGAAGGAAGCTGTACAACACTGGGATTGTGTGCACAGCTTGCCAACTGATAGAAAACAGTACCTTACAACTTTCCTGACGTTTCCAATCACATGAATATTCGATTGGAAGCTGTTTTGGACAACTTTTCTTTCCTTCATGCCAAACACTTGGCAGACCTCCGTGCAACGTCCAGAACACGATGGGAGATGTTTTCTGTGCTCCCGCAGGTTTTCCTTGCCAGACAGAGTGGAAAAGCTTTCTGCTAGGATGTAGACCACAAAAGACGCTAAAGACGAAGGTACGATGCTGTCCGGAGCTACGAGCCGCTCCGGGGCTTCTTTCGGCAGAAGCGGCGCTAAGAGAGCACTGTGAGCGGTACAATCGTCTTTGCGCGAAGAAGCCGCTTCTTCGGCTCCGGGAGCCGGAGAGAGCGGCAGCATCGGAAAGGTGAAGAAGGAAGCTGTACAACACTGGGATTGTGTGCGCAGCTTGCCAACTGATAGAAAACAGTACCTTACCACTTTCCTGACGTTTCCAATCACATGAATATTCTATTGGAAGCTGTTTTGGACAACTTTTCTTTCCTTCATGCCAAACACTTGGCAGACCTCCGTGCAACGTCCAGAACACGATGGGAGATGTTTTCTGTGCTCCCGCAGGTTTTCCTTGCCAGACAGAGTGGAAAAGCTTTCTGCTAGGATGTAGACCAAAAAAGACGCTAAAGACGAATGTACGATGCTCTCCGGAGCTAAGCGCCGCTCCCGGGCTTCTTTCGGCAGAAGCGGCGCTAAGAGAGCACTGTGAGCGGTACAATCGTCTTTGCGCGAAGAAGCCGCTTCTTCGGCTCCGGGAGCCGGAGAGAGCGGCAGCATCGGAAAGGTGAAGAAGGAAGCTGTACAACACTGGGATTGTGTGCGCAGCTTGCCAACTGATAGAAAACAGTACCTTACCACTTTCCTGACGTTTTCAGTCACATGAATTTCGATAAGAAACTGTTTTGGACAGCTTTTCTTTCCTTCATGCCAAACACTTGGCAGACCTCCGTGCAACGCCCAGAACACGATGGGAGATGTTTTCTGTGCTCCCGCAGGTTTTCCTTGCCAGACAGAGTGGAAAAGCTTTCTGCTAGGATGTAGACCACAAAAGACGCTAAAGACGAAGGTACGATGCTCTCCGGAGCTAAGCGCCGCTCCCGGGCTTCTTTCGGCAGAAGCGGCGCTAAGAGAGCACTGTGAGCGGTACAATCGTCTTTGCGCGAAGAAGCCGCTTCTTCGGCTCCGGGAGCCGGAGAGAGCGGCAGCATCGGAAAGGTGAAGAAGGAAGCTGTACAACACTGGGATTGTGTGCGCAGCTTGCCAACTGATAGAAAACAGTACCTTACCACTTTCCTGACGTTTCCAATCACATGAATATTCGATTGGAAGCTGTTTTGGACAGCTTTTCTTTCCTTCATGCCAAACACTTGGCAGACCTCCGTGCAACGTCCAGAACACGATGGGAGATGTTTTCTGTGCTCCCGCAGGTTTTCCTTGCCAGACAGAGTGGAAAAGCTTTCTGCTAGGATGTAGACCACAAAAGACGCTAAAGACGAAGGTACGATGCTCTCCGGAGCGAAGCGCCGCTGCCGGGCTTCTTTCGGCAGAAGCGGCGCTAAGAGAGCACTGTGAGCGGTACAATCGTCTTTGCGCGAAGAAGCCGCTTCTTCGGCTCCGGGAGCCGGAGAGAGCGGCAGCATCGGAAAGGTGAAGAAGGAAGCTGTACAACACTGGGATTGTGTGCGCAGCTTGCCAACTGATAGAAAACAGTACCTTACACTTTCCTGACGTTTCCAATCACATGAATATTCGATAAGAAGCTGTTTTGGACAACTTTTCTTTCCTTCATGCCAAACACTTGGCAGACATCCGTGCACCATCCAAAACACGATGGGAGATGTTTTCTGTGCTCCCGCAGGTTTTCCTTGCCAGACAGAGTGGAAAAGCTTTCTGCTAGGATGTAGACCACAAAAGACGCTAAAGACGAAGGTACGATGCTCTCCGGAATTAAGAGCCGCTCCCGGGCTTCTTTCGGCAGAAGCGGCGCTAAGAGAGCACTGTGAGCGGTACAATGGTCTTTGCGCGAAGAAGCCGCTTCTTCGGCTCCGGGAGCCGGAGAGAGCGGCAGCATCGGAAAGGTGAAGAAGGAAGCTGTACAACACTGGGATTGTGTGCGCAGCTTGCCAACTGATAGAAAACAGTACCTTACCACTTTCCTGACGTTTCCAATCACATGAATATTCGATTGGAAGCTGTTTTTGACTGCTTTTCTTTCCTTCATGCCAAACACTTGGCAGACCTCCGTGCAACGTCCAGAACACGATGGGAGATGTTTTCTGTGCTCCCGCAGGTTTTCCTTGCCAGACAGATTGGAAAAGTTTTCTGCTAGGATGTAGACCACAAAAGACGCTAAAGACGAAGGTACGATGCTCTCCGGAGCTAAGAGCCGCTCCCGGGCGTCTTTCGGCAGAAGCGGCGCTAAGAGAGCACTGTGAGCGGTACAATCGTCTCTGCGCGAAGAAGCCGCTTCTTCGGCTCCGGGAGCCGGAGAGAGCAGCAGCATCGGAAAGGTGAAGAAGGAAGCTGTACAACACTTAGATTGTGTGCGCAGCTTGCCAACTGATAGAAAACAGTACCTTACCACTTTCCTGACGTTTCCAGTCACATGAATATTCGATTGGAAGCTGTTTTGGACAACTTTTCTTTCCTTCATGCCAAACACTTGGCAGACCTCCGTGCAACGTCCAGAACACGATGGGAGATGTTTTCTGTGCTCCCGCAGGTTTTCCTTGCCAGACAGAGTGGAAAAGCTTTCTGCTAGGATGTAGACCACAAAAGACGCTAAAGACGAAGGTACGATGCTCTCCGGAGCTAAGAGCCGCTCCAGGCGTATTTCGGCAGAAGCAGCGTTAAGAGAGCACCGTGAGCGGTACAATCGTCTTTGCGCGAAGAAGCCGCTTCTTCGGCACCGGGAGCCGGAGAGAGCGGCAGCATCGGAAAGGTGAAGAATGAAGCTGTACAACATTGGGATTGTGTGCGCAGCTTGCCAACTGATAGAAACAGTACCTTACAACTTTCCTGACGTTTCCAATCACATGAATATTTGATTGGAAGCTGTTTTGGACAACTTTTCTTTCCTTCATGCCAAACACTTGGCAGACCTCCGTGCAACGTCCAGAACACGATGGGAGATGTTGTCTGTGCTCCCGCAGGTTTTCCTTGCCAGACAGAGTGGAAAAGCTTTCTGCTAGGATGTAGACCACAAAAGACGCTAAAGACGAAGGTACGATGCTCTCCGGAGTTAAGAGCCGCTCCCGGGTTTCTTTCGGCAGAAGCGGCGCTAAGAGAGCACTGTGAGCGGTACAATCGTCTCTGCGCGAAGAAGCCGCTTCTTCGGCTCCGGGAGCCGGAGAGAGCGGCAGCATCGGAAAGGTGAAGAAGGAAGCTGTACAACACTTAGATTGTGTGCGCAGCTTGCCAACTGATAGAAAACAGTACCTTACCACTTTCCTGACGTTTCCAGTCACATGAATATTCGATTGGAAGCTGTTTTGGACAACTTTTCTTTCCTTCATGCCAAACACTTGGCAGACCTCCGTGCAACGTCCAGAACACGATGGGAGATGTTTTCTGTGCTCCCGCAGGTTTTCCTTGCCAGACAGAGTGGAAAAGCTTTCTGCTAGGATGTAGACCACAAAAGACGCTAAAGACGAAGGTACGATGCTCTCCGGAGCTAAGAGCCGCTCCCGGGCTTCTTTCGGCAGAAGCGGCGCTAAGAGAGCACTGTGAGCGGTACAATCGTCTTTGCGCGAAGAAGCCGCTTCTTCGGCTCCGGGAGCCGGAGAGAGCGGCAGCATCGGAAAGGTGAAGAAGGAAGCTGTACAACACTGGGATTGTGTGCACAGCTTGCCAACTGATAGAAAACAGTACCTTACAACTTTCCTGACGTTTCCAATCACATGAATATTCGATTGGAAGCTGTTTTGGACAACTTTTCTTTCCTTCATGCCAAACACTTGGCAGACCTCCGTGCAACGTCCAGAACACGATGGGAGATGTTTTCTGTGCTCCCGCAGGTTTTCCTTGCCAGACAGAGTGGAAAAGCTTTCTGCTAGGATGTAGACCACAAAAGACGCTAAAGACGAAGGTACGATGCTGTCCGGAGCTACGAGCCGCTCCCGGGCTTCTTTCGGCAGAAGCGGCGCTAAGAGAGCACTGTGAGCGGTACAATCGTCTTTGCGCGAAGAAGCCGCTTCTTCGGCTCCGGGAGCCGGAGAGAGCGGCAGCATCGGAAAGGTGAAGAAGGAAGCTGTACAACACTGGGATTGCGTGCGCAGCTTGCCAACTGATAGAAAACAGTACCTTACCACTTTCCTGACGTTTCCAATCACATGAATATTCTATTGGAAGCTGTTTTGGACAACTTTTCTTTCCTTCATGCCAAACACTTGGCAGACCTCCGTGCAACGTCCAGAACACGATGGGAGATGTTTTCTGTGCTCCCGCAGGTTTTCCTTGCCAGACAGAGTGGAAAAGCTTTCTGCTAGGATGTAGACCACAAAAGACGCTAAAGACGAAGGTACGATGCTCTCCGGAGCTACGAGCCGCTCCCGGGCTTCTTTCGGCAGAAGCGGCGCTAAGAGAGCACTGTGAGCGGTACAATCGTCTTTGCGCGAAGAAGCCGCTTCTTCGGCTCCGGGAGCCGGAGAGAGCGGAAGCATCGGAAAGGTGAAGAAGGAAGCTGTACAACACTGGGATTGTGTGCGCAGCTTGCCAACTGATAGAAAACAGTACCTTACCACTTTCCTGACGTTTCCAATCACATGAATATTCGATTGGAAGCTGTTTTGGACAACTTTTCTTTCCTTCATGCCAAGCACTTGGCAGACCTCCGTGCAACGTCCAGAACACGATGGGAGATGTTTTCTGTGCTCCCGCAGGTTTTCCTTGCCAGACAGAGTGGAAAAGCTTACTGCTAGGATGTAGACCACAAAAGACGCTAAAGACGAAGGTACGATGCTCTCCGGAGCTAAGAGCCGCTCCCGGGCTTCTTTCGGCAGAAGCGGCGCTAAGAGAGCACTGTGAGCAGTACAATCATCTTTGCGCGAAGAAGCCGCTTCTTCGGCTCCGGGAGCCGGAGAGAGCGGCAGCATCGGAAAGGTGAAGAAGGAAGCTGTACAACACTGGGATTGTGTGCGCAGCTTGCCAACTGATAGAAAACAGTACCTTACCACTTTCCTGACGTTTCCAATCACATGAATATTCGATTGGAAGCTGTTTTGGACAACTCTTCTTTCCTTCATGCCAAGCACTTGGCAGACCTCCGTGCAACGTCCAGAACACGATGGGAGATGTTTTCTGTGCTCCCGCAGGTTTTCCTTGCCAGACAGAGTGGAAAAGCTTTCTGCTAGGATGTAGACCACAAAAGACGCTAAAGACGAAGGTACGATGCTCTCCGGAGCTAAGAGCCGCTCCCGGGCTTCTTTCGGCAGAAGCGGCGCTAAGACAGCACTGTGAGCGGTACAATCGTCTTTGCGCGAAGAAGCCGCTTCTTCGGCTCCGGGAGCCGGAGAGAGCGGCAGCATCGGAAAGGTGAAGAAGGAAGCTGTACTACACTGGGATTGTGTGCGCAGCTTGCCAACTGATAGAAAACAGTACCTTACCACTTTCCTGACGTTTCCAATCACATGAATATTCGATTGGAAGCTGTTTTGGACAACTTTCCTTTCCTTCATGCCAAACACTTGGCAGACCTCCGTGCAACGTCCAGAACACGATGGGAGATGTTTTCTGTGCTCCCGCAGGTTTTCCTTGCCAGACAGAGTGGAAAAGCTTTCTGCTAGGATGTAGACCACGAAAGACGCTAAAGACGAAGGTACGATGCTGTCCGGAGCTAAGAGCCGCTCCCGGGCTTCTTTCGGCAGAAGCGGCGCTAAGAGAGCACTGTGAGCGGTACAATCGACTTGCGCGAAGAAGCCGCTTCTTCGGCTCCGGGAGCCGGAGAGAGCGGCAGCATCGGAAAGGTGAAGAAGGAAGGTGTACAACACTGGGATTGTGTGCGCAGCTTGCCAACTGATAGAAAACAGTACCTTACCACTTTCCTGACGTTTCCAATCACATGAATATTCGATTGGAAGCTGTTTTGGACAACTCTTCTTTCCTTCATGCCAAGCACTTGGCAGACCTCCGTGCAACGTCCAGAACACGATGGGAGATGTTTTCTGTGCTCCCGCAGGTTTTCCTTGCCAGACAGAGTGGAAAAGCTTTCTGCTAGGATGTAGACCACAAAAGACGCTAAAGACGAAGGTACGATGCTCTCCGGAGCTAAGAGCCGCTCCCGGGCTTCTTTTGGCAGAAGCGGCGCTAAGAGCGCACTGTGAGCGGTACAATCGTCTTTGCGCGAAGAAGCCGCTTCTTCGGCTCCGAGAGCCGGAGAGAGCGGCAGCATCGGAAAGGTGAAGAAGGAAGCTGTACAACACTGGGATTGTGTGCACAGCTTGCCAACTGATAGAAAACAGTACCTTACCACTTTCCTGACGTTTCCAATCACATGAATATTCGATTGGAAGCTGTTTTGGACAACTTTCCTTTCCTTCATGCCAAACACTTGGCAGACCTCCGTGCAACGTCCAGAACACGATGGGAGATGTTTTCTGTGCTCCCGCAGGTTTTCCTTGCCAGACAGAGTGGAAAAGCTTTCTGCTAGGATGTAGACCACAAAAGACGCTAAAGACGAAGGTACGATGCTGTCCGGAGCTAAGAGCCGCTCCCGGGCTTCTTTCGGCAGAAGCGGCGCTAAGAGAGCACTGTGAGCGGTACAATCGACTTGCGCGAAGAAGCCGCTTCTTCGGCTCCGGGAGCCGGAGAGAGCGGCAGCATCGGAAAGGTGAAGAAGGAAGCTGTACAACACTGGGATTGTGTGCGCAGCTTGCCAACTGATAGAAAACAGTACCTTACCACTTTCCTGACGTTTCCAATCACATGAATATTCGATTGGAAGCTGTTTTGGACAACTCTTCTTTCCTTCATGCCAAGCACTTGGCAGACCTCCGTGCAACGTCCAGAACACGATGGGAGATGTTTTCTGTGCTCCCGCAGGTTTTCCTTGCCAGACAGAGTGGAAAAGCTTTCTGCTAGGATGTAGACCACAAAAGACGCTAAAGACGAAGGTACGATGCTCTCCGGAGCTAAGAGCCGCTCCCGGGCTTCTTTCGGCAGAAGCGGCGCTAAGAGAGCACTGTGAGCGGTACAATCATCTTTGCGCGAAGAAGCCGCTTCTTCGGCTCCGGGAGCCGGAGAGAGCGGCAGCATCGGAAAGGTGAAGAAGGAAGCTGTACAACACTGGGATTGTGTGCGCAGCTTGCCAACTGATAGAAAACAGTACCTTACCACTTTCCTGACGCTTCCAATCACATGACTATTCGATTGGAAGCTGTTTTGGACAACTTTTCTTTCCTTCATGCCAAGCACTTGGCAGACCTCCGTGCAACGTCCAGAACACGATGGGAGATGTTTTCTGTGCTCCCGCAGGTTTTCCTTGCCAGACAGAGTGGAAAAGCTTTCTGCTAGGATGTAGACCACAAAAGACGCTAAAGACGAAGGTACGATGCTCTCCGGAGCTAAGAACCGCTCCCGGGCTTCTTTCGGCAGAAGCGACGCTAAGAGAGCACTGTGAGCGGTACAATCGTCTTTGCGCGAAGAAGCCGCTTCTTCGGCTCCGGGAGCCGGAGAGAGCGGCAGCATCGGAAAGGTGAAGAAGGAAGCTGTGCAATACTGGGATTGTGTGCGCAGCTTGCCAACTGATAGAAAACAGTACCTTACCACTTTCCTGACGTTTCCAATCACATGAATATTCGATTGGAAGCTGTTTTGGACAACTTTTCTTTCCTTCATGCCAAACACTTGGCAGACCTCCGTGCAACGTCCAGAACACGATGGGAGATGTTTTCTGTGCTCCCGCAGGTTTTCCTTGCCAGACAGAGTGGAAAAGCTTTCTGCTAGGATGTAGACCACAAAAGACGCTAAAGACGAAGGTACGATGCTCTCCGGAGCTAAGAGCCGCTCCCGGGCTTCTTTTGGCAGAAGCGGCGCTAAGAGCGCACTGTGAGCGGTACAATCGTCTTTGCGCGAAGAAGCCGCTTCTTCAGCTCCGGGAGCCGGAGAGAGCGGCAGCATCGGAAAGGTGAAGAAGGAAGCTGTACAACACTGGGATTGTGTGCGCAGCTTGCCAACTGATAGAAAACAGTACCTTACCACTTTCCTGACGTTTCCAATCACATGAATATTCGATTGGAAGCTGTTTTGGACAGCTTTTCTTTCCTTCATGCCAAACACATGGCAGACCTCCGTGCAACGTCCAGAACACGATGGGAGATGTTTTCTGTGCTCCCGCAGGTTTTCCTTGCCAGACAGAGTGGAAAAGCTTTCTGCTAGGATGTAGACCACAAAAGACTCTAAAGACGAAGGTACGATGCTCTCCGGAGCTAAGAGCCGCTCCCGGGCTTCTTTCGGCAGAAGCGGCGCTAAGAGAGCACTGTGAGCGGTACAATGGTCTTTGCGCGAAGAAGCCGCTTCTTCGGCTCCGGGAGCCGGAGAGAGCGGCAGCATCGGAAAGGTGAAGAAGGAAGCTGTACAACACTGGGATTGTGTGCGCAGCTTGCCAACTGATAGAAAACAGTACCTTACCACTTTGCTGACGCTTCCAATCACATGACTATTCGATTGGAAGCTGTTTTGGACAACTTTTCTTTCCTTCATGCCAAACACTTGGCAGACCTCCGTGCAACGTCCAGAACACGATGGGAGATGTTTTCTGTGCTCCCGCAGGTTTTCCTTGCCAGACAGAGTGGAAAAGCTTTCTGCTAGGATGTAGACCACAAAAGACGCTAAAGACGAAGGTACGATGCTCTCCGGAGATAAGAGCCGCTCCCGGGCTTCTTTCGGAAGAAGCGGCGCTAAGAGGTCACTGTGAGCGGTACAATCGTCTTTGCGCGAAGAAGCCGCTTCTTTGGCTCCGGGAGCCGGAGAGAGCGGCAGCATCGGAAAGGTGAAGAAGGAAGCTGTAAAACACTGGGATTGTGTGCGCAGCTTGCCAACTGATCGAAAACAGTACCTTACACTTTCCTGACGTTTCCAATCACATGAATATTCGATTGGAAGCTGTTTTGGACAGCTTTTCTTTCCTTCATGCCAAACACTTGGCAGACCTCCGTGCAACGTCCAGAACACGATGGGAGATGTTTTCTGTGCTCCCGCAGGTTTTCCTTGCCAGACAGAGTGGAAAAGCTTTCTGCTAGGATGTAGACCACAAAAGACGCTAAAGACGAAGGTACGATGCTCTCCGGAGCTAAGAGCCGCTCCCGGGCTTCTTTCGGCAGAAGCGGCGCTAAGAGAGCACTGTGAGCGGTACAATCGTCTTTGCGTGAAGAAGCCGCTTCTTCGGCTCCGGGAGCCGGAGAGAGCGGCAGCATCGGAAAGGTGAAGAAGGAAGCTGTACAACACTGGGATTGTGTGCGCAGCTTGCCAACTGATAGAAAACAGTACCTTACCACTTTCCTGACGTTTCCAATCACATGAATATTCGATTGGAAGCTGTTTTGGACAACTTTTCTTTCCTTCATGCCAAACACTTGGCAGACCTCCGTGCAACGTCCAGAACACGATGGGAGATGTTTTCTGTGCTCCCGCAGGTTTTCCTTGCCAGACAGAGTGGAAAAGCTTTCTGCTAGGATGTAGACCACAAAAGACGCTAAAGATGAAGGTACGATGCTCTCCGGAGCTAAGAGCCGCTCCCGGGCTTCTTTCGGCAGAAGCGGCGCTAAAGGAGCACTGTGAGCGGTACAATCGTCTTTGCGCGAAGAAGCCGCTTCTTCGGCTCCGGGAGCCGGAGAGAGCGGCAGCATCGGAAAGGTGAAGAAGGAAGCTGTACAACACTGGGATTTTGTGCGCAGCTTGCCAACTGATAGAAAACAGTACCTTACCACTTTCCTGACGTTTCCAATCACATGAATATTCGATAAGAAGCTGTTTTGGACAACTTTTCTTTCCTTCATGCCAAACACTTGGCAGACTTCCGTGCAACGTCCAGAACACGATGGGAGATGTTTTCTGTGCTCCTGCAGGTTTTCCTTGCCCGACAGAGTGGAAAAGCTTTCTGCTAGGATGTAGACCACAAAAGACGCTAAAGACGAAGATACGATGCTCTCCGGAGCTAAGAGCCGCTCCCGGGCTTCTTTCGGCAGAAGCGGCGCTAAGAGAGCACTGTGAGCGGTACAATCGTCTTTGCGCGAAGAAGCCGCTTCTTCGGCTCCGGGAGCCGGAGAGAGCGGCAGCATCGGAAAGGTGAAGAAGGAAGCTGTACAACACTGGGTTTGTGTGCGCAGCTTGCCAACTGATAGAAAACAGTACCTTACACTTTCCTGACGTTTCCAATCACATGAATATTCGATTGGAAGCTGTTTTGGACAACTTTTCTTTCCTTCATGCCAAACACTTGGCAGACCTCCGTGCAACGTCCAGAACACGATGGGAGATGTTTTCTGTGCTCCCGCAGGTTTTCCTTGCCAGACAGAGTGGAAAAGCTTTCTGCTAGGATGTAGACCACAAAAGACGCTAAAGACGAAGGTACGATGCTCTCCGGAGCTAAGAGCCGCTCCCGGGCTTCTTTCGGCAGAAGCGGCGCTAAGAGAGCACTGTGAGCGGTACAATCGTCTTTGCGCGAAGAAGCCGCTTCTGCGGCTCCGGGAGCCGGAGAGAGCGGCAGCATCGGAAAGGTGAAGAAGGAAGCTGTACAACACTGGGATTGTGTGCGCAGCTTGCCAACTGATAGAAAACAGTACCTTACCACTTTCCTGACGTTTCCAATCACATGAATATTTGATTGGAAGCTGTTTTGGACAACTTTTCTTTCCTTCATGCCAAACACTTGGCAGACCTCCGTGCAACGTCCAGAACACGATGGGAGATGTTTTCTGTGCTCCCGCAGGTTTTCCTTGCCAGACAGAGTGGAAAAGCTTTCTGCTAGGATGTAGACCACAAAAGACGCTAAAGACGAAGGTACGATGCTCTCCGGAGCTAAGCGCCGCTCCCGGGCTTCTTTCGGCAGAAGCGGCGCTAAGAGGTCACTGTGAGCGGTACAATCGTCTTTGCGCGAAGAAGCCGCTTCTTCGGCTCCGGGAGCCGGAGAGAGCGGCAGCATCGGAAAGGTGAAGAAGGAAGCTGTACAACACTGGGATTGTGTGCGCAGCTTGCCAACTGATAGAAAACAGTACCTTACACTTTCCTGACGTTTCCAATCACATGAATATTCGGTAAGAAGCTGTTTTGGACAGCTTTTCTTTCCTTCATGCCAAACACTTGGCAGACAGCTGTGCAACGTCCAGAACACGATGGGAGATGTTTTCTGTGCTCCCGCAGGTTTTCCTTGCCAGACAGAGTGGAAAAGCTTTCTGCTAGGATGTAGACCACAAAAGACGCTAAAGACGAAGGTACGATGCTCTCCGGAGCTAAGAGCCGCTCCCGGGCTTCTTTCGGCAGAAGCGGCGCTAAGAGAGCACTGTGAGCGGTACAATCGTCTTTGCGCGAAGAAGCCGCTTCTTCGGCTCCGGGAGCCGGAGAGAGCGGCAGCATCGGAAAGGTGAAGAAGGAAGCTGTACAACACTGGGATTGTGTGCGCAGCTTACCAACTGATAGAAAACAGTACCTTACCACTTTCCTGACGTTTCCAATCACATGAATATTCGATTGGAAGCTGTTTTGGACAACTTTTCTTTCCTTCATTCCAGGCACTTGGCAGACCTCCGTGCAACGTCCAGAACACGATGGGAGATGTTTTCTGTGCTCCCGCAGGTTTTCCTTGCCAGACAGAGTGGAAAAGATTTCTGCTAGGATGTAGACCACAAAAGACGCTAAAGACCAAGGTACGAGGCTCTCCGGAGCTAAGCGCCGCTCCCGGGCTTCTTTCGGCAGAAGCGGCGCTAAGAGAGCACTGTGAGCGGTACAATCGTCTTTGCGCGAAGAAGCCGCTTCTTCGGCTCCGGGAGCCAGAGAGAACGGCAGCATCGGAAAGGTGAAGAAGGAAGCTGTACAACACTGGGATTGTGTGCGCATCTTTCCAACTGATAGAAAACAGTACCTTACACTTTCCTGATGTTTCCAATCACATGAATATTCGATTGGAAGCTGTTTTGGACAACTTTTCTTTCCTTCATGCCAAGCATTGGCAGACTTCCGTGCAACGTCCAGAACACGATGGGAGATGTTTTCTGTGCTCCCGCAGGTTTTCCTTGCCAGACAGAGTGGAAAAGCTTTCTGCTAGGATGTAGACCACAAAAGACGCTAAAGACGAAGGTACGATGCTCTCCGGAGCTAAGAGCCGCTCCCGGGTTTCTTTCGGCAGAAACGGCGCTAAGAGAGCACTGTGAGCGGTACAATCGTCTTTGCGCGAAGAAGCTGCTTCTTCGGCTCCGGGAGCCGGAGAGAGCGGCAGCATCGGAAAGGTGAAGAAGGAAGCTGTACAACACTGGGATTGTGTGCGCAGCTTGCCAACTGATAGAAAACAGTACCTTACACTTTCCTGACGTTTCCAATCACATGAATATTCGATTGGAAGCTGTTTTGGACAACTTTTCTTTCCTTCATGCCAGGCACTTGGCAGACCTCCGTGCAACGTCCAGAACACGATGGGAGATGTTTTCTGTGCTCCCGCAGGTTTTCCTTGCCAGACAGAGTGGAAAAGCTTTCTGCTAGGATGTAGACCACAAAAGACGCTAAAGACGAAGGTACGATGCTCTCCGGAGCTAAGAGCCGCTCCCGGGCTTCTTTCGGCAGAAGCGGAGCTAAGAGAGCACTGTGAGCGGTACAATCGTCTTTGCGCGAAGAAGCCGCTTCTTCGGCTCCGGGAGCCGGAGAGAGCGGCAGCATCAGAAAGGTGAAGAAGGAAGCTGTACAACACTGGGATTGTTTGCGCAGCTTGCCAACTGATAGAAAACAGTACCTTACCACTTTCCTGACGTTTCCAATCACATGAATATTCGATTGGAAGCTGTTTTGGACAACTTTTCTTTCCTTCATGCCAAGCACTTGGCAGACCTCCGTGCAACGTCCAGAACACGATGGGAGATGTTTTCTGTGCTCCCGCAGGTTTTCCTTGCCAGACAGAGTGGAAAAGCGTTCTGCTAGGATGTAGACCACAAAAGACGCTAAAGACGAAGGTACGATGCTCTCCGGAGCTAAGAGCCGCTGCCGGGCTTCTTTCGGCAGAAGCGGCGCTAAGAGAACACTGTGAGTGGTACAATCGTCTTTGCGCGAAGAAGCCGCTTCTTCGGCTCCGGGAGCCGGAGAGAGCGGCAGCATCGGAAAGGTGAAGAAGGAAGCTGTACAACACTGGGATTGTGTGCGCAGCTTGCCAACTGATAGAAAACAGTACCTTACCACTTTCCTGACGTTTCCAATCACATGAATATTCGATTGGAAGCTGTTTTGGACAACTTTTCTTTCCTTCATGCCAAGCACTTGGCAGACCTCCCTGCAACGTCCAGAACACGATGGGATATGTTTTCTGTGCTCCCGCAGGTTTTCCTTGCCAGACAGAGTGGAAAAGCTTTCTGCTAGGATGTAGACCACAAAAGACGCTAAAGACGAAGGTACGATGCTGTCCGGAGCTAAGAGCCGCTCCCGGGCTTCTTTCGGCAGAAGCGGCGCTAAGAGAGCACTGTGAGCGGTACAATCGTCTTTGCGCGAAGAAGCCGCTTCTTCGGCTCCGGGAGCCGGAGAGAGCGGCAGCATTGGAAAGGTGAAGAAGGAAGCTGTACAACACTGGGATTGTGTGCGCAGCTTGCCAACTGATAGAAAACAGTACCTTACCACTTTCCTGACGTTTCCAATCACATGAATATTCGATTGGAAGCTGTTTTCGACAACTTTTCTTTCCTTCATGCCAAGCACTTGGCAGACCTCCGTGCAACGTCCAGAACACGATGGGAGATGTTTTCTGTGCTCCCGCAGGTTTTCCTTGCCAGACAGAGTGGAAAAGCTTTCTGCTAGGATGTAGACCACAAAAGACGCTAAAGACGAAGGTACGATGCTCTCCGGAGCTAAGAGCCGCTCCCGGGCTTCTTTCGGCAGAAGCGGCGCTAAGAGAGCACTGTGAGCGGTACAATCGTCTTTGCCCGAAGAAGCCGCTTCTTCGGCTCCGGGAGCCAGAGAGAGCGGCAGCATCGGAAAGGTGAAGAAGGAAGCTGTACAACACTGGGATTGTGTGCACAGCTTGCCAACTGATAGAAAACAGTACCTTACCACTTTCCTGACGTTTCCAATCACATGAATATTCGATTGGAAGCTGTTTTGGACAACTTTTCTTTCCTTCATGCCAAACACTTGGCAGACTTCCGTGCAACGTCCAGAACACGATGGGAGATGTTTTCTGTGCTCCCGCAGGTTTTCCTTGCCAGACAGAGTGGAAAAGCTTTCTGCTAGGATGTAGACCACAAAAGACGCTAAAGACGAAGGTACGATGCTCTCCGGAGCTAAGAGCCCCTCCCGGGCTTCTTTCGGCAGAAGCGGCGCTAAGAGAGCACTGTGAGCGGTACAATCGTCTTTGCGCGAAGAAGCCGCTTCTTCGGCTCCGGGAGCCGGAGAGAGCGGCAGCATCGGAAAGGTGAAGAAGGAAGCTGTACAACACTGGGATTGTGTGCACAGCTTGCCAACTGATAGAAAACAGTACCTTACAACTTTCCTGACGTTTCCAATCACATGAATATTCGATTGGAAGCTGTTTTGGACAACTTTTCTTTCCTTCATGCCAAACACTTGGCAGACCTCCGTGCAACGTCCAGAACACGATGGGAGATGTTTTCTGTGCTCCCGCAGGTTTTCCTTGCCAGACAGAGTGGAAAAGCTTTCTGCTAGGATGTAGACCACAAAAGACGCTAAAGACGAAGGTACGATGCTGTCCGGAGCTACGAGCCGCTCCCGGGCTTCTTTCGGCAGAAGCGGCGCTAAGAGAGCACTGTGAGCGGTACAATCGTCTTTGCGCGAAGAAGCCGCTTCTTCGGCTCCGGGAGCCGGAGAGAGCGGCAGCATCGGAAAGGTGAAGAAGGAAGCTGTACAACACTGGGATTGTGTGCGCAGCTTGCCAACTGATAGAAAACAGTACCTTACCACTTTCCTGACGTTTCCAATCACATGAATATTCTATTGGAAGCTGTTTTGGACAACTTTTCTTTCCTTCATGCCAAACACTTGGCAGACCTCCGTGCAACGTCCAGAACACGATGGGAGATGTTTTCTGTGCTCCCGCAGGTTTTCCTTGCCAGACAGAGTGGAAAAGCTTTCTGCTAGGATGTAGACCAAAAAAGACGCTAAAGACGAATGTACGATGCTCTCCGGAGCTAAGCGCCGCTCCCGGGCTTCTTTCGGCAGAAGCGGCGCTAAGAGAGCACTGTGAGCGGTACAATCGTCTTTGCGCGAAGAAGCCGCTTCTTCGGCTCCGGGAGCCGGAGAGAGCGGCAGCATCGGAAAGGTGAAGAAGGAAGCTGTACAACACTGGGATTGTGTGCGCAGCTTGCCAACTGATAGAAAACAGTACCTTACCACTTTCCTGACGTTTTCAGTCACATGAATTTCGATAAGAAACTGTTTTGGACAGCTTTTCTTTCCTTCATGCCAAACACTTGGCAGACCTCCGTGCAACGCCCAGAACACGATGGGAGATGTTTTCTGTGCTCCCGCAGGTTTTCCTTGCCAGACAGAGTGGAAAAGCTTTCTGCTAGGATGTAGACCACAAAAGACGCTAAAGACGAAGGTACGATGCTCTCCGGAGCTAAGCGCCGCTCCCGGGCTTCTTTCGGCAGAAGCGGCGCTAAGAGAGCACTGTGAGCGGTACAATCGTCTTTGCGCGAAGAAGCCGCTTCTTCGGCTCCGGGAGCCGGAGAGAGCGGCAGCATCGGAAAGGTGAAGAAGGAAGCTGTACAACACTGGGATTGTGTGCGCAGCTTGCCAACTGATAGAAAACAGTAGCTTACCACTTTCCTGACGTTTCCAATCACATGAATATTCGATTGGAAGCTGTTTTGGACAGCTTTTCTTTCCTTCATGCCAAACACTTGGCAGACCTCCGTGCAACGTCCAGAACACGATGGGAGATGTTTTCTGTGCTCCCGCAGGTTTTCCTTGCCAGACAGAGTGGAAAAGCTTTCTGCTAGGATGTAGACCACAAAAGACGCTAAAGACGAAGGTACGATGCTCTCCGGAGCGAAGCGCCGCTGCCGGGCTTCTTTCGGCAGAAGCGGCGCTAAGAGAGCACTGTGAGCGGTACAATCGTCTTTGCGCGAAGAAGCCGCTTCTTCGGCTCCGGGAGCCGGAGAGAGCGGCAGCATCGGAAAGGTGAAGAAGGAAGCTGTACAACAATGGGATTGTGTGCGCAGCTTGCCAACTGATAGAAAACAGTACCTTACACTTTCCTGACGTTTCCAATCACATGAATATTCGATAAGAAGCTGTTTTGGACAACTTTTCTTTCCTTCATGCCAAACACTTGGCAGACATCCGTGCACCATCCAAAACACGATGGGAGATGTTTTCTGTGCTCCCGCAGGTTTTCCTTGCCAGACAGAGTGGAAAAGCTTTCTGCTAGGATGTAGACCACAAAAGACGCTAAAGACGAAGGTACGATGCTCTCCGGAATTAAGAGCCGCTCCCGGGCTTCTTTCGGCAGAAGCGGCGCTAAGAGAGCACTGTGAGCGGTACAATGGTCTTTGCGCGAAGAAGCCGCTTCTTCGGCTCCGGGAGCCGGAGAGAGCGGCAGCATCGGAAAGGTGAAGAAGGAAGCTGTACAACACTGGGATTGTGTGCGCAGCTTGCCAACTGATAGAAAACAGTACCTTACCACTTTCCTGACGTTTCCAATCACATGAATATTCGATTGGAAGCTGTTTTGTACTGCTTTTCTTTCCTTCATGCCAAACACTTGGCAGACCTCCGTGCAACGTCCAGAACACGATGGGAGATGTTTTCTGTGCTCCCGCAGGTTTTCCTTGCCAGACAGATTGGAAAAGTTTTCTGCTAGGATGTAGACCACAAAAGACGCTAAAGACGAAGGTACGATGCTCTCCGGAGCTAAGAGCCGCTCCCGGGCGTCTTTCGGCAGAAGCGGCGCTAAGAGAGCACTGTGAGCGGTACAATCGTCTCTGCGCGAAGAAGCCGCTTCTTCGGCTCCGGGAGCCGGAGAGAGCGGCAGCATCGCAAAGGTGAAGAAGGAAGCTGTACAACACTTAGATTGTGTGCGCAGCTTGCCAACTGATAGAAAACAGTACCTTACCACTTTCCTGACGTTTCCAGTCACATGAATATTCGATTGGAATCTGTTTTGGACAACTTTTCTTTCCTTCATGCCAAACACTTGGCAGACCTCCGTGCAACGTCCAGAACACGATGGGAGATGTTTTCTGTGCTCCCGCAGGTTTTCCTTGCCAGACAGAGTGGAAAAGCTTTCTGCTAGGATGTAGACCACAAAAGACGCTAAAGACGAAGGTACGATGCTCTCCGGAGCTAAGAGCCGCTCCAGGCGTATTTCGGCAGAAGCAGCGTTAAGAGAGCACCGTGAGCGGTACAATCGTCTTTGCGCGAAGAAGCCGCTTCTTCGGCTCCGGGAGCCGGAGAGAGCGGCAGCATCGGAAAGGTGAAGAATGAAGCTGTACAACATTGGGATTGTGTGCGCAGCTTGCCAACTGATAGAAACAGTACCTTACAACTTTCCTGACGTTTCCAATCACATGAATATTTGATTGGAAGCTGTTTTGCACAACTTTTCTTTCCTTCATGCCAAACACTTGGCAGACCTCCGTGCAACGTCCAGAACACGATGGGAGATGTTGTCTGTGCTCCCGCAGGTTTTCCTTGCCAGACAGAGTGGAAAAGCTTTCTGCTAGGATGTAGACCACAAAAGACGCTAAAGACGAAGGTACGATGCTCTCCGGAGTTAAGAGCCGCTCCCGGGTTTCTTTCGGCAGAAGCGGCGCTAAGAGAGCACTGTGAGCGGTACAATCGTCTCTGCGCGAAGAAGCCGCTTCTTCGGCTCCGGGAGCCGGAGAGAGCGGCAGCATCGGAAAGGTGAAGAAGGAAGCTGTACAACACTTAGATTGTGTGCGCAGCTTGCCAACTGATAGAAAACAGTACCTTACCACTTTCCTGACGTTTCCAGTCACATGAATATTCGATTGGAAGCTGTTTTGGACAACTTTTCTTTCCTTCATGCCAAACACTTGGCAGACCTCCGTGCAACGTCCAGAACACGATGGGAGATGTTTTCTGTGCTCCCGCAGGTTTTCCTTGCCAGACAGAGTGGAAAAGCTTTCTGCTAGGATGTAGACCACAAAAGACGCTAAAGACGAAGGTACGATGCTCTCCGGAGCTAAGAGCCGCTCCCGGGCTTCTTTCGGCAGAAGCGGCGCTAAGAGAGCACTGTGAGCGGTACAATCGTCTTTGCGCGAAGAAGCCGCTTCTTCGGCTCCGGGAGCCGGAGAGAGCGGCAGCATCGGAAAGGTGAAGAAGGAAGCTGTACAACACTGGGATTGTGTGCACAGCTTGCCAACTGATAGAAAACAGTACCTTACAACTTTCCTGACGTTTCCAATCACATGAATATTCGATTGGAAGCTGTTTTGGACAACTTTTCTTTCCTTCATGCCAAACACTTGGCAGACCTCCGTGCAACGTCCAGAACACGATGGGAGATGTTTTCTGTGCTCCCGCAGGTTTTCCTTGCCAGACAGAGTGGAAAAGCTTTCTGCTAGGATGTAGACCACAAAAGACGCTAAAGACGAAGGTACGATGCTGTCCGGAGCTACGAGCCGCTCCCGGGCTTCTTTCGGCAGAAGCGGCGCTAAGAGAGCACTGTGAGCGGTACAATCGTCTTTGCGCGAAGAAGCCGCTTCTTCGGCTCCGGGAGCCGGAGAGAGCGGCAGCATCGGAAAGGTGAAGAAGGAAGCTGTACAACACTGGGATTGTGTGCGCAGCTTGCCAACTGATAGAAAACAGTACCTTACCACTTTCCTGACGTTTCCAATCACATGAATATTCTATTGGAAGCTGTTTTGGACAACTTTTCTTTCCTTCATGCCAAACACTTGGCAGACCTCCGTGCAACGTCCAGAACACGATGGGAGATGTTTTCTGTGCTCCCGCAGGTTTTCCTTGCCAGACAGAGTGGAAAAGCTTTCTGCTAGGATGTAGACCAAAAAAGACGCTAAAGACGAATGTACGATGCTCTCCGGAGCTAAGCGCCGCTCCCGGGCTTCTTTCGGCAGAAGCGGCGCTAAGAGAGCACTGTGAGCGGTACAATCGTCTTTGCGCGAAGAAGCCGCTTCTTCGGCTCCGGGAGCCGGAGAGAGCGGCAGCATCGGAAAGGTGAAGAAGGAAGCTGTACAACACTGGGATTGTGTGCGCAGCTTGCCAACTGATAGAAAACAGTACCTTACCACTTTCCTGACGTTTTCAGTCACATGAATTTCGATAAGAAACTGTTTTGGACAGCTTTTCTTTCCTTCATGCCAAACACTTGGCAGACCTCCGTGCAACGTCCAGAACACGATGGGAGATGTTTTCTGTGCTCCCGCAGGTTTTCCTTGCCAGACAGAGTGGAAAAGCTTTCAGCTAGGATGTAGACCACAAAAGACGCTAAAGACGAAGGTACGATGCTCTCCGGGGCTAAGAGCCGCTCCCGGGCGTCTTTCGGCAGAAGCGGCGCTAAGAGAGCACTGTGAGCGGTACAATCGTCTTTGCGCGAAGAAGCCGCTTCTTGGGCTCCGGGAGCCGGAGAGAGCAGCAGCATCGGAAAGGTGAAGAAGGAAGCTGTACAACACTGGGATTGTGTGCGCAGCTTGCCAACTGATAAAAAACAGTACCTTACCACTTTCCTGATGTTTCCAATCACATGAATATGCGATTGGAAGCTGTTTTGGACAACTTTTCTTTCCTTCATGCCAAGCACTTGGCAGACCTCCGGGCAACGTCCAGAACACGATGGGCGATGTTTTCTGTGCTCCCGCAGGTTTTCCTTGCCAGACAGAGTGGAAAAGCTTTCTGCTAGGATGTAGACCACAAAAGACGCTAAAGACAAAGGTACAATGCTCTCCGGAGTTAAGAGCCGCTCCCGGGCTTCTTTCGGCAGAAGCGGCGCTAAGAGAGCACTGTGAGCGGTACAATCGTCTTTGCGCGAAGAAGCCGCTTCTTCGGCTCCGGGAGCCGGAGAGAGCGGCAGCATCGGAAAGGTGAAGAAGGAAGCTGTACAACACTGGGATTGTGTGCGCAGCTTGCCAACTGATAGAAAACAGTACCTTACCACTTTCCTGACGTTTTCAGTCACATGAATTTCGATAAGAAACTGTTTTGGACAGCTTTTCTTTCCTTCATGCCAAACACTTGGCAGACCTCCATGCAACGTCCAGAACACGATGGGAGATGTTTTCTGTGCTCCCGCAGGTTTTCCTTGCCAGACAGAGTGGAAAAGCTTTCTGCTAGGATTTAGACCACAAAAGACGCTAAAGACGAAGGTACGATGCTCTCCGGAGCTAAGCGCCGCTCCCGGGCTTCTTTCGGCAGAAGCGGCGCTAAGAGAGCACTGTGAGCGGTACAATCGTCTTTGCGCGAAGAAGCCGCTTCTTCGGCTCCGGGAGCCGGAGAGAGCGGCAGCATCGGAAAGGTGAAGAAGGAAGCTGTACAACACTGGGATTGTGTGCGCAGCTTGCCAACTGACAAAAAACAGTACCTTACCACTTTCCTGACGTTTCCAATCACATGAATATGCGATTGGAAGCTGTTTTGGACAATTTTTCTTTCCTTCATGCCAAACACTTGGCAGACCTCCGTGCAACATCCAGAACACGATGGGAGATGTTTTCTGTGCTCCCGCAGATTTTCCTGGCCAGACAGAGTGGAAAAGCTTTCTGCTAGGATGTAGACCACAAAAGACGCTAAAGACGAAGGTACGATGCTCTCCGGAGCTAAGCGCCGCTCCCGAGCTTCTTTCGGCAGAAGCGGCGTTAAGAGAGCACTGTGAGCGGTACAATGGTCTTTGCGCGAAGAAGCCGCTTCTTCGGCTCCGGGAGCCGGAGAGAGCGGCAGCATCGGAAAGGTGAAGAAGGAAGCTGTACAACACTGGGATTGTGTGCGCAGCTTGCCAACTGATAGAAAACAGTACCTTACACTTTCCTGACGTTTCCAATCACATGAATATTCGATTGGAAGCTGTTTTGGACAACTTTTCTTTCCTTCATGCCAAACACTTGGCAGACCTCCGTGCAACGTCCAGAACACGATGGGAGATGTTTTCTGTGCTCCCGCAGGTTTTCCTTGCCAGACAGAGTGGAAAAGCTTTCAGCTAGGATGTAGACCACAAAAGACGCTAAAGACGAAGGTACGATGCTCTCCGGGGCTAAGAGCCGCTCCCGGGCGTCTTTCGGCAGAAGCGGCGCTAAGAGAGCACTGTGAGCGGTACAATCGTCTTTGCGCGAAGAAGCCGCTTCTTGGGCTCCGGGAGCCGGAGAGAGCAGCAGCATCGGAAAGGTGAAGAAGGAAGCTGTACAACACTGGGATTGTGTGCGCAGCTTGCCAACTGATAAAAAACAGTACCTTACCACTTTCCTGATGTTTCCAATCACATGAATATGCGATTGGAAGCTGTTTTGGACAACTTTTCTTTCCTTCATGCCAAGCACTTGGCAGACCTCCGGGCAACGTCCAGAACACGATGGGCGATGTTTTCTGTGCTCCCGCAGGTTTTCCTTGCCAGACAGAGTGGAAAAGCTTTCTGCTAGGATGTAGACCACAAAAGACGCTAAAGACAAAGGTACAATGCTCTCCGGAGTTAAGAGCCGCTCCCGGGCTTCTTTCGGCAGAAGCGGCGCTAAGAGAGCACTGTGAGCGGTACAATCGTCTTTGCGCGAAGAAGCCGCTTCTTCGGCTCCGGGAGCCGGAGAGAGCGGCAGCATCGGAAAGGTGAAGAAGGAAGCTGTACAACACTGGGATTGTGTGCGCAGCTTGCCAACTGATAGAAAACAGTACCTTACCACTTTCCTGACGTTTTCAGTCACATGAATTTCGATAAGAAACTGTTTTGGACAGCTTTTCTTTCCTTCATGCCAAACACTTGGCAGACCTCCATGCAACGTCCAGAACACGATGGGAGATGTTTTCTGTGCTCCCGCAGGTTTTCCTTGCCAGACAGAGTGGAAAAGCTTTCTGCTAGGATGTAGACCACAAAAGACGCTAAAGACGAAGGTACGATGCTCTCCGGAGCTAAGCGCCGCTCCCGGGCTTCTTTCGGCAGAAGCGGCGCTAAGAGAGCACTGTGAGCGGTACAATGGTCTTTGCGCGAAGAAGCCGCTTCTTCGGCTCCGGGAGCCGGAGAGAGCGGCAGCATCGGAAAGGTGAAGAAGGAAGCTGTACAACACTGGGATTGTGTGCGCAGCTTGCCAACTGATAGAAAACAGTACCTTACCACTTTCCTGACGTTTCCAATCACATGAATATTCGATTGGAAGCTGTTTTGGACAACTTTTCTTTCCTTCATGCCAAACACTTGGCAGACCTCCGTGCAACGTCCAGAACACGATGGGAGATGTTTTCTGTGCTCCCGCAGGTTTTCCTTGCCAGACAGAGTGGAAAAGCTTTCTGCTAGGATGTAGACCACAAAAGACGCTAAAGATGAAGGTACGATGCTCTCCGGAGCTAAGAGCCGCTCCCGGGCTTCTTTCGGCAGAAGCGGCGCTAAAGGAGCACTGTGAGCGGTACAATCGTCTTTGCGCGAAGAAGCCGCTTCTTCGGCTCCGGGAGCCGGAGAGAGCGGCAGCATCGGAAAGGTGAAGAAGGAAGCTGTACAACACTGGGATTTTGTGCGCAGCTTGCCAACTGATAGAAAACAGTACCTTACCACTTTCCTGACGTTTCCAATCACATGAATATTCGATAAGAAGCTGTTTTGGACAACTTTTCTTTCCTTCATGCCAAACACTTGGCAGACTTCCGTGCAACGTCCAGAACACGATGGGAGATGTTTTCTGTGCTCCTGCAGGTTTTCCTTGCCCGACAGAGTGGAAAAGCTTTCTGCTAGGATGTAGACCACAAAAGACGCTAAAGACGAAGATACGATGCTCTCCGGAGCTAAGAGCCGCTCCCGGGCTTCTTTCGGCAGAAGCGGCGCTAAGAGAGCACTGTGAGCGGTACAATCGTCTTTGCGCGAAGAAGCCGCTTCTTCGGCTCCGGGAGCCGGAGAGAGCGGCAGCATCGGAAAGGTGAAGAAGGAAGCTGTACAACACTGGGTTTGTGTGCGCAGCTTGCCAACTGATAGAAAACAGTACCTTACACTTTCCTGACGTTTCCAATCACATGAATATTCGATTGGAAGCTGTTTTGGACAACTTTTCTTTCCTTCATGCCAAACACTTGGCAGACCTCCGTGCAACGTCCAGAACACGATGGGAGATGTTTTCTGTGCTCCCGCAGGTTTTCCTTGCCAGACAGAGTGGAAAAGCTTTCTGCTAGGATGTAGACCACAAAAGACGCTAAAGACGAAGGTACGATGCTCTCCGGAGCTAAGAGCCGCTCCCGGGCTTCTTTCGGCAGAAGCGGCGCTAAGAGAGCACTGTGAGCGGTACAATCGTCTTTGCGCGAAGAAGCCGCTTCTGCGGCTCCGGGAGCCGGAGAGAGCGGCAGCATCGGAAAGGTGAAGAAGGAAGCTGTACAACACTGGGATTGTGTGCGCAGCTTGCCAACTGATAGAAAACAGTACCTTACCACTTTCCTGACGTTTCCAATCACATGAATATTTGATTGGAAGCTGTTTTGGACAACTTTTCTTTCCTTCATGCCAAACACTTGGCAGACCTCCGTGCAACGTCCAGAACACGATGGGAGATGTTTTCTGTGCTCCCGCAGGTTTTCCTTGCCAGACAGAGTGGAAAAGCTTTCTGCTAGGATGTAGACCACAAAAGACGCTAAAGACGAAGGTACGATGCTCTCCGGAGCTAAGCGCCGCTCCCGGGCTTCTTTCGGCAGAAGCGGCGCTAAGAGGTCACTGTGAGCGGTACAATCGTCTTTGCGCGAAGAAGCCGCTTCTTCGGCTCCGGGAGCCGGAGAGAGCGGCAGCATCGGAAAGGTGAAGAAGGAAGCTGTACAACACTGGGATTGTGTGCGCAGCTTGCCAACTGATAGAAAACAGTACCTTACACTTTCCTGACGTTTCCAATCACATGAATATTCGGTAAGAAGCTGTTTTGGACAGCTTTTCTTTCCTTCATGCCAAACACTTGGCAGACAGCTGTGCAACGTCCAGAACACGATGGGAGATGTTTTCTGTGCTCCCGCAGGTTTTCCTTGCCAGACAGAGTGGAAAAGCTTTCTGCTAGGATGTAGACCACAAAAGACGCTAAAGACGAAGGTACGATGCTCTCCGGAGCTAAGCGCCGCTCCCGGGCTTCTTTCGGCAGAAGCGGCGCTAAGAGAGCACTGTGAGCGGTACAATCGTCTTTGCGCGAAGAAGCCGCTTCTTCGGCTCCGGGAGCCGGAGAGAGCGGCAGCATCGGAAAGGTGAAGAAGGAAGCTGTACAACACTGGGATTGTGTGCGCAGCTTGCCAACTGATAGAAAACAGTACCTTACCACTTTCCTGACGTTTCCAATCACATGAATATTTGATTGGAAGCTGTTTTGGACAACTTTTCTTTCCTTCATGCCAAACACTTGGCAGACCTCCGTGCAACGTCCAGAACACGATGGGAGATGTTTTCTGTGCTCCCGCAGGTTTTCCTTGCCAGACAGAGTGGAAAAGCTTTCTGCTAGGATGTAGACCACAAAAGACGCTAAAGACGAAGGTACGATGCTCTCCGGAGCTAAGCGCCGCTCCCGGGCTTCTTTCGGCAGAAGCGGCGCTAAGAGGTCACTGTGAGCGGTACAATCGTCTTTGCGCGAAGAAGCCGCTTCTTCGGCTCCGGGAGCCGGAGAGAGCGGCAGCATCGGAAAGGTGAAGAAGGAAGCTGTACAACACTGGGATTGTGTGCGCAGCTTGCCAACTGATAGAAAACAGTACCTTACACTTTCCTGACGTTTCCAATCACATGAATATTCGGTAAGAAGCTGTTTTGGACAGCTTTTCTTTCCTTCATGCCAAACACTTGGCAGACAGCTGTGCAACGTCCAGAACACGATGGGAGATGTTTTCTGTGCTCCCGCAGGTTTTCCTTGCCAGACAGAGTGGAAAAGCTTTCTGCTAGGATGTAGACCACAAAAGACGCTAAAGACGAAGGTACGATGCTCTCCGGAGCTAAGAGCCGCTCCCGGGCTTCTTTCGGCAGAAGCGGCGCTAAGAGAGCACTGTGAGCGGTACAATCGTCTTTGCGCGAAGAAGCCGCTTCTTCGGCTCCGGGAGCCGGAGAGAGCGGCAGCATCGGAAAGGTGAAGAAGGAAGCTGTACAACACTGGGATTGTGTGCGCAGCTTACCAACTGATAGAAAACAGTACCTTACCACTTTCCTGACGTTTCCAATCACATGAATATTCGATTGGAAGCTGTTTTGGACAACTTTTCTTTCCTTCATTCCAGGCACTTGGCAGACCTCCGTGCAACGTCCAGAACACGATGGGAGATGTTTTCTGTGCTCCCGCAGGTTTTCCTTGCCAGACAGAGTGGAAAAGATTTCTGCTAGGATGTAGACCACAAAAGACGCTAAAGACCAAGGTACGAGGCTCTCCGGAGCTAAGCGCCGCTCCCGGGCTTCTTTCGGCAGAAGCGGCGCTAAGAGAGCACTGTGAGCGGTACAATCGTCTTTGCGCGAAGAAGCCGCTTCTTCGGCTCCGGGAGCCAGAGAGAACGGCAGCATCGGAAAGGTGAAGAAGGAAGCTGTACAACACTGGGATTGTGTGCGCATCTTTCCAACTGATAGAAAACAGTACCTTACACTTTCCTGATGTTTCCAATCACATGAATATTCGATTGGAAGCTGTTTTGGACAACTTTTCTTTCCTTCATGCCAAGCATTGGCAGACTTCCGTGCAACGTCCAGAACACGATGGGAGATGTTTTCTGTGCTCCCGCAGGTTTTCCTTGCCAGACAGAGTGGAAAAGCTTTCTGCTAGGATGTAGACCACAAAAGACGCTAAAGACGAAGGTACGATGCTCTCCGGAGCTAAGAGCCGCTCCCGGGTTTCTTTCGGCAGAAACGGCGCTAAGAGAGCACTGTGAGCGGTACAATCGTCTTTGCGCGAAGAAGCTGCTTCTTCGGCTCCGGGAGCCGGAGAGAGCGGCAGCATCGGAAAGGTGAAGAAGGAAGCTGTACAACACTGGGATTGTGTGCGCAGCTTGCCAACTGATAGAAAACAGTACCTTACACTTTCCTGACGTTTCCAATCACATGAATATTCGATTGGAAGCTGTTTTGGACAACTTTTCTTTCCTTCATGCCAGGCACTTGGCAGACCTCCGTGCAACGTCCAGAACACGATGGGAGATGTTTTCTGTGCTCCCGCAGGTTTTCCTTGCCAGACAGAGTGGAAAAGCTTTCTGCTAGGATGTAGACCACAAAAGACGCTAAAGACGAAGGTACGATGCTCTCCGGAGCTAAGAGCCGCTCCCGGGCTTCTTTCGGCAGAAGCGGAGCTAAGAGAGCACTGTGAGCGGTACAATCGTCTTTGCGCGAAGAAGCCGCTTCTTCGGCTCCGGGAGCCGGAGAGAGCGGCAGCATCAGAAAGGTGAAGAAGGAAGCTGTACAACACTGGGATTGTTTGCGCAGCTTGCCAACTGATAGAAAACAGTACCTTACCACTTTCCTGACGTTTCCAATCACATGAATATTCGATTGGAAGCTGTTTTGGACAACTTTTCTTTCCTTCATGCCAAGCACTTGGCAGACCTCCGTGCAACGTCCAGAACACGATGGGAGATGTTTTCTGTGCTCCCGCAGGTTTTCCTTGCCAGACAGAGTGGAAAAGCGTTCTGCTAGGATGTAGACCACAAAAGACGCTAAAGACGAAGGTACGATGCTCTCCGGAGCTAAGAGCCGCTGCCGGGCTTCTTTCGGCAGAAGCGGCGCTAAGAGAACACTGTGAGTGGTACAATCGTCTTTGCGCGAAGAAGCCGCTTCTTCGGCTCCGGGAGCCGGAGAGAGCGGCAGCATCGGAAAGGTGAAGAAGGAAGCTGTACAACACTGGGATTGTGTGCGCAGCTTGCCAACTGATAGAAAACAGTACCTTACCACTTTCCTGACGTTTCCAATCACATGAATATTCGATTGGAAGCTGTTTTGGACAACTTTTCTTTCCTTCATGCCAAGCACTTGGCAGACCTCCCTGCAACGTCCAGAACACGATGGGATATGTTTTCTGTGCTCCCGCAGGTTTTCCTTGCCAGACAGAGTGGAAAAGCTTTCTGCTAGGATGTAGACCACAAAAGACGCTAAAGACGAAGGTACGATGCTGTCCGGAGCTAAGAGCCGCTCCCGGGCTTCTTTCGGCAGAAGCGGCGCTAAGAGAGCACTGTGAGCGGTACAATCGTCTTTGCGCGAAGAAGCCGCTTCTTCGGCTCCGGGAGCCGGAGAGAGCGGCAGCATTGGAAAGGTGAAGAAGGAAGCTGTACAACACTGGGATTGTGTGCGCAGCTTGCCAACTGATAGAAAACAGTACCTTACCACTTTCCTGACGTTTCCAATCACATGAATATTCGATTGGAAGCTGTTTTCGACAACTTTTCTTTCCTTCATGCCAAGCACTTGGCAGACCTCCGTGCAACGTCCAGAACACGATGGGAGATGTTTTCTGTGCTCCCGCAGGTTTTCCTTGCCAGACAGAGTGGAAAAGCTTTCTGCTAGGATGTAGACCACAAAAGACGCTAAAGACGAAGGTACGATGCTCTCCGGAGCTAAGAGCCGCTCCCGGGCTTCTTTCGGCAGAAGCGGCGCTAAGAGAGCACTGTGAGCGGTACAATCGTCTTTGCCCGAAGAAGCCGCTTCTTCGGCTCCGGGAGCCAGAGAGAGCGGCAGCATCGGAAAGGTGAAGAAGGAAGCTGTACAACACTGGGATTGTGTGCACAGCTTGCCAACTGATAGAAAACAGTACCTTACCACTTTCCTGACGTTTCCAATCACATGAATATTCGATTGGAAGCTGTTTTGGACAACTTTTCTTTCCTTCATGCCAAACACTTGGCAGACTTCCGTGCAACGTCCAGAACACGATGGGAGATGTTTTCTGTGCTCCCGCAGGTTTTCCTTGCCAGACAGAGTGGAAAAGCTTTCTGCTAGGATGTAGACCACAAAAGACGCTAAAGACGAAGGTACGATGCTCTCCGGAGCTAAGAGCCCCTCCCGGGCTTCTTTCGGCAGAAGCGGCGCTAAGAGAGCACTGTGAGCGGTACAATCGTCTTTGCGCGAAGAAGCCGCTTCTTCGGCTCCGGGAGCCGGAGAGAGCGGCAGCATCGGAAAGGTGAAGAAGGAAGCTGTACAACACTGGGATTGTGTGCACAGCTTGCCAACTGATAGAAAACAGTACCTTACAACTTTCCTGACGTTTCCAATCACATGAATATTCGATTGGAAGCTGTTTTGGACAACTTTTCTTTCCTTCATGCCAAACACTTGGCAGACCTCCGTGCAACGTCCAGAACACGATGGGAGATGTTTTCTGTGCTCCCGCAGGTTTTCCTTGCCAGACAGAGTGGAAAAGCTTTCTGCTAGGATGTAGACCACAAAAGACGCTAAAGACGAAGGTACGATGCTGTCCGGAGCTACGAGCCGCTCCCGGGCTTCTTTCGGCAGAAGCGGCGCTAAGAGAGCACTGTGAGCGGTACAATCGTCTTTGCGCGAAGAAGCCGCTTCTTCGGCTCCGGGAGCCGGAGAGAGCGGCAGCATCGGAAAGGTGAAGAAGGAAGCTGTACAACACTGGGATTGTGTGCGCAGCTTGCCAACTGATAGAAAACAGTACCTTACCACTTTCCTGACGTTTCCAATCACATGAATATTCTATTGGAAGCTGTTTTGGACAACTTTTCTTTCCTTCATGCCAAACACTTGGCAGACCTCCGTGCAACGTCCAGAACACGATGGGAGATGTTTTCTGTGCTCCCGCAGGTTTTCCTTGCCAGACAGAGTGGAAAAGCTTTCTGCTAGGATGTAGACCAAAAAAGACGCTAAAGACGAATGTACGATGCTCTCCGGAGCTAAGCGCCGCTCCCGGGCTTCTTTCGGCAGAAGCGGCGCTAAGAGAGCACTGTGAGCGGTACAATCGTCTTTGCGCGAAGAAGCCGCTTCTTCGGCTCCGGGAGCCGGAGAGAGCGGCAGCATCGGAAAGGTGAAGAAGGAAGCTGTACAACACTGGGATTGTGTGCGCAGCTTGCCAACTGATAGAAAACAGTACCTTACCACTTTCCTGACGTTTTCAGTCACATGAATTTCGATAAGAAACTGTTTTGGACAGCTTTTCTTTCCTTCATGCCAAACACTTGGCAGACCTCCGTGCAACGCCCAGAACACGATGGGAGATGTTTTCTGTGCTCCCGCAGGTTTTCCTTGCCAGACAGAGTGGAAAAGCTTTCTGCTAGGATGTAGACCACAAAAGACGCTAAAGACGAAGGTACGATGCTCTCCGGAGCTAAGCGCCGCTCCCGGGCTTCTTTCGGCAGAAGCGGCGCTAAGAGAGCACTGTGAGCGGTACAATCGTCTTTGCGCGAAGAAGCCGCTTCTTCGGCTCCGGGAGCCGGAGAGAGCGGCAGCATCGGAAAGGTGAAGAAGGAAGCTGTACAACAATGGGATTGTGTGCGCAGCTTGCCAACTGATAGAAAACAGTACCTTACACTTTCCTGACGTTTCCAATCACATGAATATTCGATAAGAAGCTGTTTTGGACAACTTTTCTTTCCTTCATGCCAAACACTTGGCAGACATCCGTGCACCATCCAAAACACGATGGGAGATGTTTTCTGTGCTCCCGCAGGTTTTCCTTGCCAGACAGAGTGGAAAAGCTTTCTGCTAGGATGTAGACCACAAAAGACGCTAAAGACGAAGGTACGATGCTCTCCGGAATTAAGAGCCGCTCCCGGGCTTCTTTCGGCAGAAGCGGCGCTAAGAGAGCACTGTGAGCGGTACAATGGTCTTTGCGCGAAGAAGCCGCTTCTTCGGCTCCGGGAGCCGGAGAGAGCGGCAGCATCGGAAAGGTGAAGAAGGAAGCTGTACAACACTGGGATTGTGTGCGCAGCTTGCCAACTGATAGAAAACAGTACCTTACCACTTTCCTGACGTTTCCAATCACATGAATATTCGATTGGAAGCTGTTTTGTACTGCTTTTCTTTCCTTCATGCCAAACACTTGGCAGACCTCCGTGCAACGTCCAGAACACGATGGGAGATGTTTTCTGTGCTCCCGCAGGTTTTCCTTGCCAGACAGATTGGAAAAGTTTTCTGCTAGGATGTAGACCACAAAAGACGCTAAAGACGAAGGTACGATGCTCTCCGGAGCTAAGAGCCGCTCCCGGGCGTCTTTCGGCAGAAGCGGCGCTAAGAGAGCACTGTGAGCGGTACAATCGTCTCTGCGCGAAGAAGCCGCTTCTTCGGCTCCGGGAGCCGGAGAGAGCGGCAGCATCGCAAAGGTGAAGAAGGAAGCTGTACAACACTTAGATTGTGTGCGCAGCTTGCCAACTGATAGAAAACAGTACCTTACCACTTTCCTGACGTTTCCAGTCACATGAATATTCGATTGGAATCTGTTTTGGACAACTTTTCTTTCCTTCATGCCAAACACTTGGCAGACCTCCGTGCAACGTCCAGAACACGATGGGAGATGTTTTCTGTGCTCCCGCAGGTTTTCCTTGCCAGACAGAGTGGAAAAGCTTTCTGCTAGGATGTAGACCACAAAAGACGCTAAAGACGAAGGTACGATGCTCTCCGGAGCTAAGAGCCGCTCCAGGCGTATTTCGGCAGAAGCAGCGTTAAGAGAGCACCGTGAGCGGTACAATCGTCTTTGCGCGAAGAAGCCGCTTCTTCGGCTCCGGGAGCCGGAGAGAGCGGCAGCATCGGAAAGGTGAAGAATGAAGCTGTACAACATTGGGATTGTGTGCGCAGCTTGCCAACTGATAGAAACAGTACCTTACAACTTTCCTGACGTTTCCAATCACATGAATATTTGATTGGAAGCTGTTTTGCACAACTTTTCTTTCCTTCATGCCAAACACTTGGCAGACCTCCGTGCAACGTCCAGAACACGATGGGAGATGTTGTCTGTGCTCCCGCAGGTTTTCCTTGCCAGACAGAGTGGAAAAGCTTTCTGCTAGGATGTAGACCACAAAAGACGCTAAAGACGAAGGTACGATGCTCTCCGGAGTTAAGAGCCGCTCCCGGGTTTCTTTCGGCAGAAGCGGCGCTAAGAGAGCACTGTGAGCGGTACAATCGTCTCTGCGCGAAGAAGCCGCTTCTTCGGCTCCGGGAGCCGGAGAGAGCGGCAGCATCGGAAAGGTGAAGAAGGAAGCTGTACAACACTTAGATTGTGTGCGCAGCTTGCCAACTGATAGAAAACAGTACCTTACCACTTTCCTGACGTTTCCAGTCACATGAATATTCGATTGGAAGCTGTTTTGGACAACTTTTCTTTCCTTCATGCCAAACACTTGGCAGACCTCCGTGCAACGTCCAGAACACGATGGGAGATGTTTTCTGTGCTCCCGCAGGTTTTCCTTGCCAGACAGAGTGGAAAAGCTTTCTGCTAGGATGTAGACCACAAAAGACGCTAAAGACGAAGGTACGATGCTCTCCGGAGCTAAGAGCCGCTCCCGGGCTTCTTTCGGCAGAAGCGGCGCTAAGAGAGCACTGTGAGCGGTACAATCGTCTTTGCGCGAAGAAGCCGCTTCTTCGGCTCCGGGAGCCGGAGAGAGCGGCAGCATCGGAAAGGTGAAGAAGGAAGCTGTACAACACTGGGATTGTGTGCACAGCTTGCCAACTGATAGAAAACAGTACCTTACAACTTTCCTGACGTTTCCAATCACATGAATATTCGATTGGAAGCTGTTTTGGACAACTTTTCTTTCCTTCATGCCAAACACTTGGCAGACCTCCGTGCAACGTCCAGAACACGATGGGAGATGTTTTCTGTGCTCCCGCAGGTTTTCCTTGCCAGACAGAGTGGAAAAGCTTTCTGCTAGGATGTAGACCACAAAAGACGCTAAAGACGAAGGTACGATGCTGTCCGGAGCTACGAGCCGCTCCCGGGCTTCTTTCGGCAGAAGCGGCGCTAAGAGAGCACTGTGAGCGGTACAATCGTCTTTGCGCGAAGAAGCCGCTTCTTCGGCTCCGGGAGCCGGAGAGAGCGGCAGCATCGGAAAGGTGAAGAAGGAAGCTGTACAACACTGGGATTGTGTGCGCAGCTTGCCAACTGATAGAAAACAGTACCTTACCACTTTCCTGACGTTTCCAATCACATGAATATTCTATTGGAAGCTGTTTTGGACAACTTTTCTTTCCTTCATGCCAAACACTTGGCAGACCTCCGTGCAACGTCCAGAACACGATGGGAGATGTTTTCTGTGCTCCCGCAGGTTTTCCTTGCCAGACAGAGTGGAAAAGCTTTCTGCTAGGATGTAGACCAAAAAAGACGCTAAAGACGAATGTACGATGCTCTCCGGAGCTAAGCGCCGCTCCCGGGCTTCTTTCGGCAGAAGCGGCGCTAAGAGAGCACTGTGAGCGGTACAATCGTCTTTGCGCGAAGAAGCCGCTTCTTCGGCTCCGGGAGCCGGAGAGAGCGGCAGCATCGGAAAGGTGAAGAAGGAAGCTGTACAACACTGGGATTGTGTGCGCAGCTTGCCAACTGATAGAAAACAGTACCTTACCACTTTCCTGACGTTTTCAGTCACATGAATTTCGATAAGAAACTGTTTTGGACAGCTTTTCTTTCCTTCATGCCAAACACTTGGCAGACCTCCGTGCAACGTCCAGAACACGATGGGAGATGTTTTCTGTGCTCCCGCAGGTTTTCCTTGCCAGACAGAGTGGAAAAGCTTTCAGCTAGGATGTAGACCACAAAAGACGCTAAAGACGAAGGTACGATGCTCTCCGGGGCTAAGAGCCGCTCCCGGGCGTCTTTCGGCAGAAGCGGCGCTAAGAGAGCACTGTGAGCGGTACAATCGTCTTTGCGCGAAGAAGCCGCTTCTTGGGCTCCGGGAGCCGGAGAGAGCAGCAGCATCGGAAAGGTGAAGAAGGAAGCTGTACAACACTGGGATTGTGTGCGCAGCTTGCCAACTGATAAAAAACAGTACCTTACCACTTTCCTGATGTTTCCAATCACATGAATATGCGATTGGAAGCTGTTTTGGACAACTTTTCTTTCCTTCATGCCAAGCACTTGGCAGACCTCCGGGCAACGTCCAGAACACGATGGGCGATGTTTTCTGTGCTCCCGCAGGTTTTCCTTGCCAGACAGAGTGGAAAAGCTTTCTGCTAGGATGTAGACCACAAAAGACGCTAAAGACAAAGGTACAATGCTCTCCGGAGTTAAGAGCCGCTCCCGGGCTTCTTTCGGCAGAAGCGGCGCTAAGAGAGCACTGTGAGCGGTACAATCGTCTTTGCGCGAAGAAGCCGCTTCTTCGGCTCCGGGAGCCGGAGAGAGCGGCAGCATCGGAAAGGTGAAGAAGGAAGCTGTACAACACTGGGATTGTGTGCGCAGCTTGCCAACTGATAGAAAACAGTACCTTACCACTTTCCTGACGTTTTCAGTCACATGAATTTCGATAAGAAACTGTTTTGGACAGCTTTTCTTTCCTTCATGCCAAACACTTGGCAGACCTCCATGCAACGTCCAGAACACGATGGGAGATGTTTTCTGTGCTCCCGCAGGTTTTCCTTGCCAGACAGAGTGGAAAAGCTTTCTGCTAGGATTTAGACCACAAAAGACGCTAAAGACGAAGGTACGATGCTCTCCGGAGCTAAGCGCCGCTCCCGGGCTTCTTTCGGCAGAAGCGGCGCTAAGAGAGCACTGTGAGCGGTACAATCGTCTTTGCGCGAAGAAGCCGCTTCTTCGGCTCCGGGAGCCGGAGAGAGCGGCAGCATCGGAAAGGTGAAGAAGGAAGCTGTACAACACTGGGATTGTGTGCGCAGCTTGCCAACTGACAAAAAACAGTACCTTACCACTTTCCTGACGTTTCCAATCACATGAATATGCGATTGGAAGCTGTTTTGGACAATTTTTCTTTCCTTCATGCCAAACACTTGGCAGACCTCCGTGCAACATCCAGAACACGATGGGAGATGTTTTCTGTGCTCCCGCAGATTTTCCTGGCCAGACAGAGTGGAAAAGCTTTCTGCTAGGATGTAGACCACAAAAGACGCTAAAGACGAAGGTACGATGCTCTCCGGAGCTAAGCGCCGCTCCCGAGCTTCTTTCGGCAGAAGCGGCGTTAAGAGAGCACTGTGAGCGGTACAATGGTCTTTGCGCGAAGAAGCCGCTTCTTCGGCTCCGGGAGCCGGAGAGAGCGGCAGCATCGGAAAGGTGAAGAAGGAAGCTGTACAACACTGGGATTGTGTGCGCAGCTTGCCAACTGATAGAAAACAGTACCTTACACTTTCCTGACGTTTCCAATCACATGAATATTCGATTGGAAGCTGTTTTGGACAACTTTTCTTTCCTTCATGCCAAACACTTGGCAGACCTCCGTGCAACGTCCAGAACACGATGGGAGATGTTTTCTGTGCTCCCGCAGGTTTTCCTTGCCAGACAGAGTGGAAAAGCTTTCAGCTAGGATGTAGACCACAAAAGACGCTAAAGACGAAGGTACGATGCTCTCCGGGGCTAAGAGCCGCTCCCGGGCGTCTTTCGGCAGAAGCGGCGCTAAGAGAGCACTGTGAGCGGTACAATCGTCTTTGCGCGAAGAAGCCGCTTCTTGGGCTCCGGGAGCCGGAGAGAGCAGCAGCATCGGAAAGGTGAAGAAGGAAGCTGTACAACACTGGGATTGTGTGCGCAGCTTGCCAACTGATAAAAAACAGTACCTTACCACTTTCCTGATGTTTCCAATCACATGAATATGCGATTGGAAGCTGTTTTGGACAACTTTTCTTTCCTTCATGCCAAGCACTTGGCAGACCTCCGGGCAACGTCCAGAACACGATGGGCGATGTTTTCTGTGCTCCCGCAGGTTTTCCTTGCCAGACAGAGTGGAAAAGCTTTCTGCTAGGATGTAGACCACAAAAGACGCTAAAGACAAAGGTACAATGCTCTCCGGAGTTAAGAGCCGCTCCCGGGCTTCTTTCGGCAGAAGCGGCGCTAAGAGAGCACTGTGAGCGGTACAATCGTCTTTGCGCGAAGAAGCCGCTTCTTCGGCTCCGGGAGCCGGAGAGAGCGGCAGCATCGGAAAGGTGAAGAAGGAAGCTGTACAACACTGGGATTGTGTGCGCAGCTTGCCAACTGATAGAAAACAGTACCTTACCACTTTCCTGACGTTTTCAGTCACATGAATTTCGATAAGAAACTGTTTTGGACAGCTTTTCTTTCCTTCATGCCAAACACTTGGCAGACCTCCATGCAACGTCCAGAACACGATGGGAGATGTTTTCTGTGCTCCCGCAGGTTTTCCTTGCCAGACAGAGTGGAAAAGCTTTCTGCTAGGATGTAGACCACAAAAGACGCTAAAGACGAAGGTACGATGCTCTCCGGAGCTAAGCGCCGCTCCCGGGCTTCTTTCGGCAGAAGCGGCGCTAAGAGAGCACTGTGAGCGGTACAATGGTCTTTGCGCGAAGAAGCCGCTTCTTCGGCTCCGGGAGCCGGAGAGAGCGGCAGCATCGGAAAGGTGAAGAAGGAAGCTGTACAACACTGGGATTGTGTGCGCAGCTTGCCAACTGATAGAAAACAGTACCTTACCACTTTCCTGACGTTTCCAATCACATGAATATTCGATTGGAAGCTGTTTTGGACAACTTTTCTTTCCTTCATGCCAAACACTTGGCAGACCTCCGTGCAACGTCCAGAACACGATGGGAGATGTTTTCTGTGCTCCCGCAGGTTTTCCTTGCCAGACAGAGTGGAAAAGCTTTCTGCTAGGATGTAGACCACAAAAGACGCTAAAGATGAAGGTACGATGCTCTCCGGAGCTAAGAGCCGCTCCCGGGCTTCTTTCGGCAGAAGCGGCGCTAAAGGAGCACTGTGAGCGGTACAATCGTCTTTGCGCGAAGAAGCCGCTTCTTCGGCTCCGGGAGCCGGAGAGAGCGGCAGCATCGGAAAGGTGAAGAAGGAAGCTGTACAACACTGGGATTTTGTGCGCAGCTTGCCAACTGATAGAAAACAGTACCTTACCACTTTCCTGACGTTTCCAATCACATGAATATTCGATAAGAAGCTGTTTTGGACAACTTTTCTTTCCTTCATGCCAAACACTTGGCAGACTTCCGTGCAACGTCCAGAACACGATGGGAGATGTTTTCTGTGCTCCTGCAGGTTTTCCTTGCCCGACAGAGTGGAAAAGCTTTCTGCTAGGATGTAGACCACAAAAGACGCTAAAGACGAAGATACGATGCTCTCCGGAGCTAAGAGCCGCTCCCGGGCTTCTTTCGGCAGAAGCGGCGCTAAGAGAGCACTGTGAGCGGTACAATCGTCTTTGCGCGAAGAAGCCGCTTCTTCGGCTCCGGGAGCCGGAGAGAGCGGCAGCATCGGAAAGGTGAAGAAGGAAGCTGTACAACACTGGGTTTGTGTGCGCAGCTTGCCAACTGATAGAAAACAGTACCTTACACTTTCCTGACGTTTCCAATCACATGAATATTCGATTGGAAGCTGTTTTGGACAACTTTTCTTTCCTTCATGCCAAACACTTGGCAGACCTCCGTGCAACGTCCAGAACACGATGGGAGATGTTTTCTGTGCTCCCGCAGGTTTTCCTTGCCAGACAGAGTGGAAAAGCTTTCTGCTAGGATGTAGACCACAAAAGACGCTAAAGACGAAGGTACGATGCTCTCCGGAGCTAAGAGCCGCTCCCGGGCTTCTTTCGGCAGAAGCGGCGCTAAGAGAGCACTGTGAGCGGTACAATCGTCTTTGCGCGAAGAAGCCGCTTCTGCGGCTCCGGGAGCCGGAGAGAGCGGCAGCATCGGAAAGGTGAAGAAGGAAGCTGTACAACACTGGGATTGTGTGCGCAGCTTGCCAACTGATAGAAAACAGTACCTTACCACTTTCCTGACGTTTCCAATCACATGAATATTTGATTGGAAGCTGTTTTGGACAACTTTTCTTTCCTTCATGCCAAACACTTGGCAGACCTCCGTGCAACGTCCAGAACACGATGGGAGATGTTTTCTGTGCTCCCGCAGGTTTTCCTTGCCAGACAGAGTGGAAAAGCTTTCTGCTAGGATGTAGACCACAAAAGACGCTAAAGACGAAGGTACGATGCTCTCCGGAGCTAAGCGCCGCTCCCGGGCTTCTTTCGGCAGAAGCGGCGCTAAGAGGTCACTGTGAGCGGTACAATCGTCTTTGCGCGAAGAAGCCGCTTCTTCGGCTCCGGGAGCCGGAGAGAGCGGCAGCATCGGAAAGGTGAAGAAGGAAGCTGTACAACACTGGGATTGTGTGCGCAGCTTGCCAACTGATAGAAAACAGTACCTTACACTTTCCTGACGTTTCCAATCACATGAATATTCGGTAAGAAGCTGTTTTGGACAGCTTTTCTTTCCTTCATGCCAAACACTTGGCAGACAGCTGTGCAACGTCCAGAACACGATGGGAGATGTTTTCTGTGCTCCCGCAGGTTTTCCTTGCCAGACAGAGTGGAAAAGCTTTCTGCTAGGATGTAGACCACAAAAGACGCTAAAGACGAAGGTACGATGCTCTCCGGAGCTAAGAGCCGCTCCCGGGCTTCTTTCGGCAGAAGCGGCGCTAAGAGAGCACTGTGAGCGGTACAATCGTCTTTGCGCGAAGAAGCCGCTTCTTCGGCTCCGGGAGCCGGAGAGAGCGGCAGCATCGGAAAGGTGAAGAAGGAAGCTGTACAACACTGGGATTGTGTGCGCAGCTTACCAACTGATAGAAAACAGTACCTTACCACTTTCCTGACGTTTCCAATCACATGAATATTCGATTGGAAGCTGTTTTGGACAACTTTTCTTTCCTTCATTCCAGGCACTTGGCAGACCTCCGTGCAACGTCCAGAACACGATGGGAGATGTTTTCTGTGCTCCCGCAGGTTTTCCTTGCCAGACAGAGTGGAAAAGATTTCTGCTAGGATGTAGACCACAAAAGACGCTAAAGACCAAGGTACGAGGCTCTCCGGAGCTAAGCGCCGCTCCCGGGCTTCTTTCGGCAGAAGCGGCGCTAAGAGAGCACTGTGAGCGGTACAATCGTCTTTGCGCGAAGAAGCCGCTTCTTGGGCTCCGGGAGCCAGAGAGAACGGCAGCATCGGAAAGGTGAAGAAGGAAGCTGTACAACACTGGGATTGTGTGCGCATCTTTCCAACTGATAGAAAACAGTACCTTACACTTTCCTGATGTTTCCAATCACATGAATATTCGATTGGAAGCTGTTTTGGACAACTTTTCTTTCCTTCATGCCAAGCATTGGCAGACCTCCGTGCAACGTCCAGAACACGATGGGAGATGTTTTCTGTGCTCCCGCAGGTTTTCCTTGCCAGACAGATTGGAAAAGCTTTCTGCTAGGATGTAGACCACAAAAGACGCTAAAGACGAAGGTACGATGCTCTCCGGAGCTAAGAGCCGCTCCCGGGCTTCTTTCGGCAGAAACGGCGCTAAGAGAGCACTGTGAGCGGTACAATCGTCTTTGCGCGAAGAAGCCGCTTCTTCGGCTCCGGGAGCCGGAGAGAGCGGCAGCATCGGAAAGGTGAAGAAGGAAGCTGTACAACACTGGGATTGTGTGCGCAGCTTGCCAACTGATAGAAAACAGTACCTTACACTTTCCTGACGTTTCCAATCACATGAATATTCGATTGGAAGCTGTTTTGCACAACTTTTCTTTCCTTCATGCCAGGCACTTGGCAGACCTCCGTGCAACGTCCAGAACACGATGGGAGATGTTTTCTGTGCTCCCGCAGGTTTTCCTTGCCAGACAGAGTGGAAAAGCTTTCTGCTAGGATGTAGACCACAAAAGACGCTAAAGACGAAGGTACGATGCTCTCCGGAGCTAAGAGCCGCTCCCGGGCTTCTTTCGGCAGAAGCGGAGCTAAGAGAGCACTGTGAGCGGTACAATCGTCTTTGCGCGAAGAAGCCGCTTCTTCGGCTCCGGGAGCCGGAGAGAGCGGCAGCATCAGAAAGGTGAAGAAGGAAGCTGTACAACACTGGGATTGTTTGCGCAGCTTGCCAACTGATAGAAAACAGTACCTTACCACTTTCCTGACGTTTCCAATCACATGAATATTCGATTGGAAGCTGTTTTGGACAACTTTTCTTTCCTTCATGCCAAGCACTTGGCAGACCTCCGTGCAACGTCCAGAACACGATGGGAGATGTTTTCTGTGCTCCCGCAGGTTTTCCTTGCCAGACAGAGTGGAAAAGCGTTCTGCTAGGATGTAGACCACAAAAGACGCTAAAGACGAAGGTACGATGCTCTCCGGAGCTAAGAGCCGCTGCCGGGCTTCTTTCGGCAGAAGCGGCGCTAAGAGAGCACTGTGAGTGGTACAATCGTCTTTGCGCGAAGAAGCCGCTTCTTCGGCTCCGGGAGCCGGAGAGAGCGGCAGCATCGGAAAGGTGAAGAAGGAAGCTGTACAACACTGGGATTGTGTGCGCAGCTTGCCAACTGATAGAAAACAGTACCTTACCACTTTCCTGACGTTTCCAATCACATGAATATTCGATTGGAAGCTGTTTTGGACAACTTTTCTTTCCTTCATGCCAAGCACTTGGCAGACCTCCGTGCAACGTCCAGAACACGATGGGATATGTTTTCTGTGCTCCCGCAGGTTTTCCTTGCCAGACAGAGTGGAAAAGCTTTCTGCTAGGATGTAGACCACAAAAGACGCTAAAGACGAAGGTACGATGCTGTCCGGAGCTAAGAGCCGCTCCCGGGCTTCTTTCGGCAGAAGCGGCGCTAAGAGAGCACTGTGAGCGGTACAATCGTCTTTGCGCGAAGAAGCCGCTTCTTCGGCTCCGGGAGCCGGAGAGAGCGGCAGCATTGGAAAGGTGAAGAAGGAAGCTGTACAACACTGGGATTGTGTGCGCAGCTTGCCAACTGATAGAAAACAGTACCTTACCACTTTCCTGACGTTTCCAATCACATGAATATTCGATTGGAAGCTGTTTTCGACAACTTTTCTTTCCTTCATGCCAAGCACTTGGCAGACCTCCGTGCAACGTCCAGAACACGATGGGAGATGTTTTCTGTGCTCCCGCAGGTTTTCCTTGCCAGACAGAGTGGAAAAGCTTTCTGCTAGGATGTAGACCACAAAAGACGCTAAAGACGAAGGTACGATGCTCTCCGGAGCTAAGAGCCGCTCCCGGGCTTCTTTCGGCAGAAGCGGCGCTAAGAGAGCACTGTGAGCGGTACAATCGTCTTTGCCCGAAGAAGCCGCTTCTTCGGCTCCGGGAGCCAGAGAGAGCGGCAGCATCGGAAAGGTGAAGAAGGAAGCTGTACAACACTGGGATTGTGTGCACAGCTTGCCAACTGATAGAAAACAGTACCTTACCACTTTCCTGACGTTTCCAATCACATGAATATTCGATTGGAAGCTGTTTTGGACAACTTTTCTTTCCTTCATGCCAAACACTTGGCAGACCTCCGTGCAACGTCCAGAACACGATGGGAGATGTTTTCTGTGCTCCCGCAGGTTTTCCTTGCCAGACAGAGTGGAAAAGCTTTCTGCTAGGATGTAGACCACAAAAGACGCTAAAGACGAAGGTACGATGCTCTCCGGAGCTAAGAGCCCCTCCCGGGCTTCTTTCGGCAGAAGCGGCGCTAAGAGAGCACTGTGAGCGGTACAATCGTCTTTGCGCGAAGAAGCCGCTTCTTCGGCTCCGGGAGCCGGAGAGAGCGGCAGCATCGGAAAGGTGAAGAAGGAAGCTGTACAACACTGGGATTGTGTGCACAGCTTGCCAACTGATAGAAAACAGTACCTTACAACTTTCCTGACGTTTCCAATCACATGAATATTCGATTGGAAGCTGTTTTGGACAACTTTTCTTTCCTTCATGCCAAACACTTGGCAGACCTCCGTGCAACGTCCAGAACACGATGGGAGATGTTTTCTGTGCTCCCGCAGGTTTTCCTTGCCAGACAGAGTGGAAAAGCTTTCTGCTAGGATGTAGACCACAAAAGACGCTAAAGACGAAGGTACGATGCTGTCCGGAGCTACGAGCCGCTCCCGGGCTTCTTTCGGCAGAAGCGGCGCTAAGAGAGCACTGTGAGCGGTACAATCGTCTTTGCGCGAAGAAGCCGCTTCTTCGGCTCCGGGAGCCGGAGAGAGCGGCAGCATCGGAAAGGTGAAGAAGGAAGCTGTACAACACTGGGATTGTGTGCGCAGCTTGCCAACTGATAGAAAACAGTACCTTACCACTTTCCTGACGTTTCCAATCACATGAATATTCTATTGGAAGCTGTTTTGGACAACTTTTCTTTCCTTCATGCCAAACACTTGGCAGACCTCCGTGCAACGTCCAGAACACGATGGGAGATGTTTTCTGTGCTCCCGCAGGTTTTCCTTGCCAGACAGAGTGGAAAAGCTTTCTGCTAGGATGTAGACCAAAAAAGACGCTAAAGACGAATGTACGATGCTCTCCGGAGCTAAGCGCCGCTCCCGGGCTTCTTTCGGCAGAAGCGGCGCTAAGAGAGCACTGTGAGCGGTACAATCGTCTTTGCGCGAAGAAGCCGCTTCTTCGGCTCCGGGAGCCGGAGAGAGCGGCAGCATCGGAAAGGTGAAGAAGGAAGCTGTACAACACTGGGATTGTGTGCGCAGCTTGCCAACTGATAGAAAACAGTACCTTACCACTTTCCTGACGTTTTCAGTCACATGAATTTCGATAAGAAACTGTTTTGGACAGCTTTTCTTTCCTTCATGCCAAACACTTGGCAGACCTCCGTGCAACGCCCAGAACACGATGGGAGATGTTTTCTGTGCTCCCGCAGGTTTTCCTTGCCAGACAGAGTGGAAAAGCTTTCTGCTAGGATGTAGACCACAAAAGACGCTAAAGACGAAGGTACGATGCTCTCCGGAGCTAAGCGCCGCTCCCGGGCTTCTTTCGGCAGAAGCGGCGCTAAGAGAGCACTGTGAGCGGTACAATCGTCTTTGCGCGAAGAAGCCGCTTCTTCGGCTCCGGGAGCCGGAGAGAGCGGCAGCATCGGAAAGGTGAAGAAGGAAGCTGTACAACACTGGGATTGTGTGCGCAGCTTGCCAACTGATAGAAAACAGTACCTTACCACTTTCCTGACGTTTCCAATCACATGAATATTCGATTGGAAGCTGTTTTGGACAGCTTTTCTTTCCTTCATGCCAAACACTTGGCAGACCTCCGTGCAACGTCCAGAACACGATGGGAGATGTTTTCTGTGCTCCCGCAGGTTTTCCTTGCCAGACAGAGTGGAAAAGCTTTCTGCTAGGATGTAGACCACAAAAGACGCTAAAGACGAAGGTACGATGCTCTCCGGAGCGAAGCGCCGCTGCCGGGCTTCTTTCGGCAGAAGCGGCGCTAAGAGAGCACTGTGAGCGGTACAATCGTCTTTGCGCGAAGAAGCCGCTTCTTCGGCTCCGGGAGCCGGAGAGAGCGGCAGCATCGGAAAGGTGAAGAAGGAAGCTGTACAACAATGGGATTGTGTGCGCAGCTTGCCAACTGATAGAAAACAGTACCTTACACTTTCCTGACGTTTCCAATCACATGAATATTCGATAAGAAGCTGTTTTGGACAACTTTTCTTTCCTTCATGCCAAACACTTGGCAGACATCCGTGCACCATCCAAAACACGATGGGAGATGTTTTCTGTGCTCCCGCAGGTTTTCCTTGCCAGACAGAGTGGAAAAGCTTTCTGCTAGGATGTAGACCACAAAAGACGCTAAAGACGAAGGTACGATGCTCTCCGGAATTAAGAGCCGCTCCCGGGCTTCTTTCGGCAGAAGCGGCGCTAAGAGAGCACTGTGAGCGGTACAATGGTCTTTGCGCGAAGAAGCCGCTTCTTCGGCTCCGGGAGCCGGAGAGAGCGGCAGCATCGGAAAGGTGAAGAAGGAAGCTGTACAACACTGGGATTGTGTGCGCAGCTTGCCAACTGATAGAAAACAGTACCTTACCACTTTCCTGACGTTTCCAATCACATGAATATTCGATTGGAAGCTGTTTTGGACTGCTTTTCTTTCCTTCATGCCAAACACTTGGCAGACCTCCGTGCAACGTCCAGAACACGATGGGAGATGTTTTCTGTGCTCCCGCAGGTTTTCCTTGCCAGACAGATTGGAAAAGTTTTCTGCTAGGATGTAGACCACAAAAGACGCTAAAGACGAAGGTACGATGCTCTCCGGAGCTAAGAGCCGCTCCCGGGCGTCTTTCGGCAGAAGCGGCGCTAAGAGAGCACTGTGAGCGGTACAATCGTCTCTGCGCGAAGAAGCCGCTTCTTCGGCTCCGGGAGCCGGAGAGAGCGGCAGCATCGCAAAGGTGAAGAAGGAAGCTGTACAACACTTAGATTGTGTGCGCAGCTTGCCAACTGATAGAAAACAGTACCTTACCACTTTCCTGACGTTTCCAGTCACATGAATATTCGATTGGAAGCTGTTTTGGACAACTTTTCTTTCCTTCATGCCAAACACTTGGCAGACCTCCGTGCAACGTCCAGAACACGATGGGAGATGTTTTCTGTGCTCCCGCAGGTTTTCCTTGCCAGACAGAGTGGAAAAGCTTTCTGCTAGGATGTAGACCACAAAAGACGCTAAAGACGAAGGTACGATGCTCTCCGGAGCTAAGAGCCGCTCCAGGCGTATTTCGGCAGAAGCAGCGTTAAGAGAGCACCGTGAGCGGTACAATCGTCTTTGCGCGAAGAAGCCGCTTCTTCGGCTCCGGGAGCCGGAGAGAGCGGCAGCATCGGAAAGGTGAAGAATGAAGCTGTACAACATTGGGATTGTGTGCGCAGCTTGCCAACTGATAGAAACAGTACCTTACCACTTTCCTGACGTTTCCAATCACATGAATATTTGATTGGAAGCTGTTTTGGACAACTTTTCTTTCCTTCATGCCAAACACTTGGCAGACCTCCGTGCAACGTCCAGAACACGATGGGAGATGTTGTCTGTGCTCCCGCAGGTTTTCCTTGCCAGACAGAGTGGAAAAGCTTTCTGCTAGGATGTAGACCACAAAAGACGCTAAAGACGAAGGTACGATGCTCTCCGGAGTTAAGAGCCGCTCCCGGGTTTCTTTCGGCAGAAGCGGCGCTAAGAGAGCACTGTGAGCGGTACAATCGTCTCTGCGCGAAGAAGCCGCTTCTTCGGCTCCGGGAGCCGGAGAGAGCGGCAGCATCGGAAAGGTGAAGAAGGAAGCTGTACAACACTTAGATTGTGTGCGCAGCTTGCCAACTGATAGAAAACAGTACCTTACCACTTTCCTGACGTTTCCAGTCACATGAATATTCGATTGGAAGCTGTTTTGGACAACTTTTCTTTCCTTCATGCCAAACACTTGGCAGACCTCCGTGCAACGTCCAGAACACGATGGGAGATGTTTTCTGTGCTCCCGCAGGTTTTCCTTGCCAGACAGAGTGGAAAAGCTTTCTGCTAGGATGTAGACCACAAAAGACGCTAAAGACGAAGGTACGATGCTCTCCGGAGCTAAGAGCCGCTCCCGGGCTTCTTTCGGCAGAAGCGGCGCTAAGAGAGCACTGTGAGCGGTACAATCGTCTTTGCGCGAAGAAGCCGCTTCTTCGGCTCCGGGAGCCGGAGAGAGCGTCAGCATCGGAAAGGTGAAGAAGGAAGCTGTACAACACTGGGATTGTGTGCACAGCTTGCCAACTGATAGAAAACAGTACCTTACAACTTTCCTGACGTTTCCAATCACATGAATATTCGATTGGAAGCTGTTTTGGACAACTTTTCTTTCCTTCATGCCAAACACTTGGCAGACCTCCGTGCAACGTCCAGAACACGATGGGAGATGTTTTCTGTGCTCCCGCAGGTTTTCCTTGCCAGACAGAGTGGAAAAGCTTTCTGCTAGGATGTAGACCACAAAAGACGCTAAAGACGAAGGTACGATGCTGTCCGGAGCTACGAGCCGCTCCCGGGCTTCTTTCGGCAGAAGCGGCGCTAAGAGAGCACTGTGAGCGGTACAATGGTCTTTGCGCGAAGAAGCCGCTTCTTCGGCTCCGGGAGCCGGAGAGAGCGGCAGCATCGGAAAGGTGAAGAAGGAAGCTGTACAACACTGGGATTGTGTGCGCAGCTTGCCAACTGATAGAAAACAGTACCTTACCACTTTCCTGACGTTTCCAATCACATGAATATTCTATTGGAAGCTGTTTTGGACAACTTTTCTTTCCTTCATGCCAAGCACTTGGCAGACCTCCGTGCAACGTCCAGAACACGATGGGAGATGTTTTCTGTGCTCCCGCAGGTTTTCCTTGCCAGACAGAGTGGAAAAGCTTTCTGCTAGGATGTAGACCAAAAAAGACGCTAAAGACGAATGTACGATGCTCTCCGGAGCTAAGCGCCGCTCCCGGGCTTCTTTCGGCAGAAGCGGCGCTAAGAGAGCACTGTGAGCGGTACAATCGTCTTTGCGCGAAGAAGCCGCTTCTTCGGCTCCGGGAGCCGGAGAGAGCGGCAGCATCGGAAAGGTGAAGAAGGAAGCTGTACAACACTGGGATTGTGTGCGCAGCTTGCCAACTGATAGAAAACAGTACCTTACCACTTTCCTGACGTTTTCAGTCACATGAATTTCGATAAGAAAGTGTTTTGGACAGCTTTTCTTTCCTTCATGCCAAACACTTGGCAGACCTCCGTGCAACGCCCAGAACACGATGGGAGATGTTTTCTGTGCTCCCGCAGGTTTTCCTTGCCAGACAGAGTGGAAAAGCTTTCTGCTAGGATGTAGACCACAAAAGACGCTAAAGACGAAGGTACGATGCTCTCCGGAGCTAAGCGCCGCTCCCGGGCTTCTTTCGGCAGAAGCGGCGCTAAGAGAGCACTGTGAGCGGTACAATCGTCTTTGCGCGAAGAAGCTGCTTCTTCGGCTCCGGGAGCCGGAGAGAGCGGCAGCATCGGAAAGGTGAAGAAGGAAGCTGTACAACACTGGGATTGTGTGCGCAGCTTGCCAACTGATAGAAAACAGTACCTTACCACTTTCCTGACGTTTCCAATCACATGAATATTCGATTGGAAGCTGTTTTGGACAACTTTTCTTTCCTTCATGCCAAACACTTGGCAGACCTCCGTGCAACGTCCAGAACACGATGGGAGATGTTTTCTGTGCTCCCGCAGGTTTTCCTTGCCAGACAGAGTGGAAAAGCTTTCTGCTAGGATGTAGACCACAAAAGACGCTAAAGACGAAGGTACGATGCTCTCCGGAGCGAAGCGCCGCTGCCGGGCTTCTTTCGGCAGAAGCGGCGCTAAGAGAGCACTGTGAGCGGTACAATCGTCTTTGCGCGAAGAAGCCGCTTCTTCGGCTCCGGGAGCCGGAGAGAGCGGCAGCATCGGAAAGGTGAAGAAGGAAGCTGTACAACACTGGGATTGTGTGCGCAGCTTGCCAACTGATAGAAAACAGTACCTTACACTTTCCTGACGTTTCCAATCACATGAATATTCGATAAGAAGCTGTTTTGGACAACTTTTCTTTCCTTCATGCCAAACACTTGGCAGACCTCCGTGCAATGTCCAGAACACGATGGGAGATGTTTTCTGTGCTCCCGCAGGTTTTCCTTGCCAGACAGAGTGGAAAAGCTTTCTGCTAGGATGTAGACCAGAAAAGACGCTAAAGACGAAGGTACGATGCTCTCCGGAGCTAAGAGCCGCTCCCGGGCTTCTTTCGGCAGAAGCGGCGCTAAGAGAGCACTGTGAGCGGTACAATCGTCTTTGCGCGAAGAAGCCGCTTCTTCGGCTCCGGGAGCCGGAGAGAGCGGCAGCATCGCAAAGGTGAAGAAGGAAGCTGTACAACACTGGGATTGTGTGCGCAGCTTGCCAACTGATAGAAAACAGTACCTTACACTTTCCTGACGTTTCCAATCACATGAATATTCGATTGGAAGCTGTTTTCGAAAACTTTTCTTTCCTTCATGCCAAACACTTGGCAGACCTCCGTGCAACGTCCAGAACACGATGGGAGATGTTTTCTGTGCTCCCGCAGGTTTTCCTTGCCAGACAGAGTGGAAAAGCTTTCTGCTAGGATGTAGACCACAAAAGACGCTAAAGACGAAGGTACGATGCTCTCCGGAGCTAAGCGCCGCTCCCGAGCTTCTTTCGGCAGAAGCGGCGTTAAGGGAGCACTGTGAGCGGTACAATGGTCTTTGCGCGAAGAAGCCGCTTCTTCGGCTCCGGGAGCCGGAGAGAGCGGCAGCATCGGAAAGGTGAAGAAGGAAGCTGTACAACACTGGGATTGTGTGCGCAGCTTGCCAACTGATAGAAAACAGTACCTTACACTTTCCTGACGTTTCCAATCACATGAATATTCGATTGGAAGCTGTTTTGGACAACTTTTCTTTCCTTCATGCCAAACACTTGGCAGACCTCCGTGCAACGTCCAGAACACGATGGGAGATGTTTTCTGTGCTCCCGCAGGTTTTCCTTGCCAGACAGAGTGGAAAAGCTTTCAGCTAGGATGTAGACCACAAAAGACGCTAAAGACGAAGGTACGATGCTCTCCGGGGCTAAGAGCCGCTCCCGGGCGTCTTTCGGCAGAAGCGGCGCTAAGAGAGCACTGTGAGCGGTACAATCGTCTTTGCGCGAAGAAGCCGCTTCTTGGGCTCCGGGAGCCGGAGAGAGCAGCAGCATCGGAAAGGTGAAGAAGGAAGCTGTACAACACTGGGATTGTGTGCGCAGCTTGCCAACTGATAAAAAACAGTACCTTACCACTTTCCTGATGTTTCCAATCACATGAATATGCGATTGGAAGCTGTTTTGGACAACTTTTCTTTCCTTCATGCCAAGCACTTGGCAGACCTCCGGGCAACGTCCAGAACACGATGGGCGATGTTTTCTGTGCTCCCGCAGGTTTTCCTTGCCAGACAGAGTGGAAAAGCTTTCTGCTAGGATGTAGACCACAAAAGACGCTAAAGACAAAGGTACAATGCTCTCCGGAGTTAAGAGCCGCTCCCGGGCTTCTTTCGGCAGAAGCGGCGCTAAGAGAGCACTGTGAGCGGTACAATCGTCTTTGCGCGAAGAAGCCGCTTCTTCGGCTCCGGGAGCCGGAGAGAGCGGCAGCATCGGAAAGGTGAAGAAGGAAGCTGTACAACACTGGGATTGTGTGCGCAGCTTGCCAACTGATAGAAAACAGTACCTTACCACTTTCCTGACGTTTTCAGTCACATGAATTTCGATAAGAAACTGTTTTGGACAGCTTTTCTTTCCTTCATGCCAAACACTTGGCAGACCTCCATGCAACGTCCAGAACACGATGGGAGATGTTTTCTGTGCTCCCGCAGGTTTTCCTTGCCAGACAGAGTGGAAAAGCTTTCTGCTAGGATTTAGACCACAAAAGACGCTAAAGACGAAGGTACGATGCTCTCCGGAGCTAAGCGCCGCTCCCGGGCTTCTTTCGGCAGAAGCGGCGCTAAGAGAGCACTGTGAGCGGTACAATCGTCTTTGCGCGAAGAAGCCGCTTCTTCGGCTCCGGGAGCCGGAGAGAGCGGCAGCATCGGAAAGGTGAAGAAGGAAGCTGTACAACACTGGGATTGTGTGCGCAGCTTGCCAACTGACAAAAAACAGTACCTTACCACTTTCCTGATGTTTCCAATCACATGAATATGCGATTGGAAGCTGTTTTGGACAATTTTTCTTTCCTTCATGCCAAACACTTGGCAGACCTCCGTGCAACATCCAGAACACGATGGGAGATGTTTTCTGTGCTCCCGCAGATTTTCCTTGCCAGACAGAGTGGAAAAGCTTTCTGCTAGGATGTAGACCACAAAAGACGCTAAAGACGAAGGTACGATGCTCTCCGGAGCTAAGCGCCGCTCCCGAGCTTCTTTCGGCAGAAGCGGCGTTAAGAGAGCACTGTGAGCGGTACAATGGTCTTTGCGCGAAGAAGCCGCTTCTTCGGCTCCGGGAGCCGGAGAGAGCGGCAGCATCGGAAAGGTGAAGAAGGAAGCTGTACAACACTGGGATTGTGTGCGCAGCTTGCCAACTGATAGAAAACAGTACCTTACACTTTCCTGACGTTTCCAATCACATGAATATTCGATTGGAAGCTGTTTTGGACAACTTTTCTTTCCTTCATGCCAAACACTTGGCAGACCTCCGTGCAACGTCCAGAACACGATGGGAGATGTTTTCTGTGCTCCCGCAGGTTTTCCTTGCCAGACAGAGTGGAAAAGCTTTCAGCTAGGATGTAGACCACAAAAGACGCTAAAGACGAAGGTACGATGCTCTCCGGGGCTAAGAGCCGCTCCCGGGCGTCTTTCGGCAGAAGCGGCGCTAAGAGAGCACTGTGAGCGGTACAATCGTCTTTGCGCGAAGAAGCCGCTTCTTGGGCTCCGGGAGCCGGAGAGAGCAGCAGCATCGGAAAGGTGAAGAAGGAAGCTGTACAACACTGGGATTGTGTGCGCAGCTTGCCAACTGATAAAAAACAGTACCTTACCACTTTCCTGATGTTTCCAATCACATGAATATGCGATTGGAAGCTGTTTTGGACAACTTTTCTTTCCTTCATGCCAAGCACTTGGCAGACCTCCGGGCAACGTCCAGAACACGATGGGCGATGTTTTCTGTGCTCCCGCAGGTTTTCCTTGCCAGACAGAGTGGAAAAGCTTTCTGCTAGGATGTAGACCACAAAAGACGCTAAAGACAAAGGTACAATGCTCTCCGGAGTTAAGAGCCGCTCCCGGGCTTCTTTCGGCAGAAGCGGCGCTAAGAGAGCACTGTGAGCGGTACAATCGTCTTTGCGCGAAGAAGCCGCTTCTTCGGCTCCGGGAGCCGGAGAGAGCGGCAGCATCGGAAAGGTGAAGAAGGAAGCTGTACAACACTGGGATTGTGTGCGCAGCTTGCCAACTGATAGAAAACAGTACCTTACCACTTTCCTGACGTTTTCAGTCACATGAATTTCGATAAGAAACTGTTTTGGACAGCTTTTCTTTCCTTCATGCCAAACACTTGGCAGACCTCCATGCAACGTCCAGAACACGATGGGAGATGTTTTCTGTGCTCCCGCAGGTTTTCCTTGCCAGACAGAGTGGAAAAGCTTTCTGCTAGGATGTAGACCACAAAAGACGCTAAAGACGAAGGTACGATGCTCTCCGGAGCTAAGCGCCGCTCCCGGGCTTCTTTCGGCAGAAGCGGCGCTAAGAGAGCACTGTGAGCGGTACAATCGTCTTTGCGCGAAGAAGCCGCTTCTTCGGCTCCGGGAGCCGGAGAGAGCGGCAGCATCGGAAAGGTGAAGAAGGAAGCTGTACAACACTGGGATTGTGTGCGCAGCTTGCCAACTGACAAAAAACAGTACCTTACCACTTTCCTGATGTTTCCAATCACATGAATATGCGATTGGAAGCTGTTTTGGACAATTTTTCTTTCCTTCATGCCAAACACTTGGCAGACCTCCGTGCAACGTCCAGAACACGATGGGAGATGTTTTCTGTGCTCCCGCAGGTTTTCCTTGCCAGACAGAGTGGAAAAGCTTTCTGCTAGGATGTAGACCACAAAAGACGCTAAAGACGAAGGTACGATGCTCTCCGGAGCTAAGCGCCGCTCCCGGGCTTCTTTCGGCAGAAGCGGCGCTAAGAGAGCACTGTGAGCAGTACAATCGTCTTTGCGCGAAGAAGCCGCTTCTTCGGCTCCGGGAGCCGGAGAGAGCGGCAGCATCGGAAAGGTGAAGAAGGAAGCTGTACAACACTGGGATTGCGTGCGCAGCTTGCCAAGAGATAGAAAACAGTACCTTACCACTTTCCTGACGTTTCCAGTCACATGAATTTCGATAAGAAGCTGTTTTGGACAGCTTTTCTTTCCTTCATGCCAAACACTTGGCAGACCTCCGTGCAACGTCCAGAACACGATGGGAGATGTTTTCTGTGCTCCCGCAGGTTTTCCTTGCCAGACAGAGTGGAAAAGCTTTCTGCTAGGATGTAGACCACAAAAGACGCTAAAGACGAAGGTACGATGCTCTCCGGAGCTAAGCGCCGCTCCCGGGCTTCTTTCGGCAGAAGCGGCGCTAAGAGAACACTGTGAGCAGTACAATCGTCTTTGCGCGAAGAAGCCGCTTCTTCGGCTCCGGGAGCCGGTGAGAGCGGCAGCATCGGAAAGGTGAAGAAGGAAGCTGTACAACACTGGGATTGTGTGCGCAGCTTGCCAACTGATAGAAAACAGTACCTTACACTTTCCTGACGTTTCCAATCACATGAATATTCGATTGGAAGCTGTTTTGGACAACTTTTCTTTCCTTCATGCCAAACACTTGGCAGACCTCCGTGCAACGTCCAGAACACGATGGGAGATGTTTTCTGTGCTCCCGCAGGTTTTGCTTGCCAGACAGAGTGGAAAAGCTTTCTGCTAGGATGTAGACCACAAAAGACGCTAAAGACGAAGGTACGATGCTCTCCGGAGTTAAGAGCCGCTCCCGGGCTTCTTTCGGCAGAAGCGGCGCTAAGAGAGCACTGTGAGCGGTACAATGGTCTTTGCGCGAAGAAGCCGCTTCTTCGGCTCCGGGAGCCGGAGAGAGCAGCAGCATCGGAAAGGTGAAGAAGGAAGCTGTACAACACTGGGATTGTGTGCGCAGCTTGCCAAGAGATAGAAAACAGTACCTTACCACTTTCCTGACGTTTCCAGTCACATGAATTTCGATAAGAAGCTGTTTTGGACAGCTTTTCTTTCCTTCATGCCAAACACTTGGCAGACCTCCGTGCAACGTCCAGAACACGATGGGAGATGTTTTCTGTGCTCCCGCAGGTTTTCCTTGCCAGACAGAGTGGAAAAGCTTTCTGCTAGGATGTAGACCACAAAAGACGCTAAAGACGAAGGTACGATGCTCTCCGGAGCTAAGCGCCGCTCCCGGGCTTCTTTCGGCAGAAGCGGCGCTAAGAGAACACTGTGAGCAGTGCAATCGTCTTTGCGCGAAGAAGCCGCTTCTTCGGCTCCGGGAGCCGGAGAGAGCGGCAGCATCGGAAAGGTGAAGAAGGAAGCTGTACAACACTGGGATTGTGTGCGCAGCTTGCCAACTGATAGAAAACAGTACCTTACCACTTTCCTGACGCTTCCAATCACATGAATATTCGATTGGAAGCTGTTTTGGACAACTTTTCTTTCCTTCATGCCAAACACTTGGCAGACCTCCGTGCAACGTCCAGAAGACGATGGGAGATGTTTTCTGTGCTCCCGCAGGTTTTGCTTGCCAGACAGAGTGGAAAAGCTTTCTGCTAGGATGTAGACCACAAAAGACGCTAAAGACGAAGGTACGATGCTCTCCGGAGTTAAGAGCCGCTCCCGGGCTTCTTTCGGCAGAAGCGGCGCTAAGAGAGCACTGTGAGCGGTACAATCGTCTTTGCGCGAAGAAGCCGCTTCTTCGGCTCCGGGAGCCGGAGAGAGCAGCAGCATCGGAAAGGTGAAGAAGGAAGCTGTACAACACTGGGATTGTGTGCGCAGCTTGCCAACTGATAAAAAACAGTACCTTACCACTTTCCTGACGTTTTCAGTCACATGAATTTCGATAAGAAGCTGTTTTGGACAGCTTTTCTTTCCTTCATGCCAAACACTTGGCAGACGTCCGTGCAACGTCCAGAACACGATGGGAGATGTTTTCTGTGCTCCCGCAGGTTTTCCTTGCCAGACAGAGTGGAAAAGCTTTCTGCTAGGATGTAGACCACAAAAGACGCTAAAGACCAAGGTACGATGCTCTCCGGAGCTAAGAGCCGCTCCCGGGCTTCTTTCGGCAGAAGCGGCGCTAAGAGAGCACTGTGAGCGGTACAATCGTCTTTGCGCGAAGAAGCCGCTTCTTCGGCTCCGGGAGCCGGAGAGAGCGGCAGCATCGGAAAGGTGAAGAAGGAAGCTGTACAACACTGGGATTGTGTGCGCAGCTTGCCAACTGATAGAAAACAGTACCTTACCACTTTCCTGACGTTTCCAATCACATGAATATTCGATTGGAAGCTGTTTTGGACAGCTTTTCTTTCCTTCATGCCAAACACTTGGCAGACCTCCGTGCAACGTCCAGAACACGATGGGAGATGTTTTCTGTGCTCCCGCAGGTTTTCCTTGCCAGACAGAGTGGAAAAGCTTTCTGCTAGGATGTAGACCACAAAAGACGCTAAAGACGAAGGTACGATGCTCTCCGGAGTTAAGCGCCGCTCCCGGGCATCTTTCGGCAGAAGCGGCGCTAAGAGAGCACTGTGAGCGGTACAATCGTCTTTGCGCAAAGAAGCCGCTTCTTCGGCTCCGGGAGCCGGAGAGAGCGGCAGCATCGGAAAGGTGAAGAAGGAAGCTGTACAACACTGGGATTGTGTGCGCAGCTTGCCAACTGATAGAAAACAGTACCTTACCACTTTCCTGACGTTTCCAATCACATGAATATTCGATTGGAAGCTGTTTTGGACAGCTTTTCTTTCCTTCATGCCAAACACTTGGCAGACCTCCGTGCAACGTCCAGAACACGATGGGAGATGTTTTCTGTGCTCCCGCAGGTTTTCCTTGCCAGACAGAGTGGAAAAGCTTTCTGCTAGGATGTAGACCACAAAAGACGCTAAAGACGAAGGTAAAATGCTCTCCGGAGCTAAGAGCCGCTCCCGGGCTTCTTTCGGCAAAAGCGGCGCTAAGAGAGCACTGTGAGCGGTACAATCGTCTTTGCGCGAAGAAGCCGCTTCTTCGGCTCCGGGAGCCGGAGAGAGCGGCAGCATCAGAAAGGTGAAGAAGGAAGCTGTACAACACTGGGATTGTGTGCGCAGCTTGCCAACTGATAAAAAACAGTACCTTACCACTTTCCTGACGTTTCCAATCACATGAATATTCGATTGGAAGCTGTTTTGGACAACTTTCCTTTCCTTCATGCCAAACACTTGGCAGACCTCCGTGCAACGTCCAGAACACGATGGGAGATGTTTTCTGTGCTCCCGCAGGTTTTCCTTGCCAGACAGAGTGGAAAAGCTTTCTGCTAGGATGTAGACCACAAAAGACGCTAAAGACGAAGGTACGATGCTCTCCGGAGCTAAGAGCCGCTCCCGGGCTTCTTTCGGCAGAAGCGGCGCTAAGAGAACACTGTGAGCGGTACAATCGTCTTTGCGCGAAGAAGCCGCTTCTTCGGCTCCGGGAGCCGGAGAGAGCGGCAGCATCGGAAAGGTGAAGAAGGAAGCTGTACAACACTGGGATTGTGTGCGCAGCTTGCCAACTGATAGAAAACAGTACCTTACCACTTTCCTGACGTTTCCAATCACATGAATATTCGATTGGAAGCTGTTTTGGACAACTTTTCTTTCCTTCATGCCAAACACTTGGCAGACCTCCGTGCAACGTCCAGAACACGATGGGAGATGTTTTCTGTGCTCCCGCAGGTTTTCCTTGCCAGACAGAGTGGAAAAGCTTTCTGCTAGGATGTAGACCACAAAAGACGCTAAAGACGAAGGTACGATGCTCTCCGGAGCTAAGAGCCGCTCCCGGGCTTCTTTCGGCAGAAGCGGCGCTAAGAGAGCACTGTGAGCGGTACAATCGTCTTTGCGCGAAGAAGCCGCTTCTTCGGCTCCGGGAGCCGGAGAGAGCGGCAGCATCGGAAAGGTGAAGAAGGAAGCTGTACAACACTGGGATTGTGTGCGCAGCTTGACAACTGATAGAAAACAGTACCTTACCACTTTCCTGACGTTTCCAATCACATGAATATTCGATTGGAAGCTGTTTTGGACAACTTTTCTTTCCTTCATGCCAAACACTTGGCAGACCTCCGTGCAACGTCCAGAACACGATGGGAGATGTTTTCTGTGCTCCCGCAGGTTTTCCTTGCCAGACAGAGTGGAAAAGCTTTCTGCTAGGATGTAGACCACAAAAGACGCTAAAGACGAAGGTACGATGCTCTCCGGAGCTAAGAGCCGCTCCCGGGCTTCTTTCGGCAGAAGCGGCGCTAAGAGAGCACTGTGAGCGGTACAATCGTCTTTGCGCGAAGAAGCCGCTTCTTCGGCTCCGGGAGCCGGAGAGAGCGGCAGAATCGGAAAGGTGAAGAAGGAAGCTGTACAACACTGGCATTGTGTGCGCAGCTTGCCAACTGATAAAAAACAGTACCTTACCACTTTCCTGACGTTTCCAATCACATGAATATTCGATTGGAAGCTGTTTTGGACAACTTTTCTTTCCTTCATGCCAAGCACTTGGCAGACCTCCGTGCAACGTCCAGAACACGATGGGAGATGTTTTCTGTGCTCCCGCAGGTTTTCCTTGCCAGACAGAGTGGAAAAGCTTTCTGCTAGGATGTAGACCACAAAAGACGCTAAAGACGAAGGTACGATGCTCTCCGGAGCTAAGAGCCGCTCCCGGGCTTCTTTCAGCAGAAGCGGCGCTAAGAGAGCACTGTGAGCGGTACAATCGTCTTTGCGCGAAGAAGCTGCTTCTTCGGCTCCGGGAGCTGGAGAGAGCGGCAGCATCGGAAAGGTGAAGAAGGAAGCTGTACAACACTGGGATTGTGTGCACAGCTTGCCAACTGATAGAAAACAGTACCTTACCACTTTCCTGACGTTTCCAATCACATGAATATTCGATTGGAAGCTGTTTTCGACAACTTTTCTTTCCTTCATGCCAAGCACTTGGCAGACCTCCGTGCAACGTCCAGAACACGATGGGAGATGTTTTCTGTGCTCCCGCAGGTTTTCCTTGCCAGACAGAGTGGAAAAGCTTTCTGCTAGGATGTAGACCACAAAAGACGCTAAAGACGAAGGTATGATGCTGTCCGGAGCTAAGAGCCGCTCCCGGGCTTCTTTCGGCAGAAGCGGCGCTAAGAGAGCACTGTGAGCGGTACAATCGTCTTTGCGCGAAGAAGCCGCTTCTTTGGCTCCGGGAGCCGGAGAGAGCGGCAGCATCGGAAAGGTGAAGAAGGAAGCTGTACAACACTGGGATTGTGTGCACAGCTTGCCAAATGATAGAAAACAGTACCTTACACTTTCCTGACGTTTCCAATCACATGAATATTCGATTGGAAGCTGTTTTGGACAACTTTTCTTTCCTTCATGCCAAGCACTTGGCAGACCTCCGTGCAACGTCCAGAACACGATGGGAGATGTTTTCTGTGCTCCAGCAGGTTTTCCTTGCCAGACAGAGTGGAAAAGCTTTCTGCTAGGATGTAGACCACAAAAGACGCTAAAGACGAAGGTACGATGCTCTCCAAAGCTAAGAGCCGCTCCCGGGCTTCTTTCGGCAGAAGCGGCGCTAAGAGAGCACTGTGAGCGGTACAATCGTCTTTGCGCGAAGAAGCCGCTTCTTCGGCTCCGGGAGCCGGAGAGAGCGGCAGCATCGGAAAGGTGAAGAAGGAAGCTGTACAACACTGGGATTGTGTGCGCAGCTTGCCAACTGATAGAAAACAGTACCTTACCACTTTCCTGACGTTTCCAATCACATGAATATTCGATTGGAAGCTGTTTTGGACAACTTTTCTTTCCTTCATGCCAAGCACTTGGCAGACCTCCGTGCAACGTCCAGAACACGATGGGAGATGTTTTCTGTGCTCCCGCAGGTTTTCCTTGCCAGACAGAGTGGAAAAGATTTCTGCTAGGATGTAGACCACAAAAGACGCTAAAGACGAAGGTACGATGCTCTCCGGAGCTAAGAGCCGCTGCCGGGCTTCTTTCGGCAGAAGCGGCGCTAAGAGAGCACTGTGAGCGGTACAATCGTCTTTGCGCGAAGAAGCCACTTCTTCGGCTCCGGGAGCCGGAGAGAGCGGCAGCATCGGAAAGGTGAAGAAGGAAGCTGTACAACACTGGGATTGTGTGCGCAGCTTGCCAACTGATAGAAAACAGTACCTTACCACTTTCCTGACGCTTCCAATCACATGACTATTCGATTGGAAGCTGTTTTGGACAACTTTTCTTTCCTTCATGCCAAGCACTTGGCAGACCTCCGTGCAACGTCCAGAACACGATGGGAGATGTTTTCTGTGCTCCCGCAGGTTTTCCTTGCCAGACAGAGTGGAAAAGCTTTCTGCTAGGATGTAGACCACAAAAGACGCTAAAGACGAAGGTACGATGCTCTCCGGAGCTAAGAGCCGCTCCCGGGCTTCTTTCGGCAGAAGCGGCGCTAAGAGAGCACTGTGAGCGGTACAATCGTCTTTGCGCGAAGAAGCCGCTTCTTCGGCTCCGGGAGCCGGAGAGAGCGGCAGCATCGGAAAGGTGAAGAAGGAAGCTGTACAACACTGGGATTGTGTGCACAGCTTGCCAACTGATAGAAAACAGTACCTTACCACTTTCCTGACGTTTCCAATCACATGAATATTCGATTGGAAGCTGTTTTGGACAACTTTTCTTTCCTTCATGCCAAGCACTTGGCAGACCTCCGTGCAACGTCCAGAACACGATGGGAGATGTTTTCTGTGCTCCAGCAGGTTTTCCTTGCCAGACAGAGTGGAAAAGCTTTCTGCTAGGATGTAGACCACAAAAGACGCTAAAGACGAAGGTACGATGCTCTCCGGAGCTAAGAGCCGCTCCCGGGCTTCTTTCGGCAGAAGCGGCGCTAAGAGAGCACTGTGAGCGGTACAATCGTCTTTGCGCGAAGAAGCCGCTTCTTCGGCTCCGGGAGCCGGAGAGAGCGGCAGCATCGGAAAGGTGAAGAAGGAAGCTGTACAACACTGGGATTGTGTGCGCAGCTTGCCAACTGATAGAAAACAGTACCTTACCACTTTCCTGACGTTTCCAATCACATGAATATTCGATTGGAAGCTGTTTTGGACAACTTTTCTTTCCTTCATGCCAAGCACTTGGCAGACCTCCGTGCAACGTCCAGAACACGATGGGAGATGTTTTCTGTGCTCCCGCAGGTTTTCCTTGCCAGACAGAGTGGAAAAGCTTTCTGCTAGGATGTAGACCAAAAAAGACGCTAAAGACTAATGTACGATGCTCTCCGGAGCTAAGCGCCGCTCCCGGGCTTCTTTCGGCAGAAGCGGCGCTAAGAGAGCACTGTGAGCGGTACAATCGTCTTTGCGTGAAGAAGCCGCTTCTTCGGCTCCGGGAGCCGGAGAGAGCGGCAGCATCAGAAAGGTGAAGAAGGAAGCTGTACAACACTGGGAATGTTTGTGCAGCTTGCCAACTGATAGAAAACAGTACCTTACCACTTTCCTGACGTTTCCAATCACATGAATATTCGATTGGAAGCTGTTTTGGACAACTTTTCTTTCCTTCATGCCAAGCACTTGGCAGACCTCCGTGCAACGTCCAGAACACGATGGGAGATGTTTTCTGTGCTCCCGCAGGTTTTCCTTGCCAGACAGAGTGGAAAAGCTTTCTGCTAGGATGTAGACCACAAAAGACGCTAAAGACGAAGGTACGATGCTCTCCGGAGCTAAGAGCCGCTCCCGGGCTTCTTTCGGCAGAAGCGGCGCTAAGAGAGCACTGTGAGCGGTACAATGGTCTTTGCGCGAAGAAGCCGCTTCTTCGGCTCCGGGAGCCGGAGAGAGCGGCAGCATCGGAAAGGTGAAGAAGGAAGCTGTACAACACTGGGATTGTGTGCGCAGCTTGCCAACTGATAGAAAACAGTACCTTACCACTTTCCTGACGTTTCCAATCACATGAATATTCGATTGGAAGCTGTTTTGGACAACTTTTCTTTCCTTCATGCCAAACACTTGGCAGACCTCCGTGCAACGTCCAGAACACGATGGGAGATGTTTTCTGTGCTCCCGCAGGTTTTCCTTGCCAGACAGAGTGGAAAAGCTTTCTGCTAGGATGTAGACCACAAAAGACGCTAAAGACGAAGGTACGATGCTCTCCGGAGCTAAGAGCCGCTCCCGGCCTTCTTTCGGCAGAAGCGGCGCTAAGAGAGCACTGTGAGCGGTACAATCGTCTTTGCGCGAAGAAGCCGCTTCTTCGGCTCCGGGAGCCGGAGAGAGCGGCAGAATCGGAAAGGTGAAGAAGGAAGCTGTACAACACTGGCATTGTGTGCGCAGCTTGCCAACTGATAGAAAACAGTACCTTACCACTTTCCTGACGTTTCCAATCACATGAATATTCGATTGGAAGCTGTTTTGGACAACTTTTCTTTCCTTCATGCCAAGCACTTGGCAGACCTCCGTGCAACGTCCAGAACACGATGGGAGATGTTTTCTGTGCTCCCGCAGGTTTTCCTTGCCAGACAGAGTGGAAAAGCTTTCTGCTAGGATGTAGACCACAAAAGACGCTAAAGACGAAGGTACGATGCTCTCCGGAGCTAAGAGCCGCTCCCGGGCTTCTTTCAGCAGAAGCGGCGCTAAGAGAGCACTGTGAGCGGTACAATCGTCTTTGCGCGAAGAAGCTGCTTCTTCGGCTCCGGGAGCTGGAGAGAGCGGCAGCATCGGAAAGGTGAAGAAGGAAGCTGTACAACACTGGGATTGTGTGCACAGCTTGCCAAATGATAGAAAACAGTACCTTACCACTTTCCTGACGTTTCCAATCACATGAATATTCGATTGGAAGCTGTTTTCGACAACTTTTCTTTCCTTCATGCCAAGCACTTGGCAGACCTCCGTGCAACGTCCAGAACACGATGGGAGATGTTTTCTGTGCTCCCGCAGGTTTTCCTTGCCAGACAGAGTGGAAAAGCTTTCTGCTAGGATGTAGACCACAAAAGACGCTAAAGACGAAGGTATGATGCTGTCCGGAGCTAAGAGCCGCTCCCGGGCTTCTTTCGGCAGAAGCGGCGCTAAGAGAGCACTGTGAGCGGTACAATCGTCTTTGCGCGAAGAAGCCGCTTCTTTGGCTCCGGGAGCCGGAGAGAGCGGCAGCATCAGAAAGGTGAAGAAGGAAGCTGTACAACACTGGGATTGTGTGCGCAGCTTGCCAACTGATAGAAAACAGTACCTTACCACTTTCCTGACGTTTCCAATCACATGAATATTCGATTGGAAGCTGTTTTGGACAACTTTTCTTTCCTTCATGCCAAACACTTTGCAGACCTCCGTGCAACGTCCAGAACACGATGGGAGATGTTTTCTGTGCTCCCGCAGGTTTTCCTTGCCAGACAGAGTGGAAAAGCTTTCTGCTAGGATGTAGACCACAAAAGACGCTAAAGACGAAGGTACGATGCTCTCCGGAGCTAAGAGCCGCTCCCGGGCTTCTTTCGGCAGAAGCGGCGCTAAGAGAGCACTGTGAGCGGTACAATCGTCTTTGCGCGAAGAAGCCGCTTCTTCGGCTCCGGGAGCCGGAGAGAGCGGCAGCATCGGAAAGGTGAAGAAGGAAGCTGTACAACACTGGGATTGTGTGCGCAGCTTGCCAACTGATAGAAAACAGTACCTTACCACTTTCCTGACGCTTCCAATCACATGACTATTCGATTGGAAGCTGTTTTGGACAACTTTTCTTTCCTTCATGCCAAGCACTTGGCAGACCTCCGTGCAACGTCCAGAACACGATGGGAGATGTTTTCTCTGCTCCCGCAGGTTTTCCTTGCCAGACAGAGTGGAAAAGCTTTCTGCTAGGATGTAGACCACAAAAGACGCTAAAGACGAAGGTACGATGCTCTCCGGAGCTAAGAGCCGCTCCCGGGCTTCTTTCGGCAGAAGCGGCGCTAAGAGAGCACTGTGAGCGGTACAATCGTCTTTGCGCGAAGAAGCCGCTTCTTCGGCTCCGGGAGCCGGAGAGAGCGGCAGCATCGGAAAGGTGAAGAAGGAAGCTGTACAACACTGGGATTGTGTGCGCAGCTTGCCAACTGACAAAAAACAGTACCTTACCACTTTCCTGACGTTTCCAATCACATGAATATTCGATTGGAAGCTGTTTTGGACAACTTTTCTTTCCTTCATGCCAAGCACTTGGCAGACCTCCGTGCAACGTCCAGAACACGATGGGAGATGTTTTCTGTGCTCCAGCAGGTTTTCCTTGCCAGACAGAGTGGAAAAGCTTTCTGCTAGGATGTAGACCACAAAAGACGCTAAAGACCAAGGTACGATGCTGTCCCGAGCTAAGAGCCGCTCCCGGGCTTCTTTCGGCAGAAGCGGCGCTAAGAGAACACTGTGAGTGGTACAATCGTCTTTGCGCGAAGAAGCCGCTTCTTTGGCTCCAGGAGCCGGAGAGAGCGGCAGCATCGGAAAGGTGAAGAAGGAAGCTGTACAACACTGGGATTGTGTGCGCAGCTTGCCAACTGATAGAAAACAGTACCTTACCACTTTCCTGACGTTTCCAATCACATGAATATTCGATTGAAAGCTGTTTTGGACAACTTTTCTTTCCTTCATGCCAAGCACTTGGAAGACCTCCGTGCAACGTCCAGAACACGATGGGAGATGTTTTCTGTGCTCCCGCAGGTTTTCCTTGCCAGACAGAGTGGAAAAGCTTTCTGCTAGGATGTAGACCAAAAAAGACGCTAAAGACTAATGTACGATGCTGTCCGGAGCTAAGAGCCGCTCCCGGGCTTCTTTTGGCAGAAGCGGCGCTAAGAGAGCACTGTGAGCGGTACAATCGTCTTTGCGCGAAGAAGCCGCTTCTTCGGCTCCGGGAGCCGGAGAGAGCGGCAGCATCGGAAAGGTGAAGAAGGAAGCTGTACAACACTGGGATTGTGTGCGCAGCTTGCCAACTGATAGAAAACAGTACCTTACCACTTTCCTGACGTTTCCAATCACATGAATATTCGATTGGAAGCTGTTTTGGACAACTTTTCTTTCCTTCATGCCAAACACTTGGCAGACCTCCGTGCAACGTCCACAACACGATGGGAGATGTTTTCTGTGCTCCCGCAGGTTTTCCTTGCCAGACAGAGTGGAAAAGCTTTCTGCTAGGATGTAGACCACAAAAGACGCTAAAGACGAAGGTACGATGCTCTCCGGAGCTAAGAGCCGCTCCCGGGCTTCTTTCGGCAGAAGCGGCGCTAAGAGAGCACTGTGAGCGGTACAATCGTCTTTGCGCGAAGAAGCCGCTTCTTCGGCTCCGGGAGCCGGAGAGAGCGGCAGCATCGGAAAGGTGAAGAAGGAAGCTGTACAACACTGGGATTGTGTGCACAGCTTGCCAACTGATAGAAAACAGTACCTTACACTTTCCTGACGTTTCCAATCACATGAATATTCGATTGGAAGCTGTTTTGGACAACTTTTCTTTCCTTCATGCCAAACACTTGGCAGACCTCCGTGCAACGTCCAGAACACGATGGGAGATGTTTTCTGTGCTCCCGCAGGTTTTCCTTGCCAGACAGAGTGGAAAAGCTTTCTGCTAGGATGTAGACCACAAAGGAGGCTAAAGACGAAGGTACGATGCTCTCCGGAGCTAAGAGCCGCTCCCGGGCTTCTTTCGGCAGAAGCGGCGTTAAGAGAGCACTGTGAGCGGTACAATGGTCTTTGCGCGAAGAAGCCGCTTCTTCAGCTCCGGGAGCCGGAGAGAGCGGCAGCATCGGAAAGGTGAAGAAGGAAGCTGTACAACACTGGGATTGTGTGCGCAGCTTGCCAACTGATAGAAAACAGTACCTTACCACTTTCCTGACGTTTCCAATCACATGAATATTCGATTGGAAGCTGTTTTGGACAACTTTTCTTTCCTTCATGCCAAGCACTTGGCAGACCTCCGTGCAACGTCCAGAACACGATGGGAGATGTTTTCTGTGCTCCCGCAGGTTTTCCTTGCCAGACAGAGTGGAAAAGCTTTCTGCTAGGATGTAGACCACAAAAGACGCTAAAGACGAAGGTACGATGCTGTCCGGAGCTAAGAGCCGCTCCCGGGCTTCTTTCGGCAGAAGCGGCGCTAAGAGAGCACTGTGAGCGGTACAATCGTCTTTGCGCGAAGAAGCCGCTTCTTCGGCTCCGGGAGCCGGAGAGAGCGGCAGCATCAGAAAGGTGAAGAAGGAAGCTGTACAACACTGGGATTGTTTGCGCAGCTTGCCAACTGATAGAAAACAGTACCTTACCACTTTCCTGACGTTTCCAATCACATGAATATTCGATTGGAAGCTGTTTTGGACAACTTTTCTTTCCTTCATGCCAAACACTTGGCAGACCTCCGTGTAACGTCCAGAACATGATGGGAGATGTTTTCTGTGCTCCCGCAGGTTTTCCTTGCCAGACAGAGTGGAAAAGCTTTCTGCTAGGATGTAGACCACAAAAGACGCTAAAGACGAAGGTACGATGCTGTCCGGAGCTAAGAGCCGCTCCCGGGCTTCTTTCGGCAGAAGCGGCGCTAAGAGAGCACTGTGAGCGGTACAATCGTCTTTGCGCGAAGAAGCCGCTTCTTCGGCTCCGGGAGCCGGAGAGAGCGGCAGCATCGGAAAGGTGAAGAAGGAAGCTGTACAACACTGGGATTGTGTGCGCAGCTTGCCAACTGATAGAAAACAGTACCTTACACTTTCCTGACGTTTCCAATCACATGAATATTCGATTGGAAGCTGTTTTGGACAACTTTTCTTTCCTTCATGCCAAGCACTTGGCAGACCTCCGTGCAACGTCCAGAAGACGATGGGAGATGTTTTCTGTGCTCCCGCAGGTTTTCCTTGCCAGACAGAGTGGAAAAGCTTTCTGCTAGGATGTAGACCACAAAAGATGCTAAAGACGAAGGTACGATGCTGTCCGGAGCTAAGAGCCGCTCCCGGGCTTCTTTCGGCAGAAGCGGCGCTAAGAGAGCACTGTGAGCGGTACAATCGTCTTTGCGCGAAGAAGCCGCTTCTTCGGCTCCGGGAGCCGGAGAGAGCGGCAGCATCAGAAAGGTGAAGAAGGAAGCTGTACAACACTGGGATTGTTTGCGCAGCTTGCCAACTGATAGAAAACAGTACCTTACCACTTTCCTGACGTTTCCAATCACATGAATATTCGATTGGAAGCTGTTTTGGACAACTTTTCTTTCCTTCATGCCAAGCACTTGGCAGACCTCCGTGTAACGTCCAGAACACGATGGGAGATGTTTTCTGTGCTCCAGCAGGTTTTCCTTGCCAGACAGAGTGGAAAAGCTTTCTGCTAGGATGTAGACCACAAAAGACGCTAAAGACGAAGGTACGATGCTCTCCGGAGCTAAGAGCCGCTCCCGGGCTTCTTTCGGCAGAAGCGGCACTAAGAGAGCACTGTGAGCGGTACAATCGTCTTTGCGCGAAGAAGCCGCTTCTTCGGCTCCGGGAGCCGGAGAGAGCGGCAGCATCGGAAAGGTGAAGAAGGAAGCTGTACAACACTGGGATTGTGTGCGCAGCTTGCCAACTGATAGAAAACAGTACCTTACACTTTCCTGACGTTTCCAATCACATGAATATTCGATTGGAAGCTGTTTTGGACAACTTTTCTTTCCTTCATGCCAAGCACTTGGCAGACCTCCGTGCAACGTCCAGAACACGATGGGAGATGTTTTCTGTGCTCCCGCAGGTTTTCCTTGCCAGACAGAGTGGAAAAGCTTTCTGCTAGGATGTAGACCACAAAAGACGCTAAAGACGAAGGTACGATGCTGTCCGGAGCTAAGAGCCGCTCCCGGGCTTCTTTCGGCAGAAGCGGCGCTAAGAGAGCACTGTGAGCGGTACAATCGTCTTTGCGCGAAGAAGCCGCTTCTTCGGCTCCGGGAGCCGGAGAGAGCGGCAGCATCGGAAAGGTGAAGAAGGAAGCTGTACAACACTGGGATTGTGTGCGCAGCTTGCCAACTGATAGAAAACAGTACCTTACCACTTTCCTGACGTTTCCAATCACATGAATATTCGATTGGAAGCTGTTTTGGACAACTTTTCTTTCCTTCATGCCAAACACTTGGCAGACCTCCGTGCAACGTCCAGAACACGATGGGAGATGTTTTCTGTGCTCCCGCAGGTTTTCCTTGCCAGACAGAGTGGAAAAGCTTTCTGCTAGGATGTAGACCACAAAGGAGGCTAAAGACGAAGGTACGATGCTCTCCGGAGCTAAGAGCCGCTCCCGGGCTTCTTTCGGCAGAAGCGGCGCTAAGAGAGCACTGTGAGCGGTACAATCGTCTTTGCGCGAAGAAGCCGCTTCTTCGGCTCCGGGAGCCGGAGAGAGCGGCAGCATCGGAAAGGTGAAGAAGGAAGCTGTACAACACTGGGATTGTGTGCGCAGCTTGCCAACTGATAGAAAACAGTACCTTACCCTTTCCTGACGTTTCCAATCACATGAATATTCGATTGGAAGCTGTTTTGGACAACTTTTCTTTCCTTCATGCCAAGCACTTGGCAGACCTCCGTGCAACGTCCAGAACACGATGGGAGATGTTTTCTGTGCTCCCGCAGGTTTTCCTTGCCAGACAGAGTGGAAAAGCTTTCTGCTAGGATGTAGACCACAAAAGACGCTAAAGACGAAGGTACGATGCTCTCCGGAGCTAAGAGCCGCTCCCGGGCTTCTTTCGGCAGAAGCGGCGCTAAGAGAGCACTGTGAGCGGTACAATCGTCTTTGCGCGAAGAAGCCGCTTCTTCGGCTCCGGGAGCCGGAGAGAGCGGCAGCATCGGAAAGGTGAAGAAGGAAGCTGTACAACACTGGGATTGTGTGCGCAGCTTGCCAACTGATAGAAAACAGTACCTTACCACTTTCCTGACGTTTCCAATCACATGAATATTCGATTGGAAGCTGTTTTGGACAACTTTTCTTTCCTTCATGCCAAACACTTGGCAGACCTCCGTGCAACGTCCAGAAGACGATGGGAGATGTTTTCTGTGCTCCCGCAGGTTTTCCTTGCCAGACAGAGTGGAAAAGCTTTCTGCTAGGATGTAGACCACAAAAGACGCTAAAGACGAAGGTACGATGCTCTCCGGAGCTAAGAGCCGCTCCCGGGCTTCTTTCGGCAGAAGCGGCGCTAAGAGAGCACTGTGAGCGGTACAATCGTCTTTGCGCGAAGAAGCCGCTTCTTCGGCTCCGGGAGCCGGAGAGAGCGGCAGCATCGGAAAGGTGAAGAAGGAAGCTGTACAACACTGGGATTGTGTGCGCAGCTTGCCAACTGATAGAAAACAGTACCTTACACTTTCCTGACGTTTCCAATCACATGAATATTCGTTTGGAAGCTGTTTTGGACAACTTTTCTTTCCTTCATGCCAAACACTTGGCAGACCTCCGTGCAACGTCCAGAACACGATGGGAGATGTTTTCTGTGCTCCCGCAGGTTTTCCTTGCCAGACAGAGTGGAAAAGCTTTCTGCTAGGATGTAGACCACAAAAGACGCTAAAGACGAAGGTACGATGCTCTCCGGAGCTAAGCAACGCTCCCGGGCTTCTTTCGGCAGAAGCGGCGCTAAGAGAGCACTGTGAGCGGTACAATCGTCTTTGCGCGAAGAAGCCGCTTCTTCGGCTCCGGGAGCCGGAGAGAGCGGCAGCATCGGAAAGGTGAAGAAGGAAGCTGTACAACACTGGGATTGTGTGCGCAGCTTGCCAACTGATAGAAAACAGTACCTTACCACTTTCCTGACGTTTCCAATCACATGAATATTCGATTGGAAGCTGTTTTGCACAACTTTTCTTTCCTTCATGCCAAACACTTGGCAGACCTCCGTGCAACGTCTAGAACACGATGGGAGATGTTTTCTGTGCTCCCGCAGGTTTTCCTTGCCAGACAGAGTGGAAAAGCTTTCTGCTAGGATGTAGACCACAAAAGACGCTAAAGACGAAGGTACGATGCTCTCCGGAGCTAAGAGCCGCTCCCGGGCTTCTTTCGGCAGAAGCGGCGCTAAGAGAGCACTGTGAGCGGTACAATCGTCTTTGCACGAAGAAGCCGCTTCTTCGGCTCCGGGAGCCGGAGAGAGCGGCAGCATCGGAAAGGTGAAGAAGGAAGCTGTACAACACTGGGATTGTGTGCGCAGCTTGCCAACTGATAGAAAACAGTACCTTACCACTTTCCTGACGTTTCCAATCACATGAATATTAGATTGGAAGCTGTTTTCGACAACTTTTCTTTCCTTCATGCCAAGCACTTGGCAGACCTCCGTGCAACGTCCAGAACACGATGGGAGATGTTTTCTGTGCTCCCGCAGGTTTTCCTTGCCAGACAGAGTGGAAAAGCTTTCTGCTAGGATGTAGACCACAAAAGACGCTAAAGACGAAGGTACGATGCTCTCCGGAGCTAAGAGCCGCTCCCGGGCTTCTTTCGGCAGAAGCGGAGCTAAGAGAGCACTGTGAGCGGTACAATCGTCTTTGCGCGAAGAAGCCGCTTCTTCGGCTCCGGGAGCCGGAGAGAGCGGCAGCATCGGAAAGGTGAAGAAGGAAGCTGTACAACACTGGGATTGTGTGCGCAGCTTGCCAACTGATAGAAAACAGTACCTTACCACTTTTCTGACGTTTCCAATCACATGAATATTCGATTGGAAGCTGTTTTGGACAACTTTTCTTTCCTTCATGCCAAGCACTTGGCAGACCTCCGTGCAACGTCCAGAACACGATGGGAGATGTTTTCTGTGCTCCCGCAGGTTTTCCTTGCCAGACAGAGTGGAAAAGCTTTCTGCTAGGATGTAGACCACAAAAGACGCTAAAGACGAAGGTTCGATGCTCTCCGGAGCTAAGAGCCGCTCCCGGGCTTCTTTCGGCAGAAGCGGCGCTAAGAGAGCACTGTGAGCGGTACAATCGTCTTTGCGCGAAGAAGCCGCTTCTTCGGCTCCGGGAGCCCGAGAGAGCGGCAGCATCGGAAAGGTGAAGAAGGAAGCTGTACAACACTGGCATTGTGTGCGCAGCTTGCCAACTGATAGAAAACAGTACCTTACCACTTTCCTGACGTTTCCAATCACATAAATATTCGATTGGAAGCTGTTTTGGACAACTTTTCTTTCCTTCATGCCAAACACTTGGCAGACCTCCGTGCAACGTCCTGAACACGATGGGAGATGTTTTCTGTGCTCCCGCAGGTTTTCCTTGCCAGACAGAGTGGAAAAGCTTTCTGCTAGGATGTAGACCACAAAAGACGTTAAAGACGAAGGTACGATGCTCTCCGGAGCTAAGAGCCGCTCCCGGGCTTCTTTCGGCAGAAGCGGCGCTAAGAGAGCACTGTGAGCGGTACAATCGTCTTTGCACGAAGAAGCCGCTTCTTCGGCTCCGGGAGCCGGAGAGAGCGGCAGCATCGCAAAGGTGAAGAAGGAAGCTGTACAACACTGGGATTGTGTGCGCAGCTTGCCAACTGATAGAAAACAGTACCTTACCACTTTCCTGACGTTTCCAATCACATGAATATTCGATTGGAAGCTGTTTTGGACAACTTTTCTTTCCTTCATGCCAAGCACTTGGCAGACCTCCGTGCAACGTCCAGAACACGATGGGAGATGTTTTCTGTGCTCCCGCAGGTTTTCCTTGCCAGACAGAGTGGAAAAGATTTCTGCTAGGATGTAGACCACAAAAGACGCTAAAGACGAAGGTACGATGCTCTCCGGAGCTAAGAGCCGCTCCCGGGCTTCTTTCGGCAGAAGCGGCGCTAAGAGAGCACTGTGAGCGGTACAATCGTCTTTGCGCGAAGAAGCCGCTTCTTCGGCTCCGGGAGCCGGAGAGAGCGGCAGCATCGGAAAGGTGAAGAAGGAAGCTGTACAACACTGGGATTGTGTGCGCAGCTTGCCAACTGATAGAAAACAGTACCTTACCACTTTCCTGACGTTTCCAATCACATGAATATTCGATTGGAAGCTGTTTTGGACAACTTTTCTTTCCTTCATGCCAAACACTTGGCAGACCTCCGTGCAACGTCCAGAACACGATGGGAGATGTTTTCTGTGCTCCCGCAGGTTTTCCTTGCCAGACAGAGTGGAAAAGCTTTCTGCTAGGATGTAGACCACAAAAGACTATAAGACGAAGGAACGATGCTCTCCGGAGCTAAGAGCCACTCCCGGGCTTCTTTCGGCAGAAGCGGCGCTAAGAGAGCACTGTGAGCGGTACAATCGTCTTTGCGCGAAGAAGCCGCTTCTTCGGCTCCGGGAGCCGGAGAGAGCGGCAGCATCGGAAAGGTGAAGAAGGAAGCTGTACAACACTGGGATTGTGTGCGCAGCTTGCCAACTGATAGAAAACAGTACCTTACCACTTTCCTGACGTTTCCAATCACATGAATATTCGATTGGAAGCTGTTTTGGACAACTTTTCTTTCCTTCATGCCAAACACTTGGCAGACCTCCGTGCAACGTCCTGAACACGATGGGAGATGTTTTCTGTGCTCCCGCAGGTTTTCCTTGCCAGACAGAGTGGAAAAGCTTTCTGCTAGGATGTAGACCACAAAAGACGCTAAAGACGAAGGTACGATGCTCTCCGGAGCTAAGAGCCGCTCCCGGGCTTCTTTCGGCAGAAGCGGCGCTAAGAGAGCACTGTGAGTGGTACAATCGTCTTTGCGCGAAGAAGCCGCTTCTTCGGCTCCGGGAGCCGGAGAGAGCGGCAGCATCGGAAAGGTGAAGAAGGAAGCTGTACAACACTGGGATTGTGTGCGCAGCTTGCCAACTGATAGAAAACAGTACCTTACCACTTTCCTGACGTTTCCAATCACATGAATATTCGATTGGAAGCTGTTTTGGACAACTTTTCTTTCCTTCATGCCAGGCACTTGGCAGACCTCCGTGCAACGTCCAGAACACGATGGGAGATGTTTTCTGTGCTCCCGCAGGTTTTCCTTGCCAGACAGAGTGGAAAAGCTTTCTGCTAGGATGTAGACCACAAAAGACGCTAAAGACGAAGGTACGATGCTCTCCGGAGCTAAGAGCCGCTCCCGGGCTTCTTTCGGCAGAAGCGGCGCTAAGAGAGCACTGTGAGCGGTACAATGGTCTTTGCGCGAAGAAGCCGCTTCTTCGGCTCCGGGAGCCGGAGAGAGCGGCAGCATCGGAAAGGTGAAGAAGGAAGCTGTACAACACTGGGATTGTGTGCGCAGCTTGCCAACTGATAGAAAACAGTACCTTACCACTTTCCTGACGTTTCCAATCACATGAATATTCGATTGGAAGCTGTTTTGGACAACTTTTCTTTCCTTCATGCCAAGCACTTGGCAGACCTCCGTGCAACGTCCAGAACACGATGGGAGATGTTTTCTGTGCTCCCGCAGGTTTTCCTTGCCAGACAGAGTGGAAAAGCTTTCTGCTAGGATGTAGACCACAAAAGACGCTAAAGACGAAGGTACGATGCTCTCCGGAGCTAAGAGCCGCTCCCGGGCTTCTTTCGGCAGAAGCGGCGCTAAGAGAGCACTGTGAGCGGTACAATCGTCTTTGCGCGAAGAAGCCGCTTCTTCGGCTCCGGGAGCCGGAGAGAGCGGCAGCATCGGAAAGGTGAAGAAGGAAGCTGTACAACACTGGGATTGTGTGCGCAGCTTGCCAACTGATAGAAAACAGTACCTTACACTTTCCTGACGTTTCCAATCACATGAATATTCGATTGGAAGCTGTTTTGGACAACTTTTCTTTCCTTCATGCCAAGCACTTGGCAGACCTCCGTGCAACGTCCAGAACACGATGGGAGATGTTTTCTGTGCTCCCGCAGGTTTTCCTTGCCAGACAGAGTGGAAAAGCTTTCTGCTAGGATGTAGACCACAAAAGACGCTAAAGACGAAGGTACGATGCTCTCCGGAGCTAAGAGCCGCTCCCGGGCTTCTTTCGGCAGAAGCGGCGCTAAGAGAGCACTGTGAGCGGTACAATCGTCTTTGCGCGAAGAAGCCGCTTCTTCGGCTCCGGGAGCCGGAGAGAGCGGCAGCATCGGAAAGGTGAAGAAGGAAGCTGTACAACACTGGGATTGTGTGCGCAGCTTGCCAACTGATAGAAAACAGTACCTTACCACTTTCCTGACGTTTCCAATCACATGAATATTCGATTGGAAGCTGTTTTGGACAACTTTTCTTTCCTTCATGCCAAGCACTTGGCAGACATCCGTGCAACGTCCAGAACACGATGGGAGATGTTTTCTGTGCTCCCGCAGGTTTTCCTTGCCAGACAGAGTGGAAAAGATTTCTGCTAGGATGTAGACCACAAAAGACGCTAAAGACGAAGGTACGATGCTCTCCGGAGCTAAGAGCCGCTCCCGGGCTTCTTTCGGCAGAAGCGGCGCTAAGAGAGCACTGTGAGCGGTACAATCGTCTTTGCACGAAGAAGCCGCTTCTTCGGCTCCGGGAGCCGGAGAGAGCGGCAGCATCGGAAAGGTGAAGAAGGAAGCTGTACAACACTGGGATTGTGTGCGCAGCTTGCCAACTGATAGAAAACAGTACCTTACCACTTTCCTGACGTTTCCAATCACATGAATATTCGATTGGAAGCTGTTTTGGACAACTTTTCTTTCCTTCATGCCAGGCACTTGGCAGACCTCCGTGCAACGTCCAGAACACGATGGGAGATGTTTTCTGTGCTCCCGCAGGTTTTCCTTGCCAGACAGAGTGGAAAAGCTTTCTGCTAGGATGTAGACCACAAAAGACGCTAAAGACGAAGGTACGATGCTCTCCGGAGCTAAGAGCCGCTCCCGGGCTTCTTTCGGCAGAAGCGGCGCTAAGAGAGCACTGTGAGCGGTACAATCGTCTTTGCGCGAAGAAGCCGCTTCTTCGGCTCCGGGAGCCGGAGAGAGCGGCAGCATCGGAAAGGTGAAGAAGGAAGCTGTACAACACTGGGATTGTGTGCGCAGCTTGCCAACTGATAGAAAACAGTACCTTACCACTTTCCTGACGTTTCCAATCACATGAATATTCGATTGGAAGCTGTTTTGGACAACTTTTCTTTCCTTCATGCCAAGCACTTGGCAGACCTCCGTGCAACGTCCAGAACACGATGGGAGATGTTTTCTGTGCTCCCGCAGGTTTTCCTTGCCAGACAGAGTGGAAAAGCTTTCTGCTAGGATGTAGACCACAAAAGACGCTAAAGACGAAGGTACGATGCTCTCCGGAGCTAAGAGCCGCTCCCGGGCTTCTTTCGGCAGAAGCGGCGCTAAGAGAGCACTGTGAGCGGTACAATCGTCTTTGCGCGAAGAACCCGCTTCTTCGGCTCCGGGAGCCGGAGAGAGCGGCAGCATCGGAAAGGTGAAGAAGGAAGCTGTACAACACTGGGATTGTGTGCGCAGCTTGCCAACTGATAGAAAACAGTACCTTACCACTTTCCTGACGTTTCCAATCACATGAATATTCGATTGGAAGCTGTTTTGGACAACTTTTCTTTCCTTCATGCCAAACACTTGGCAGACCTCCGTGCAACGTCCTGAACACGATGGGAGATGTTTTCTGTGCTCCCGCAGGTTTTCCTTGCCAGACAGAGTGGAAAAGCTTTCTGCTAGGATGTAGACCACAAAAGACGCTAAAGACGAAGGTACGATGCTCTCCGGAGCTAAGAGCCGCTCCCGGGCTTCTTTCGGCAGAAGCGGCGCTAAGAGAGCACTGTGAGCGGTACAATCGTCTTTGCGCGAAGAAGCCGCTTCTTCGGCTCCGGGAGCCGGAGAGAGCGGCAGCATCGGAAAGGTGAAGAAGGAAGCTGTACAACACTGGGATTGTGTGCGCAGCTTGCCAACTGATAGAAAACAGTACCTTACCACTTTCCTGACGTTTCCAATCACATGAATATTCGATTGGAAGCTGTTTTGGACAACTTTTCTTTCCTTCATGCCAAGCACTTGGCAGACCTCCGTGCAACGTCCAGAACACGATGGGAGATGTTTTCTGTGCTCCCGCAGGTTTTCCTTGCCAGACAGAGTGGAAAAGCTTTCTGCTAGGATGTAGACCACAAAAGACGCTAAAGACGAAGGTACGATGCTCTCCGGAGCTAAGAGCCGCTCCCGGGCTTCTTTCGGCAGAAGCGGCGCTAAGAGAGCACTGTGAGCGGTACAATCGTCTTTGCGCGAAGAACCCGCTTCTTCGGCTCCGGGAGCCGGAGAGAGCGGCAGCATCGGAAAGGTGAAGAAGGAAGCTGTACAACACTGGGATTGTGTGCGCAGCTTGCCAACTGATAGAAAACAGTACCTTACACTTTCCTGACGTTTCCAATCACATGAATATTCGATTGGAAGCTGTTTTGGACAACTTTTCTTTCCTTCATGCCAAGCACTTGGCAGACCTCCGTGCAACGTCCAGAACACGATGGGAGATGTTTTCTGTGCTCCCGCAGGTTTTCCTTGCCAGACAGAGTGGAAAAGCTTTCTGCTAGGATGTAGACCACAAAAGACGCTAAAGACGAAGGTACGATGCTCTCCGGAGCTAAGAGCCGCTCCCGGGCTTCTTTCGGCAGAAGCGGCGCTAAGAGAGCACTGTGAGCGGTACAATGGTCTTTGCGCGAAGAAGCCGCTTCTTCGGCTCCGGGAGCCGGAGAGAGCGGCAGCATCGGAAAGGTGAAGAAGGAAGCTGTACAACACTGGGATTGTGTGCGCAGCTTGCCAACTGATAGAAAACAGTACCTTACACTTTCCTGACGTTTCCAATCACATGAATATTCGATTGGAAGCTGTTTTGGACAACTTTTCTTTCCTTCATGCCAGGCACTTGGCAGACCTCCGTGCAACGTCCAGAACACGATGGGAGATGTTTTCTGTGCTCCCGCAGGTTTTCCTTGCCAGACAGAGTGGAAAAGCTTTCTGCTAGGATGTAGACCACAAAAGACGCTAAAGACGAAGGTACGATGCTCTCCGGAGCTAAGAGCCGCTCCCGGGCTTCTTTCGGCAGAAGCGGCGCTAAGAGAGCACTGTGAGCGGTACAATGGTCTTTGCGCGAAGAAGCCGCTTCTTCGGCTCCGGGAGCCGGAGAGAGCGGCAGCATCAGAAAGGTGAAGAAGGAAGCTGTACAACACTGGGATTGTGTGCGCAGCTTGCCAACTGATAGAAAACAGTACCTTACCACTTTCCTGACGTTTCCAATCACATGAATATTCGATTGGAAGCTGTTTTGGACAACTTTTCTTTCCTTCATGCCAAACACTTGGCAGACCTCCGTGCAACGTCCAGAACACGATGGGAGATGTTTTCTGTGCTCCCGCAGGTTTTCCTTGCCAGACAGAGTGGAAAAGCTTTCTGCTAGGATGTAGACCACAAAAGACGCTAAAGACGAAGGTACGATGCTCTCCGGAGCTAAGAGCCGCTGCCGGGCTTCTTTCGGCAGAAGCGGCGCTAAGAGAGCACTGTGAGCGGTACAATCGTCTTTGCGCGAAGAAGCCGCTTCTTCGGCTCCGGGAGCCGGAGAGAGCGGCAGCATCGGAAAGGTGAAGAAGGAAGCTGTACAACACTGGGATTGTGTGCGCAGCTTGCCAACTGATAGAAAACAGTACCTTACCACTTTCCTGACGTTTCCAATCACATGAATATTCGATTGGAAGCTGTTTTGGACAACTTTTCTTTCCTTCATGCCAAGCACTTGGCAGACCTCCGTGCAACGTCCAGAACACGATGGGAGATGTTTTCTGTGCTCCCGCAGGTTTTCCTTGCCAGACAGAGTGGAAAAGCTTTCTGCTAGGATGTAGACCACAAAAGACGCTTAAGACGAAGGTTCGATGCTCTCCGGAGCTAAGAGCCGCTCCCGGGCTTCTTTCGGCAGAAGCGGCGCTAAGAGAGCACTGTGAGCGGTACAATCGTCTTTGCGCGAAGAAGCCGCTTCTTCGGCTCCGGGAGCCCGAGAGAGCGGCAGCATCGGAAAGGTGAAGAAGGAAGCTGTACAACACTGGGATTGTGTGCGCAGCTTGCCAACTGATAGAAAACAGTACCTTACCACTTTCCTAACGTTTCCAATCACATGAATATTCGATTGGAAGCTGTTTTGGACAACTTTTCTTTCCTTCATGCCAAACACTTGGCAGACCTCCGTGCAACGTCCAGAACACGATGGGAGATGTTTTCTGTGCTCCCGCAGGTTTTCCTTGCCAGACAGAGTGGAAAAGCTTTCTGCTAGGATGTAGACCACAAAAGACGTTAAAGACGAAGGTACGATGCTCTCCGGAGCTAAGCGCCGCTCCCGGGCTTCTTTCGGCAGAAGCGGCGCTAAGAGAGCACTGTGAGCGGTACAATCTTCTTTGCACGAAGAAGCCGCTTCTTCGGCTCCGGGAGCCGGAGAGAGCGGCAGCATCGGAAAGGTGAAGAAGGAAGCTGTACAACACTGGGATTGTGTGCGCAGCTTGCCAACTGATAGAAAACAGTACCTTACACTTTCCTGACGTTTCCAATCACATGAATATTCGATTGGAAGCTGTTTTGGACAACTTTTCTTTCCTTCATGCCAAGCACTTGGCAGACCTCCGTGCAACGTCCAGAACACGATGGGAGATGTTTTCTGTGCTCCCGCAGGTTTTCCTTGCCAGACAGACTGGAAAAGATTTCTGCTAGGATGTAGACCACAAAAGACGCTAAAGACGAAGGTACGATGCTCTCCGGAGCTAAGAGCCGCTCCCGGGCTTCTTTCGGCAGAAGCGGCGCTAAGAGAGCACTGTGAGCGGTACAATCGTCTTTGCGCGAAGAAGCCGCTTCTTCGGCTCCGGGAGCCGGAGAGAGTGGCAGCATCGGAAAGGTGAAGAAGGAAGCTGTACAACACTGGGATTGTGTGCTCAGCATGCCAACTGATAGAAAACAGTACCTTACCACTTTCCTGACGTTTCCAATCACATGAATATTCGATTGGAAGCTGTTTTGGACAACTTTTCTTTCCTTCATGCCAAACACTTGGCTGACCTCCGTGCAACATCCAGAACACGATGGGAGATGTTTTCTGTGCTCGCGCAGGTTTTCCTTGCCTGACAGAGTGGAAAAGCTTTCTGCTAGGATGTAGACCACAAAAGACGCTAAAGACCAAGGTACGATGCTCTCCGGAGCTAAGAGCCGCTGCCGGGCTTCTTTCGGCAGAAGCGGCGCTAAGAGAGCACTGTGAGCGGTACAATCGTCTTTGCGCGAAGAAGCCGCTTCTTCGGCTCCGGGAGCCGGAGAGAGCGGCAGCATCGGAAAGGTGAAGAAGGAAGCTGTACAACACTGGGATTGTGTGCGCAGCTTGCCAACTGATAGAAAACAGTACCTTACCACTTTCCTGACGTTTCCAATCACATGAATATTCGATTGGAAGCTGTTTTGGACAACTTTTCTTTCCTTCATGCCAAGCACTTGGCAGACCTCCGTGCAACGTCCAGAAGACGATGGGAGATGTTTTCTGTGCTCCCGCAGGTTTTCCTTGCCAGACAGAGTGGAAAAGCTTTCTGCTAGGATGTAGACCACAAAAGACGCTAAAGACGAAGGTACGATGCTCTCCGGAGCTAAGAGCCGCTCCCGGGCTTTTTTCGGCAGAAGCGGCGCAAAGAGAGCACTGTGAGCGGTACAATCGTCTTTGCGCGAAGAAGCCGCTTCTTCGGCTCCGGGAGCCGGAGAGAGCGGCAGCATGGGAAAGGTGAAGAAGGAAGCTGTACAACACTGGGATTGTGTGCGCAGCTTGCCAACTGATAGAAAACAGTACCTTACCACTTTCCTGACGTTTCCAATCACATGAATATTCGATAAGAAGCTGTTTTGGACAACTTTTCTTTCCTTCATGCCAAACACTTGGCAGACCTCCGTGCAACGTCCAGAACACGATGGGAGATGTTTTCTGTGCTCCCGCAGGTTTTCCTTGCCAGACAGAGTGGAAAAGCTTTCTGCTAGGATGTAGACCACAAAAGACGCTAAAGACGAAGGTACGATGCTCTCCGGAGCTAAGAGCCGCTCCCGGGCTTCTTTCGGCAGAAGCGGCGCTAAGAGAGCACTGTGAGCGGTACAATCGTCTTTGCGCGAAGAAGCCGCTTCTTCGGATCCGGGAGCCGTAGAGAGCGGCAGCATCGGAAAGGTGAAGAAGGAAGCTGTACAACACTGGGATTGTGTGCGCAGCTTGCCAACTGATAGAAAACAGTACCTTACCACTTTCCTGACGTTTCCAATCACATGAATATTCGATTGGAAGCTGTTTTCGAAAACCGTTCCTTCTTTCATGCCAAGCACTTGGCAGACCTCCGTGCAACGTCCAGAACACGATGGGAGATGTTTTCTGTGCTCCCGCAGGTTTTCCTTGCCAGACAGAGTGGAAAAGCTTTCTGCTAGGATGTAGACCACAAAAGACGCTAAAGACGAAGGTACGATGCTCTCCGGAGCTAAGAGCCGCTCCCGGGCTTCTTTCGGCAGAAGCGGCGCTAAGAGAGCACTGTGAGCGGTACAATCGTCTTTGCGCGAAGAAGCCGCTTCTTCGGCTCCGGGAGCCGGAGAGAGCGGCAGCATCGGAAAGGTGAAGAAGGAAGCTGTACAACACTGGGATTGTGTGCGCAGCTTGCCAAATGATAGAAAACAGTACCTTACCACTTTCCTGACGTTTCCAATCACATGAATATTCGATTGGAAGCTGTTTTGGACAACTTTTCTTTCCTTCATGCCAAACACTTGGCAGACCTCCGTGCAACGTCCAGAACACGATGGGAGATGTTTTCTGTGCTCCCGCAGGTTTTCCTTGCCAGACAGATTGGAAAAGATTTCTGCTAGGATGTAGACCACAAAAGACGCTAAAGACGAAGGTACGATGCTCTCCGGAGCTAAGAGCCGCTCCCGGGCTTCTTTCGGCAGAAGCGGCGTTAAGAGAGCACTGTGAGCGGTACAATGGTCTTTGCGCGAAGAAGCCGCTTCTTCGGCTCCGGGAGCCGGAGAGAACGGCAGCATCGGAAAGGTGAAGAAGGAAGCTGTACAACACTGGGATTGTGTGCGCAGCTTGCCAACTGATAGAAAACAGTACCTTACACTTTCCTGACGTTTCCAATCACATGAATATTCGATTGGAAGCTGTTTTGGACAACTTTTCTTTCCTTCATGCCAAGCACTTGGCAGACCTCCGTGCAACGTCCAGAACACGATGGGAGATGTTTTCTGTGCTCCCGCAGGTTTTCCTTGCCAGACAGAGTGGAAAAGATTTCTGCTAGGATGTAGACCACAAAAGACGCTAAAGACGAAGGTACGATGCTCTCCGGAGCTAAGAGCCACTCCCGGGCTTCTTTCGGCAGAAGCGGCGCTAAGAGAGCACTGTGAGCGGTACAATCGTCTTTGCGCGAAGAAGCCGCTTCTTCGGCTCCGGGAGCCGGAGAGAGCGGCAGCATCGGAAAGGTGAAGAAGGAAGCTGTACAACACTGGGATTGTGTGCGCAGCTTGCCAACTGATAGAAAACAGTACCTTACCACTTTCCTGACGTTTCCAATCACATGAATATTCGATTGGAAGCTGTTTTCGACAACTTTTCTTTTCTTCATGCCAAACACTTGGGAGACCTCCGTGCAACGTCCAGAAGACGATGGGAGATGTTTTCTGTGCTCCCGCAGGTTTTCCTTGCCAGACAGAGTGGAAAAGCTTTCTGCTAGGATGTAGACCACAAAAGACGCTAAAGACGATGGTACGATGCTCTCCGGAGCTAAGAGCCGCTGCCGGGCTTCTTTCGGCAGAAGCGGCGCTAAGAGAGCACTGTGAGCGGTACAATGGTCTTTGCGCGAAGAAGCCGCTTCTTCGGCTCCGGGAGCCGGAGAGAGCGGCAGCATCGGAAAGGTGAAGAAGGAAGCTGTACAACACTGGGATTGTGTGCGCAGCTTGCCAACTGATAGAAAACAGTACCTTACCACTTTCCTGACGTTTCCAATCACATGAATATTCGATTGGAAGCTGTTTTGGACAACTTTTCTTTCCTTCATGCCAAGCACTTGGCAGACCTCCGTGCAACGTCCAGAACACGATGGGAGATGTTTTCTGTGCTCCCGCAGGTTTTCCTTGCCAGACAGAGTGGAAAAGCTTTCTGCTAGGATGTAGACCACAAAAGACGCTAAAGACGAAGGTACGATGCTCTCCGGAGCTAAGAGCCGCTCCCGGGCTTCTTTCGGCAGAAGCGGCGCTAAGAGAGCACTGTGAGCGGTACAATGGTCTTTGCGCGAAGAAGCCGCTTCTTCGGCTCCGGGAGCCGGAGAGAGCGGCAGCATCGGAAAGGTGAAGAAGGAAGCTGTACAACACTGGGATTGTGTGCGCAGCTTGCCAACTGATAGAAAACAGTACCTTACCACTTTCCTGACGTTTCCAATCACATGAATATTCGATTGGAAGCTGTTTTCGACAACCGTTCCTTCTTTCATGCCAAGCACTTGGCAGACCTCCGTGCAACGTCCAGAACACGATGGGAGATGTTTTCTGTGCTCCCGCAGGTTTTCCTTGCCAGACAGAGTGGAAAAGCTTTCTGCTAGGATGTAGACCACAAAAGACGCTAAAGACGAAGGTACGATGCTCTCCGGAGCTAAGAGCCGCTCCCGGGCTTCTTTCGGCAGAAGCGGCGCTAAGAGAGCACTGTGAGCGGTACAATCGTCTTTGCGCGAAGAAGCCGCTTCTTCGGCTCCGGGAGCCGGAGAGAACGGCAGCATCGGAAAGGTGAAGAAGGAAGCTGTACAACACTGGGATTGTGTGCGCAGCTTGCCAACTGATAGAAAACAGTACCTTACACTTTCCTGACGTTTCCAATCACATGAATATTCGATTGGAAGCTGTTTTGGACAACTTTTCTTTCCTTCATGCCAAGCACTTGGCAGACCTCCGTGCAACGTCCAGAACACGATGGGAGATGTTTTCTGTGCTCCCGCAGGTTTTCCTTGCCAGACAGAGTGGAAAAGATTTCTGCTAGGATGTAGACCACAAAAGACGCTAAAGACGAAGGTACGATGCTCTCCGGAGCTAAGAGCCACTCCCGGGCTTCTTTCGGCAGAAGCGGCGCTAAGAGAGCACTGTGAGCGGTACAATCGTCTTTGCGCGAAGAAGCCGCTTCTTCGGCTCCGGGAGCCGGAGAGAGCGGCAGCATCGGAAAGGTGAAGAAGGAAGCTGTACAACACTGGGATTGTGTGCGCAGCTTGCCAACTGATAGAAAAGAGTACCTTACCACTTTCCTGACGTTTCCAATCACATGAATATTCGATAAGAAGCTGTTTTGGACAACTTTTCTTTCCTTCATGCCAAACACTTGGCAGACCTCCGTGCAACGTCCTGAACACGATGGGAGATGTTTTCTGTGCTCCCGCAGGTTTTCCTTGCCAGACAGAGTGGAAAAGCTTTCTGCTAGCATGTAGACCACAAAAGACGCTAAAGACGAAGGTACGATGCTCTCCGGAGCTAAGATCCGCTCCCGGGCTTCTTTCGGCAGAAGCGGCGCTAAGAGAGCACTGTGAGCGGTACAATCGTCTTTGCGCGAAGAAGCCGCTTCTTCGGCTCCGGGAGCCGGAGAGAGCGGCAGCATCGGAAAGGTGAAGAAGGAAGCTGTACAACACTGGGATTGTGTGCGCAGCTTGCCAACTGATAGAAAACAGTACCTTACCACTTTCCTGACGTTTCCAATGACATGAATATTCGATTGGAAGCTGTTTTGGACAACTTTTCTTTCCTTCATGCCAAGCACTTGGCAGACCTCCGTGCAACGTCCAGAACACGATGGGAGATGTTTTCTGTGCTCCCGCAGGTTTTCCTTGCCAGACAGAGTGGAAAAGCTTTCTGCTAGGATGTAGACCACAAAAGACGCTAAAGACGAAGGTACGATGCTCTCCGGAGCTAAGAGCCGCTCCCGGGCTTCTTTCGGCAGAAGCGGCGCTAAGAGAGCACTGTGAGCGGTACAATCGTCTTTGCGCGAAGAAGCCGCTTCTTCGGCTCCGGGAGCCGGAGAGAGCGGCAGCATCGGAAAGGTGAAGAAGGAAGCTGTACAACACTGGGATTGTGTGCGCAACTTTCCAACTGATAGAAAACAGTACCTTACACTTTCCTGACGTTTCCAATCACATGAATATTCGATTGGAAGCTGTTTTGGACAACTTTTCTTTCCTTCATGCCAAGCACTTGGCAGACCTCCGTGCAACGTCCAGAACACGATGGGAGATGTTTTCTGTGCTCCCGCAGGTTTTCCTTGCCAGACAGAGTGGAAAAGCTTTCTGCTAGGATGTAGACCACAAAAGACGCTAAAGACGAAGGTACGATGCTCTCCGGAGCTAAGTGCCGCTCCCGGGCTTCTTTCGGCAGAAGCGGCGCTAAGAGAGCACTGTGAGCGGTACAATCGTCTTTGCGCGAAGAAGCCGCTTCTTCGGCTCCGGGAGCCGGAGAGAGCGGCAGCATCGGAAAGGTGAAGAAGGAAGCTGTACAACACTGGGATTGTGTGCGCAGCTTGCCAACTGATAGAAAACAGTACCTTACCACTTTCCTGACGTTTCCAATCACATGAATATTCGATTGGAAGCTGTTTTGGACAACTTTTCTTTCCTTCATGCCAGGCACTTGGCAGACCTCCGTGCAACGTCCAGAACACGATGGGAGATGTTTTCTGTGCTCCCGCAGGTTTTCCTTGCCAGACAGAGTGGAAAAGCTTTCTGCTAGGATGTAGACCACAAAAGACGCTAAAGACAAAGGTACGATGCTCTCCAGAGCTAAGAGCCGCTCCCGGGCTTCTTTCGGCAGAAGCGGCGCTAAGAGAGCACTGTGAGCGGTACAATCGTCTTTGCGCGAAGAAGCCGCTTCTTCGGCTCCGGGAGCCGGAGAGAGCGGCAGCATCGGAAAGGTGAAGAAGGAAGCTGTACAACACTGGGATTGTGTGCGCAGCTTGCCAACTGATAGAAAACAGTACCTTACCACTTTCCTGACGTTTCCAATCACATGAATATTCGATTGGAAGCTGTTTTGGACAACTTTTCTTTCCTTCATGCCAAGCACTTGGCAGACATCCGTGCAACGTCCAGAACACGATGGGAGATGTTTTCTGTTCTCCCGCAGGTTTTCCTTGCCAGACAGAGTGGAAAAGATTTCTGCTAGGATGTAGACCACAAAAGACGCTAAAGACGAAGGTACGATGCTCTCCGGAGCTAAGAGCCGCTCCCGGGCTTCTTTCGGCAGAAGCGGCGCTAAGAGAGCACTGTGAGCGGTACAATCGTCTTTGCGCGAAGAAGCCGCTTCTTCGGCTCCGGGAGCCGGAGAGAGCGGCAGCATCGGAAAGGTGAAGAAGGAAGCTGTACAACACTGGGATTGTGTGCGCAACTTTCCAACTGATAGAAAACAGTACCTTACACTTTCCTGACGTTTCCAATCACATGAATATTCGATTGGAAGCTGTTTTGGACAACTTTTCTTTCCTTCATGCCAAGCACTTGGCAGACCTCCGTGCAACGTCCAGAACACGATGGGAGATGTTTTCTGTGCTCCCGCAGATTTTCCTTGCCAGACAGAGTGGAAAAGCTTTCTGCTAGGATGTAGACCACAAAAGACGCTAAAGACGAAGGTACGATGCTCTCCGGAGCTAAGAGCCGCTCCCGGGCTTCTTTCGGCAGAAGCGGCGCTAAGAGAGCACTGTGAGCGGTACAATCGTCTGTGCACGAAGAAGCCGCTTCTTCGGCTCCGAGAGCCGGAGAGAGCGGCAGCATCGGAAAGGTGAAGAAGGAAGCTGTACAACACTGGGATTGTGTGCGCAGCTTGCCAACTGATAGAAAACAGTACCTTACCACTTTCCTGACGTTTCCAATCACATGAATATTCGATTGGAAGCTGTTTTCGACAACCGTTCCTTCTTTCATGCCAAGCACTTGGCAGACCTCCGTGCAACGTCCAGAACACGATGGGAGATGTTTTCTGTGCTCCCGCAGGTTTTCCTTGCCAGACAGAGTGGAAAAGCTTTCTGCTAGGATGTAGACCACAAAAGACGATAAAGACGAAGGTACGATGCTCTCCGGAGCTAAGAGCCGCTCCCGGGCTTCTTTCGGCAGAAGCGGCGCTAAGAGAGCACTGTGAGCGGTACAATCGTCTTTGCGCGAAGAAGCCGCTTCTTCGGCTCCGGGAGCCGGAGAGAGCGGCAGCATCGGAAAGGTGAAGAAGGAAGCTGTACAACACTGGGATTGTGTGCGCAGCTTGCCAACTGATAGAAAACAGTACCTTACCACTTTCCTGACGTTTCCAATCACATGAATATTCGATTGGAAGCTGTTTTGGACAACTTTTCTTTCCATCCTGCCAAGCACTTGGCAGACCTCCGTGCAACGTCCAGAACACGATGGGAGATGTTTTCTGTGCTCCCGCAGATTTTCCTTGCCAGACAGAGTGGAAAAGCTTTCTGCTAGGATGTAGACCACAAAAGACGCTAAAGACGAAGGTACGATGCTCTCTGGAGCTAAGAGCCGCTCCCGGGCTTCTTTCGGCAGAAGCGGCGCTAAGAGAGCACTGTGAGCGGTACAATCGTCTTTGCGCGAAGAAGCCGCTTCTTCGGCTCCGGGAGCCGGAGAGAGCGGCAGCATCGGAAAGGTGAAGAAGGAAGCTGTACAACACTGGGATTGTGTGCGCAGCTTGCCAACTGATAGAAAACAGTACCTTACCACTTTCCTGACGTTTCCAATCACATGAATATTCGATTGGAAGCTGTTTTGGACAACTTTTCTTTCCTTCATGCCAAACACTTGGCAGACCTCCGTGCAACGTCCAGAACACGATGGGAGATGTTTTCTGTGCTCCCGCAGGTTTTCCTTGCCAGACAGAGTGGAAAAGCTTTCTGCTAGGATGTAGACCACAAAGGAGGCTAAAGACGAAGGTACGATGCTCTCCGGAGCTAAGAGCCGCTCCCGGGCTTCTTTCGGCAGAAGCGGCGCTAAGAGAGCACTGTGAGCGGTACAATCGTCTTTGCGCGAAGAAGCCGCTTCTTCGGCTCCGGGAGCCGGAGAGAGCGGCAGCATCGGAAAGGTGAAGAAGGAAGCTGTACAACACTGGGATTGTGTGCGCAGCTTTCCAACTGATAGAAAACAGTACCTTACCACTTTCCTGACGTTTCCAATCACATGAATATTCGATTGGAAGCTCTTTTCGACAACTTTTCTTTTCTTCATGCCAAACACTTGGCAGACCTCCGTGCAACGTCCAGAACACGATGGGAGATGTTTTCTGTGCTCCCGCAGGTTTTCCTTGCCAGACAGAGTGGAAAAGCTTTCTGCTAGGATGTAGACCACAAAAGACGCTAAAGACGAAGGTACGATGCTGTCCAGAGCTACGAGCCGCTCCCGGGCTTCTTTCGGCAGAAGCGGCGCTAAGAGAGCACTGTGAGCGGTACAATCGTCTTTGCGCGAAGAAGCCGCTTCTTCGGCTCCGGGAGCCGGAGAGAGCGGCAGCATCGGAAAGGTGAAGAAGGAAGCTGTACAACACTGGAATTGTGTGCGCAACTTTCCAACTGATAGAAAACAGTACCTTACACTTTCCTGATGTTTCCAATCACATGAATATTCGATTGGAAGCTGTTTTGGACAACTTTTCTTTCCTTCATGCCAAGCACTTGGCAGACCTCCGTGCAATGTCCAGAACACGATGGGAGATGTTTTCTGTGCTCCCGCAGGTTTTCCTTGCCAGACAGAGTGGAAAAGCTTTCTGCTAGGATGTAGACCACAAAAGACGCTAAAGACGAAGGTACGATGCTGTCCGGAGCTAAGAGCCGCTCCCGGGCTTCTTTCGGCAGAAGCGGCGCTAAGAGAGCACTGTGAGCGGTACAATCGTCTTTGCGCGAAGAAGCCGCTTCTTCGGCTCCGGGAGCCGGAGAGAGCGGCAGCATCGGAAAGGTGAAGAAGGAAGCTGTACAACACTGGGATTGTGTGCGCAGCTTGCCAACTGATAGAAAACAGTACCTTACACTTTCCTGACGTTTCCTATCACATGAATATTCGATTGGAAGCTGTTTTGGACAACTTTTCTTTCCTTCATGCCAAACACTTGGCAGACCTCCGTGCAACGTCCAGAACACGATGGGAGATGTTTTCTGTGCTCCCGCAGGTTTTCCTTGCCAGACAGAGTGGAAAAGCTTTCTGCTAGGATGTAGACCACAAAAGACGCTAAAGACGAAGGTACGATGCTCTCCGGAGCTAAGAGCCGCTCCCGGGCTTCTTTCGGCAGAAGCGGCGCTAAGAGAGCACTGTGAGCGGTACAATCGTCTTTGCGCGAAGAAGCTGCTTCTTCGGCTCCGGGAGCCGGAGAGAGCGGCAGCATCGGAAAGGTGAAGAAGGAAGCTGTACAACACTGGGATTGTGTGCGCAGCTTGCCAACTGATAGAAAACAGTGCCTTACACTTTCCTGACGTTTCCAATCACATGAATATTCGATTGGAAGCTGTTTTGGACAACTTTTCTTTCCTTCATGCCAAGCACTTGGCAGACCTCCGTGCAACGTCCAGAACACGATGGGAGATGTTTTCTGTGCTCCCGCAGGTTTTCCTTGCCAGACAGAGTGGAAAAGCTTTCTGCTAGGATGTAGACCACAAAAGACGCTAAAGACGAAGGTACGATGCTCTCCGGAGCTAAGAGCCGCTCCCGGGCTTCTTTCGGCAGAAGCGGCGCTAAGAGAGCACTGTGAGCGGTACAATCGTCTTTGCGCGAAGAAGCCGCTTCTTCGGCTCCGGGAGCCGGAGAGAGCGGCAGCATCGGAAAGGTGAAGAAGGAAGCTGTACAACACTGGGATTGTGTGCGCAACTTTCCAACTGATAGAAAACAGTACCTTACACTTTCCTGACGTTTCCAATCACATGAATATTCGATTGGAAGCTGTTTTGGACAACTTTTCTTTCCTTCATGCCAAGCACTTGGCAGACCTCCGTGCAACGTCCAGAACACGATGGGAGATGTTTTCTGTGCTCCCGCAGATTTTCCTTGCCAGACAGAGTGGAAAAGCTTTCTGCTAGGATGTAGACCACAAAAGACGCTAAAGACGAAGGTACGATGCTCTCCGGAGCTAAGAGCCGCTCCCGGGCTTCTTTCGGCAGAAGCGGCGCTAAGAGAGCACTGTGAGCGGTACAATCGTCTGTGCACGAAGAAGCCGCTTCTTCGGCTCCGAGAGCCGGAGAGAGCGGCAGCATCGGAAAGGTGAAGAAGGAAGCTGTACAACACTGGGATTGTGTGCGCAGCTTGCCAACTGATAGAAAACAGTACCTTACCACTTTCCTGACGTTTCCAATCACATGAATATTCGATTGGAAGCTGTTTTCGACAACCGTTCCTTCTTTCATGCCAAGCACTTGGCAGACCTCCGTGCAACGTCCAGAACACGATGGGAGATGTTTTCTGTGCTCCCGCAGGTTTTCCTTGCCAGACAGAGTGGAAAAGCTTTCTGCTAGGATGTAGACCACAAAAGACGATAAAGACGAAGGTACGATGCTCTCCGGAGCTAAGAGCCGCTCCCGGGCTTCTTTCGGCAGAAGCGGCGCTAAGAGAGCACTGTGAGCGGTACAATCGTCTTTGCGCGAAGAAGCCGCTTCTTCGGCTCCGGGAGCCGGAGAGAGCGGCAGCATCGGAAAGGTGAAGAAGGAAGCTGTACAACACTGGGATTGTGTGCGCAGCTTGCCAACTGATAGAAAACAGTACCTTACCACTTTCCTGACGTTTCCAATCACATGAATATTCGATTGGAAGCTGTTTTGGACAACTTTTCTTTCCATCCTGCCAAGCACTTGGCAGACCTCCGTGCAACGTCCAGAACACGATGGGAGATGTTTTCTGTGCTCCCGCAGATTTTCCTTGCCAGACAGAGTGGAAAAGCTTTCTGCTAGGATGTAGACCACAAAAGACGCTAAAGACGAAGGTACGATGCTCTCTGGAGCTAAGAGCCGCTCCCGGGCTTCTTTCGGCAGAAGCGGCGCTAAGAGAGCACTGTGAGCGGTACAATCGTCTTTGCGCGAAGAAGCCGCTTCTTCGGCTCCGGGAGCCGGAGAGAGCGGCAGCATCGGAAAGGTGAAGAAGGAAGCTGTACAACACTGGGATTGTGTGCGCAGCTTGCCAACTGATAGAAAACAGTACCTTACCACTTTCCTGACGTTTCCAATCACATGAATATTCGATTGGAAGCTGTTTTGGACAACTTTTCTTTCCTTCATGCCAAACACTTGGCAGACCTCCGTGCAACGTCCAGAACACGATGGGAGATGTTTTCTGTGCTCCCGCAGGTTTTCCTTGCCAGACAGAGTGGAAAAGCTTTCTGCTAGGATGTAGACCACAAAGGAGGCTAAAGACGAAGGTACGATGCTCTCCGGAGCTAAGAGCCGCTCCCGGGCTTCTTTCGGCAGAAGCGGCGCTAAGAGAGCACTGTGAGCGGTACAATCGTCTTTGCGCGAAGAAGCCGCTTCTTCGGCTCCGGGAGCCGGAGAGAGCGGCAGCATCGGAAAGGTGAAGAAGGAAGCTGTACAACACTGGGATTGTGTGCGCAGCTTTCCAACTGATAGAAAACAGTACCTTACCACTTTCCTGACGTTTCCAATCACATGAATATTCGATTGGAAGCTCTTTTCGACAACTTTTCTTTTCTTCATGCCAAACACTTGGCAGACCTCCGTGCAACGTCCAGAACACGATGGGAGATGTTTTCTGTGCTCCCGCAGGTTTTCCTTGCCAGACAGAGTGGAAAAGCTTTCTGCTAGGATGTAGACCACAAAAGACGCTAAAGACGAAGGTACGATGCTGTCCAGAGCTACGAGCCGCTCCCGGGCTTCTTTCGGCAGAAGCGGCGCTAAGAGAGCACTGTGAGCGGTACAATCGTCTTTGCGCGAAGAAGCCGCTTCTTCGGCTCCGGGAGCCGGAGAGAGCGGCAGCATCGGAAAGGTGAAGAAGGAAGCTGTACAACACTGGAATTGTGTGCGCAACTTTCCAACTGATAGAAAACAGTACCTTACACTTTCCTGATGTTTCCAATCACATGAATATTCGATTGGAAGCTGTTTTGGACAACTTTTCTTTCCTTCATGCCAAGCACTTGGCAGACCTCCGTGCAATGTCCAGAACACGATGGGAGATGTTTTCTGTGCTCCCGCAGGTTTTCCTTGCCAGACAGAGTGGAAAAGCTTTCTGCTAGGATGTAGACCACAAAAGACGCTAAAGACGAAGGTACGATGCTGTCCGGAGCTAAGAGCCGCTCCCGGGCTTCTTTCGGCAGAAGCGGCGCTAAGAGAGCACTGTGAGCGGTACAATCGTCTTTGCGCGAAGAAGCCGCTTCTTCGGCTCCGGGAGCCGGAGAGAGCGGCAGCATCGGAAAGGTGAAGAAGGAAGCTGTACAACACTGGGATTGTGTGCGCAGCTTGCCAACTGATAGAAAACAGTACCTTACACTTTCCTGACGTTTCCTATCACATGAATATTCGATTGGAAGCTGTTTTGGACAACTTTTCTTTCCTTCATGCCAAACACTTGGCAGACCTCCGTGCAACGTCCAGAACACGATGGGAGATGTTTTCTGTGCTCCCGCAGGTTTTCCTTGCCAGACAGAGTGGAAAAGCTTTCTGCTAGGATGTAGACCACAAAAGACGCTAAAGACGAAGGTACGATGCTCTCCGGAGCTAAGAGCCGCTCCCGGGCTTCTTTCGGCAGAAGCGGCGCTAAGAGAGCACTGTGAGCGGTACAATCGTCTTTGCGCGAAGAAGCTGCTTCTTCGGCTCCGGGAGCCGGAGAGAGCGGCAGCATCGGAAAGGTGAAGAAGGAAGCTGTACAACACTGGGATTGTGTGCGCAGCTTGCCAACTGATAGAAAACAGTGCCTTACACTTTCCTGACGTTTCCAATCACATGAATATTCGATTGGAAGCTGTTTTGGACAACTTTTCTTTCCTTCATGCCAAGCACTTGGCAGACCTCCGTGCAACGTCCAGAACACGATGGGAGATGTTTTCTGTGCTCCCGCAGGTTTTCCTTGCCAGACAGAGTGGAAAAGCTTTCTGCTAGGATGTAGACCACAAAAGACGCTAAAGACGAAGGTACGATGCTCTCCGGAGCTAAGAGCCGCTCCCGGGCTTCTTTCGGCAGAAGCGGCGCTAAGAGAGCACTGTGAGCGGTACAATCGTCTTTGCGCGAAGAAGCCGCTTCTTCGGCTCCGGGAGCCGGAGAGAGCGGCAGCATCGGAAAGGTGAAGAAGGAAGCTGTACAACACTGGGATTGTGTGCGCAGCTTGCCAACTGATAGAAAACAGTACCTTACCACTTTCCTGACGTTTCCAATCACATGAATATTCGATTGGAAGCTGTTTTGGACAACTTTTCTTTCCTTCATGCCAAACACTTGGCAGACCTCCGTGCAACGTCCAGAACACGATGGGAGATGTTTTCTGTGCTCCCGCAGGTTTTCCTTGCCAGACAGAGTGGAAAAGCTTTCTGCTAGGATGTAGACCACAAAGGAGGCTAAAGACGAAGGTACGATGCTCTCCGGAGCTAAGAGCCGCTCCCGGGCTTCTTTCGGCAGAAGCGGCGCTAAGAGAGCACTGTGAGCGGTACAATCGTCTTTGCGCGAAGAAGCCGCTTCTTCGGCTCCGGGAGCCGGAGAGAGCGGCAGCATCGGAAAGGTGAAGAAGGAAGCTGTATAACACTGGGATTGTGTGCGCAGCTTGCCAACTGATAGAAAACAGTACCTTACCACTTTCCTGACGTTTCCAATCACATGAATATTCGATTGGAAGCTCTTTTCGACAAGTTTTCTTTTCTTCATGCCAAACACTTGGCAGACCTCCGTGCAACGTCCAGAACACGATGGGAGATGTTTTCTGTGCTCCCGCAGGTTTTCCTTGCCAGACAGAGTGGAAAAGCTTTCTGCTAGGATGTAGACCACAAAAGACGCTAAAGACGAAGGTACGATGCTCTCCGGAGCTAAGAGCCGCTCCCGGGCTTCTTTCGGCAGAAGCGGCGCTAAAAGAGCACTGTGACCGATACAATCGTCTTTGCGCGAAGAAGCCGCTTCTTCGGCTCCGGGAGCCGGAGAGAGCGGCAGCATCGGAAAGGTGAAGAAGGAAGCTGTACAACACTGGGATTGTGTGCGCAGCTTGCCAACTGATAGAAAACAGTACCTTACCACTTTCCTGACGTTTCCAATCACATGAATATTCGATTGGAAGCTGTTTTGGACAACTTTTCTTTCCTTCATGCCAAGCACTTGGCAGACCTCCGTGCAACGTCCAGAAGACGATGGGAGATGTTTTCTGTGCTCCCGCAGGTTTTCCTTGCCAGACAGAGTGGAAAACCTTTCTGCTAGGATGTAGACCACAAAAGACGCTAAAGACGAAGGTACGATGCTCTCCGGAGATAAGAGCCGCTCCCGGGCTTCTTTCGGCAGAAGCGGCGCTAAGATAGCACTGTGAGCGGTACAATCGTCTTTGCGCGAAGAAGCCGCTTCTTCGGCTCCGGGAGCCGGAGAGAGCGGCAGCATCGGAAAGGTGAAGAAGGAAGCTGTACAACACTGGGATTGTGTGCGCAGCTTGCCAACTGATAGAAAACAGTACCTTACCACTTTCCTGACGTTTCCAATCACATGAATATTCGATTGGAAGCTGTTTTGGACAACTTTTCTTTCCTTCATGCCAAACACTTGGCAGACCTCCGTGCAACATCCAGAACACGATGGGAGATGTTTTCTGTGCTCCCGCAGATTTTCCTTGCCAGACCGAGTGGAAAAGCTTTCTGCTAGGATGTAGACCACAAAAGACGCTAAAGACGAAGGTACGATGCTCTCCGGAGCTAAGAGCCGCTCCCGGGCTTCTTTCGGCAGAAGCGGCGCTAAGAGAGCACTGTGAGCGGTACAATCGTCTTTGCGCGAAGAAGCCGCTTCTTTGGCTCCGGGAGCCGGAGAGAGCGGCAGCATCGGAAAGGTGAAGAAGGAGGCTGTACAACACTGGGATTGTGTGCGCAGCTTGCCAACTGATAGAAAACAGTACCTTACACTTTCCTGACGTTTCCAATCACATGAATATTCGATTGGAAGCTGTTTTGGACAACTTTTCTTTCCTTCATGCCAAGCACTTGGCAGACCTCCGTGCAACGTCCAGAACACGATGGGAGATGTTTTCTGTGCTCCCGCAGGTTTTCCTTGCCAGACAGAGTGGAAAAGCTTTCTGCTAGGATGTAGACCACAAAAGACGCTAAAGACGAAGGTACGATGCTCTCCGGAGCTAAGAGCCGCTCCCGGGCTTCTTTTGGCAGAAGCGGCGCTAAGAGAGCACTGTGAGCGGTACAATCGTCTTTGCACGAAGAAGCCGCTTCTTCGGCTCCGGGAGCCGGAGAGAGCGGCAGCATCGGAAAGGTGAAGAAGGAAGCTGTACAACACTGGAATTGTGTGCGCAACTTTCCAACTGATAGAAAACAGTACCTTACACTTTCCTGATGTTTCCAATCACATGAATATTCGATTGGAAGCTGTTTTGGACAACTTTTCTTTCCTTCATGCCAAGCACTTGGCAGACCTCCGTGCAATGTCCAGAACACGATGGGAGATGTTTTCTGTGCTCCCGCAGGTTTTCCTTGCCAGACAGAGTGGAAAAGCTTTCTGCTAGGATGTAGACCACAAAAGACGCTAAAGACGAAGGTACGATGCTCTCCGGAGCTAAGAGCCGCTCCCGGGCTTCTTTCGGCAGAAGCGGCGCTAAGAGAGCACTGTGAGCGGTACAATCGTCTTTGCGCGAAGAACCCGCTTCTTCGGCTCCGGGAGCCGGAGAGAGCGGCAGCATCGGAAAGGTGAAGAAGGAAGCTGTACAACACTGGGATTGTGTGCGCAGCTTGCCAACTGATAGAAAACAGTACCTTACCACTTTCCTGACGTTTCCAATCACATGAATATTCGATTGGAAGCTGTTTTGGACAACTTTTCTTTCCTTCATGCCAAGCACTTGGCAGACCTCCGTGCAACGTCCAGAACACGATGGGAGATGTTTTCTGTGCTCCCGCAGGTTTTCCTTGCCAGACAGAGTGGAAAAGCTTTCTGCTAGGATGTAGACCACAAAAGACGCTAAAGACGAAGGTACGATGCTCTCCGGAGCTAAGAGCCGCTCCCGGGCTTCTTTCGGCAGAAGCCGCGCTAAGAGAGCACTGTGAGCGGTACAATGGTCTTTGCGCGAAGAAGCCGCTTCTTCGGCTCCGGGAGCCGGAGAGAGCGGCAGCATCGGAAAGGTGAAGAAGGAAGCTGTACAACACTGGGATTGTGTGCGCAGCTTGCCAACTGATAGAAAACAGTACCTTACCACTTTCCTGACGTTTCCAATCACATGAATATTCGATTGGAAGCTGTTTTCGACAACTTTTCTTTTCTTCATGCCAAGCACTTGGCAGACCTCCGTGCACCGTCCAGAACACGATGGGAGATGTTTTCTGTGCTCCCGCAGGTTTTCCTTGCCAGACAGAGTGGAAAAGCTTTCTGCTAGCATGTAGACCACAAAAGACGCTAAAGACGAAGGTACGATGCTCTCCGGAGCTAAGAGCCGCTCCCGGGCTTCTTTCGGCAGAAGCGGCGCTAAGAGAGCACTGTGAGCGGTACAATCGTCTTTGCGCGAAGAAGCCGCTTCTTCGGCTCCGGGAGCCGGAGAGAGCGGCAGCATCGGAAAGGTGAAGAAGGAAGCTGTACAACACTGGGATTGTGTGCGCAGCTTGCCAACTGATAGAAAACAGTACCTTACCACTTTCCTGACGTTTCCAATCACATGAATATTCGATTGGAAGCTGTTTTGGACAACTTTTCTTTCCTTCATGCCAGGCACTTGGCAGACCTCCGTGCAACGTCCAGAACACGATGGGAGATGTTTTCTGTGCTCCCGCAGGTTTTCCTTGCCAGACAGAGTGGAAAAGCTTTCTGCTAGGATGTAGACCACAAAAGACGCTAAAGACGAAGGTACGATGCTCTCCGGAGCTAAGAGCCGCTCCCGGGCTTCTTTCGGCAGAAGCGGCGCTAAGAGAGCACTGTGAGCGGTACAATGGTCTTTGCGCGAAGAAGCCGCTTCTTCAGCTCCGGGAGCCGGAGAGAGCGGCAGCATCAGAAAGGTGAAGAAGGAAGCTGTACAACACTGGGATTGTGTGCGCAGCTTGCCAACTGATAGAAAACAGTACCTTACCACTTTCCTGACGTTTCCAATCACATGAATATTCGATTGGAAGCTTTTTTGGACAACTTTTCTTTCCTTCATGCCAAGCACTTGGCAGACCTCCGTGCAACGTCCAGAACACGATGGGAGATGTTTTCTGTGCTCCCGCAGGTTTTCCTTGCCAGACAGAGTGGAAAAGCTTTCTGCTAGGATGTAGACCACAAAAGACGCTAAAGACGAAGGTACGATGCTCTCCGGAGCTAAGAGCCGCTCCCGGGCTTCTTTCGGCAGAAGCGGCGCTAAGAGAGCACTGTGAGCGGTACAATGGTCTTTGCGCGAAGAAGCCGCTTCTTCGGCTCCGGGAGCCGGAGAGAGCGGCAGCATCGGAAAGGTGAAGAAGGAAGCTGTACAACACTGGGATTGTGTGCGCAGCTTGCCAACTGATAGAAAACAGTACCTTACCACTTTCCTGACGTTTCCAATCACATGAATATTCGATTGGAAGCTGTTTTGGACAACTTTTCTTTCCTTCATGCCAAACACTTGGCAGACCTCCGTGCAACGTCCAGAACACGATGGGAGATGTTTTCTGTGCTCCCGCAGGTTTTCCTTGCCAGACAGAGTGGAAAAGCTTTCTGCTAGGATGTAGACCACAAAAGACGCTAAAGACGAAGGTACGATGCTCTCCGGAGCTAAGAGCCGCTCCCGGGCTTCTTTCGGCAGAAGCGGCGCTAAGAGAGTACTGTGAGCGGTACAATCGTCTTTGCGCGAAGAAGCCGCTTCTTCGGCTCCGGGAGCCGGAGAGAGCGGCAGCATCGGAAAGGTGAAGAAGGAAGCTGTACAACACTGGGATTGTGTGCGCAGCTTGCCAACTGATAGAAAACAGTACCTTACACTTTCCTGACGTTTCCAATCACATGAATATTCGATTGGAAGCTGTTTTCGACAACTTTTCTTTTCTTCATGCCAAACACTTGGCAGACCTCCGTGCAACGTCCAGAACACGATGGGAGATGTTTTCTGTGCTCCCGCAGGTTTTCCTTGCCAGACAGAGTGGAAAAGCTTTCTGCTAGGATGTAGACCACAAAAGACGCTAAAGACGAAGGTACGATGCTCTCCGGAGCTAAGAGCCGCTCCCGGGCTTCTTTCGGCAGAAGCGGCGCTAAGAGAGCACTGTGAGCGGTACAATCGTCTTTGCGCGAAGAACCCGCTTCTTCGGCTCCGGGAGCCGGAGAGAGCGGCAGCATCGGAAAGGTGAAGAAGGAAGCTGTACAACACTGGGATTGTGTGCGCAACTTTCCAGCTGATAGAAAACAGTACCTTACCCTTTCCTGACGTTTCCAATCACATGAATATTCGATTGGAAGCTGTTTTGGACAACTTTTCTTTCCTTCATGCCAAACACTTGGCAGACCTCCGTGCAACGTCCAGAACACGATGGGAGATGTTTTCTGTGCTCCCGCAGGTTTTCCTTGCCAGAAGAGTGGAAAAGCTTTCTGCTAGGATGTAGACCACAAAAGACGCTAAAGACGAAGGTACGATGCTCTCCGGAGCTAAGAGCCGCTCCCGGGCTTCTTTTGGCAGAAGCGGCGCTAAGAGAGCACTGTGAGCGGTACAATCGTCTTTGCGCGAAGAAGCCGCTTCTTCGGCTCCGGGAGCCGGAGAGAGCGGCAGCATCGCAAAGGTGAAGAAGGAAGCTGTACAACACTGGGATTGTGTGCGCAGCTTGCCAACTGATAGAAAACAGTACCTTACCACTTTCCTGACGTTTCCAATCACATGAATATTCGATTGGAAGCTGTTTTGGACAACTTTTCTTTCCTTCATGCCAAGCACTTGGCAGACCTCCGTGCAACGTCCAGAACACGATGGGAGATGTTTTCTGTGCTCCCGCAGGTTTTCCTTGCCAGACAGAGTGGAAAAGCTTTCTGCTAGGATGTAGACCACAAAAGACGCTAAAGACGAAGGTACGATGCTCTCCGGAGCTAAGAGCCGCTCCCGGGCTTCTTTCGGCAGAAGCGGCGCTAAGAGAGCACTGTGAGCGGTACAATCGTCTTTGCGCGAAGAAGCCGCTTCTTCGGCTCCGGGAGCCGGAGAGAGCGGCAGCATCGGAAAGGTGAAGAAGGAAGCTGTACAACACTGGGATTGGGTGCACAGCTTGCCAACTGATAGAAAACAGTACCTTACCACTTTCCTGACGTTTCCAATCACATGAATATTCGATTGGAAGCTGTTTTGGACAACTTTTCTTTCCTTCATGCCAGGCACTTGGCAGACCTCCGTGCAACGTCCAGAAGACGATGGGAGATGTTTTCTGTGCTCCCGCAGGTTTTCCTTGCCAGACAGAGTGGAAAAGCTTTCTGCTAGGATGTAGACCACAAAAGACGCTAAAGACGAAGGTACGATGCTCTCCGGAGCTAAGAGCCGCTCCCGGGCTTCTTTCGGCAGAAGCGGCGCTAAGAGAGCACTGTGAGCGGTACAATCGTCTTTGCGCGAAGAAGCCGCTTCTTCGGCTCCGGGAGCCGGAGAGAGCGGCAGCATCGGAAAGGTGAAGAAGGAAGCTGTACAACACTGGGATTGTGTGCGCAGCTTGCCAACTGATAGAAAACAGTACCTTACACTTTCCTGACGTTTCAAATCACATGAATATTCGATTGGAAGCTGTTTTGGACAACTTTTCTTTCCTTCATGCCAAGCACTTGGCAGACCTCCGTGCAACGTCCAGAACACGATGGGAGATGTTTTCTGTGCTCCCGCAGGTTTTCCTTGCCAGACAGAGTGGAAAAGCTTTCTGCTAGGATGTAGACCACAAAAGACGCTAAAGACGAAGGTACGATGCTGTCCGGAGCTAAGAGCCGCTCCCGGGCTTCTTTCGGCAGAAGCGGCGCTAAGAGAGCACTGTGAGCGGTACAATCGTCTTTGCGCGAAGAAGCCGCTTCTTCGGCTCCGGGAGCCGGAGAGAGCGGCAGCATCGGAAAGGTGAAGAAGGAAGCTGTACAACACTGGGATTGTGTGCGCAACTTTCCAACTGATAGAAAACAGTACCTTACACTTTCCTGACGTTTCCAATCACATGAATATTCGATTGGAAGCTGTTTTGGACAACTTTTCTTTCCTTCATGCCAAGCACTTGGCAGACCTCCGTGCAACGTCCAGAACACGATGGGAGATGTTTTCTGTGCTCCCGCAGATTTTCCTTGCCAGACAGAGTGGAAAAGCTTTCTGCTAGGATGTAGACCACAAAAGACGCTAAAGACGAAGGTACGATGCTCTCCGGAGCTAAGAGCCGCTCCCGGGCTTCTTTCGGCAGAAGCGGCGCTAAGAGAGCACTGTGAGCGGTACAATCGTCTTTGCGCGAAGAAGCCGCTTCTTCGGCTCCGGGAGCCGGAGAGAGCGGCAGCATCGGAAAGGTGAAGAAGGAAGCTGTACAACACTGGGATTGTGTGCGCAGCTTGCCAACTGATAGAAAACAGTACCTTACCACTTTCCTGACGTTTCCAATCACATGAATATTCGATTGGAAGCTGTTTTGGACAACTTTTCTTTCCTTCATGCCAAGCACTTGGCAGACCTCCGTGCAACGTCCAGAACACGATGGGAGATGTTTTCTGTGCTCCCGCAGGTTTTCCTTGCCAGACAGAGTGGAAAAGCTTTCTGCTAGGATGTAGACCACAAAAGACGCTAAAGACGAAGGTACGATGCTCTCCGGAGCTAAGAGCCGCTCCCGGGCTTCTTTCGGCAGAAGCGGCGCTAAGAGAGCACTGTGAGCGGTACAATCGTCTTTGCGCGAAGAAGCCGCTTCTTCGGCTCCGGGAGCCGGAGAGAGCGGCAGCATCGGAAAGGTGAAGAAGGAAGCTGTACAACACTGGGATTGTGTGCGCAGCTTGCCAACTGATAGAAAACAGTACCTTACCACTTTCCTGACGTTTCCAATCACATGAATATTCGATTGGAAGCTGTTTTGGACAACTTTTCTTTCCTTCATGCCAAGCACTTGGCAGACATCCGTGCAACGTCCAGAACGCGATGGGAGATGTTTTCTGTGCTCGCGCAGGTTTTCCTTGCCAGACAGAGTGGAAAAGCTTTCTGCTAGGATGTAGACCACAAAAGACGCTAAAGACGAAGGTACGATGCTCTCCGGAGCTAAGAGCCGCTCCCGGGCTTCTTTCGGCAGAAGCGGCGCTAAGAGAGCACTGTGAGCAGTACAATCGTCTTTGCGCGAAGAAGCCGCTTCTTCGGCTCCGGGAGCCGGAGAGAGCGGCAGCATCGCAAAGGTGAAGAAGGAAGCTGTACAACACTGGGATTGTGTGCGCAGCTTGCCAACTGATAGAAAACAGTACCTTACACTTTCCTGACGTTTCCTATCACATGAATATTCGATTGGAAGCTGTTTTGGACAACTTTTCTTTCCTTCATGCCAAACACTTGGCAGACCTCCGTGCAACGTCCAGAACACGATGGGAGATGTTTTCTGTGCTCCCGCAGGTTTTCCTTGCCAGACAGAGTGGAAAAGCTTTCTGCTAGGATGTAGACCACAAAAGACTCTAAAGACGAAGGTACGATGCTCTCCGGAGCTAAGAGCCGCTCCCGGGCTTCTTTCGGCAGAAGCGGCGCTAAGAGAGCACTGTGAGCGGTACAATCGTCTTTGCGCGAAGAAGCCGCTTCTTCGGCTCCGGGAGCCGGAGAGAGCGGCAGCATCGGAAAGGTGAAGAAGGAAGCTGTACAACACTGGGATTGTGTGCGCAGCTTGCCAACTGATAGAAAACAGTACCTTACCACTTTCCTGACGTTTCCAATCACATGAATATTCGATTGGAAGCTGTTTTGGACAACTTTTCTTTCCTTCATGCCAAGCACTTGGCAGACCTCCGTGCAACGTCCAGAACACGATGGGAGATGTTTTCTGTGCTCCCGCAGGTTTTCCTTGCCAGACAGAGTGGAAAAGATTTCTGCTAGGATGTAGACCACAAAAGACGCTAAAGACGAAGGTACGATGCTCTCCGGAGCTAAGAGCCGCTCCCGGGCTTCTTTCGGCAGAAGCGGCGCTAAGAGAGCACTGTGAGCGGTACAATCGGCTTTGCGCGAAGAAGCCGCTTCTTCGGCTCCGGGAGCCGGAGAGAGCGGCAGCATCGGAAAGGTGAAGAAGGAAGCTGTACAACACTGGGATTGTGTGCGCAGCTTGCCAACTGATAGAAAACAGTACCTTACCACTTTCCTGACGTTTCCAATCACATGAATATTCGATTGGAAGCTGTTTTGGACAACTTTTCTTTCCTTCATGCCAAACACTTGGCAGACCTCCGTGCAACGTCCAGAACACGATGGGAGATGTTTTCTGTGCTCCCGCAGGTTTTCCTTGCCAGACAGAGTGGAAAAGCTTTCTGCTAGGATGTAGACCACAAAAGACGCTAAAGACGAAGGTACGATGCTCTCCGGAGCTAAGAGCCTCTCCCGGGCTTCTTTCGGCAGAAGCGGCGCTAAGAGAGCACTGTGAGCGGTACAATCGTCTTTGCGCGAAGAAGCCGCTTCTTCGGCTCCGGGAGCCGGAGAGAGCGGCAGCATCGGAAAGGTGAAGAAGGAAGCTGTACAACACTGGGATTGTGTGCGCAGCTTGCCAACTGATAGAAAACAGTACCTTACCACTTTCCTGACGTTTCCAATCACATGAATATTCGATTGGAAGCTGTTTTGGACAACTTTTCTTTCCTTCATGCCAAGCACTTGGCAGACCTCCGTGCAACGTCCAGAACACGATGGGAGATGTTTTCTGTGCTCCCGCAGGTTTTCCTTGCCAGACAGAGTGGAAAAGCTTTGTGCTAGGATGTAGACCACAAAAGACTATAAGACGAAGGAACGATGCTCTCCGGAGCTAAGAGCCGCTCCCGGGCTTCTTTCGGCAGAAGCGGCGCTAAGAGAGCACTGTGAGCGGTACAATCGTCTTTGCGCGAAGAAGCCGCTTCTTCGGCTCCGGGAGCCGGAGAGAGCGGCAGCATCGGAAAGGTGAAGAAGGAAGCTGTACAACACTGGGATTGTGTGCGCAGCTTGCCAACTGATAGAAAACAGTACCTTACCACTTTCCTGACGTTTCCAATCACATGAATATTCGATTGGAAGCTGTTTTGGACAACTTTTCTTTCCTTCATGCCAAGCACTTGGCAGACCTCCGTGCAACGTCCAGAACACGATGGGAGATGTTTTCTGTGCTCCCGCAGGTTTTCCTTGCCAGACAGAGTGGAAAAGCTTTCTGCTAGGATGTAGACCACAAAAGACGCTAAAGACGAAGGTACGATGCTCTCCGGAGCTAAGAGCCGCTCCCGGGCTTCTTTCGGCAGAAGCGGCGCTAAGAGAGCACTGTGAGCGGTACAATCGTCTTTGCGCGAAGAACCCGCTTCTTCGGCTCCGGGAGCCGGAGAGAGCGGCAGCATCGGAAAGGTGAAGAAGGAAGCTGTACAACACTGGGATTGTGTGCGCAGCTTGCCAACTGATAGAAAACAGTACCTTACACTTTCCTGACGTTTCCAATCACATGAATATTCGATTGGAAGCTGTTTTGGACAACTTTTCTTTCCTTCATGCCAAGCACTTGGCAGACCTCCGTGCAACGTCCAGAACACGATGGGAGATGTTTTCTGTGCTCCCGCAGGTTTTCCTTGCCAGACAGAGTGGAAAAGCTTTCTGCTAGGATGTAGACCACAAAAGACGCTAAAGACGAAGGTACGATGCTCTCCGGAGCTAAGAGCCGCTCCCGGGCTTCTTTCGGCAGAAGCGGCGCTAAGAGAGCACTGTGAGCGGTACAATCGTCTTTGCGCGAAGAAGCCGCTTCTTCGGCTCCGGGAGCCGGAGAGAGCGGCAGCATCGGAAAGGTGAAGAAGGAAGCTGTACAACACTGGGATTGTGTGCGCAGCTTGCCAACTGATAGAAAACAGTACCTTACCACTTTCCTGACGTTTCCAATCACATGAATATTCGATTGGAAGCTGTTTTGGACAACTTTTCTTTCCTTCATGCCAAGCACTTGGCAGACATCCGTGCAACGTCCAGAACACGATGGGAGATGTTTTCTGTGCTCCCGCAGGTTTTCCTTGCCAGACAGAGTGGAAAAGCTTTCTGCTAGGATGTAGACCACAAAAGACGCTAAAGACGAAGGTACGATGCTCTCCGGAGCTAAGAGCCGCTCCCGGGCTTCTTTCGGCAGAAGCGGCGCTAAGAGAGCACTGTGAGCGGTACAATCGTCTTTGCGCGAAGAACCCGCTTCTTCGGCTCCGGGAGCCGGAGAGAGCGGCAGCATCGGAAAGGTGAAGAAGGAAGCTGTACAACACTGGGATTGTGTGCGCAACTTTCCAACTGATAGAAAACAGTACCTTACCCTTTCCTGACGTTTCCAATCACATGAATATTCGATTGGAAGCTGTTTTGGACAACTTTTCTTTCCTTCATGCCAAACACTTGGCAGACCTCCGTGCAACGTCCAGAACACGATGGGAGATGTTTTCTGTGCTCCCGCAGGTTTTCCTTGCCAGAAGAGTGGAAAAGCTTTCTGCTAGGATGTAGACCACAAAAGACGCTAAAGACGAAGGTACGAGCCTCTCCGGAGCTAAGAGCCGCTCCCGGGCTTCTTTTGGCAGAAGCGGCGCTAAGAGAGCACTGTGAGCGGTACAATCGTCTTTGCGCGAAGAAGCCGCTTCTTCGGCTCCGGGAGCCGGAGAGAGCGGCAGCATCGCAAAGGTGAAGAAGGAAGCTGTACAACACTGGGATTGTGTGCGCAGCTTGCCAACTGATAGAAAACAGTACCTTACCACTTTCCTGACGTTTCCAATCACATGAATATTCGATTGGAAGCTGTTTTGGACAACTTTTCTTTCCTTCATGCCAAGCACTTGGCAGACCTCCGTGCAACGTCCAGAACACGATGGGAGATGTTTTCTGTGCTCCCGCAGGTTTTCCTTGCCAGACAGAGTGGAAAAGCTTTCTGCTAGGATGTAGACCACAAAAGACGCTAAAGACGAAGGTACGATGCTCTCCGGAGCTAAGAGCCGCTCCCGGGCTTCTTTCGGCAGAAGCGGCGCTAAGAGAGCACTGTGAGCGGTACAATCGTCTTTGCGCGAAGAAGCCGCTTCTTCGGCTCCGGGAGCCGGAGAGAGCGGCAGCATCGGAAAGGTGAAGAAGGAAGCTGTACAACACTGGGATTGGGTGCACAGCTTGCCAACTGATAGAAAACAGTACCTTACCACTTTCCTGACGTTTCCAATCACATGAATATTCGATTGGAAGCTGTTTTGGACAACTTTTCTTTCCTTCATGCCAGGCACTTGGCAGACCTCCGTGCAACGTCCAGAAGACGATGGGAGATGTTTTCTGTGCTCCCGCAGGTTTTCCTTGCCAGACAGAGTGGAAAAGCTTTCTGCTAGGATGTAGACCACAAAAGACGCTAAAGACGAAGGTACGATGCTCTCCGGAGCTAAGAGCCGCTCCCGGGCTTCTTTCGGCAGAAGCGGCGCTAAGAGAGCACTGTGAGCGGTACAATCGTCTTTGCGCGAAGAAGCCGCTTCTTCGGCTCCGGGAGCCGGAGAGAGCGGCAGCATCGGAAAGGTGAAGAAGGAAGCTGTACAACACTGGGATTGTGTGCGCAGCTTGCCAACTGATAGAAAACAGTACCTTACACTTTCCTGACGTTTCAAATCACATGAATATTCGATTGGAAGCTGTTTTGGACAACTTTTCTTTCCTTCATGCCAAGCACTTGGCAGACCTCCGTGCAACGTCCAGAACACGATGGGAGATGTTTTCTGTGCTCCCGCAGGTTTTCCTTGCCAGACAGAGTGGAAAAGCTTTCTGCTAGGATGTAGACCACAAAAGACGCTAAAGACGAAGGTACGATGCTGTCCGGAGCTAAGAGCCGCTCCCGGGCTTCTTTCGGCAGAAGCGGCGCTAAGAGAGCACTGTGAGCGGTACAATCGTCTTTGCGCGAAGAAGCCGCTTCTTCGGCTCCGGGAGCCGGAGAGAGCGGCAGCATCGGAAAGGTGAAGAAGGAAGCTGTACAACACTGGGATTGTGTGCGCAACTTTCCAACTGATAGAAAACAGTACCTTACACTTTCCTGACGTTTCCAATCACATGAATATTCGATTGGAAGCTGTTTTGGACAACTTTTCTTTCCTTCATGCCAAGCACTTGGCAGACCTCCGTGCAACGTCCAGAACACGATGGGAGATGTTTTCTGTGCTCCCGCAGATTTTCCTTGCCAGACAGAGTGGAAAAGCTTTCTGCTAGGATGTAGACCACAAAAGACGCTAAAGACGAAGGTACGATGCTCTCCGGAGCTAAGAGCCGCTCCCGGGCTTCTTTCGGCAGAAGCGGCGCTAAGAGAGCACTGTGAGCGGTACAATCGTCTTTGCGCGAAGAAGCCGCTTCTTCGGCTCCGGGAGCCGGAGAGAGCGGCAGCATCGGAAAGGTGAAGAAGGAAGCTGTACAACACTGGGATTGTGTGCGCAGCTTGCCAACTGATAGAAAACAGTACCTTGCCACTTTCCTGACGTTTCCAATCACATGAATATTCGATTGGAAGCTGTTTTGGACAACTTTTCTTTCCTTCATGCCAAGCACTTGGCAGACCTCCGTGCAACGTCCAGAACACGATGGGAGATGTTTTCTGTGCTCCCGCAGGTTTTCCTTGCCAGACAGAGTGGAAAAGCTTTCTGCTAGGATGTAGACCACAAAAGACGCTAAAGACGAAGGTACGATGCTCTCCGGAGCTAAGAGCCGCTCCCGGGCTTCTTTCGGCAGAAGCGGCGCTAAGAGAGCACTGTGAGCGGTACAATCGTCTTTGCGCGAAGAAGCCGCTTCTTCGGCTCCGGGAGCCGGAGAGAGCGGCAGCATCGGAAAGGTGAAGAAGGAAGCTGTACAACACTGGGATTGTGTGCGCAGCTTGCCAACTGATAGAAAACAGTACCTTACCACTTTCCTGACGTTTCCAATCACATGAATATTCGATTGGAAGCTGTTTTGGACAACTTTTCTTTCCTTCATGCCAAGCACTTGGCAGACATCCGTGCAACGTCCAGAACGCGATGGGAGATGTTTTCTGTGCTCGCGCAGGTTTTCCTTGCCAGACAGAGTGGAAAAGCTTTCTGCTAGGATGTAGACCACAAAAGACGCTAAAGACGAAGGTACGATGCTCTCCGGAGCTAAGAGCCGCTCCCGGGCTTCTTTCGGCAGAAGCGGCGCTAAGAGAGCACTGTGAGCAGTACAATCGTCTTTGCGCGAAGAAGCCGCTTCTTCGGCTCCGGGAGCCGGAGAGAGCGGCAGCATCGCAAAGGTGAAGAAGGAAGCTGTACAACACTGGGATTGTGTGCGCAGCTTGCCAACTGATAGAAAACAGTACCTTACACTTTCCTGACGTTTCCTATCACATGAATATTCGATTGGAAGCTGTTTTGGACAACTTTTCTTTCCTTCATGCCAAACACTTGGCAGACCTCCGTGCAACGTCCAGAACACGATGGGAGATGTTTTCTGTGCTCCCGCAGGTTTTCCTTGCCAGACAGAGTGGAAAAGCTTTCTGCTAGGATGTAGACCACAAAAGACTCTAAAGACGAAGGTACGATGCTCTCCGGAGCTAAGAGCCGCTCCCGGGCTTCTTTCGGCAGAAGCGGCGCTAAGAGAGCACTGTGAGCGGTACAATCGTCTTTGCGCGAAGAAGCCGCTTCTTCGGCTCCGGGAGCCGGAGAGAGCGGCAGCATCGGAAAGGTGAAGAAGGAAGCTGTACAACACTGGGATTGTGTGCGCAGCTTGCCAACTGATAGAAAACAGTACCTTACCACTTTCCTGACGTTTCCAATCACATGAATATTCGATTGGAAGCTGTTTTGGACAACTTTTCTTTCCTTCATGCCAAGCACTTGGCAGACCTCCGTGCAACGTCCAGAACACGATGGGAGATGTTTTCTGTGCTCCCGCAGGTTTTCCTTGCCAGACAGAGTGGAAAAGATTTCTGCTAGGATGTAGACCACAAAAGACGCTAAAGACGAAGGTACGATGCTCTCCGGAGCTAAGAGCCGCTCCCGGGCTTCTTTCGGCAGAAGCGGCGCTAAGAGAGCACTGTGAGCGGTACAATCGGCTTTGCGCGAAGAAGCCGCTTCTTCGGCTCCGGGAGCCGGAGAGAGCGGCAGCATCGGAAAGGTGAAGAAGGAAGCTGTACAACACTGGGATTGTGTGCGCAGCTTGCCAACTGATAGAAAACAGTACCTTACCACTTTCCTGACGTTTCCAATCACATGAATATTCAATTGGAAGCTGTTTTCGACAACTTTTCTTTCCTTCATGCCAAACACTTGGCAGACCTCCGTGCAACGTCCAGAACACGATGGGAGATGTTTTCTGTGCTCCCGCAGGTTTTCCTTGCCAGACAGAGTGGAAAAGCTTTCTGCTAGGATGTAGACCACAAAAGACGCTAAAGACGAAGGTACGATGCTCTCCGGAGCTAAGAGCCTCTCCCGGGCTTCTTTCGGCAGAAGCGGCGCTAAGAGAGCACTGTGAGCGGTACAATGGTCTTTGCGCGAAGAAGCCGCTTCTTCGGCTCCGGGAGCCGGAGAGAGCGGCAGCATCGGAAAGGTGAAGAAGGAAGCTGTACAACACTGGGATTGTGTGCGCAGCTTGCCAACTGATAGAAAACAGTACCTTACCACTTTCCTGACGTTTCCAATCACATGAATATTCGATTGGAAGCTGTTTTGGACAACTTTTCTTTCCTTCATGCCAAGCACTTGGCAGACCTCCGTGCAACGTCCAGAACACGATGGGAGATGTTTTCTGTGCTCCCGCAGGTTTTCCTTGCCAGACAGAGTGGAAAAGCTTTGTGCTAGGATGTAGACCACAAAAGACTATAAGACGAAGGAACGATGCTCTCCGGAGCTAAGAGCCGCTCCCGGGCTTCTTTCGGCAGAAGCGGCGCTAAGAGAGCACTGTGAGCGGTACAATGGTCTTTGCGCGAAGAAGCCGCTTCTTCGGCTCCGGGAGCCGGAGAGAGCGGCAGCATCGGAAAGGTGAAGAAGGAAGCTGTACAACACTGGGATTGTGTGCGCAGCTTGCCAACTGATAGAAAACAGTACCTTACCACTTTCCTGACGTTTCCAATCACATGAATATTCGATTGGAAGCTGTTTTGGACAACTTTTCTTTCCTTCATGCCAAGCACTTGGCAGACCTCCGTGCAACGTCCAGAACACGATGGGAGATGTTTTCTGTGCTCCCGCAGGTTTTCCTTGCCAGACAGAGTGGAAAAGCTTTCTGCTAGGATGTAGACCACAAAAGACGCTAAAGACGAAGGTACGATGCTCTCCGGAGCTAAGAGCCGCTCCCGGGCTTCTTTCGGCAGAAGCGGCGCTAAGAGAGCACTGTGAGCGGTACAATCGTCTTTGCGCGAAGAAGCCGCTTCTTCGGCTCCGGGAGCCGGAGAGAGCGGCAGCATCGGAAAGGTGAAGAAGGAAGCTGTACAACACTGGGATTGTGTGCGCAGCTTGCCAACTGATAGAAAACAGTACCTTACACTTTCCTGACGTTTCCAATCACATGAATATTCGATTGGAAGCTGTTTTGGACAACTTTTCTTTCCTTCATGCCAAGCACTTGGCAGACCTCCGTGCAACGTCCAGAACACGATGGGAGATGTTTTCTGTGCTCCCGCAGGTTTTCCTTGCCAGACAGAGTGGAAAAGCTTTCTGCTAGGATGTAGACCACAAAAGACGCTAAAGACGAAGGTACGATGCTCTCCGGAGCTAAGAGCCGCTCCCGGGCTTCTTTCGGCAGAAGCGGCGCTAAGAGAGCACTGTGAGCGGTACAATCGTCTTTGCGCGAAGAAGCCGCTTCTTCGGCTCCGGGAGCCGGAGAGAGCGGCAGCATCGGAAAGGTGAAGAAGGAAGCTGTACAACACTGGGATTGTGTGCGCAGCTTGCCAACTGATAGAAAACAGTACCTTACCACTTTCCTGACGTTTCCAATCACATGAATATTCGATTGGAAGCTGTTTCTGACAACTTTTCTTTCCTTCATGCCAAGCACTTGGCAGACATCCGTGCAACGTCCAGAACACGATGGGAGATGTTTTCTGTGCTCCCGCAGGTTTTCCTTGCCAGACAGAGTGGAAAAGATATCTGCTAGGATGTAGACCACAAAAGACGCTAAAGACGAAGGTACGATGCTCTCCGGAGCTAAGAGCCGCTCCCGGGCTTCTTTCGGCAGAAGCGGCGCTAAGAGAGCACTGTGAGCGGTACAATCGTCTTTGCGCGAAGAAGCCGCTTCTTCGGCTCCGGGAGCCGGAGAGAGCGGCAGCATCGGAAAGGTGAAGAAGGAAGCTGTACAACACTGGGATTGTGTGCGCAGCTTGCCAACTGATAGAAAACAGTACCTTACCACTTTCCTGACGTTTCCAATCACATGAATATTCGATTGGAAGCTGTTTTGGACAACTTTTCTTTCCTTCATGCCAAACACTTGGCAGACCTCCGTGCAACGTCCAGAACACGATGGGAGATGTTTTCTGTGCTCCCGCAGGTTTTCCTTGCCAGACAGAGTGGAAAAGCTTTCTGCTAGGATGTAGACCACAAAAGACGCTAAAGACGAAGGTACGATGCTCTCCGGAGCTAAGAGCCGCTCCCGGGCTTCTTTCGGCAGAAGCGGCGCTAAGAGAGCACTGTGAGCGGTACAATCGTCTTTGCGCGAAGAAGCCGCTTCTTCGGCTCCGGGAGCCGGAGAGAGCGGCAGCATCGGAAAGGTGAAGAAGGAAGCTGTACAACACTGGGATTGTGTGCGCAGCTTGCCAACTGATAGAAAACAGTACCTTACCACTTTCCTGACGTTTCCAATCACATGAATATTCGATTGGAAGCTGTTTTGGACAACTTTTCTTTCCTTCATGCCAAACACTTGGCAGACCTCCGTGCAACGTCCAGAACACGATGGGAGATGTTTTCTGTGCTCCCGCAGGTTTTCCTTGCCAGACAGAGTGGAAAAGCTTTCTGCTAGGATGTAGACCACAAAAGACTATAAGACGAAGGTACGATGCTCTCCGGAGCTAAGAGCCACTCCCGGGCTTCTTTCGGCAGAAGCGGCGCTAAGAGAGCACTGTGAGCGGTACAATGGTCTTTGCGCGAAGAAGCCGCTTCTTCGGCTCCGGGAGCCGGAGAGAGCGGCAGCATCGGAAAGGTGAAGAAGGAAGCTGTACAACACTGGGATTGTGTGCGCAGCTTGCCAACTGATAGAAAACAGTACCTTACCACTTTCCTGACGTTTCCAATCACATGAATATTCGATTGGAAGCTGTTTTGGACAACTTTTCTTTCCTTCATGCCAAGCACTTGGCAGACCTCCGTGCAACGTCCAGAACACGATGGGAGATGTTTTCTGTGCTCCCGCAGGTTTTCCTTGCCAGACAGAGTGGAAAAGCTTTCTGCTAGGATGTAGACCACAAAAGACGCTAAAGACGAAGGTACGATGCTCTCCGGAGCTAAGAGCCGCTCCCGGGCTTCTTTCGGCAGAAGCGGCGCTAAGAGAGCACTGTGAGCGGTACAATCGTCTTTGCACGAAGAACCCGCTTCTTCGGCTCCGGGAGCCGGAGAGAGCGGCAGCATCGGAAAGGTGAAGAAGGAAGCTGTACAACACTGGGATTGTGTGCGCAGCTTGCCAACTGATAGAAAACAGTACCTTACACTTTCCTGACGTTTCCAATCACATGAATATTCGATTGGAAGCTGTTTTGGACAACTTTTCTTTCCTTCATGCCAAGCACTTGGCAGACCTCCGTGCAACGTCCAGAACACGATGGGAGATGTTTTCTGTGCTCCCGCAGGTTTTCCTTGCCAGACAGAGTGGAAAAGCTTTCTGCTAGGATGTAGACCACAAAAGACGCTAAAGACGAAGGTACGATGCTCTCCGGAGCTAAGAGCCGCTCCCGGGCTTCTTTCGGCAGAAGCGGCGCTAAGAGAGCACTGTGAGCGGTACAATCGTCTTTGCGCGAAGAAGCCGCTTCTTCGGCTCCGGGAGCCGGAGAGAGCGGCAGCATCGGAAAGGTGAAGAAGGAAGCTGTACAACACTGGGATTGTGTGCGCAGCTTGCCAACTGATAGAAAACAGTACCTTACCACTTTCCTGACGTTTCCAATCACATGAATATTCGATTGGAAGCTGTTTTGGACAACTTTTCTTTCCTTCATGCCAGGCACTTGGCAGACCTCCGTGCAACGTCCAGAACACGATGGGAGATGTTTTCTGTGCTCCCGCAGGTTTTCCTTGCCAGACAGAGTGGAAAAGCTTTCTGCTAGGATGTAGACCACAAAAGACGCTAAAGACGAAGGTACGATGCTCTCCGGAGCTAAGAGCCGCTCCCGGGCTTCTTTCGGCAGAAGCGGCGCTAAGAGAGCACTGTGAGCGGTACAATGGTCTTTGCGCGAAGAAGCCGCTTCTTCGGCTCCGGGAGCCGGAGAGAGCGGCAGCATCGGAAAGGTGAAGAAGGAAGCTGTACAACACTGGGATTGTGTGCGCAGCTTGCCAACTGATAGAAAACAGTACCTTACCACTTTCCTGACGTTTCCAATCACATGAATATTCGATTGGAAGCTGTTTTGGACAACTTTTCTTTCCTTCATGCCAAACACTTGGCAGACCTCCGTGCAACGTCCTGAACACGATGGGAGATGTTTTCTGTGCTCCCGCAGGTTTTCCTTGCCAGACAGAGTGGAAAAGCTTTCTGCTAGGATGTAGACCACAAAAGACGCTAAAGACGAAGGTACGATGCTCTCCGGAGCTAAGAGCCGCTGCCGGGCTTCTTTCGGCAGAAGCCGCGCTAAGAGAGCACTGTGAGCGGTACAATCGTCTTTGCGCGAAGAAGCCGCTTCTTCGGCTCCGGGAGCCGGAGAGAGCGGCAGCATCGGAAAGGTGAAGAAGGAAGCTGTACAACACTGGGATTGTGTGCGCAGCTTGCCAAATGATAGAAAACAGTACCTTACCACTTTCCTGACGTTTCCAATCACATGAATATTCGATTGGAAGCTGTTTTGGACAACTTTTCTTTCCTTCATGCCAAGCACTTGGCAGACCTCCGTGCAACGTCCAGAAGACGATGGGAGATGTTTTCTGTGCTCCCGCAGGTTTTCCTTGCCAGACAGAGTGGAAAAGCTTTCTGCTAGGATGTAGACCACAAAAGACGCTTAAGACGAAGGTTCGATGCTCTCCGGAGCTAAGAGCCGCTCCCGGGCTTCTTTCGGCAGAAGCGGCGCTAAGAGAGCACTGTGAGCGGTACAATCGTCTTTGCGCGAAGAAGCCGCTTCTTCGGCTCCGGGAGCCCGAGAGAGCGGCAGCATCGGAAAGGTGAAGAAGGAAGCTGTACAACACTGGGATTGTGTGCGCAGCTTGCCAACTGATAGAAAACAGTACCTTACCACTTTCCTAACGTTTCCAATCACATGAATATTCGATTGGAAGCTGTTTTGGACAACTTTTCTTTCCTTCATGCCAAACACTTGGCAGACCTCCGTGCAACGTCCAGAACACGATGGGAGATGTTTTCTGTGCTCCCGCAGGTTTTCCTTGCCAGACAGAGTGGAAAAGCTTTCTGCTAGGATGTAGACCACAAAAGACGCTAAAGACGAAGGTACGATGCTCTCCGGAGCTAAGCGCCGCTCCCGGGCTTCTTTCGGCAGAAGCGGCGCTAAGAGAGCACTGTGAGCGGTACAATCTTCTTTGCACGAAGAAGCCGCTTCTTCGGCTCCGGGAGCCGGAGAGAGCGGCAGCATCGGAAAGGTGAAGAAGGAAGCTGTACAACACTGGGATTGTGTGCGCAGCTTGCCAACTGATAGAAAACAGTACCTTACACTTTCCTGACGTTTCCAATCACATGAATATTCGATTGGAAGCTGTTTTGGACAACTTTTCTTTCCTTCATGCCAAGCACTTGGCAGACCTCCGTGCAACGTCCAGAACACGATGGGAGATGTTTTCTGTGCTCCCGCAGGTTTTCCTTGCCAGACAGACTGGAAAAGATTTCTGCTAGGATGTAGACCACAAAAGACGCTAAAGACGAAGGTACGATGCTCTCCGGAGCTAAGAGCCGCTCCCGGGCTTCTTTCGGCAGAAGCGGCGCTAAGAGAGCACTGTGAGCGGTACAATCGTCTTTGCGCGAAGAAGCCGCTTCTTTGGCTCCGGGAGCCGGAGAGAGCGGCAGCATCGGAAAGGTGAAGAAGGAAGCTGTACAACACTGGGATTGTGTGCTCAGCATGCCAACTGATAGAAAACAGTACCTTACCACTTTCCTGACGTTTCCAATCACATGAATATTCGATTGGAAGCTGTTTTGGACAACTTTTCTTTCCTTCATGCCAAATACTTGGCAGACCTCCGTGCAACGTCCAGAACACGATGGGAGATGTTTTCTGTGCTCGCGCAGGTTTTCCTTGCCAGACAGAGTGGAAAAGCTTTCTGCTAGGATGTAGACCACAAAAGACGCTAAAGACGAAGGTACGATGCTCTCCGGAGCTAAGAGCCGCTGCCGGGCTTCTTTCGGCAGAAGCGGCGCTAAGAGAGCACTGTGAGCGGTACAATCGTCTTTGCGCGAAGAAGCCGCTTCTTCGGCTCCGGGAGCCGGAGAGAGCGGCAGCATCGGAAAGGTGAAGAAGGAAGCTGTACAACACTGGGATTGTGTGCGCAGCTTGCCAACTGATAGAAAACAGTACCTTACCACTTTCCTGACGTTTCCAATCACATGAATATTCGATTGGAAGCTGTTTTGGACAACTTTTCTTTCCTTCATGCCAAGCACTTGGCAGACCTCCGTGCAACGTCCAGAAGACGATGGGAGATGTTTTCTGTGCTCCCGCAGGTTTTCCTTGCCAGACAGAGTGGAAAAGCTTTCTGCTAGGATGTAGACCACAAAAGACGCTAAAGACGAAGGTACGATGCTCTCCGGAGCTAAGAGCCGCTCCCGGGCTTCTTTCGGCAGAAGCGGCGCTAAGAGAGCACTGTGAGCGGTACAATCGTCTTTGCGCGAAGAAGCCGCTTCTTCGGATCCGGGAGCCGTAGAGAGCGGCAGCATCGGAAAAGTGAAGAAGGAAGCTGTACAACACTGGGATTGTGTGCGCAGCTTGCCAACTGATAGAAAACAGTACCTTACCACTTTCCTGACGTTTCCAATCACATGAATATTCTATTGGAAGCTGTTTTCGAAAACCGTTCCTTCTTTCATGCCAAGCACTTGGCAGACCTCCGTGCAACGTCCAGAACACGATGGGAGATGTTTTCTGTGCTCCCGCAGGTTTTCCTTGCCAGACAGAGTGGAAAAGCTTTCTGCTAGGATGTAGACCACAAAAGACGCTAAAGACGAAGGTACGATGCTCTCCGGAGCTAAGAGCCGCTCCCGGGCTTCTTTCGGCAGAAGCGGCGCTAAGAGAGCACTGTGAGCGGTACAATCGTCTTTGCGCGAAGAAGCCGCTTCTTCGGCTCCGGGAGCCGGAGAGAGCGGCAGCATCGGAAAGGTGAAGAAGGAAGCTGTACAACACTGGGATTGTGTGCGCAGCTTGCCAAATGATAGAAAACAGTACCTTACCACTTTCCTGACGTTTCCAATCACATGAATATTCGATTGGAAGCTGTTTTGGACAACTTTTCTTTCCTTCATGCCAAACACTTGGCAGACCTCCGTGCAACGTCCAGAACACGATGGGAGATGTTTTCTGTGCTCCCGCAGGTTTTCCTTCCCAGACAGATTGGAAAAGATTTCTGCTAGGATGTAGACCACAAAAGACGCTAAAGACAAAGGTACGATGCTCTCCGGAGCTAAGAGCCGCTCCCGGGCTTCTTTCGGCAGAAGCGGCGTTAAGAGAGCACTGTGAGCGGTACAATGGTCTTTGCGCGAAGAAGCCGCTTCTTCGGCTCCGGGAGCCGGAGAGAACGGCAGCATCGGAAAGGTGAAGAAGGAAGCTGTACAACACTGGGATTGTGTGCGCAGCTTGCCAACTGATAGAAAACAGTACCTTACACTTTCCTGACGTTTCCAATCACATGAATATTCGATTGGAAGCTGTTTTGGACAACTTTTCTTTCCTTCATGCCAAGCACTTGGCAGACCTCCGTGCAACGTCCAGAAGACGATGGGAGATGTTTTCTGTGCTCCCGCAGGTTTTCCTTGCCAGACAGAGTGGAAAAGCTTTCTGCTAGGATGTAGACCACAAAAGACGCTAAAGACGAAGGTACGATGCTCTCCGGAGCTAAGAGCCGCTGCCGGGCTTCTTTCGGCAGAAGCGGCGCTAAGAGAGCACTGTGAGCGGTACAATCGTCTTTGCGCGAAGAAGCCGCTTCTTCGGCTCCGGGAGCCGGAGAGAGCGGCAGCATCGGAAAGGTGAAGAAGGAAGCTGTACAACACTGGGATTGTGTGCGCAGCTTGCCAACTGATAGAAAACAGTACCTTACCACTTTCCTGACGTTTCCAATCACATGAATATTCGATTGGAAGCTGTTTTCGACAACTTTCCTTTCCTTCATGCCAAGCACTTGGCAGACCTCCGTGCAACGTCCAGAACACGATGGGAGATGTTTTCTGTGCTCCCGCAGGTTTTCCTTGCCAGACAGAGTGGAAAAGCTTTCTGCTAGGATGTAGACCACAAAAGACGCTAAAGACGAAGGTACGATGCTCTCCGGAGCTAAGAGCCGCTCCCGGCCTTCTTTCGGCAGAAGCGGCGCTAAGAGAGCACTGTGAGCGGTACAATCGTCTTTGCGCGAAGAAGCCGCTTCTTCGGCTCCGGGAGCCGGAGAGAGCGGCAGCATCGGAAAGGTGATGAAGGAAGCTGTACAACACTGGGATTGTGTGCGCAGCTTGCCAACTGATAGAAAACAGTACCTTACCACTTTCCTGACGTTTCCAATCACATGAATATTCAATTGGAAGCTGTTTTCGACAACTTTTCTTTCCTTCATGCCAAACACTTGGCAGACCTCCGTGCAACGTCCAGAACACGATGGGAGATGTTTTCTGTGCTCCCGCAGGTTTTCCTTGCCAGACAGAGTGGAAAAGCTTTCTGCTAGGATGTAGACCACAAAAGACGCTAAAGACAAAGGTACGATGCTCTCCGGAGCTAAGAGCCGCTCCCGGGCTTCTTTCGGCAGAAGCGGCGCTAAGAGAGCACTGTGAGCGGTACAATCGTCTTTGCGCGAAGAAGCCGCTTCTTCGGCTCCGGGAGCCGGAGAGAGCGGCAGCATCGGAAAGGTGAAGAAGGAAGCTGTACAACACTGGGATTGTGTGCGCAGCTTGCCAACTGATAGAAAACAGTACCTTACCACTTTCCTGACGTTTCCAATCACATGAATATTCGATTGGAAGCTGTTTTGGACAACTTTTCTTTCCTTCATGCCAAGCACTTGGCAGACCTCCGTGCAACGTCCAGAACACGATGGGAGATGTTTTCTGTGCTCCCGCAGGTTTTCCTTGCCAGACAGAGTGGAAAAGCTTTCTGCTAGGATGTAGACCACAAAAGACGATAAAGACGAAGGTACGATGCTCTCCGGAGCTAAGAGCCGCTCCCGGGCTTCTTTCGGCAGAAGCGGCGCTAAGAGAGCACTGTGAGCGGTACAATCGTCTTTGCGCGAAGAAGCCGCTTCTTCGGCTCCGGGAGCCGGAGAGAGCGGCAGCATCGGAAAGGTGAAGAAGGAAGCTGTACAACACTGGGATTGTGTGCGCAGCTTGCCAACTGATAGAAAACAGTACCTTACCACTTTCCTGACGTTTCCAATCACATGAATATTCGATTGGAAGCTGTTTTCGACAACCGTTCCTTCTTTCATGCCAAGCACTTGGCAGACCTCCGTGCAACGTCCAGAACACGATGGGAGATGTTTTCTGTGCTCCCGCAGGTTTTCCTTGCCAGACAGAGTGGAAAAGCTTTCTGCTAGGATGTAGACCACAAAAGACGCTAAAGACGAAGGTACGATGCTCTCCGGAGCTAAGAGCCGCTCCCGGGCTTCTTTCGGCAGAAGCGGCGCTAAGAGAGCACTGTGAGCGGTACAATCGTCTTTGCGCGAAGAAGCCGCTTCTTCGGCTCCGGGAGCCGGAGAGAGCGGCAGCATCGGAAAGGTGAAGAAGGAAGCTGTACAACACTGGGATTGTGTGCGCAGCTTGCCAAATGATAGAAAACAGTACCTTACCACTTTCCTGACGTTTCCAATCACATGAATATTCGATTGGAAGCTGTTTTGGACAACTTTTCTTTCCTTCATGCCAAACACTTGGCAGACCTCCGTGCAACGTCCAGAACACGATGGGAGATGTTTTCTGTGCTCCCGCAGGTTTTCCTTGCCAGACAGATTGGAAAAGATTTCTGCTAGGATGTAGACCACAAAAGACGCTAAAGACGAAGGTACGATGCTCTCCGGAGCTAAGAGCCGCTGCCGGGCTTCTTTCGGCAGAAGCGGCGCTAAGAGAGCACTGTGAGCGGTACAATCGTCTTTGCGCGAAGAAGCCGCTTCTTCGGCTCCGGGAGCCGGAGAGAGCGGCAGCATCGGAAAGGTGAAGAAGGAAGCTGTACAACACTGGGATTGTGTGCGCAGCTTGCCAACTGATAGAAAACAGTACCTTACCACTTTCCTGACGTTTCCAATCACATGAATATTCGATTGGAAGCTGTTTTGGACAACTTTTCTTTCCTTCATGCCAAGCACTTGGCAGACCTCCGTGCAACGTCCAGAACACGATGGGAGATGTTTTCTGTGCTCCCGCAGGTTTTCCTTGCCAGACAGAGTGGAAAAGCTTTCTGCTAGGATGTAGACCACAAAAGACGCTAAAGACGAAGGTACGATGCTCTCCGGAGCTAAGAGCCGCTCCCGGGCTTCTTTCGGCAGAAGCGGCGCTAAGAGAGCACTGTGAGCGGTACAATCGTCTTTGCGCGAAGAAGCCGCTTCTTCGGCTCCGGGAGCCGGAGAGAGCGGCAGCATCGGAAAGGTGAAGAAGGAAGCTGTACAACACTGGGATTGTGTGCGCAGCTTGCCAACTGATAGAAAACAGTACCTTACCACTTTCCTGACGTTTCCAATCACATGAATATTCGATTGGAAGCTGTTTTCGACAACTTTTCTTTTCTTCATGCCAAACACTTGGCAGACCTCCGTGCAACGTCCAGAACACGATGGGAGATGTTTTCTGTGCTCCCGCAGGTTTTCCTTGCCAGACAGAGTGGAAAAGCTTTCTGCTAGGATGTAGACCACAAAAGACGCTAAAGACGAAGGTACGATGCTCTCCGGAGCTAAGAGCCGCTCCCGGGCTTCTTTCGGCAGAAGCGGCGCTAAGAGAGCACTGTGAGCGGTACAATCGTCTTTGCGCGAAGAAGCCGCTTCTTCGGCTCCGGGAGCCGGAGAGAGCGGCAGCATCGGAAAGGTGAAGAAGGAAGCTGTACAACACTGGGATTGTGTGCGCAGCTTGCCAACTGATAGAAAACAGTACCTTACCACTTTCCTGACGTTTCCAATCACATGAATATTCGATTGGAAGCTGTTTTGGACAACTTTTCTTTCCTTCATGCCAAGCACTTGGCAGACCTCCGTGCAACGTCCAGAACACGATGGGAGATGTTTTCTGTGCTCCCGCAGGTTTTCCTTGCCAGACAGAGTGGAAAAGCTTTCTGCTAGGATGTAGACCACAAAAGACGATAAAGACGAAGGTACGATGCTCTCCGGAGCTAAGAGCCGCTCCCGGGCTTCTTTCGGCAGAAGCGGCGCTAAGAGAGCACTGTGAGCGGTACAATCGTCTTTGCGCGAAGAAGCCGCTTCTTCGGCTCCGGGAGCCGGAGAGAGCGGCAGCATCGGAAAGGTGAAGAAGGAAGCTGTACAACACTGGGATTGTGTGCGCAGCTTGCCAACTGATAGAAAACAGTACCTTACACTTTCCTGACGTTTCCAATCACATGAATATTCGATTGGAAGCTGTTTTGGACAACTTTTCTTTCCTTCATGCCAAGCACTTGGCTGACCTCCGTGCAACGTCCAGAACACGATGGGAGATGTTTTCTGTGCTCCCGCAGGTTTTACTTGCCAGACAGAGTGGAAAAGCTTTCTGCTAGGATGTAGACCACAAAAGACGCTAAAGACGAAGGTACGATGCTCTCCGGAGCTAAGAGCCGCTCCCGGGCTTCTTTCGGCAGAAGCGGCGCTAAGAGAGCACTGTGAGCGGTACAATCGTCTTTGCGCGAAGAAGCCGCTTCTTCGGCTCCGGGAGCCGGAGAGAGCGGCAGCATCGGAAAGGTGAAGAAGGAAGCTGTACAACACTGGGATTGTGTGCGCAGCTTGCCAACTGATAGAAAACAGTACCTTACCACTTTCCTGACGTTTCCAATCACATGAATATTCGATTGGAAGCTGTTTTGGACAACTTTTCTTTCCTTCATGCCAAGCACTTGGCAGACCTCCGTGCAACGTCCAGAACACGATGGGAGATGTTTTCTGTGCTCCCGCAGGTTTTCCTTGCCAGACAGAGTGGAAAAGCTTTCTGCTAGGATGTAGACCACAAAAGACGCTAAAGACGAAGGTACGATGCTCTCCGGAGCTAAGTGCCGCTCCCGGGCTTCTTTCGGCAGAAGCGGCGCTAAGAGAGCACTGTGAGCGGTACAATCGTCTTTGCGCGAAGAAGCCGCTTCTTCGGCTCCGGGAGCCGGAGAGAGCGGCAGCATCGGAAAGGTGAAGAAGGAAGCTGTACAACACTGGGATTGTGTGCGCAGCTTGCCAACTGATAGAAAACAGTACCTTACCACTTTCCTGACGTTTCCAATCACATGAATATTCGATTGGAAGCTGTTTTGGACAACTTTTCTTTCCTTCATGCCAGGCACTTGGCAGACCTCCGTGCAACGTCCAGAACACGATGGGAGATGTTTTCTGTGCTCCCGCAGGTTTTCCTTGCCAGACAGAGTGGAAAAGCTTTCTGCTAGGATGTAGACCACAAAAGACGCTAAAGACAAAGGTACGATGCTCTCCGGAGCTAAGAGCCGCTCCCGGGCTTCTTTCGGCAGAAGCGGCGCTAAGAGAGCACTGTGAGCGGTACAATCGTCTTTGCGCGAAGAAGCCGCTTCTTCGGCTCCGGGAGCCGGAGAGAGCGGCAGCATCGGAAAGGTGAAGAAGGAAGCTGTACAACACTGGGATTGTGTGCGCAGCTTGCCAACTGATAGAAAACAGTACCTTACCACTTTCCTGACGTTTCCAATCACATGAATATTCGATTGGAAGCTGTTTTGGACAACTTTTCTTTCCTTCATGCCAAGCACTTGGCAGACCTCCGTGCAACGTCCAGAACACGATGGGAGATGTTTTCTGTGCTCCCGCAGGTTTTCCTTGCCAGACAGAGTGGAAAAGCTTTCTGCTAGGATGTAGACCACAAAAGACGCTAAAGACGAAGGTACGATGCTCTCCGGAGCTAAGAGCCGCTCCCGGGCTTCTTTCGGCAGAAGCGGCGCTAAGAGAGCACTGTGAGCGGTACAATGGTCTTTGCGCGAAGAAGCCGCTTCTTCGGCTCCGGGAGCCGGAGAGAGCGGCAGCATCGGAAAGGTGAAGAAGGAAGCTGTACAACACTGGGATTGTGTGCGCAACTTTCCAACTGATAGAAAACAGTACCTTACACTTTCCTGACGTTTCCAATCACATGAATATTCGATTGGAAGCTGTTTTGGACAACTTTTCTTTCCTTCATGCCAAGCACTTGGCAGACCTCCGTGCAACGTCCAGAACACGATGGGAGATGTTTTCTGTGCTCCCGCAGGTTTTCCTTGCCAGACAGAGTGGAAAAGCTTTCTGCTAGGATGTAGACCACAAAAGACGCTAAAGACGAAGGTACGATGCTCTCCGGAGCTAAGAGCCGCTCCCGGGCTTCTTTCGGCAGAAGCGGCGCTAAGAGAGCACTGTGAGCGGTACAATCGTCTATGCACGAAGAAGCCGCTTCTTCGGCTCCGAGAGCCGGAGAGAGCGGCAGCATCGGAAAGGTGAAGAAGGAAGCTGTACAACACTGGGATTGTGTGCGCAGCTTGCCAACTGATAGAAAACAGTACCTTGCCACTTTCCTGACGTTTCCAATCACATGAATATTCGATTGGAAACTGTTTTGGACAACTTTTCTTTCCTTCATGCCAAGCACTTGGCAGACCTCCGTGCAACGTCCAGAACACGATGGGAGATGTTTTCTGTGCTCCCGCAGGTTTTCCTTGCCAGACAGAGTGGAAAAGCTTTCTGCTAGGATGTAGACCACAAAAGACGATAAAGACGAAGGTACGATGCTCTCCGGAGCTAAGAGCCGCTCCCGGGCTTCTTTCGGCAGAAGCGGCGCTAAGAGAGCACTGTGAGCGGTACAATCGTCTTTGCGCAAAGAAGCCGCTTCTTCGGCTCCGGGAGCCGGAGAGAGCGGCAGCATCGGAAAGGTGAAGAAGGAAGCTGTACAACACTGGGATTGTGTGCGCAGCTTGCCAACTGATAGAAAACAGTACCTTACCACTTTCCTGACGTTTCCAATCACATGAATATTCGATTGGAAGCTGTTTTGGACAACTTTTCTTTCCTTCATGCCAAGCACTTGGCAGACCTCCGTGCAACGTCCAGAACACGATGGGAGATGTTTTCTGTGCTCCCGCAGATTTTCCTTGCCAGACAGAGTGGAAAAGCTTTCTGCTAGGATGTAGACCACAAAAGACGCTAAAGACGAAGGTACGATGCTCTCCGGAGCTAAGAGCCGCTCCCGGGCTTCTTTCGGCAGAAGCGGCGCTAAGAGAGCACTGTGAGCGGTACAATCGTCTTTGCGCGAAGAAGCCGCTTCTTCGGCTCCGGGAGCCGGAGAGAGCGGCAGCATCGGAAAGGTGAAGAAGGAAGCTGTACAACACTGGGATTGTGTGCGCAGCTTGCCAACTGATAGAAAACAGTACCTTACACTTTCCTGATGTTTCCTATCACATGAATATTCGATTGGAAGCTGTTTTGGACAACTTTTCTTTCCTTCATGCCAAGCACTTGGCAGACCTCCGTGCAACGTCCAGAACACGATGGGAGATGTTTTCTGTGCTCCCGCAGGTTTTCCTTGCCAGACAGAGTGGAAAAGCTTTCTGCTAGGATGTAGACCACAAAAGACTCTAAAGACGAAGGTACGATGCTCTCTGGAGCTAAGAGCCGCTCCCGGGCTTCTTTCGGCAGAAGCGGCGCTAAGAGAGCACTGTGAGCGGTACAATCGTCTTTGCGCGAAGAAGCCGCTTCTTCGGCTCCGGGAGCCGGAGAGAGCGGCAGCATCGGAAAGGTGAAGAAGGAAGCTGTACAACACTGGGATTGTGTGCGCAGCTTGCCAACTGATAGAAAACAGTACCTTGCCACTTTCCTGACGTTTCCAATCACATGAATATTCGATTGGAAGCTGTTTTGGACAACTTTTCTTTCCTTCATGCCAAACACTTGGCAGACCTCCGTGCAATGTCCAGAACACGATGGGAGATGTTTTCTGTGCTCCCGCAGGTTTTCCTTGCCAGACAGAGTGGAAAAGCTTTCTGCTAGGATGTAGACCACAAAGGAGGCTAAAGACGAAGGTACGATGCTCTCCGGAGCTAAGAGCCGCTGCCGGGCTTCTTTCGGCAGAAGCGGCGCTAAGAGAGCACTGTGAGCGGTACAATCGTCTTTGCGCGAAGAAGCCGCTTCTTCGGCTCCGGGAGCCGGAGAGAGCGGCAGCATCGGAAAGGTGAAGAAGGAAGCTGTACAACACTGGGATTGTGTGCGCAGCTTGCCAACTGATAGAAAACAGTACCTTACCACTTTCCTGACGTTTCCAATCACATGAATATTCGATTGGAAGCTCTTTTCGACAACTTTTCTTTTCTTCATGCCAAACACTTGGCAGACCTCCGTGCAACGTCCAGAACACGATGGGAGATGTTTTCTGTGCTCCCGCAGGTTTTCCTTGCCAGACAGAGTGGAAAAGCTTTCTGCTAGGATGTAGACCACAAAGGAGGCTAAAGACGAAGGTACGATGCTCTCCGGAGCTAAGAGCCGCTGCCGGGCTTCTTTCGGCAGAAGCGGCGCTAAGAGAGCACTGTGAGCGGTACAATCGTCTTTGCGCGAAGAAGCCGCTTCTTCGGCTCCGGGAGCCGGAGAGAGCGGCAGCATCGGAAAGGTGAAGAAGGAAGCTGTACAACACTGGAATTGTGTGCGCAACTTTCCAACTGATAGAAAACAGTACCTTACACTTTCCTGATGTTTCCAATCACATGAATATTCGATTGGAAGCTGTTTTGGACAACTTTTCTTTCCTTCATGCCAAGCACTTGGCAGACCTCCGTGCAATGTCCAGAACACGATGGGAGATGTTTTCTGTGCTCCCGCAGGTTTTCCTTGCCAGACAGAGTGGAAAAGCTTTCTGCTAGGATGTAGACCACAAAAGACGCTAAAGACGAAGGTACGATGCTCTCCGGAGCTAAGAGCCGCTGCCGGGCTTCTTTCGGCAGAAGCGGCGCTAAGAGAGCACTGTGAGCGGTACAATCGTCTTTGCGCGAAGAAGCCGCTTCTTCGGCTCCGGGAGCCGGAGAGAGCGGCAGCATCGGAAAGGTGAAGAAGGAAGCTGTACAACACTGGGATTGTGTGCGCAGCTTGCCAACTGATAGAAAACAGTACCTTACACTTTCCTGACGTTTCCTATCACATGAATATTCGATTGGAATCTGTTTTGGACAACTTTTCTTTCCTTCATGCCAAACACTTGGCAGACCTCCGTGCAACGTCCAGAACACGATGGGAGATGTTTTCTGTGCTCCCGCAGGTTTTCCTTGCCAGACAGAGTGGAAAAGCTTTCTGCTAGGATGTAGACCACAAAAGACTCTAAAGACGAAGGTACGATGCTCTCTGGAGCTAAGAGCCGCTCCCGGGCTTCTTTCGGCAGAAGCGGCGCTAAGAGAGCACTGTGAGCGGTACAATCGTCTTTGCGCGAAGAAGCCGCTTCTTCGGCTCCGGGAGCCGGAGAGAGCGGCAGCATCGGAAAGGTGAAGAAGGAAGCTGTACAACACTGGGATTGTGTGCGCAGCTTGCCAACTGATAGAAAACAGTACCTTACCACTTTCCTGACGTTTCCAATCACATGAATATTCGATTGGAAGCTGTTTTGGACAACTTTTCTTTCCTTCATGCCAAACACTTGGCAGACCTCCGTGCAACGTCCAGAACACGATGGGAGATGTTTTCTGTGCTCCCGCAGGTTTTCCTTGCCAGACAGAGTGGAAAAGCTTTCTGCTAGGATGTAGACCACAAAGGAGGCTAAAGACGAAGGTACGATGCTCTCCGGAGCTAAGAGCCGCTGCCGGGCTTCTTTCGGCAGAAGCGGCGCTAAGAGAGCACTGTGAGCGGTACAATCGTCTTTGCGCGAAGAAGCCGCTTCTTCGGCTCCGGGAGCCAGAGAGAGCGGCAGCATCGGAAAGGTGAAGAAGGAAGCTGTACAACACTGGGATTGTGTGCGCAGCTTGCCAACTGATAGAAAACAGTACCTTACCACTTTCCTGACGTTTCCAATCACATGAATATTCGATTGGAAGCTCTTTTCGACAACTTTTCTTTTCTTCATGCCAAACACTTGGCAGACCTCCGTGCAACGTCCAGAACACGATGGGAGATGTTTTCTGTGCTCCCGCAGGTTTTCCTTGCCAGACAGAGTGGAAAAGCTTTCTGCTAGGATGTAGACCACAAAAGACGCTAAAGACGAAGGTACGATGCTGTCCAGAGCTAAGAGCCGCTCCCGGGCTTCTTTCGGCAGAAGCGGCGCTAAGAGAGCACTGTGAGCGGTACAATCGTCTTTGCGCGAAGAAGCCGCTTCTTCGGCTCCGGGAGCCGGAGAGAGCGGAAGCATCGGAAAGGTGAAGAAGGAAGCTGTACAACACTGGGATTGTGTGCGCAACTTTCCAACTGATAGAAAACAGTACCTTACACTTTCCTGATGTTTCCAATCACATGAATATTCGATTGGAAGCTGTTTTGGACAACTTTTCTTTCCTTCATGCCAAGCACTTGGCAGACCTCCGTGCAATGTCCAGAACACGATGGGAGATGTTTTCTGTGCTCCCGCAGGTTTTCCTTGCCAGACAGAGTGGAAAAGCTTTCTGCTAGCATGTAGACCACAAAAGACGCTAAAGACGAAGGTACGATGCTCTCCGGAGCTAAGAGCCGCTCCCGGGCTTCTTTCGGCAGAAGCGGCGCTAAGAGAGCACTGTGAGCGGTACAATCGTCTTTGCGCGAAGAAGCCGCTTCTTCGGCTCCGGGAGCCGGAGAGAGCGGCAGCATCGGAAAGGTGAAGAAGGAAGCTGTACAACACTGGGATTGTGTGCGCAGCTTGCCAACTGATAGAAAACAGTACCTTACACTTTCCTGACGTTTCCTATCACATGAATATTCGATTGGAAGCTGTTTTGGACAACTTTTCTTTCCTTCATGCCAAACACTTGGCAGACCTCCGTGCAACGTCCAGAACACGATGGGAGATGTTTTCTGTGCTCCCGCAGGTTTTCCTTGCCAGACAGAGTGGAAAAGCTTTCTGCTAGGATGTAGACCACAAAAGACGCTAAAGACGAAGGTACGATGCTCTCCGGAGCTAAGAGCCGCTCCCGGGCTTCTTTCGGCAGAAGCGGCGCTAAGAGAGCACTGTGAGCGGTACAATCGTCTTTGCGCGAAGAAGCCGCTTCTTCGGCTCCGGGAGCCGGAGAGAGCGGCAGCATCGGAAAGGTGAAGAAGGAAGCTGTACAACACTGGGATTGTGTGCGCAGCTTGCCAACTGATAGAAAACAGTGCCTTACACTTTCCTGACGTTTCCAATCACATGAATATTCGATTGGAAGCTGTTTTGGACAACTTTTCTTTCCTTCATGCCAAGCACTTGGCAGACCTCCGTGCAACGTCCAGAACACGATGGGAGATGTTTTCTGTGCTCCCGCAGGTTTTCCTTGCCAGACAGAGTGGAAAAGCTTTCTGCTAGGATGTAGACCACAAAAGACGCTAAAGACGAAGGTACGATGCTCTCCGGAGCTAAGAGCCGCTCCCGGGCTTCTTTCGGCAGAAGCGGCGCTAAGAGAGCACTGTGAGCGGTACAATCGTCTTTGCGCGAAGAAGCCGCTTCTTCGGCTCCGGGAGCCGGAGAGAGCGGCAGCATCGGAAAGGTGAAGAAGGAAGCTGTACAACACTGGGATTGTGTGCGCAGCTTGCCAACTGATAGAAAACAGTACCTTACCACTTTCCTGACGTTTCCAATCACATGAATATTCGATTGGAAGCTGTTTTGGACAACTTTTCTTTCCTTCATGCCAAACACTTGGCAGACCTCCGTGCAACGTCCAGAACACGATGGGAGATGTTTTCTGTGCTCCCGCAGGTTTTCCTTGCCAGACAGAGTGGAAAAGCTTTCTGCTAGGATGTAGACCTCAAAGGAGGCTAAAGACGAAGGTACGATGCTCTCCGGAGCTAAGAGCCGCTCCCGGGCTTCTTTCGGCAGAAGCGGCGCTAAGAGAGCACTGTGAGCGGTACAATCGTCTTTGCGCGAAGAAGCCGCTTCTTCGGCTCCGGGAGCCGGAGAGAGCGGCAGCATCGGAAAGGTGAAGAAGGAAGCTGTACAACACTGGGATTGTGTGCGCAGCTTGCCAACTGATAGAAAACAGTACCTTACCACTTTCCTGACGTTTCCAATCACATGAATATTCGATTGGAAGCTCTTTTCGACAACTTTTCTTTTCTTCATGCCAAACACTTGGCAGACCTCCGTGCAACGTCCAGAACACGATGGGAGATGTTTTCTGTGCTCCCGCAGGTTTTCCTTGCCAGACAGAGTGGAAAAGCTTTCTGCTAGGATGTAGACCACAAAAGACGCTAAAGACGAAGGTACGATGCTCTCCGGAGCTAAGAGCCGCTCCCGGGCTTCTTTCGGCAGAAGCGGCGCTAAAAGAGCACTGTGACCGATACAATCGTCTTTGCGCGAAGAAGCCGCTTCTTCGGCTCCGGGAGCCGGAGAGAGCGGCAGCATCGGAAAGGTGAAGAAGGAAGCTGTACAACACTGGGATTGTGTGCGCAGCTTGCCAACTGATAGAAAACAGTACCTTACCACTTTCCTGACGTTTCCAATCACATGAATATTCGATTGGAAGCTGTTTTGGACAACTTTTCTTTCCTTCATGCCAAGCACTTGGCAGACCTCCGTGCAACGTCCAGAACACGATGGGAGATGTTTTCTGTGCTCCCGCAGGTTTTCCTTGCCAGACAGAGTGGAAAACCTTTCTGCTAGGATGTAGACCACAAAAGACGCTAAAGACGAAGGTACGATGCTCTCCGGAGATAAGAGCCGCTCCCGGGCTTCTTTCGGCAGAAGCGGCGCTAAGAGAGCACTGTGAGCGGTACAATGGTCTTTGCGCGAAGAAGCCGCTTCTTCGGCTCCGGGAGCCGGAGAGAGCGGCAGCATCGGAAAGGTGAAGAAGGAAGCTGTACAACACTGGGATTGTGTGCGCAGCTTGCCAACTGATAGAAAACAGTACCTTACCACTTTCCTGACGTTTCCAATCACATGAATATTCGATTGGAAGCTGTTTTGGACAACTTTTCTTTCCTTCATGCCAAACACTTGGCAGACCTCCGTGCAACGTCCAGAACACGATGGGAGATGTTTTCTGTGCTCCCGCAGGTTTTCCTTGCCAGACAGAGTGGAAAAGCTTTCTGCTAGGATGTAGACCACAAAAGACGCTAAAGACGAAGGTACGATGCTCTCCGGAGCTAAGAGCCGCTGCCGGGCTTCTTTCGGCAGAAGCGGCGCTAAGAGAGCACTGTGAGCGGTACAATCGTCTTTGCGCGAAGAAGCCGCTTCTTCGGCTCCGGGAGCCGGAGAGAGCGGCAGCATCGGAAAGGTGAAGAAGGAGGCTGTACAACACTGGGATTGTGTGCGCAGCTTGCCAACTGATAGAAAACAGTACCTTACACTTTCCTGACGTTTCCAATCACATGAATATTCGATTGGAAGCTGTTTTGGACAACTTTTCTTTCCTTCATGCCAAGCACTTGGCAGACCTCCGTGCAACGTCCAGAACACGATGGGAGATGTTTTCTGTGCTCCCGCAGGTTTTCCTTGCCAGACAGAGTGGAAAAGCTTTCTGCTAGCATGTAGACCACAAAAGACGCTAAAGACGAAGGTACGATGCTCTCCGGAGCTAAGAGCCGCTCCCGGGCTTCTTTCGGCAGAAGCGGCGCTAAGAGAGCACTGTGAGCGGTACAATCGTCTTTGCGCGAAGAAGCCGCTTCTTCGGCTCCGGGAGCCGGAGAGAGCGGCAGCATCGGAAAGGTGAAGAAGGAAGCTGTACAACACTGGGATTGTGTGCGCAGCTTGCCAACTGATAGAAAACAGTACCTTACCACTTTCCTGACGTTTCCAATCACATGAATATTCGATTGGAAGCTGTTTTGGACAACTTTTCTTTCCTTCATGCCAGGCACTTGGCAGACCTCCGTGCAACGTCCAGAACACGATGGGAGATGTTTTCTGTGCTCCCGCAGGTTTTCCTTGCCAGACAGAGTGGAAAAGCTTTCTGCTAGGATGTAGACCACAAAAGACGCTAAAGACGAAGGTACGATGCTCTCCGGAGCTAAGAGCCGCTCCCGGGCTTCTTTCGGCAGAAGCGGCGCTAAGAGAGCACTGTGAGCGGTACAATGGTCTTTGCGCGAAGAAGCCGCTTCTTCAGCTCCGGGAGCCGGAGAGAGCGGCAGCATCAGAAAGGTGAAGAAGGAAGCTGTACAACACTGGGATTGTGTGCGCAGCTTGCCAACTGATAGAAAACAGTACCTTACCACTTTCCTGACGTTTCCAATCACATGAATATTCGATTGGAAGCTTTTTTGGACAACTTTTCTTTCCTTCATGCCAAGCACTTGGCAGACCTCCGTGCAAAGTCCAGAACACGATGGGAGATGTTTTCTGTGCTCCCGCAGGTTTTCCTTGCCAGACAGAGTGGAAAAGCTTTCTGCTAGGATATAGACCACAAAAGACGCTAAAGACGAAGGTACGATGCTCTCCGGAGCTAAGAGCCGCTCCCGGGCTTCTTTCGGCAGAAGCGGCGCTAAGAGAGCACTGTGAGCGGTACAATCGTCTTTGCGCGAAGAAGCCGCTTCTTCGGCTCCGGGAGCCGGAGAGAGCGGCAGCATCGGAAAGGTGAAGAAGGAAGCTGTACAACACTGGGATTGTGTGCGCAGCTTGCCAACTGATAGAAAACAGTACCTTACCACTTTCCTGACGTTTCCAATCACATGAATATTCGATTGGAAGCTGTTCTGGACAACTTTTCTTTCCTTCATGCCAAACACTTGGCAGACCTCCGTGCAACGTCCAGAACACGATGGGAGATGTTTTCTGTGCTCCCGCAGGTTTTCCTTGCCAGACAGAGTGGAAAAGCTTTCTGCTAGGATGTAGACCACAAAAGACGCTAAAGACGAAGGTACGATGCTCTCCGGAGCTAAGAGCCGCTGCCGGGCTTCTTTCGGCAGAAGCGGCGCTAAGAGAGCACTGTGAGCGGTACAATCGTCTTTGCGCGAAGAAGCCGCTTCTTCGGCTCCGGGAGCCGGAGAGAGCGGCAGCATCGGAAAGGTGAAGAAGGAAGCTGTACAACACTGGGATTGTGTGCGCAGCTTGCCAACTGATAGAAAACAGTACCTTACCACTTTCCTGACGTTTCCAATCACATGAATATTCGATTGGAAGCTGTTTTGGACAACTTTTCTTTCCTTCATGCCAAGCACTTGGCAGACCTCCGTGCAACGTCCAGAACACGATGGGAGATGTTTTCTGTGCTCCCGCAGGTTTTCCTTGCCAGACAGAGTGGAAAAGCTTTCTGCTAGGATGTAGACCACAAAAGACGCTAAAGACGAAGGTACGATGCTCTCCGGAGCTAAGAGCCGCTCCCGGGCTTCTTTCGGCAGAAGCGGCGCTAAGAGAGCACTGTGAGCGGTACAATCGTCTTTGCGCGAAGAAGCCGCTTCTTCGGCTCCGGGAGCCGGAGAGAGCGGCAGCATCGGAAAGGTGAAGAAGGAAGCTGTACAACACTGGGATTGTGTGCGCAGCTTGCCAACTGATAGAAAACAGTACCTTACACTTTCCTGACGTTTCCAATCACATGAATATTCGATTGGAAGCTGTTTTCGACAACTTTTCTTTTCTTCATGCCAAACACTTGGCAGACCTCCGTGCAACGTCCAGAACACGATGGGAGATGTTTTCTGTGCTCCCGCAGGTTTTCCTTGCCAGACAGAGTGGAAAAGCTTTCTGCTAGGATGTAGACCACAAAAGACGCTAAAGACGAAGGTACGATGCTCTCCGGAGCTAAGAGCCGCTCCCGGGCTTCTTTCGGCAGAAGCGGCGCTAAGAGAGCACTGTGAGCGGTACAATCGTCTTTGCGCGAAGAACCCGCTTCTTCGGCTCCGGGAGCCGGAGAGAGCGGCAGCATCGGAAAGGTGAAGAAGGAAGCTGTACAACACTGGGATTGTGTGCGCAACTTTCCAACTGATAGAAAACAGTACCTTACCCTTTCCTGACGTTTCCAATCACATGAATATTCGATTGGAAGCTGTTTTGGACAACTTTTCTTTCCTTCATGCCAAACACTTGGCAGACCTCCGTGCAACGTCCAGAACACGATGGGAGATGTTTTCTGTGCTCCCGCAGGTTTTCCTTGCCAGAAGAGTGGAAAAGCTTTCTGCTAGGATGTAGACCACAAAAGACGCTAAAGACGAAGGTACGATGCTCTCCGGAGCTAAGAGCCGCTCCCGGGCTTCTTTTGGCAGAAGCGGCACTAAGAGAGCACTGTGAGCGGTACAATCGTCTTTGCGCGAAGAAGCCGCTTCTTCGGCTCCGGGAGCCGGAGAGAGCGGCAGCATCGCAAAGGTGAAGAAGGAAGCTGTACAACACTGGGATTGTGTGCGCAGCTTGCCAACTGATAGAAAACAGTACCTTACCACTTTCCTGACGTTTCCAATCACATGAATATTCGATTGGAAGCTGTTTTGGACAACTTTTCTTTCCTTCATGCCAAGCACTTGGCAGACCTCCGTGCAACGTCCAGAACACGATGGGAGATGTTTTCTGTGCTCCCGCAGGTTTTCCTTGCCAGACAGAGTGGAAAAGCTTTCTGCTAGGATGTAGACCACAAAAGACGCTAAAGACGAAGGTACGATGCTCTCCGGAGCTAAGAGCCGCTCCCGGGCTTCTTTCGGCAGAAGCGGCGCTAAGAGAGCACTGTGAGCGGTACAATCGTCTTTGCGCGAAGAAGCCGCTTCTTCGGCTCCGGGAGCCGGAGAGAGCGGCAGCATCGGAAAGGTGAAGAAGGAAGCTGTACAACACTGGGATTGTGTGCGCAGCTTGCCAACTGATAGAAAACAGTACCTTACCACTTTCCTGACGTTTCCAATCACATGAATATTCGATTGGAAGCTGTTTTGGACAACTTTTCTTTCCTTCATGCCAGGCACTTGGCAGACCTCCGTGCAACGTCCAGAACACGATGGGAGATGTTTTCTGTGCTCCCGCAGGTTTTCCTTGCCAGACAGAGTGGAAAAGCTTTCTGCTAGGATGTAGACCACAAAAGACGCTAAAGACGAAGGTACGATGCTCTCCGGAGCTAAGAGCCGCTCCCGGGCTTCTTTCGGCAGAAGCGGCGCTAAGAGAGCACTGTGAGCGGTACAATCGTCTTTGCGCGAAGAAGCCGCTTCTTCGGCTCCGGGAGCCGGAGAGAGCGGCAGCATCGGAAAGGTGAAGAAGGAAGCTGTACAACACTGGGATTGTGTGCGCAGCTTGCCAACTGATAGAAAACAGTACCTTACACTTTCCTGACGTTTCAAATCACATGACTATTCGATTGGAAGCTGTTTTGGACAACTTTTCTTTCCTTCATGCCAAGCACTTGGCAGACCTCCGTGCAACGTCCAGAACACGATGGGAGATGTTTTCTGTGCTCCCGCAGGTTTTCCTTGCCAGACGGAGTGGAAAAGCTTTCTGCTAGGATGTAGACCACAAAAGACGCTAAAGACGAAGGTACGATGCTGTCCGGAGCTAAGAGCCGCTCCCGGGCTTCTTTCGGCAGAAGCGGCGCTAAGAGAGCACTGTGAGCGGTACAATCGTCTTTGCGCAAAGAAGCCGCTTCTTCGGCTCCGGGAGCCGGAGAGAGCGGCAGCATCGGAAAGGTGAAGAAGGAAGCTGTACAACACTGGGATTGTGTGCGCAACTTTCCAACTGATAGAAAACAGTACCTTACACTTTCCTGACGTTTCCAATCACATGAATATTCGATTGGAAGCTGTTTTGGACAACTTTTCTTTCCTTCATGCCAAGCACTTGGCAGACCTCCGTGCAACGTCCAGAACACGATGGGAGATGTTTTCTGTGCTCCCGCAGATTTTCCTTGCCAGACAGAGTGGAAAAGCTTTCTGCTAGGATGTAGACCACAAAAGACGCTAAAGACGAAGGTACGATGCTCTCCGGAGCTAAGAGCCGCTCCCGGGCTTCTTTCGGCAGAAGCGGCGCTAAGAGAGCACTGTGAGCGGTACAATCGTCTATGCACGAAGAAGCCGCTTCTTCGGCTCCGGGAGCCGGAGAGAGCGGCAGCATCGGAAAGGTGAAGAAGGAAGCTGTACAACACTGGGATTGTGTGCGCAGCTTGCCAACTGATAGAAAACAGTACCTTGCCACTTTCCTGACGTTTCCAATCACATGAATATTCGATTGGAAGCTGTTTTGGACAACTTTTCTTTCCTTCATGCCAAGCACTTGGCAGACCTCCGTGCAACGTCCAGAACACGATGGGAGATGTTTTCTGTGCTCCCGCAGGTTTTCCTTGCCAGACAGAGTGGAAAAGCTTTCTGCTAGGATGTAGACCACAAAAGACGCTAAAGACGAAGGTACGATGCTCTCCGGAGCTAAGAGCCGCTCCCGGGCTTCTTTCGGCAGAAGCGGCGCTAAGAGAGCACTGTGAGCGGTACAATCGTCTTTGCGCGAAGAAGCCGCTTCTTCGGCTCCGGGAGCCGGAGAGAGCGGCAGCATCGGAAAGGTGAAGAAGGAAGCTGTACAACACTGGGATTGTGTGCGCAGCTTGCCAACTGATAGAAAACAGTACCTTACCACTTTCCTGACGTTTCCAATCACATGAATATTCGATTGGAAGCTGTTTTGGACAACTTTTCTTTCCTTCATGCCAAGCACTTGGCAGACATCCGTGCAACGTCCAGAACGCGATGGGAGATGTTTTCTGTGCTCCCGCAGGTTTTCCTTGCCAGACAGAGTGGAAAAGCTTTCTGCTAGGATGTAGACCACAAAAGACGCTAAAGACGAAGGTACGATGCTCTCCGGAGCTAAGAGCCGCTCCCGGGCTTCTTTCGGCAGAAGCGGCGCTAAGAGAGCACTGTGAGCGGTACAATCGTCTTTGCGCGAAGAAGCCGCTTCTTCGGCTCCGGGAGCCGGAGAGAGCGGCAGCATCGCAAAGGTGAAGAAGGAAGCTGTACAACACTGGGATTGTGTGCGCAGCTTGCCAACTGATAGAAAACAGTACCTTACACTTTCCTGACGTTTCCTATCACATGAATATTCGATTGGAAGCTGTTTTGGACAACTTTTCTTTCCTTCATGCCAAACACTTGGCAGACCTCCGTGCAACGTCCAGAACACGATGGGAGATGTTTTCTGTGCTCCCGCAGGTTTTCCTTGCCAGACAGAGTGGAAAAGCTTTCTGCTAGGATGTAGACCACAAAAGACGCTAAAGACGAAGGTACGATGCTCTCTGGAGCTAAGAGCCGCTCCCGGGCTTCTTTCGGCAGAAGCGGCGCTAAGAGAGCACTGTGAGCGGTACAATCGTCTTTGCGCGAAGAAGCCGCTTCTTCGGCTCCGGGAGCCGGAGAGAGCGGCAGCATCGGAAAGGTGAAGAAGGAAGCTGTACAACACTGGGATTGTGTGCGCAGCTTGCCAACTGATAGAAAACAGTGCCTTACACTTTCCTGACGTTTCCAATCACATGAATATTCGATTGGAAGCTGTTTTGGACAACTTTTCTTTCCTTCATGCCAAGCACTTGGCAGACCTCCGTGCAACGTCCAGAACACGATGGGAGATGTTTTCTGTGCTCCCGCAGGTTTTCCTTGCCAGACAGAGTGGAAAAGCTTTCTGCTAGGATGTAGACCACAAAAGACGCTAAAGACGAAGGTACGATGCTCTCCGGAGCTAAGAGCCGCTCCCGGGCTTCTTTCGGCAGAAGCGGCGCTAAGAGAGCACTGTGAGCGGTACAATCGTCTTTGCGCGAAGAAGCCGCTTCTTCGGCTCCGGGAGCCGGAGAGAGCGGCAGCATCGGAAAGGTGAAGAAGGAAGCTGTACAACACTGGGATTGTGTGCGCAGCTTGCCAACTGATAGAAAACAGTACCTTACCACTTTCCTGACGTTTCCAATCACATGAATATTCGATTGGAAGCTGTTTTGGACAACTTTTCTTTCCTTCATGCCAAACACTTGGCAGACCTCCGTGCAACGTCCAGAACACGATGGGAGATGTTTTCTGTGCTCCCGCAGGTTTTCCTTGCCAGACAGAGTGGAAAAGCTTTCTGCTAGGATGTAGACCTCAAAGGAGGCTAAAGACGAAGGTACGATGCTCTCCGGAGCTAAGAGCCGCTCCCGGGCTTCTTTCGGCAGAAGCGGCGCTAAGAGAGCACTGTGAGCGGTACAATCGTCTTTGCGCGAAGAAGCCGCTTCTTCGGCTCCGGGAGCCGGAGAGAGCGGCAGCATCGGAAAGGTGAAGAAGGAAGCTGTACAACACTGGGATTGTGTGCGCAGCTTGCCAACTGATAGAAAACAGTACCTTACCACTTTCCTGACGTTTCCAATCACATGAATATTCGATTGGAAGCTGTTCTGGACAACTTTTCTTTCCTTCATGCCAAACACTTGGCAGACCTCCGTGCAACGTCCAGAACACGATGGGAGATGTTTTCTGTGCTCCCGCAGGTTTTCCTTGCCAGACAGAGTGGAAAAGCTTTCTGCTAGGATGTAGACCACAAAAGACGCTAAAGACGAAGGTACGATGCTCTCCGGAGCTAAGAGCCGCTCCCGGGCTTCTTTCGGCAGAAGCGGCGCTAAGAGAGCACTGTGAGCGGTACAATCGTCTTTGCGCGAAGAAGCCGCTTCTTCGGCTCCGGGAGCCGGAGAGAGCGGCAGCATCGGAAAGGTGAAGAAGGAAGCTGTACAACACTGGGATTGTGTGCGCAGCTTGCCAACTGATAGAAAACAGTACCTTACCACTTTCCTGACGTTTCCAATCACATGAATATTCGATTGGAAGCTGTTTTGGACAACTTTTCTTTCCTTCATGCCAAGCACTTGGCAGACCTCCGTGCAACGTCCAGAACACGATGGGAGATGTTTTCTGTGCTCCCGCAGGTTTTCCTTGCCAGACAGAGTGGAAAAGCTTTCTGCTAGGATGTAGACCACAAAAGACGCTAAAGACGAAGGTACGATGCTCTCCGGAGCTAAGAGCCGCTCCCGGGCTTCTTTCGGCAGAAGCGGCGCTAAGAGAGCACTGTGAGCGGTACAATCGTCTTTGCGCGAAGAAGCCGCTTCTTCGGCTCCGGGAGCCGGAGAGAGCGGCAGCATCGGAAAGGTGAAGAAGGAAGCTGTACAACACTGGGATTGTGTGCGCAGCTTGCCAACTGATAGAAAACAGTACCTTACACTTTCCTGACGTTTCCAATCACATGAATATTCGATTGGAAGCTGTTTTCGACAACTTTTCTTTTCTTCATGCCAAACACTTGGCAGACCTCCGTGCAACGTCCAGAACACGATGGGAGATGTTTTCTGTGCTCCCGCAGGTTTTCCTTGCCAGACAGAGTGGAAAAGCTTTCTGCTAGGATGTAGACCACAAAAGACGCTAAAGACGAAGGTACGATGCTCTCCGGAGCTAAGAGCCGCTCCCGGGCTTCTTTCGGCAGAAGCGGCGCTAAGAGAGCACTGTGAGCGGTACAATCGTCTTTGCGCGAAGAACCCGCTTCTTCGGCTCCGGGAGCCGGAGAGAGCGGCAGCATCGGAAAGGTGAAGAAGGAAGCTGTACAACACTGGGATTGTGTGCGCAACTTTCCAACTGATAGAAAACAGTACCTTACCCTTTCCTGACGTTTCCAATCACATGAATATTCGATTGGAAGCTGTTTTGGACAACTTTTCTTTCCTTCATGCCAAGCACTTGGCAGACCTCCGTGCAACGTCCAGAACACGATGGGAGATGTTTTCTGTGCTCCCGCAGGTTTTCCTTGCCAGACAGAGTGGAAAAGCTTTCTGCTAGGATGTAGACCACAAAAGACGCTAAAGACGAAGGTACGATGCTCTCCGGAGCTAAGAGCCGCTCCCGGGCTTCTTTCGGCAGAAGCGGCGCTAAGAGAGCACTGTGAGCGGTACAATCGTCTTTGCGCGAAGAAGCCGCTTCTTCGGCTCCGGGAGCCGGAGAGAGCGGCAGCATCGGAAAGGTGAAGAAGGAAGCTGTACAACACTGGGATTGTGTGCACAGCTTGCCAACTGATAGAAAACAGTACCTTACCACTTTCCTGACGTTTCCAATCACATGAATATTCGATTGGAAGCTGTTTTGGACAACTTTTCTTTCCTTCATGCCAGGCACTTGGCAGACCTCCGTGCAACGTCCAGAACACGATGGGAGATGTTTTCTGTGCTCCCGCAGGTTTTCCTTGCCAGACAGAGTGGAAAAGCTTTCTGCTAGGATGTAGACCACAAAAGACGCTAAAGACGAAGGTACGATGCTCTCCGGAGCTAAGAGCCGCTCCCGGGCTTCTTTCGGCAGAAGCGGCGCTAAGAGAGCACTGTGAGCGGTACAATCGTCTTTGCGCGAAGAAGCCGCTTCTTCGGCTCCGGGAGCCGGAGAGAGCGGCAGCATCGGAAAGGTGAAGAAGGAAGCTGTACAACACTGGGATTGTGTGCGCAGCTTGCCAACTGATAGAAAACAGTACCTTACACTTTCCTGACATTTCAAATCACATGACTATTCGATTGGAAGCTGTTTTGGACAACTTTTCTTTCCTTCATGCCAAGCACTTGGCAGACCTCCGTGCAACGTCCAGAACACGATGGGAGATGTTTTCTGTGCTCCCGCAGGTTTTCCTTGCCAGACGGAGTGGAAAAGCTTTCTGCTAGGATGTAGACCACAAAAGACGCTAAAGACGAAGGTACGATGCTGTCCGGAGCTAAGAGCCGCTCCCGGGCTTCTTTCGGCAGAAGCGGCGCTAAGAGAGCACTGTGAGCGGTACAATCGTCTTTGCGCAAAGAAGCCGCTTCTTCGGCTCCGGGAGCCGGAGAGAGCGGCAGCATCGGAAAGGTGAAGAAGGAAGCTGTACAACACTGGGATTGTGTGCGCAACTTTCCAACTGATAGAAAACAGTACCTTACACTTTCCTGACGTTTCCAATCACATGAATATTCGATTGGAAGCTGTTTTGGACAACTTTTCTTTCCTTCATGCCAAACACTTGGCAGACCTCCGTGCAACGTCCAGAACACGATGGGAGATGTTTTCTGTGCTCCCGCAGATTTTCCTTGCCAGACAGAGTGGAAAAGCTTTCTGCTAGGATGTAGACCACAAAAGACGCTAAAGACGAAGGTACGATGCTCTCCGGAGCTAAGAGCCGCTCCCGGGCTTCTTTCGGCAGAAGCGGCGCTAAGAGAGCACTGTGAGCGGTACAATCGTCTATGCACGAAGAAGCCGCTTCTTCGGCTCCGGGAGCCGGAGAGAGCGGCAGCATCGGAAAGGTGAAGAAGGAAGCTGTACAACACTGGGATTGTGTGCGCAGCTTGCCAACTGATAGAAAACAGTACCTTGCCACTTTCCTGACGTTTCCAATCACATGAATATTCGATTGGAAGCTGTTTTGGACAACTTTTCTTTCCTTCATGCCAAGCACTTGGCAGACCTCCGTGCAACGTCCAGAACACGATGGGAGATGTTTTCTGTGCTCCCGCAGGTTTTCCTTGCCAGACAGAGTGGAAAAGCTTTCTGCTAGGATGTAGACCACAAAAGACGCTAAAGACGAAGGTACGATGCTCTCCGGAGCTAAGAGCCGCTCCCGGGCTTCTTTCGGCAGAAGCGGCGCTAAGAGAGCACTGTGAGCGGTACAATCGTCTTTGCGCGAAGAAGCCGCTTCTTCGGCTCCGGGAGCCGGAGAGAGCGGCAGCATCGGAAAGGTGAAGAAGGAAGCTGTACAACACTGGGATTGTGTGCGCAGCTTGCCAACTGATAGAAAACAGTACCTTACCACTTTCCTGACGTTTCCAATCACATGAATATTCGATTGGAAGCTGTTTTGGACAACTTTTCTTTCCTTCATGCCAAGCACTTGGCAGACATCCGTGCAACGTCCAGAACGCGATGGGAGATGTTTTCTGTGCTCCCGCAGGTTTTCCTTGCCAGACAGAGTGGCAAAGCTTTCTGCTAGGATGTAGACCACAAAAGACGCTAAAGACGAAGGTACGATGCTGTCCGGAGCTAAGAGCCGCTCCCGGGCTTCTTTCGGCAGAAGCGGCGCTAAGAGAGCACTGTGAGCGGTACAATCGTCTTTGCGCGAAGAAGCCGCTTCTTCGGCTCCGGGAGCCGGAGAGAGCGGCAGCATCGCAAAGGTGAAGAAGGAAGCTGTACAACACTGGGATTGTGTGCGCAGCTTGCCAACTGATAGAAAACAGTACCTTACACTTTCCTGACGTTTCCTATCACATGAATATTCGATTGGAAGCTGTTTTGGACAACTTTTCTTTCCTTCATGCCAAACACTTGGCAGACCTCCGTGCAACGTCCAGAACACGATGGGAGATGTTTTCTGTGCTCCCGCAGGTTTTCCTTGCCAGACAGAGTGGAAAAGCTTTCTGCTAGGATGTAGACCACAAAAGACTCTAAAGACGAAGGTACGATGCTCTCCGGAGCTAAGAGCCGCTCCCGGGCTTCTTTCGGCAGAAGCGGCGCTAAGAGAGCACTGTGAGCGGTACAATCGTCTTTGCGCGAAGAAGCCGCTTCTTCGGCTCCGGGAGCCGGAGAGAGCGGCAGCATCGGAAAGGTGAAGAAGGAAGCTGTACAACACTGGGATTGTGTGCGCAACTTTCCAACTGATAGAAAACAGTACCTTACACTTTCCTGACGTTTCCAATCACATGAATATTCGATTGGAAGCTGTTTTGGACAACTTTTCTTTCCTTCATGCCAAGCACTTGGCAGACCTCCGTGCAACGTCCAGAACACGATGGGAGATGTTTTCTGTGCTCCCGCAGGTTTTCCTTGCCAGACAGAGTGGAAAAGCTTTCTGCTAGGATGTAGACCACAAAAGACACTAAAGACGAAGGTACGATGCTCTCCGGAGCTAAGAGCCGCTCCCGGGCTTCTTTCGGCAGAAGCGGCGCTAAGAGAGCACTGTGAGCGGTACAATCGTCTTTGCGCGAAGAAGCCGCTTCTTCGGCTCCGGGAGCCGGAGAGAGCGGCAGCATCGGAAAGGTGAAGAAGGAAGCTGTACAACACTGGGATTGTGTGCGCAGCTTGCCAACTGATAGAAAACAGTACCTTACCACTTTCCTGACGTTTCCAATCACATGAATATTCGATTGGAAGCTGTTTTGGACAACTTTTCTTTCCTTCATTCCAAACACTTGGCAGACCTCCGTGCAACGTCCAGAACACGATGGGAGATGTTTTCTGTGCTCCCGCAGGTTTTCCTTGCCAGACAGATTGGAAAAGCTTTCTGCTAGGATGTAGACCACAAAAGACGCTAAAGACGAAGGTACGATGCTGTCCGGAGCTAAGAGCCGCTCCCGGGCTTCTTTCGGCAGAAGCGGCGCTAAGAGAGCACTGTGAGCAGTACAATCGTCTTTGCGCGAAGAAGCCGCTTCTTCGGCTCCGGGAGCCGGAGAGAGCGGCAGCATCGCAAAGGTGAAGAAGGAAGCTGTACAACACTGGGATTGTGTGCGCAGCTTGCCAACTGATAGAAAACAGTACCTTACCACTTTCCTGACGTTTCCAATCACATGAATATTTGATTGGAAGCTCTTTTCGACAACTTTTCTTCATGCCAAACACTTGGCAGACCTCCGTGCAACGTCCAGAACACGATGGGAGATGTTTTCTGTGCTCCCGCAGGTTTTCCTTGCCAGACAGAGTGGAAAACCTTTCTGCTAGGATGTAGACCACAAAAGACGCTAAAGACGAAGGTACGATGCTCTCCGGAGCTAAGAGCCGCTCCCGGGCTTCTTTCGGCAGAAGCGGCTCTAAGAGAGCACTGTGAGCGGTACAATCGTCTTTGCGCGAAGAAGCCGCTTCTTCGGCTCCGGGAGCCGGAGAGAGCGGCAGCATCGGAAAGGTGAAGAAGGAAGCTGTACAACACTGGGATTGTGTGCGCAACTTTCCAACTGATAGAAAACAGTACCTTACACTTTCCTGATGTTTCCAATCACATGAATATTCGATTGGAAGCTGTTTTGGACAACTTTTCTTTCCTTCATGCCAAGCACTTGGCAGACCTCCGTGCAACGTCCAGAACACGATGGGAGATGTTTTCTATGCTCCCGCAGGTTTTCCTTGCCAGACAGAGTGGAAAAGCTTTCTGCTAGGATGTAGACCACAAAAGACGCTAAAGACGAAGGTACGATGCTCTCCGGAGCTAAGAGCCGCTCCCGGGCTTCTTTCGGCAGAAGCGGCGCTAAGAGAGCACTGTGAGCGGTACAATCGTCTTTGCGCGAAGAAGCCGCTTCTTCGGCTCCGGGAGCCGGAGAGAGCTGCAGCATCGGAAAGGTGTAGAAGGAAGCTGTACAACACTGGGATTGTGTGCGCAGCTTGCCAACTGATAGAAAACAGTACCTTACCACTTTCCTGACGTTTCCAATCACATGAATATTCGATTGGAAGCTGTTTTGGACAACTTTTCTTTCCTTCATGCCAAGCACTTGGCAGACCTCCGTGCAACGTCCAGAACACGATGGGAGATGTTTTCTGTGCTCCCGCAGGTTTTCCTTGCCAGACAGAGTGGGAAAGCTTTCTGCTAGGATGTAGACCACAAAAGACGCTAAAGACGAAGGTACGATGCTCTCCGGAGCTAAGAGCCGCTCCCAGGCTTCTTTCGGCAGAAGCTGCGCTAAAAGAGCACTGTGAGCGGTACAATCGTCTTTGCGCGAAGAAGCCGCTTCTTCGGCTCCGGGAGCCGGAGAGAGCGGCAGCATCGGAAAGGTGAAGAAGGAAGCTGTACAACACTGGGATTGTGTGCGCAGCTTGCCAACTGATAGAAAACAGTACCTTACCACTTTCCTGACGTTTCCAATCACATGAATATTCGATTGGAAGCTGTTTTGGACAACTTTTCTTTCCTTCATGCCAAGCACTTGGCAGACCTCCGTGCAACGTCCAGAACACGATGGGAGATGTTTTCTGTGCTCCCGCAGGTTTTCCTTGCCAGACAGAGTGGAAAAGCTTTCTGCTAGGATGTAGACCACAAAAGACGCTAAAGACGAAGGTACGATGCTCTCCGGAGATAAGAGCCGCTCCCGGCCTTCTTTCGGCAGAAGCGGCGCTAAGAGAGCACTGTGAGCGGTACAATCGTCTTTGCGCGAAGAAGCCGCTTCTTCGGCTCCGGGAGCCGGAGAGAGCGGCAGCATCGGAAAGGTGAAGAAGGAAGCTGTACAACACTGGGACTGTGCGCAGCTTGCCAACTGATAGAAAACAGTACCTTACCACTTTCCTGACGTTTCCAATCACATGAATATTCGATTGGAAGCTGTTTTGGACAACTTTTCTTTCCTTCATGCCAAACACTTGGCAGACCTCCGTGCAACGTCCAGAACACGATGGGAGATGTTTTCTGTGCTCCCGCAGGTTTTCCTTGCCAGACAGAGTGGAAAAGCTTTCTGCTAGGATGTAGACCACAAAAGACGCTAAAGACGAAGGTACGATGCTCTCCGGAGCTAAGAACCGCTCCCGGGCTTCTTTCGGCAGAAGCGGCGCTAAGAGAGCACTGTGAGCGGTACAATCGTCTTTGCGCGAAGAAGCCGCTTCTTCGGCTCCGGGAGCCGGAGAGAGCAGCAGCATCGGAAAGGTGAAGAAGGAAGCTGTACAACACTGGGATAGTGTGCGCAATTTTCCAACTGATAGAAAACAGTACCTTACACTTTCCTGATGTTTTCAATCACATGAATATTCGATTGGAAGCTGTTTTGGACAACTTTTCTTTCCTTCATGCCAAGCACTTGGCAGACCTCCGTGCAACGTCCAGAACACGATGGGAGATGTTTTCTGTGCTCCCGCAGGTTTTCCTTGCCAGACAGAGTGGAAAAGCTTTCTGCTAGGATGTAGACCACAAAAGACGCTAAAGACGAAGGTACGATGCTCTCCGGAGATAAGAACAGCTCCCGGGCTTCTTTCGGCAGAAGCGGCGCTAAAGGAGCACTGTGAGCGGTACAATCGTCTTTGCGCGAAGAAGCCGCTTCTTCGTCTCCGGGAGCCGGAGAGAGCGGCAGCATCGGAAAGGTGAAGAAGGAAGCTGTACAACACTGGGATTGTGTGCGCAGCTTGCCAACTGATAGAAAACAGTACCTTACCACTTTCCTGACGTTTCCAATCACATGAATATTCGATTGGAAGCTGTTTTGGACAACTTTTCTTTCCTTCATGCCAAGCACTTGGCAGACCTCCGTGCAACGTCCAGAACACGATGGGAGATGTTTTCTGTGCTCCCGCAGGTTTTCCTTGCCAGACAGAGTGGAAAAGCTTTCTGCTAGGATGTAGACCACAAAAGACGCTAAAGACGAATGTACGATGCTCTCCGGAGCTAAGAGCCGCTCCCGGGCTTCTTTCGGCAGAAGCGGCGCTAAGAGAGCACTGTGAGCGGTACAATCGTCTTTGCGTGAAGAAGCCGCTTCTTCGGCTCCGGGAGCCGGAGAGAGCGGCAGCATCGGAAAGGTGAAGAAGGAAGCTGTACAACACTGGGATTGTGTGCGCAGCTTGCCAACTGATAGAAAACAGTACCTTACCACTTTCCTGACGTTTCCAATCACATGAATTTTCGATTGGAATCTGTTTTGGACAACTTTTCTTTCCTTCATGCCAAACACTTGGCAGACCTCCGTGCAACGTCCAGAACACGATGGGAGATGTTTTCTGTGCTCCCGCAGGTTTTCCTTGCCAGACAGAGTGGAAAAGCTTTCTGCTAGGATGTAGACCACAAAAGACGCTAAAGACGAAGGTACGATGCTCTCCGGAGCTAAGAGCCGCTCCCGGGCTTCTTTAGGCAGAAGCGGCGCTAAGAGAGCACTGTGAGCGGTACAATCGTCTTTGCGTGAAGAAGCCGCTTCTTCGGCTCCGGGAGCCGGAGAGAGCGGCAGCATCGGAAAGGTGAAGAAGGAAGCTGTACAACACTGGGATTGTGTGCGCAGCTTGCCAACTGATAGAAAACAGTACCTTACCACTTTCCTGACGTTTCCAATCACATGAATATTCGATTGGAAGCTGTTTTGGACAACTTTTCTTTCCTTCATGCCAAACACTTGGCAGACCTCCGTGCAACGTCCAGAACACGATGGGAGATGTTTTCTGTGCTCCCGCAGGTTTTCCTTGCCAGACAGAGTGGAAAAGCTTTCTGCTAGGATGTAGACCACAAAAGACGCTAAAGACGAAGGTACGATGCTCTCCGGAGCTAAGAGCCGCTCCCGGGCTTCTTTCGGCAGAAGCGGCGCTAAGAGAGCACTGTGAGCGGTACAATGGTCTTTGCGCGAAGAAGCCGCTTCTTCGGCTCCGGGAGCCGGAGAGAGCGGCAGCATCGGAAAGGTGAAGAAGGAAGCTGTACAACACTGGGATTGTGTGCGCAGCTTGCCAACTGATAGAAAACAGGACCTTACCACTTTCCTGACGTTTCCAATCACATGAATATTCGATTGGAAGCTGTTTTGGACAGCTTTTCTTTCCTTCATGCCAAACACTTGGCAGACCTCCGTGCAACGTCCAGAACACGATGGGAGATGTTTTCTGTGCTCGCGCAGGTTTTCCTTGCCAGACAGAGTGGAAAAGCTTTCTGCTAGGATGTAGACCACAAAAGACGCTAAAGACGAAGGTACGATGCTCTCCGGAGCTAAGAGCCGCTCCCGGGCTTCTTTCGGCAGAAGCGGCGCTAAGAGAGCACTGTGAGCGGTACAATCGTCTTTGCGCGAAGAAGCCGCTTCTTCGGCTCCGGGAGCCGGAGAGAGCGGCAGCATCGGAAAGGTGAAGAAGGAAGCTGTACAACACTGGGATTGTGTGCGCAGCTTACCAACTGATAGAAAACAGTACCTTACCACTTTCCTGACGTTTCCAATCACATGAATATTCGATTGGAAGCTGTTTTGGACAACTTTTCTTTCCTTCATGCCAAACACTTGGCAGACCTCCGAGCAATGTCCAGAACACGATGGGAGATGTTTTCTGTGCTCCCGCAGGTTTTCCTTGCCAGACAGAGTGGAAAAGCTTTCTGCTAGGATGTAGACCACAAAAGACGCTAAAGACGAAGGTACGATGCTCTCCGGAGCTAAGAGCCGCTCCCGGGCTTCTTTCGGCAGAAGCGGCGCTAAGAGAGCACTGTGAGCGGTACAATCATCTTTGCGCGAAGAAGCCGCTTCTTCGGCTCCGGGAACCGGAGAGAGCGGCAGCATCGGAAAGGTGAAGAAGGAAGCTGTACAACACTGGGATTGTGTGCGCAGCTTGCCAACTGATAGAAAACAGTACCTTACCACTTTCCTGACGTTTCCAATCACATGAATATTCGATTGGAAGCTGTTTTGGACAACTTTCCTTTTCTTCATGCCAAACACTTGGCAGACCTCCGTGCAACGTCCAGAACACGATAGGAGATGTTTTCTGTGCTCCCGCAGGTTTTCCTTGCCAGACAGAGTGGAAAAGCTTTCTGCTAGGATGTAGACCACAAAAGACGCTAAAGACGAAGGTACGATGCTCTCCGGAGCTAAGAGCCGCTCCCGGGCTTCTTTCGGCAGAAGCGGCGCTAAGAGAGCACTGTGAGCGGTACAATCGTCTTTGCGCGAAGAAGCCGCTTCTTCGGCTCCGGGAGCCGGAGAGAGCGGCAGCATTGGAAAGGTGAAGAAGGAAGCTGTACAACACTGGGATTGTGTGCGCAGCTTGCCAACTGATAGAAAACAGTACCTTACCACTTTCCTGACGTTTCCAATCACATGAATATTCGATTGGAAGCTGTTTTGGACAACTTTTCTTTCCTTCATGCCAAACACTTGGCAGACCTCCGTGCAACGTCCAGAACACGATGGGAGATGTTTTCTGTGCTCCCGCAGGTTTTCCTTGCCAGACAGAGTGGAAAAGCTTTCTGCTAGGATGTAGACCACAAAAGACGCTAAAGACGAAGGTACGATGCTCTCCGGAGCTAAGAGCCGCTCCCGGGCTTCTTTCGGCAGAAGCGGCGCTAAGAGAGCACTGTGAGCGGTACAATCGTCTTTGCGCGAAGAAGCCGCTTCTTCGGCTCCATGGAGCCGGAGAGAGCGGCAGCATCGGAAAGGTGAAGAAGGAAGCTGTACAACACTGGGATTGTGTGCGCAGCTTGCCAACTGATAGAAAACAGTACCTTACCACTTTCCTGACGTTTCCAATCACATGAATATTAGATTGGAAGCTGTTTTGGACAACTTTTCTTTCCTTCATGCCAAGCACTTGGCAGACATCCGTGCAACGTCCAGAACGCGATGGGAGATGTTTTCTGTGCTCCCGCAGGTTTTCCTTGCCAGACAGAGTGGAAAAGCTTTCTGCTAGGATGTAGACCACAAAAGACGCTAAAGACGAAGGTACGATGCTCTCCGGAGCTAAGAGCCGCTGCCGGGCTTCTTTCGGCAGAAGCGGCGCTAAGAGAGCACTGTGAGCGGTACAATCGTCTTTGCACGAAGAAGCCGCTTTTTCGGCTCCGGGAGCCGGAGAGAGCGGCAGCATCGGAAAGGTGAAGAAGGAAGCTGAACAACACTGGGATTGTGTGCGCAGCTTGCCAACTGATAGAAAACAGTACCTTGCCACTTTCCTGACGTTTCCAATCACATGAATATTCGATTGGAAGCTGTTTTGGACAACTTTTCTTTCCTTCATGCCAAGGACTTGGCAAACCTCCGTGCAACGTCCAGAACACGATGGGAGATGTTTTCTGTGCTCCCGCAGGTTTTCCTTGCCAGACAGATTGGAAAAGCTTTCTGCTAGGATGTAGACCACAAAAGACGCTAAAGACGAAGGTACGATGCTCTCCGGAGATAAGAGCCGCTCCCGGGCTTCTTTCGGCAGAAGCGGCGCTAAGAGAGCACTGTGAGCGGTACAATCGTCTTTGCGCGAAGAAGCCGCTTCTTCGGCTCCGGGAGCCGGAGAGAGCGGCAGCATCGGAAAGGTGAAGAAGGAAGCTGTACAACACTGGGATTGTGTGCGCAGCTTGCCAACTGATAGAAAACAGTACCTTACCACTTTCCTGACGTTTCCAATCACATGAATATTCGATTGGAAGCTGTTTTGGACAACTTTTCTTTCCTTCATGCCAAACACTTGGCAGACCTCCGTGCAACGTCCAGAACACGATGGGAGATGTTTTCTGTGCTCCCGCAGGTTTTCCTTGCCAGACAGATTGGAAAAGCTTTCTGCTAGGATGTAGACCACAAAAGACGCTAAAGACGAAGGTACGATGCTCTCCGGAGATAAGAGCCGCTCCCGGGCTTCTTTCGGCAGAAGCGGCGCTAAGAGAGCACTGTGAGCGGTACAATCGTCTTTGCGCGAAGAAGCCGCTTCTTCGGCTCCGGGAGCCGGAGAGAGCGGCAGCATCGGAAAGGTGAAGAAGGAAGCTGTACAACACTGGGATTGTGTGCGCAGCTTGCCAACTGATAGAAAACAGTACCTTACCACTTTCCTGACGTTTCCAATCACATGAATATTCGATTGGAAGCTGTTTTGGACAACTTTTCTTTCCTTCATGCCAAACACTTGGCAGACCTCCGTGCAACGTCCAGAACACGATGGGAGATGTTTTCTGTGCTCCCGCAGGTTTTCCTTGCCAGACAGAGTGGAAAAGCTTTCTGCTAGGATGTAGACCACAAAAGACGCTAAAGACGAAGGTACGATGCTCTCCGGAGCTAAGAGCCGCTCCCGGGCTTCTTTCGGCAGAAGCGGCGCTAAGAGAGCACTGTGAGCGGTACAATCGTCTTTGCGCGAAGAAGCCGCTTCTTCGGCTCCGGGAGCCGGAGAGAGCGGCAGCATCGGAAAGGTGAAGAAGGAAGCTGTACAACACTGGGATTGTGTGCGCAGCTTGCCAACTGATAGAAAACAGGACCTTACCACTTTCCTGACGTTTCCAATCACATGAATATTCGATTGGAAGCTGTTTTGGACAGCTTTTCTTTCCTTCATGCCAAACACTTGGCAGACCTCCGTGCAACGTCCAGAACACGATGGGAGATGTTTTCTGTGCTCGCGCAGGTTTTCCTTGCCAGACAGAGTGGAAAAGCTTTCTGCTAGGATGTAGACCACAAAAGACGCTAAAGACGAAGGTACGATGCTCTCCGGAGCTAAGAGCCGCTCCCGGGCTTCTTTCGGCAGAAGCGGCGCTAAGAGAGCACTGTGAGCGGTACAATCGTCTTTGCGCGAAGAAGCCGCTTCTTCGGCTCCGGGAGCCGGAGAGAGCGGCAGCATCGGAAAGGTGAAGAAGGAAGCTGTACAACACTGGGATTGTGTGCGCAGCTTACCAACTGATAGAAAACAGTACCTTACCAATTTCCTGACGTTTCCAATCACATGAATATTCGATTGGAAGCTGTTTTGGACAGCTTTTCTTTCCTTCATGCCAAACACTTGGCAGACCTCCGTGCAACGTCCAGAACACGATGGGAGATGTTTTCTGTGCTCGCGCAGGTTTTCCTTGCCAGACAGAGTGGAAAAGCTTTCTGCTAGGATGTAGACCACAAAAGACGCTAAAGACGAAGGTACGATGCTCTCCGGAGCTAAGAGCCGCTCCCGGGCTTCTTTCGGCAGAAGCGGCGCTAAGAGAGCACTGTGAGCGGTACAATCGTCTTTGCGCGAAGAAGCCGCTTCTTCGGCTCCGGGAGCCGGAGAGAGCGGCAGCATCGGAAAGGTGAAGAAGGAAGCTGTACAACACTGGGATTGTGTGCGCAGCTTACCAACTGATAGAAAACAGTACCTTACCACTTTCCTGACGTTTCCAATCACATGAATATTCAATTGGAAGCTGTTTTGGACAACTTTTCTTTCCTTCATGCCAAGCACTTGGCAGACCTCCGTGCAACGTCCAGAACACGATGGGAGATGTTTTCTGTGCTCCCGCAGGTTTTCCTTGCCAGACAGAGTGGAAAAGCTTTCTGCTAGGATGTAGACCACAAAAGACGCTAAAGACGAAGGTACGATGCTCTCCGGAGCTAAGAGCCGCTCCCGGGCTTCTTTAGGCAGAAGCGGCGCTAAGAGAGCACTGTGAGCGGTACAATCGTCTTTGCACGAAGAAGCCGCTTCTTCGGCTCCGAGAGCCGGAGAGAGCGGCAGCATCGGAAAGGTGAAGAAGGAAGCTGTACAACACTGGGATTGTGTGCGCAGCTTGCCAACTGATAGAAAACAGTACCTTACCACTTTCCTGACGTTTCCAATCACATGAATATTCGATTGGAAGCTGTTTTGGACAACTTTTCTTTCCTTCATGCCAAACACTTGGCAGACCTCCGTGCAACGTCCAGAACACGATGGGAGATGTTTTCTGTGCTCCCGCAGGTTTTCCTTGCCAGACAGAGTGGAAAAGCTTTCTGCTAGGATGTAGACCACAAAAGACGCTAAAGACGAAGGTACGATGCTCTCCGGAGCTAAGAGCCGCTCCCGGGCTTCTTTCGGCAGAAGCGGCGCTAAGAGAGCACTGTGAGCGGTACAATGGTCTTTGCGCGAAGAAGCCGCTTCTTCGGCTCCGGGAGCCGGAGAGAGCGGCAGCATCGGAAAGGTGAAGAAGGAAGCTGTACAACACTGGGATTGTGTGCGCAGCTTGCCAACTGATAGAAAACAGGACCTTACCACTTTCCTGACGTTTCCAATCACATGAATATTCGATTGGAAGCTGTTTTGGACAGCTTTTCTTTCCTTCATGCCAAACACTTGGCAGACCTCCGTGCAACGTCCAGAACACGATGGGAGATGTTTTCTGTGCTCGCGCAGGTTTTCCTTGCCAGACAGAGTGGAAAAGCTTTCTGCTAGGATGTAGACCACAAAAGACGCTAAAGACGAAGGTACGATGCTCTCCGGAGCTAAGAGCCGCTCCCGGGCTTCTTTCGGCAGAAGCGGCGCTAAGAGAGCACTGTGAGCGGTACAATCGTCTTTGCGCGAAGAAGCCGCTTCTTCGGCTCCGGGAGCCGGAGAGAGCGGCAGCATCGGAAAGGTGAAGAAGGAAGCTGTACAACACTGGGATTGTGTGCGCAGCTTACCAACTGATAGAAAACAGTACCTTACCACTTTCCTGACGTTTCCAATCACATGAATATTCGATTGGAAGCTGTTTTGGACAACTTTTCTTTCCTTCATGCCAAACACTTGGCAGACCTCCGAGCAATGTCCAGAACACGATGGGAGATGTTTTCTGTGCTCCCGCAGGTTTTCCTTGCCAGACAGAGTGGAAAAGCTTTCTGCTAGGATGTAGACCACAAAAGACGCTAAAGACGAAGGTACGATGCTCTCCGGAGCTAAGAGCCGCTCCCGGGCTTCTTTCGGCAGAAGCGGCGCTAAGAGAGCACTGTGAGCGGTACAATCATCTTTGCGCGAAGAAGCCGCTTCTTCGGCTCCGGGAACCGGAGAGAGCGGCAGCATCGGAAAGGTGAAGAAGGAAGCTGTACAACACTGGGATTGTGTGCGCAGCTTGCCAACTGATAGAAAACAGTACCTTACCACGTTCCTGACTTTTCCCATAACATGAATATTCGATTGGAAGCTGTTTTGGACAACTTTTCTTTCCTTCATGCCTAGCACTTGGCAGACCTCCGTGCAACGTCCAGAACACGATGGGAGATGTTTTCTGTGCTCCCGCAGGTTTTCCTTGCCAGACAGAGTGGAAAAGCTTTCTGCTAGGATGTAGACCACAAAAGACGCTAAAGACGAAGGTACGATGCTCTCCGGAGCTAAGAGCCGCTCCCGGGCTTCTTTCGGCAGAAGCGGCGCTAAGAGCGCACTGTGAGCGGTACAATCGTCTTTGCGCGAAGAAGCCGCTTCTTCGGCTCCGGGAGCCGGAGAGAGCGGCAGCATCGGAAATGTGAAGAAGGAAGCTGTACAACACTGGGATTGTGAGCGCAACTTTCCAACTGATAGAAAACAGTACCTTACAGTTTCTTGCCTTTTCCAATCACATGAATATTCGATTGGAAGCTGTTTTGGACAACTTTTCTTTCCTTCATGCCAAGCACTTGGCAGACCTCCGTGCAACGTCCAGAACACGATGGGAGATGTTTTCTGTGCTCCCGCAGGTTTTCCTTGCCAGACAGAGTGGAAAAGCTTTCTGCTAGGATGTAGACCACAAAAGACGCTAAAGACGAAGGTACGATGCTGTCCGGAGCTAAGAGCCGCTCCCGGGCTTCTTTCGGCAGAAGCGGCGCTAAGAGAGCACTGTGAGCGGTACAATCGTCTTTGCGCGAAGAAGCCGCTTCTTCGGCTCCGGGAGCCGGAGAGAGCGGCAGCATCGCAAAGGTGAAGAAGGAAGCTGTACAACACTGGGATTGTGTGCGCAGCTTGCCAACTGATAGAAAACAGTACCTTACCACTTTCCTGACGTTTCCAATCACATGAATATTCGATTGGAAGCTGTTTTGGACAACTTTTCTTTCCTTCATGCCAAGCACTTGGCAGACCTCCGTGCAACGTTCAGAACATGACGGGAGATGTTTTCTGTGCTCCCGCAGGTTTTCCTTGCCAGACAGAGTGGAAAAGCTTTCTGCTAGGATGTAGACCACAAAAGACGCTAAAGACGAAGGTACGATGCTCTCCGGAGCTAAGAGCAGCTCCCGGGCTTCTTTCGGCAGAAGCGGCGCTAAGAGCGCACTGTGAGCGGTACAATCGTCTTTGCGCGAAGAAGCCGCTTCTTCGGCTCCGGGAGCCGGAGAGAGCGGCAGCATCGGAAAGGTGAAGAAGGAAGCTGTACAACACTGGGATTGTGTGCGCAGCTTGCCAACTGATAGAAAACAGTACCTTACCACTTTCCTGACGTTTCCAATCACATGAATATTCGATTGGAAGCTGTTTTGGACAACTTTTCTTTTCTTCATGCCAAACACTTGGCAGACCTCCGTGCAACGTCCAGAATACGATGGGAGGTGTTTTCTGTGCTCCCGCAGGTTTTCCTTGCCAGACAGAGTGGAAAAGCTTTCTGCTAGGATGTAGACCACAAAAGACGCTAAAGACGAAGGTACGATGCTCTCCGGAGCTAAGCGCCGCTCCCGGGCTTCTTTCGGCAGAAGCGGCGCTAAGAGCGCACTGTGAGCGGTACAATCGTCTTTGCGCGAAGAAGCCGCTTCTTCGGCTCCGGGAGCCGGAGAGAGCGGCAGCATCGGAAAGGTGAAGAAGGAAGCTGTACAACACTGGGATTGTGTGCGCAGCTTGCCAACTGATAGAAAACAGTACCTTACCACTTTCCTGACGTTTCCAATCACATGAATATTCGATTGGAAGCTGTTTTCGACAACTTTTCTTTCCTTCATGCCAAGCACTTGGCAGACCTCCGTGCAACGTCCAGAACACGATGGGAGATGTTTTCTGTGCTCCCGCAGGTTTTCCTTGCCAGACAGAGTGGAAAAGCTTTCTGCTAGGATGTAGACCACAAAAGACGCTAAAGACGAAGGTACGATGCTCTCCGGAGCTATGAGCCGCTCCCGGGCTTTTTTCGGCAGAAGCGGCGCTAAGAGCGCACTGTGAGCGGTACAATCGTCTTTGCGCGAAGAAGCCGCTTCTTCGGCTCCGGGAGCCGGAGAGAGCGGCAGCATCGGAAAGGTGAAGAAGGAAGCTGTACAACACTGGGATTGTGAGCGCAACTTTCCAACTGATAGAAAACAGTACCTTACAGTTTCTTGCCTTTTCCAATCACATGAATATTCGATTGGAAGCTGTTTTGGACAACTTTTCTTTCCTTCATGCCAAGCACTTGGCAGACCTCCGTGCAACGTCCAGAACACGATGGGAGATGTTTTCTGTGCTCCCGCAGGTTTTCCTTGCCAGACAGAGTGGAAAAGCTTTCTGCTAGGATGTAGACCACAAAAGATGCTAAAGACGAAGGTACGATGCTGTCCGGAGCTAAGAGCCGCTCCCGGGCTTCTTTCGGCAGAAGCGGCGCTAAGAGAGCACTGTGAGCGGTACAATTGTCTTTGCGCGAAGAAGCCGCTTCTTCGGCTCCGGGAGCCGGAGAGAGCGGCAGCATCGGAAAGGTGAAGAAGGAAGCTGTACAACACTGGGATTGTGTGCGCAGCTTGCCAACTGATAGAAAACAGTACCTTGCCACTTTCCTGACGTTTCCAATCACATGAATATTCGATTGGAAGCTGTTTTGGACAACTTTTCTTTCCTTCATGCCAAGCACTTGGCAGACCTCCGTGCAACGTCCAGAACACGATGGGAGATGTTTTCTGTGCTCCCGCAGGTTTTCCTTGCCAGACAGAGTGGAAAAGCTTTCTGCTAGGATGTAGACCACAAAAGACGCTAAAGACGAAGGTACTATGCTCTCCGGAGCTAAGAGCCGCTCCCGGGCTTCTTTCGGCAGAAGCGGCGCTAAGAGAGCACTGTGAGCGGTACAATCGTCTTTGCGCGAAGAAGCCGCTTCTTCGGCTCCGGGAGCCGGAGAGAGCAGCAGCATCGGAAAGGTGAAGAAGGAAGCTGTACAACACTGGGATTGTGTGCGCAGCTTGCCAACTGATAGAAAACAGTACCTTACCACTTTTCTGACGTTTCCAATCACATGAATATTCGATTGGAAGCTGTTTTCGACAACTTTTCTTTTCTTCATGCCAAACACTTGGCAGACCTCCGTGCAACGTCCAGAACACGATGGGAGATGTTTTCTGTGCTCCCGCAGGTTTTCCTTGCCAGACAGAGTGGAAAAGCTTTCTGCTAGGATGTAGACCACAAAAGACGCTAAAGACGAAGGTACGATGCTCTCCGGAGCTAAGAGCCGCTCCCGGGCTTCTTTCGGCAGAAGCGGCGCTAAGAGAGCACTGTGAGCGGTACAATCGTCTTTGCGCGAAGAAGCCGCTTCTTCGCCTCCGGGAGCCGGAGAGAGCGGCAGCATCGGAAAGGTGAAGAAGGAAGCTGTACAACACTGGGATTGTGTGCGCAGCTTGCCAACTGATAGAAAACAGTACCTTACCACTTTCCTGACGTTTCCAATCACATGAATATTCGATTGGAAGCTGTTTTGGACAACTTTTCTTTCCTTCATGCCAAGCACTTGGCAGACCTCCGTGCAACGTCCAGAACACGATGGGAGATGTTTTCTGTGCTCCCACAGGTTTTCCTTGCCAGACAGAGTGGAAAAGCTTTCTGCTAGGATGTAGACCACAAAAGACGCTAAAGACGAAGGTACGATGCTCTCCGGAGCTAAGAGCCGCTCCCGGGCTTCTTTCGGCAGAAGCGGCGCTAAGAGCGCACTGTGAGCGGTACAATCGTCTTTGCGCGAAGAAGCCGCTTCTTCGGCTCCGGGAGCCGGAGAGAGCGGCAGCATCGGAAAGGTGAAGAAGGAAGCTGTACAACACTGGGATTGTGAGCGCAACTTTCCAACTGATAGAAAACAGTACCTTACAGTTTCTTGCCTTTTCCAATCACATGAATATTCGATTGGAAGCTGTTTTGGACAACTTTTCTTTCCTTCATGCCAAGCACTTGGCAGACCTCCGTGCAACGTCCAGAACACGATGGGAGATGTTTTCTGTGCTCCCGCAGGTTTTCCTTGCCAGACAGAGTGGAAAAGCTTTCTGCTAGGATGTAGACCACAAAAGACGCTAAAGACGAAGGTACGATGCTCTCCGGAGATAAGAGCCGCTCCCGGGCTTCTTTCGGCAGAAGCGGCGCTAAGAGAGCACTGTGAGCGGTACAATCGTCTTTGCGCGAAGAAGCCGCTTCTTCGGCTCCGGGAGCCGGAGAGAGCGGCAGCATCGGAAAGGTGAAGAAGGAAGCTGTACAACACTGGGATTGTGTGCGCAGCTTGCCAACTGATAGAAAACAGTACCTTACCACTTTCCTGACGCTTGCAATCACATGAATATTCGATTGGAAGCTGTTTTGGACAACTTTTCTTTCCTTCATGCCAAGCACTTGGCAGACCTCCGTGAAACGTCCAGAACATGACGGGAGATGTTTTCTGTGCTCCCGCAGGTTTTCCCCTTGCCAGACAGAGTGGAAAAGCTTTCTGCTAGGATGTAGACCACAAAAGACGCTAAAGACGAAGGTACGATGCTCTCCGGAGCTAAGAGCAGCTCCCGGGCTTCTTTCGGCAGAAGTGGCGCTAAGAGAGCACTGTGAGCGGTACAATCGTCTTTGTGCGAAGAAGCCGCTTCTTCGGCTCCGGGAGCCGGAGAGAGCGGCAGCATCGGAAAGGTGAAGAAGGAAGCTGTACAACACTGGGATTGTGTGCGCAGCTTGCCAACTGATAGAAAACAGTACCTTACCACTTTCCTGACGTTTCCAATCACATGAATATTCGATTGGAAGCTGTTTTGGACAACTTTTCTTTTCTTCATGCCAAACACTTGGCAGACCTCCGTGCAACGTCCAGAACACGATGGGAGATGTTTTCTGTGCTCCCGCAGGTTTTCCTTGCCAGACAGAGTGGAAAAGCTTTCTGCTAGGATGTAGACCACAAAAGACGCTAAAGACGAAGGTACGATGCTGTCCGGAGCTAAGAGCCGCTCCCGGGCTTCTTTCGGCAGAAGCGGCGCTAAGAGCGCACTGTGAGCGGTACAATCGTCTTTGCGCGAAGAAGCCGCTTCTTCGGCTCCGGGAGCCGGAGAGAGCGGCAGCATCGGAAAGGTGAAGAAGGAAGCTGTACAACACTGGGATTGTGTGCGCAGCTTGCCAACTGATAGAAAACAGTACCTTACCACTTTCCTGACGTTTCCAATCACATGAATATTCGATTGGAAGCTGTTTTGGACAACTTTTCTTTCCTTCATGCCAAGCACTTGGCAGACCTCCGTGCAACGTCCAGAACACGATGGGAGGTGTTTTCTGTGCTCCCGCAGGTTTTCCTTGCCAGACAGAGTGGAAAAGCTTTCTGCTAGGATGTAGACCACAAAAGACGCTAAAGATGAAGGTACGATGCTCTCCGGAGCTAAGAGCCGCTCCCGGGCTTCTTTCGGCAGAAGCGGCGCTAAGAGAGCACTGTGAGCGGTACAATCGTCTTTGCGCGAAGAAGCCGCTTCTTCGGCTCTGGGAGCCGGAGAGAGCGGCAGCATCGGAAAGGTGAAGAAGGAAGCTGTACAACACTGGGATTGTGTGCGCAGCTTGCCAACTGATAGAAAACAGTACCTTACCACTTTCCTGACGTTTCCAATCACATGAATATTCGATTGGAAGCTGTTTTGGACAACTTTTCTTTCCTTCATGCCAAGCACTTGGCAGACCTCCGTGCAACGTCCAGAACACGATGGGAGATGTTTTCTGTGCTCCCGCAGGTTTTCCTTGCCAGACAGAGTGGAAAAGCTTTCTGCTAGGATGTAGACCACAAAAGACGCTAAAGACGAAGGTACGATGCTCTCCGGAGCTAAGAGCCGCTCCCGGGCTTCTTTCGGCAGAAGCGGCGCTAAGAGAGCACTGTGAGCGGTACAATTGTCTTTGCGCGAAGAAGCCGCTTCTTCGGCTCCGGGAGCCGGAGAGAGCGGCAGCATCGGAAAGGTGAAGAAGGAAGCTGTACAACACTGGGATTGTGTGCGCAGCTTGCCAACTGATAGAAAACAGTACCTTGCCACTTTCCTGACGTTTCCAATCATATGAATATTCGATTGGAAGCTGTTTTGGACAACTTTTCTTTCCTTCATGCCAAACACTTGGCAGACCTCCGTGCAACGTCCAGAACACGATGGGAGATGTTTTCTGTGCTCCCGCAGGTTTTCCTTGCCAGACAGAGTGGAAAAGCTTTCTGCTAGGATGTGGACCACAAAAGACGCTAAAGATGAAGGTACGATGCTCTCCGGAGCTAAGAGCCGCTCCGGGCTTCTTTCGGCAGAAGCGGCGCTAAGAGAGCACTGTGAGCGGTACAATCGTCTTTGCGCGAAGAAGCCGCTTCTTCGGCTCCGGGAGCCGGAGAGAGCGGCAGCATCGGAAAGGTGAAGAAGGAAGCTGTACAACACTGGGATTGTGTGCGCAGCTTGCCAACTGATAGAAAACAGTACCTTACACTTTCTTGACATTTCCTATCACATGAATATTCGATTGGAAGCTGTTTTGGACAACTTTTCTTTCCTTCATGCCAAACACTTGGCAGACTTCTGTGCAACGTCCAGAACACGATGGGAAATGTTTTCTGTGCTCCCGCAGGTTTTCCTTGCCAGACAGAGTGGAAAAGCTTTCTGCTAGGATGTAGACCACAAAAGACGCTAAAGACGAAGGTACTATGCTCTCCGGAGCTAAGAGCCGCTCCCGGGCTTCTTTCGGCAGAAGCGGCGCTAAGAGAGCACTGTGAGCGGTACAATCGTCTTTGCGTGAAGAAGCCGCTTCTTCGGCTCCGGGAGCCGGAGAGAGCGGCAGCATCGGAAAGGTGAAGAAGGAAGCTGTACAACACTGGGATTGTGTGCGCAGCTTGCCAACTGATAGAAAACAGTACCTTACCACTTTCCTGACGTTTCCAATCACATGAATATTCGATTGGAAGCTGTTTTGGACAACTTTTCTTTCCTTCATGCCAAGCACTTGGCAGACCTCCGTGCAACGTCCAGAACACGATGGGAGATGTTTTCTGTGCTCCCGCAGGTTTTCCTTGCCAGACAGAGTGGAAAAGCTTTCTGCTAGGATGTAGACCACAAAAGACGCTAAAGACGAAGGTACGATGCTCTCCGGAGCTAAGAGCCGCTCCCGGGCTTCTTTCGGCAGAAGCGGCGCTAAGAGCGCACTGTGAGCGGTACAATCGTCTTTGCGCGAAGAAGCCGCTTCTTCGGCTCCGGGAGCCGGAGAGAGCGGCAGCATCGGAAAGGTGAAGAAGGAAGCTGTACAACACTGGGATTGTGAGCGCAACTTTCCAACTGATAGAAAACAGTACCTTACAGTTTCTTGCCTTTTCCAATCACATGAATATTCGATTGGAAGCTGTTTTGGACAACTTTTCTTTCCTTCATGCCAAGCACTTGGCAGACCTCCGTGCAACGTCCAGAACACGATGGGAGATGTTTTCTGTGCTCCCGCAGGTTTTCCTTGCCAGACAGAGTGGAAAAGCTTTCTGCTAGGATGTAGACCACAAAAGACGCTAAAGACGAAGGTACGATGCTCTCCGGAGCTAAGAGCCGCTCCCGGGCTTCTTTCGGCAGAAGCGGCGCTAAGAGAGCACTGTGAGCGGTACAATCGTCTTTGCGCGAAGAAGCCGCTTCTTCGGCTCCGGGAGCCGGAGAGAGCGGCAGCATCGCAAAGGTGAAGAAGGAAGCTGTACAACACTGGGATTGTGTGCGCAGCTTGCCAACTGATAGAAAACAGTACCTTGCCACTTTCCTGACGTTTCCAATCACATGAATATTCGATTGGAAGCTGTTTTGGACAACTTTTCTTTCCTTCATGCCAAGCACTTGGCAGACCTCTGTGCAACGTCCAGAACACGATGGGAGATGTTTTCTGTGCTCCCGCAGGTTTTCCTTGCCAGACAGAGTGGAAAAGCTTTCTGCTGGGATGTAGACCACAAAAGACGCTAAAGACGAAGGTACGATGCTGTCCGGAGCTAAGAGCCGCTCCCGGGCTTCTTTCGGCAGAAGCGGCGCTAAGAGAGCACTGTGAGCGGTACAATCGTCTTTGCGCGAAGAAGCCGCTTCTTCGGCTCCGGGAGCCGGAGAGAGCGGCAGCATCGCAAAGGTGAAGAAGGAAGCTGTACAACACTGGGATTGTGTGCGCAGCTTGCCAACTGATAGAAAACAGTACCTTACCACTTTCCTGACGTTTCCAATCACATGAATATTCGATTGGAAGCTGTTTTGGACAACTTTTCTTTTCTTCATGCCAAACACTTGGCAGACCTCCGTGCAACGTCCAGAAGACGATGGGAGATGTTTTCTGTGCTCCCGCAGGTTTTCCTTGCCAGACAGAGTGGAAAAGCTTTCTGCTAGGATGTAGACCACAAAAGACGCTAAAGACGAAGGTACGATGCTCTCCGGAGCTAAGAGCCGCTCCCGGGCTTCTTTCGGCAGAAGCGGCGCTAAGAGCGCACTGTGAGCGGTACAATCGTCTTTGCGCGAAGAAGCCGCTTCTTCGGCTCCGGGAGCCGGAGAGAGCGGCAGCATCGGAAAGGTGAAGAAGGAAGCTGTACAACACTGGGATTGTGTGCGCAGCTTGCCAACTGATAGAAAACAGTACCTTACCACTTTCCTGACGTTTCCAATCACATGAATATTCGATTGGAAGCTGTTTTCGACAACTTTTCTTTCCTTCATGCCAGGCACTTGGCAGACCTCCGTGCAACGTCCAGAACACGATGGGAGATGTTTTCTGTGCTCCCGCAGGTTTTCCTTGCCAGACAGAGTGGAAAAGCTTTCTGCTAGGATGTAGACCACAAAAGACGCTAAAGAGGAAGGCACGATGCTCTCCGGAGCAAAGAGCCGCTCCCGGGCTTCTTTCGGAAGAAGCGGCGCTAAGAGAGCACTGTGAGCGGTACAATCGTCTTTGCGCGAAGAAGCCGCTTCTTCGGCTCCGGGAGCCGGAGAGAGCGGCAGCATCGGAAAGGTGAAGAAGGAAGCTGTACAACACTGGGATTGTGTGCGCAGCTTGCCAACTGATAGAAAACAGTACCTTACCACTTTCCTGACGTTTCCAATCACATGAATATTCGATTGGAAGCTGTTTTGGACAACTTTTCTTTCCTTCATGCCAAACACTTGGCAGACCTCCGTGCAACGTCCAGAACACGATGGGAGATGTTTTCTGTGCTCCCGCAGGTTTTCCTTGCCAGACAGAGTGGAAAAGCTTTCTGCTAGGATGTAGACCACAAAAGACGCTAAAGACGAAGGTGCGATGCTCTCCGGAGATAAGAGCCGCTCCCGGGCTTCTTTCGGCAGAAGCGGCGCTAAGAGAGCACTGTGAGCGGTACAATCGTCTTTGCGCGAAGAAGCCGCTTCTTCGGCTCCGGGAGCCGGAGAGAGCGGCAGCATCGGAAAGGTGTAGAAGGAAGCTGTACAACACGGGGATTGTGTGCGCAGCTTGCCAACTGATAGAAAACAGTACCTTACCACTTTCCTGACGTTTCCAATCACATGAATATTCGATTGGAAGCTGTTTTGGACAACTTTTCTTTCCTTCATGCCAAGCACTTGGCAGACCTCTGTGCAACGTCCAGAACACGATGGGAGATGTTTTCTGTGCTCCCGCAGGTTTTCCTTGCCAGACAGAGTGGAAAAGCTTTCTGCTAGGATGTAGACCACAAAAGACGCTAAAGACGAAGGTACGATGCTCTCCGGAGCTAAGAGCCGCTCCCGGGCTTCTTTCGGCAGAAGCGGCGCTAAGAGAGCACTGTGAGCGGTACAATCGTCTTTGCGCAAAGAAGCCGCTTCTTCGGCTCCGGGAGCTGGAGAGAGCGGCAGCATCGGAAAGGTGAAGAAGGAAGCTGTACAACACTGGGATTGTGTGCGCAGCTTGCCAACTGATAGAAAACAGTACCTTACACTTTCCTGACGTTTCCAATCACATGAATATTCGATTGGAAGCTGTTTTGGACAACTTTTCTTTCCTTCATGCCAAGCACTTGGCAGACCTCCGTGCAACGTCCAGAACACGATGGGAGATGTTTTCTGTGCTCCCGCAGGTTTTCCTTGCCAGACAGAGTGGAAAAGCTTTCTGCTAGGATGTAGACCACAAAAGACGCTAAAGACGAAGGTACGATGCTCTCCGGAGCTAAGAGCCGCTCCCGGGCTTCTTTTGGCAGAAGCGGCGCTAAGAGAGCACTGTGAGCGGTACAATCGTCTTTGCGCGAAGAAGCCGCTTCTTCGCTCCGGGAGCCGGAGAGAGCGGCAGCATCGGAAAGGTGAAGAAGGAAGCTGTACAACACTGTGATTGTGTGCGCAGCTTGCCAACTGATAGAAAACAGTACCTTACCACTTTCCTGACGTTTCCAATCACATGAATATTCGATTGGAAGCTATTTTGGACAACTTTTCTTTCCTTCATGCCAAACATTTGGCAGACCTGTGTGCAACGTCCAGAACACGATGGGAGATGTTTTCTGTGCTCCCGCAGGTTTTCCTTGCCAGACAGAGTGGAAAAGCTTTCTGCTAGGATGTAGACCACAAAAGACGCTAAAGACGAAGGTACGATGCTCTCCGGAGCTAAGAGCCGCTCCCGGGCTTCTTTCGGCAGAAGCGGCGCTAAGAGAGCACTGTGAGCGGTACAATCGTCTTTGCGCGAAGAAGCCGCTTCTTCGGCTCCGGGAGCCGGAGAGAGCGGCAGCATCGGAAAGGTGAAGAAGGAAGCTGTACAACACTGGGATTGTGTGCGCAGCTTGCCAACTGATAGAAAACAGTACCTTACACTTTCTTGACGTTTACTATCACATGAATATTCGATTGGAAGCTGTTTTGGACAACTTTTCTTTCCTTCATGCCAAGCACTTGGCAGACCTCTGTGCAACGTCCAGAACACGATGGGAGATGTTTTCTGTGCTCCCGCAGGTTTTCCTTGCCAGACAGAGTGGAAAAGCTTTCTGCTAGGATGTAGACCACAAATAACGCTAAAGACGAAGGTACGATGCTCTCCGGAGCTAAGAGCCGCTCCCGGGCTTCTTTCGGCAGAAGCGGCGCTAAGAGAGCACTGTGAGCGGTACAATCGTCTTTGCGCGAAGAAGCCGCTTCTTCGGCTCCGGGAGCCGGAGAGAGCGGCAGCATCGGAAAGGTGAAGAAGGAAGCTGTACAACACTGGGATTGTGTGCGCAGCTTGCCAACTGATAGAAAACAGTACCTTACCACTTTCCTGACGTTTCCAATCACATGAATATTCGATTGGAAGCTGTTTTGGACAACTTTTCTTTCCTTCATGCCAAGCACTTGGCAGACCTCCGTGCAACGTCCAGAAGACGATGGGAGATGTTTTCTGTGCTCCCGCAGGTTTTCCTTGCCAGACAGAGTGGAAAAGCTTTCTGCTAGGATGTAGACCACAAAAGACGCTAAAGACGAAGGTACGATGCTCTCCGGAGCTAAGAGCCGCTCCCGGGCTTCTTTCGGCAGAAGCGGCGCTAAGAGCGCACTGTGAGCGGTACAATCGTCTTTGCGCGAAGAAGCCGCTTCTTCGGCTCCGGGAGCCGGAGAGAGCGGCAGCATCGGAAAGGTGAAGAAGGAAGCTGTACAACACTGGGATTGTGTGCGCAGCTTGCCAACTGATAGAAAACAGTACCTTACCACTTTCCTGACGTTTCCAATCACATGAATATTCGATTGGAAGCTGTTTTCGACAACTTTTCTTTCCTTCATTCCAAACACTTGGCAGACCTCCGTGCAACGTCCAGAACACGATGGGAGATGTTTTATGTGCTCCCGCAGGTTTTCCTTGCCAGACAGAGTGGAAAAGCTTTCTGCTAGGATGTAGACCACAAAAGACGCTAAAGACGAAGGTACGATGCTCTCCGGAGCTAAGAGCCGCTCCCGGGCTTCTTTCGGCAGAAGCGGCGCTAAGAGAGCACTGTGAGCGGTACAATGGTCTTTGCGCGAAGAAGCCGCTTCTTCGGCTCCGGGAGCCGGAGAGAGCGGCAGCATCGGAAAGGTGAAGAAGGAAGCTGTACAACACTGGGATTGTGTGCGCAGCTTGCCAACTGATAGAAAACAGTACCTTACCACTTTCCTGACGCTTGCAATCACATGAATATTCGATTGGAAGCTGTTTTGGACAACTTTTCTTTCCTTCATGCCAAGCACTTGGCAGACCTCCGTGCAACGTCCAGAACACGATGGGAGATGTTTTCTGTGCTCCCGCAGGTTTTCCTTGCCAGACAGAGTGGAAAAGCTTTCTGCTAGGATGTAGACCACAAAAGACGCTAAAGACGAAGGTACGATGCTCTCCGGAGCTAAGAGCCGCTCCCGGGCTTCTTTCGGCAGAAGCGGCGCTAAGAGAGCACTGTGAGCGGTACAATCATCTTTGCGCGAAGAAGCCGCTTCTTCGGCTCCGGGAGCCGGAGAGAGCGGCAGCATCGGAAAGGTGAAGAAGGAAGCTGTACAACACTGGGATTGTGTGCGCAGCTTGCCAACTGATAGAAAACAGTACCTTACACTTTCTTGACGTTTACTATCACATGAATATTCGATTGGAAGCTGTTTTGGACAACTTTTCTTTCCTTCATGCCAAGCACTTGGCAGACCTCTGTGCAACGTCCAGAACACGATGGGAGATGTTTTCTGTGCTCCCGCAGGTTTTCCTTGCCAGACAGAGTGGAAAAGCTTTCTGCTAGGATGTAGCCCACAAATAACGCTAAAGACGAAGGTACGATGCTCTCCGGAGCTAAGAGCCGCTCCCGGGCTTCTTTCGGCAGAAGCGGCGCTAAGAGAGCACTGTGAGCGGTACAATCGTCTTTGCGCGAAGAAGCCGCTTCTTCGGCTCCGGGAGCCGGAGAGAGCGGCAGCATCGGAAAGGTGAAGAAGGAAGCTGTACAACACTGGGATTGTGTGCGCAGCTTGCCAACTGATAGAAAACAGTACCTTACCACTTTCCTGACGTTTCCAATCACATGAATATTCGATTGGAAGCTGTTTTGGACAACTTTTCTTTCCTTCATGCCAAGCACTTGGCAGACCTCCGTGCAACGTCCAGAAGACGATGGGAGATGTTTTCTGTGCTCCCGCAGGTTTTCCTTGCCAGACAGAGTGGAAAAGCTTTCTGCTAGGATGTAGACCACAAAAGACGCTAAAGACGAAGGTACGATGCTCTCCGGAGCTAAGAGCCGCTCCCGGGCTTCTTTCGGCAGAAGCGGCGCTAAGAGCGCACTGTGAGCGGTACAATCGTCTTTGCGCGAAGAAGCCGCTTCTTCGGCTCCGGGAGCCGGAGAGAGCGGCAGCATCGGAAAGGTGAAGAAGGAAGCTGTACAACACTGGGATTGTGTGCGCAGCTTGCCAACTGATAGAAAACAGTACCTTACCACTTTCCTGACGTTTCCAATCACATGAATATTCGATTGGAAGCTGTTTTCGACAACTTTTCTTTCCTTCATTCCAAACACTTGGCAGACCTCCGTGCAACGTCCAGAACACGATGGGAGATGTTTTATGTGCTCCCGCAGGTTTTCCTTGCCAGACAGAGTGGAAAAGCTTTCTGCTAGGATGTAGACCACAAAAGACGCTAAAGACAAAGGTACGATGCTCTCCGGAGATAAGAGCCGCTCCAGGGCTTCTTTCGGCAGAAGCGGCGCTAAGAGAGCACTGTGAGCGGTACAATCGTCTTTGCGCGAAGAAGCCGCTTCTTCGGCTCCGGGAGCCGGAGAGAGCGGCAGCATCGGAAAGGTGAAGAAGGAAGCTGTACAACACTGTGATTGTGTGCGCAACTTTCCAACTGATAGAAAACAGTACCTTACCACTTTCCTGATGTTTCCAATCACATGACTATTCGATTGGAAGCTGTTTTGGACAACTTTTCTTTCCTTCATGCCAAGCACTTTGCAGACTTCCGTGCAACGTCCAGAACACGATGGGAGATGTTTTCTGTGCTCCCGCAGGTTTTCCTTGCCAGACAGAGTGGAAAAGCTTTCTGCTAGGATGTAGACCACAAAAGACGCTAAAGACGAAGGTACGATGCTCTCCGGAGCTAAGAGCCGCTCCCGGGCTTCTTTCGGCAGAAGCGGCGCTAAGAGAGCACTGTGAGCGGTACAATGGTCTTTGCGCGAAGAAGCCGCTTCTTCGGCTCCGGGAGCCGGAGAGAGCGGCAGCATCGGAAAGGTGAAGAAGGAAGCTGTACAACACTGGGATTGTGTGCGCAGCTTGCCAACTGATAGAAAACAGTACCTTACCACTTTCCTGACGCTTGCAATCACATGAATATTCGATTGGAAGCTGTTTTGGACAACTTTTCTTTCCTTCATGCCAAGCACTTGGCAGACCTCCGTGCAACGTCCAGAACACGATGGGAGATGTTTTCTGTGCTCCCGCAGGTTTTCCTTGCCAGACAGAGTGGAAAAGCTTTCTGCTAGGATGTAGACCACAAAAGACGCTAAAGACGAAGGTACGATGCTCTCCGGAGCTAAGAGCCGCTCCCGGGCTTCTTTCGGCAGAAGCGGCGCTAAGAGAGCACTGTGAGCGGTACAATCATCTTTGCGCGAAGAAGCCGCTTCTTCGGCTCCGGGAGCCGGAGAGAGCGGCAGCATCGGAAAGGTGAAGAAGGAAGCTGTACAACACTGTGATTGTGTGCGCAACTTTCCAACTGATAGAAAACAGTACCTTACCACTTTCCTGATGTTTCCAATCACATGACTATTCGATTGGAAGCTGTTTTGGACAACTTTTCTTTCCTTCATGCCAAGCACTTTGCAGACCTCCGTGCAACGTCCAGAACACGATGGGAGATGTTTTCTGTGCTCCCGCAGGTTTTCCTTGCCAGACAGAGTGGAAAAGCTTTCTGCTAGGATGTAGACCACAAAAGACGCTAAAGACGAAGGTACGATGCTCTCCGGAGCTAAGAGCCGCTCCCGGGCTTCTTTCGGCAGAAGCGGCGCTAAGAGAGCACTGTGAGCGGTACAATGGTCTTTGCGCGAAGAAGCCGCTTCTTCGGCTCCGGGAGCCGGAAAGAGCGGCAGCATCGGAAAGGTGAAGAAGGAAGCTGTACAACACTGGGATTGTGTGCGCAGCTTGCCAACTGATAGAAAACAGTACCTTACCACTTTCCTGACGCTTGCAATCACATGAATATTCGATTGGAAGCTGTTTTGGACAACTTTTCTTTCCTTCATGCCAAGCACTTGGCAGACCTCCGTGCAACGTCCAGAACACGATGGGAGATGTTTTCTGTGCTCCCGCAGGTTTTCCTTGCCAGACAGAGTGGAAAAGCTTTCTGCTAGGATGTAGACCACAAAAGACGCTAAAGACGAAGGTACGATGCTCTCCGGAGCTAAGAGCCGCTCCCGGGCTTCTTTCGGCAGAAGCGGCGCTAAGAGAGCACTGTGAGCGGTACAATCATCTTTGCGCGAAGAAGCCGCTTCTTCGGCTCCGGGAGCCGGAGAGAGCGGCAGCATCGGAAAGGTGAAGAAGGAAGCTGTACAACACTGGGATTGTGTGCGCAGCTTGCCAACTGATAGAAAACAGTACCTTACCACTTTCCTGACGCTTGCAATCACATGAATATTCGATTGGAAGCTGTTTTCGACAACTTTTCTTTCCTTCATGCCAAGCACTTGGCAGACCTCCGTGCAACGTCCAGAACACGATGGGAGATGTTTTCTGTGCTCCCGCAGGTTTTCCTTGCCAGACAGAGTGGAAAAGCTTTCTGCTAGGATGTAGACCACAAAAGACGCTAAAGACAAAGGTACGATGCTCTCCGGAGATAAGAGCCGCTCCAGGGCTTCTTTCGGCAGAAGCGGCGCTAAGAGAGCACTGTGAGCGGTACAATCGTCTTTGCGCGAAGAAGCCGCTTCTTCGGCTCCGGGAGCCGGAGAGAGCGGCAGCATCGGAAAGGTGAAGAAGGAAGCTGTACAACACTGGGATTGTGTGCGCAGCTTGCCAACTGATAGAAAACAGTACCTTACCACTTTCCTGACGTTTCCAATCACATGAATATTCGATTGGAAGCTGTTTTGGACAACTTTTCTTTCCTTCATGCCAAGCACTTGGCAGACCTCTGTGCAACGTCCAGAACACGATGGGAGATGTTTTCTGTGCTCCCGCAGGTTTTCCTTGCCAGACAGAGTGGAAAAGCTTTCTGCTAGGATGTAGACCACAAAAGACGCTAAAGACGAAGGTACGATGCTCTCCGGAGCTAAGAGCCGCTCCCGGGCTTCTTTCGGCAGAAGCGGCGCTAAGAGAGCACTGTGAGCGGTACAATCGTCTTTGCGCAAAGAAGCCGCTTCTTCGGCTCCGGGAGCTGGAGAGAGCGGCAGCATCGGAAAGGTGAAGAAGGAAGCTGTACAACACTGGGATTGTGTGCGCAGCTTGCCAACTGATAGAAAACAGTACCTTACACTTTCCTGACGTTTCCAATCACATGAATATTCGATTGGAAGCTGTTTTGGACAACTTTTCTTTCCTTCATGCCAAGCACTTGGCAGACCTCCGTGCAACGTCCAGAACACGATGGGAGATGTTTTCTGTGCTCCCGCAGGTTTTCCTTGCCAGACAGAGTGGAAAAGCTTTCTGCTAGGATGTAGACCACAAAAGACGCTAAAGACGAAGGTACGATGCTCTCCGGAGCTAAGAGCCGCTCCCGGGCTTCTTTTGGCAGAAGCGGCGCTAAGAGAGCACTGTGAGCGGTACAATCGTCTTTGCGCGAAGAAGCCGCTTCTTCGCTCCGGGAGCCGGAGAGAGCGGCAGCATCGGAAAGGTGAAGAAGGAAGCTGTACAACACTGGGATTGTGTGCGCAGCTTGCCAACTGATAGAAAACAGTACCTTACCACTTTCCTGACGTTTCCAATCACATGAATATTCGATTGGAAGCTATTTTGGACAACTTTTCTTTCCTTCATGCCAAACATTTGGCAGACCTGTGTGCAACGTCCAGAACACGATGGGAGATGTTTTCTGTGCTCCCGCAGGTTTTCCTTGCCAGACAGAGTGGAAAAGCTTTCTGCTAGGATGTAGACCACAAAAGACGCTAAAGACGAAGGTACGATGCTCTCCGGAGCTAAGAGCCGCTCCCGGGCTTCTTTCGGCAGAAGCGGCGCTAAGAGAGCACTGTGAGCGGTACAATCGTCTTTGCGCGAAGAAGCCGCTTCTTCGGCTCCGGGAGCCGGAGAGAGCGGCAGCATCGGAAAGGTGAAGAAGGAAGCTGTACAACACTGGGATTGTGTGCGCAGCTTGCCAACTGATAGAAAACAGTACCTTACACTTTCTTGACGTTTACTATCACATGAATATTCGATTGGAAGCTGTTTTGGACAACTTTTCTTTCCTTCATTCCAAACACTTGGCAGACCTCTGTGCAACGTCCAGAACACGATGGGAGATGTTTTCTGTGCTCCCGCAGGTTTTCCTTGCCAGACAGAGTGGAAAAGCTTTCTGCTAGGATGTAGCCCACAAATAACGCTAAAGACGAAGGTACGATGCTCTCCGGAGCTAAGAGCCGCTCCCGGGCTTCTTTCGGCAGAAGCGGCGCTAAGAGAGCACTGTGAGCGGTACAATCGTCTTTGCGCGAAGAAGCCGCTTCTTCGGCTCCGGGAGCCGGAGAGAGCGGCAGCATCGGAAAGGTGAAGAAGGAAGCTGTACAACACTGGGATTGTGTGCGCAGCTTGCCAACTGATAGAAAACAGTACCTTACCACTTTCCTGACGTTTCCAATCACATGAATATTCGATTGGAAGCTGTTTTGGACAACTTTTCTTTCCTTCATGCCAAGCACTTGGCAGACCTCCGTGCAACGTCCAGAAGACGATGGGAGATGTTTTCTGTGCTCCCGCAGGTTTTCCTTGCCAGACAGAGTGGAAAAGCTTTCTGCTAGGATGTAGACCACAAAAGACGCTAAAGACGAAGGTACGATGCTCTCCGGAGCTAAGAGCCGCTCCCGGGCTTCTTTCGGCAGAAGCGGCGCTAAGAGCGCACTGTGAGCGGTACAATCGTCTTTGCGCGAAGAAGCCGCTTCTTCGGCTCCGGGAGCCGGAGAGAGCGGCAGCATCGGAAAGGTGAAGAAGGAAGCTGTACAACACTGGGATTGTGTGCGCAGCTTGCCAACTGATAGAAAACAGTACCTTACCACTTTCCTGACGTTTCCAATCACATGAATATTCGATTGGAAGCTGTTTTCGACAACTTTTCTTTCCTTCATTCCAAACACTTGGCAGACCTCCGTGCAACGTCCAGAACACGATGGGAGATGTTTTATGTGCTCCCGCAGGTTTTCCTTGCCAGACAGAGTGGAAAAGCTTTCTGCTAGGATGTAGACCACAAAAGACGCTAAAGACAAAGGTACGATGCTCTCCGGAGATAAGAGCCGCTCCAGGGCTTCTTTCGGCAGAAGCGGCGCTAAGAGAGCACTGTGAGCGGTACAATCGTCTTTGCGCGAAGAAGCCGCTTCTTCGGCTCCGGGAGCCGGAGAGAGCGGCAGCATCGGAAAGGTGAAGAAGGAAGCTGTACAACACTGTGATTGTGTGCGCAACTTTCCAACTGATAGAAAACAGTACCTTACCACTTTCCTGATGTTTCCAATCACATGACTATTCGATTGGAAGCTGTTTTGGACAACTTTTCTTTCCTTCATGCCAAGCACTTTGCAGACTTCCGTGCAACGTCCAGAACACGATGGGAGATGTTTTCTGTGCTCCCGCAGGTTTTCCTTGCCAGACAGAGTGGAAAAGCTTTCTGCTAGGATGTAGACCACAAAAGACGCTAAAGACGAAGGTACGATGCTCTCCGGAGCTAAGAGCCGCTCCCGGGCTTCTTTCGGCAGAAGCGGCGCTAAGAGAGCACTGTGAGCGGTACAATGGTCTTTGCGCGAAGAAGCCGCTTCTTCGGCTCCGGGAGCCGGAGAGAGCGGCAGCATCGGAAAGGTGAAGAAGGAAGCTGTACAACACTGGGATTGTGTGCGCAGCTTGCCAACTGATAGAAAACAGTACCTTACCACTTTCCTGACGCTTGCAATCACATGAATATTCGATTGGAAGCTGTTTTGGACAACTTTTCTTTCCTTCATGCCAAGCACTTGGCAGACCTCCGTGCAACGTCCAGAACACGATGGGAGATGTTTTCTGTGCTCCCGCAGGTTTTCCTTGCCAGACAGAGTGGAAAAGCTTTCTGCTAGGATGTAGACCACAAAAGACGCTAAAGACGAAGGTACGATGCTCTCCGGAGCTAAGAGCCGCTCCCGGGCTTCTTTCGGCAGAAGCGGCGCTAAGAGAGCACTGTGAGCAGTACAATCATCTTTGCGCGAAGAAGCCGCTTCTTCGGCTCCGGGAGCCGGAGAGAGCGGCAGCATCGGAAAGGTGAAGAAGGAAGCTGTACAACACTGGGATTGTGTGCGCAGCTTGCCAACTGATAGAAAACAGTACCTTACCACTTTCCTGACGCTTGCAATCACATGAATATTCGATTGGAAGCTGTTTTGGACAACTTTTCTTTCCTTCATGCCAAGCACTTGGCAGACCTCCGTGCAACGTCCAGAACACGATGGGAGATGTTTTCTGTGCTCCCGCAGGTTTTCCTTGCCAGACAGAGTGGAAAAGCTTTCTGCTAGGATGTAGACCACAAAAGACGCTAAAGACAAAGGTACGATGCTCTCCGGAGATAAGAGCCGCTCCAGGGCTTCTTTCGGCAGAAGCGGCGCTAAGAGAGCACTGTGAGCGGTACAATCGTCTTTGCGCGAAGAAGCCGCTTCTTCGGCTCCGGGAGCCGGAGAGAGCGGCAGCATCGGAAAGGTGAAGAAGGAAGCTGTACAACACTGGGATTGTGTGCGCAGCTTGCCAACTGATAGAAAACAGTACCTTACCACTTTCCTGACGCTTCCAATCACATGACTATTCGATTGGAAGCTGTTTTGGACAACTTTTCTTTCCTTCATGCCAAGCACTTGGCAGACTTCCGTGCAACGTCCAGAACACGATGGGAGATGTTTTATGTGCTCCCGCAGGTTTTCCTTGCCAGACAGAGTTGAAAAGCTTTCTGCTAGGATGTAGACCACAAAAGACGCTAAAGACGAAGGTACGATGCTCTCCGGAGCTAAGAGCCGCTCCCGGGCTTCTTTCGGCAGAAGCGGCGCTAAGAGAGCACTGTGAGCGGTACAATCGTCTTTGCGCGAAGAAGCCGCTTCTTCGGCTCCGGGAGCCGGAGAGAGCGGCAGCATCGGAAAGGTGAAGAAGGAAGCTGTACAACACTGGGATTGTGTGCGCAGCTTGCCAACTGATAGAAAACAGTACCTTACCACTTTCCTGACGTTTCCAATCACATGAATATTCGATTGGAAGCTGTTTTGGACAACTTTTCTTTCCTTCATGCCAAACACTTGGCAGACCTCCGTGCAACGTCCAGAACACGATGGGAGATGTTTTCTGTGCTCCCGCAGGTTTTCCTTGCCAGACAGAGTGGAAAAGCTTTCTGCTAGGATGTAGACCACAAAAGACGCTAAAGACGAAGGTGCGATGCTCTCCGGAGCTAAGAGCTGCTCCCGGGCTTCTTTCGGCAGAAGCGGCGCTAAGAGAGCACTGTGAGCAGTACAATCGTCTTTGCGCGAAGAAGCCGCTTCTTCGGCTCCGGGAGCCGGAGAGAGCGGCAGCATCGGAAAGGTGAAGAAGGAAGCTGTACAACACTGGGATTGTGTGCGCAGCTTGCCAACTGATAGAAAACATTACCTTACCACTTTTCTGACGCTTGCAATCACATGAATATTCGATTGGAAGCTGTTTTGGACAACTTTTCTTTCCTTCATGCCAAGCACTTGGCAGACCTCCGTGCAACGTCCAGAACACGATGGGAGATGTTTTCTGTGCTCCCGCCGGTTTTCCTTGCCAGACAGAGTGGAAAAGCTTTCTGCTAGGATGTAGACCACAAAAGACGCTAAAGACGAAGGTACGATGCTCTCCGGAGCTAAGAGCCGCTCCCGGGCTTCTTTCGGCAGAAGCGGCGCTAAGAGAGCACTGTGAGCAGTACAATCATCTTTGCGCGAAGAAGCCGCTTCTTCGGCTCCGGGAGCCGGAGAGAGCGGCAGCATCGGAAAGGTGAAGAAGGAAGCTGTACAACACTGGGATTGTGTGCGCAGCTTGCCAACTGATAGAAAACAGTACCTTACCACTTTCCTGACGTTTCCAATCACATGAATATTCGATTGGAAGCTGTTTTGGACAACTTTTCTTTCCTTCATGCCAAGCACTTGGCAGACCTCCGTGCAACGTCCAGAACACGATGGGAGATGTTTTCTGTGCTCCCGCAGGTTTTCCTTGCCAGACAGAGTGGAAAAGCTTTCTGCTAGGATGTAGACCACAAAAGACGCTAAAGACGAAGGTACGATGCTCTCCGGAGCTAAGAGCCGCTCCCGGGCTTCTTTCGGCAGAAGCGGCGCTAAGAGAGCACTGTGAGCAGTACAATCGTCTTTGCGCGAAGAAGCCGCTTCTTCGGCTCCGGGAGCCGGAGAGAGCGGCAGCATCGGAAAGGTGAAGAAGGAAGCTGTACAACACTGGGATTGTGTGCGCAGCTTGCCAACTGATAGAAAACAGTACCTTACCACTTTTCTGACGCTTGCAATCACATGAATATTCGATTGGAAGCTGTTTTGGACAACTTTTCTTTCCTTCATGCCAAGCACTTGGCAGACCTCCGTGCAACGTCCAGAACACGATGGGAGATGTTTTCTGTGCTCCCGCAGGTTTTCCTTGCCAGACAGAGTGGAAAAGCTTTCTGCTAGGATGTAGACCACAAAAGACGCTAAAGACGAAGGTACGATGCTCTCCGGAGCTAAGAGCCGCTCCCGGGCTTCTTTCGGCAGAAGCGGCGCTAAGAGAGCACTGTGAGCAGTACAATCATCTTTGCGCGAAGAAGCCGCTTCTTCGGCTCCGGGAGCCGGAGAGAGCGGCAGCATCGGAAAGGTGAAGAAGGAAGCTGTACAACACTGGGATTGTGTGCGCAGCTTGCCAACTGATAGAAAACAGTACCTTACCACTTTCCTGACGTTTCCAATCACATGAATATTCGATTGGAAGCTGTTTTGGACAACTTTTCTTTCCTTCATGCCAAGCACTTGGCAGACCTCCGTGCAACGTCCAGAACACGATGGGAGATGTTTTCTGTGCTCCCGCAGGTTTTCCTTGCCAGACAGAGTGGAAAAGCTTTCTGCTAGGATGTAGACCACAAAAGACGCTAAAGACGAAGGTACGATGCTCTCCGGAGCTAAGAGCCGCTCCCGGGCTTCTTTCGGCAGAAGCGGCGCTAAGAGCGCACTGTGAGCGGTACAATCGTCTTTGCGCGAAGAAGCCGCTTCTTCGGCTCCGGGAGCCGGAGAGAGCGGCAGCATCGGAAAGGTGAAGAAGGAAGCTGTACAACACTGGGATTGTGAGCGCAACTTTCAAACTGATAGAAAACAGTACCTTACAGTTTCTTGCCTTTTCCAATCACATGAATATTCGATTGGAAGCTGTTTTGGACAACTTTTCTTTCCTTCATGCCAAGCACTTGGCAGACCTCCGTGCAACGTCCAGAACACGATGGGAGATGTTTTCTGTGCTCCCGCAGGTTTTCCTTGCCAGACAGAGTGGAAAAGCTTTCTGCTAGGATGTAGACCACAAAAGACGCTAAAGACGAAGGTACGATGCTCTCCGGAGCTAAGAGCCGCTCCCGGGCTTCTTTCGGCAGAAGCGGCGCTAAGAGAGCACTGTGAGCGGTACAATCATCTTTGCGCGAAGAAGCCGCTTCTTCGGCTCCGGGAGCCGGAGAGAGCGGCAGCATCGGAAAGGTGAAGAAGGAAGCTGTACAACACTGGGATTGTGTGCGCAGCTTGCCAACTGATAGAAAACAGTACCTTACCACTTTCCTGACGCTTGCAATCACATGAATATTCGATTGGAAGCTGTTTTGGACAACTTTTCTTTCCTTCATGCCAAGCACTTGGCAGACCTCCGTGCAACGTCCAGAACACGATGGGAGATGTTTTCTGTGCTCCCGCAGGTTTTCCTTGCCAGACAGAGTGGAAAAGCTTTCTGCTAGGATGTAGACCACAAAAGACGCTAAAGACAAAGGTACGATGCTCTCCGGAGATAAGAGCCGCTCCAGGGCTTCTTTCGGCAGAAGCGGCGCTAAGAGAGCACTGTGAGCGGTACAATCGTCTTTGCGCGAAGAAGCCGCTTCTTCGGCTCCGGGAGCCGGAGAGAGCGGCAGCATCGGAAAGGTGAAGAAGGAAGCTGTACAACACTGGGATTGTGTGCGCAGCTTGCCAACTGATAGAAAACAGTACCTTACCACTTTCCTGACGCTTCCAATCACATGACTATTCGATTGGAAGCTGTTTTGGACAACTTTTCTTTCCTTCATGCCAAGCACTTGGCAGACTTCCGTGCAACGTCCAGAACACGATGGGAGATGTTTTCTGTGCTCCCGCAGGTTTTCCTTGCCAGACAGAGTGGAAAAGCTTTCTGCTAGGATGTAGACCACAAAAGACGCTAAAGACGAAGGTACGATGCTCTCCGGAGCTAAGAGCCGCTCCCGGGCTTCTTTCGGCAGAAGCGGCGCTAAGAGAGCACTGTGAGCGGTACAATCGTCTTTGCGCGAAGAAGCCGCTTCTTCGGCTCCGGGAGCCGGAGAGAGCGGCAGCATCGGAAAGGTGAAGAAGGAAGCTGTACAACACTGGGATTGTGTGCGCAGCTTGCCAACTGATAGAAAACAGTACCTTACCACTTTCCTGACGTTTCCAATCACATGAATATTCGATTGGAAGCTGTTTTGGACAACTTTTCTTTCCTTCATGCCAAGCACTTGGCAGACCTCCGTGCAACGTCCAGAACACGATGGGAGATGTTTTCTGTGCTCCCGCAGGTTTTCCTTGCCAGACAGAGTGGAAAAGCTTTCTGCTAGGATGTAGACCACAAAAGACGCTAAAGACGAAGGTACGATGCTCTCCGGAGCTAAGAGCCGCTCCCGGGCTTCTTTCGGCAGAAGCGGCGCTAAGAGAGCACTGTGAGCAGTACAATCGTCTTTGCGCGAAGAAGCCGCTTCTTCGGCTCCGGGAGCCGGAGAGAGCGGCAGCATCGGAAAGGTGAAGAAGGAAGCTGTACAACACTGGGATTGTGTGCGCAGCTTGCCAACTGATAGAAAACAGTACCTTACCACTTTTCTGACGCTTGCAATCACATGAATATTCGATTGGAAGCTGTTTTGGACAACTTTTCTTTCCTTCATGCCAAGCACTTGGCAGACCTCCGTGCAACGTCCAGAACACGATGGGAGATGTTTTCTGTGCTCCCGCAGGTTTTCCTTGCCAGACAGAGTGGAAAAGCTTTCTGCTAGGATGTAGACCACAAAAGACGCTAAAGACGAAGGTACGATGCTCTCCGGAGCTAAGAGCCGCTCCCGGGCTTCTTTCGGCAGAAGCGGCGCTAAGAGAGCACTGTGAGCAGTACAATCATCTTTGCGCGAAGAAGCCGCTTCTTCGGCTCCGGGAGCCGGAGAGAGCGGCAGCATCGGAAAGGTGAAGAAGGAAGCTGTACAACACTGGGATTGTGTGCGCAGCTTGCCAACTGATAGAAAACAGTACCTTACCACTTTCCTGACGTTTCCAATCACATGAATATTCGATTGGAAGCTGTTTTGGACAACTTTTCTTTCCTTCATGCCAAGCACTTGGCAGACCTCCGTGCAACGTCCAGAACACGATGGGAGATGTTTTCTGTGCTCCCGCAGGTTTTCCTTGCCAGACAGAGTGGAAAAGCTTTCTGCTAGGATGTAGACCACAAAAGACGCTAAAGACGAAGGTACGATGCTCTCCGGAGCTAAGAGCCGCTCCCGGGCTTCTTTCGGCAGAAGCGGCGCTAAGAGCGCACTGTGAGCGGTACAATCGTCTTTGCGCGAAGAAGCCGCTTCTTCGGCTCCGGGAGCCGGAGAGAGCGGCAGCATCGGAAAGGTGAAGAAGGAAGCTGTACAACACTGGGATTGTGAGCGCAACTTTCAAACTGATAGAAAACAGTACCTTACAGTTTCTTGCCTTTTCCAATCACATGAATATTCGATTGGAAGCTGTTTTGGACAACTTTTCTTTCCTTCATGCCAAGCACTTGGCAGACCTCCGTGCAACGTCCAGAACACGATGGGAGATGTTTTCTGTGCTCCCGCAGGTTTTCCTTGCCAGACAGAGTGGAAAAGCTTTCTGCTAGGATGTAGACCACAAAAGACGCTAAAGACGAAGGTACGATGCTCTCCGGAGCTAAGAGCCGCTCCCGGGCTTCTTTCGGCAGAAGCGGCGCTAAGAGAGCACTGTGAGCGGTACAATCGTCTTTGCGCGAAGAAGCCGCTTCTTCGGCTCCGGGAGCCGGAGAGAGCGGCAGCATCGGAAAGGTGAAGAAGGAAGCTGTACAACACTGGGATTGTGTGCGCAGCTTGCCAACTGATAGAAAACAGTACCTTACCACTTTCCTGACGTTTCCAATCACATGAATATTCGATTGGAAGCTGTTTTGGACAACTTTTCTTTCCTTCATGCCAAGCACTTGGCAGACCTCCGTGCAACGTCCAGAAGACGATGGGAGATGTTTTCTGTGCTCCCGCAGGTTTTCCTTGCCAGACAGAGTGGAAAAGCTTTCTGCTAGGATGTAGACCACAAAAGACGCTAAAGACGAAGGTACGATGCTCTCCGGAGCTAAGAGCCGCTCCCGGGCTTCTTTCGGCAGAAGCGGCGCTAAGAGCGCACTGTGAGCGGTACAATCGTCTTTGCGCGAAGAAGCCGCTTCTTCGGCTCTGGGAGCCGGAGAGAGCGGCAGCATCGGAAAGGTGAAGAAGGAAGCTGTACAACACTGGGATTGTGTGCGCAGCTTGCCAACTGATAGAAAACAGTACCTTACCACTTTCCTGACGTTTCCAATCACATGAATATTCGATTGGAAGCTGTTTTCGACAACTTTTCTTTCCTTCATTCCAAACACTTGGCAGACCTCCGTGCAACGTCCAGAACACGATGGGAGATGTTTTATGTGCTCCCGCAGGTTTTCCTTGCCAGACAGAGTGGAAAAGCTTTCTGCTAGGATGTAGACCACAAAAGACGCTAAAGACAAAGGTACGATGCTCTCCGGAGATAAGAGCCGCTCCCGGGCTTCTTTCGGCAGAAGCGGCGCTAAGAGAGCACTGTGAGCGGTACAATCGTCTTTGCGCGAAGAAGCCGCTTCTTCGGCTCCGGGAGCCGGAGAGAGCGGCAGCATCGGAAAGGTGAAGAAGGAAGCTGTACAACACTGTGATTGTGTGCGCAACTTTCCAACTGATAGAAAACAGTACCTTACCACTTTCCTGACGTTTCCAATCACATGACTATTCGATTGGAAGCTGTTTTGGACAACTTTTCTTTCCTTCATGCCAAGCACTTTGCAGACTTCCGTGCAACGTCCAGAACACGATGGGAGATGTTTTCTGTGCTCCCGCAGGTTTTCCTTGCCAGACAGAGTGGAAAAGCTTTCTGCTAGGATGTAGACCACAAAAGACGCTAAAGACGAAGGTACGATGCTCTCCGGAGCTAAGAGCCGCTCCCGGGCTTCTTTCGGCAGAAGCGGCGCTAAGAGAGCACTGTGAGCGGTACAATCGTCTTTGCGCGAAGAAGCCGCTTCTTCGGCTCCGGGAGCCGGAGAGAGCGGCAGCATCGGAAAGGTGAAGAAGGAAGCTGTACAACACTGGGATTGTGTGCGCAGCTTGCCAACTGATAGAAAACAGTACCTTACCACTTTCCTGACGCTTGCAATCACATGAATATTCGATTGGAAGCTGTTTTGGACAACTTTTCTTTCCTTCATGCCAAACACTTGGCAGACCTCCGTGCAACGTCCAGAACACGATGGGAGATGTTTTCTGTGCTCCCGCAGGTTTTCCTTGCCAGACAGAGTGGAAAAGCTTTCTGCTAGGATGTAGACCACAAAAGACGCTAAAGACGAAGGTACGATGCTCTCCGGAGCTAAGAGCCGCTCCCGGGCTTCTTTCGGCAGAAGCGGCGCTAAGAGAGCACTGTGAGCGGTACAATCATCTTTGCGCGAAGAAGCCGCTTCTTCGGCTCCGGGAGCCGGAGAGAGCGGCAGCATCGGAAAGGTGAAGAAGGAAGCTGTACAACACTGGGATTGTGTGCGCAGCTTGCCAACTGATAGAAAACAGTACCTTACCACTTTCTGACGCTTGCAATCACATGAATATTCGATTGGAAGCTGTTTTGGACAACTTTTCTTTCCTTCATGCCAAGCACTTGGCAGACCTCCGTGCAACGTCCAGAACACGATGGGAGATGTTTTCTGTGCTCCCGCAGGTTTTCCTTGCCAGACAGAGTGGAAAAGCTTTCTGCTAGGATGTAGACCACAAAAGACGCTAAAGACAAAGGTACGATGCTCTCCGGAGATAAGAGCCGCTCCAGGGCTTCTTTCGGCAGAAGCGGCGCTAAGAGAGCACTGTGAGCGGTACAATCGTCTTTGCGCGAAGAAGCCGCTTCTTCGGCTCCGGGAGCCGGAGAGAGCGGCAGCATCGGAAAGGTGAAGAAGGAAGCTGTACAACACTGGGATTGTGTGCGCAGCTTGCCAACTGATAGAAAACAGTACCTTACCACTTTCCTGACGCTTCCAATCACATGACTATTCGATTGGAAGCTGTTTTGGACAACTTTTCTTTCCTTCATGCCAAGCACTTGGCAGACTTCCGTGCAACGTCCAGAACACGATGGGAGATGTTTTATGTGCTCCCGCAGGTTTTCCTTGCCAGACAGAGTGGAAAAGCTTTCTGCTAGGATGTAGACCACAAAAGACGCTAAAGACGAAGGTACGATGCTCTCCGGAGCTAAGAGCCGCTCCCGGGCTTCTTTCGGCAGAAGCGGCGCTAAGAGAGCACTGTGAGCGGTACAATCGTCTTTGCGCGAAGAAGCCGCTTCTTCGGCTCCGGGAGCCGGAGAGAGCGGCAGCATCGGAAAGGTGAAGAAGGAAGCTGTACAACACTGGGATTGTGTGCGCAGCTTGCCAACTGATAGAAAACAGTACCTTACCACTTTCCTGACGTTTCCAATCACATGAATATTCGATTGGAAGCTGTTTTGGACAACTTTTCTTTCCTTCATGCCAAGCACTTGGCAGACCTCCGTGCAACGTCCAGAACACGATGGGAGATGTTTTCTGTGCTCCCGCAGGTTTTCCTTGCCAGACAGAGTGGAAAAGCTTTCTGCTAGGATGTAGACCACAAAAGACGCTAAAGACGAAGGTACGATGCTCTCCGGAGCTAAGAGCCGCTCCCGGGCTTCTTTCGGCAGAAGCGGCGCTAAGAGAGCACTGTGAGCGGTACAATCGTCTTTGCGCGAAGAAGCCGCTTCTTCGGCTCCGGGAGCCGGAGAGAGCGGCAGCATCGGAAAGGTGAAGAAGGAAGCTGTACAACACTGGGATTGTGTGCGCAGCTTGCCAACTGGTAGAAAACAGTACCTTACACTTTCCTGACGTTTCCAATCACATGAATATTCGATTGGAAGCTGTTTTGGACAACTTTTCTTTCCTTCATGCCAAACCCTTGGCAGACCTCCGTGCAACGTCCAGAACACGATGGGAGATGTTTTCTGTGCTCCCGCAGGTTTTCCTTGCCAGACAGAGTGGAAAAGCTTTCTGCTAGGATGTAGACCACAAAAGACGCTAAAGACGAAGGTACGATGCTCTCCGGAGCTAAGAGCTGCTCCCGGGCTTCTTTCGGCAGAAGCGGCGCTAAGAGAGCACTGTGAGCAGTACAATCGTCTTTGCGCGAAGAAGCCGCTTCTTCGGCTCCGGGAGCCGGAGAGAGCGGCAGCATCGGAAAGGTGAAGAAGGAAGCTGTACAACACTGGGATTGTGTGCGCAGCTTGCCAACTGATAGAAAACAGTACCTTACCACTTTTCTGACGCTTGCAATCACATGAATATTCGATTGGAAGCTGTTTTGGACAACTTTTCTTTCCTTCATGCCAAGCACTTGGCAGACCTCCGTGCAACGTCCAGAACACGATGGGAGATGTTTTCTGTGCTCCCGCAGGTTTTCCTTGCCAGACAGAGTGGAAAAGCTTTCTGCTAGGATGTAGACCACAAAAGACGCTAAAGACGAAGGTACGATGCTCTCCGGAGCTAAGAGCCGCTCCCGGGCTTCTTTCGGCAGAAGCGGCGCTAAGAGAGCACTGTGAGCAGTACAATCATCTTTGCGCAAAGAAGCCGCTTCTTCGGCTCCGGGAGCCGGAGAGAGCGGCAGCATCGGAAAGGTGAAGAAGGATGCTGTACAACACTGGGATTGTGTGCGCAGCTTGCCAACTGATAGAAAACAGTACCTTACCACTTTCCTGACGTTTCCAATCACATGAATATTCGATTGGAAGCTGTTTTGGACAACTTTTCTTTCCTTCATGCCAAGCACTTGGCAGACCTCCGTGCAACGTCCAGAACACGATGGGAGATGTTTTCTGTGCTCCCGCAGGTTTTCCTTGCCAGACAGAGTGGAAAAGCTTTCTGCTAGGATGTAGACCACAAAAGACGCTAAAGACGAAGGTACGATGCTCTCCGGAGCTAAGAGCCGCTCCCGGGCTTCTTTCGGCAGAAGCGGCGCTAAGAGAGCACTGTGAGCGGTACAATCATCTTTGCGCGAAGAAGCCGCTTCTTCGGCTCCGGGAGCCGGAGAGAGCGGCAGCATCGGAAAGGTGAAGAAGGAAGCTGTACAACACTGGGATTGTGTGCGCAGCTTGCCAACTGATAGAAAACAGTACCTTACCACTTTCCTGACGTTTCCAATCACATGAATATTCGATTGGAAGCTGTTTTGGACAACTTTTCTTTCCTTCATGCCAAGCACTTGGCAGACCTCCGTGCAATGTCCAGAACACGATGGGAGATGTTTTCTGTGCTCCCGCAGGTTTTCCTTGCCAGACAGAGTGGAAAAGCTTTCTGCTAGGATGTAGACCACAAAAGACGCTAAAGACGAAGGTACGATGCTCTCCGGAGCTAAGAGCCGCTCCCGGGCTTCTTTCGGCAGAAGCGGCGCTAAGAGCGCACTGTGAGCGGTACAATCGTCTTTGCGCGAAGAAGCCGCTTCTTCGGCTCCGGGAGCCGGAGAGAGCGGCAGCATCGGAAAGGTGAAGAAGGAAGCTGTACAACACTGGGATTGTGAGCGCAACTTTCCAACTGATAGAAAACAGTACCTTACAGTTTCTTGCCTTTTCCAATCACATGAATATTCGATTGGAAGCTGTTTTGGACAACTTTTCTTTCCTTCATGCCAACCACTTGGCAGACCTCCGTGCAACGTCCAGAACACGATGGGAGATGTTTTCTGTGCTCCCGCAGGTTTTCCTTGCCAGACAGAGTGGAAAAGCTTTCTGCTAGGATGTAGACCACAAAAGACGCTAAAGACGAAGGTACGATGCTGTCCGGAGCTAAGAGCCGCTGCCGGGCTTCTTTCGGCAGAAGCGGCGCTAAGAGAGCACTGTGAGCGGTACAATCGTCTTTGCGCGAAGAAGCCGCTTCTTCGGCTCCGGGAGCCGGAGAGAGCGGCAGCATCGCAAAGGTGAAGAAGGAAGCTGTACAACACTGGGATTGTGTGCGCAGCTTGCCAACTGATAGAAAACAGTACCTTGCCACTTTCCTGACGTTTCCAATCACATGAATATTCGATTGGAAGCTGTTTTGGACAACTTTTCTTTCCTTCATGCCAAGCACTTGGCAGACCTCCGTGCAACGTCCAGAACACGATGGGAGATGTTTTCTGTGCTCCCGCAGGTTTTCCTTGCCAGACAGAGTGGAAAAGCTTTCTGCTGGGATGTAGACCACAAAAGACGCTAAAGACGAAGGTACGATGCTGTCCGGAGCTAAGAGCCGCTCCCGGGCTTCTTTCGGCAGAAGCGGCGCTAAGAGAGCACTGTGAGCGGTACAATCGTCTTTGCGCGAAGAAGCCGCTTCTTCGCCTCCGGGAGCCGGAGAGAGCGGCAGCATCGCAAAGGTGAAGAAGGAAGCTGTACAACACTGGGATTGTGTGCACAGCTTGCCAACTGATAGAAAACAGTACCTTACAACTTTCCAGACGTTTCCAATCACATGAATATTCGATTGGAAGCTGTTTTGGACAACTTTTCTTTCCTTCATGCCAAGCACTTGGCAGACCTCTGTGCAACGTCCAGAACATGACGGGAGATGTTTTCTGTGCTCCCGCAGGTTTTCCTTGCCAGACAGAGTGGAAAAGCTTTCTGCTAGGATGTAGACCACAAAAGACGCTAAAGACGAAGGTACGATGCTCTCCGGAGCTAAGAGCAGCTCCCGGGCTTCTTTCGGCAGAAGTGGCGCTAAGAGAGCACTGTGAGCGGTACAATGGTCTTTGCGCGAAGAAGCCGCTTCTTCGGCTCCGGGAGCCGGAGAGAGCGGCAGCATCGGAAAGGTGAAGAAGGAAGCTGTACAACACTGGGATTGTGTGCGCAGCTTGCCAACTGATAGAAAACAGTACCTTACCACTTTCCTGACGTTTCCAATCACATGAATATTCGATTGGAAGCTGTTTTCGACAACTTTTCTTTTCTTCATGCCAAACACTTGGCAGACCTCCGTGCAACGTCCAGAACACGATGGGAGATGTTTTCTGTGCTCCCGCAGGTTTTCCTTGCCAGACAGAGTGGAAAAGCTTTCTGCTAGGATGTAGACCACAAAAGACGCTAAAGACGAAGGTACGATGCTCTCCGGAGCTAAGAGCCGCTCCCGGGCTTCTTTCGGCAGAAGCGGCGCTAAGAGCGCACTGTGAGCGGTACAATCGTCTTTGCGCGAAGAAGCCGCTTCTTCGCCTCCGGGAGCCGGAGAGAGCGGCAGCATCGGAAAGGTGAAGAAGGAAGCTGTACAACACTGGGATTGTGTGCGCAGCTTGCCAACTGATAGAAAACAGTACCTTACCACTTTCCTGACGTTTCCAATCACATGAATATTCGATTGGAAGCTGTTTTCGACAACTTTTCTTTCCTTCATGCCAAACACTTGGCAGACCTCCGTGCAACGTCCAGAACACGATGGGAGATGTTTTCTGTGCTCCCGCAGGTTTTCCTTGCCAGACAGAGTGGAAAAGCTTTCTGCTAGGATGTAGACCACAAAAGACGCTAAAGACGAAGGTGCGATGCTCTCCGGAGATAAGAGCCGCTCCCGGGCTTCTTTCGGCAGAAGCGGCGCTAAGAGAGCACTGTGAGCGGTACAATCGTCTTTGCGCGAAGAAGCCGCTTCTTCGGCTCCGGGAGCCGGAGAGAGCGGCAGCATCGGAAAGGTGTAGAAGGAAGCTGTACAACACGGGGATTGTGTGCGCAGCTTGCCAACTGATAGAAAACAGTACCTTACCACTTTCCTGACGTTTCCAATCACATGAATATTCGATTGGAAGCTGTTTTGGACAACTTTTCTTTCCTTCATGCCAAGCACTTGGCAGACCTCTGTGCAACGTCCAGAACACGATGGGAGATGTTTTCTGTGCTCCCGCAGGTTTTCCTTGCCAGACAGAGTGGAAAAGCTTTCTGCTAGGATGTAGACCACAAAAGACGCTAAAGACGAAGGTACGATGCTCTCCGGAGCTAAGAGCCGCTCCCGGGCTTCTTTCGGCAGAAGCGGCGCTAAGAGAGCACTGTGAGCGGTACAATCGTCTTTGCGCAAAGAAGCCGCTTCTTCGGCTCCGGGAGCTGGAGAGAGCGGCAGCATCGGAAAGGTGAAGAAGGAAGCTGTACAACACTGGGATTGTGTGCGCAGCTTGCCAACTGATAGAAAACAGTACCTTACACTTTCCTAACGTTTCCAATCACATGAATATTCGATTGGAAGCTGTTTTGGACAACTTTTCTTTCCTTCATGCCAAGCACTTGGCAGACCTCCGTGCAACGTCCAGAACACGATGGGAGATGTTTTCTGTGCTCCCGCAGGTTTTCCTTGCCAGACAGAGTGGAAAAGCTTTCTGCTAGGATGTAGACCACAAAAGACGCTAAAGACGAAGGTACGATGCTCTCCGGAGCTAAGAGCCGCTCCCGGGCTTCTTTTGGCAGAAGCGGCGCTAAGAGAGCACTGTGAGCGGTACAATCGTCTTTGCGCGAAGAAGCCGCTTCTTCGCTCCGGGAGCCGGAGAGAGCGGCAGCATCGGAAAGGTGAAGAAGGAAGCTGTACAACACTGGGATTGTGTGCGCAGCTTGCCAACTGATAGAAAACAGTACCTTACCACTTTCCTGACGTTTCCAATCACATGAATATTCGATTGGAAGCTATTTTGGACAACTTTTCTTTCCTTCATGCCAAACATTTGGCAGACCTGTGTGCAACGTCCAGAACACGATGGGAGATGTTTTCTGTGCTCCCGCAGGTTTTCCTTGCCAGACAGAGTGGAAAAGCTTTCTGCTAGGATGTAGACCACAAAAGACGCTAAAGACGAAGGTACGATGCTGTCCGGAGCTAAGAGCCGCTCCCGGGCTTCTTTCGGCAGAAGCGGCGCTAAGAGAGCACTGTGAGCGGTACAATCGTCTTTGCGCGAAGAAGCCGCTTCTTCGGCTCCGGGAGCCGGAGAGAGCGGCAGCATCGGAAAGGTGAAGAAGGAAGCTGTACAACACTGGGATTGTGTGCGCAGCTTGCCAACTGATAGAAAACAGTACCTTACACTTTCTTGACGTTTACTATCACATGAATATTCGATTGGAAGCTGTTTTGGACAACTTTTCTTTCCTTCATGCCAAGCACTTGGCAGACCTCTGTGCAACGTCCAGAACACGATGGGAGATGTTTTCTGTGCTCCCGCAGGTTTTCCTTGCCAGACAGAGTGGAAAAGCTTTCTGCTAGGATGTAGCCCACAAATAACGCTAAAGACGAAGGTACGATGCTCTCCGGAGCTAAGAGCCGCTCCCGGGCTTCTTTCGGCAGAAGCGGCGCTAAGAGAGCACTGTGAGCGGTACAATCGTCTTTGCGCGAAGAAGCCGCTTCTTCGGCTCCGGGAGCCGGAGAGAGCGGCAGCATCGGAAAGGTGAAGAAGGAAGCTGTACAACACTGGGATTGTGTGCGCAGCTTGCCAACTGATAGAAAACAGTACCTTACCACTTTCCTGACGTTTCCAATCACATGAATATTCGATTGGAAGCTGTTTTGGACAACTTTTCTTTCCTTCATGCCAAGCACATGGCAGACCTCCGTGCAACGTCCAGAACACGATGGGAGATGTTTTATGTGCTCCCGCAGGTTTTCCTTGCCAGACAGAGTGGAAAAGCTTTCTGCTAGGATGTAGACCACAAAAGACGCTAAAGACGAAGGTACGATGCTCTCCGGAGCTAAGAGCCGCTCCCGGGCTTCTTTCGGCAGAAGCGGCGCTAAGAGCGCACTGTGAGCGGTACAATCGTCTTTGCGCGAAGAAGCCGCTTCTTCGGCTCCGGGAGCCGGAGAGAGCGGCAGCATCGGAAAGGTGAAGAAGGAAGCTGTACAACACTGGGATTGTGTGCGCAGCTTGCCAACTGATAGAAAACAGTACCTTACCACTTTCCTGACGTTTCCAATCACATGAATATTCGATTGGAAGCTGTTTTCGACAACTTTTCTTTCCTTCATGCCAAGCACTTGGCAGACCTCTGTGCAACGTCCAGAACACGATGGGAGATGTTTTATGTGCTCCCGCAGGTTTTCCTTGCCAGACAGAGTGGAAAAGCTTTCTGCTAGGATGTAGACCACAAAAGACGCTAAAGACAAAGGTACGATGCTCTCCGGAGATAAGAGCCGCTCCCGGGCTTCTTTCGGCAGAAGCGGCGCTAAGAGAGCACTGTGAGCGGTACAATCGTCTTTGCGCGAAGAAGCCGCTTCTTCGGCTCCGGGAGCCGGAGAGAGCGGCAGCATCGGAAAGGTGAAGAAGGAAGCTGTACAACACTGTGATTGTGTGCGCAGCTTGCCAACTGATAGAAAACAGTACCTTACCACTTTCCTGACGTTTCCAATCACATGAATATTCGATTGGAAGCTGTTTTGGACAACTTTTCTTTCCTTCATGCCAAGCACTTGGCAGACCTCCGTGCAACGTCCAGAACACGATGGGAGATGTTTTCTGTGCTCCCGCAGGTTTTCCTTGCCAGACAGAGTGGAAAAGCTTTCTGCTAGGATGTAGACCACAAAAGACGCTAAAGACGAAGGTACGATGCTCTCCGGAGCTAAGAGCCGCTCCCGGGCTTCTTTCGGCAGAAGCGGCGCTAAGAGCGCACTGTGAGCGGTACAATCGTCTTTGCGCGAAGAAGCCGCTTCTTCGGCTCCGGGAGCCGGAGAGAGCGGCAGCATCGGAAAGGTGAAGAAGGAAGCTGTACAACACTGGGATTGTGAGCGCAACTTTCAAACTGATAGAAAACAGTACCTTACAGTTTCTTGCCTTTTCCAATCACATGAATATTCGATTGGAAGCTGTTTTGGACAACTTTTCTTTCCTTCATGCCAAGCACTTGGCAGACCTCCGTGCAACGTCCAGAACACGATGGGAGATGTTTTCTGTGCTCCCGCAGGTTTTCCTTGCCAGACAGAGTGGAAAAGCTTTCTGCTAGGATGTAGACCACAAAAGACGCTAAAGACGAAGGTACGATGCTCTCCGGAGCTAAGAGCCGCTCCCGGGCTTCTTTCGGCAGAAGCGGCGCTAAGAGAGCACTGTGAGCGGTACAATCGTCTTTGCGCGAAGAAGCCGCTTCTTCGGCTCCGGGAGCCGGAGAGAGCGGCAGCATCGGAAAGGTGAAGAAGGAAGCTGTACAACACTGGGATTGTGTGCGCAGCTTGCCAACTGATAGAAAACAGTACCTTACCACTTTCCTGACGTTTCCAATCACATGAATATTCGATTGGAAGCTGTTTTGGACAACTTTTCTTTCCTTCATGCCAAGCACTTGGCAGACCTCCGTGCAACGTCCAGAAGACGATGGGAGATGTTTTCTGTGCTCCCGCAGGTTTTCCTTGCCAGACAGAGTGGAAAAGCTTTCTGCTAGGATGTAGACCACAAAAGACGCTAAAGACGAAGGTACGATGCTCTCCGGAGCTAAGAGCCGCTCCCGGGCTTCTTTCGGCAGAAGCGGCGCTAAGAGCGCACTGTGAGCGGTACAATCGTCTTTGCGCGAAGAAGCCGCTTCTTCGGCTCTGGGAGCCGGAGAGAGCGGCAGCATCGGAAAGGTGAAGAAGGAAGCTGTACAACACTGGGATTGTGTGCGCAGCTTGCCAACTGATAGAAAACAGTACCTTACCACTTTCCTGACGTTTCCAATCACATGAATATTCGATTGGAAGCTGTTTTCGACAACTTTTCTTTCCTTCATTCCAAACACTTGGCAGACCTCCGTGCAACGTCCAGAACACGATGGGAGATGTTTTATGTGCTCCCGCAGGTTTTCCTTGCCAGACAGAGTGGAAAAGCTTTCTGCTAGGATGTAGACCACAAAAGACGCTAAAGACAAAGGTACGATGCTCTCCGGAGATAAGAGCCGCTCCAGGGCTTCTTTCGGCAGAAGCGGCGCTAAGAGAGCACTGTGAGCGGTACAATCGTCTTTGCGCGAAGAAGCCGCTTCTTCGGCTCCGGGAGCCGGAGAGAGCGGCAGCATCGGAAAGGTGAAGAAGGAAGCTGTACAACACTGTGATTGTGTGCGCAACTTTCCAACTGATAGACAACAGTACCTTACCACTTTCCTGACGTTTCCAATCACATGACTATTCGATTGGAAGCTGTTTTGGACAACTTTTCTTTCCTTCATGCCAAGCACTTTGCAGACTTCCGTGCAACGTCCAGAACACGATGGGAGATGTTTTCTGTGCTCCCGCAGGTTTTCCTTGCCAGACAGAGTGGAAAAGCTTTCTGCTAGGATGTAGACCACAAAAGACGCTAAAGACGAAGGTACGATGCTCTCCGGAGCTAAGAGCCGCTCCCGGGCTTCTTTCGGCAGAAGCGGCGCTAAGAGAGCACTGTGAGCGGTACAATCGTCTTTGCGCGAAGAAGCCGCTTCTTCGGCTCCGGGAGCCGGAGAGAGCGGCAGCATCGGAAAGGTGAAGAAGGAAGCTGTACAACACTGGGATTGTGTGCGCAGCTTGCCAACTGATAGAAAACAGTACCTTACCACTTTCCTGACGCTTGCAATCACATGAATATTCGATTGGAAGCTGTTTTGGACAACTTTTCTTTCCTTCATGCCAAGCACTTGGCAGACCTCCGTGCAACGTCCAGAACACGATGGGAGATGTTTTCTGTGCTCCCGCAGGTTTTCCTTGCCAGACAGAGTGGAAAAGCTTTCTGCTAGGATGTAGACCACAAAAGACGCTAAAGACGAAGGTACGATGCTCTCCGGAGCTAAGAGCCGCTCCCGGGCTTCTTTCGGCAGAAGCGGCGCTAAGAGAGCACTGTGAGCGGTACAATCATCTTTGCGCGAAGAAGCCGCTTCTTCGGCTCCGGGAGCCGGAGAGAGCGGCAGCATCGGAAAGGTGAAGAAGGAAGCTGTACAACACTGGGATTGTGTGCGCAGCTTGCCAACTGATAGAAAACAGTACCTTACACTTTCCTGACGTTTCCAATCACATGAATATTCGATTGGAAGCTGTTTTGGACAACTTTTCTTTCCTTCATGCCAAGCACTTGGCAGACCTCCGTGCAACGTCCAGAACACGATGGGAGATGTTTTCTGTGCTCCCGCAGGTTTTCCTTGCCAGACAGAGTGGAAAAGCTTTCTGCTAGGATGTAGACCACAAAAGACGCTAAAGACGAAGGTACGATGCTCTCCGGAGCTAAGAGCCGCTCCCGGGCTTCTTTTGGCAGAAGCGGCGCTAAGAGAGCACTGTGAGCGGTACAATCGTCTTTGCGCGAAGAAGCCGCTTCTTCGCTCCGGGAGCCGGAGAGAGCGGCAGCATCGGAAAGGTGAAGAAGGAAGCTGTACAACACTGGGATTGTGTGCGCAGCTTGCCAACTGATAGAAAACAGTACCTTACCACTTTCCTGACGTTTCCAATCACATGAATATTCGATTGGAAGCTATTTTGGACAACTTTTCTTTCCTTCATGCCAAACATTTGGCAGACCTGTGTGCAACGTCCAGAACACGATGGGAGATGTTTTCTGTGCTCCCGCAGGTTTTCCTTGCCAGACAGAGTGGAAAAGCTTTCTGCTAGGATGTAGACCACAAAAGACGCTAAAGACGAAGGTACGATGCTGTCCGGAGCTAAGAGCCGCTCCCGGGCTTCTTTCGGCAGAAGCGGCGCTAAGAGAGCACTGTGAGCGGTACAATCGTCTTTGCGCGAAGAAGCCGCTTCTTCGGCTCCGGGAGCCGGAGAGAGCGGCAGCATCGGAAAGGTGAAGAAGGAAGCTGTACAACACTGGGATTGTGTGCGCAGCTTGCCAACTGATAGAAAACAGTACCTTACACTTTCTTGACGTTTACTATCACATGAATATTCGATTGGAAGCTGTTTTGGACAACTTTTCTTTCCTTCATGCCAAGCACTTGGCAGACCTCTGTGCAACGTCCAGAACACGATGGGAGATGTTTTCTGTGCTCCCGCAGGTTTTCCTTGCCAGACAGAGTGGAAAAGCTTTCTGCTAGGATGTAGCCCACAAATAACGCTAAAGACGAAGGTACGATGCTCTCCGGAGCTAAGAGCCGCTCCCGGGCTTCTTTCGGCAGAAGCGGCGCTAAGAGAGCACTGTGAGCGGTACAATCGTCTTTGCGCGAAGAAGCCGCTTCTTCGGCTCCGGGAGCCGGAGAGAGCGGCAGCATCGGAAAGGTGAAGAAGGAAGCTGTACAACACTGGGATTGTGTGCGCAGCTTGCCAACTGATAGAAAACAGTACCTTACCACTTTCCTGACGTTTCCAATCACATGAATATTCGATTGGAAGCTGTTTTGGACAACTTTTCTTTCCTTCATGCCAAGCACTTGGCAGACCTCCGTGCAACGTCCAGAACACGATGGGAGATGTTTTATGTGCTCCCGCAGGTTTTCCTTGCCAGACAGAGTGGAAAAGCTTTCTGCTAGGATGTAGACCACAAAAGACGCTAAAGACGAAGGTACGATGCTCTCCGGAGCTAAGAGCCGCTCCCGGGCTTCTTTCGGCAGAAGCGGCGCTAAGAGAGCACTGTGAGCGGTACAATCGTCTTTGCGCGAAGAAGCCGCTTCTTCGGCTCCGGGAGCCGGAGAGAGCGGCAGCATCGGAAAGGTGAAGAAGGAAGCTGTACAACACTGGGATTGTGTGCGCAGCTTGCCAACTGGTAGAAAACAGTACCTTACCACTTTCCTGACGTTTCCAATCACATGAATATTCGATTGGAAGCTGTTTTCGACAACTTTTCTTTCCTTCATGCCAAGCACTTGGCAGACCTCCGTGCAACGTCCAGAACACGATGGGAGATGTTTTCTGTGCTCCCGCAGGTTTTCCTTGCCAGACAGAGTGGAAAAGCTTTCTGCTAGGATGTAGACCACAAAAGACGCTAAAGACGAAGGTACGATGCTCTCCGGAGCTAAGAGCCGCTCCCGGGCTTCTTTCGGCAGAAGCGGCGCTAAGAGCGCACTGTGAGCGGTACAATCGTCTTTGCGCGAAGAAGCCGCTTCTTCGGCTCCGGGAGCCGGAGAGAGCGGCAGCATCGGAAAGGTGAAGAAGGAAGCTGTACAACACTGGGATTGTGTGCGCAGCTTGCCAACTGATAGAAAACAGTACCTTACCACTTTCCTGACGTTTCCAATCACATGAATATTCGATTGGAAGCTGTTTTCGACAACTTTTCTTTCCTTCATTCCAAACACTTGGCAGACCTCCGTGCAACGTCCAGAAGACGATGGGAGATGTTTTCTGTGCTCCCGCAGGTTTTCCTTGCCAGACAGAGTGGAAAAGCTTTCTGCTAGGATGTAGACCACAAAAGACGCTAAAGACAAAGGTACGATGCTCTCCGGAGATAAGAGCCGCTCCAGGGCTTCTTTCGGCAGAAGCGGCGCTAAGAGAGCACTGTGAGCGGTACAATCGTCTTTGCGCGAAGAAGCCGCTTCTTCGGCTCCGGGAGCCGGAGAGAGCGGCAGCATCGGAAAGGTGAAGAAGGAAGCTGTACAACACTGTGATTGTGTGCGCAACTTTCCAACTGATAGAAAACAGTACCTTACCACTTTCCTGATGTTTCCAATCACATGACTATTCGATTGGAAGCTGTTTTGGACAACTTTTCTTTCCTTCATGCCAAGCACTTTGCAGACTTCCGTGCAACGTCCAGAACACGATGGGAGATGTTTTCTGTGCTCCCGCAGGTTTTCCTTGCCAGACAGAGTGGAAAAGCTTTCTGCTAGGATGTAGACCACAAAAGACGCTAAAGACGAAGGTACGATGCTCTCCGGAGCTAAGAGCCCCTCCCGGGCTTCTTTCGGCAGAAGCGGCGCTAAGAGAGCACTGTGAGCGGTACAATCGTCTTTGCGCGAAGAAGCCGCTTCTTCGGCTCCGGGAGCCGGAGAGAGCGGCAGCATCGGAAAGGTGAAGAAGGAAGCTGTACAACACTGGGATTGTGTGCGCAGCTTGCCAACTGATAGAAAACAGTACCTTACCACTTTCCTGACGTTTCCAATCACATGAATATTCGATTGGAAGCTGTTTTGGACAACTTTTCTTTCCTTCATGCCAAGCACTTGGCAGACCTCCGTGCAACGTCCAGAACACGATGGGAGATGTTTTATGTGCTCCCGCAGGTTTTCCTTGCCAGACAGAGTGGAAAAGCTTTCTGCTAGGATGTAGACCACAAAAGACGCTAAAGACGAAGGTACGATGCTCTCCGGAGCTAAGAGCCGCTCCCGGGCTTCTTTCGGCAGAAGCGGCGCTAAGAGAGCACTGTGAGCGGTACAATCGTCTTTGCGCGAAGAAGCCGCTTCTTCGGCTCCGGGAGCCGGAGAGAGCGGCAGCATCGGAAAGGTGAAGAAGGAAGCTGTACAACACTGGGATTGTGTGCGCAGCTTGCCAACTGATAGAAAACAGTACCTTACCACTTTCCTGACGTTTCCAATCACATGAATATTCGATTGGAAGCTGTTTTGGACAACTTTTCTTTCCTTCATGCCAAGCACTTGGCAGACCTCCGTGCAACGTCCAGAACACGATGGGAGATGTTTTCTGTGCTCCCGCAGGTTTTCCTTGCCAGACAGAGTGGAAAAGCTTTCTGCTAGGATGTAGACCACAAAAGACGCTAAAGACGAAGGTACGATGCTCTCCGGAGCTAAGAGCCGCTCCCGGGCTTCTTTCGGCAGAAGCGGCGCTAAGAGAGCACTGTGAGCGGTACAATCGTCTTTGCGCGAAGAAGCCGCTTCTTCGGCTCCGGGAGCCGGAGAGAGCGGCAGCATCGGAAAGGTGAAGAAGGAAGCTGTACAACACTGGGATTGTGTGCGCAGCTTGCCAACTGGTAGAAAACAGTACCTTACACTTTCCTGACGTTTCCAATCACATGAATATTCGATTGGAATCTGTTTTGGACAACTTTTCTTTCCTTCATGCCAAACACTTGGCAGACCTCCGTGCAACGTCCAGAAGACGATGGGAGATGTTTTCTGTGCTCCCGCAGGTTTTCCTTGCCAGACAGAGTGGAAAAGCTTTCTGCTAGGATGTAGACCACAAAAGACGCTAAAGACGAAGGTACGATGCTCTCCGGAGCTAAGAGCTGCTCCCGGGCTTCTTTCGGCAGAAGCGGCGCTAAGAGAGCACTGTGAGCAGTACAATCGTCTTTGCGCGAAGAAGCCGCTTCTTCGGCTCCGGGAGCCGGAGAGAGCGGCAGCATCGGAAAGGTGAAGAAGGAAGCTGTACAACACTGGGATTGTGTGCGCAGCTTGCCAACTGATAGAAAACAGTACCTTACCACTTTTCTGACGCTTGCAATCACATGAATATTCGATTGGAAGCTGTTTTGGACAACTTTTCTTTCCTTCATGCCAAGCACTTGGCAGACCTCCGTGCAACGTCCAGAACACGATGGGAGATGTTTTCTGTGCTCCCGCAGGTTTTCCTTGCCAGACAGAGTGGAAAAGCTTTCTGCTAGGATGTAGACCACAAAAGACGCTAAAGACGAAGGTACGATGCTCTCCGGAGCTAAGAGCCGCTCCCGGGCTTCTTTCGGCAGAAGCGGCGCTAAGAGAGCACTGTGAGCAGTACAATCATCATTGGGCGAAGAAGCCGCTTCTTCGGCTCCGGGAGCCGGAGAGAGCGGCAGCATCGGAAAGGTGAAGAAGGAAGCTGTACAACACTGGGATTGTGTGCGCAGCTTGCCAACTGATAGAAAACAGTACCTTACCACTTTCCTGACATTTCCAATCACATGAATATTCGATTGGAAGCTGTTTTGGACAACTTTTCTTTCCTTCATGCCAAACACTTGGCAGACCTCCGTGCAACGTCCAGAACACGATGGGAGATGTTTTCTGTGCTCCCGCAGGTTTTCCTTGCCAGACAGAGTGGAAAAGCTTTCTGCTAGGATGTAGACCACAAAAGACGCTAAAGACGAAGGTACGATGCTGTCCGGAGCTAAGAGCCGCTCCCGGGCTTCTTTCGGCAGAAGCGGCGCTAAGAGAGCACTGTGAGCGGTACAATCGTCTTTGCGCGAAGAAGCCGCTTCTTCGGCTCCGGGAGCCGGAGAGAGCGGCAGCATCGGAAAGGTGAAGAAGGAAGCTGTACAACACTGGGATTGTGTGCGCAGCTTGCCAACTGATAGAAAACAGTACCTTACCACTTTCCTGACGTTTCCAATCACATGAATATTCGATTGGAAGCTGTTTTCGACAACTTTTCTATCCTTCATGCCAAACACTTGGCAGACCTCCGTGCAACGTCCAGAACACGATGGGAGATGTTTTCTGTGCTCCCGCAGGTTTTCCTTGCCAGACAGAGTGGAAAAGCTTTCTGCTAGGATGTAGACCACAAAAGACGCTAAAGACGAAGGTACGATGCTCTCCGGAGATAAGAGCCACTCCCGGGCTTCTTTCGGAAGAAGCGGCGCTAAGAGAGCACTGTGAGCGGTACAATCGTCTTTGCGCGAAGAAGCCGCTTCTTCGGCTCCGGGAGCCGGAGAGAGCGGCAGCATCGGAAAGGTGAAGAAGGAAGCTGTACAACACTGGGATTGTGTGCGCAGCTTGCCAACTGGTAGAAAACAGTACCTTACACTTTCCTGACGTTTACAATCACATGAATATTCGATTGGAAGCTGTTTTGGACAACTTTTCTTTCCTTCATGCCAAACACTTGGCAGACCTCCGTGCAACGTCCAGAACACGATGGGAGATGTTTTCTGTGCTCCCGCAGGTTTTCCTTGCCAGACAGAGTGGAAAAGCTTTCTGCTAGGATGTAGACCACAAAAGACGCTAAAGACGAAGGTACGATGCTCTCCGGAGCTAAGAGCTGCTCCCGGGCTTCTTTCGGCAGAAGCGGCGCTAAGAGAGCACTGTTAGCAGTACAATCGTCTTTGCGCGAAGAAGCCGCTTCTTCGGCTCCGGGAGCCGGAGAGAGCGGCAGCATCGGAAAGGTGAAGAAGGAAGCTGTACAACACTGGGATTGTGTGCGCAGCTTGCCAACTGATAGAAAACAGTACCTTACCACTTTTCTGACGCTTCCAATCACATGAATATTCGATTGGAAGCTGTTTTGGACAACTTTCCTTTCCTTCATGCCAAGCACTTGGCAGACCTCCGTGCAACGTCCAGAACACGATGGGAGATGTTTTCTGTGCTCCCGCAGGTTTTCCTTGCCAGACAGAGTGGAAAAGCTTTCTGCTAGCATGTAGACCACAAAAGACGCTAAAGACGAAGGTACGATGCTCTCCGGAGCTAAGAGCCGCTCCCGGGCTTCTTTCGGCAGAAGCGGCGCTAAGAGAGCACTGTGAGCAGTACAATCATCTTTGCGCGAAGAAGCCGCTTCTTCGGCTCCGGGAGCCGGAGAGAGCGGCAGCATCGGAAAGGTGAAGAAGGAAGCTGTACAACACTGGGATTGTGTGCGCAGCTTGCCAACTGATAGAAAACAGTACCTTACCACTTTCCTGACATTTCCAATCACATGAATATTCGATTGGAAGCTGTTTTGGACAACTTTTCTTTCCTTCATGCCAAACACTTGGCAGACCTCCGTGCAACGTCCAGAACACGATGGGAGATGTTTTCTGTGCTCCCGCAGGTTTTCCTTGCCAGACAGAGTGGAAAAGCTTTCTGCTAGGATGTAGACCACAAAAGATGCTAAAGACGAAGGTACGATGCTCTCCGGAGCTAAGAGCCGCTCCCGGGCTTCTTTCGGCAGAAGCGGCGCTAAGAGAGCACTGTGAGCGGTACAATCGTCTTTGCGCGAAGAAGCCGCTTCTTCGGCTCCGGGAGCCGGAGAGAGCGGCAGCATCGGAAAGGTGAAGAAGGAAGCTGTACAACACTGGGATTGTGTGCGCAGCTTGCCAACTGATAGAAAACAGTACCTTACCACTTTCCTGACGTTTCCAATCACATGAATATTCGATTGGAAGCTGTTTTGGACAACTTTTCTTTCCTTCATGCCAAGCACTTGGCAGACCTCCGTGCAACGTCCAGAACACGATGGGAGATGTTTTCTGTGCTCCCGCAGGTTTTCCTTGCCAGACAGAGTGGAAAAGCTTTCTGCTAGGATGTAGACCACAAAAGACGCTAAAGACGAAGGTACGATGCTCTCCGGAGCTAAGAGCCGCTCCCGGGCTTCTTTCGGCAGAAGCGGCGCTAAGAGAGCACTGTGAGCGGTACAATCGTCTTTGCGCGAAGAAGCCGCTTCTTCGCCTCCGGGAGCCGGAGAGAGCGGCAGCATCGGAAAGGTGAAGAAGGAAGCTGTACAACACTGGGATTGTGTGCGCAGCTTGCCAACTGGTAGAAAACAGTACCTTACACTTTCCTGACGTTTCCAATCACATGAATATTCGATTGGAAGCTGTTTTGGACAACTTTTCTTTCCTTCATGCCAAACACTTGGCAGACCTCCGTGCAACGTCCAGAACACGATGGGAGATGTTTTCTGTGCTCCCGCAGGTTTTCCTTGCCAGACAGAGTGGAAAAGCTTTCTGCTAGGATGTAGACCACAAAAGACGCTAAAGACGAAGGTACGATGCTCTCCGGAGCTAAGAGCCGCTCCCGGGCTTCCTTCGGCAGAAGCGGCGCTAAGAGAGCACTGTGAGCGGTACAATCGTCTTTGCGCGAAGAAGCCGCTTCTTCGGCTCCGGGAGCCGGAGAGAGCGGCAGCATCGGAAAGGTGAAGAAGGAAGCTGTACAACACTGGGATTGTTTGCGCAGCTTGCCAACTGAGCGAAAACAGTACCTTACCACTTTCCTGACGTTTCCAATCACATGAATATTCGATTGGAAGCTGTTTTGGACAACTTTTCTTTCCTTCATGCCAAACACTTGGCAGACCTCCGTGCAACGTCCAGAACACGATGGGAGATGTTTTCTGTGCTCCCGCAGGTTTTCCTTGCCAGGCAGAGTGGAAAAGCTTTCTGCTAGGATGTAGACCACAAAAGACGCTAAAGACGAAGGTACGATGCTCTCCGGAGCTAAGAGCCGCTCCCGGGCTTCTTTCGGCAGAAGCGGCGCTAAGAGAGCACTGTGAGCGGTACAATGGTCTTTGCGCGAAGAAGCCGCTTCTTCGGCTCCGGGAGCCGGAGAGAGCGGCAGCATCGGAAAGGTGAAGAAGGAAGCTGTACAACACTGGGATTGTGTGCGCAGCTTGCCAACTGATAGAAAACAGTACCTTACCACTTTCCTGACGTTTCCAATCACATGAATATTCGATTGGAAGCTGTTTTGGGCAACTTTTCTTTCCTTCATGCCAAGCACTTGGCAGACCTCCGTGCAACGTCCAGAACACGATGGGAGATGTTTTCTGTGCTCCCGCAGGTTTTCCTTGCCAGACAGAGTGGAAAAGCTTTCTGCTAGGATGTAGACCACAAAAGACGCTAAAGACGAAGGTACGATGCTCTCCGGAGCTAAGAGCCGCTGCCGGGCTTCTTTCGGCAGAAGCGGCGCTAAGAGAGCACTGTGAGCGGTACAATCGTCTTTGCGCGAAGAAGCCGCTTCTTCGGCTCCGGGAGCCGGAGAGAGCGGCAGCATCGGAAAGGTGAAGAAGGAAGCTGTACAACACTGGGATTGTGTGCGCAGCTTGCCAAGTGATTGAAAACAGTACCTTACACTTTCCTGACGTTTCCAATCACATGAATATTCGATTGGAAGCTGTTTTGGGCAACTTTTCTTTCCTTCATGCCAAGCACTTGGCAGACCTCCGTGCAACGTCCAGAACACGATGGGAGATGTTTTCTGTGCTGCCGCAGGTTTTCCTTGCCAGACAGAGTGGAAAAGCTTTCTGCTAGGATGTAGACCACAAAAGACGCTAAAGACGAAGGTACGATGCTCTCCGGAGCTAAGAGCCGCTCCCGGGCTTCTTTCGGCAGAAGCGGCGCTAAGAGAGCACTGTGAGCGGTACAATGGTCTTTGCGCGAAGAAGCCGCTTCTTCGGCTCCGGGAGCCGGAGAGAGCGGCAGCATCGGAAAGGTGAAGAAGGAAGCTGTACAACACTGGGAATGTGTGCGCAGCTTGCCAACTGATAGAAAACAGTACCTTACCACTTTCCTGACGCTTGCAATCACACGAATATTCGATTGGAAGCTGTTTTGGACAACTTTTCTTTCCTTCATGCCAAACACTTGGCAGACCTCCGTGCAACGTCCAGAACACGATGGGAGATGTTTTCTGTGCTCCCGCAGGTTTTCCTTGCCAGACAGAGTGGAAAAGCTTTCTGCTAGGATGTAGACCACAAAAGACTCTAAAGACGAAGGTACGATGCTCTCCGGAGCTAAGAGCCGCTCCCGGGCTTCTTTCGGCAGAAGCGGCGCTAAGAGAGCACTGTGAGCGGTACAATCATCTTTGCGCGAAGAAGCCGCTTCTTCGGCTCCGGGAGCCGGAGAGAGCGGCAGCATCGGAAAGGTGAAGAAGGAAGCTGTACAACACTGGGATTGTGTGCGCAGCTTGCCAACTGATAGAAAACAGTACCTTACCACTTTCCTGACGCTTGCAATCACATGAATATTCGATTGGAAGCTGTTTTGGACAACTTTTCTTTCCTTCATGCCAAGCACTTGGCAGACCTCCGTGCAACGTCCAGAACACGATGGGAGATGTTTTCTGTGCTCCCGCAGGTTTTCCTTGCCAGACAGAGTGGAAAAGCTTTCTGCTAGGATGTAGACCACAAAAGACGCTAAAGACGAAGGTACGATGCTCTCCGGAGCTAAGAGCGGCTCCCGGGCTTCTTTCGGCAGAAGCGGCGCTAAGAGAGCACTGTGAGCGGTACAATCGTCTTTGCGCGAAGAAGCCGCTTCTTCGGCTCCGGGAGCCGGAGAGAGCGGCAGCATCGGAAAGGTGAAGAAGGAAGCTGTACAACACTGGGATTGTGTGCACAGCTTGCCAACTGATAGAAAACAGTACCTTACCACTTTCCTGACGTTTCCAATCACATGAATATTCGATTGGAAGCTGTTTTGGACAACTTTTCTTTCCTTCATGCCAAACACTTGGCAGACCTCCGTGCAACATCCAGAACACGATGGGAGATGTTTTCTGTGCTCCCGCAGGTTTTCCTTGCCAGACAGAGTGGAAAAGCTTTCTGCTAGGATGTAGACCACAAAAGACGCTAAAGACGAAGGTACGATGCTCTCCGGAGCTAAGAGCCGCTCCCGGGCTTCTTTCGGCAGAAGCGGCGCTAAGAGAGCACTGTGAGCGGTACAATCGTCTTTGCGCGAAGAAGCCGCTTCTTCGGCTCCGGGAGCCGGAGAGAGCGGCAGCATCGGAAAGGTGAAGAAGGAAGCTGTACAACACTGGGATTGTGTGCGCAGCTTGCCAACTGATAGAAAACAGTACCTTACCACTTTCCTGACGTTTCCAATCACATGAATATTCGATTGGAAGCTGTTTTGGAAAACTTTTCTTTCCTTCATGCCAAGCACTTGGCAGACCTCCGTGCAACGTCCAGAACACGATGGGAGATGTTTTCTGTGCTCCCGCAGGTTTTCCTTGCCAGACAGAGTGGAAAACCTTTCTGCTAGGATGTAGACCACAAAAGACGCTAAAGACGAAGGTACGATGCTCTCCGGAGCTAAGAGCCGCTCCCGGGCTTCTTTCGGCAGAAGCGGCGCTAAGAGAGCACTGTGAGCGGTACAATCGTCTTTGCGCGAAGAAGCCGCTTCTTCGGCTCCGGGAGCCGGAGAGAGCGGCAGCATCGGAAAGGTGAAGAAGGAAGCTGTACAACACTGGGATTGTGTGCGCAGCTTGCCAACTGATAGAAAACAGTACCTTACCACTTTCCTGACGTTTCCAATCACATGAATATTCGATTGGAAGCTGTTTTGGACAACTCATCTTTCCTTCATGCCAAGCACTTGGCAGACCTCCGTGCAACGTCCAGAACATGATGGGAGATGTTTTCTGTGCTCCCGCAGGTTTTCCTTGCCAGACAGAGTGGAAAAGCTTTCTGCTAGGATGTAGACCACAAAAGACGCTAAAGACGAAGGTACGATGCTCTCCGGAGCTAAGAGCCGCTCCTGGGCTTCTTTCGGCAGAAGCGGCGCTAAGAGAGCACTGTGAGCGGTACAATCGTCTTTGCGCGAAGAAGCCGCTTCTTCGGCTCCGGGAGCCGGAGAGAGCGGCAGCATCGGAAAGGTGAAGAAGGAAGCTGTACAACACTGGGATTGTGTGCGCAGCTTGCCAACTGATAGAAAACAGTACCTTACCACTTTCCTGACGTTTCCAATCACATGAATATTCGATTGGAAGCTGTTTTGGACAACTTTTCTTTCCTTCATGCCAAACACTTGGCAGACCTCCGTGCAACGTCCAGAAGACGATGGGAGATGTTTTCTGTGCTCCCGCAGGTTTTCCTTGCCAGACAGAGTGGAAAAGCTTTCTGCTAGGATGTAGACCACAAAAGACGCTAAAGACGAAGGTACGATGCTCTCCGGAGCTAAGAGCCGCTCCCGGGCTTCTTTCGGCAGAAGCGGCGCTAAGAGAGCACTGTGAGCGGTACAATCGTCTTTGCGCGAAGAAGCCGCTTCTTCGGCTCCGGGAGCCGGAGAGAGCGGCAGCATCGGAAAGGTGAAGAAGGAAGCTGTACAACACTGGGATTGTGTGCGCAGCTTGCCAACTGATAGAAAACAGTACCTTACCACTTTCCTGACGTTTCCAATCACATGAATATTCGATTGGAAGCTGTTTTGGACAACTTTTCTTTCCTTCATGCCAAGCACTTGGCAGACCTCCGTGCAACGTCCAGAACACGATGGGAGATGTTTTCTGTGCTCCCGCAGGTTTTCCTTGCCAGACAGAGTGGAAAAGCTTTCTGCTAGGATGTAGACCACAAAAGACGCTAAAGACGAAGGTACGATGCTCTCCGGAGATAGGAGCCGCTCCCGGGCTTCTTTCGGCAGAAGCGGCTCTAAGAGAGCACTGTGAGCGGTACAATCGTCTTTGCGCGAAGAAGCCGCTCCTTCGGCTCTGGGAGCCGGAGAGAGCGGCAGCATCGGAAAGGTGAAGAAGGAAGCTGTACAACACTGGGATTGTGTGCGCAGCTTGCCAACTGATAGAAAACAGTACCTTACCACTTTCCTGACGTTTCCAATCACATGACTATTCGATTGGAAGCTGTTTTGGACAACTTTTCTTTCCTTCATGCCAAACACTTGGCAGACCTCCGTGCAACGTCCAGAACACGATGGGAGATGTTTTCTGTGCTCCCGCAGGTTTTCCTTGCCAGACAGAGTGGAAAAGCTTTCTGCTAGGATGTAGACCACAAAAGACGCTAAAGACGAAGGTACGATGCTCTCCGGAGCTAAGAGCCGCTCCCGGGCTTCTTTCGGCAGAAGCGGCGCTAAGAGAGCACTGTGAGCGGTACAATCGTCTTTGCGCGAAGAAGCCGCTTCTTCGGCTCCGGGAGCCGGAGAGAGCGGCAGCATCGGAAAGGTGAAGAAGGAAGCTGTACAACACTGGGATTGTGTGCGCAGCTTACCAACTGATAGAAAACAGTACCTTACCACTTTCCTGACGTTTCCAATCACATGAATATTCGATTGGAAGCTGTTTTGGACAACTTTTCTTTCCTTCATGCCAAACACTTGGCAGACCTCCGTGCAACGTCCAGAACACGATGGGAGATGTTTCCTGTGCTCCCGCAGGTTTTCCTTGCCAGACAGAGTGGAAAAGCTTTCTGCTAGGATGTAGACCACAAAAGACGCTAAAGACGAAGGTACGATGCTCTCCGGAGCTAAGAGCCGCTCCCGGGCTTCCTTCGGCAGAAGCGGCGCTAAGAGAGCACTGTGAGCGGTACAATCGTCTTTGCGCGAAGAAGCCGCTTCTTCGGCTCCGGGAGCCGGAGAGAGCGGCAGCATCGGAAAGGTGAAGAAGGAAGCTGTACAACACTGGGATTGTGTGCGCAGCTTGCCAACTGATAGAAAACGGTACCTTACCACTTTCCTGACGTTTCCAATCACATGAATATTCGATTGGAAGCTGTTTTGGACAACTTTTCTTTCCTTCATGCCAAGCACTTGGCAGACCTCCGTGCAACGTCCAGAAGACGATGGGAGATGTTTTCTGTGCTCCCGCAGGTTTTCCTTGCCAGACAGAGTGGAAAAGCTTTCTGCTAGGATGTAGACCACAAAAGACGCTAAAGACGAAGGTACGATGCTCTCCGGAGCTAAGAGCCGCTCCCGGGCTTCTTTCGGCAGAAGCGGCGCTAAGGGAGCACTGTGAGCGGTACAATCGTCTTTGCGCGAAGAAGCCGCTTCTTCGGCTCCGGGAGCCGGAGAGAGCGGCAGCATCGGAAAGGTGAAGAAGGAAGCTGTACAACACTGGGATTGTGTGCGCAGCTTGCCAACTGATAGAAAACAGTACCTTACCACTTTCCTGACGTTTCCAATCACATGAATATTCGATTGGAAGCTGTTTTGGACAACTCATCTTTCCTTCATGCCAAGCACTTGGCAGACCTCCGTGCAACGTCCAGAACACGATGGGAGATGTTTTCTGTGCTCCCGCAGGTTTTCCTTGCCAGACAGAGTGGAAAAGCTTTCTGCTAGGATGTAGACCACAAAAGACGCTAAAGACGAAGGTACGATGCTCTCCGGAGCTAAGAGCCGCTCCCGGGCTTCTTTCGGCAGAAGCGGCGCTAAGAGAGCACTGTGAGCGGTACAATCGTCTTTGCGCGAAGAAGCCGCTTCTTCGGCTCCGGGAGCCGGAGAGAGCGGCAGCATCGGAAAGGTGAAGAAGGAAGCTGTACAACACTGGGATTGTGTGCGCAGCTTGCCAACTGATAGAAAACAGTACCTTACCACTTTCCTGACATTTCCAATCACATGAGTATTCGATTGGAAGCTGTTTTGGACAACTTTTCTTTCCTTCATGCCAAACACTTGGCAGACGTCCGTGCAACGTCCAGAACACGATGGGAGATGTTTTCTGTGCTCCCGCAGGTTTTCCTTGCCAGACAGAGTGGAAAAGCTTTCTGCTAGGATGTAGACCACAAAAGACGCTAAAGACGAAGGTACGATGCTCTCCGGAGCTAAGAGCCGCTCCCGGGCTTCTTTCGGCAGAAGCGGCGCTAAGAGAGCACTGTGAGCGGTACAATCGTCTTTGCGCGAAGAAGCCGCTTCTTCGGCTCCGGGAGCCGGAGAGAGCGGCAGCATCGGAAAGGTGAAGAAGGAAGCTGTACAACACTGGGATTGTGTGCGCAGCTTGCCAACTGATAGAAAACAGTACCTTACCACTTTCCTGACGTTTCCAATCACATGAATATTCGATTGGAAGCTGTTTTGGACAACTTTTCTTTCCTTCATGCCAAGCTCTTGGCAGACCTCCGTGCAACGTCCAGAACACGATGGGAGATGTTTTCTGTGCTCCCGCAGGTTTTCCTTGCCAGACAGAGTGGAAAAGCTTTCTGCTAGGATGTAGACCACAAAAGACGCTAAAGACGAAGGTACGATGCTCTCCGGAGATAAGAGCCGCTCCCGGGCTTCTTTCGGCAGAAGCGGCGCTAAGAGAGCACTGTGAGCGGTACAATCGTCTTTGCGCGAAGAAGCCGCTTCTTCGGCTCCGGGAGCCGGAGAGAGCGGCAGCATCGGAAAGGTGTAGAAGGAAGCTGTACAACACTGGGATTGTGTGCGCAGCTTGCCAACTGATAGAAAACAGTACCTTACACTTTCCTGACGTTTCCAATCACATGAATATTCGATTGGTAACTGTTTTGGACAACTTTTCTTTCCTTCATGCCAAGCACTTGGCAGACCTCTGTGCAACGTCCAGAACACGATGGGAGATGTTTTCTGTGCTCCCGCAGGTTTTCCTTGCCAGACAGAGTGGAAAAGCTTTCTGCTAGGATGTAGACCACAAAAGACGCTAAAGACGAAGGTACAATGCTCTCCAGAGCTAAGAGCCGCTCCCGGGCTTCTTTCGGCAGAAGCGGCGCTAAGAGAGCACTGTGAGCGGTACAATCGTCTTTGCGCGAAGAAGCCGCTTCTTCGGCTCCGGGAGCCGGAGAGAGCGGCAGCATCGGAAAGGTGAAGAAGGAAGCTGTACAACACTGGGATTGTGTGCGCAGCTTGCCAACTGATAGAAAACAGTACCTTACCACTTTCCTGACGTTTCCAATCACATGAATATTCGATTGGAAGCTGTTTTGGACAACTTTTCTTTCCTTCATGCCAAGCACTTGGCAGACCTCCGTGCAACGTCCAGAAGACGATGGGAGATGTTTTCTGTGATCCCGCAGGTTTTCCTTGCCAGACAGAGTGGAAAAGCTTTCTGCTAGGATGTAGACCACAAAAGACGCTAAAGACGAAGGTACGATGCTCTCCGGAGCTAAGAGCCGCTCCCGGGCTTCTTTCGGCAGAAGCGGCGCTAAGAGAGCACTGTGAGCGGTACAATCGTCTTTGCGCGAAGAAGCCGCTTCTTCGGCTCCGGGAGCCGGAGAGAGCAGCAGCATCGGAAAGGTGAAGAAGGAAGCTGTACAACACTGGGATTGTGTGCGCAGCTTGCCAACTGATAGAAAACAGTACCTTACCACTTTCCTGACGTTTCCAATCACATGAATATTCGATTGGAAGCTGTTTTGGACAACTTTTCTTTCCTTCATGCCAAACACTTGGCAGACCTCCGTGCAACGTCCAGAACACGATGGGAGATGTTTTCTGTGCTCCCGCAGGTTTTCCTTGCCAGACAGAGTGGAAAAGCTTTCTGCTAGGATGTAGACCACAAAAGACGCTAAAGACGAAGGTACGATGCTCTCCGGAGCTAAGAGCCGCTCCCGGGCTTCTTTCGGCAGAAGCGGCGCTAAGAGAGCACTGTGAGCGGTACAATCGTCTTTGCGCGAAGAAGCCGCTTCTTCGGCTCCGGGAGCCGGAGAGAGCGGCAGCATCGGAAAGGTGAAGAAGGAAGCTGTACAACACTGGGATTGTGTGCGCAGCTTGCCAACTGATAGAAAACAGTACCTTACCACTTTCCTGACGTTTCCAATCACATGAATATTCGATTGGAAGCTGTTTTGGACAACTTTTCTTTCCTTCATGCCAAGCACTTGGCAGACCTCCGTGCAACGTCCAGAACACGATGGGAGATGTTTTCTGTGCTCCCGCAGGTTTTCCTTGCCAGACAGAGTGGAAAAGCTTTCTGCTAGGATGTAGACCACAAAAGACGCTAAAGACGAAGGTACGATGCTCTCCGGAGCTAAGAGCCGCTCCCGGGCTTCTTTCGGCAGAAGCGGCGCTAAGAGAGCACTGTGAGCGGTACAATCGTCTTTGCGCGAAGAAGCCGCTTCTTCAGCTCCGGGAGCCGGAGAGAGCGGCAGCATCGGAAAGGTGAAGAAGGAAGCTGTACAACACTGGGATTGTGTGCGCAGCTTGCCAACTGATAGAAAACAGTACCTTACCACTTTCCTGACGTTTTCAATCACATGAATATTCGATTGGAAGCTGTTTTGGACAACTTTTCTTTCCTTCATGCCAAGCACTTGGCAGACCTCCGTGCAACGTCCAGAATACGATGGGAGATGTTTTCTGTGCTCCCGCAGGTTTTCCTTGCCAAACAGAGTGGAAAAGCTTTCTGCTAGGATGTAGACCACAAAAGACGCTAAAGACGAAGGTACGATGCTCTCCGGAGCTAAGAGCCGCTCCCGGGCTTCTTTCGGCAGAAGCGGCGCTAAGAGAGCACTGTGAGCGGTACAATCGTCTTTGCGCGAAGAAGCCGCTTCTTCGGCTCCGGGAGCCGGAGAGAGCGGCAGCATCGGAAAGGTGAAGAAGGAAGCTGTACAACACTGGGATTGTGTGCGCAGCTTACCAACTGATAGAAAACAGTACCTTACCACTTTCCTGACGTTTCCAATCACATGAATATTCGATTGGAAGCTGTTTTGGACAACTTTTCTTTCCTTCATGCCAAACACTTGGCAGACCTCCGTGCAACGTCCAGAACACGATGGGAGATGTTTCCTGTGCTCCCGCAGGTTTTCCTTGCCAGACAGAGTGGAAAAGCTTTCTGCTAGGATGTAGACCACAAAAGACGCTAAAGATGAAGGTACGATGCTCTCCGGAGCTAAGAGCCGCTCCCGGGCTTCTTTCGGCCGAAGCGGCGCTAAGAGAGCACTGTGAGCGGTACAATCGTCTTTGCGCGAAGAAGCCGCTTCTTCGGCTCCGGGAGCCGGAGAGAGCGGCAGCATCGGAAAGGTGAAGAAGGAAGCTGTACAACACTGGGATTGTGTGCGCAGCTTGCCAACTGATAGAAAACAGTACCTTACCACTTTCCTGACGTTTCCAATCACATGAATATTCGATTGGAAGCTGTTTTGGACAACTTTCCTTTCCTTCATGCCAAACACTTGGCAGACCTCCGTGCAACGTCCAGAACACGATGGGAGATGTTTTCTGTGCTCCCGCAGGTTTTCCTTGCCAGACAGAGTGGAAAAGCTTTCTGCTAGGATGTAGACCACAAAAGACGCTAAAGACGAAGGTACGATGCTCTCCGGAGCTAAGAGCCGCTCCCGGGCTTCTTTCGGCAGAAGCGGCGCTAAGAGAGCACTGTGAGCAGTACAATCGTCTTTGCGCGAAGAAGCCGCTTCTTCGGCTCCGGGAGCCGGAGAGAGCGGCAGCATCGGAAAGGTGAAGAAGGAAGCTGTACAACACTGGGATTGTGTGCGCAGCTTGCCAACTGATAGAAAACAGTACCTTACCACTTTCCTGACGTTTCCAATCACATGAATATTCGATTGGAAGCTGTTTTGGACAACTTTTCTTTCCTTCATGCCAAACACTTGGCAGACCTCCGTGCAACGTCCAGAAGACGATGGGAGATGTTTTCTGTGCTCCCGCAGGTTTTCCTTGCCAGACAGAGTGGAAAAGCTTTCTGCTAGGATGTAGACCACAAAAGACGCTAAAGACGAAGGTACGATGCTCTCCGGAGCTAAGAGCCGCTCCCGGGCTTCTTTCGGCAGAAGCGGCGCTAAGAGAGCACTGTGAGCGGTACAATCGTCTTTGCGCGAAGAAGCCGCTTCTTCGGCTCCGGGAGCCGGAGAGAGCGGCAGCATCGGAAAGGTGAAGAAGGAAGCTGTACAACACTGGGATTGTGTGCGCAGCTTGCCAACTGATAGAAAACAGTACCTTACCACTTTCCTGAGGTTTCCAATCACATGAATATTCGATTGGAAGCTGTTTTGGACAACTTTTCTTTCCTTCATGCCAAGCACTTGGCAGACCTCCGTGCAACGTCCAGAACACGATGGGAGATGTTTTCTGTGCTCCCGCAGGTTTTCCTTGCCAGACAGAGTGGAAAAGCTTTCTGCTAGGATGTAGACCACAAAAGACGCTAAAGACGAAGGTACGATGCTGTCCGGAGCTAAGAGCCGCTCCCGGGCTTCTTTCGGCAGAAGCGGCGCTAAGAGAGCACTGTGAGCGGTACAATCGTCTTTGCGCGAAGAAGCCGCTTCTTCGGCTCCGGGAGCCGGAGAGAGCGGCAGCATCGGAAAGGTGAAGAAGGAAGCTGTACAACACTGGGATTGTGTGCGCAGCTTGCCAACTGATAGAAAACAGTACCTTACCACTTTCCTGACGTTTCCAATCACATGAATATTCGATTGGAAGCTGTTTTGGACAACTTTTCTTTCCTTCATGCCAAGCACTTGGCAGACCTCCGTGCAACGTCCAGAACACGATGGGAGATGTTTCCTGTACTCCCACAGGTTTTCCTTGCCAGACAGAGTGGAAAAGCTTTCTGCTAGGATGTAGACCACAAAAGACGCTAAAGACGAAGGTACGATGCTGTCCGGAGCTAAGAGCCGCTCCCGGGCTTCTTTCGGCAGAAGCGGCGCTAAGAGAGCACTGTGAGCGGTACAATCGTCTTTGCGCGAAGAAGCCGCTTCTTCGGCTCCGGGAGCCGGAGAGAGCGGCAGCATCGGAAAGGTGAAGAAGGAAGCTGTACAACACTGGGATTGTGTGCGCAGCTTGCCAACTGATAGAAAACAGTACCTTACCACTTTCCTGACGTTTCCAATCACATGAATATTCGATTGGAAGCTGTTTTGGACAACTTTTCTTTTCTTCATGCCAAACACTTGGCAGACTTCCGTGCAACGTCCAGAACACGATGGGAGATGTTTTCTGTGCTCCCGCAGGTTTTCCTTGCCAGACAGAGTGGAAAAGCTTTCTGCTAGGATGTAGACCACAAAAGACGCTAAAGACGAAGGTACGATGCTCTCCGGAGCTAAGAGCCGCTCCCGGGCTTCTTTCGGCAGAAGCGGCGCTAAGAGAGCACTGTGAGCGGTACAATCGTCTTTGCGCAAAGAAGCCCCTTCTTCGGCTCCGGGAGCCGGAGAGAGCAGCAGCATCGGAAAGGTGAAGAAGGAAGCTGTACAACACTGGGATTGTGTGCGCAGCTTGCCAACTGATAGAAAACAGTACCTTACCACTTTCCTGACGTTTCCAATCACATGAATATTCGATTGGAAGCTGTTTTGGACAACTTTTCTTTCCTTCATGCCAAACACTTGGCAGACCTCCGTGCAACGTCCAGAACACGATGGGAGATGTTTTCTGTGCTCCCGCAGGTTTTCCTTGCCAGACAGAGTGGAAAAGCTTTCTGCTAGGATGTAGACCACAAAAGACGCTAAAGACGAAGGTACGATGCTCTCCGGAGCTAAGAGCCGCTCCCGGGCTTCTTTCGGCAGAAGCGGCGCTAAGAGAGCACTGTGAGCGGTACAATCGTCTTTGCGCGAAGAAGCCGCTTCTTCGGCTCCGGGAGCCGGAGAGAGCGGCAGCATCGGAAAGGTGAAGAAGGAAGCTGTACAACACTGGGATTGTGTGCGCAGCTTGCCAACTGATAGAAAACAGTACCTTACACTTTCCTGACGTTTCCAATCACATGAATATTCGATTGGAAGCTGTTTTGGACAACTTTCCTTTCCTTCATGCCAAGCACTTGGCAGACCTCCGTGCAACGTCCAGAAGACGATGGGAGATGTTTTCTGTGCTCCCGCAGGTTTTCCTTGCCAGACAGAGTGGAAAAGCTTTCTGCTAGGATGTAGACCACAAAAGACGCTAAAGACGAAGGTACGATGCTCTCCGGAGCTAAGAGCCGCTCCCGGGCTTCTTTCGGCAGAAGCGGCGCTAAGAGAGCACTGTGAGCGGTACAATCGTCTTTGCGCGAAGAAGCCGCTTCTTCGGCTCCGGGAGCCGGAGAGAGCGGCAGCATCGGAAAGGTGAAGAAGGAAGCTGTACAACACTGGGATTGTGTGCGCAGCTTGCCAACTGATAGAAAACAGTACCTTACCACTTTCCTGACGTTTCCAATCACATGAATATTCGATTGGAAGCTGTTTTGGACAACTTTACTTTCCTTCATGCCAAACACTTGGCAGACCTCCGTGCAACGTCCAGAACACGATGGGAGATGTTTTCTGTGCTCCCGCAGGTTTTCCTTGCCAGACAGAGTGGAAAAGCTTTCTGCTAGGATGTAGACCACAAAAGACGCTAAAGACGAAGGTACGATGCTCTCCGGAGCTAAGAGCCGCTCCCGGGCTTCTTTCGGCAGAAGCGGCGCTAAGAGAGCACTGTGAGCGGTACAATGGTCTTTGCGCGAAGAAGCCGCTTCTTCGGCTCCGGGAGCCGGAGAGAGCGGCAGCATCGGAAAGGTGAAGAAGGAAGCTGTACAACACTGGGATTGTGTGCGCAGCTTGCCAACTGATAGAAAACAGTACCTTACCACTTTCCTGACGTTTCCAATCACATGAATATTCGATTGGAAGCTGTTTTGGACAACTTTTCTTTCCTTCATGCCAAACACTTGGCAGACCTCCGTGCAACGTCCAGAACACGATGGGAGATGTTTTCTGTGCTCCCGCAGGTTTTCCTTGCCAGACAGAGTGGAAAAGCTTTCTGCTAGGATGTAGACCACAAAAGACGCTAAAGACGAAGGTACGATGCTCTCCGGAGCTAAGAGCCGCTCCCGGGCTTCTTTCGGCAGAAGCGGCGCTAAGAGCGCACTGTGAGCGGTACAATGGTCTTTGCGCGAAGAAGCCGCTTCTTCGGCTCCGGGAGCCGGAGAGAGCGGCAGCATCGGAAAGGTGAAGAAGGAAGCTGTACAACACTGGGATTGTGTGCGCAGCTTGCCAACTGATAGAAAACAGTACCTTACACTTTCCTGACGTTTCCAATCACATGAATATTCGATTGGAAGCTGTTTTGGACAACTTTTCTTTCCTTCATGCCAAACACTTGGGAGACCTCCGTGCAACGTCCAGAACACGATGGGAGATGTTTTCTGTGCTCCCGCAGGTTTTCCTTGCCAGACAGAGTGGAAAAGCTTTCTGCTAGGATGTAGACCACAAAAGACGCTAAAGACGAAGGTACGATGCTGTCCGGAGCTAAGAGCCGCTCCCGGGCTTCTTTCGGCAGAAGCGGCGCTAAGAGAGCACTGTGAGCGGTACAATCGTCTTTGCGCGAAGAAGCCGCTTCTTCGGCTCCGGGAGCCGGAGAGAGCGGCAGCATCGGAAAGGTGAAGAAGGAAGCTGTACAACACTGGGATTGTGTGCGCAGCTTGCCAACTGATAGAAAACAGTACCTTACCACTTTCCTGAGGTTTCCAATCACATGAATATTCGATTGGAAGCTGTTTTGGACAACTTTTCTTTCCTTCATGCCAAGCACTTGGCAGACCTCCGTGCAACGTCCAGAACACGATGGGAGATGTTTCTGTGCTCCCGCAGGTTTTCCTTGCCAGACAGAGTGGAAAAGCTTTCTGCTAGGATGTAGACCACAAAAGACGCTAAAGACGAAGGTACGATGCTCTCCGGAGCTAAGAGCCGCTCCCGGGCTTCTTTCGGCAGAAGCGGCGCTAAGAGAGCACTGTGAGCGGTACAATGGTCTTTGCGCGAAGAAGCCGCTTCTTCGGCTCCGGGAGCCGGAGAGAGCGGCAGCATCGGAAAGGTGAAGAAGGAAGCTGTACAACACTGGGATTGTGTGCGCAGCTTGCCAACTGATAGAAAACAGTACCTTACCACTTTCCTGACGTTTCCAATCACATGAATATTCGATTGGAAGCTGTTTTGGACAACTTTTCTTTCCTTCATGCCAAGCACTTGGCAGACCTCCGTGCAACGTCCAGAACACGATGGGAGATGTTTTCTGTGCTCCCGCAGGTTTTCCTTGCCAGACAGAGTGGAAAAGATTTCTGCTAGGATGTAGACCACAAAAGACGCTAAAGACGAAGGTACGATGCTCTCCGGAGCTAAGAGCCACTCCCGGGCTTCTTGCGGCAGAAGCGGCGCTAAGAGAGCAGTGTGAGCAGTACAATCATCTTTGCGCGAAGAAGCCGCTTCTTCGGCTCCGGGAGCCGGAGAGAGCGGCAGCATCGGAAAGGTGAAGAAGGAAGCTGTACAACACTGGGATTGTGTGCGCAGCTTGCCAACTGATAGAAAACAGTACCTTACCACTTTCCTGACGTTTCCAATCACATGAATATTCGATTGGACGCTGTTTTGGACAACTTTTCTTTCCTTCATGCCAAACACTTGGCAGACCTCCGTGCAACGTCCAGAACACGATGGGAGATGTTTTCTGTGCTCCCGCAGGTTTTCCTTGCCAGACAGAGTGGAAAAGCTTTCTGCTAGGATGTAGACCACAAAAGACGCTAAAGACGAATGTACGATGCTCTCCGGAGCTAAGAGCCGCTCCCGGGCTTCTTTCGGCAGAAGCGGCGCTAAGAGAGCACTGTGAGCGGTACAATCGTCTTTGCGCGAAGAAGCCGCTTCTTCGGCTCCGGGAGCCGGAGAGAGCGGCAGCATCGGAAAGGTGAAGAAGGAAGCTGTACAACACTGGGATTGTGTGCGCAGCTTGCCAACTGATAGAAAACAGTACCTTACCACTTTCCTGACGTTTCCAATCACATGAATATTCGATTGGAAGCTGTTTTGGACAACTTTTCTTTCCTTCATGCCAAACACTTGGCAGACCTCCGTGCAACGTCCAGAACACGATGGGAGATGTTTTCTGTGCTCCCGCAGGTTTTCCTTGCCAGACAGAGTGGAAAAGCTTTCTGCTAGGATGTAGACCACAAAAGACGCTAAAGACGAAGGTACGATGCTCTCCGGAGCTAAGAGCCGCTCCCGGGCTTCTTTCGGCAGAAGCGGCGCTAAGAGAGCACTGTGAGCGGTACAATGGTCTTTGCGCGAAGAAGCCGCTTCTTCGGCTCCGGGAGCCGGAGAGAGCGGCAGCATCGGAAAGGTGAAGAAGGAAGCTGTACAACACTGGGATTGTGTGCGCAGCTTGCCAACTGATAGAAAACAGTACCTTACCACTTTCCTGAGGTTTCCAATCACATGAATATTCGATTGGAAGCTGTTTTGGACAACTTTTCTTTCCTTCATGCCAAGCACTTGGCAGACCTCCGTGCAACGTCCAGAACACGATGGGAGATGTTTTCTGTGCTCCCGCATGTTTTCCTTGCCAGACAGAGTGGAAAAGCTTTCTGCTAGGATGTAGACCACAAAAGACGCTAAAGACGAAGGTACGATGCTGTCCGGAGCTAAGAGCCGCTCCCGGGCTTCTTTCGGCAGAAGCGGCGTTAAGAGAGCACTGTGAGCGGTACAATCGTCTTTGCGCGAAGAAGCCGCTTCTTCGGCTCCGGGAGCCGGAGAGAGCGGCAGCATCGGAAAGGTGAAGAAGGAAGCTGTACAACACTGGGATTGTGTGCGCAGCTTGCCAACTGATAGAAAACAGTACCTTACCACTTTCCTGACGTTTCCAATCACATGAATATTCGATTGGAAGCTGTTTTGGACAACTTTTCTTTTCTTCATGCCAAACACTTGGCAGACCTCCGTGCAACGTCCAGAACACGATGGGAGATGTTTTCTGTGCTCCCGCATGTTTTCCTTGCCAGACAGAGTGGAAAAGCTTTCTGCTAGGATGTAGACCACAAAAGACGCTAAAGACGAAGGTACGATGCTCTCCGGAGCTAAGAGCCGCTCCCGGGCTTCTTTCGGCAGAAGCGGCGCTAAGAGAGCACTGTGAGCGGTACAATCGTCTTTGCGCGAAGAAGCCGCTTCTTCGGCTCCGGGAGCCGGAGAGAGCGGCAGCATCGGAAAGGTGAAGAAGGAAGCTGTACAACACTGGGATTGTGTGCGCAGCTTGCCAACTGATAGAAAACAGTACCTTACCACTTTCCTGACGTTTCCAATCACATGAATATTCGATTGGAAGCTGTTTTGGACAACTTTTCTTTCCTTCATGCCAAACACTTGGCAGACCTCCGTGCAACGTCCAGAACACGATGGGAGATGTTTTCTGTGCTCCCGCAGGTTTTCCTTGCCAGACAGAGTGGAAAAGCTTTCTGCTAGGATGTAGACCACAAAAGACGCTAAAGACGAAGGTACGATGCTGTCCGGAGCTAAGAGCCGCTCCCGGGCTTCTTTCGGCAGAAGCGGCGCTAAGAGAGCACTGTGAGCGGTACAATGGTCTTTGCGCGAAGAAGCCGCTTCTTCGGCTCCGGGAGCCGGAGAGAGCGGCAGCATCGGAAAGGTGAAGAAGGAAGCTGTACAACACTGGGATTGTGTGCGCAGCTTGCCAACTGATAGAAAACAGTACCTTACCACTTTCCTGACGTTTCCAATCACATGAATATTCGATTGGAAGCTGTTTTGGACAACTTTTCTTTTCTTCATGCCAAGCACTTGGCAGACCTCCGTGCAACGTCCAGAACACGATGGGAGATGTTTTCTGTGCTCCCGCAGGTTTTCCTTGCCAGACAGAGTGGAAAAGCTTTCTGCTAGGATGTAGACCACAAAAGACGCTAAAGACGAAGGTACGATGCTCTCCGGAGCTAAGAGCCGCTCCCGGGCTTCTTTCGGCAGAAGCGGCACTAAGAGAGCACTGTGAGCGGTACAATCGTCTTTGCGCGAAGAAGCCGCTTCTTCGGCTCCGGGAGCCGGAGAGAGCGGCAGCATCGGAAAGGTGAAGAAGGAAGCTGTACAACACTGGGATTGTGTGCGCAGCTTGCCAACTGATAGAAAACAGTACCTTACCACTTTCCTGACGTTTCCAATCACATGAATATTCGATTGGAAGCTGTTTTGGACAACTTTTCTTTCCTTCATGCCAAGCACTTGGCAGACCTCCGTGCAACGTCCAGAACACAATGGGAGATGTTTTCTGTGCTCCCGCAGGTTTTCCTTGCCAGACAGAGTGGAAAAGATTTCTGCTAGGATGTAGACCACAAAAGACGCTAAAGACGAAGGTACGATGCTCTCCGGAGCTAAGAGCCACTCCCGGGCTTCTTACGGCAGAAGCGGCGCTAAGAGAGCACTGTGAGCGGTACAATCGTCTTTGCGCGAAGAAGCCGCTTCTTCGGCTCCGGGAGCCGGAGAGAGCGGCAGCATCGGAAAGGTGAAGAAGGAAGCTGTACAACACTGGGATTGTGTGCGCAGCTTGCCAACTGATAGAAAACAGTACCTTACCACTTTCCTGACGTTTCCAATCACATGAATATTCGATTGGAAGCTGTTTTGGACAACTTTCCTTTCCTTCATGCCAAACACTTGGCAGACCTCCGTGCAACGTCCAGAACACGATGGGAGATGTTTTCTGTGCTCCCGCAGGTTTTCCTTGCCAGACAGAGTGGAAAAGCTTTCTGCTAGGATGTAGACCACAAAAGACGCTAAAGACGAAGGTACGATGCTCTCCGGAGCTAAGAGCCGCTCCCGGGCTTCTTTCGGCAGAAGCGGCGCTAAGAGAGCACTGTGAGCAGTACAATCGTCTTTGCGCGAAGAAGCCGCTTCTTCGGCTCCGGGAGCCGGAGAGAGCGGCAGCATCGGAAAGGTGAAGAAGGAAGCTGTACAACACTGGGATTGTGTGCGCAGCTTGCCAACTGATAGAAAACAGTACCTTACCACTTTCCTGACGTTTCCAATCACATGAATATTCGATTGGAAGCTGTTTTGGACAACTTTTCTTTCCTTCATGCCAAACACTTGGCAGACCTCCGTGCAACGTCCAGAACACGATGGGAGATGTTTTCTGTGCTCCCGCAGGTTTTCCTTGCCAGACAGAGTGGAAAAGCTTTCTGCTAGGATGTAGACCACAAAAGACGCTAAAGACGAAGGTACGATGCTCTCCGGAGCTAAGAGCCGCTCCCGGGCTTCTTTCGGCAGAAGCCGCGCTAAGAGAGCACTGTGAGCGGTACAATCGTCTTTGCGCGAAGAAGCCGCTTCTTCGGCTCCGGGAGCCGGAGAGAGCGGCAGCATCGGAAAGGTGAAGAAGGAAGCTGTACAACACTGGGATTGTGTGCGCAGCTTGCCAACTGATAGAAAACAGTACCTTACCACTTTCCTGAGGTTTCCAATCACATGAATATTCGATTGGAAGCTGTTTTGGACAACTTTTCTTTCCTTCATGCCAAGCACTTGGCAGACCTCCGTGCAACGTCCAGAACACGATGGGAGATGTTTTCTGTGCTCCCGCAGGTTTTCCTTGCCAGACAGAGTGGAAAAGCTTTCTGCTAGGATGTAGACCACAAAAGACGCTAAAGACGAAGGTACGATGCTGTCCGGAGCTAAGAGCCGCTCCCGGGCTTCTTTCGGCAGAAGCGGCGCTAAGAGAGCACTGTGAGCGGTACAATCGTCTTTGCACGAAGAAGCCGCTTCTTCGGCTCCGGGAGCCGGAGAGAGCGGCAGCATCGGAAAGGTGAAGAAGGAAGCTGTACAACACTGGGATTGTGTGCGCAGCTTGCCAACTGATAGAAAACAGTACCTTACCACTTTCCTGACGTTTCCAATCACATGAATATTCGATTGGAAGCTGTTTTGGACAACTTTTCGTTCCTTCATGCCAAACACTTGGCAGACCTCCGTGCAACGTCCAGAAGACGATGGGAGATGTTTTCTGTGCTCCCGCAGGTTTTCCTTGCCAGACAGAGTGGAAAAGCTTTCTGCTAGGATGTAGACCACAAAAGACGCTAAAGACGAAGGTACGATGCTCTCCGGAGATAAGAGCCGCTCCCGGGCTTCTTTCGGCAGAAGCGGCGCTAAGAGAGCACTGTGAGCGGTACAATCGTCTTTGCGCGAAGAAGCCGCTTCTTCGGCTCCGGGAGCCGGAGAGAGCGGCAGCATCGGAAAGGTGAAGAAGGAAGCTGTACAACACTGGGATTGTGTGCGCAGCTTGCCAACTGATAGAAAACAGTACCTTACCACTTTCCTGACGTTTCCAATCACATGAATATTCGATTGGAAGCTGTTTTGGACAACTTTTCTTTCCTTCATGCCAAGCACTTGGCAGACCTCCGTGCAACGTCCAGAACACAATGGGAGATGTTTTCTGTGCTCCCGCAGGTTTTCCTTGCCAGACAGAGTGGAAAAGATTTCTGCTAGGATGTAGACCACAAAAGACGCTAAAGACGAAGGTACGATGCTCTCCGGAGCTAAGAGCCACTCCCGGGCTTCTTACGGCAGAAGCGGCGCTAAGAGAGCACTGTGAGCGGTACAATCGTCTTTGCGCGAAGAAGCCGCTTCTTCGGCTCCGGGAGCCGGAGAGAGCGGCAGCATCGGAAAGGTGAAGAAGGAAGCTGTACAACACTGGGATTGTGTGCGCAGCTTGCCAACTGATAGAAAACAGTACCTTACCACTTTCCTGACGTTTCCAATCACATGAATATTCGATTGGAAGCTGTTTTGGACAACTTTCCTTTCCTTCATGCCAAACACTTGGCAGACCTCCGTGCAACGTCCAGAACACGATGGGAGATGTTTTCTGTGCTCCCGCAGGTTTTCCTTGCCAGACAGAGTGGAAAAGCTTTCTGCTAGGATGTAGACCACAAAAGACGATAAAGACGAAGGTACGATGCTCTCCGGAGCTAAGAGCCGCTCCCGGGCTTCTTTCGGCAGAAGCGGCGCTAAGAGAGCACTGTGAGCAGTACAATCGTCTTTGCGCGAAGAAGCCGCTTCTTCGGCTCCGGGAGCCGGAGAGAGCGGCAGCATCGGAAAGGTGAAGAAGGAAGCTGTACAACACTGGGATTGTGTGCGCAGCTTGCCAACTGATAGAAAACAGTACCTTACCACTTTCCTGACGTTTCCAATCACATGAATATTCGATTGGAAGCTGTTTTGGACAACTTTTCTTTCCTTCATGCCAAACACTTGGCAGACCTCCGTGCAACGTCCAGAACACGATGGGAGATGTTTTCTGTGCTCCCGCAGGTTTTCCTTGCCAGACAGAGTGGAAAAGCTTTCTGCTAGGATGTAGACCACAAAAGACGCTAAAGACGAAGGTACGATGCTCTCCGGAGCTAAGAGCCGCTCCCGGGCTTCTTTCGGCAGAAGCGGCGCTAAGAGAGCACTGTGAGCGGTACAATCGTCTTTGCGCGAAGAAGCCGCTTCTTCGGCTCCGGGAGCCGGAGAGAGCGGCAGCATCGGAAAGGTGAAGAAGGAAGCTGTACAACACTGGGATTGTGTGCGCAGCTTGCCAACTGATAGAAAACAGTACCTTACCACTTTCCTGAGGTTTCCAATCACATGAATATTCGATTGGAAGCTGTTTTGGACAACTTTTCTTTCCTTCATGCCAAGCACTTGGCAGACCTCCGTGCAACGTCCAGAACACGATGGGAGATGTTTTCTGTGCTCCCGCAGGTTTTCCTTGCCAGACAGAGTGGAAAAGCTTTCTGCTAGGATGTAGACCACAAAAGACGCTAAAGACGAAGGTACGATGCTGTCCGGAGCTAAGAGCCGCTCCCGGGCTTCTTTCGGCAGAAGCGGCGCTAAGAGAGCACTGTGAGCGGTACAATCGTCTTTGCGCGAAGAAGCCGCTTCTTCGGCTCCGGGAGCCGGAGAGAGCGGCAGCATCGGAAAGGTGAAGAAGGAAGCTGTACAACACTGGGATTGTGTGCGCAGCTTGCCAACTGATAGAAAACAGTACCTTACCACTTTCCTGACGTTTCCAATCACATGAATATTCGATTGGAAGCTGTTTTGGACAACTTTTCTTTTCTTCATGCCAAACACTTGGCAGACCTCCGTGCAACGTCCAGAACACGATGGGAGATGTTTTCTGTGCTCCCGCAGGTTTTCCTTGCCAGACAGAGTGGAAAAGATTTCTGCTAGGATGTAGACCACAAAAGACGCTAAAGACGAAGGTACGATGCTCTCCGGAGCTAAGAGCCGCTCCCGGGCTTCTTTCGGCAGAAGCGGCGCTAAGAGAGCACTGTGAGCGGTACAATCGTCTTTGCGCGAAGAAGCCGCTTCTTCGGCTCCGGGAGCCGGAGAGAGCGGCAGCATCGGAAAGGTGAAGAAGGAAGCTGTACAACACTGGGATTGTGTGCACAGCTTGCCAACTGATAGAAAACAGTACCTTACCACTTTCCTGACGTTTCCAATCACATGAATATTCGATTGGAAGCTGTTTTGGACAACTTTTCTTTCCTTCATGCCAAACACTTGGCAGACCTCCGTGCAACGTCCAGAACACGATGGGAGATGTTTTCTGTGCTCCCGCAGGTTTTCCTTGCCAGACAGAGTGGAAAAGCTTTCTGCTAGGATGTAGACCACAAAAGACGCTAAAGACGAAGGTACGATGCTCTCCGGAGCTAAGAGCCGCTCCCGGGCTTCTTTCGGCAGAAGCGGCTCTAAGAGAGCACTGTGAGCGGTACAATCGTCTTTGCGCGAAGAAGCCGCTTCTTCGGCTCCGGGAGCCGGAGAGAGCGGCAGCATCGGAAAGGTGTAGAAGGAAGCTGTACAACACTGGGATTGTGTGCGCAGCTTGCCAACTGATAGAAAACAGTACCTTACCACTTTCCTGACGCTTCCAATCACATGAATATTCGATTGGAAGCTGTTTTGGACAACTTTTCTTTCCTTCATGCCAAGCACTTGGCAGACCTCCGTGCAACGTCCAGAAGACGATGGGAGATGTTTTCTGTGCTCCCGCAGGTTTTCCTTGCCAGACAGAGTGGAAAAGCTTTCTGCTAGGATGTAGACCACAAAAGACGCTAAAGACGAAGGTACGATGCTGTCCGGAGCTAAGAGCCGCTCCCGGGCTTCTTTCGGCAGAAGCGGCGCTAAGAGAGCACTGTGAGCGGTACAATCGTCTTTGCGCGAAGAAGCCGCTTCTTCGGCTCCGGGAGCCGGAGAGAGCGGCAGCATCGGAAAGGTGAAGAAGGAAGCTGTACAACACTGGGATTGTGTGCGCAGCTTGCCAACTGATAGAAAACAGTACCTTACCACTTTCCTGACGTTTCCAATCACATGAATATTCGATTGGAAGCTGTTTTGGACAACTTTTCTTTCCTTCATGCCAAGCACTTGGCAGACCTCCGTGCAACGTCCAGAACACGATGGGAGATGTTTTCTGTGCTCCCGCAGGTTTTCCTTGCCAGACAGAGTGGAAAAGCTTTCTGCTAGGATGTAGACCACAAAAGACGCTAAAGACGAAGGTACGATGCTCTCCGGAGCTAAGAGCCGCTCCCGGGCTTCTTTCGGCAGAAGTGGCACTAAGAGAGCACTGTGAGCGGTACAATCGTCTTTGCGCGAAGAAGCCGCTTCTTCGGCTCCGGGAGCCGGAGAGAGCGGCAGCATCGGAAAGGTGAAGAAGGAAGCTGTACAACACTGGGATTGTGTGCGCAGCTTGCCAACTGATAGAAAACAGTACCTTACCACTTTCCTGACGCTTCCAATCACATGAATATTCGATTGGAAGCTGTTTTGGACAACTTTTCTTTCCTTCATGCCAAGCACTTGGCAGACCTCCGTGCAACGTCCAGAACACGATGGGAGATGTTTTCTGTGCTCCCGCAGGTTTTCCTTGCCAGACAGAGTGGAAAAGCTTTCTGCTAGGATGTAGACCACAAAAGACGCTAAAGACGAAGGTACGATGCTCTCCGGAGCTAAGAGCCGCTCCCGGGCTTCTTTCGGCAGAAGCGGCGCTAAGAGAGCACTGTGAGCGGTACAATCGTCTTTGCGCGAAGAAGCCGCTTCTTCGGCTCCGGGAGCCGGAGAGAGCGGCAGCATCGGAAAGGTGAAGAAGGAAGCTGTACAACACTGGGATTGTGTGCACAGCTTGCCAACTGATAGAAAACAGTACCTTACCACTTTCCTGACGTTTCCAATCACATGAATATTCGATTGGAAGCTGTTTTGGACAACTTTTCTTTCCTTCATGCCAAACACTTGGCAGACCTCCGTGCAACGTCCAGAACACGATGGGAGATGTTTTCTGTGCTCCCGCAGGTTTTCCTTGCCAGACAGAGTGGAAAAGCTTTCTGCTAGGATGTAGACCACAAAAGACGCTAAAGACGAAGGTACGATGCTCTCCGGAGCTAAGCGCCGCTCCCGGGCTTCTTTCGGCAGAAGCGGCTCTAAGAGAGCACTGTGAGCGGTACAATCGTCTTTGCGCGAAGAAGCCGCTTCTTCGGCTCCGGGAGCCGGAGAGAGCGGCAGCATCGGAAAGGTGTAGAAGGAAGCTGTACAACACTGGGATTGTGTGCGCAGCTTGCCAACTGATAGAAAACAGTACCTTACACTTTCCTGACGTTTCCAATCACATGAATATTCGATTGGAAGCTGTTTTGGACAACTTTTCTTTCCTTCATGCCAAGCACTTGGCAGACCTCCGTGCAACGTCCAGAACACGATGGGAGATGTTTTCTGTGCTCCCGCAGGTTTTCCTTGCCAGACAGAGTGGAAAAGCTTTCTGCTAGGATGTAGACCACAAAAGACGCTAAAGACGAAGGTACGATGCTGTCCGGAGCTAAGAGCCGCTCCCGGGCTTCTTTCGGCAGAAGCGGCGCTAAGAGAGCACTGTGAGCGGTACAATCGTCTTTGCGCGAAGAAGCCGCTTCTTCGGCTCCGGGAGCCGGAGAGAGCGGCAGCATCGGAAAGGTGAAGAAGGAAGCTGTACAACACTGGGATTGTGTGCGCAGCTTGCCAACTGATAGAAAACAGTACCTTACCACTTTCCTGACGTTTCCAATCACATGAATATTGGATTGGAAGCTGTTTTGGACAACTTTTCTTTCCTTCATGCCAAGCACTTGGCAGACCTGCGTGCAACGTCCAGAACACGATGGGAGATGTTTTCTGTGCTCCCGCAGGTTTTCCTTGCCAGACAGAGTGGAAAAGCTTTCTGCTAGGATGTAGACCACAAAAGACGCTAAAGACGAAGGTACGATGCTCTCCGGAGCTAAGAGCCGCTCCCGGGCTTCTTTCGGCAGAAGCGGCGCTAAGAGAGCACTGTGAGCGGTACAATCGTCTTTGCGCGAAGAAGCCGCTTCTTCGGCTCCGGGAGCCGGAGAGAGCGGCAGCATCGGAAAGGTGAAGAAGGAAGCTGTACAACACTGGGATTGTGTGCGCAGCTTGCCAACTGATAGAAAACAGTACCTTACCACTTTCCTGACGCTTCCAATCACATGAATATTCGATTGGAAGCTGTTTTGGACAACTTTTCTTTCCTTCATGCCAAGCACTTGGCAGACCTGCGTGCAACGTCCAGAACACGATGGGAGATGTTTTCTGTGCTCCCGCAGGTTTTCCTTGCCAGACAGAGTGGAAAAGCTTTCTGCTAGGATGTAGACCACAAAAGACGCTAAAGACGAAGGTACGATGCTCTCCGGAGCTAAGAGCCGCTCCCGGGCTTCTTTCGGCAGAAGCGGCGCTAAGAGAGCACTGTGAGCGGTACAATCGTCTTTGCGCGAAGAAGCCGCTTCTTCGGCTCCGGGAGCCGGAGAGAGCGGCAGCATCGGAAAGGTGAAGAAGGAAGCTGTACAACACTGGGATTGTGTGCGCAGCTTGCCAACTGATAGAAAACAGTACCTTACCACTTTCCTGACGCTTCCAATCACATGAATATTCGATTGGAAGCTGTTTTGGACAACTTTTCTTTCCTTCATGCCAAGCACTTGGCAGACCTCCGTGCAACGTCCAGAACACGATGGGAGATGTTTTCTGTGCTCCCGCAGGTTTTCCTTGCCAGACTGAGTGGAAAAGCTTTCTGCTAGGATGTAGACCACAAAAGACGCTAAAGACGAAGGGACGATGCTCTCCGGAGCTAAGAGCCGCTCCCGGGCTTCTTTCGGCAGAAGCGGCGCTAAGAGAGCACTGTGAGCGGTACAATCGTCTTTGCGCGAAGAAGCCGCTTCTTCGGCTCCGGGAGCCGGAGAGAGCGGCAGCATCGGAAAGGTGAAGAAGGAAGCTGTACAACACTGGGATTGTGTGCGCAGCTTGCCAACTGATAGAAAACAGTACCTTACCACTTTCCTGACGTTTCCAATCACATGAATATTCGATTGGAAGCTGTTTTGGACAACTTTTCTTTTCTTCATGCCAAACACTTGGCAGACCTCCGTGCAACGTCCAGAACACGATGGGAGATGTTTTCTGTGCTCCCGCAGGTTTTCCTTGCCAGACTGAGTGGAAAAGCTTTCTGCTAGGATGTAGACCACAAAAGACGCTAAAGACGAAGGGACGATGCTCTCCGGAGCTAAGAGCCGCTCCCGGGCTTCTTTCGGCAGAAGCGGCGCTAAGAGAGCACTGTGAGCGGTACAATCGTCTTTGCGCGAAGAAGCCGCTTCTTCGGCTCCGGGAGCCGGAGAGAGCGGCAGCATCGGAAAGGTGAAGAAGGAAGCTGTACAACACTGGGATTGTGTGCGCAGCTTGCCAACTGATAGAAAACAGTACCTTACCACTTTCCTGACGTTTCCAATCACATGAATATTCGATTGGAAGCTGTTTTGGACAACTTTTCTTTCCTTCATGCCAAACACTTGGCAGACCTCCGTGCAACGTCCAGAACACGATGGGAGATGTTTTCTGTGCTCCCGCAGGTTTTCCTTGCCAGACAGAGTGGAAAAGCTTTCTGCTAGGATGTAGACCACAAAAGACGCTAAAGACGAAGGTACGATGCTCTCCGGAGCTAAGAGCCGCTCCCGGGCTTCTTTCGGCAGAAGCGGCGCTAAGAGAGCACTGTGAGCGGTACAATCGTCTTTGCGCGAAGAAGCCGCTTCTTCGGCTCCGGGAGCCGGAGAGAGCGGCAGCATCGGAAAGGTGAAGAAGGAAGCTGTACAACACTGGGATTGTGTGCGCAGCTTGCCAACTGATAGAAAACAGTACCTTACCACTTTCCTGACGTTTCCAATCACATGAATATTCGATTGGAAGCTGTTTTGGACAACTTTTCTTTCCTTCATGCCAAACACTTGGCAGACCTCTATGCAACGTCCAGAACACGATGGGAGATGTTTTCTGTGCTCCCGCAGGTTTTCCTTGCCAGACAGAGTGGAAAAGCTTTCTGCTAGGATGTAGACCACAAAAGACGCTAAAGACGAAGGTACGATGCTCTCCAGAGCTAAGAGCCGCACCCGGGCTTCTTTCGGCAGAAGCGGCGCTAAGAGAGCACTGTGAGCGGTACAATCGTCTTTGCGCGAAGAAGCCGCTTCTTCGGCTCCGGGAGCCGGAGAGAGCGGCAGCATTGGAAAGGTGAAGAAGGAAGCTGTACAACACTGGGATTGTGTGCGCAGCTTGCCAACTGATAGAAAACAGTACCTTACCACTTTCCTGAGGTTTCCAATCACATGAATATTCGATTGGAAGCTGTTTTGGACAACTTTTCTTTCCTTCATGCCAAGCACTTGGCAGACCTCCGTGCAACGTCCAGAACACGATGGGAGATGTTTTCTGTGCTCCCGCATGTTTTCCTTGCCAGACAGAGTGGAAAAGCTTTCTGCTAGGATGTAGACCACAAAAGACGCTAAAGACGAAGGTACGATGCTCTCCGGAGCTAAGAGCCGCTCCCGGGCTTCTTTCGGCAGAAGCGGCGCTAAGAGAGCACTGTGAGCGGTACAATCGTCTTTGCGCGAAGAAGCCGCTTCTTCGGCTCCGGGAGCCGGAGAGAGCGGCAGCATCGGAAAGGTGAAGAAGGAAGCTGTACAACACTGGGATTGTGTGCGCAGCTTGCCAACTGATAGAAAACAGTACCTTACCACTTTCCTGACGTTTCCAATCACATGAATATTCGATTGGAAGCTGTTTTCGAAAACTTTTCTTTCCTTCATGCCAAGCACTTGGCAGACCTCCGTGCAACGTCCAGAACACGATGGGAGATGTTTTCTGTGCTCCCGCAGGTTTTCCTTGCCAGACAGAGTGGAAAAGCTTTCTGCTAGGATGTAGACCACAAAAGACGCTAAAGACGAAAGTACGATGCTCTCCAGAGCTAAGAGCCGCTCCCGGGCTTCTTTCGGCAGAAGCGGCGCTAAGAGAGCACTGTGAGCGGTACAATCGTCTTTGCGCGAAGAAGGCGCTTCTTCGGCACCGGGAGCCGGAGAGAGCGGCAGCATCGGAAAGGTGAAGAAGGAAGCTGTACAACACTGGGATTGTGTGCGCAGCTTGCCAACTGATAGAAAACAGTACCTTACCACTTTCCTGACGTTTCCAATCACATGAATATTCGATTGGAAGCTGTTTTGGACAACTTTTCTTTCCTTCATGCCAAGCACTTGGCAGACCTCCGTGCAACATCCAGAACACGATGGGAGATGTTTTCTGTGCTCCCGCAGGTTTTCCTTGCCAGACAGAGTGGAAAAGCTTTCTGCTAGGATGTAGACCACAAAAGACGCTAAAGACGAAGGTACGATGCTCTCCGGAGCTAAGAGCCGCACCCGGGCTTCTTTCGGCAGAAGCGGCGCTAAGAGAGCGCTGTGAGCGGTACAATCGTCTTTGCGCGAAGAAGCCGCTTCTTCGCCTCCGGGAGCCGGAGAGAGCGGCAGCATCGGAAAGGTGAAGAAGGAAGCTGTACAACACTGGGATTGTGTGCGCAGCTTGCCAACTGATAGAAAACAGTACCTTACCACTTTCCTGACGTTTCCAATCACATGAATATTCGATTGGAAGCTGTTTTGGACAACTTTTCTTTCCTTCATGCCAAGCACTTGGCAGACCTCCGTGCAACGTCCAGAACACGATGGGAGATGTTTTCTGTGCTCCCGCAGGTTTTCCTTGCCAGACAGAGTGGAAAAGCTTTCTGCTAGGATGTAGACCACAAAAGACGCTAAAGACGAAGGTACGATGCTCTCCGGAGCTAAGAGCCGCTCCCGGGCTTCTTTCGGCAGAAGCGGCGCTAAGAGAGCACTGTGAGCGGTACAATCGTCTTTGCGCGAAGAAGCCGCTTCTTCGGCTCCGGGAGCCGGAGAGAGCGGCAGCATCGGAAAGGTGAAGAAGGAAGCTGTACAACACTGGGATTGTGTGCGCAGCTTGCCAACTGATAGAAAACAGTACCTTACCACTTTCCTGACGTTTCCAATCACATGAATATTCGATTGGAAGCTGTTTTGGACAGCTTTTCTTTCCTTCATGCCAAACACTTGGCAGACCTCCGTGCAACGTCCAGAAGACGATGGGAGATGTTTTCTGTGCTCCCGCAGGTTTTCCTTGCCAGACAGAGTGGAAAAGCTTTCTGCTAGGATGTAGACCACAAAAGACGCTAAAGACGAAGGTACGATGCTCTCCGGAGATAAGAGCCACTCCCGGGCTTCTTTCGGAAGAAGCGGCGCTAAGAGGTCACTGTGAGCGGTACAATCGTCTTTGCGCGAAGAAGCCGCTTCTTCAGCTCCGGGAGCCGGAGAGAGCGGCAGCATCGGAAAGGTGAAGAACGAAGATGTACAACACTGGGATTGTGTGCGCAGCTTGCCAACTGATAGAAAACAGTACCTTACACCTTCCTGACGTTTCCAATCACATGAATATTCGATTGGAAGCTGTTTTGGACAGCTTTTCTTTCCTTCATGCCAAGCACTTGGCAGACCTCCGTGCAACGTCCAGAACACGATGGGAGATGTTTTCTGTGCTCCCGCAGGTTTTCCTTGCCAGACAGAGTGGAAAACCTTTCTGCTAGGATGTAGACCACAAAAGACGCTAAAGACGAAGGTACGATGCTCTCCGGAGCTAAGAGCCGCTCCCGGGCTTCTTTCGGCAGAAGCGGCGCTAAAGGAGCACTGTGAGCGGTACAATCGTCTTTGCGCGAAGAAGCCGCTTCTTCGGCTCCGGGAGCCGGAGAGAGCGGCAGCATCGGAAAGGTGAAGAAGGAAGCTGTACAACACTGGGATTGTGTGCGCAGCTTGCCAACTGATAGAAAACAGTACCTTACCACTTCCCTGACGTTTCCAATCACATGAATATTCGATTGGAACCTGTTTTGGACAACTCTTCTTTCCTTCATGCCAAGCACTTGGCAGACCTCCGTGCAACGTCCAGAAAACGATGGGAGATGTTTTCTGTGCTCCCGCAGGTTTTCCTTGCCAGACAGAGTGGAAAAGCTTTCTGCTAGGATGTAGACCACAAAAGACGCTAAAGACGAAGGTACGATGCTCTCCGGAGCTAAGAGCCGCTCCCGGGCTTCTTTCGGCAGAAGCGGCGCTAAGAGAGCACTGTGAGCGGTACAATCGTCTTTGCACGAAGAAGCCGCTTCTTCGCCTCCGGGAGCCGGAGAGAGCGGCAGCATCGGAATGGTGAAGAAGGAAGCTGTACAACACTGGGATTGTGTGCGCAGCTTGCCAAATGATAGAAAACAGTACCTTACCACTTTCCTGACGTTTCCAATCACATGAATATTCGATTGGAAGCTGTTTTGGACAGCTTTTCTTTCCTTCATGCCAAGCACTTGGCAGACCTCCGTGCAACGTCCAGAACACGATGGGAGATGTTTTCTGTGCTCCCGCAGGTTTTCCTTGCCAGACAGAGTGGAAAAGCTTTCTGCTAGGATGTAGACCACAAAAGACGCTAAAGACGAAGGTACGATGCTCTCCGGAGCTAAGAGCCGCTCCCGGGCTTCTTTCGGCAGAAACGGCGCTAAGAGAGCACTGTGAGCGGTACAATGGTCTTTGCGCGAAGAAGCCGCTTCTTCGGCTCCGGGAGCCGGAGAGAGCGGCAGCATCGGAAAGGTGAAGAAGGAAGCTGTACAACACTGGGATTGTGTGCGCAGCTTGCCAACTGATAGAAAACAGTACCTTACCACTTTCCTGACGTTTCCAATCACATGAATTTTCGATAAGAAGCTGTTTTGGACAGCTTTTCTTTCCTTCATGCCAAACACTTGGCAGACCGCTGTGCAACGTCCAGAACGCGATGGGAGATGTTTTCTGTGCTCCCGCAGGTTTTCCTTGCCAGACAGAGTGGAAAAGCTTTCTGCTAGGATGTAGACCACAAAAGACGCTAAAGACGAAGGTACGATGCTCTCCGGAGCTAAGAGCCGCTCCCGGGCTTCTTTCGGCAGAAGCGGCGCTAAGAGAGCACTGTGAGCGGTACAATCGTCTTTGCGCGAAGAAGCCGCTTCTTCGGCTCCGGGAGCCGGAGAGAGCGGCAGCATCGGAAAGGTGAAGAAGGAAGCTGTACAACACTGGGATTGTGTGCGCAGCTTGCCAACTGATAGAAAACAGTACCTTACCACTTTCCTGACGTTTCCAATCACATGAATATTCGATTGGAAGCTGTTTTCGACAACTTTTCTTTCCTTCATGCCAAACACTTGGCAGACCTCCGTGCAACGTCCAGAACACGATGGGAGATGTCTTCTGTGCTCGCGCAGGTTTTCCTTGCCAGACAGAGTGGAAAAGCTTTCTGCTAGGATGTAGACCACAAAAGACGCTAAAGACGAAGGTACGATGCTCTCCGGAGCTAAGAGCCGCTCCCGGGCTTCTTTCGGCAGAAGCGGCGCTAAGAGAGCACTGTGAGCGGTACAATCGTCTTTGCGCGAAGAAGCCGCTTCTTCGGCTCCGGGAGCCGGAGAGAGCGGCAGCATCGGAAAGGTGAAGAAGGAAGCTGTACAACACTGGGATTGTGTGCGCAGCTTGCCAACTGATAGAAAACAGTACCTTACCACTTTCCTGACGTTTCCAATCACATGACTATTCGATTGGAAGCTGTTTTGGACAACTTTTCTTTTCTTCATGCCAAGCACTTGGCAGACCTCCGTGCAACGTCCAGAACACGATGGGAGATGTTTTCTGTGCTCCCGCAGGTTTTCCTTGCCAGACAGAGTGGAAAAGCTTTCTGCTAGGATGTAGACCACAAAAGACGCTAAAGACGAAGGTACGATGCTGTCCGGAGCTAAGAGCCGCTCCCGGGCTTCTTTCGGCAGAAGCGGCGCTAAGAGAGCACTGTGAGCGGTACAATCGTCTTTGCGCGAAGAAGCCGCTTCTTCGGCTCCGGGAGCCGGAGAGAGCGGCAGCATCGGAAAGGTGAAGAAGGAAGCTGTACAACACTGGGATTGTGTGCGCAGCTTGCCAACTGATAGAAAACAGTACCTTACCACTTTCCTGACGTTTCCAATCACATGAATATTCGATTGGAAGCTGTTTTGGACAGCTTTTCTTTCCTTCATGCCAAACACTTGGCAGACCGCTGTGCAACGTCCAGAACACGATGGGAGATGTTTTCTGTGCTCCCGCAGGTTTTCCTTGCCAGACAGAGTGGAAAAGCTTTCTGCTAGGATGTAGACCACAAAAGACGCTAAAGACGAAGGTACGATGCTCTCCGGAGCTAAGAGCCGCTCCCGGGCTTCTTTCGGCAGAAGCGGCGCTAAGAGAGCACTGTGAGCGGTACAATCGTCTTTGCGCGAAGAAGCCGCTTCTTCGGCTCCGGGAGCCGGAGAGAGCGGCAGCATCGGAAAGGTGAAGAAGGAAGCTGTACAACACTGGGATTGTGTGCGCAGCTTGCCAACTGATAGAAAACAGTACCTTACCACTTTCCTGACGTTTCCAATGACATGAATATTCGATTGGAAGCTGTTTTGGACAACTTTTCTTTCCTTCATGCCAAACACTTGGCAGACCTCCGTGCAACGTCCAGAACACGATGGGAGATGTTTTCTGTGCTCCCGCAGGTTTTCCTTGCCAGACAGAGTGGAAAAGCTTTCTGCTAGGATGTAGACCACAAAAGACGCTAAAGACGAAGGTACGATGCTCTCCGGAGATAAGAGCCGCTCCCGGGCTTCTTTCGGCAGAAGCGGCGCTAAGAGATCACTGTGAGCAGTACAATCGTCTTTGCGCGAAGAAGCCGCTTCTTCGGCTCCGGGAGCCGGAGAGAGCGGCAGCATCGGAAAGGTGAAGAAGGAAGCTGTACAACACTGGGATTGTGTGCGCAGCTTGCCAACTGATAGAAAACAGTACCTTACCACTTTCCTGACGTTTCCAATCACATGAATATTTGATTGGAAGCTGTTTTCGACAACTTTTCTTTCCTTCATGCCAAGCACTTGGCAGACCTCCGTGCAACGTCCAGAACACGATGGGAGATGTTTTCTGTGCTCCCGCAGGTTTTCCTTGCCAGACAGAGTGGAAAAGCTTTCTGCTAGGATGTAGACCACAAAAGACGCTAAAGACGAAGGTACGATGCTGTCCGGAGCTAAGAGCCGCTCCCGGGCTTCTTTCGGCAGAAGCGGCGCTAAGAGAGCACTGTGAGCAGTACAATCATCATTGCGCGAAGAAGCCGCTTCTTCGGCTCCAGGAGCCGTAGAGAGCGGCAGCATCGGAAAGGTGAAGAAGGAAGCTGTACAACACTGGGATTGTGTGCGCAGCTTGCCAACTGATAGAAAACAGTACCTTACCACTTTCCTGACGTTTCCAATCACATGAATATTCGATTGGAAGCTGTTTTGGACAACTTTTCTTTCCTTCATGCCAAACACTTGGCAGACCTCCGTGCAACGTCCAGAACACGATGGGAGATGTTTTCTGTGCTCCCGCAGGTTTTCCTTGCCAGACAGAGTGGAAAAGCTTTCTGCTAGGATGTAGACCACAAAAGACGCTAAAGACGAAGGTACGATGCTGTCCGGAGCTAAGAGCCGCTCCCGGGCTTCTTTCGGCAGAAGCGGCGCTAAGAGAGCACTGTGAGCGGTACAATCATCATTGCGCGAAGAAGCCGCTTCTTCGGCTCCGGGAGCCGGAGAGAGCGGCAGCATCGGAAAGGTGAAGAAGGAAGCTGTACAACACTGGGATTGTGTGCGCAGCTTGCCAACTGATAGAAAACAGTACCTTACCACTTTCCTGACGTTTCCAATCACATGACTATTCGATTGGTAGCTGTTTTGGACAACTTTTCTTTCCTTCATGCCAAACACTTGGCAGACCTCCGTGCAACGTCCAGAACACGATGGGAGATGTTTTCTGTGCTCCCGCAGGTTTTCCTTGCCAGACAGAGTGGAAAAGCTTTCTGCTAGGATGTAGACCACAAAAGACGCTAAAGACGAATGTACGATGCTCTCCGAAGCTAAGAGCCGCTCCCGGGCTTCTTTTGGCAGAAGCGGCGCTAAGAGCACACTGTGAGCGGTACAATCGTCTTTGCGCGAAGAAGCCGCTTCTTCGGCTCCGGGAGCCGGAGAGAGCGGCAGCATCGGAAAGGTGAAGAAGGAAGCTGTACAACACTGGGATTGTGTGCGCAGCTTGCCAACTGATAGAAAACAGTACCTTACCACTTTCCTGACGTTTCCAATCACATGAATATTCGATTGGAAGCTGTTTTGGACAACTTTTCTTTCCTTCATGCCAAACACTTGGCAGACCTCCGTGCAACGTCCAGAACACGATGGGAGATGTTTTCTGTGCTCGCGCAGGTTTTTCTTGCCAGACAGAGTGGAAAAGCTTTCTGCTAGGATGTAGACCACAAAAGACGCTAAAGACGAAGGTACGATGCTCTCCGGAGCTAAGAGCCGCTCCCGGGCTTCTTTCGGCAGAAGCGGCGCTAAGAGAGCACTGTGAGCGGTACAATCGTCTTTGCGCGAAGAAGCCGCTTCTTCGGCTCCGGGAGCCGGAGAGAGCGGCAGCATCGGAAAGGTGAAGAAGGAAGCTGTACAACACTGGGATTGTGTGCGCAGCTTGCCAACTGATAGAAAACAGTACCTTACCACTTTCCTGACGTTTCCAATCACATGAATATTCGATTGGAAGCTGTTTTGGACAACTTTTCTTTCCTTCATGCCAAACACTTGGCAGACCTCCGTGCAACGTCCAGAACACGATGGGAGATGTTTTCTGTGCTCCCGCAGGTTTTCCTTGCCAGACAGAGTGGAAAAGCTTTCTGCTAGGATGTAGACCACAAAAGACGCTAAAGACGAAGGTACGATGCTCTCCGGAGCTAAGAGCCGCTCCCGGGCTTCTTTCGGCAGAAGCGGCGCTAAGAGAGCACTGTGAGCGGTACAATCGTCTTTGCGCGAAGAAGCCGCTTCTTCGGCTCCGGGAGCCGTAGAGAGCGGCAGCATCGGAAAGGTGAAGAAGGAAGCTGTACAACACTGGGATTGTGTGCGCAACTTTCCAACTGATAGAAAACAGTACCTTACACTTTCCTGACGCTTCCAATCACATGAATATTCGATTGGAAGCTGTTTTGGACAACTTTTCTTTCCTTCATGCCAAGCACTTGGCAGACCTCCGTGCAACGTCCAGAACACGATGGGAGATGTTTTCTGTGCTCCCGCAGGTTTTCCTTGCCAGACAGAGTGGAAAAGCTTTCTGCTAGGAAGTAGACCACAAAAGACGCTAAAGACGAAGGTACGATGCTCTCCGGAGCTAAGAGCCGCTCCCGGGCTTCTTTCGGCAGAAGCGGCGCTAAGAGCGCACTGTGAGCGGTACAATCGTCTTTGCGCGAAGAAGCCGCTTCTTCGGCTCCGGGAGCCGGAGAGAGCGGCAGCATCGGAAAGGTGAAGAAGGAAGCTGTACAACACTGGGATTGTGTGCGCAGCTTGCCAAGTGATAGAAAACAGTACCTTACCACTTTCCTGACGTTTCCAATCACATGAATATTCGATTGGAAGCTGTTTTGGGCAACTTTTCTTTCCTTCATGCCAAGCACTTGGCAGACCTCCGTGCAACGTCCAGAACACGATGGGAGATGTTTTCTGTGCTCCCGCAGGTTTTCCTTGCCAGACAGAGTGGAAAAGCTTTCTGCTAGGATGTAGACCACAAAAGACGCTAAAGACGAAGGTACGATGCTCTCCGGAGCTAAGAGCCGCTCCCGGGCTTCTTTCGGCAGAAGCGGCGCTAAGAGAGCACTGTGAGCGGTACAATCGTCTTGGCGCGAAGAAGCCGCTTCTTCGGCTCCGGGAGCCGGAGAGAGCGGCAGCATCGGAAAGGTGAAGAAGGAAGCTGTACAACACTGGGATTGTGTGCGCAGCTTGCCAACTGATAGAAAACAGTACCTTACCACTTTCCTGACGTTTCCAATCACATGAATATTCGATTGGAAGCTGTTTTGGACAACTTTTCTTTCCTTCATGCCAAACACTTGGCAGACCTCCGTGCAACGTCCAGAACACGATGGGAGATGTTTTCTGTGCTCCCGCAGGTTTTCCTTGCCAGACAGAGTGGAAAAGCTTTCTGCTAGGATGTAGACCACAAAAGACGCTAAAGACGAAGGTACGATGCTCTCCGGAGCTAAGAGCCGCTCCCGGGCTTCTTTCGGCAGAAGCGGCGCTAAGAGAGCACTGTGAGCGGTACAATGGTCTTTGCGCGAAGAAGCCGCTTCTTCGGCTCCGGGAGCCGGAGAGAGCGGCAGCATCGGAAAGGTGAAGAAGGAAGCTGTACAACACTGGGATTGTGTGCGCAACTTTCCAACTGATAGAAAACAGTACCTTCCACTTTCCTGACGCTTCCAATCACATGAATATTCGATTGGAAGCTGTTTTGGACAACTTTTCTTTCCTTCATGCCAAGCACTTGGCAGACCTCCGTGCAACGTCCAGAACACGATGGGAGATGTTTTCTGTGCTCCCGCAGGTTTTCCTTGCCAGACAGAGTGGAAAAGCTTTCTGCTAGGATGTAGACCACAAAAGACGCTAAAGACGAAGGTACGATGCTCTCCGGAGCTAAGAGCCGCTCCCGGGCTTCTTTTGGCAGAAGCGGCGCTAAGAGCGCACTGTGAGCGGTACAATCGTCTTTGCGCGAAGAAGCCGCTTCTTCGGCTCCGGGAGCCGGAGAGAGCGGCAGCATCGGAAAGGTGAAGAAGGAAGCTGTACAACACTGGGATTGTGTGCGCAGCTTGCCAACTGATAGAAAACAGTACCATACCACTTTCCTGACGTTTCCAATCACATGAATATTCGATAAGAAGCTGTTTTGGACAGCTTTTCTTTCCTTCATGCCAAACACTTGGCAGACCGCTGTGCAACGTCCAGAACACGATGGGAGATGTTTTCTGTGCTCCCGCAGGTTTTCCTTGCCAGACAGAGTGGAAAAGCTTTCTGCTAGGATGTAGACCACAAAAGACGCTAAAGACGAAGGTACGATGCTCTCCAGAGCTAAGAGCCGCTCCCGGGCTTCTTTCGGCAGAAGCGGCGCTAAGAGAGCACTGTGAGCGGTACAATCGTCTTTGCGCGAAGAAGCCGCTTCTTCGGCTCCGGGAGCCGGAGAGAGCGGCAGCATCGGAAAGGTGAAGAAGGAAGCTGTACAACACTGGGATTGTGTGCGCAGCTTGCCAAATGATAGAAAACAGTACCTTACCACTTTCCTGACGTTTCCAATCACATGAATATTCGATTGGAAGCTGTTTTGGACAACTTTTCTTTCCTTCATGCCAAACACTTGGCAGACCTCCGTGCAACGTCCAGAACACGATGGGAGATGTTTTCTGTGCTCCCGCAGGTTTTCCTTGCCAGACAGAGTGGAAAAGCTTTCTGCTAGCATGTAGACCACAAAAGACGCTAAAGACGAAGGTACGATGCTCTCCAGAGCTAAGAGCCGCTCCCGGGCTTCTTTCGGCAGAAGCGGCGCTAAGAGAGCACTGTGAGCGGTACAATGGTCTTTGCGCGAAGAAGCCGCTTCTTCGGCTCCGGGAGCCGGAGAGAGCGGCAGCATCGGAAAGGTGAAGAAGGAAGCTGTACAACACTGGGATTGTGTGCGCAGCTTGCCAACTGATAGAAAACAGTACCTTACCACTTTCCTGACGTTTCCAATCACATGACTATTCGATTGGAAGCTGTTTTGGACAACTTTTCTTTTCTTCATGCCAAGCACTTGGCAGACCTCCGTGCAACGTCCAGAACACGATGGGAGATGTTTTCTGTGCTCCCGCAGGTTTTCCTTGCCAGACAGAGTGGAAAAGCTTTCTGCTAGGATGTAGACCACAAAAGACGCTAAAGACGAAGGTACGATGCTGTCCGGAGCTAAGAGCCGCTCCCGGGCTTCTTTCGGCAGAAGCGGCGCTAAGAGAGCACTGTGAGCGGTACAATCGTCTTTGCGCGAAGAAGCCGCTTCTTCGGCTCCGGGAGCCGGAGAGAGCGGCAGCATCGGAAAGGTGAAGAAGGAAGCTGTACAACACTGGGATTGTGTGCGCAGCTTGCCAACTGATAGAAAACAGTACCTTACCACTTTCCTGACGTTTCCAATCACATGAATATTCGATTGGAAGCTGTTTTGGACAGCTTTTCTTTCCTTCATGCCAAACACTTGGCAGACCGCTGTGCAACGTCCAGAACACGATGGGAGATGTTTTCTGTGCTCCCGCAGGTTTTCCTTGCCAGACAGAGTGGAAAAGCTTTCTGCTAGGATGTAGACCACAAAAGACGCTAAAGACGAAGGTACGATGCTCTCCGGAGCTAAGAGCCGCTCCCGGGCTTCTTTCGGCAGAAGCGGCGCTAAGAGAGCACTGTGAGCGGTACAATCGTCTTTGCGCGAAGAAGCCGCTTCTTCGGCTCCGGGAGCCGGAGAGAGCGGCAGCATCGGAAAGGTGAAGAAGGAAGCTGTACAACACTGGGATTGTGTGCGCAGCTTGCCAACTGATAGAAAACAGTACCTTACCACTTTCCTGACGTTTCCAATGACATGAATATTCGATTGGAAGCTGTTTTGGACAACTTTTCTTTCCTTCATGCCAAACACTTGGCAGACCTCCGTGCAACGTCCAGAACACGATGGGAGATGTTTTCTGTGCTCCCGCAGGTTTTCCTTGCCAGACAGAGTGGAAAAGCTTTCTGCTAGGATGTAGACCACAAAAGACGCTAAAGACGAAGGTACGATGCTCTCCGGAGATAAGAGCCGCTCCCGGGCTTCTTTCGGCAGAAGCGGCGCTAAGAGATCACTGTGAGCAGTACAATCGTCTTTGCGCAAAGAAGCCGCTTCTTCGGCTCCGGGAGCCGGAGAGAGCGGCAGCATCGGAAAGGTGAAGAAGGAAGCTGTACAACACTGGGATTGTGTGCGCAGCTTGCCAACTGATAGAAAACAGTACCTTACCACTTTCCTGACGTTTCCAATCACATGAATATTTGATTGGAAGCTGTTTTCGACAACTTTTCTTTCCTTCATGCCAAGCACTTGGCAGACCTCCGTGCAACGTCCAGAACACGATGGGAGATGTTTTCTGTGCTCCCGCAGGTTTTCCTTGCCAGACAGAGTGGAAAAGCTTTCTGCTAGGATGTAGACCACAAAAGACGCTAAAGACGAAGGTACGATGCTGTCCGGAGATAAGAGCCGCTCCCGGGCTTCTTTCGGCAGAAGCGGCGCTAAGAGATCACTGTGAGCAGTACAATCGTCTTAGCGCGAAGAAGCCGCTTCTTCGGCTCCGGGAGCCGGAGAGAGCGGCAGCATCGGAAAGGTGAAGAAGGAAGCTGTACAACACTGGGATTGTGTGCGCAGCTTGCCAACTGATAGAAAACAGTACCTTACCACTTTCCTGACGTTTCCAATCACATGAATATTTGATTGGAAGCTGTTTTCGACAACTTTTCTTTCCTTCATGCCAAGCACTTCGCAGACCTCCGTGCAACGTCCAGAACACGATGGGAGATGTTTTCTGTGCTCCCGCAGGTTTTCCTTGCCAGACAGAGTGGAAAAGCTTTCTGCTAGGATGTAGACCACAAAAGACGCTAAAGACGAAGGTACGATGCTGTCCGGAGCTAAGAGCCGCTCCCGGGCTTCTTTCGGCAGAAGCGGCGCTAAGAGAGCACTGTGAGCGGTACAATCATCATTGCGCGAAGAAGCCGCTTCTTCGGCTCCGGGAGCCGGAGAGAGCGGCAGCATCGGAAAGGTGAAGAAGGAAGCTGTACAACACTGGGATTGTGTGCGCAGCTTGCCAACTGATAGAAAACAGTACCTTACCACTTTCCTGACGTTTCCAATCACATGACTATTCGATTGGAAGCTGTTTTGGACAACTTTTCTTTCCTTCATGCCAAACACTTGGCAGACCTCCGTGCAACGTCCAGAACACGATGGGAGATGTTTTCTGTGCTCCCGCAGGTTTTCCTTGCCAGACAGAGTGGAAAAGCTTTCTGCTAGGATGTAGACCACAAAAGACGCTAAAGACGAAGGTACGATGCTGTCCGGAGCTAAGAGCCGCTCCCGGGCTTCTTTCGGCAGAAGCGGCGCTAAGAGAGCACTGTGAGCGGTACAATCATCATTGCGCGAAGAAGCCGCTTCTTCGGCTCCGGGAGCCGGAGAGAGCGGCAGCATCGGAAAGGTGAAGAAGGAAGCTGTACAACACTGGGATTGTGTGCGCAGCTTGCCAACTGATAGAAAACAGTACCTTACCACTTTCCTGACGTTTCCAATCACATGAATATTCGATTGGAAGCTGTTTTGGACAACTTTTCTTTCCTTCATGCCAAGCACTTGGCAGACCTCCGTGCAACGTCCAGAACACGATGGGAGATGTTTTCTGTGCTCCCGCAGGTTTTCCTTGCCAGACAGAGTGGAAAAGCTTTCTGCTAGGATGTAGACCACAAAAGACGCTAAAGACGAAGGTACGATGCTCTCCGGAGATAAGAGCCGCTCCCGGGCTTCTTTCGGCAGAAGCCGCGCTAAGAGAGCACTGTGAGTGGTACAATCGTCTTTGCGCGAAGAAGCCGCTTCTTCGGCTCCGGGAGCCGGAGAGAGCGGCAGCATCGGAAAGGTGAAGAAGGAAGCTGTACAACACTGGGATTGTGTGCGCAGCTTGCCAACTGATAGAAAACAGTACCTTACCACTTTCCTGACGTTTCCAATCACATGAATATTGGATTGGAATCTGTTTTGGACAACTTTTCTTTCCTTCATGCCAAGCACTTGGCAGACCTCCGTGCAACGTCCAGAACACGATGGGAGATGTTTTCTGTGCTCCCGCAGGTTTTCCTTGCCAGAGAGAGTGGAAAAGCTTTCTGCTAGGATGTAGACCGCAAAAGACGCTAAAGACGAAGGTACGATGCTCTCCGGAGCTAAGAGCCGCTCCCGGGCTTCTTTCGGCAGAAGCGGCGCTAAGAGAGCACTGTGAGCAGTACAATCGTCTTTGCGCGAAGAAGCCGCTTCTTCGGCTCCGGGAGCCGGAGAGAGCGGCAGCATCGGAAAGGTGAAGAAGGAAGCTGTACAACACTGGGATTGTGTGCGCAGCTTGCCAACTGATAGAAAACAGTACCTTACCACTTTCCTGACGTTTCCAATCACATGAATATTCGATTGGAAGCTGTTTTGGACAACTTTTCTTTCCTTCATGCCAAACACTTGGCAGACCTCCGTGCAACGTCCAGAACACGATGGGAGATGTTTACTGTGCTCCCGCAGGTTTTCCTTGCCAGACAGAGTGGAAAAGCTTTCTGCTAGGATGTAGACCACAAAAGACGCTAAAGACGAAGGTACGATGCTCTCCGGAGCTAAGAGCCGCTCCCGGGCTTCTTTCGGCAGAAGCGGCGCTAAGAGAGCACTGTGAGCGGTACAATCGTCTTTGCGCGAAGAAGCCGCTTCTTCGGCTCCGGGAGCCGGAGAGAGCGGCAGCATCGGAAAGGTGAAGAAGGAAGCTGTACAACACTGGGATTGTGTGCGCAACTTTCCAACTGATAGAAAACAGTACCTTACACTTTCCTGATGTTTCCAATCACATGAATATTCGATTGGAAGCTGTTTTGGACAACTTTTCTTTCCTTCATGCCAAGCACTTGGCAGACCTCCGTGCAACGTCCAGAACACGATGGGAGATGTTTTCTGTGCTCCCGCAGGTTTTCCTTGCCAGACAGAGTGGAAAAGCTTTCTGCTAGCATGTAGACCACAAAAGACGCTAAAGACGAAGGTACGATGCTCTCCGGAGATAAGAGCCGCTCCCGGGCTTCTTTCGGCAGAAGCGGCGCTAAGAGAGCACTGTGAGCGGTACAATCGTCTTTGCGCGAAGAAGCCGCTTCTTCGGCTCCGGGAGCCGGAGAGAGCGGCAGCATCGGAAAGGTGAAGAAGGAAGCTGTACAACACTGGGATTGTGTGCACAGCTTGCCAACTGATAGAAAACAGTACCTTACCACTTTCCTGACGATTCCAATCACATGAATATTCGATTGGAAGCTGTTCTGGACAACTTTTCTTTCCTTCATGCCAAGCACTTGGCAGACCTCCGTGCAACGTCCAGAAGACGATGGGAGATGTTTTCTGTGCTCCCGCAGGTTTTCCTTGCCAGACAGAGTGGAAAAGCTTTCTGCTAGGATGTAGACCACAAAAGACGCTAAAGACGAAGGTACGATGCTCTCCGGAGCTAAGAGCCGCTCCCGGGCTTCTTTCGGCAGAAGCGGCGCTAAGAGAGCACTGTGAGCGGTACAATCGTCTTTGCGCGAAGAAGCCGCTTCTTCGGCTCCGGGAGCCGGAGAGAGCGGCAGCATCGGAAAGGTGAAGAAGGAAGCTGTACAACACTGGGATTGTGTGCGCAACTTTCCAACTGATAGAAAACAGTACCTTACACTTTCCTGACGCTTCCAATCACATGAATATTCGATTGGAAGCTGTTTTGGACAACTTTTCTTTCCTTCATGCCAAGCACTTGGCAGAACTCCGTGCAACGTCCAGAACACGATGGGAGATGTTTTCTGTGCTCCCGCAGGTTTTCCTTGCCAGACAGAGTGGAAAAGCTTTCTGCTAGGATGTAGACCACAAAAGACGCTAAAGACGAAGGTACGATGCTCTCCGGAGCTAAGAGCCGCTCCCGGGCTTCTTTCGGCAGAAGCGGCGCTAAGAGAGCACTGTGAGCGGTACAATCGTCTTTGCGCGAAGAAGCCGCTTCTTCGGCTCCGGGAGCCGGAGAGAGCGGCAGCATCGGAAAGGTGAAGAAGGAAGCTGTACAACACTGGGTTTGTGTGCGCAGCTTGCCAACTGATAGAAAACAGTACCTTACCACTTTCCTGACGTTTCCAATCACATGAATATTCGATTGGAAGCTGTTTTGGACAACTTTTCTTTCCTTCATGCCAAGCACTTGGAAGACCTCCGTGCAACGTCCAGAACACGATGGGAGATGTTTTCTGTGCTCCCGCAGGTTTTCCTTGCCAGACAGAGTGGAAAAGCTTTCTGCTAGGATGTAGACCACAAAAGACGCTAAAGACGAAGGTACGATGCTCTCCGGAGCTAAGAGCCGCTCCCGGGCTTCTTTCGGCAGAAGCGGCGCTAAGAGAGCACTGTGAGCGGTACAATCGTCTTTGCGCGAAGAAGCCGCTTCTTCGGCTCCGGGAGCCGGAGAGAGAGGCAGCATCGGAAAGGTGAAGAAGGAAGCTGTACAACACTGGGATTGTGTGCGCAGCTTGCCAACTGATAGAAAACAGTACCTTACCACTTTCCTGACGTTTCCAATCACATGAATATTCGATTGGAAGCTGTTTTGGACAACTTTTCTTTCCTTCATGCCAGGCACTTGGCAGACCTCCGTGCAACGTCCAGAAGACGATGGGAGATGTTTTCTGTGCTCCCGCAGGTTTTCCTTGCCAGACAGAGTGGAAAAGCTTTCTGCTAGGATGTAGACCACAAAAGACGCTAAAGACGAAGGTACGATGCTCTCCGGAGCTAAGAGCCGCTCCCGGGCTTCTTTCGGCAGAAGCGGCGCTAAGAGAGCACTGTGAGCGGTACAATCGTCTTTGCGCGAAGAAGCCGCTTCTTCGGCTCCGGGAGCCGGAGAGAGCGGCAGCATCGGAAAGGTGAAGAAGGAAGCTGTACAACACTGGGATTGTGTGCGCAACTTTCCAACTGATAGAAAACAGTACCTTACACTTTCCTGATGTTTCCAATCACATGAATATTAGATTGGAAGCTGTTTTGGACAACTTTCCTTTCCTTCATGCCAAGCACTTGGCAGACCTCCGTGCAACGTCCAGAACACGATGGGAGATGTTTTCTGTGCTCCCGCAGGTTTTCCTTGCCAGACAGAGTGGAAAAGCTTTCTGCTAGGATGTAGACCACAAAAGACGCTAAAGACGAAGGTACGATGCTCTCCGGAGCTAAGAGCCGCTGCCGGGCTTCTTTCGGCAGAAGCGGCGCTAAGAGAGCACTGTGAGCGGTACAATCGTCTTTGCGCGAAGAAGCCGCTTCTTCGGCTCCGGGAGCCGGAGAGAGCGGCAGCATCGGAAATGTGAAGAAGGAAGCTGTACAACACTGGGATTGTGTGCACAGCTTGCCAAGTGATAGAAAACAGTACCTTACCACTTTCCTGACGTTTCCAATCACATGAATATTCGATTGGAAGCTGTTTTGGACAACTTTTCTTTCCTTCATTCCAAACACTTGGCAGACCTCCGTGCAACGTCCAGAACACGATGGGAGATGTTTTCTGTGCTCCCGCAGGTTTTCCTTGCCAGACAGAGTGGAAAAGCTTTCTGCTAGGATGTAGACCACAAAAGACGCTAAAGACGAAGGTACGATGCTCTCCGGAGCTAAGAGCCGCTCCCGGGCTTCTTTCGGCAGAAGCGGCGCTAAGAGAGCACTGTGAGCGGTACAATCGTCTTTGCGCGAAGAAGCCGCTTCTTCGGCTCCGGGAGCCGGAGAGAGCGGCAGCATCGGAAAGATGAAGAAGGAAGCTGTACAACACTGGGATTGTGTGCGCAGCTTGCCAACTGATAGAAAACAGTACCTTACCACTTTCCTGACGCTTCCAATCACATGACTATTCGATTGGAAGCTGTTTTGGACAACTTTTCTTTCCTTCATGCCAAACACTTGGCAGACCTCCGTGCAACGTCCAGAACACGATGGGAGATGCTTTCTGTGCTCCCGCAGGTTTTCCTTGCCAGACAGAGTGGAAAAGCTTTCTGCTAGGATGTAGACCACAAAAGACGCTAAAGACCAAGGTACGATGCTCTCCGGAGCTAAGAGCCGCTCCCGGGCTTCTTTCGGCAGAAGCGGCGCTAAGAGAGCACTGTGAGCGGTACAATCGTCTTTGCGCGAAGAAGCCGCTTCTTCGGCTCCGGTAGCCGGAGAGAGCGGCAGCATCGGAAAGGTGAAGAAGGAAGCTGTACAACACTGGGATTGTGTGCGCAGCTTGCCAACTGATAGAAAACAGTACCTTACCACTTTCCTGACGTTTCCAATCACATGAATATTCGATTGGAAGCTGTTTTGGACAACTTTTCTTTCCTTCATGCCAAGCACTTGGCAGACCTCCGTGCAACGTCCAGAACACGATGGGAGATGTTTTCTGTGCTCCCGCAGGTTTTCCTTGCCAGACAGAGTGGAAAAGCTTTCTGCTAGGATGTAGACCACAAAAGACGCTAAAGACGAAGGTACGATGCTCTCCGGAGCTAAGAGCCGCTCCCGGGCTTCTTTCGGCAGAAGCGGCGCTAAGAGAGCACTGTGAGCGGTACAATCGTCTTTGCGCGAAGAAGCCGCTTCTTCGGCTCCGGGAGCCGGAGAGAGCGGCAGCATCAGAAAGGTGAAGAAGGAAGCTGTACAACACTGGGATTGTGTGCGCAGCTTGCCAAATGATAGAAAACAGTACCTTACCACTTTCCTGACGTTTCCAATCACATGAATATGCCATTGCAAGCTGTTTTGACAACTCTTCTTTCCTTCATGCCAAGCACTTGCCAGACCTTTGTGCAACGTCCAGAACACGATGGGAGATGTTTTCTGTGCTCCCGCAGGTTTTCCTTGCCAGACAGAGTGGAAAAGCTTTCTGCTAGGATGTAGACCACAAAAGACGCTAAAGACGAAGGTACGATGCTCTCCAGAGCTAAGAGCCGCTCCCGGGCTTCTTTCGGCAGAAGCGGCGCTAAGAGAGCACTGTGAGCGGTACAATCGTCTTTGCGCGAAGAAGCCGCTTCTTCGGCTCCGGGAGCCGGAGAGAGCGGCAGCATCGGAAAGGTGAAGAAGGAAGCTGTACAACACTGGGATTGTGTGCGCAGCTTGCCAACTGATAGAAAACAGTACCTTACCACTTTCCTGACGTTTCCAATCACATGAATATTCGATTGGAAGCTGTTTTGGACAACTTTTCTTTCCTTCATGCCAAGCACTCGGCAGACCTCCGTGCAACGTCCAGAAAACGATGGGAGATGTTTTCTGTGCTCCCGCAGGTTTTCCTTGCCAGACAGAGTGGAAAGGCTTTCTGCTAGGATGTAGACCACAAAAGACGCTAAAGACGAAGGTACGATGCTCTCCGGAGCTAAGAGCCGCTCCCGGGCTTCTTTCGGCAGAAGCGGCGCTAAGAGTGCACTGTGAGCGGTACAATCGTCTTTGCGCAAAGATGCCGCTTCTTCGGCTCCGGGAGCCGGAGAGAGCGGCAGCATCGGAAAGGTGAAGAAGGAAGCTGTACTACACTGGGATTGTGTGCGCAGCTTGCCAACTGATAGAAAACAGTACCTTACCACTTTCCTGACGTTTCCAATCACATGAATATTCGATTGGAAGCTGTTTTGGACAACTTTTCTTTCCTTCATGCCAAGCACTTGGCAGAACTCCGTGCAACGTCCAGAACACGATGGGAGATGTTTTCTGTGCTCCCGCAGGTTTTCCTTGCCAGACAGAGTGGAAAAGCTTTCTGCTAGGATGTAGACCACAAAAGACGCTAAAGACGAAGGGACGATGCTCTCCGGAGCTAAGAGCCGCTCCCGGGCTTCTTTCGGCAGAAGCGGCGCTAAGAGAGCACTGTGAGCGGTACAATCGTCTTTGCGCGAAGAAGCCGCTTCTTCGGCTCCGGGAGCCGGAGAGAGCGGCAGCATCGGAAAGGTGAAGACGGAAGCTGTACAACACTGGGATTGTGTGCGCAGCTTGCCAACTGATAGAAAACAGTACCTTACCACTTTCCTGACGTTTCCAATCACATGAATATTCGATTGGAAGCTGTTTTGGACAACTTTTCTTTCCTTCATGCCAAACACTTGGCAGACCTCCGTGCAACGTCCAGAACACGATGGGAGATGTTTTCTGTGCTCCCGCAGGTTTTCCTTGCCAGACAGAGTGGAAAAGCTTTCTGCTAGGATGTAGACCACAAAAGACGCTAAAGACGAAGGTACGATGCTCTCCGGAGCTAAGAGCCGCTCCCGGGCTTCTTTCGGCAGAAGCGGCGCTAAGAGAGCACTGTGAGCGGTACAATGGTCTTTGCGCGAAGAAGCCGCTTCTTCGGCTCCGGGAGCCGGAGAGAGCGGCAGCATCGGAAAGGTGAAGAAGGAAGCTGTACAACACTGGGATTGTGTGCACAGCTTGCCAACTGATAGAAAACAGTACCTTACCACTTTCCTGACGTTTCCAATCACATGAATATTCGATTGGAAGCTGTTTTGGACAACTCTTCTTTCCTTCATGCCAAGCACTTGGCAGACCTTTGTGCAACGTCCAGAACACGATGGGAGATGTTTTCTGTGCTCCCGCAGGTTTTCCTTGCCAGACAGAGTGGAAAAGCTTTCTGCTAGGATGTAGACCACAAAAGACGCTAAAGACGAAGGTACGATGCTCTCCGGAGCTAAGAGCCGCTCCCGGGCTTCTTTCGGCAGAAGCGGCGCTAAGAGAGCACTGTGAGCGGTACAATCGTCTTTGCGCGAAGAAGCCGCTTCTTCGGCTCCGGGAGCCAGAGAGAGCGGCAGCATCGGAAAGGTGAAGAAGGAAGCTGTACAACACTGGGATTGTGTGCGCAGCTTGCCAACTGATAGAAAACAGTACCTTACCACTTTCCTGACGTTTCCAATCACATGAATATTCGATAAGAAGCTGTTTTGGACAGCTTTTCTTTCCTTCATGCCAAACACTTGGCAGACCGCTGTGCAACGTCCAGAACGCGATGGGAGATGTTTTCTGTGCTCCCGCAGGTTTTCCTTGCCAGACAGAGTGGAAAAGCTTTCTGCTAGGATGTAGACCACAAAAGACGCTAAAGACGAAGGTACGATGCTCTCCGGAGCTAAGAGCCGCTCCCGGGCTTCTTTCGGCAGAAGCGGCGCTAAGAGAGCACTGTGAGCGGTACAATGGTCTTTGCGCGAAGAAGCCGCTTCTTCGGCTCCGGGAGCCGGAGAGAGCGGCAGCATCGGAAAGGTGAAGAAGGAAGCTGTACAACACTGGGATTGTGTGCGCAGCTTGCCAACTGATAGAAAACAGTACCTTACCACTTTCCTGACGTTTCCAATCACATGAATATTCGATTGGAAGCTGTTTTGGACAACTCTTCTTTCCTTCATGCCAAGCACTTGGCAGACCTTTGTGCAACGTCCAGAACACGATGGGAGATGTTTTCTGTGCTCCCGCAGGTTTTCCTTGCCAGACAGAGTGGAAAAGCTTTCTGCTAGGATGTAGACCACAAAAGACGCTAAAGACGAAGGTACGATGCTCTCCGGAGCTAAGAGCCGCTGCCGGGCTTCTTTCGGCAGAAGCGGCGCTAAGAGAGCACTGTGAGCGGTACAATCGTCTTTGCGCGAAGAAGCCGCTTCTTCGGCTCCGGGAGCCAGAGAGAGCGGCAGCATCGGAAAGGTGAAGAAGGAAGCTGTACAACACTGGGATTGTGTGCGCAGCTTGCCAACTGATAGAAAACAGTACCTTACCACTTTCCTGACGTTTCCCATCACATGAATATTCGATAAGAAGCTGTTTTGGACAGCTTTTCTTTCCTTCATGCCAAACACTTGGCAGACCGCTGTGCAACGTCCAGAACGCGATGGGAGATGTTTTCTGTGCTCCCGCAGGTTTTCCTTGCCAGACAGAGTGGAAAAGCTTTCTGCTAGGATGTAGACCACAAAAGACGCTAAAGACGAAGGTACGATGCTCTCCGGAGCTAAGAGCCGCTCCCGGGCTTCTTTCGGCAGAAGCGGCGCTAAGAGAGCACTGTGAGCGGTACAATCGTCTTTGCGCGAAGAAGCCGCTTCTTCGGCTCCGGGAGCCGGAGAGAGCGGCAGCATCGGAAAGGTGAAGAAGGAAGCTGTACAACACTGGGATTGTGTGCGCAGCTTGCCAAGTGATAGAAAACAGTACCTTACCACTTTCCTGACGTTTCCAATCACATGAATATTCGATTGGAAGCTGTTTTGGACAACTTTTCTTTCCTTCATTCCAAACACTTGGCAGACCTCCGTGCAACGTCCAGAACACGATGGGAGATGTTTTCTGTGCTCCCGCAGGTTTTCCTTGCCAGACAGAGTGGAAAAGCTTTCTGCTAGGATGTAGACCACAAAAGACGCTAAAGACGAAGGTACGATGCTCTCCGGAGCTAAGAGCCGCTCCCGGGCTTCTTTCGGCAGAAGCGGCGCTAAGAGAGCACTGTGAGCGGTACAATCGTCTTTGCGCGAAGAAGCCGCTTCTTCGGCTCCGGGAGCCGGAGAGAGCGGCAGCATCGGAAAGATGAAGAAGGAAGCTGTACAACACTGGGATTGTGTGCGCAGCTTGCCAACTGATAGAAAACAGTACCTTACCACTTTCCTGACGCTTCCAATCACATGAATATTCGATTGGAAGCTGTTTTGGACAACTTTTCTTTCCTTCATGCCAAACACTTGGCAGACCTCCGTGCAACGTCCAGAACACGATGGGAGATGCTTTCTGTGCTCCCGCAGGTTTTCCTTGCCAGACAGAGTGGAAAAGCTTTCTGCTAGGATGTAGACCACAAAAGACGCTAAAGACCAAGGTACGATGCTCTCCGGAGCTAAGAGCCGCTCCCGGGCTTCTTTCGGCAGAAGCGGCGCTAAGAGAGCACTGTGAGCGGTACAATGGTCTTTGCGCGAAGAAGCCGCTTCTTCGGCTCCGGGAGCCGGAGAGAGCGGCAGCATCGGAAAGGTGAAGAAGGAAGCTGTACAACACTGGGATTGTGTGCGCAGCTTGCCAACTGATAGAAAACAGTACCTTACCACTTTCCTGACGTTTCCAATCACATGAATATTCGATTGGAAGCTGTTTTGGACAACTTTTCTTTCCTTCATGCCAAGCACTTGGCAGACCTCCGTGCAACGTCCAGAACACGATGGGAGATGTTTTCTGTGCTCCCGCAGGTTTTCCTTGCCAGACAGAGTGGAAAAGCTTTCTGCTAGGATGTAGACCACAAAAGACGCTAAAGACGAAGGTACGATGCTCTCCGGAGCTAAGAGCCGCTCCCGGGCTTCTTTCGGCAGAAGCGGCGCTAAGAGAGCACTGTGAGCGGTACAATCGTCTTTGCGCGAAGAAGCCGCTTCTTCGGCTCCGGGAGCCGGAGAGAGCGGCAGCATCAGAAAGGTGAAGAAGGAAGCTGTACAACACTGGGATTGTGTGCGCAGCTTGCCAACTGATAGAAAACAGTACCTTACCACTTTCCTGACGTTTCCAATCACATGAATATGCCATTGCAAGCTGTTTAGGACAACTCTTCTTTCCTTCATGCCAAGCACTTGCCAGACCTTTGTGCAACGTCCAGAACACGATGGGAGATGTTTTCTGTGCTCCCGCAGGTTTTCCTTGCCAGACAGAGTGGAAAAGCTTTCTGCTAGGATGTAGACCACAAAAGACGCTAAAGACGAAGGTACGATGCTCTCCAGAGCTAAGAGCCGCTCCCGGGCTTCTTTCGGCAGAAGCGGCGCTAAGAGAGCACTGTGAGCGGTACAATGGTCTTTGCGCGAAGAAGCCGCTTCTTCGGCTCCGGGAGCCGGAGAGAGCGGCAGCATCGGAAAGGTGAAGAAGGAAGCTGTACAACACTGGGATTGTGTGCGCAGCTTGCCAACTGATAGAAAACAGTACCTTACCACTTTCCTGACGTTTCCAATCACATGAATATTCGATTGGAAGCTGTTTTGGACAACTTTTCTTTCCTTCATGCCAAGCACTTGGCAGACCTCCGTGCAACGTCCAGAAAACGATGGGAGATGTTTTCTGTGCTCCCGCAGGTTTTCCTTGCCAGACAGAGTGGAAAGGCTTTCTGCTAGGATGTAGACCACAAAAGACGCTAAAGACGAAGGTACGATGCTCTCCGGAGCTAAGAGCCGCTCCCGGGCTTCTTTCGGCAGAAGCGGCGCTAAGAGTGCACTGTGAGCGGTACAATCGTCTTTGCGCAAAGATGCCGCTTCTTCGGCTCCGGGAGCCGGAGAGAGCGGCAGCATCGGAAAGGTGAAGAAGGAAGCTGTACTACACTGGGATTGTGTGCGCAGCTTGCCAACTGATAGAAAACAGTACCTTACCACTTTCCTGACGTTTCCAATCACATGAATATTCGATTGGAAGCTGTTTTGGACAACTTTTCTTTCCTTCATGCCAAGCACTTGGCAGAACTCCGTGCAACGTCCAGAACACGATGGGAGATGTTTTCTGTGCTCCCGCAGGTTTTCCTTGCCAGACAGAGTGGAAAAGCTTTCTGCTAGGATGTAGACCACAAAAGACGCTAAAGACGAAGGGACGATGCTCTCCGGAGCTAAGAGCCGCTCCCGGGCTTCTTTCGGCAGAAGCGGCGCTAAGAGAGCACTGTGAGCGGTACAATCGTCTTTGCGCGAAGAAGCCGCTTCTTCGGCTCCGGGAGCCGGAGAGAGCGGCAGCATCGGAAAGGTGAAGACGGAAGCTGTACAACACTGGGATTGTGTGCGCAGCTTGCCAACTGATAGAAAACAGTACCTTACCACTTTCCTGACGTTTCCAATCACATGAATATTCGATTGGAAGCTGTTTTGGACAACTTTTCTTTCCTTCATGCCAAACACTTGGCAGACCTCCGTGCAACGTCCAGAACACGATGGGAGATGTTTTCTGTGCTCCCGCAGGTTTTCCTTGCCAGACAGAGTGGAAAAGCTTTCTGCTAGGATGTAGACCACAAAAGACGCTAAAGACGAAGGTACGATGCTCTCCGGAGCTAAGAGCCGCTCCCGGGCTTCTTTCGGCAGAAGCGGCGCTAAGAGAGCACTGTGAGCGGTACAATGGTCTTTGCGCGAAGAAGCCGCTTCTTCGGCTCCGGGAGCCGGAGAGAGCGGCAGCATCGGAAAGGTGAAGAAGGAAGCTGTACAACACTGGGATTGTGTGCGCAGCTTGCCAACTGATAGAAAACAGTACCTTACCACTTTCCTGACGTTTCCAATCACATGAATATTCGATTGGAAGCTGTTTTGGACAACTCTTCTTTCCTTCATGCCAAGCACTTGGCAGACCTTTGTGCAACGTCCAGAACACGATGGGAGATGTTTTCTGTGCTCCCGCAGGTTTTCCTTGCCAGACAGAGTGGAAAAGCTTTCTGCTAGGATGTAGACCACAAAAGACGCTAAAGACGAAGGTACGATGCTCTCCGGAGCTAAGAGCCGCTGCCGGGCTTCTTTCGGCAGAAGCGGCGCTAAGAGAGCACTGTGAGCGGTACAATCGTCTTTGCGCGAAGAAGCCGCTTCTTCGGCTCCGGGAGCCAGAGAGAGCGGCAGCATCGGAAAGGTGAAGAAGGAAGCTGTACAACACTGGGATTGTGTGCGCAGCTTGCCAACTGATAGAAAACAGTACCTTACCACTTTCCTGACGTTTCCAATCACATGAATATTCGATAAGAAGCTGTTTTGGACAGCTTTTCTTTCCTTCATGCCAAACACTTGGCAGACCGCTGTGCAACGTCCAGAACGCGATGGGAGATGTTTTCTGTGCTCCCGCAGGTTTTCCATGCCAGACAGAGTGGAAAAGCTTTCTGCTAGGATGTAGACCACAAAAGACGCTAAAGACGAAGGTACGATGCTCTCCGGAGCTAAGAGCCGCTCCCGGGCTTCTTTCGGCAGAAGCGGCGCTAAGAGAGCACTGTGAGCGGTACAATGGTCTTTGCGCGAAGAAGCCGCTTCTTCGGCTCCGGGAGCCGGAGAGAGCGGCAGCATCGGAAAGGTGAAGAAGGAAGCTGTACAACACTGGGATTGTGTGCGCAGCTTGCCAACTGATAGAAAACAGTACCTTACCACTTTCCTGACGTTTCCAATCACATGAATATTCGATTGGAAGCTGTTTTGGACAACTCTTCTTTCCTTCATGCCAAGCACTTGGCAGACCTCCGTGCAACGTCCAGAACACGATGGGAGATGTTTTCTGTGCTCCCGCAGGTTTTCCTTGCCAGACAGAGTGGAAAAGCTTTCTGCTAGGATGTAGACCACAAAAGACGCTAAAGACGAAGGTACGATGCTCTCCGGAGCTAAGAGCCGCTCCCGGGCTTCTTTCGGCAGAAGCGGCGCTAAGAGAGCACTGTGAGCGGTACAATCGTCTTTGCGCGAAGAAGCCGCTTCTTCGGCTCCGGGAGCCAGAGAGAGCGGCAGCATCGGAAAGGTGAAGAAGGAAGCTGTACAACACTGGGATTGTGTGCGCAGCTTGCCAACTGATAGAAAACAGTACCTTACCACTTTCCTGACGTTTCCAATCACATGAATATTCGATAAGAAGCTGTTTTGGACAGCTTTTCTTTCCTTCATGCCAAACACTTGGCAGACCGCTGTGCAACGTCCAGAACGCGATGGGAGATGTTTTCTGTGCTCCCGCAGGTTTTCCTTGCCAGACAGAGTGGAAAAGCTTTCTGCTAGGATGTAGACCACAAAAGACGCTAAAGACGAAGGTACGATGCTCTCCGGAGCTAAGAGCCGCTCCCGGGCTTCTTTCGGCAGAAGCGGCGCTAAGAGAGCACTGTGAGCGGTACAATCGTCTTTGCGCGAAGAAGCCGCTTCTTCGGCTCCGGGAGCCGGAGAGAGCGGCAGCATCGGAAAGGTGAAGAAGGAAGCTGTACAACACTGGGATTGTGTGCGCAGCTTGCCAACTGATAGAAAACAGTACCTTACCACTTTCCTGACGTTTCCAATCACATGAATATTGGATTGGAAGCTGTTTTGGACAACTTTTCTTTCCTTCATGCCAAGCACTTGGCAGACCTGCGTGCAACGTCCAGAACACGATGGGAGATGTTTTCTGTGCTCCCGCAGGTTTTCCTTGCCAGACAGAGTGGAAAAGCTTTCTGCTAGGATGTAGACCACAAAAGACGCTAAAGACGAAGGTACGATGCTCTCCGGAGCTAAGAGCCGCTCCCGGGCTTCTTTCGGCAGAAGCGGCGCTAAGAGAGCACTGTGAGCGGTACAATCGTCTTTGCGCGAAGAAGCCGCTTCTTCGGCTCCGGGAGCCGGAGAGAGCGGCAGCATCGGAAAGGTGAAGACGGAAGCTGTACAACACTGGGATTGTGTGCGCAGCTTGCCAACTGATAGAAAACAGTACCTTACCACTTTCCTGACGTTTCCAATCACATGAATATTCGATTGGAAGCTGTTTTGGACAACTTTTCTTTCCTTCATGCCAAACACTTGGCAGACCTCCGTGCAATGTCCAGAACACGATGGGAGATGTTTTCTGTGCTCCCGCAGGTTTTCCTTGCCAGACAGAGTGGAAAAGCTTTCTGCTAGGATGTAGACCACAAAAGACGCTAAAGACGAAGGTACGATGCTCTCCGGAGCTAAGAGCCGCTCCCGGGCTTCTTTCGGCAGAAGCGGCGCTAAGAGAGCACTGTGAGCGGTACAATGGTCTTTGCGCGAAGAAGCCGCTTCTTCGGCTCCGGGAGCCGGAGAGAGCGGCAGCATCGGAAAGGTGAAGAAGGAAGCTGTACAACACTGGGATTGTGTGCGCAGCTTGCCAACTGATAGAAAACAGTACCTTACCACTTTCCTGACGTTTCCAATCACATGAATATTCGATTGGAAGCTGTTTTGGACAACTCTTCTTTCCTTCATGCCAAGCACTTGGCAGACCTTTGTGCAACGTCCAGAACACGATGGGAGATGTTTTCTGTGCTCCCGCAGGTTTTCCTTGCCAGACAGAGTGGAAAAGCTTTCTGCTAGGATGTAGACCACAAAAGACGCTAAAGACGAAGGTACGATGCTCTCCGGAGCTAAGAGCCGCTGCCGGGCTTCTTTCGGCAGAAGCGGCGCTAAGAGAGCACTGTGAGCGGTACAATCGTCTTTGCGCGAAGAAGCCGCTTCTTCGGCTCCGGGAGCCAGAGAGAGCGGCAGCATCGGAAAGGTGAAGAAGGAAGCTGTACAACACTGGGATTGTGTGCGCAGCTTGCCAACTGATAGAAAACAGTACCTTACCACTTTCCTGACGTTTCCAATCACATGAATATTCGATAAGAAGCTGTTTTGGACAGCTTTTCTTTCCTTCATGCCAAACACTTGGCAGACCGCTGTGCAACGTCCAGAACGCGATGGGAGATGTTTTCTGTGCTCCCGCAGGTTTTCCTTGCCAGACAGAGTGGAAAAGCTTTCTGCTAGGATGTAGACCACAAAAGACGCTAAAGACGAAGGTACGATGCTCTCCGGAGCTAAGAGCCGCTCCCGGGCTTCTTTCGGCAGAAGCGGCGCTAAGAGAGCACTGTGAGCGGTACAATCGTCTTTGCGCGAAGAAGCCGCTTCTTCGGCTCCGGGAGCCGGAGAGAGCGGCAGCATCGGAAAGGTGAAGAAGGAAGCTGTACAACACTGGGATTGTGTGCGCAGCTTGCCAACTGATAGAAAACAGTACCTTACCACTTTCCTGACGTTTCCAATCACATGAATATTGGATTGGAAGCTGTTTTGGACAACTTTTCTTTCCTTCATGCCAAGCACTTGGCAGACCTGCGTGCAACGTCCAGAACACGATGGGAGATGTTTTCTGTGCTCCCGCAGGTTTTCCTTGCCAGACAGAGTGGAAAAGCTTTCTGCTAGGATGTAGACCACAAAAGACGCTAAAGACGAAGGTACGATGCTCTCCGGAGCTAAGAGCCGCTCCCGGGCTTCTTTCGGCAGAAGCGGCGCTAAGAGAGCACTGTGAGCGGTACAATCGTCTTTGCGCGAAGAAGCCGCTTCTTCGGCTCCGGGAGCCGGAGAGAGCGGCAGCATCGGAAAGGTGAAGAAGGAAGCTGTACAACACTGGGATTGTGTGCGCAGCTTGCCAACTGATAGAAAACAGTACCTTACCACTTTCCTGACGTTTCCAATCACATGAATATTAGACTGGAAGCTGTTTTGGACAACTTTTCTTTCCTTCATGCCAAGCACTTGGCAGACCTCCGTGCAACGTCCAGAACACGATGGGAGATGTTTTCTGTGCTCCCGCAGGTTTTCCTTGCCAGACAGAGTGGAAAAGCTTTCTGCTAGGATGTAGACCACAAAAGACGCTAAAGACGAATGTACGATGCTCTCCGGAGCTAAGAGCCACTCCCGGGCTTCTTTCGGCAGAAGCGGCGCTAAGAGAGCACTGTGAGCAGTACAATCATCTTTGCGCGAAGAAGCCACTTCTTCGGCTCCGGGAGCCGGAGAGAGCGGCAGCATCGGAAAGGTGAAGAAGGAAGCTGTACAACACTGGGATTGTGTGCGCAGCTTGCCAAATGATAGAAAACAGTACCTTACCACTTTCCTGACGTTTCCAATCACATGACTATTCGATTGGAAGCTGTTTTGGACAACTTTTCTTTCCTTCATGCCAAACACTTGGCAGACCTCCGTGCAACGTCCAGAACACGATGGGAGATGTTTTCTGTGCTCCCGCAGGTTTTCCTTGCCAGACAGAGTGGAAAAGCTTTCTGCTAGGATGTAGACCACAAAAGACGCTAAAGACGAAGGTACGATGCTGTCCGGAGCTAAGAGCCGCTCCCGGGCTTCTTTCGGCAGAAGCGGCGCTAAGAGAGCACTGTGAGCGGTACAATCGTCTTTGCGCGAAGAAGCCGCTTCTTCGGCTCCGGGAGCCGGAGAGAGCGGAAGCATCGGAAAGGTGAAGAAGGAAGCTGTACAACACTGGGATTGTGTGCGCAGCTTGCCAACTGATAGAAAACAGTACCTTACCACTTTCCTGACGTTTCCAATCACATGAATATTCGATTGGAAGCTGTTTTGGACAACTTTTCTTTCCTTCATGCCAAGCACTTGGCAGACCTCCGTGCAACGTCCAGAACACGATGGGAGATGTTTTCTGTGCTCCCGCAGGTTTTCCTTGCCAGACAGAGTGGAAAAGCTTACTGCTAGGATGTAGACCACAAAAGACGCTAAAGACGAAGGTACGATGCTCTCCGGAGCTAAGAGCCGCTCCCGGGCTTCTTTCGGCAGAAGCGGCGCTAAGAGAGCACTGTGAGCAGTACAATCATCTTTGCGCGAAGAAGCCGCTTCTTCGGCTCCGGGAGCCGGAGAGAGCGGCAGCATCGGAAAGGTGAAGAAGGAAGCTGTACAACACTGGGATTGTGTGCGCAGCTTGCCAACTGATAGAAAACAGTACCTTACCACTTTCCTGACGTTTCCAATCACATGAATATTCGATTGGAAGCTGTTTTGGACAACTCTTCTTTCCTTCATGCCAAGCACTTGGCAGACCTCCGTGCAACGTCCAGAACACGATGGGAGATGTTTTCTGTGCTCCCGCAGGTTTTCCTTGCCAGACAGAGTGGAAAAGCTTTCTGCTAGGATGTAGACCACAAAAGACGCTAAAGACGAAGGTACGATGCTCTCCGGAGCTAAGAGCCGCTCCCGGGCTTCTTTCGGCAGAAGCGGCGCTAAGAGAGCACTGTGAGCGGTACAATCGTCTTTGCGCGAAGAAGCCGCTTCTTCGGCTCCGGGAGCCGGAGAGAGCGGCAGCATCGGAAAGGTGAAGAAGGAAGCTGTACAACACTGGGATTGTGTGCGCAGCTTGCCAACTGATAGAAAACAGTACCTTACCACTTTCCTGACGTTTCCAATCACATGAATATTCGATTGGAAGCTGTTCTGGACAACTTTTCTTTCCTTCATGCCAAACACTTGGCAGACCTCCGTGCAACGTCCAGAACACGATGGGAGATGTTTTCTGTGCTCCCGCAGGTTTTCCTTGCCAGACAGAGTGGAAAAGCTTTCTGCTAGGATGTAGACCACAAAAGACGCTAAAGACGAAGGTACGATGCTGTCCGGAGCTAAGAGTCGCTCCCGGGCTTCTTTCGGCAGAAGCGGCGCTAAGAGAGCACTGTGAGCGGTACAATCGACTTGCGCGAAGAAGCCGCTTCTTCGGCTCCGGGAGCCGGAGAGAGCGGCAGCATCGGAAAGGTGAAGAAGGAAGCTGTACAACACTGGGATTGTGTGCGCAGCTTGCCAACTGATAGAAAACAGTACCTTACCACTTTCCTGACGTTTCCAATCACATGAATATTCGATTGGAAGCTGTTTTGGACAACTCTTCTTTCCTTCATGCCAAGCACTTGGCAGACCTCCGTGCAACGTCCAGAACACGATGGGAGATGTTTTCTGTGCTCCCGCAGGTTTTCCTTGCCAGACAGAGTGGAAAAGCTTTCTGCTAGGATGTAGACCACAAAAGACGCTAAAGACGAAGGTACGATGCTCTCCGGAGCTAAGAGCCGCTCCCGGGCTTCTTTCGGCAGAAGCGGCGCTAAGAGAGCACTGTGAGCGGTACAATCGTCTTTGCGCGAAGAAGCCGCTTCTTCGGCTCCGGGAGCCGGAGAGAGCGGCAGCATCGGAAAGGTGAAGAAGGAAGCTGTACAACACTGGGATTGTGTGCGCAGCTTGCCAACTGATAGAAAACAGTACCTTACCACTTTCCTGACGTTTCCAATCACATGAATATTCGATTGGAAGCTGTTCTGGACAACTTTTCTTTCCTTCATGCCAAGCACTTGGCAGACCTCCGTGCAACGTCCAGAACACGATGGGAGATGTTTTCTGTGCTCCCGCAGGTTTTCCTTGCCAGACAGAGTGGAAAAGCTTTCTGCTAGGATGTAGACCACAAAAGACGCTAAAGACGAAGGTACGATGCTCTCCGGAGCTAAGAGCCGCTCCCGGGCTTCTTTCGGCAGAAGCGGCGCTAAGAGAGCACTGTGAGCGGTACAATCGTCTTTGCGCGAAGAAGCCGCTTCTTCGGCTCCGGGAGCCGGAGAGAGCGGCAGCATCGGAAAGGTGAAGAAGGAAGCTGTACAACACTGGGATTGTGTGCGCAGCTTGCCAACTGATAGAAAACAGTACCTTACCACTTTCCTGACGTTTCCAATCACATGAATATTCGATTGGAAGCTGTTTTGGACAACTTTTCTTTCCTTCATGCCAAACACTTGGCAGACCTCCGTGCAACGTCCAGAACACGATGGGAGATGTTTTCTGTGCTCCCGCAGGTTTTCCTTGCCAGACAGAGTGGAAAAGCTTTCTGCTAGGATGTAGACCACAAAAGACGCTAAAGACGAAGGTACGATGCTCTCCGGAGCTAAGAGCCGCTCCCGGGCTTGTTTCGGCAGAAGCGGCGCTAAGAGAGCACTGTGAGCGGTACAATCGTCTTTGCGCGAAGAAGCCGCTTCTTCGGCTCCGGGAGCCGGAGAGAGCGGCAGCATCGGAAAGGTGAAGAAGGAAGCTGTACAACACTGGGATTGTGTGCGCAGCTTGCCAACTGATAGAAAACAGTACCTTACCACTTTCCTGACGTTTCCAATCACATGAATATTCGATTGGAAGCTGTTTTGGACAACTCTTCTATCCTTCATGCCAAGCACTTGGCAGACCTCCGTGCAACGTCCAGAACACGATGGGAGATGTTTTCTGTGCTCCCGCAGGTTTTCCTTGCCAGACAGAGTGGAAAAGTTTTCTGCTAGGATGTAGACCACAAAAGACGCTAAAGACGAAGGTACGATGCTCTCCGGAGCTAAGAGCCGCTCCCGGGCTTCTTTCGGCAGAAGCGGCGCTAAGAGAGCACTGTGAGCGGTACAATCGTCTTTGCGCGAAGAAGCCGCTTCTTCGGCTCCGGGAGCCGGAGAGAGCGGCAGCATCGGAAAGGTGAAGAAGGAAGCTGTACAACACTGGGATTGTGTGCGCAGCTTGCCAACTGATAGAAAACAGTACCTTACCACTTTCCTGACGCTTCCAATTACATGACTATTCGATTGGAAGCTGTTTTGGACAACTTTTCTTTCCTTCATGCCAAGCACTTGGCAGACCTCCGTGCAACGTCCAGAACACGATGGGAGATGTTTTCTGTGCTCCCGCAGGTTTTCCTTGCCAGACAGAGTGGAAAAGCTTTCTGCTAGGATGTAGACCACAAAAGACGCTAAAGACGAAGGTACGATGCTCTCCGGAGCTAAGAGCCGCTCCCGGGCTTCTTTCGGCAGAAGCGGCGCTAAGAGAGCACTGTGAGCGGTACAATCGTCTTTGCGCGAAGAAGCCGCTTCTTCGGCTCCGGGAGCCGGAGAGAGCGGAAGCATCGGAAAGGTGAAGAAGGAAGCTGTACAACACTGGGATTGTGTGCGCAGCTTGCCAACTGATAGAAAACAGTACCTTACCACTTTCCTGACGTTTCCAATCACATGAATATTCGATTGGAAGCTGTTTTGGACAACTTTTCTTTCCTTCATGCCAAGCACTTGGCAGACCTCCGTGCAACGTCCAGAACACGATGGGAGATGTTTTCTGTGCTCCCGCAGGTTTTCCTTGCCAGACAGAGTGGAAAAGCTTACTGCTAGGATGTAGACCACAAAAGACGCTAAAGACGAAGGTACGATGCTCTCCGGAGCTAAGAGCCGCTCCCGGGCTTCTTTCGGCAGAAGCGGCGCTAAGAGAGCACAGTGAGCAGTACAATCATCTTTGCGCGAAGAAGCCGCTTCTTCGGCTCTGGGAGCCGGAGAGAGCGGCAGCATCGGAAAGGTGAAGAAGGAAGCTGTACAACACTGGGATTGTGTGCGCAGCTTGCCAACTGATAGAAAACAGTACCTTACCACTTTCCTGACGTTTCCAATCACATGAATATTCGATTGGAAGCTGTTTTGGACAACTCTTCTTTCCTTCATGCCAAGCACTTGGCAGACCTCCGTGCAACGTCCAGAACACGATGGGAGATGTTTTCTGTGCTCCCGCAGGTTTTCCTTGCCAGACAGAGTGGAAAAGCTTTCTGCTAGGATGTAGACCACAAAAGACGCTAAAGACGAAGGTACGATGCTCTCCGGAGCTAAGAGCCGCTCCCGGGCTTCTTTCGGCAGAAGCGGCGCTAAGACAGCACTGTGAGCGGTACAATCGTCTTTGCGCGAAGAAGCCGCTTCTTCGGCTCCGGGAGCCGGAGAGAGCGGCAGCATCGGAAAGGTGAAGAAGGAAGCTGTACTACACTGGGATTGTGTGCGCAGCTTGCCAACTGATAGAAAACAGTACCTTACCACTTTCCTGACGTTTCCAATCACATGAATATTCGATTGGAAGCTGTTTTGGACAACTTTCCTTTCCTTCATGCCAAACACTTGGCAGACCTCCGTGCAACGTCCAGAACACGATGGGAGATGTTTTCTGTGCTCCCGCAGGTTTTCCTTGCCAGACAGAGTGGAAAAGCTTTCTGCTAGGATGTAGACCACGAAAGACGCTAAAGACGAAGGTACGATGCTGTCCGGAGCTAAGAGCCGCTCCCGGGCTTCTTTCGGCAGAAGCGGCGCTAAGAGAGCACTGTGAGCGGTACAATCGACTTGCGCGAAGAAGCCGCTTCTTCGGCTCCGGGAGCCGGAGAGAGCGGCAGCATCGGAAAGGTGAAGAAGGAAGCTGTACAACACTGGGATTGTGTGCGCAGCTTGCCAACTGATAGAAAACAGTACCTTACCACTTTCCTGACGTTTCCAATCACATGAATATTCGATTGGAAGCTGTTTTGGACAACTCTTCTTTCCTTCATGCCAAGCACTTGGCAGACCTCCGTGCAACGTCCAGAACACGATGGGAGATGTTTTCTGTGCTCCCGCAGGTTTTCCTTGCCAGACAGAGTGGAAAAGCTTTCTGCTAGGATGTAGACCACAAAAGACGCTAAAGACGAAGGTACGATGCTCTCCGGAGCTAAGAGCCGCTCCCGGGCCTCTTTTGGCAGAAGCGGCGCTAAGAGCGCACTGTGAGCGGTACAATCGTCTTTGCGCGAAGAAGCCGCTTCTTCGGCTCCGAGAGCCGGAGAGAGCGGCAGCATCGGAAAGGTGAAGAAGGAAGCTGTACAACACTGGGATTGTGTGCACAGCTTGCCAACTGATAGAAAACAGTACCTTACCACTTTCCTGACGTTTCCAATCACATGAATATTCGATTGGAAGCTGTTTTTGGACAACTTTCCTTTCCTTCATGCCAAACACTTGGCAGACCTCCGTGCAACGTCCAGAACACGATGGGAGATGTTTTCTGTGCTCCCGCAGGTTTTCCTTGCCAGACAGAGTGGAAAAGCTTTCTGCTAGGATGTAGACCACGAAAGACGCTAAAGACGAAGGTACGATGCTGTCCGGAGCTAAGAGCCGCTCCCGGGCTTCTTTCGGCAGAAGCGGCGCTAAGAGAGCACTGTGAGCGGTACAATCGACTTGCGCGAAGAAGCCGCTTCTTCGGCTCCGGGAGCCGGAGAGAGCGGCAGCATCGGAAAGGTGAAGAAGGAAGCTGTACAACACTGGGATTGTGTGCGCAGCTTGCCAACTGATAGAAAACAGTACCTTACCACTTTCCTGACGTTTCCAATCACATGAATATTCGATTGGAAGCTGTTTTGGACAACTCTTCTTTCCTTCATGCCAAGCACTTGGCAGACCTCCGTGCAACGTCCAGAACACGATGGGAGATGTTTTCTGTGCTCCCGCAGGTTTTCCTTGCCAGACAGAGTGGAAAAGCTTTCTGCTAGGATGTAGACCACAAAAGACGCTAAAGACGAAGGTACGATGCTCTCCGGAGCTAAGAGCCGCTCCCGGGCTTCTTTTGGCAGAAGCGGCGCTAAGAGCGCACTGTGAGCGGTACAATCGTCTTTGCGCGAAGAAGCCGCTTCTTCGGCTCCGGGAGCCGGAGAGAGCGGCAGCATCGGAAAGGTGAAGAAGGAAGCTGTACAACACTGGGATTGTGTGCGCAGCTTGCCAACTGATAGAAAACAGTACCTTACCACTTTCCTGACGTTTCCAATCACATGAATATTCGATTGGAAGCTGTTCTGGACAACTTTTCTTTCCTTCATGCCAAGCACTTGGCAGACCTCCGTGCAACGTCCAGAACACGATGGGAGATGTTTTCTGTGCTCCCGCAGGTTTTCCTTGCCAGACAGAGTGGAAAAGCTTTCTGCTAGGATGTAGACCACAAAAGACGCTAAAGACGAAGGTACGATGCTCTCCGGAGCTAAGAGCCGCTCCCGGGCTTGTTTCGGCAGAAGCGGCGCTAAGAGAGCACTGTGAGCGGTACAATCGTCTTTGCGCGAAGAAGCCGCTTCTTCGGCTCCGGGAGCCGGAGAGAGCGGCAGCATCGGAAAGGTGAAGAAGGAAGCTGTACAACACTGGGATTGTGTGCGCAGCTTGCCAACTGATAGAAAACAGTACCTTACCACTTTCCTGACGTTTCCAATCACATGAATATTCGATTGGAAGCTGTTTTCGACAACTTTTCTTTCCTTCATGCCAAGCACTTGGCAGACCTCCGTGCAACGTCCAGAACACGATGGGAGATGTTTTCTGTGCTCCCGCAGGTTTTCCTTGCCAGACAGAGTGGAAAAGCTTTCTGCTAGGATGTAGACCACAAAAGACGCTAAAGACGAAGGTACGATGCTGTCCGGAGCTAAGAGCCGCTCCCGGGCTTCTTTCGGCAGAAGCGGCGCTAAGAGAGCACTGTGAGCGGTACAATCGACTTGCGCGAAGAAGCCGCTTCTTCGGCTCCGGGAGCCGGAGAGAGCGGCAGCATCGGAAAGGTGAAGAAGGAAGCTGTACAACACTGGGATTGTGTGCGCAGCTTGCCAACTGATAGAAAACAGTACCTTACCACTTTCCTGACGTTTCCAATCACATGAATATTCGATTGGAAGCTGTTTTGGACAACTCTTCTTTCCTTCATGCCAAGCACTTGGCAGACCTCCGTGCAACGTCCAGAACACGATGGGAGATGTTTTCTGTGCTCCCGCAGGTTTTCCTTGCCAGACAGAGTGGAAAAGCTTTCTGCTAGGATGTAGACCACAAAAGACGCTAAAGACGAAGGTACGATGCTCTCCGGAGCTAAGAGCCGCTCCCGGGCTTCTTTCGGCAGAAGCGGCGCTAAGAGAGCACTGTGAGCGGTACAATCGTCTTTGCGCGAAGAAGCCGCTTCTTCGGCTCCGGGAGCCGTAGAGAGCGGCAGCATCGGAAAGGTGAAGAAGGAAGCTGTACAACACTGGGATTGTGTGCGCAGCTTGCCAACTGATAGAAAACAGTACCTTACCACTTTCCTGACGTTTCCAATCACATGAATATTCGATTGGAAGCTGTTCTGGACAACTTTTCTTTCCTTCATGCCAAACACTTGGCAGACCTCCGTGCAACGTCCAGAACACGATGGGAGATGTTTTCTGTGCTCCCGCAGGTTTTCCTTGCCAGACAGAGTGGAAAAGCTTTCTGCTAGGATGTAGACCACAAAAGACGCTAAAGACGAAGGTACGATGCTCTCCGGAGCTAAGAGCCGCTCCCGGGCTTCTTTCGGCAGAAGCGGCGCTAAGAGAGCACTGTGAGCGGTACAATCGTCTTTGCGCGAAGAAGCCGCTTCTTCGGCTCCGGGAGCCGGAGAGAGCGGCAGCATCGGAAAGGTGAAGAAGGAAGCTGTACAACACTGGGATTGTGTGCGCAGCTTGCCAACTGATAGAAAACAGTACCTTACCACTTTCCTGACGTTTCCAATCACATGAATATTCGATTGGAAGCTGTTTTGGACAACTCTTCTATCCTTCATGCCAAGCAATTGGCAGACCTCCGTGCAACGTCCAGAACACGATGGGAGATGTTTTCTGTGCTCCCGCAGGTTTTCCTTGCCAGACAGAGTGGAAAAGCTTTCTGCTAGGATGTAGACCACAAAAGACGCTAAAGACGAAGGTACGATGCTCTCCGGAGCTAAGAGCCGCTCCCGGGCTTCTTTCGGAAGAAGCGGCGCTAAGAGAGCACTGTGAGCGGTACAATCGACTTGCGCGAAGAAGCCGCTTCTTCGGCTCCGGGAGCCGGAGAGAGCGGCAGCATCGGAAAGGTGAAGAAGGAAGCTGTACAACACTGGGATTGTGTGCGCAGCTTGCCAACTGATAGAAAACAGTACCTTACCACTTTCCTGACGTTTCCAATCACGTGAATATTCGATTGGAAGCTGTTTTGGACAACTTTTCTTTCCTTCATGCCAAACACTTGGCAGACCTCCATGCAACGTCCAGAACACGATGGGAGATGTTTTCTGTGCTCCCGCAGGTTTTCCTTGCCAGACAGAGTGGAAAAGCTTTCTGCTAGGATGTAGACCACAAAAGACGCTAAAGACGAAGGTACGATGCTCTCCGGAGCTAAGAGCCGCTCCCGGGCTTCTTTCGGCAGAAGCGGCGCTAAGAGAGCACTGTGAGCGGTACAATCGACTTGCGCGAAGAAGCCGCTTCTTCGGCTCCGGGAGCTGGAGAGAGCGGCAGCATCGGAAAGGTGAAGAAGGAAGCTGTACAACACTGGGATTGTGTGCGCAGCTTGCCAACTGATAGAAAACAGTACCTTATCACTTTCCTGACGTTTCCAATCACATGAATATTCGATTGGAAGCTGTTTTGGACAACTTTTCTTTCCTTCATGCCAAACACTTGGCAGACCTCCGTGCAACGTCCAGAAGACGATGGGAGATGTTTTCTGTGCTCCCGCAGGTTTTCCTTGCCAGACAGAGTGGAAAAGCTTTCTGCTAGGATGTAGACCACAAAAGACGCTAAAGACGAAGGTACGATGCTGTCCGGAGCTAAGAGCCGCTCCCGGGCTTCTTTCGGCAGAAGCGGCGCTAAGAGAGCACTGTGAGCGGTACAATCGACTTTGCACGAAGAAGCCGCTTCTTCGGCTCCGGGAGCCGGAGAGAGCGGCAGCATCGGAAAGGTGAAGAAGGAAGCTGTACAACACTGGGATTGTGTGCGCAGCTTGCCAACTGATAGAAAACAGTACCTTACCACTTTCCTGACGTTTCCAATCACATGAATATTCGATTGGAAGCTGTTTTGGACAACTTTTCTTTCCTTCATGCCAAACATTTGGCAGACCTCCGTGCAACGTCCAGAACACGATGGGAGATGTTTTCTGTGCTCCCGCAGGTTTTCCTTGCCAGACAGAGTGGAAAAGCTTTCTGCTAGGATGTAGACCACAAAAGACGCTAAAGACGAAGGTACGATGCTCTCCGGAGCTAAGAGCCGCTCCCGGGCTTCTTTCGGCAGAAGCGGCGCTAAGAGAGCACTGTGAGCGGTACAATCGTCTTTGCGCGAAGAAGCCGCTTCTTCGGCTCCGGGAGCCGGAGAGAGCGGCAGCATCGGAAAGGTGAAGAAGGAAGCTGTACAACACTGGGATTGTGTGCGCAGCTTGCCAACTGATAGAAAACAGTACCTTACCACTTTCCTGACGCTTCCAATCACATGACTATTCGATTGGAAGCTGTTTTGGACAACTTTTCTTTCCTTCATGCCAAACACTTTGCAGACCTCCGTGCAACGTCCAGAACACGATGGGAGATGTTTTCTGTGCTCCCGCAGGTTTTCCTTGCCAGACAGAGTGGAAAAGCTTTCTGCTAGGATGTAGACCACAAAAGACGCTAAAGACGAAGGTACGATGCTCTCCGGAGCTAAGAGCCGCTCCCGGGCTTGTTTCGGCAGAAGCGGCGCTAAGAGAGCACTGTGAGCGGTACAATCATCTTTGCGCGAAGAAGCCGCTTCTTCGGCTCCGGGAGCCGGAGAGAGCGGCAGCATCGGAAAGGTGAAGAAGGAAGCTGTACAACACTGGGATTGTGTGCGCAGCTTGCCAACTGATAGAAAACAGTACCTTACCACTTTCCTGACGCTTCCAATCACATGACTATTCGATTGGAAGCTGTTTTGGACAACTTTTCTTTCCTTCATGCCAAGCACTTGGCAGACCTCCGTGCAACGTCCAGAACACGATGGGAGATGTTTTCTGTGCTCCCGCAGGTTTTCCTTGCCAGACAGAGTGGAAAAGCTTTCTGCTAGGATGTAGACCACAAAAGACGCTAAAGACGAAGGTACGATGCTCTCCGGAGCTAAGAACCGCTCCCGGGCTTCTTTCGGCAGAAGCGACGCTAAGAGAGCACTGTGAGCGGTACAATCGTCTTTGCGCGAAGAAGCCGCTTCTTCGGCTCCGGGAGCCGGAGAGAGCGGCAGCATCGGAAAGGTGAAGAAGGAAGCTGTGCAATACTGGGATTGTGTGCGCAGCTTGCCAACTGATAGAAAACAGTACCTTACCACTTTCCTGACGTTTCCAATCACATGAATATTCGATTGGAAGCTGTTTTGGACAACTTTTCTTTCCTTCATGCCAAACACTTGGCAGACCTCCGTGCAACGTCCAGAACACGATGGGAGATGTTTTCTGTGCTCCCGCAGGTTTTCCTTGCCAGACAGAGTGGAAAAGCTTTCTGCTAGGATGTAGACCACAAAAGACGCTAAAGACGAAGGTACGATGCTCTCCGGAGCTAAGAGCCGCTCCCGGGCTTCTTTTGGCAGAAGCGGCGCTAAGAGCGCACTGTGAGCGGTACAATCGTCTTTGCGCGAAGAAGCCGCTTCTTCAGCTCCGGGAGCCGGAGAGAGCGGCAGCATCGGAAAGGTGAAGAAGGAAGCTGTACAACACTGGGATTGTGTGCGCAGCTTGCCAACTGATAGAAAACAGTACCTTACCACTTTCCTGACGTTTCCAATCACATGAATATTCGATTGGAAGCTGTTTTGGACAGCTTTTCTTTCCTTCATGCCAAACACATGGCAGACCTCCGTGCAACGTCCAGAACACGATGGGAGATGTTTTCTGTGCTCCCGCAGGTTTTCCTTGCCAGACAGAGTGGAAAAGCTTTCTGCTAGGATGTAGACCACAAAAGACTCTAAAGACGAAGGTACGATGCTCTCCGGAGCTAAGAGCCGCTCCCGGGCTTCTTTCGGCAGAAGCGGCGCTAAGAGAGCACTGTGAGCGGTACAATGGTCTTTGCGCGAAGAAGCCGCTTCTTCGGCTCCGGGAGCCGGAGAGAGCGGCAGCATCGGAAAGGTGAAGAAGGAAGCTGTACAACACTGGGATTGTGTGCGCAGCTTGCCAACTGATAGAAAACAGTACCTTACCACTTTGCTGACGCTTCCAATCACATGACTATTCGATTGGAAGCTGTTTTGGACAACTTTTCTTTCCTTCATGCCAAACACTTGGCAGACCTCCGTGCAACGTCCAGAACACGATTGGAGATGTTTTCTGTGCTCCCGCAGGTTTTCCTTGCCAGACAGAGTGGAAAAGCTTTCTGCTAGGATGTAGACCACAAAAGACGCTAAAGACGAAGGTACGATGCTCTCCGGAGATAAGAGCCGCTCCCGGGCTTCTTTCGGAAGAAGCGGCGCTAAGAGGTCACTGTGAGCGGTACAATCGTCTTTGCGCGAAGAAGCCGCTTCTTTGGCTCCGGGAGCCGGAGAGAGCGGCAGCATCGGAAAGGTGAAGAAGGAAGCTGTACAACACTGGGATTGTGTGCGCAGCTTGCCAACTGATCGAAAACAGTACCTTACACTTTCCTGACGTTTCCAATCACATGAATATTCGATTGGAAGCTGTTTTGGACAGCTTTTCTTTCCTTCATGCCAAACACTTGGCAGACCTCCGTGCAACGTCCAGAACACGATGGGAGATGTTTTCTGTGCTCCCGCAGGTTTTCCTTGCCAGACAGAGTGGAAAAGCTTTCTGCTAGGATGTAGACCACAAAAGACGCTAAAGACGAAGGTACGATGCTCTCCGGAGCTAAGAGCCGCTCCCGGGCTTCTTTCGGCAGAAGCGGCGCTAAGAGAGCACTGTGAGCGGTACAATCGTCTTTGCGTGAAGAAGCCGCTTCTTCGGCTCCGGGAGCCGGAGAGAGCGGCAGCATCGGAAAGGTGAAGAAGGAAGCTGTACAACACTGGGATTGTGTGCGCAGCTTGCCAACTGATAGAAAACAGTACCTTACCACTTTCCTGACGTTTCCAATCACATGAATATTCGATTGGAAGCTGTTTTGGACAACTTTTCTTTCCTTCATGCCAAACACTTGGCAGACCTCCGTGCAACGTCCAGAACACGATGGGAGATGTTTTCTGTGCTCCCGCAGGTTTTCCTTGCCAGACAGAGTGGAAAAGCTTTCTGCTAGGATGTAGACCACAAAAGACGCTAAAGATGAAGGTACGATGCTCTCCGGAGCTAAGAGCCGCTGCCGGGCTTCTTTCGGCAGAAGCGGCGCTAAAGGAGCACAGTGAGCGGTACAATCGTCTTTGCGCGAAGAAGCCGCTTCTTCGGCTCCGGGAGCCGGAGAGAGCGGCAGCATCGGAAAGGTGAAGAAAGAAGCTGTACAACACTGGGATTTTGTGCGCAGCTTGCCAACTGATAGAAAACAGTACCTTACCACTTTCCTGACGTTTCCAATCACATGAATATTCGATAAGAAGCTGTTTTGGACAACTTTTCTTTCCTTCATGCCAAACACTTGGCAGACTTCCGTGCAACGTCCAGAACACGATGGGAGATGTTTTCTGTGCTCCTGCAGGTTTTCCTTGCCCGACAGAGTGGAAAAGCTTTCTGCTAGGATGTAGACCACAAAAGACGCTAAAGACGAAGATACGATGCTCTCCGGAGCTAAGAGCCGCTCCCGGGCTTCTTTCGGCAGAAGCGGCGCTAAGAGAGCACTGTGAGCGGTACAATCGTCTTTGCGCGAAGAAGCCGCTTCTTCGGCTCCGGGAGCCGGAGAGAGCGGCAGCATCGGAAAGGTGAAGAAGGAAGCTGTACAACACTGGGTTTGTGTGCGCAGCTTGCCAACTGATAGAAAACAGTACCTTACACTTTCCTGACGTTTCCAATCACATGAATATTCGATTGGAAGCTGTTTTGGACAACTTTTCTTTCCTTCATGCCAAACACTTGGCAGACCTCCGTGCAACGTCCAGAACACGATGGGAGATGTTTTCTGTGCTCCCGCAGGTTTTCCTTGCCAGACAGAGTGGAAAAGCTTTCTGCTAGGATGTAGACCACAAAAGACGCTAAAGACGAAGGTACGATGCTCTCCGGAGCTAAGAGCCGCTCCCGGGCTTCTTTCGGCAGAAGCGGCGCTAAGAGAGCACTGTGAGCGGTACAATCGTCTTTGCGCGAAGAAGCCGCTTCTGCGGCTCCGGGAGCCGGAGAGAGCGGCAGCATCGGAAAGGTGAAGAAGGAAGCTGTACAACACTGGGATTGTGTGCGCAGCTTGCCAACTGATAGAAAACAGTACCTTACCACTTTCCTGACGTTTCCAATCACATGAATATTTGATTGGAAGCTGTTTTGGACAACTTTTCTTTCCTTCATGCCAAACACTTGGCAGACCTCCGTGCAACGTCCAGAACACGATGGGAGATGTTTTCTGTGCTCCCGCAGGTTTTCCTTGCCAGACAGAGTGGAAAAGCTTTCTGCTAGGATGTAGACCACAAAAGACGCTAAAGACGAAGGTACGATGCTCTCCGGAGCTAAGCGCCGCTCCCGGGCTTCTTTCGGCAGAAGCGGCGCTAAGAGGTCACTGTGAGCGGTACAATCGTCTTTGCGCGAAGAAGCCGCTTCTTCGGCTCCGGGAGCCGGAGAGAGCGGCAGCATCGGAAAGGTGAAGAAGGAAGCTGTACAACACTGGGATTGTGTGCGCAGCTTGCCAACTGATAGAAAACAGTACCTTACACTTTCCTGACGTTTCCAATCACATGAATATTCGGTAAGAAGCTGTTTTGGACAGCTTTTCTTTCCTTCATGCCAAACACTTGGCAGACAGCTGTGCAACGTCCAGAACACGATGGGAGATGTTTTCTGTGCTCCCGCAGGTTTTCCTTGCCAGACAGAGTGGAAAAGCTTTCTGCTAGGATGTAGACCACAAAAGACGCTAAAGACGAAGGTACGATGCTCTCCGGAGCTAAGAGCCGCTCCCGGGCTTCTTTCGGCAGAAGCGGCGCTAAGAGAGCACTGTGAGCGGTACAATCGTCTTTGCGCGAAGAAGCCGCTTCTTCGGCTCCGGGAGCCGGAGAGAGCGGCAGCATCAGAAAGGTGAAGAAGGAAGCTGTACAACACTGGGATTGTGTGCGCAGCTTACCAACTGATAGAAAACAGTACCTTACCACTTTCCTGACGTTTCCAATCACATGAATATTCGATTGGAAGCTGTTTTGGACAACTTTTCTTTCCTTCATTCCAGGCACTTGGCAGACCTCCGTGCAACGTCCAGAACACGATGGGAGATGTTTTCTGTGCTCCCGCAGGTTTTCCTTGCCAGACAGAGTGGAAAAGATTTCTGCTAGGATGTAGACCACAAAAGACGCTAAAGACCAAGGTACGAGGCTCTCCGGAGCTAAGCGCCGCTCCCGGGCTTCTTTCGGCAGAAGCGGCGCTAAGAGAGCACTGTGAGCGGTACAATCGTCTTTGCGCGAAGAAGCCGCTTCTTCGGCTCCGGGAGCCAGAGAGAACGGCAGCATCGGAAAGGTGAAGAAGGAAGCTGTACAACACTGGGATTGTGTGCGCATCTTTCCAACTGATAGAAAACAGTACCTTACACTTTCCTGATGTTTCCAATCACATGAATATTCGATTGGAAGCTGTTTTGGACAACTTTTCTTTCCTTCATGCCAAGCATTGGCAGACCTCCGTGCAACGTCCAGAACACGATGGGAGATGTTTTCTGTGCTCCCGCAGGTTTTCCTTGCCAGACAGAGTGGAAAAGCTTTCTGCTAGGATGTAGACCACAAAAGACGCTAAAGACGAAGGTACGATGCTCTCCGGAGCTAAGAGCCGCTCCCGGGCTTCTTTCGGCAGAAACGGCGCTAAGAGAGCACTGTGAGCGGTACAATCGTCTTTGCGCGAAGAAGCCGCTTCTTCGGCTCCGGGAGCCGGAGAGAGCGGCAGCATCGGAAAGGTGAAGAAGGAAGCTGTACAACACTGGGATTGTGTGCGCAGCTTGCCAACTGATAGAAAACAGTACCTTACACTTTCCTGACGTTTCCAATCACATGAATATTCGATTGGAAGCTGTTTTGGACAACTTTTCTTTCCTTCATGCCAGGCACTTGGCAGACCTCCGTGCAACGTCCAGAACACGATGGGAGATGTTTTCTGTGCTCCCGCAGGTTTTCCTTGCCAGACAGAGTGGAAAAGCTTTCTGCTAGGATGTAGACCACAAAAGACGCTAAAGACGAAGGTACGATGCTCTCCGGAGCTAAGAGCCGCTCCCGGGCTTCTTTCGGCAGAAGCGGAGCTAAGAGAGCACTGTGAGCGGTACAATCGTCTTTGCGCGAAGAAGCCGCTTCTTCGGCTCCGGGAGCCGGAGAGAGCGGCAGCATCGGAAAGGTGAAGAAGGAAGCTGTACAACACTGGGATTGTTTGCGCAGCTTGCCAACTGATAGAAAACAGTACCTTACCACTTTCCTGACGTTTCCAATCACATGAATATTCGATTGGAAGCTGTTTTGGACAACTTTTCTTTCCTTCATGCCAAGCACTTGGCAGACCTCCGTGCAACGTCCAGAACACGATGGGAGATGTTTTCTGTGCTCCCGCAGGTTTTCCTTGCCAGACAGAGTGGAAAAGCGTTCTGCTAGGATGTAGACCACAAAAGACGCTAAAGACGAAGGTACGATGCTGTCCGGAGCTAAGAGCCGCTCCCGGGCTTCTTTCGGCAGAAGCGGCGCTAAGAGAGCACTGTGAGCGGTACAATCGACTTTGCACGAAGAAGCCGCTTCTTCGGCTCCGGGAGCCGGAGAGAGCGGCAGCATCGCAAAGGTGAAGAAGGAAGCTGTACAACACTGGGATTGTGTGCGCAGCTTGCCAACTGATAGAAAACAGTACCTTACCACTTTCCTGACGTTTCCAATCACATGAATATTCGATTGGAAGCTGTTTTGGACAACTTTTCTTTCCTTCATGCCAAACATTTGGCAGACCTCCGTGCAACGTCCAGAACACGATGGGAGATGTTTTCTGTGCTCCCGCAGGTTTTCCTTGCCAGACAGAGTGGAAAAGCTTTCTGCTAGGATGTAGACCACAAAAGACGCTAAAGACGAAGGTACGATGCTCTCCGGAGCTAAGAGCCGCTCCCGGGCTTCTTTCGGCAGAAGCGGCGCTAAGAGAGCACTGTGAGCGGTACAATCGTCTTTGCGCGAAGAAGCCGCTTCTTCGGCTCCGGGAGCCGGAGAGAGCGGCAGCATCGGAAAGGTGAAGAAGGAAGCTGTACAACACTGGGATTGTGTGCGCAGCTTGCCAACTGATAGAAAACAGTACCTTACCACTTTCCTGACGCTTCCAATCACATGACTATTCGATTGGAAGCTGTTTTGGACAACTTTTCTTTCCTTCATGCCAAACACTTTGCAGACCTCCGTGCAACGTCCAGAACACGATGGGAGATGTTTTCTGTGCTCCCGCAGGTTTTCCTTGCCAGACAGAGTGGAAAAGCTTTCTGCTAGGATGTAGACCACAAAAGACGCTAAAGACGAAGGTACGATGCTCTCCGGAGCTAAGAGCCGCTCCCGGGCTTGTTTCGGCAGAAGCGGCGCTAAGAGAGCACTGTGAGCGGTACAATCATCTTTGCGCGAAGAAGCCGCTTCTTCGGCTCCGGGAGCCGGAGAGAGCGGCAGCATCGGAAAGGTGAAGAAGGAAGCTGTACAACACTGGGATTGTGTGCGCAGCTTGCCAACTGATAGAAAACAGTACCTTACCACTTTCCTGACGCTTCCAATCACATGACTATTCGATTGGAAGCTGTTTTGGACAACTTTTCTTTCCTTCATGCCAAGCACTTGGCAGACCTCCGTGCAACGTCCAGAACACGATGGGAGATGTTTTCTGTGCTCCCGCAGGTTTTCCTTGCCAGACAGAGTGGAAAAGCTTTCTGCTAGGATGTAGACCACAAAAGACGCTAAAGACGAAGGTACGATGCTCTCCGGAGCTAAGAACCGCTCCCGGGCTTCTTTCGGCAGAAGCGACGCTAAGAGAGCACTGTGAGCGGTACAATCGTCTTTGCGCGAAGAAGCCGCTTCTTCGGCTCCGGGAGCCGGAGAGAGCGGCAGCATCGGAAAGGTGAAGAAGGAAGCTGTGCAATACTGGGATTGTGTGCGCAGCTTGCCAACTGATAGAAAACAGTACCTTACCACTTTCCTGACGTTTCCAATCACATGAATATTCGATTGGAAGCTGTTTTGGACAACTTTTCTTTCCTTCATGCCAAACACTTGGCAGACCTCCGTGCAACGTCCAGAACACGATGGGAGATGTTTTCTGTGCTCCCGCAGGTTTTCCTTGCCAGACAGAGTGGAAAAGCTTTCTGCTAGGATGTAGACCACAAAAGACTCTAAAGACGAAGGTACGATGCTCTCCGGAGCTAAGAGCCGCTCCCGGGCTTCTTTCGGCAGAAGCGGCGCTAAGAGAGCACTGTGAGCGGTACAATGGTCTTTGCGCGAAGAAGCCGCTTCTTCGGCTCCGGGAGCCGGAGAGAGCGGCAGCATCGGAAAGGTGAAGAAGGAAGCTGTACAACACTGGGATTGTGTGCGCAGCTTGCCAACTGATAGAAAACAGTACCTTACCACTTTGCTGACGCTTCCAATCACATGACTATTCGATTGGAAGCTGTTTTGGACAACTTTTCTTTCCTTCATGCCAAACACTTGGCAGACCTCCGTGCAACGTCCAGAACACGATTGGAGATGTTTTCTGTGCTCCCGCAGGTTTTCCTTGCCAGACAGAGTGGAAAAGCTTTCTGCTAGGATGTAGACCACAAAAGACGCTAAAGACGAAGGTACGATGCTCTCCGGAGATAAGAGCCGCTCCCGGGCTTCTTTCGGAAGAAGCGGCGCTAAGAGGTCACTGTGAGCGGTACAATCGTCTTTGCGCGAAGAAGCCGCTTCTTTGGCTCCGGGAGCCGGAGAGAGCGGCAGCATCGGAAAGGTGAAGAAGGAAGCTGTACAACACTGGGATTGTGTGCGCAGCTTGCCAACTGATCGAAAACAGTACCTTACACTTTCCTGACGTTTCCAATCACATGAATATTCGATTGGAAGCTGTTTTGGACAGCTTTTCTTTCCTTCATGCCAAACACTTGGCAGACCTCCGTGCAACGTCCAGAACACGATGGGAGATGTTTTCTGTGCTCCCGCAGGTTTTCCTTGCCAGACAGAGTGGAAAAGCTTTCTGCTAGGATGTAGACCACAAAAGACGCTAAAGACGAAGGTACGATGCTCTCCGGAGCTAAGAGCCGCTCCCGGGCTTCTTTCGGCAGAAGCGGCGCTAAGAGAGCACTGTGAGCGGTACAATCGTCTTTGCGTGAAGAAGCCGCTTCTTCGGCTCCGGGAGCCGGAGAGAGCGGCAGCATCGGAAAGGTGAAGAAGGAAGCTGTACAACACTGGGATTGTGTGCGCAGCTTGCCAACTGATAGAAAACAGTACCTTACCACTTTCCTGACGTTTCCAATCACATGAATATTCGATTGGAAGCTGTTTTGGACAACTTTTCTTTCCTTCATGCCAAACACTTGGCAGACCTCCGTGCAACGTCCAGAACACGATGGGAGATGTTTTCTGTGCTCCCGCAGGTTTTCCTTGCCAGACAGAGTGGAAAAGCTTTCTGCTAGGATGTAGACCACAAAAGACGCTAAAGATGAAGGTACGATGCTCTCCGGAGCTAAGAGCCGCTCCCGGGCTTCTTTCGGCAGAAGCGGCGCTAAAGGAGCACAGTGAGCGGTACAATCGTCTTTGCGCGAAGAAGCCGCTTCTTCGGCTCCGGGAGCCGGAGAGAGCGGCAGCATCGGAAAGGTGAAGAAGGAAGCTGTACAACACTGGGATTTTGTGCGCAGCTTGCCAACTGATAGAAAACAGTACCTTACCACTTTCCTGACGTTTCCAATCACATGAATATTCGATAAGAAGCTGTTTTGGACAACTTTTCTTTCCTTCATGCCAAACACTTGGCAGACTTCCGTGCAACGTCCAGAACACGATGGGAGATGTTTTCTGTGCTCCTGCAGGTTTTCCTTGCCCGACAGAGTGGAAAAGCTTTCTGCTAGGATGTAGACCACAAAAGACGCTAAAGACGAAGATACGATGCTCTCCGGAGCTAAGAGCCGCTCCCGGGCTTCTTTCGGCAGAAGCGGCGCTAAGAGAGCACTGTGAGCGGTACAATCGTCTTTGCGCGAAGAAGCCGCTTCTTCGGCTCCGGGAGCCGGAGAGAGCGGCAGCATCGGAAAGGTGAAGAAGGAAGCTGTACAACACTGGGTTTGTGTGCGCAGCTTGCCAACTGATAGAAAACAGTACCTTACACTTTCCTGACGTTTCCAATCACATGAATATTCGATTGGAAGCTGTTTTGGACAACTTTTCTTTCCTTCATGCCAAACACTTGGCAGACCTCCGTGCAACGTCCAGAACACGATGGGAGATGTTTTCTGTGCTCCCGCAGGTTTTCCTTGCCAGACAGAGTGGAAAAGCTTTCTGCTAGGATGTAGACCACAAAAGACGCTAAAGACGAAGGTACGATGCTCTCCGGAGCTAAGAGCCGCTCCCGGGCTTCTTTCGGCAGAAGCGGCGCTAAGAGAGCACTGTGAGCGGTACAATCGTCTTTGCGCGAAGAAGCCGCTTCTGCGGCTCCGGGAGCCGGAGAGAGCGGCAGCATCGGAAAGGTGAAGAAGGAAGCTGTACAACACTGGGATTGTGTGCGCAGCTTGCCAACTGATAGAAAACAGTACCTTACCACTTTCCTGACGTTTCCAATCACATGAATATTTGATTGGAAGCTGTTTTGGACAACTTTTCTTTCCTTCATGCCAAACACTTGGCAGACCTCCGTGCAACGTCCAGAACACGATGGGAGATGTTTTCTGTGCTCCCGCAGGTTTTCCTTGCCAGACAGAGTGGAAAAGCTTTCTGCTAGGATGTAGACCACAAAAGACGCTAAAGACGAAGGTACGATGCTCTCCGGAGCTAAGCGCCGCTCCCGGGCTTCTTTCGGCAGAAGCGGCGCTAAGAGGTCACTGTGAGCGGTACAATCGTCTTTGCGCGAAGAAGCCGCTTCTTCGGCTCCGGGAGCCGGAGAGAGCGGCAGCATCGGAAAGGTGAAGAAGGAAGCTGTACAACACTGGGATTGTGTGCGCAGCTTGCCAACTGATAGAAAACAGTACCTTACACTTTCCTGACATTTCCAATCACATGAATATTCGGTAAGAAGCTGTTTTGGACAGCTTTTCTTTCCTTCATGCCAAACACTTGGCAGACAGCTGTGCAACGTCCAGAACACGATGGGAGATGTTTTCTGTGCTCCCGCAGGTTTTCCTTGCCAGACAGAGTGGAAAAGCTTTCTGCTAGGATGTAGACCACAAAAGACGCTAAAGACGAAGGTACGATGCTGTCCGGAGCTAAGAGCCGCTCCCGGGCTTCTTTCGGCAGAAGCGGCGCTAAGAGAGCACTGTGAGCGGTACAATCGTCTTTGCGCGAAGAAGCCGCTTCTTCGGCTCCGGGAGCCGGAGAGAGCGGCAGCATCGGAAAGGTGAAGAAGGAAGCTGTACAACACTGGGATTGTGTGCGCAGCTTACCAACTGATAGAAAACAGTACCTTACCACTTTCCTGACGTTTCCAATCACATGAATATTCGATTGGAAGCTGTTTTGGACAACTTTTCTTTCCTTCATTCCAGGCACTTGGCAGACCTCCGTGCAACGTCCAGAACACGATGGGAGATGTTTTCTGTGCTCCCGCAGGTTTTCCTTGCCAGACAGAGTGGAAAAGATTTCTGCTAGGATGTAGACCACAAAAGACGCTAAAGACCAAGGTACAAGGCTCTCCGGAGCTAAGCGCCGCTCCCGGGCTTCTTTCGGCAGAAGCGGCGCTAAGAGAGCACTGTGAGCGGTACAATCGTCTTTGCGCGAAGAAGCCGCTTCTTCGGCTCCGGGAGCCAGAGAGAACGGCAGCATCGGAAAGGTGAAGAAGGAAGCTGTACAACACTGGGATTGTGTGCGCATCTTTCCAACTGATAGAAAACAGTACCTTACACTTTCCTGATGTTTCCAATCACATGAATATTCGATTGGAAGCTGTTTTGGACAACTTTTCTTTCCTTCATGCCAAACACTTGGCAGACCTCCGTGCAACGTCCAGAACACGATGGGAGATGTTTTCTGTGCTCCCGCAGGTTTTCCTTGCCAGACAGAGTGGAAAAGCTTTCTGCTAGGATGTAGACCACAAAAGACGCTAAAGACGAAGGTACGATGCTCTCCGGAGCTAAGAGCCGCTCCCGGGCTTCTTTCGGCAGAAACGGCGCTAAGAGAGCACTGTGAGCGGTACAATCGTCTTTGCGCGAAGAAGCCGCTTCTTCGGCTCCGGGAGCCGGAGAGAGCGGCAGCATCGGAAAGGTGAAGAAGGAAGCTGTACAACACTGGGATTGTGTGCGCAGCTTGCCAACTGATAGAAAACAGTACCTTACACTTTCCTGACGTTTCCAATCACATGAATATTCGATTGGAAGCTGTTTTGGACAACTTTTCTTTCCTTCATGCCAGGCACTTGGCAGACCTCCGTGCAACGTCCAGAACACGATGGGAGATGTTTTCTGTGCTCCCGCAGGTTTTCCTTGCCAGACAGAGTGGAAAAGCTTTCTGCTAGGATGTAGACCACAAAAGACGCTAAAGACGAAGGTACGATGCTCTCCGGAGCTAAGAGCCGCTCCCGGGCTTCTTTCGGCAGAAGCGGAGCTAAGAGAGCACTGTGAGCGGTACAATCGTCTTTGCGCGAAGAAGCCGCTTCTTCGGCTCCGGGAGCCGGAGAGAGCGGCAGCATCAGAAAGGTGAAGAAGGAAGCTGTACAACACTGGGATTGTTTGCGCAGCTTGCCAACTGATAGAAAACAGTACCTTACCACTTTCCTGACGTTTCCAATCACATGAATATTCGATTGGAAGCTGTTTTGGACAACTTTTCTTTCCTTCATGCCAAGCACTTGGCAGACCTCCGTGCAACGTCCAGAACACGATGGGAGATGTTTTCTGTGCTCCCGCAGGTTTTCCTTGCCAGACAGAGTGGAAAAGCGTTCTGCTAGGATGTAGACCACAAAAGACGCTAAAGACGAAGGTACGATGCTCTCCGGAGCTAAGAGCCGCTGCCGGGCTTCTTTCGGCAGAAGCGGCGCTAAGAGAGCACTGTGAGTGGTACAATCGTCTTTGCGCGAAGAAGCCGCTTCTTCGGCTCCGGGAGCCGGAGAGAGCGGCAGCATCGGAAAGGTGAAGAAGGAAGCTGTACAACACTGGGATTGTGTGCGCAGCTTGCCAACTGATAGAAAACAGTACCTTACCACTTTCCTGACGTTTCCAATCACATGAATATTCGATTGGAAGCTGTTTTGGACAACTTTTCTTTCCTTCATGCCAAGCACTTGGCAGACCTCCGTGCAACGTCCAGAACACGATGGGATATGTTTTCTGTGCTCCTGCAGGTTTTCCTTGCCAGACAGAGTGGAAAAGCTTTCTGCTAGGATGTAGACCACAAAAGACGCTAAAGACGAAGGTACGATGCTGTCCGGAGCTAAGAGCCGCTCCCGGGCTTCTTTCGGCAGAAGCGGCGCTAAGAGAGCACTGTGAGCGGTACAATCGTCTTTGCGCGAAGAAGCCGCTTCTTCGGCTCCGGGAGCCGGAGAGAGCGGCAGCATTGGAAAGGTGAAGAAGGAAGCTGTACAACACTGGGATTGTGTGCGCAGCTTGCCAACTGATAGAAAACAGTACCTTACCACTTTCCTGACGTTTCCAATCACATGAATATTCGATTGGAAGCTGTTTTCGACAACTTTTCTTTCCTTCATGCCAAGCACTTGGCAGACCTGCGTGCAACGTCCAGAACACGATGGGAGATGTTTTCTGTGCTCCCGCAGGTTTTCCTTGCCAGACAGAGTGGAAAAGCTTTCTGCTAGGATGTAGACCACAAAAGACGCTAAAGACGAAGGTACGATGCTCTCCGGAGCTAAGAGCCGCTCCCGGGCTTCTTTCGGCAGAAGCGGCGCTAAGAGAGCACTGTGAGCGGTACAATCGTCTTTGCGCGAAGAAGCCGCTTCTTCGGCTCCGGGAGCCGGAGAGAGCGGCAGCATCGGAAAGGTGAAGAAGGAAGCTGTACAACACTGGGATTGTGTGCACAGCTTGCCAACTGATAGAAAACAGTACCTTACCACTTTCCTGACGTTTCCAATCACATGAATATTCGATTGGAAGCTGTTTTGGACAACTTTTCTTTCCTTCATGCCAAACACTTGGCAGACCTCCGTGCAACGTCCAGAACACGATGGGAGATGTTTTCTGTGCTCCCGCAGGTTTTCCTTGCCAGACAGAGTGGAAAAGCTTTCTGCTAGGATGTAGACCACAAAAGACGCTAAAGACGAAGGTACGATGCTCTCCGGAGCTAAGAGCCGCTCCCGGGCTTCTTTCGGCAGAAGCGGCGCTAAGAGAGCACTGTGAGCGGTACAATCGTCTTTGCGCGAAGAAGCCGCTTCTTCGGCTCCGGGAGCCGGAGAGAGCGGCAGCATCGGAAAGGTGAAGAAGGAAGCTGTACAACACTGGGATTGTGTGCACAGCTTGCCAACTGATAGAAAACAGTACCTTACAACTTTCCTGACGTTTCCAATCACATGAATATTCGATTGGAAGCTGTTTTGGACAACTTTTCTTTCCTTCATGCCAAACACTTGGCAGACCTCCGTGCAACGTCCAGAACACGATGGGAGATGTTTTCTGTGCTCCCGCAGGTTTTCCTTGCCAGACAGAGTGGAAAAGCTTTCTGCTAGGATGTAGACCACAAAAGACGCTAAAGACGAAGGTACGATGCTGTCCGGAGCTACGAGCCGCTCCGGGGCTTCTTTCGGCAGAAGCGGCGCTAAGAGAGCACTGTGAGCGGTACAATCGTCTTTGCGCGAAGAAGCCGCTTCTTCGGCTCCGGGAGCCGGAGAGAGCGGCAGCATCGGAAAGGTGAAGAAGGAAGCTGTACAACACTGGGATTGTGTGCGCAGCTTGCCAACTGATAGAAAACAGTACCTTACCACTTTCCTGACGTTTCCAATCACATGAATATTCTATTGGAAGCTGTTTTGGACAACTTTTCTTTCCTTCATGCCAAACACTTGGCAGACCTCCGTGCAACGTCCAGAACACGATGGGAGATGTTTTCTGTGCTCCCGCAGGTTTTCCTTGCCAGACAGAGTGGAAAAGCTTTCTGCTAGGATGTAGACCAAAAAAGACGCTAAAGACGAATGTACGATGCTCTCCGGAGCTAAGCGCCGCTCCCGGGCTTCTTTCGGCAGAAGCGGCGCTAAGAGAGCACTGTGAGCGGTACAATCGTCTTTGCGCGAAGAAGCCGCTTCTTTGGCTCCGGGAGCCGGAGAGAGCGGCAGCATCGGAAAGGTGAAGAAGGAAGCTGTACAACACTGGGATTGTGTGCGCAGCTTGCCAACTGATAGAAAACAGTACCTTACCACTTTCCTGACGTTTTCAGTCACATGAATTTCGATAAGAAACTGTTTTGGACAGCTTTTCTTTCCTTCATGCCAAACACTTGGCAGACCTCCGTGCAACGCCCAGAACACGATGGGAGATGTTTTCTGTGCTCCCGCAGGTTTTCCTTGCCAGACAGAGTGGAAAAGCTTTCTGCTAGGATGTAGACCACAAAAGACGCTAAAGACGAAGGTACGATGCTCTCCGGAGCTAAGCGCCGCTCCCGGGCTTCTTTCGGCAGAAGCGGCGCTAAGAGAGCACTGTGAGCGGTACAATCGTCTTTGCGCGAAGAAGCCGCTTCTTCGGCTCCGGGAGCCGGAGAGAGCGGCAGCATCGGAAAGGTGAAGAAGGAAGCTGTACAACACTGGGATTGTGTGCGCAGCTTGCCAACTGATAGAAAACAGTACCTTACCACTTTCCTGACGTTTCCAATCACATGAATATTCGATTGGAAGCTGTTTTGGACAGCTTTTCTTTCCTTCATGCCAAACACTTGGCAGACCTCCGTGCAACGTCCAGAACACGATGGGAGATGTTTTCTGTGCTCCCGCAGGTTTTCCTTGCCAGACAGAGTGGAAAAGCTTTCTGCTAGGATGTAGACCACAAAAGACGCTAAAGACGAAGGTACGATGCTCTCCGGAGCGAAGCGCCGCTGCCGGGCTTCTTTCGGCAGAAGCGGCGCTAAGAGAGCACTGTGAGCGGTACAATCGTCTTTGCGCGAAGAAGCCGCTTCTTCGGCTCCGGGAGCCGGAGAGAGCGGCAGCATCGGAAAGGTGAAGAAGGAAGCTGTACAACACTGGGATTGTGTGCGCAGCTTGCCAACTGATAGAAAACAGTACCTTACACTTTCCTGACGTTTCCAATCACATGAATATTCGATAAGAAGCTGTTTTGGACAACTTTTCTTTCCTTCATGCCAAACACTTGGCAGACATCCGTGCACCATCCAAAACACGATGGGAGATGTTTTCTGTGCTCCCGCAGGTTTTCCTTGCCAGACAGAGTGGAAAAGCTTTCTGCTAGGATGTAGACCACAAAAGACGCTAAAGACGAAGGTACGATGCTCTCCGGAATTAAGAGCCGCTCCCGGGCTTCTTTCGGCAGAAGCGGCGCTAAGAGAGCACTGTGAGCGGTACAATGGTCTTTGCGCGAAGAAGCCGCTTCTTCGGCTCCGGGAGCCGGAGAGAGCGGCAGCATCGGAAAGGTGAAGAAGGAAGCTGTACAACACTGGGATTGTGTGCGCAGCTTGCCAACTGATAGAAAACAGTACCTTACCACTTTCCTGACGTTTCCAATCACATGAATATTCGATTGGAAGCTGTTTTTGACTGCTTTTCTTTCCTTCATGCCAAACACTTGGCAGACCTCCGTGCAACGTCCAGAACACGATGGGAGATGTTTTCTGTGCTCCCGCAGGTTTTCCTTGCCAGACAGATTGGAAAAGTTTTCTGCTAGGATGTAGACCACAAAAGACGCTAAAGACGAAGGTACGATGCTCTCCGGAGCTAAGAGCCGCTCCCGGGCGTCTTTCGGCAGAAGCGGCGCTAAGAGAGCACTGTGAGCGGTACAATCGTCTCTGCGCGAAGAAGCCGCTTCTTCGGCTCCGGGAGCCGGAGAGAGCAGCAGCATCGGAAAGGTGAAGAAGGAAGCTGTACAACACTTAGATTGTGTGCGCAGCTTGCCAACTGATAGAAAACAGTACCTTACCACTTTCCTGACGTTTCCAGTCACATGAATATTCGATTGGAAGCTGTTTTGGACAACTTTTCTTTCCTTCATGCCAAACACTTGGCAGACCTCCGTGCAACGTCCAGAACACGATGGGAGATGTTTTCTGTGCTCCCGCAGGTTTTCCTTGCCAGACAGAGTGGAAAAGCTTTCTGCTAGGATGTAGACCACAAAAGACGCTAAAGACGAAGGTACGATGCTCTCCGGAGCTAAGAGCCGCTCCAGGCGTATTTCGGCAGAAGCAGCGTTAAGAGAGCACCGTGAGCGGTACAATCGTCTTTGCGCGAAGAAGCCGCTTCTTCGGCACCGGGAGCCGGAGAGAGCGGCAGCATCGGAAAGGTGAAGGATGAAGCTGTACAACATTGGGATTGTGTGCGCAGCTTGCCAACTGATAGAAACAGTACCTTACAACTTTCCTGACGTTTCCAATCACATGAATATTTGATTGGAAGCTGTTTTGGACAACTTTTCTTTCCTTCATGCCAAACACTTGGCAGACCTCCGTGCAACGTCCAGAACACGATGGGAGATGTTGTCTGTGCTCCCGCAGGTTTTCCTTGCCAGACAGAGTGGAAAAGCTTTCTGCTAGGATGTAGACCACAAAAGACGCTAAAGACGAAGGTACGATGCTCTCCGGAGTTAAGAGCCGCTCCCGGGTTTCTTTCGGCAGAAGCGGCGCTAAGAGAGCACTGTGAGCGGTACAATCGTCTCTGCGCGAAGAAGCCGCTTCTTCGGCTCCGGGAGCCGGAGAGAGCGGCAGCATCGGAAAGGTGAAGAAGGAAGCTGTACAACACTTAGATTGTGTGCGCAGCTTGCCAACTGATAGAAAACAGTACCTTACCACTTTCCTGACGTTTCCAGTCACATGAATATTCGATTGGAAGCTGTTTTGGACAACTTTTCTTTCCTTCATGCCAAACACTTGGCAGACCTCCGTGCAACGTCCAGAACACGATGGGAGATGTTTTCTGTGCTCCCGCAGGTTTTCCTTGCCAGACAGAGTGGAAAAGCTTTCTGCTAGGATGTAGACCACAAAAGACGCTAAAGACGAAGGTACGATGCTCTCCGGAGCTAAGAGCCGCTCCCGGGCTTCTTTCGGCAGAAGCGGCGCTAAGAGAGCACTGTGAGCGGTACAATCGTCTTTGCGCGAAGAAGCCGCTTCTTCGGCTCCGGGAGCCGGAGAGAGCGGCAGCATCGGAAAGGTGAAGAAGGAAGCTGTACAACACTGGGATTGTGTGCACAGCTTGCCAACTGATAGAAAACAGTACCTTACAACTTTCCTGACGTTTCCAATCACATGAATATTCGATTGGAAGCTGTTTTGGACAACTTTTCTTTCCTTCATGCCAAACACTTGGCAGACCTCCGTGCAACGTCCAGAACACGATGGGAGATGTTTTCTGTGCTCCCGCAGGTTTTCCTTGCCAGACAGAGTGGAAAAGCTTTCTGCTAGGATGTAGACCACAAAAGACGCTAAAGACGAAGGTACGATGCTGTCCGGAGCTACGAGCCGCTCCCGGGCTTCTTTCGGCAGAAGCGGCGCTAAGAGAGCACTGTGAGCGGTACAATCGTCTTTGCGCGAAGAAGCCGCTTCTTCGGCTCCGGGAGCCGGAGAGAGCGGCAGCATCGGAAAGGTGAAGAAGGAAGCTGTACAACACTGGGATTGCGTGCGCAGCTTGCCAACTGATAGAAAACAGTACCTTACCACTTTCCTGACGTTTCCAATCACATGAATATTCTATTGGAAGCTGTTTTGGACAACTTTTCTTTCCTTCATGCCAAACACTTGGCAGACCTCCGTGCAACGTCCAGAACACGATGGGAGATGTTTTCTGTGCTCCCGCAGGTTTTCCTTGCCAGACAGAGTGGAAAAGCTTTCTGCTAGGATGTAGACCACAAAAGACGCTAAAGACGAAGGTACGATGCTCTCCGGAGCTACGAGCCGCTCCCGGGCTTCTTTCGGCAGAAGCGGCGCTAAGAGAGCACTGTGAGCGGTACAATCGTCTTTGCGCGAAGAAGCCGCTTCTTCGGCTCCGGGAGCCGGAGAGAGCGGAAGCATCGGAAAGGTGAAGAAGGAAGCTGTACAACACTGGGATTGTGTGCGCAGCTTGCCAACTGATAGAAAACAGTACCTTACCACTTTCCTGACGTTTCCAATCACATGAATATTCGATTGGAAGCTGTTTTGGACAACTTTTCTTTCCTTCATGCCAAGCACTTGGCAGACCTCCGTGCAACGTCCAGAACACGATGGGAGATGTTTTCTGTGCTCCCGCAGGTTTTCCTTGCCAGACAGAGTGGAAAAGCTTACTGCTAGGATGTAGACCACAAAAGACGCTAAAGACGAAGGTACGATGCTCTCCGGAGCTAAGAGCCGCTCCCGGGCTTCTTTCGGCAGAAGCGGCGCTAAGAGAGCACTGTGAGCAGTACAATCATCTTTGCGCGAAGAAGCCGCTTCTTCGGCTCCGGGAGCCGGAGAGAGCGGCAGCATCGGAAAGGTGAAGAAGGAAGCTGTACAACACTGGGATTGTGTGCGCAGCTTGCCAACTGATAGAAAACAGTACCTTACCACTTTCCTGACGTTTCCAATCACATGAATATTCGATTGGAAGCTGTTTTGGACAACTCTTCTTTCCTTCATGCCAAGCACTTGGCAGACCTCCGTGCAACGTCCAGAACACGATGGGAGATGTTTTCTGTGCTCCCGCAGGTTTTCCTTGCCAGACAGAGTGGAAAAGCTTTCTGCTAGGATGTAGACCACAAAAGACGCTAAAGACGAAGGTACGATGCTCTCCGGAGCTAAGAGCCGCTCCCGGGCTTCTTTCGGCAGAAGCGGCGCTAAGACAGCACTGTGAGCGGTACAATCGTCTTTGCGCGAAGAAGCCGCTTCTTCGGCTCCGGGAGCCGGAGAGAGCGGCAGCATCGGAAAGGTGAAGAAGGAAGCTGTACTACACTGGGATTGTGTGCGCAGCTTGCCAACTGATAGAAAACAGTACCTTACCACTTTCCTGACGTTTCCAATCACATGAATATTCGATTGGAAGCTGTTTTGGACAACTTTCCTTTCCTTCATGCCAAACACTTGGCAGACCTCCGTGCAACGTCCAGAACACGATGGGAGATGTTTTCTGTGCTCCCGCAGGTTTTCCTTGCCAGACAGAGTGGAAAAGCTTTCTGCTAGGATGTAGACCACGAAAGACGCTAAAGACGAAGGTACGATGCTGTCCGGAGCTAAGAGCCGCTCCCGGGCTTCTTTCGGCAGAAGCGGCGCTAAGAGAGCACTGTGAGCGGTACAATCGACTTGCGCGAAGAAGCCGCTTCTTCGGCTCCGGGAGCCGGAGAGAGCGGCAGCATCGGAAAGGTGAAGAAGGAAGGTGTACAACACTGGGATTGTGTGCGCAGCTTGCCAACTGATAGAAAACAGTACCTTACCACTTTCCTGACGTTTCCAATCACATGAATATTCGATTGGAAGCTGTTTTGGACAACTCTTCTTTCCTTCATGCCAAGCACTTGGCAGACCTCCGTGCAACGTCCAGAACACGATGGGAGATGTTTTCTGTGCTCCCGCAGGTTTTCCTTGCCAGACAGAGTGGAAAAGCTTTCTGCTAGGATGTAGACCACAAAAGACGCTAAAGACGAAGGTACGATGCTCTCCGGAGCTAAGAGCCGCTCCCGGGCTTCTTTTGGCAGAAGCGGCGCTAAGAGCGCACTGTGAGCGGTACAATCGTCTTTGCGCGAAGAAGCCGCTTCTTCGGCTCCGAGAGCCGGAGAGAGCGGCAGCATCGGAAAGGTGAAGAAGGAAGCTGTACAACACTGGGATTGTGTGCACAGCTTGCCAACTGATAGAAAACAGTACCTTACCACTTTCCTGACGTTTCCAATCACATGAATATTCGATTGGAAGCTGTTTTGGACAACTTTCCTTTCCTTCATGCCAAACACTTGGCAGACCTCCGTGCAACGTCCAGAACACGATGGGAGATGTTTTCTGTGCTCCCGCAGGTTTTCCTTGCCAGACAGAGTGGAAAAGCTTTCTGCTAGGATGTAGACCACGAAAGACGCTAAAGACGAAGGTACGATGCTGTCCGGAGCTAAGAGCCGCTCCCGGGCTTCTTTCGGCAGAAGCGGCGCTAAGAGAGCACTGTGAGCGGTACAATCGACTTGCGCGAAGAAGCCGCTTCTTCGGCTCCGGGAGCCGGAGAGAGCGGCAGCATCGGAAAGGTGAAGAAGGAAGCTGTACAACACTGGGATTGTGTGCGCAGCTTGCCAACTGATAGAAAACAGTACCTTACCACTTTCCTGACGTTTCCAATCACATGAATATTCGATTGGAAGCTGTTTTGGACAACTCTTCTTTCCTTCATGCCAAGCACTTGGCAGACCTCCGTGCAACGTCCAGAACACGATGGGAGATGTTTTCTGTGCTCCCGCAGGTTTTCCTTGCCAGACAGAGTGGAAAAGCTTTCTGCTAGGATGTAGACCACAAAAGACGCTAAAGACGAAGGTACGATGCTCTCCGGAGCTAAGAGCCGCTCCCGGGCTTCTTTCGGCAGAAGCGGCGCTAAGAGAGCACTGTGAGCGGTACAATCATCTTTGCGCGAAGAAGCCGCTTCTTCGGCTCCGGGAGCCGGAGAGAGCGGCAGCATCGGAAAGGTGAAGAAGGAAGCTGTACAACACTGGGATTGTGTGCGCAGCTTGCCAACTGATAGAAAACAGTACCTTACCACTTTCCTGACGCTTCCAATCACATGACTATTCGATTGGAAGCTGTTTTGGACAACTTTTCTTTCCTTCATGCCAAGCACTTGGCAGACCTCCGTGCAACGTCCAGAACACGATGGGAGATGTTTTCTGTGCTCCCGCAGGTTTTCCTTGCCAGACAGAGTGGAAAAGCTTTCTGCTAGGATGTAGACCACAAAAGACGCTAAAGACGAAGGTACGATGCTCTCCGGAGCTAAGAACCGCTCCCGGGCTTCTTTCGGCAGAAGCGACGCTAAGAGAGCACTGTGAGCGGTACAATCGTCTTTGCGCGAAGAAGCCGCTTCTTCGGCTCCGGGAGCCGGAGAGAGCGGCAGCATCGGAAAGGTGAAGAAGGAAGCTGTGCAATACTGGGATTGTGTGCGCAGCTTGCCAACTGATAGAAAACAGTACCTTACCACTTTCCTGACGTTTCCAATCACATGAATATTCGATTGGAAGCTGTTTTGGACAACTTTTCTTTCCTTCATGCCAAACACTTGGCAGACCTCCGTGCAACGTCCAGAACACGATGGGAGATGTTTTCTGTGCTCCCGCAGGTTTTCCTTGCCAGACAGAGTGGAAAAGCTTTCTGCTAGGATGTAGACCACAAAAGACGCTAAAGACGAAGGTACGATGCTCTCCGGAGCTAAGAGCCGCTCCCGGGCTTCTTTTGGCAGAAGCGGCGCTAAGAGCGCACTGTGAGCGGTACAATCGTCTTTGCGCGAAGAAGCCGCTTCTTCAGCTCCGGGAGCCGGAGAGAGCGGCAGCATCGGAAAGGTGAAGAAGGAAGCTGTACAACACTGGGATTGTGTGCGCAGCTTGCCAACTGATAGAAAACAGTACCTTACCACTTTCCTGACGTTTCCAATCACATGAATATTCGATTGGAAGCTGTTTTGGACAGCTTTTCTTTCCTTCATGCCAAACACATGGCAGACCTCCGTGCAACATCCAGAACACGATGGGAGATGTTTTCTGTGCTCCCGCAGGTTTTCCTTGCCAGACAGAGTGGAAAAGCTTTCTGCTAGGATGTAGACCACAAAAGACTCTAAAGACGAAGGTACGATGCTCTCCGGAGCTAAGAGCCGCTCCCGGGCTTCTTTCGGCAGAAGCGGCGCTAAGAGAGCACTGTGAGCGGTACAATGGTCTTTGCGCGAAGAAGCCGCTTCTTCGGCTCCGGGAGCCGGAGAGAGCGGCAGCATCGGAAAGGTGAAGAAGGAAGCTGTACAACACTGGGATTGTGTGCGCAGCTTGCCAACTGATAGAAAACAGTACCTTACCACTTTGCTGACGCTTCCAATCACATGACTATTCGATTGGAAGCTGTTTTGGACAACTTTTCTTTCCTTCATGCCAAACACTTGGCAGACCTCCGTGCAACGTCCAGAACACGATGGGAGATGTTTTCTGTGCTCCCGCAGGTTTTCCTTGCCAGACAGAGTGGAAAAGCTTTCTGCTAGGATGTAGACCACAAAAGACGCTAAAGACGAAGGTACGATGCTCTCCGGAGATAAGAGCCGCTCCCGGGCTTCTTTCGGAAGAAGCGGCGCTAAGAGGTCACTGTGAGCGGTACAATCGTCTTTGCGCGAAGAAGCCGCTTCTTTGGCTCCGGGAGCCGGAGAGAGCGGCAGCATCGGAAAGGTGAAGAAGGAAGCTGTAAAACACTGGGATTGTGTGCGCAGCTTGCCAACTGATCGAAAACAGTACCTTACACTTTCCTGACGTTTCCAATCACATGAATATTCGATTGGAAGCTGTTTTGGACAGCTTTTCTTTCCTTCATGCCAAACACTTGGCAGACCTCCGTGCAACGTCCAGAACACGATGGGAGATGTTTTCTGTGCTCCCGCAGGTTTTCCTTGCCAGACAGAGTGGAAAAGCTTTCTGCTAGGATGTAGACCACAAAAGACGCTAAAGACGAAGGTACGATGCTCTCCGGAGCTAAGAGCCGCTCCCGGGCTTCTTTCGGCAGAAGCGGCGCTAAGAGAGCACTGTGAGCGGTACAATCGTCTTTGCGTGAAGAAGCCGCTTCTTCGGCTCCGGGAGCCGGAGAGAGCGGCAGCATCGGAAAGGTGAAGAAGGAAGCTGTACAACACTGGGATTGTGTGCGCAGCTTGCCAACTGATAGAAAACAGTACCTTACCACTTTCCTGACGTTTCCAATCACATGAATATTCGATTGGAAGCTGTTTTGGACAACTTTTCTTTCCTTCATGCCAAACACTTGGCAGACCTCCGTGCAACGTCCAGAACACGATGGGAGATGTTTTCTGTGCTCCCGCAGGTTTTCCTTGCCAGACAGAGTGGAAAAGCTTTCTGCTAGGATGTAGACCACAAAAGACGCTAAAGATGAAGGTACGATGCTCTCCGGAGCTAAGAGCCGCTCCCGGGCTTCTTTCGGCAGAAGCGGCGCTAAAGGAGCACTGTGAGCGGTACAATCGTCTTTGCGCGAAGAAGCCGCTTCTTCGGCTCCGGGAGCCGGAGAGAGCGGCAGCATCGGAAAGGTGAAGAAGGAAGCTGTACAACACTGGGATTTTGTGCGCAGCTTGCCAACTGATAGAAAACAGTACCTTACCACTTTCCTGACGTTTCCAATCACATGAATATTCGATAAGAAGCTGTTTTGGACAACTTTTCTTTCCTTCATGCCAAACACTTGGCAGACTTCCGTGCAACGTCCAGAACACGATGGGAGATGTTTTCTGTGCTCCTGCAGGTTTTCCTTGCCCGACAGAGTGGAAAAGCTTTCTGCTAGGATGTAGACCACAAAAGACGCTAAAGACGAAGATACGATGCTCTCCGGAGCTAAGAGCCGCTCCCGGGCTTCTTTCGGCAGAAGCGGCGCTAAGAGAGCACTGTGAGCGGTACAATCGTCTTTGCGCGAAGAAGCCGCTTCTTCGGCTCCGGGAGCCGGAGAGAGCGGCAGCATCGGAAAGGTGAAGAAGGAAGCTGTACAACACTGGGTTTGTGTGCGCAGCTTGCCAACTGATAGAAAACAGTACCTTACACTTTCCTGACGTTTCCAATCACATGAATATTCGATTGGAAGCTGTTTTGGACAACTTTTCTTTCCTTCATGCCAAACACTTGGCAGACCTCCGTGCAACGTCCAGAACACGATGGGAGATGTTTTCTGTGCTCCCGCAGGTTTTCCTTGCCAGACAGAGTGGAAAAGCTTTCTGCTAGGATGTAGACCACAAAAGACGCTAAAGACGAAGGTACGATGCTCTCCGGAGCTAAGAGCCGCTCCCGGGCTTCTTTCGGCAGAAGCGGCGCTAAGAGAGCACTGTGAGCGGTACAATCGTCTTTGCGCGAAGAAGCCGCTTCTGCGGCTCCGGGAGCCGGAGAGAGCGGCAGCATCGGAAAGGTGAAGAAGGAAGCTGTACAACACTGGGATTGTGTGCGCAGCTTGCCAACTGATAGAAAACAGTACCTTACCACTTTCCTGACGTTTCCAATCACATGAATATTTGATTGGAAGCTGTTTTGGACAACTTTTCTTTCCTTCATGCCAAACACTTGGCAGACCTCCGTGCAACGTCCAGAACACGATGGGAGATGTTTTCTGTGCTCCCGCAGGTTTTCCTTGCCAGACAGAGTGGAAAAGCTTTCTGCTAGGATGTAGACCACAAAAGACGCTAAAGACGAAGGTACGATGCTCTCCGGAGCTAAGCGCCGCTCCCGGGCTTCTTTCGGCAGAAGCGGCGCTAAGAGGTCACTGTGAGCGGTACAATCGTCTTTGCGCGAAGAAGCCGCTTTTTGGCTCCGGGAGCCGGAGAGAGCGGCAGCATCGGAAAGGTGAAGAAGGAAGCTGTACAACACTGGGATTGTGTGCGCAGCTTGCCAACTGATAGAAAACAGTACCTTACACTTTCCTGACGTTTCCAATCACATGAATATTGGATAAGAAGCTGTTTTGGACAGCTTTTCTTTCCTTCATGCCAAACACTTGGCAGACAGCTGTGCAACGTCCAGAACACGATGGGAGATGTTTTCTGTGCTCCCGCAGGTTTTCCTTGCCAGACAGAGTGGAAAAGCTTTCTGCTAGGATGTAGACCACAAAAGACGCTAAAGACGAAGGTACGATGCTCTCCGGAGCTAAGAGCCGCTCCCGGGCTTCTTTCGGCAGAAGCGGCGCTAAGAGAGCACTGTGAGCGGTACAATCGTCTTTGCGCGAAGAAGCCGCTTCTTCGGCTCCGGGAGCCGGAGAGAGCGGCAGCATCGGAAAGGTGAAGAAGGAAGCTGTACAACACTGGGATTGTGTGCGCAGCTTACCAACTGATAGAAAACAGTACCTTACCACTTTCCTGACGTTTCCAATCACATGAATATTCGATTGGAAGCTGTTTTGGACAACTTTTCTTTCCTTCATTCCAGGCACTTGGCAGACCTCCGTGCAACGTCCAGAACACGATGGGAGATGTTTTCTGTGCTCCCGCAGGTTTTCCTTGCCAGACAGAGTGGAAAAGATTTCTGCTAGGATGTAGACCACAAAAGACGCTAAAGACCAAGGTACGAGGCTCTCCGGAGCTAAGCGCCGCTCCCGGGCTTCTTTCGGCAGAAGCGGCGCTAAGAGAGCACTGTGAGCGGTACAATCGTCTTTGCGCGAAGAAGCCGCTTCTTCGGCTCCGGGAGCCAGAGAGAACGGCAGCATCGGAAAGGTGAAGAAGGAAGCTGTACAACACTGGGATTGTGTGCGCATCTTTCCAACTGATAGAAAACAGTACCTTACACTTTCCTGATGTTTCCAATCACATGAATATTCGATTGGAAGCTGTTTTGGACAACTTTTCTTTCCTTCATGCCAAGCATTGGCAGACTTCCGTGCAACGTCCAGAACACGATGGGAGATGTTTTCTGTGCTCCCGCAGGTTTTCCTTGCCAGACAGAGTGGAAAAGCTTTCTGCTAGGATGTAGACCACAAAAGACGCTAAAGACGAAGGTACGATGCTCTCCGGAGCTAAGAGCCGCTCCCGGGCTTCTTTCGGCAGAAACGGCGCTAAGAGAGCACTGTGAGCGGTACAATCGTCTTTGCGCGAAGAAGCCGCTTCTTCGGCTCCGGGAGCCGGAGAGAGCGGCAGCATCGGAAAGGTGAAGAAGGAAGCTGTACAACACTGGGATTGTGTGCGCAGCTTGCCAACTGATAGAAAACAGTACCTTACACTTTCCTGACGTTTCCAATCACATGAATATTCGATTGGAAGCTGTTTTGGACAACTTTTCTTTCCTTCATGCCAGGCACTTGGCAGACCTCCGTGCAACGTCCAGAACACGATGGGAGATGTTTTCTGTGCTCCCGCAGGTTTTCCTTGCCAGACAGAGTGGAAAAGCTTTCTGCTAGGATGTAGACCACAAAAGACGCTAAAGACGAAGGTACGATGCTCTCCGGAGCTAAGAGCCGCTCCCGGGCTTCTTTCGGCAGAAGCGGAGCTAAGAGAGCACTGTGAGCGGTACAATCGTCTTTGCGCGAAGAAGCCGCTTCTTCGGCTCCGGGAGCCGGAGAGAGCGGCAGCATCAGAAAGGTGAAGAAGGAAGCTGTACAACACTGGGATTGTTTGCGCAGCTTGCCAACTGATAGAAAACAGTACCTTACCACTTTCCTGACGTTTCCAATCACATGAATATTCGATTGGAAGCTGTTTTGGACAACTTTTCTTTCCTTCATGCCAAGCACTTGGCAGACCTCCGTGCAACGTCCAGAACACGATGGGAGATGTTTTCTGTGCTCCCGCAGGTTTTCCTTGCCAGACAGAGTGGAAAAGCGTTCTGCTAGGATGTAGACCACAAAAGACGCTAAAGACGAAGGTACGATGCTCTCCGGAGCTAAGAGCCGCTGCCGGGCTTCTTTCGGCAGAAGCGGCGCTAAGAGAACACTGTGAGTGGTACAATCGTCTTTGCGCGAAGAAGCCGCTTCTTCGGCTCCGGGAGCCGGAGAGAGCGGCAGCATCGGAAAGGTGAAGAAGGAAGCTGTACAACACTGGGATTGTGTGCGCAGCTTGCCAACTGATAGAAAACAGTACCTTACCACTTTCCTGACGTTTCCAATCACATGAATATTCGATTGGAAGCTGTTTTGGACAACTTTTCTTTCCTTCATGCCAAGCACTTGGCAGACCTCCGTGCAACGTCCAGAACACGATGGGATATGTTTTCTGTGCTCCCGCAGGTTTTCCTTGCCAGACAGAGTGGAAAAGCTTTCTGCTAGGATGTAGACCACAAAAGACGCTAAAGACGAAGGTACGATGCTGTCCGGAGCTAAGAGCCGCTCCCGGGCTTCTTTCGGCAGAAGCGGCGCTAAGAGAGCACTGTGAGCGGTACAATCGTCTTTGCGCGAAGAAGCCGCTTCTTCGGCTCCGGGAGCCGGAGAGAGCGGCAGCATTGGAAAGGTGAAGAAGGAAGCTGTACAACACTGGGATTGTGTGCGCAGCTTGCCAACTGATAGAAAACAGTACCTTACCACTTTCCTGACGTTTCCAATCACATGAATATTCGATTGGAAGCTGTTTTCGACAACTTTTCTTTCCTTCATGCCAAGCACTTGGCAGACCTCCGTGCAACGTCCAGAACACGATGGGAGATGTTTTCTGTGCTCCCGCAGGTTTTCCTTGCCAGACAGAGTGGAAAAGCTTTCTGCTAGGATGTAGACCACAAAAGACGCTAAAGACGAAGGTACGATGCTCTCCGGAGCTAAGAGCCGCTCCCGGGCTTCTTTCGGCAGAAGCGGCGCTAAGAGAGCACTGTGAGCGGTACAATCGTCTTTGCCCGAAGAAGCCGCTTCTTCGGCTCCGGGAGCCGGAGAGAGCGGCAGCATCGGAAAGGTGAAGAAGGAAGCTGTACAACACTGGGATTGTGTGCACAGCTTGCCAACTGATAGAAAACAGTACCTTACCACTTTCCTGACGTTTCCAATCACATGAATATTCGATTGGAAGCTGTTTTGGACAACTTTTCTTTCCTTCATGCCAAACACTTGGCAGACTTCCGTGCAACGTCCAGAACACGATGGGAGATGTTTTCTGTGCTCCCGCAGGTTTTCCTTGCCAGACAGAGTGGAAAAGCTTTCTGCTAGGATGTAGACCACAAAAGACGCTAAAGACGAAGGTACGATGCTCTCCGGAGCTAAGAGCCCCTCCCGGGCTTCTTTCGGCAGAAGCGGCGCTAAGAGAGCACTGTGAGCGGTACAATCGTCTTTGCGCGAAGAAGCCGCTTCTTCGGCTCCGGGAGCCGGAGAGAGCGGCAGCATCGGAAAGGTGAAGAAGGAAGCTGTACAACACTGGGATTGTGTGCGCAGCTTGCCAACTGATAGAAAACAGTACCTTACAACTTTCCTGACGTTTCCAATCACATGAATATTCGATTGGAAGCTGTTTTGGACAACTTTTCTTTCCTTCATGCCAAACACTTGGCAGACCTCCGTGCAACGTCCAGAACACGATGGGAGATGTTTTCTGTGCTCCCGCAGGTTTTCCTTGCCAGACAGAGTGGAAAAGCTTTCTGCTAGGATGTAGACCACAAAAGACGCTAAAGACGAAGGTACGATGCTGTCCGGAGCTACGAGCCGCTCCCGGGCTTCTTTCGGCAGAAGCGGCGCTAAGAGAGCACTGTGAGCGGTACAATCGTCTTTGCGCGAAGAAGCCGCTTCTTCGGCTCCGGGAGCCGGAGAGAGCGGCAGCATCGGAAAGGTGAAGAAGGAAGCTGTACAACACTGGGATTGTGTGCACAGCTTGCCAACTGATAGAAAACAGTACCTTACCACTTTCCTGACGTTTCCAATCACATGAATATTCTATTGGAAGCTGTTTTGGACAACTTTTCTTTCCTTCATGCCAAACACTTGGCAGACCTCCGTGCAACGTCCAGAACACGATGGGAGATGTTTTCTGTGCTCCCGCAGGTTTTCCTTGCCAGACAGAGTGGAAAAGCTTTCTGCTAGGATGTAGACCAAAAAAGACGCTAAAGACGAATGTACGATGCTCTCCGGAGCTAAGCGCCGCTCCCGGGCTTCTTTCGGCAGAAGCGGCGCTAAGAGAGCACTGTGAGCGGTACAATCGTCTTTGCGCGAAGAAGCCGCTTCTTCGGCTCCGGGAGCCGGAGAGAGCGGCAGCATCGGAAAGGTGAAGAAGGAAGCTGTACAACACTGGGATTGTGTGCGCAGCTTGCCAACTGATAGAAAACAGTACCTTACCACTTTCCTGACGTTTTCAGTCACATGAATTTCGATAAGAAACTGTTTTGGACAGCTTTTCTTTCCTTCATGCCAAACACTTGGCAGACCTCCGTGCAACGCCCAGAACACGATGGGAGATGTTTTCTGTGCTCCCGCAGGTTTTCCTTGCCAGACAGAGTGGAAAAGCTTTCTGCTAGGATGTAGACCACAAAAGACGCTAAAGACGAAGGTACGATGCTCTCCGGAGCTAAGCGCCGCTCCCGGGCTTCTTTCGGCAGAAGCGGCGCTAAGAGAGCACTGTGAGCGGTACAATCGTCTTTGCGCGAAGAAGCCGCTTCTTCGGCTCCGGGAGCCGGAGAGAGCGGCAGCATCGGAAAGGTGAAGAAGGAAGCTGTACAACACTGGGATTGTGTGCGCAGCTTGCCAACTGATAGAAAACAGTACCTTACAACTTTCCTGACGTTTCCAATCACATGAATATTCGATTGGAAGCTGTTTTGGACAGCTTTTCTTTCCTTCATGCCAAACACTTGGCAGACCTCCGTGCAACGTCCAGAACACGATGGGAGATGTTTTCTGTGCTCCCGCAGGTTTTCCTTGCCAGACAGAGTGGAAAAGCTTTCTGCTAGGATGTAGACCACAAAAGACGCTAAAGACGAAGGTACGATGCTCTCCGGAGCGAAGCGCCGCTGCCGGGCTTCTTTCGGCAGAAGCGGCGCTAAGAGAGCACTGTGAGCGGTACAATCGTCTTTGCGCGAAGAAGCCGCTTCTTCGGCTCCGGGAGCCGGAGAGAGCGGCAGCATCGGAAAGGTGAAGAAGGAAGCTGTACAACAATGGGATTGTGTGCGCAGCTTGCCAACTGATAGAAAACAGTACCTTACACTTTCCTGACGTTTCCAATCACATGAATATTCGATAAGAAGCTGTTTTGGACAACTTTTCTTTCCTTCATGCCAAACACTTGGCAGACATCCGTGCACCATCCAAAACACGATGGGAGATGTTTTCTGTGCTCCCGCAGGTTTTCCTTGCCAGACAGAGTGGAAAAGCTTTCTGCTAGGATGTAGACCACAAAAGACGCTAAAGACGAAGGTACGATGCTCTCCGGAATTAAGAGCCGCTCCCGGGCTTCTTTCGGCAGAAGCGGCGCTAAGAGAGCACTGTGAGCGGTACAATGGTCTTTGCGCGAAGAAGCCGCTTCTTCGGCTCCGGGAGCCGGAGAGAGCGGCAGCATCGGAAAGGTGAAGAAGGAAGCTGTACAACACTGGGATTGTGTGCGCAGCTTGCCAACTGATAGAAAACAGTACCTTACCACTTTCCTGACGTTTCCAATCACATGAATATTCGATTGGAAGCTGTTTTGGACTGCTTTTCTTTCCTTCATGCCAAACACTTGGCAGACCTCCGTGCAACGTCCAGAACACGATGGGAGATGTTTTCTGTGCTCCCGCAGGTTTTCCTTGCCAGACAGATTGGAAAAGTTTTCTGCTAGGATGTAGACCACAAAAGACGCTAAAGACGAAGGTACGATGCTCTCCGGAGCTAAGAGCCGCTCCCGGGCGTCTTTCGGCAGAAGCGGCGCTAAGAGAGCACTGTGAGCGGTACAATCGTCTCTGCGCGAAGAAGCCGCTTCTTCGGCTCCGGGAGCCGGAGAGAGCGGCAGCATCGCAAAGGTGAAGAAGGAAGCTGTACAACACTTAGATTGTGTGCGCAGCTTGCCAACTGATAGAAAACAGTACCTTACCACTTTCCTGACGTTTCCAGTCACATGAATATTCGATTGGAAGCTGTTTTGGACAACTTTTCTTTCCTTCATGCCAAACACTTGGCAGACCTCCGTGCAACGTCCAGAACACGATGGGAGATGTTTTCTGTGCTCCCGCAGGTTTTCCTTGCCAGACAGAGTGGAAAAGCTTTCTGCTAGGATGTAGACCACAAAAGACGCTAAAGACGAAGGTACGATGCTCTCCGGAGCTAAGAGCCGCTCCAGGCGTATTTCGGCAGAAGCAGCGTTAAGAGAGCACCGTGAGCGGTACAATGGTCTTTGCGCGAAGAAGCCGCTTCTTCGGCTCCGGGAGCCGGAGAGAGCGGCAGCATCGGAAAGGTGAAGAATGAAGCTGTACAACATTGGGATTGTGTGCGCAGCTTGCCAACTGATAGAAACAGTACCTTACAACTTTCCTGACGTTTCCAATCACATGAATATTTGATTGGAAGCTGTTTTGGACAACTTTTCTTTCCTTCATGCCAAACACTTGGCAGACCTCCGTGCAACGTCCAGAACACGATGGGAGATGTTGTCTGTGCTCCCGCAGGTTTTCCTTGCCAGACAGAGTGGAAAAGCTTTCTGCTAGGATGTAGACCACAAAAGACGCTAAAGACGAAGGTACGATGCTCTCCGGAGTTAAGAGCCGCTCCCGGGTTTCTTTCGGCAGAAGCGGCGCTAAGAGAGCACTGTGAGCGGTACAATCGTCTCTGCGCGAAGAAGCCGCTTCTTCGGCTCCGGGAGCCGGAGAGAGCGGCAGCATCGGAAAGGTGAAGAAGGAAGCTGTACAACACTTAGATTGTGTGCGCAGCTTGCCAACTGATAGAAAACAGTACCTTACCACTTTCCTGACGTTTCCAGTCACATGAATATTCGATTGGAAGCTGTTTTGGACAACTTTTCTTTCCTTCATGCCAAACACTTGGCAGACCTCCGTGCAACGTCCAGAACACGATGGGAGATGTTTTCTGTGCTCCCGCAGGTTTTCCTTGCCAGACAGAGTGGAAAAGCTTTCTGCTAGGATGTAGACCACAAAAGACGCTAAAGACGAAGGTACGATGCTCTCCGGAGCTAAGAGCCGCTCCCGGGCTTCTTTCGGCAGAAGCGGCGCTAAGAGAGCACTGTGAGCGGTACAATCGTCTTTGCGCGAAGAAGCCGCTTCTTCGGCTCCGGGAGCCGGAGAGAGCGGCAGCATCGGAAAGGTGAAGAAGGAAGCTGTACAACACTGGGATTGTGTGCACAGCTTGCCAACTGATAGAAAACAGTACCTTACAACTTTCCTGACGTTTCCAATCACATGAATATTCGATTGGAAGCTGTTTTGGACAACTTTTCTTTCCTTCATGCCAAACACTTGGCAGACCTCCGTGCAACGTCCAGAACACGATGGGAGATGTTTTCTGTGCTCCCGCAGGTTTTCCTTGCCAGACAGAGTGGAAAAGCTTTCTGCTAGGATGTAGACCACAAAAGACGCTAAAGACGAAGGTACGATGCTGTCCGGAGCTACGAGCCGCTCCCGGGCTTCTTTCGGCAGAAGCGGCGCTAAGAGAGCACTGTGAGCGGTACAATGGTCTTTGCGCGAAGAAGCCGCTTCTTCGGCTCCGGGAGCCGGAGAGAGCGGCAGCATCGGAAAGGTGAAGAAGGAAGCTGTACAACACTGGGATTGTGTGCGCAGCTTGCCAACTGATAGAAAACAGTACCTTACCACTTTCCTGACGTTTCCAATCACATGAATATTCTATTGGAAGCTGTTTTGGACAACTTTTCTTTCCTTCATGCCAAACACTTGGCAGACCTCCGTGCAACGTCCAGAACACGATGGGAGATGTTTTCTGTGCTCCCGCAGGTTTTCCTTGCCAGACAGAGTGGAAAAGCTTTCTGCTAGGATGTAGACCAAAAAAGACGCTAAAGACGAATGTACGATGCTCTCCGGAGCTAAGCGCCGCTCCCGGGCTTCTTTCGGCAGAAGCGGCGCTAAGAGAGCACTGTGAGCGGTACAATCGTCTTTGCGCGAAGAAGCCGCTTCTTCGGCTCCGGGAGCCGGAGAGAGCGGCAGCATCGGAAAGGTGAAGAAGGAAGCTGTACAACACTGGGATTGTGTGCGCAGCTTGCCAACTGATAGAAAACAGTACCTTACCACTTTCCTGACGTTTTCAGTCACATGAATTTCGATAAGAAACTGTTTTGGACAGCTTTTCTTTCCTTCATGCCAAACACTTGGCAGACCTCCGTGCAACGCCCAGAACACGATGGGAGATGTTTTCTGTGCTCCCGCAGGTTTTCCTTGCCAGACAGAGTGGAAAAGCTTTCTGCTAGGATGTAGACCACAAAAGACGCTAAAGACGAAGGTACGATGCTCTCCGGAGCTAAGCGCCGCTCCCGGGCTTCTTTCGGCAGAAGCGGCGCTAAGAGAGCACTGTGAGCGGTACAATCGTCTTTGCGCGAAGAAGCTGCTTCTTCGGCTCCGGGAGCCGGAGAGAGCGGCAGCATCGGAAAGGTGAAGAAGGAAGCTGTACAACACTGGGATTGTGTGCGCAGCTTGCCAACTGATAGAAAACAGTACCTTAGCACTTTCCTGACGTTTCCAATCACATGAATATTCGATTGGAAGCTGTTTTGGACAGCTTTTCTTTCCTTCATGCCAAACACTTGGCAGACCTCCGTGCAACGTCCAGAACACGATGGGAGATGTTTTCTGTGCTCCCGCAGGTTTTCCTTGCCAGACAGAGTGGAAAAGCTTTCTGCTAGGATGTAGACCACAAAAGACGCTAAAGACGAAGGTACGATGCTCTCCGGAGCGAAGCGCCGCTGCCGGGCTTCTTTCGGCAGAAGCGGCGCTAAGAGAGCACTGTGAGCGGTACAATCGTCTTTGCCCGAAGAAGCCGCTTCTTCGGCTCCGGGAGCCGGAGAGAGCGGCAGCATCGGAAAGGTGAAGAAGGAAGCTGTACAACACTGGGATTGTGTGCGCAGCTTGCCAACTGATAGAAAACAGTACCTTACACTTTCCTGACGTTTCCAATCACATGAATATTCGATAAGAAGCTGTTTTGGACAACTTTTCTTTCCTTCATGCCAAACACTTGGCAGACCTCCGTGCAATGTCCAGAACACGATGGGAGATGTTTTCTGTGCTCCCGCAGGTTTTCCTTGCCAGACAGAGTGGAAAAGCTTTCTGCTAGGATGTAGACCAGAAAAGACGCTAAAGACGAAGGTACGATGCTCTCCGGAGCTAAGAGCCGCTCCCGGGCTTCTTTCGGCAGAAGCGGCGCTAAGAGAGCACTGTGAGCGGTACAATCGTCTTTGCGCGAAGAAGCCGCTTCTTCGGCTCCGGGAGCCGGAGAGAGCGGCAGCATCGGAAAGGTGAAGAAGGAAGCTGTACAACACTGGGATTGTGTGCGCAGCTTGCCAACTGATAGAAAACAGTACCTTACACTTTCCTGACGTTTCCAATCACATGAATATTCGATTGGAAGCTGTTTTCGACAACTTTTCTTTCCTTCATGCCAAACACTTGGCAGACCTCCGTGCAACGTCCAGAACACGATGGGAGATGTTTTCTGTGCTCCCGCAGGTTTTCCTTGCCAGACAGAGTGGAAAAGCTTTCTGCTAGGATGTAGACCACAAAAGACGCTAAAGACGAAGGTACGATGCTCTCCGGAGCTAAGCGCCGCTCCCGAGCTTCTTTCGGCAGAAGCGGCGTTAAGGGAGCACTGTGAGCGGTACAATGGTCTTTGCGCGAAGAAGCCGCTTCTTCGGCTCCGGGAGCCGGAGAGAGCGGCAGCATCGGAAAGGTGAAGAAGGAAGCTGTACAACACTGGGATTGTGTGCGCAGCTTGCCAACTGATAGAAAACAGTACCTTACACTTTCCTGACGTTTCCAATCACATGAATATTCGATTGGAAGCTGTTTTGGACAACTTTTCTTTCCTTCATGCCAAACACTTGGCAGACCTCCGTGCAACGTCCAGAACACGATGGGAGATGTTTTCTGTGCTCCCGCAGGTTTTCCTTGCCAGACAGAGTGGAAAAGCTTTCAGCTAGGATGTAGACCACAAAAGACGCTAAAGACGAAGGTACGATGCTCTCCGGGGCTAAGAGCCGCTCCCGGGCGTCTTTCGGCAGAAGCGGCGCTAAGAGAGCACTGTGAGCGGTACAATCGTCTTTGCGCGAAGAAGCCGCTTCTTGGGCTCCGGGAGCCGGAGAGAGCAGCAGCATCGGAAAGGTGAAGAAGGAAGCTGTACAACACTGGGATTGTGTGCGCAGCTTGCCAACTGATAAAAAACAGTACCTTACCACTTTCCTGATGTTTCCAATCACATGAATATGCGATTGGAAGCTGTTTTGGACAACTTTTCTTTCCTTCATGCCAAGCACTTGGCAGACCTCCGGGCAACGTCCAGAACACGATGGGCGATGTTTTCTGTGCTCCCGCAGGTTTTCCTTGCCAGACAGAGTGGAAAAGCTTTCTGCTAGGATGTAGACCACAAAAGACGCTAAAGACAAAGGTACAATGCTCTCCGGAGTTAAGAGCCGCTCCCGGGCTTCTTTCGGCAGAAGCGGCGCTAAGAGAGCACTGTGAGCGGTACAATCGTCTTTGCGCGAAGAAGCCGCTTCTTCGGCTCCGGGAGCCGGAGAGAGCGGCAGCATCGGAAAGGTGAAGAAGGAAGCTGTACAACACTGGGATTGTGTGCGCAGCTTGCCAACTGATAGAAAACAGTACCTTACCACTTTCCTGACGTTTTCAGTCACATGAATTTCGATAAGAAACTGTTTTGGACAGCTTTTCTTTCCTTCATGCCAAACACTTGGCAGACCTCCATGCAACGTCCAGAACACGATGGGAGATGTTTTCTGTGCTCCCGCAGGTTTTCCTTGCCAGACAGAGTGGAAAAGCTTTCTGCTAGGATTTAGACCACAAAAGACGCTAAAGACGAAGGTACGATGTTCTCCGGAGCTAAGCGCCGCTCCCGGGCTTCTTTCGGCAGAAGCGGCGCTAAGAGAGCACTGTGAGCGGTACAATCGTCTTTGCGCGAAGAAGCCGCTTCTTCGGCTCCGGGAGCCGGAGAGAGCGGCAGCATCGGAAAGGTGAAGAAGGAAGCTGTACAACACTGGGATTGTGTGCGCAGCTTGCCAACTGACAAAAAACAGTACCTTACCACTTTCCTGACGTTTCCAATCACATGAATATGCGATTGGAAGCTGTTTTGGACAATTTTTCTTTCCTTCATGCCAAACACTTGGCAGACCTCCGTGCAACATCCAGAACACGATGGGAGATGTTTTCTGTGCTCCCGCAGATTTTCCTTGCCAGACAGAGTGGAAAAGCTTTCTGCTAGGATGTAGACCACAAAAGACGCTAAAGACGAAGGTACGATGCTCTCCGGAGCTAAGCGCCGCTCCCGAGCTTCTTTCGGCAGAAGCGGCGTTAAGAGAGCACTGTGAGCGGTACAATGGTCTTTGCGCGAAGAAGCCGCTTCTTCGGCTCCGGGAGCCGGAGAGAGCGGCAGCATCGGAAAGGTGAAGAAGGAAGCTGTACAACACTGGGATTGTGTGCGCAGCTTGCCAACTGATAAAAAACAGTACCTTACCACTTTCCTGATGTTTCCAATCACATGAATATGCGATTGGAAGCTGTTTTGGACAACTTTTCTTTCCTTCATGCCAAGCACTTGGCAGACCTCCGGGCAACGTCCAGAACACGATGGGCGATGTTTTCTGTGCTCCCGCAGGTTTTCCTTGCCAGACAGAGTGGAAAAGCTTTCTGCTAGGATGTAGACCACAAAAGACGCTAAAGACAAAGGTACAATGCTCTCCGGAGTTAAGAGCCGCTCCCGGGCTTCTTTCGGCAGAAGCGGCGCTAAGAGAGCGCTGTGAGCGGTACAATCGTCTTTGCGCGAAGAAGCCGCTTCTTCGGCTCCGGGAGCCGGAGAGAGCGGCAGCATCGGAAAGGTGAAGAAGGAAGCTGTACAACACTGGGATTGTGTGCGCAGCTTGCCAACTGATAGAAAACAGTACCTTACCACTTTCCTGACGTTTTCAGTCACATGAATTTCGATAAGAAACTGTTTTGGACAGCTTTTCTTTCCTTCATGCCAAACACTTGGCAGACCTCCATGCAACGTCCAGAACACGATGGGAGATGTTTTCTGTGCTCCCGCAGGTTTTCCTTGCCAGACAGAGTGGAAAAGCTTTCTGCTAGGATGTAGACCACAAAAGACGCTAAAGACGAAGGTACGATGCTCTCCGGAGCTAAGCGCCGCTCCCGGGCTTCTTTCGGCAGAAGCGGCGCTAAGAGAGCACTGTGAGCGGTACAATGGTCTTTGCGCGAAGAAGCCGCTTCTTCGGCTCCGGGAGCCGGAGAGAGCGGCAGCATCGGAAAGGTGAAGAAGGAAGCTGTACAACACTGGGATTGTGTGCGCAGCTTGCCAACTGATAGAAAACAGTACCTTACCACTTTCCTGACGTTTCCAATCACATGAATATTCGATTGGAAGCTGTTTTGGACAACTTTTCTTTCCTTCATGCCAAACACTTGGCAGACCTCCGTGCAACGTCCAGAACACGATGGGAGATGTTTTCTGTGCTCCCGCAGGTTTTCCTTGCCAGACAGAGTGGAAAAGCTTTCTGCTAGGATGTAGACCACAAAAGACGCTAAAGATGAAGGTACGATGCTCTCCGGAGCTAAGAGCCGCTCCCGGGCTTCTTTCGGCAGAAGCGGCGCTAAAGGAGCACTGTGAGCGGTACAATCGTCTTTGCGCGAAGAAGCCGCTTCTTCGGCTCCGGGAGCCGGAGAGAGCGGCAGCATCGGAAAGGTGAAGAAGGAAGCTGTACAACACTGGGATTTTGTGCGCAGCTTGCCAACTGATAGAAAACAGTACCTTACCACTTTCCTGACGTTTCCAATCACATGAATATTCGATAAGAAGCTGTTTTGGACAACTTTTCTTTCCTTCATGCCAAACACTTGGCAGACTTCCGTGCAACGTCCAGAACACGATGGGAGATGTTTTCTGTGCTCCTGCAGGTTTTCCTTGCCCGACAGAGTGGAAAAGCTTTCTGCTAGGATGTAGACCACAAAAGACGCTAAAGACGAAGATACGATGCTCTCCGGAGCTAAGAGCCGCTCCCGGGCTTCTTTCGGCAGAAGCGGCGCTAAGAGAGCACTGTGAGCGGTACAATCGTCTTTGCGCGAAGAAGCCGCTTCTTCGGCTCCGGGAGCCGGAGAGAGCGGCAGCATCGGAAAGGTGAAGAAGGAAGCTGTACAACACTGGGTTTGTGTGCGCAGCTTGCCAACTGATAGAAAACAGTACCTTACACTTTCCTGACGTTTCCAATCACATGAATATTCGATTGGAAGCTGTTTTGGACAACTTTTCTTTCCTTCATGCCAAACACTTGGCAGACCTCCGTGCAACGTCCAGAACACGATGGGAGATGTTTTCTGTGCTCCCGCAGGTTTTCCTTGCCAGACAGAGTGGAAAAGCTTTCTGCTAGGATGTAGACCACAAAAGACGCTAAAGACGAAGGTACGATGCTCTCCGGAGCTAAGAGCCGCTCCCGGGCTTCTTTCGGCAGAAGCGGCGCTAAGAGAGCACTGTGAGCGGTACAATCGTCTTTGCGCGAAGAAGCCGCTTCTGCGGCTCCGGGAGCCGGAGAGAGCGGCAGCATCGGAAAGGTGAAGAAGGAAGCTGTACAACACTGGGATTGTGTGCGCAGCTTGCCAACTGATAGAAAACAGTACCTTACCACTTTCCTGACGTTTCCAATCACATGAATATTTGATTGGAAGCTGTTTTGGACAACTTTTCTTTCCTTCATGCCAAACACTTGGCAGACCTCCGTGCAACGTCCAGAACACGATGGGAGATGTTTTCTGTGCTCCCGCAGGTTTTCCTTGCCAGACAGAGTGGAAAAGCTTTCTGCTAGGATGTAGACCACAAAAGACGCTAAAGACGAAGGTACGATGCTCTCCGGAGCTAAGCGCCGCTCCCGGGCTTCTTTCGGCAGAAGCGGCGCTAAGAGGTCACTGTGAGCGGTACAATCGTCTTTGCGCGAAGAAGCCGCTTCTTCGGCTCCGGGAGCCGGAGAGAGCGGCAGCATCGGAAAGGTGAAGAAGGAAGCTGTACAACACTGGGATTGTGTGCGCAGCTTGCCAACTGATAGAAAACAGTACCTTACACTTTCCTGACGTTTCCAATCACATGAATATTCGGTAAGAAGCTGTTTTGGACAGCTTTTCTTTCCTTCATGCCAAACACTTGGCAGACAGCTGTGCAACGTCCAGAACACGATGGGAGATGTTTTCTGTGCTCCCGCAGGTTTTCCTTGCCAGACAGAGTGGAAAAGCTTTCTGCTAGGATGTAGACCACAAAAGACGCTAAAGACGAAGGTACGATGCTCTCCGGAGCTAAGAGCCGCTCCCGGGCTTCTTTCGGCAGAAGCGGCGCTAAGAGAGCACTGTGAGCGGTACAATCGTCTTTGCGCGAAGAAGCCGCTTCTTCGGCTCCGGGAGCCGGAGAGAGCGGCAGCATCGGAAAGGTGAAGAAGGAAGCTGTACAACACTGGGATTGTGTGCGCAGCTTACCAACTGATAGAAAACAGTACCTTACCACTTTCCTGACGTTTCCAATCACATGAATATTCGATTGGAAGCTGTTTTGGACAACTTTTCTTTCCGTCATTCCAGGCACTTGGCAGACCTCCGTGCAACGTCCAGAACACGATGGGAGATGTTTTCTGTGCTCCCGCAGGTTTTCCTTGCCAGACAGAGTGGAAAAGATTTCTGCTAGGATGTAGACCACAAAAGACGCTAAAGACCAAGGTACGAGGCTCTCCGGAGCTAAGCGCCGCTCCCGGGCTTCTTTCGGCAGAAGCGGCGCTAAGAGAGCACTGTGAGCGGTACAATCGTCTTTGCGCGAAGAAGCCGCTTCTTGGGCTCCGGGAGCCAGAGAGAACGGCAGCATCGGAAAGGTGAAGAAGGAAGCTGTACAACACTGGGATTGTGTGCGCATCTTTCCAACTGATAGAAAACAGTACCTTACACTTTCCTGATGTTTCCAATCACATGAATATTCGATTGGAAGCTGTTTTGGACAACTTTTCTTTCCTTCATGCCAAGCATTGGCAGACCTCCGTGCAACGTCCAGAACACGATGGGAGATGTTTTCTGTGCTCCCGCAGGTTTTCCTTGCCAGACAGATTGGAAAAGCTTTCTGCTAGGATGTAGACCACAAAAGACGCTAAAGACGAAGGTACGATGCTCTCCGGAGCTAAGAGCCGCTCCCGGGCTTCTTTCGGCAGAAACGGCGCTAAGAGAGCACTGTGAGCGGTACAATCGTCTTTGCGCGAAGAAGCCGCTTCTTCGGCTCCGGGAGCCGGAGAGAGCGGCAGCATCGGAAAGGTGAAGAAGGAAGCTGTACAACACTGGGATTGTGTGCGCAGCTTGCCAACTGATAGAAAACAGTACCTTACACTTTCCTGACGTTTCCAATCACATGAATATTCGATTGGAAGCTGTTTTGCACAACTTTTCTTTCCTTCATGCCAGGCACTTGGCAGACCTCCGTGCAACGTCCAGAACACGATGGGAGATGTTTTCTGTGCTCCCGCAGGTTTTCCTTGCCAGACAGAGTGGAAAAGCTTTCTGCTAGGATGTAGACCACAAAAGACGCTAAAGACGAAGGTACGATGCTCTCCGGAGCTAAGAGCCGCTCCCGGGCTTCTTTCGGCAGAAGCGGAGCTAAGAGAGCACTGTGAGCGGTACAATCGTCTTTGCGCGAAGAAGCCGCTTCTTCGGCTCCGGGAGCCGGAGAGAGCGGCAGCATCAGAAAGGTGAAGAAGGAAGCTGTACAACACTGGGATTGTTTGCGCAGCTTGCCAACTGATAGAAAACAGTACCTTACCACTTTCCTGACGTTTCCAATCACATGAATATTCGATTGGAAGCTGTTTTGGACAACTTTTCTTTCCTTCATGCCAAGCACTTGGCAGACCTCCGTGCAACGTCCAGAACACGATGGGAGATGTTTTCTGTGCTCCCGCAGGTTTTCCTTGCCAGACAGAGTGGAAAAGCGTTCTGCTAGGATGTAGACCACAAAAGACGCTAAAGACGAAGGTACGATGCTCTCCGGAGCTAAGAGCCGCTGCCGGGCTTCTTTCGGCAGAAGCGGCGCTAAGAGAGCACTGTGAGTGGTACAATCGTCTTTGCGCGAAGAAGCCGCTTCTTCGGCTCCGGGAGCCGGAGAGAGCGGCAGCATCGGAAAGGTGAAGAAGGAAGCTGTACAACACTGGGATTGTGTGCGCAGCTTGCCAACTGATAGAAAACAGTACCTTACCACTTTCCTGACGTTTCCAATCACATGAATATTCGATTGGAAGCTGTTTTGGACAACTTTTCTTTCCTTCATGCCAAGCACTTGGCAGACCTCCGTGCAACGTCCAGAACACGATGGGAGATGTTTTCTGTGCTCCCGCAGGTTTTCCTTGCCAGACAGAGTGGAAAAGCTTTCTGCTAGGATGTAGACCAAAAAAGACGCTAAAGACGAATGTACGATGCTCTCCGGAGCTAAGCGCCGCTCCCGGGCTTCTTTCGGCAGAAGCGGCGCTAAGAGAGCACTGTGAGCGGTACAATCGTCTTTGCGCGAAGAAGCCGCTTCTTCGGCTCCGGGAGCCGGAGAGAGCGGCAGCATCGGAAAGGTGAAGAAGGAAGCTGTACAACACTGGGATTGTGTGCGCAGCTTGCCAACTGATAGAAAACAGTACCTTACCACTTTCCTGACGTTTTCAGTCACATGAATTTCGATAAGAAACTGTTTTGGACAGCTTTTCTTTCCTTCATGCCAAACACTTGGCAGACCTCCGTGCAACGCCCAGAACACGATGGGAGATGTTTTCTGTGCTCCCGCAGGTTTTCCTTGCCAGACAGAGTGGAAAAGCTTTCTGCTAGGATGTAGACCACAAAAGACGCTAAAGACGAAGGTACGATGCTCTCCGGAGCTAAGCGCCGCTCCCGGGCTTCTTTCGGCAGAAGCGGCGCTAAGAGAGCACTGTGAGCGGTACAATCGTCTTTGCGCGAAGAAGCCGCTTCTTCGGCTCCGGGAGCCGGAGAGAGCGGCAGCATCGGAAAGGTGAAGAAGGAAGCTGTACAACACTGGGATTGTGTGCGCAGCTTGCCAACTGATAGAAAACAGTACCTTACCACTTTCCTGACGTTTCCAATCACATGAATATTCGATTGGAAGCTGTTTTGGACAGCTTTTCTTTCCTTCATGCCAAACACTTGGCAGACCTCCGTGCAACGTCCAGAACACGATGGGAGATGTTTTCTGTGCTCCCGCAGGTTTTCCTTGCCAGACAGAGTGGAAAAGCTTTCTGCTAGGATGTAGACCACAAAAGACGCTAAAGACGAAGGTACGATGCTCTCCGGAGCGAAGCGCCGCTGCCGGGCTTCTTTCGGCAGAAGCGGCGCTAAGAGAGCACTGTGAGCGGTACAATCGTCTTTGCGCGAAGAAGCCGCTTCTTCGGCTCCGGGAGCCGGAGAGAGCGGCAGCATCGGAAAGGTGAAGAAGGAAGCTGTACAACACTGGGATTGTGTGCGCAGCTTGCCAACTGATAGAAAACAGTACCTTACACTTTCCTGACGTTTCCAATCACATGAATATTCGATAAGAAGCTGTTTTGGACAACTTTTCTTTCCTTCATGCCAAACACTTGGCAGACCTCCGTGCAATGTCCAGAACACGATGGGAGATGTTTTCTGTGCTCCCGCAGGTTTTCCTTGCCAGACAGAGTGGAAAAGCTTTCTGCTAGGATGTAGACCAGAAAAGACGCTAAAGACGAAGGTACGATGCTCTCCGGAGCTAAGAGCCGCTCCCGGGCTTCTTTCGGCAGAAGCGGCGCTAAGAGAGCACTGTGAGCGGTACAATCGTCTTTGCGCGAAGAAGCCGCTTCTTCGGCTCCGGGAGCCGGAGAGAGCGGCAGCATCGGAAAGGTGAAGAAGGAAGCTGTACAACACTGGGATTGTGTGCGCAGCTTGCCAACTGATAGAAAACAGTACCTTACACTTTCCTGACGTTTCCAATCACATGAATATTCGATTGGAAGCTGTTTTCGACAACTTTTCTTTCCTTCATGCCAAACACTTGGCAGACCTCCGTGCAACGTCCAGAACACGATGGGAGATGTTTTCTGTGCTCCCGCAGGTTTTCCTTGCCAGACAGAGTGGAAAAGCTTTCTGCTAGGATGTAGACCACAAAAGACGCTAAAGACGAAGGTACGATGCTCTCCGGAGCTAAGCGCCGCTCCCGAGCTTCTTTCGGCAGAAGCGGCGTTAAGGGAGCACTGTGAGCGGTACAATGGTCTTTGCGCGAAGAAGCCGCTTCTTCGGCTCCGGGAGCCGGAGAGAGCGGCAGCATCGGAAAGGTGAAGAAGGAAGCTGTACAACACTGGGATTGTGTGCGCAGCTTGCCAACTGATAGAAAACAGTACCTTACACTTTCCTGACGTTTCCAATCACATGAATATTCGATTGGAAGCTGTTTTGGACAACTTTTCTTTCCTTCATGCCAAACACTTGGCAGACCTCCGTGCAACGTCCAGAACACGATGGGAGATGTTTTCTGTGCTCCCGCAGGTTTTCCTTGCCAGACAGAGTGGAAAAGCTTTCAGCTAGGATGTAGACCACAAAAGACGCTAAAGACGAAGGTACGATGCTCTCCGGGGCTAAGAGCCGCTCCCGGGCGTCTTTCGGCAGAAGCGGCGCTAAGAGAGCACTGTGAGCGGTACAATCGTCTTTGCGCGAAGAAGCCGCTTCTTGGGCTCCGGGAGCCGGAGAGAGCAGCAGCATCGGAAAGGTGAAGAAGGAAGCTGTACAACACTGGGATTGTGTGCGCAGCTTGCCAACTGATAAAAAACAGTACCTTACCACTTTCCTGATGTTTCCAATCACATGAATATGCGATTGGAAGCTGTTTTGGACAACTTTTCTTTCCTTCATGCCAAGCACTTGGCAGACCTCCGGGCAACGTCCAGAACACGATGGGCGATGTTTTCTGTGCTCCCGCAGGTTTTCCTTGCCAGACAGAGTGGAAAAGCTTTCTGCTAGGATGTAGACCACAAAAGACGCTAAAGACAAAGGTACAATGCTCTCCGGAGTTAAGAGCCGCTCCCGGGCTTCTTTCGGCAGAAGCGGCGCTAAGAGAGCACTGTGAGCGGTACAATCGTCTTTGCGCGAAGAAGCCGCTTCTTCGGCTCCGGGAGCCGGAGAGAGCGGCAGCATCGGAAAGGTGAAGAAGGAAGCTGTACAACACTGGGATTGTGTGCGCAGCTTGCCAACTGATAGAAAACAGTACCTTACCACTTTCCTGACGTTTTCAGTCACATGAATTTCGATAAGAAACTGTTTTGGACAGCTTTTCTTTCCTTCATGCCAAACACTTGGCAGACCTCCATGCAACGTCCAGAACACGATGGGAGATGTTTTCTGTGCTCCCGCAGGTTTTCCTTGCCAGACAGAGTGGAAAAGCTTTCTGCTAGGATTTAGACCACAAAAGACGCTAAAGACGAAGGTACGATGCTCTCCGGAGCTAAGCGCCGCTCCCGGGCTTCTTTCGGCAGAAGCGGCGCTAAGAGAGCACTGTGAGCGGTACAATCGTCTTTGCGCGAAGAAGCCGCTTCTTCGGCTCCGGGAGCCGGAGAGAGCGGCAGCATCGGAAAGGTGAAGAAGGAAGCTGTACAACACTGGGATTGTGTGCGCAGCTTGCCAACTGACAAAAAACAGTACCTTACCACTTTCCTGACGTTTCCAATCACATGAATATGCGATTGGAAGCTGTTTTGGACAATTTTTCTTTCCTTCATGCCAAACACTTGGCAGACCTCCGTGCAACATCCAGAACACGATGGGAGATGTTTTCTGTGCTCCCGCAGATTTTCCTTGCCAGACAGAGTGGAAAAGCTTTCTGCTAGGATGTAGACCACAAAAGACGCTAAAGACGAAGGTACGATGCTCTCCGGAGCTAAGCGCCGCTCCCGAGCTTCTTTCGGCAGAAGCGGCGTTAAGAGAGCACTGTGAGCGGTACAATGGTCTTTGCGCGAAGAAGCCGCTTCTTCGGCTCCGGGAGCCGGAGAGAGCGGCAGCATCGGAAAGGTGAAGAAGGAAGCTGTACAACACTGGGATTGTGTGCGCAGCTTGCCAACTGATAGAAAACAGTACCTTACACTTTCCTGACGTTTCCAATCACATGAATATTCGATTGGAAGCTGTTTTGGACAACTTTTCTTTCCTTCATGCCAAACACTTGGCAGACCTCCGTGCAACGTCCAGAACACGATGGGAGATGTTTTCTGTGCTCCCGCAGGTTTTCCTTGCCAGACAGAGTGGAAAAGCTTTCAGCTAGGATGTAGACCACAAAAGACGCTAAAGACGAAGGTACGATGCTCTCCGGGGCTAAGAGCCGCTCCCGGGCGTCTTTCGGCAGAAGCGGCGCTAAGAGAGCACTGTGAGCGGTACAATCGTCTTTGCGCGAAGAAGCCGCTTCTTGGGCTCCGGGAGCCGGAGAGAGCAGCAGCATCGGAAAGGTGAAGAAGGAAGCTGTACAACACTGGGATTGTGTGCGCAGCTTGCCAACTGATAAAAAACAGTACCTTACCACTTTCCTGATGTTTCCAATCACATGAATATGCGATTGGAAGCTGTTTTGGACAACTTTTCTTTCCTTCATGCCAAGCACTTGGCAGACCTCCGGGCAACGTCCAGAACACGATGGGCGATGTTTTCTGTGCTCCCGCAGGTTTTCCTTGCCAGACAGAGTGGAAAAGCTTTCTGCTAGGATGTAGACCACAAAAGACGCTAAAGACAAAGGTACAATGCTCTCCGGAGTTAAGAGCCGCTCCCGGGCTTCTTTCGGCAGAAGCGGCGCTAAGAGAGCACTGTGAGCGGTACAATCGTCTTTGCGCGAAGAAGCCGCTTCTTCGGCTCCGGGAGCCGGAGAGAGCGGCAGCATCGGAAAGGTGAAGAAGGAAGCTGTACAACACTGGGATTGTGTGCGCAGCTTGCCAACTGATAGAAAACAGTACCTTACCACTTTCCTGACGTTTTCAGTCACATGAATTTCGATAAGAAACTGTTTTGGACAGCTTTTCTTTCCTTCATGCCAAACACTTGGCAGACCTCCATGCAACGTCCAGAACACGATGGGAGATGTTTTCTGTGCTCCCGCAGGTTTTCCTTGCCAGACAGAGTGGAAAAGCTTTCTGCTAGGATGTAGACCACAAAAGACGCTAAAGACGAAGGTACGATGCTCTCCGGAGCTAAGCGCCGCTCCCGGGCTTCTTTCGGCAGAAGCGGCGCTAAGAGAGCACTGTGAGCGGTACAATGGTCTTTGCGCGAAGAAGCCGCTTCTTCGGCTCCGGGAGCCGGAGAGAGCGGCAGCATCGGAAAGGTGAAGAAGGAAGCTGTACAACACTGGGATTGTGTGCGCAGCTTGCCAACTGATAGAAAACAGTACCTTACCACTTTCCTGACGTTTCCAATCACATGAATATTCGATTGGAAGCTGTTTTGGACAACTTTTCTTTCCTTCATGCCAAACACTTGGCAGACCTCCGTGCAACGTCCAGAACACGATGGGAGATGTTTTCTGTGCTCCCGCAGGTTTTCCTTGCCAGACAGAGTGGAAAAGCTTTCTGCTAGGATGTAGACCACAAAAGACGCTAAAGATGAAGGTACGATGCTCTCCGGAGCTAAGAGCCGCTCCCGGGCTTCTTTCGGCAGAAGCGGCGCTAAAGGAGCACTGTGAGCGGTACAATCGTCTTTGCGCGAAGAAGCCGCTTCTTCGGCTCCGGGAGCCGGAGAGAGCGGCAGCATCGGAAAGGTGAAGAAGGAAGCTGTACAACACTGGGATTTTGTGCGCAGCTTGCCAACTGATAGAAAACAGTACCTTACCACTTTCCTGACGTTTCCAATCACATGAATATTCGATAAGAAGCTGTTTTGGACAACTTTTCTTTCCTTCATGCCAAACACTTGGCAGACTTCCGTGCAACGTCCAGAACACGATGGGAGATGTTTTCTGTGCTCCTGCAGGTTTTCCTTGCCCGACAGAGTGGAAAACCTTTCTGCTAGGATGTAGACCACAAAAGACGCTAAAGACGAAGATACGATGCTCTCCGGAGCTAAGAGCCGCTCCCGGGCTTCTTTCGGCAGAAGCGGCGCTAAGAGAGCACTGTGAGCGGTACAATCGTCTTTGCGCGAAGAAGCCGCTTCTTCGGCTCCGGGAGCCGGAGAGAGCGGCAGCATCGGAAAGGTGAAGAAGGAAGCTGTACAACACTGGGTTTGTGTGCGCAGCTTGCCAACTGATAGAAAACAGTACCTTACACTTTCCTGACGTTTCCAATCACATGAATATTCGATTGGAAGCTGTTTTGGACAACTTTTCTTTCCTTCATGCCAAACACTTGGCAGACCTCCGTGCAACGTCCAGAACACGATGGGAGATGTTTTCTGTGCTCCCGCAGGTTTTCCTTGCCAGACAGAGTGGAAAAGCTTTCTGCTAGGATGTAGACCACAAAAGACGCTAAAGACGAAGGTACGATGCTCTCCGGAGCTAAGAGCCGCTCCCGGGCTTCTTTCGGCAGAAGCGGCGCTAAGAGAGCACTGTGAGCGGTACAATCGTCTTTGCGCGAAGAAGCCGCTTCTGCGGCTCCGGGAGCCGGAGAGAGCGGCAGCATCGGAAAGGTGAAGAAGGAAGCTGTACAACACTGGGATTGTGTGCGCAGCTTGCCAACTGATAGAAAACAGTACCTTACCACTTTCCTGACGTTTCCAATCACATGAATATTTGATTGGAAGCTGTTTTGGACAACTTTTCTTTCCTTCATGCCAAACACTTGGCAGACCTCCGTGCAACGTCCAGAACACGATGGGAGATGTTTTCTGTGCTCCCGCAGGTTTTCCTTGCCAGACAGAGTGGAAAAGCTTTCTGCTAGGATGTAGACCACAAAAGACGCTAAAGACGAAGGTACGATGCTCTCCGGAGCTAAGCGCCGCTCCCGGGCTTCTTTCGGCAGAAGCGGCGCTAAGAGGTCACTGTGAGCGGTACAATCGTCTTTGCGCGAAGAAGCCGCTTCTTCGGCTCCGGGCGCCGGAGAGAGCGGCAGCATCGGAAAGGTGAAGAAGGAAGCTGTACAACACTGGGATTGTGTGCGCAGCTTGCCAACTGATAGAAAACAGTACCTTACACTTTCCTGACGTTTCCAATCACATGAATATTCGGTAAGAAGCTGTTTTGGACAGCTTTTCTTTCCTTCATGCCAAACACTTGGCAGACAGCTGTGCAACGTCCAGAACACGATGGGAGATGTTTTCTGTGCTCCCGCAGGTTTTCCTTGCCAGACAGAGTGGAAAAGCTTTCTGCTAGGATGTAGACCACAAAAGACGCTAAAGACGAAGGTACGATGCTCTCCGGAGCTAAGAGCCGCTCCCGGGCTTCTTTCGGCAGAAGCGGCGCTAAGAGAGCACTGTGAGCGGTACAATCGTCTTTGCGCGAAGAAGCCGCTTCTTCGGCTCCGGGAGCCGGAGAGAGCGGCAGCATCGGAAAGGTGAAGAAGGAAGCTGTACAACACTGGGATTGTGTGCGCAGCTTACCAACTGATAGAAAACAGTACCTTACCACTTTCCTGACGTTTCCAATCACATGAATATTCGATTGGAAGCTGTTTTGGACAACTTTTCTTTCCTTCATTCCAGGCACTTGGCAGACCTCCGTGCAACGTCCAGAACACGATGGGAGATGTTTTCTGTGCTCCCGCAGGTTTTCCTTGCCAGACAGAGTGGAAAAGATTTCTGCTAGGATGTAGACCACAAAAGACGCTAAAGACCAAGGTACGAGGCTCTCCGGAGCTAAGCGCCGCTCCCGGGCTTCTTTCGGCAGAAGCGGCGCTAAGAGAGCACTGTGAGCGGTACAATCGTCTTTGCGCGAAGAAGCCGCTTCTTGGGCTCCGGGAGCCAGAGAGAACGGCAGCATCGGAAAGGTGAAGAAGGAAGCTGTACAACACTGGGATTGTGTGCGCATCTTTCCAACTGATAGAAAACAGTACCTTACACTTTCCTGATGTTTCCAATCACATGAATATTCGATTGGAAGCTGTTTTGGACAACTTTTCTTTCCTTCATGCCAAGCATTGGCAGACCTCCGTGCAACGTCCAGAACACGATGGGAGATGTTTTCTGTGCTCCCGCAGGTTTTCCTTGCCAGACAGATTGGAAAAGCTTTCTGCTAGGATGTAGACCACAAAAGACGCTAAAGACGAAGGTACGATGCTCTCCGGAGCTAAGAGCCGCTCCCGGGCTTCTTTCGGCAGAAACGGCGCTAAGAGAGCACTGTGAGCGGTACAATCGTCTTTGCGCGAAGAAGCCGCTTCTTCGGCTCCGGGAGCCGGAGAGAGCGGCAGCATCGGAAAGGTGAAGAAGGAAGCTGTACAACACTGGGATTGTGTGCGCAGCTTGCCAACTGATAGAAAACAGTACCTTACACTTTCCTGACGTTTCCAATCACATGAATATTCGATTGGAAGCTGTTTTGCACAACTTTTCTTTCCTTCATGCCAGGCACTTGGCAGACCTCCGTGCAACGTCCAGAACACGATGGGAGATGTTTTCTGTGCTCCCGCAGGTTTTCCTTGCCAGACAGAGTGGAAAAGCTTTCTGCTAGGATGTAGACCACAAAAGACGCTAAAGACGAAGGTACGATGCTCTCCGGAGCTAAGAGCCGCTCCCGGGCTTCTTTCGGCAGAAGCGGAGCTAAGAGAGCACTGTGAGCGGTACAATCGTCTTTGCGCGAAGAAGCCGCTTCTTCGGCTCCGGGAGCCGGAGAGAGCGGCAGCATCAGAAAGGTGAAGAAGGAAGCTGTACAACACTGGGATTGTTTGCGCAGCTTGCCAACTGATAGAAAACAGTACCTTACCACTTTCCTGACGTTTCCAATCACATGAATATTCGATTGGAAGCTGTTTTGGACAACTTTTCTTTCCTTCATGCCAAGCACTTGGCAGACCTCCGTGCAACGTCCAGAACACGATGGGAGATGTTTTCTGTGCTCCCGCAGGTTTTCCTTGCCAGACAGAGTGGAAAAGCGTTCTGCTAGGATGTAGACCACAAAAGACGCTAAAGACGAAGGTACGATGCTCTCCGGAGCTAAGAGCCGCTGCCGGGCTTCTTTCGGCAGAAGCGGCGCTAAGAGAGCACTGTGAGTGGTACAATCGTCTTTGCGCGAAGAAGCCGCTTCTTCGGCTCCGGGAGCCGGAGAGAGCGGCAGCATCGGAAAGGTGAAGAAGGAAGCTGTACAACACTGGGATTGTGTGCGCAGCTTGCCAACTGATAGAAAACAGTACCTTACCACTTTCCTGACGTTTCCAATCACATGAATATTCGATTGGAAGCTGTTTTGGACAACTTTTCTTTCCTTCATGCCAAGCACTTGGCAGACCTCCGTGCAACGTCCAGAACACGATGGGATATGTTTTCTGTGCTCCCGCAGGTTTTCCTTGCCAGACAGAGTGGAAAAGCTTTCTGCTAGGATGTAGACCACAAAAGACGCTAAAGACGAAGGTACGATGCTGTCCGGAGCTAAGAGCCGCTCCCGGGCTTCTTTCGGCAGAAGCGGCGCTAAGAGAGCACTGTGAGCGGTACAATCGTCTTTGCGCGAAGAAGCCGCTTCTTCGGCTCCGGGAGCCGGAGAGAGCGGCAGCATTGGAAAGGTGAAGAAGGAAGCTGTACAACACTGGGATTGTGTGCGCAGCTTGCCAACTGATAGAAAACAGTACCTTACCACTTTCCTGACGTTTCCAATCACATGAATATTCGATTGGAAGCTGTTTTCGACAACTTTTCTTTCCTTCATGCCAAGCACTTGGCAGACCTCCGTGCAACGTCCAGAACACGATGGGAGATGTTTTCTGTGCTCCCGCAGGTTTTCCTTGCCAGACAGAGTGGAAAAGCTTTCTGCTAGGATGTAGACCACAAAAGACGCTAAAGACGAAGGTACGATGCTCTCCGGAGCTAAGAGCCGCTCCCGGGCTTCTTTCGGCAGAAGCGGCGCTAAGAGAGCACTGTGAGCGGTACAATCGTCTTTGCCCGAAGAAGCCGCTTCTTCGGCTCCGGGAGCCAGAGAGAGCGGCAGCATCGGAAAGGTGAAGAAGGAAGCTGTACAACACTGGGATTGTGTGCACAGCTTGCCAACTGATAGAAAACAGTACCTTACCACTTTCCTGACGTTTCCAATCACATGAATATTCGATTGGAAGCTGTTTTGGACAACTTTTCTTTCCTTCATGCCAAACACTTGGCAGACCTCCGTGCAACGTCCAGAACACGATGGGAGATGTTTTCTGTGCTCCCGCAGGTTTTCCTTGCCAGACAGAGTGGAAAAGCTTTCTGCTAGGATGTAGACCACAAAAGACGCTAAAGACGAAGGTACGATGCTCTCCGGAGCTAAGAGCCCCTCCCGGGCTTCTTTCGGCAGAAGCGGCGCTAAGAGAGCACTGTGAGCGGTACAATCGTCTTTGCGCGAAGAAGCCGCTTCTTCGGCTCCGGGAGCCGGAGAGAGCGGCAGCATCGGAAAGGTGAAGAAGGAAGCTGTACAACACTGGGATTGTGTGCACAGCTTGCCAACTGATAGAAAACAGTACCTTACAACTTTCCTGACGTTTCCAATCACATGAATATTCGATTGGAAGCTGTTTTGGACAACTTTTCTTTCCTTCATGCCAAACACTTGGCAGACCTCCGTGCAACGTCCAGAACACGATGGGAGATGTTTTCTGTGCTCCCGCAGGTTTTCCTTGCCAGACAGAGTGGAAAAGCTTTCTGCTAGGATGTAGACCACAAAAGACGCTAAAGACGAAGGTACGATGCTGTCCGGAGCTACGAGCCGCTCCCGGGCTTCTTTCGGCAGAAGCGGCGCTAAGAGAGCACTGTGAGCGGTACAATCGTCTTTGCGCGAAGAAGCCGCTTCTTCGGCTCCGGGAGCCGGAGAGAGCGGCAGCATCGGAAAGGTGAAGAAGGAAGCTGTACAACACTGGGATTGTGTGCGCAGCTTGCCAACTGATAGAAAACAGTACCTTACCACTTTCCTGACGTTTCCAATCACATGAATATTCTATTGGAAGCTGTTTTGGACAACTTTTCTTTCCTTCATGCCAAACACTTGGCAGACCTCCGTGCAACGTCCAGAACACGATGGGAGATGTTTTCTGTGCTCCCGCAGGTTTTCCTTGCCAGACAGAGTGGAAAAGCTTTCTGCTAGGATGTAGACCAAAAAAGACGCTAAAGACGAATGTACGATGCTCTCCGGAGCTAAGCGCCGCTCCCGGGCTTCTTTCGGCAGAAGCGGCGCTAAGAGAGCACTGTGAGCGGTACAATCGTCTTTGCGCGAAGAAGCCGCTTCTTCGGCTCCGGGAGCCGGAGAGAGCGGCAGCATCGGAAAGGTGAAGAAGGAAGCTGTACAACACTGGGATTGTGTGCGCAGCTTGCCAACTGATAGAAAACAGTACCTTACCACTTTCCTGACGTTTTCAGTCACATGAATTTCGATAAGAAACTGTTTTGGACAGCTTTTCTTTCCTTCATGCCAAACACTTGGCAGACCTCCGTGCAACGCCCAGAACACGATGGGAGATGTTTTCTGTGCTCCCGCAGGTTTTCCTTGCCAGACAGAGTGGAAAAGCTTTCTGCTAGGATGTAGACCACAAAAGACGCTAAAGACGAAGGTACGATGCTCTCCGGAGCTAAGCGCCGCTCCCGGGCTTCTTTCGGCAGAAGCGGCGCTAAGAGAGCACTGTGAGCGGTACAATCGTCTTTGCGCGAAGAAGCCGCTTCTTCGGCTCCGGGAGCCGGAGAGAGCGGCAGCATCGGAAAGGTGAAGAAGGAAGCTGTACAACACTGGGATTGTGTGCGCAGCTTGCCAACTGATAGAAAACAGTACCTTACCACTTTCCTGACGTTTCCAATCACATGAATATTCGATTGGAAGCTGTTTTGGACAGCTTTTCTTTCCTTCATGCCAAACACTTGGCAGACCTCCGTGCAACGTCCAGAACACGATGGGAGATGTTTTCTGTGCTCCCGCAGGTTTTCCTTGCCAGACAGAGTGGAAAAGCTTTCTGCTAGGATGTAGACCACAAAAGACGCTAAAGACGAAGGTACGATGCTCTCCGGAGCGAAGCGCCGCTGCCGGGCTTCTTTCGGCAGAAGCGGCGCTAAGAGAGCACTGTGAGCGGTACAATCGTCTTTGCGCGAAGAAGCCGCTTCTTCGGCTCCGGGAGCCGGAGAGAGCGGCAGCATCGGAAAGGTGAAGAAGGAAGCTGTACAACAATGGGATTGTGTGCGCAGCTTGCCAACTGATAGAAAACAGTACCTTACACTTTCCTGACGTTTCCAATCACATGAATATTCGATAAGAAGCTGTTTTGGACAACTTTTCTTTCCTTCATGCCAAACACTTGGCAGACATCCGTGCACCATCCAAAACACGATGGGAGATGTTTTCTGTGCTCCCGCAGGTTTTCCTTGCCAGACAGAGTGGAAAAGCTTTCTGCTAGGATGTAGACCACAAAAGACGCTAAAGACGAAGGTACGATGCTCTCCGGAATTAAGAGCCGCTCCCGGGCTTCTTTCGGCAGAAGCGGCGCTAAGAGAGCACTGTGAGCGGTACAATGGTCTTTGCGCGAAGAAGCCGCTTCTTCGGCTCCGGGAGCCGGAGAGAGCGGCAGCATCGGAAAGGTGAAGAAGGAAGCTGTACAACACTGGGATTGTGTGCGCAGCTTGCCAACTGATAGAAAACAGTACCTTACCACTTTCCTGACGTTTCCAATCACATGAATATTCGATTGGAAGCTGTTTTGGACTGCTTTTCTTTCCTTCATGCCAAACACTTGGCAGACCTCCGTGCAACGTCCAGAACACGATGGGAGATGTTTTCTGTGCTCCCGCAGGTTTTCCTTGCCAGACAGATTGGAAAAGTTTTCTGCTAGGATGTAGACCACAAAAGACGCTAAAGACGAAGGTACGATGCTCTCCGGAGCTAAGAGCCGCTCCCGGGCGTCTTTCGGCAGAAGCGGCGCTAAGAGAGCACTGTGAGCGGTACAATCGTCTCTGCGCGAAGAAGCCGCTTCTTCGGCTCCGGGAGCCGGAGAGAGCGGCAGCATCGCAAAGGTGAAGAAGGAAGCTGTACAACACTTAGATTGTGTGCGCAGCTTGCCAACTGATAGAAAACAGTACCTTACCACTTTCCTGACGTTTCCAGTCACATGAATATTCGATTGGAAGCTGTTTTGGACAACTTTTCTTTCCTTCATGCCAAACACTTGGCAGACCTCCGTGCAACGTCCAGAACACGATGGGAGATGTTTTCTGTGCTCCCGCAGGTTTTCCTTGCCAGACAGAGTGGAAAAGCTTTCTGCTAGGATGTAGACCACAAAAGACGCTAAAGACGAAGGTACGATGCTCTCCGGAGCTAAGAGCCGCTCCAGGCGTATTTCGGCAGAAGCAGCGTTAAGAGAGCACCGTGAGCGGTACAATCGTCTTTGCGCGAAGAAGCCGCTTCTTCGGCTCCGGGAGCCGGAGAGAGCGGCAGCATCGGAAAGGTGAAGAATGAAGCTGTACAACATTGGGATTGTGTGCGCAGCTTGCCAACTGATAGAAACAGTACCTTACCACTTTCCTGACGTTTCCAATCACATGAATATTTGATTGGAAGCTGTTTTGGACAACTTTTCTTTCCTTCATGCCAAACACTTGGCAGACCTCCGTGCAACGTCCAGAACACGATGGGAGATGTTGTCTGTGCTCCCGCAGGTTTTCCTTGCCAGACAGAGTGGAAAAGCTTTCTGCTAGGATGTAGACCACAAAAGACGCTAAAGACGAAGGTACGATGCTCTCCGGAGTTAAGAGCCGCTCCCGGGTTTCTTTCGGCAGAAGCGGCGCTAAGAGAGCACTGTGAGCGGTACAATCGTCTCTGCGCGAAGAAGCCGCTTCTTCGGCTCCGGGAGCCGGAGAGAGCGGCAGCATCGGAAAGGTGAAGAAGGAAGCTGTACAACACTTAGATTGTGTGCGCAGCTTGCCAACTGATAGAAAACAGTACCTTACCACTTTCCTGACGTTTCCAGTCACATGAATATTCGATTGGAAGCTGTTTTGGACAACTTTTCTTTCCTTCATGCCAAACACTTGGCAGACCTCCGTGCAACGTCCAGAACACGATGGGAGATGTTTTCTGTGCTCCCGCAGGTTTTCCTTGCCAGACAGAGTGGAAAAGCTTTCTGCTAGGATGTAGACCACAAAAGACGCTAAAGACGAAGGTACGATGCTCTCCGGAGCTAAGAGCCGCTCCCGGGCTTCTTTCGGCAGAAGCGGCGCTAAGAGAGCACTGTGAGCGGTACAATCGTCTTTGCGCGAAGAAGCCGCTTCTTCGGCTCCGGGAGCCGGAGAGAGCGGCAGCATCGGAAAGGTGAAGAAGGAAGCTGTACAACACTGGGATTGTGTGCACAGCTTGCCAACTGATAGAAAACAGTACCTTACAACTTTCCTGACGTTTCCAATCACATGAATATTCGATTGGAAGCTGTTTTGGACAACTTTTCTTTCCTTCATGCCAAACACTTGGCAGACCTCCGTGCAACGTCCAGAACACGATGGGAGATGTTTTCTGTGCTCCCGCAGGTTTTCCTTGCCAGACAGAGTGGAAAAGCTTTCTGCTAGGATGTAGACCACAAAAGACGCTAAAGACGAAGGTACGATGCTGTCCGGAGCTACGAGCCGCTCCCGGGCTTCTTTCGGCAGAAGCGGCGCTAAGAGAGCACTGTGAGCGGTACAATCGTCTTTGCGCGAAGAAGCCGCTTCTTCGGCTCCGGGAGCCGGAGAGAGCGGCAGCATCGGAAAGGTGAAGAAGGAAGCTGTACAACACTGGGATTGTGTGCGCAGCTTGCCAACTGATAGAAAACAGTACCTTACCACTTTCCTGACGTTTCCAATCACATGAATATTCTATTGGAAGCTGTTTTGGACAACTTTTCTTTCCTTCATGCCAAGCACTTGGCAGACCTCCGTGCAACGTCCAGAACACGATGGGAGATGTTTTCTGTGCTCCCGCAGGTTTTCCTTGCCAGACAGAGTGGAAAAGCTTTCTGCTAGGATGTAGACCAAAAAAGACGCTAAAGACGAATGTACGATGCTCTCCGGAGCTAAGCGCCGCTCCCGGGCTTCTTTCGGCAGAAGCGGCGCTAAGAGAGCACTGTGAGCGGTACAATCGTCTTTGCGCGAAGAAGCCGCTTCTTCGGCTCCGGGAGCCGGAGAGAGCGGCAGCATCGGAAAGGTGAAGAAGGAAGCTGTACAACACTGGGATTGTGTGCGCAGCTTGCCAACTGATAGAAAACAGTACCTTACCACTTTCCTGACGTTTTCAGTCACATGAATTTCGATAAGAAACTGTTTTGGACAGCTTTTTTTTCCTTCATGCCAAACACTTGGCAGACCTCCGTGCAACGCCCAGAACACGATGGGAGATGTTTTCTGTGCTCCCGCAGGTTTTCCTTGCCAGACAGAGTGGAAAAGCTTTCTGCTAGGATGTAGACCACAAAAGACGCTAAAGACGAAGGTACGATGCTCTCCGGAGCTAAGCGCCGCTCCCGGGCTTCTTTCGGCAGAAGCGGCGCTAAGAGAGCACTGTGAGCGGTACAATCGTCTTTGCGCGAAGAAGCTGCTTCTTCGGCTCCGGGAGCCGGAGAGAGCGGCAGCATCGGAAAGGTGAAGAAGGAAGCTGTACAACACTGGGATTGTGTGCGCAGCTTGCCAACTGATAGAAAACAGTACCTTACCACTTTCCTGACGTTTCCAATCACATGAATATTCGATTGGAAGCTGTTTTGGACAGCTTTTCTTTCCTTCATGCCAAACACTTGGCAGACCTCCGTGCAACGTCCAGAACACGATGGGAGATGTTTTCTGTGCTCCCGCAGGTTTTCCTTGCCAGACAGAGTGGAAAAGCTTTCTGCTAGGATGTAGACCACAAAAGACGCTAAAGACGAAGGTACGATGCTCTCCGGAGCGAAGCGCCGCTGCCGGGCTTCTTTCGGCAGAAGCGGCGCTAAGAGAGCACTGTGAGCGGTACAATCGTCTTTGCGCGAAGAAGCCGCTTCTTCGGCTCCGGGAGCCGGAGAGAGCGGCAGCATCGGAAAGGTGAAGAAGGAAGCTGTACAACACTGGGATTGTGTGCGCAGCTTGCCAACTGATAGAAAACAGTACCTTACACTTTCCTGACGTTTCCAATCACATGAATATTCGATAAGAAGCTGTTTTGGACAACTTTTCTTTCCTTCATGCCAAACACTTGGCAGACCTCCGTGCAATGTCCAGAACACGATGGGAGATGTTTTCTGTGCTCCCGCAGGTTTTCCTTGCCAGACAGAGTGGAAAAGCTTTCTGCTAGGATGTAGACCAGAAAAGACGCTAAAGACGAAGGTACGATGCTCTCCGGAGCTAAGAGCCGCTCCCGGGCTTCTTTCGGCAGAAGCGGCGCTAAGAGAGCACTGTGAGCGGTACAATCGTCTTTGCGCGAAGAAGCCGCTTCTTCGGCTCCGGGAGCCGGAGAGAGCGGCAGCATCGGAAAGGTGAAGAAGGAAGCTGTACAACACTGGGATTGTGTGCGCAGCTTGCCAACTGATAGAAAACAGTACCTTACACTTTCCTGACGTTTCCAATCACATGAATATTCGATTGGAAGCTGTTTTCGACAACTTTTCTTTCCTTCATGCCAAACACTTGGCAGACCTCCGTGCAACGTCCAGAACACGATGGGAGATGTTTTCTGTGCTCCCGCAGGTTTTCCTTGCCAGACAGAGTGGAAAAGCTTTCTGCTAGGATGTAGACCACAAAAGACGCTAAAGACGAAGGTACGATGCTCTCCGGAGCTAAGCGCCGCTCCCGAGCTTCTTTCGGCAGAAGCGGCGTTAAGGGAGCACTGTGAGCGGTACAATGGTCTTTGCGCGAAGAAGCCGCTTCTTCGGCTCCGGGAGCCGGAGAGAGCGGCAGCATCGGAAAGGTGAAGAAGGAAGCTGTACAACACTGGGATTGTGTGCGCAGCTTGCCAACTGATAGAAAACAGTACCTTACACTTTCCTGACGTTTCCAATCACATGAATATTCGATTGGAAGCTGTTTTGGACAACTTTTCTTTCCTTCATGCCAAACACTTGGCAGACCTCCGTGCAACGTCCAGAACACGATGGGAGATGTTTTCTGTGCTCCCGCAGGTTTTCCTTGCCAGACAGAGTGGAAAAGCTTTCAGCTAGGATGTAGACCACAAAAGACGCTAAAGACGAAGGTACGATGCTCTCCGGGGCTAAGAGCCGCTCCCGGGCGTCTTTCGGCAGAAGCGGCGCTAAGAGAGCACTGTGAGCGGTACAATCGTCTTTGCGCGAAGAAGCCGCTTCTTGGGCTCCGGGAGCCGGAGAGAGCAGCAGCATCGGAAAGGTGAAGAAGGAAGCTGTACAACACTGGGATTGTGTGCGCAGCTTGCCAACTGATAAAAAACAGTACCTTCCCACTTTCCTGATGTTTCCAATCACATGAATATGCGATTGGAAGCTGTTTTGGACAACTTTTCTTTCCTTCATGCCAAGCACTTGGCAGACCTCCGGGCAACGTCCAGAACACGATGGGCGATGTTTTCTGTGCTCCCGCAGGTTTTCCTTGCCAGACAGAGTGGAAAAGCTTTCTGCTAGGATGTAGACCACAAAAGACGCTAAAGACAAAGGTACAATGCTCTCCGGAGTTAAGAGCCGCTCCCGGGCTTCTTTCGGCAGAAGCGGCGCTAAGAGAGCACTGTGAGCGGTACAATCGTCTTTGCGCGAAGAAGCCGCTTCTTCGGCTCCGGGAGCCGGAGAGAGCGGCAGCATCGGAAAGGTGAAGAAGGAAGCTGTACAACACTGGGATTGTGTGCGCAGCTTGCCAACTGATAGAAAACAGTACCTTACCACTTTCCTGACGTTTTCAGTCACATGAATTTCGATAAGAAACTGTTTTGGACAGCTTTTCTTTCCTTCATGCCAAACACTTGGCAGACCTCCATGCAACGTCCAGAACACGATGGGAGATGTTTTCTGTGCTCCCGCAGGTTTTCCTTGCCAGACAGAGTGGAAAAGCTTTCTGCTAGGATTTAGACCACAAAAGACGCTAAAGACGAAGGTACGATGCTCTCCGGAGCTAAGCGCCGCTCCCGGGCTTCTTTCGGCAGAAGCGGCGCTAAGAGAGCACTGTGAGCGGTACAATCGTCTTTGCGCGAAGAAGCCGCTTCTTCGGCTCCGGGAGCCGGAGAGAGCGGCAGCATCGGAAAGGTGAAGAAGGAAGCTGTACAACACTGGGATTGTGTGCGCAGCTTGCCAACTGACAAAAAACAGTACCTTACCACTTTCCTGATGTTTCCAATCACATGAATATGCGATTGGAAGCTGTTTTGGACAATTTTTCTTTCCTTCATGCCAAACACTTGGCAGACCTCCGTGCAACATCCAGAACACGATGGGAGATGTTTTCTGTGCTCCCGCAGATTTTCCTTGCCAGACAGAGTGGAAAAGCTTTCTGCTAGGATGTAGACCACAAAAGACGCTAAAGACGAAGGTACGATGCTCTCCGGAGCTAAGCGCCGCTCCCGAGCTTCTTTCGGCAGAAGCGGCGTTAAGAGAGCACTGTGAGCGGTACAATGGTCTTTGCGCGAAGAAGCCGCTTCTTCGGCTCCGGGAGCCGGAGAGAGCGGCAGCATCGGAAAGGTGAAGAAGGAAGCTGTACAACACTGGGATTGTGTGCGCAGCTTGCCAACTGATAGAAAACAGTACCTTACACTTTCCTGACGTTTCCAATCACATGAATATTCGATTGGAAGCTGTTTTGGACAACTTTTCTTTCCTTCATGCCAAACACTTGGCAGACCTCCGTGCAACGTCCAGAACACGATGGGAGATGTTTTCTGTGCTCCCGCAGGTTTTCCTTGCCAGACAGAGTGGAAAAGCTTTCAGCTAGGATGTAGACCACAAAAGACGCTAAAGACGAAGGTACGATGCTCTCCGGGGCTAAGAGCCGCTCCCGGGCGTCTTTCGGCAGAAGCGGCGCTAAGAGAGCACTGTGAGCGGTACAATCGTCTTTGCGCGAAGAAGCCGCTTCTTGGGCTCCGGGAGCCGGAGAGAGCAGCAGCATCGGAAAGGTGAAGAAGGAAGCTGTACAACACTGGGATTGTGTGCGCAGCTTGCCAACTGATAAAAAACAGTACCTTACCACTTTCCTGATGTTTCCAATCACATGAATATGCGATTGGAAGCTGTTTTGGACAACTTTTCTTTCCTTCATGCCAAGCACTTGGCAGACCTCCGGGCAACGTCCAGAACACGATGGGCGATGTTTTCTGTGCTCCCGCAGGTTTTCCTTGCCAGACAGAGTGGAAAAGCTTTCTGCTAGGATGTAGACCACAAAAGACGCTAAAGACAAAGGTACAATGCTCTCCGGAGTTAAGAGCCGCTCCCGGGCTTCTTTCGGCAGAAGCGGCGCTAAGAGAGCACTGTGAGCGGTACAATCGTCTTTGCGCGAAGAAGCCGCTTCTTCGGCTCCGGGAGCCGGAGAGAGCGGCAGCATCGGAAAGGTGAAGAAGGAAGCTGTACAACACTGGGATTGTGTGCGCAGCTTGCCAACTGATAGAAAACAGTACCTTACCACTTTCCTGACGTTTTCAGTCACATGAATTTCGATAAGAAACTGTTTTGGACAGCTTTTCTTTCCTTCATGCCAAACACTTGGCAGACCTCCATGCAACGTCCAGAACACGATGGGAGATGTTTTCTGTGCTCCCGCAGGTTTTCCTTGCCAGACAGAGTGGAAAAGCTTTCTGCTAGGATGTAGACCACAAAAGACGCTAAAGACGAAGGTACGATGCTCTCCGGAGCTAAGCGCCGCTCCCGGGCTTCTTTCGGCAGAAGCGGCGCTAAGAGAGCACTGTGAGCGGTACAATCGTCTTTGCGCGAAGAAGCCGCTTCTTCGGCTCCGGGAGCCGGAGAGAGCGGCAGCATCGGAAAGGTGAAGAAGGAAGCTGTACAACACTGGGATTGTGTGCGCAGCTTGCCAACTGACAAAAAACAGTACCTTACCACTTTCCTGATGTTTCCAATCACATGAATATGCGATTGGAAGCTGTTTTGGACAATTTTTCTTTCCTTCATGCCAAACACTTGGCAGACCTCCGTGCAACGTCCAGAACACGATGGGAGATGTTTTCTGTGCTCCCGCAGATTTTCCTTGCCAGACAGAGTGGAAAAGTTTTCTGCTAGGATGTAGACCACAAAAGACGCTAAAGACGAAGGTACGATGCTCTCCGGAGCTAAGCGCCGCTCCCGGGCTTCTTTCGGCAGAAGCGGCGCTAAGAGAGCACTGTGAGCAGTACAATCGTCTTTGCGCGAAGAAGCCGCTTCTTCGGCTCCGGGAGCCGGAGAGAGCGGCAGCATCGGAAAGGTGAAGAAGGAAGCTGTACAACACTGGGATTGCGTGCGCAGCTTGCCAAGAGATAGAAAACAGTACCTTACCACTTTCCTGACGTTTCCAGTCACATGAATTTCGATAAGAAGCTGTTTTGGACAGCTTTTCTTTCCTTCATGCCAAACACTTGGCAGACCTCCGTGCAACGTCCAGAACACGATGGGAGATGTTTTCTGTGCTCCCGCAGGTTTTCCTTGCCAGACAGAGTGGAAAAGCTTTCTGCTAGGATGTAGACCACAAAAGACGCTAAAGACGAAGGTACGATGCTCTCCGGAGCTAAGCGCCGCTCCCGGGCTTCTTTCGGCAGAAGCGGCGCTAAGAGAACACTGTGAGCAGTACAATCGTCTTTGCGCGAAGAAGCCGCTTCTTCGGCTCCGGGAGCCGGTGAGAGCGGCAGCATCGGAAAGGTGAAGAAGGAAGCTGTACAACACTGGGATTGTGTGCGCAGCTTGCCAACTGATAGAAAACAGTACCTTACACTTTCCTGACGTTTCCAATCACATGAATATTCGATTGGAAGCTGTTTTGGACAACTTTTCTTTCCTTCATGCCAAACACTTGGCAGACCTCCGTGCAACGTCCAGAACACGATGGGAGATGTTTTCTGTGCTCCCGCAGGTTTTGCTTGCCAGACAGAGTGGAAAAGCTTTCTGCTAGGATGTAGACCACAAAAGACGCTAAAGACGAAGGTACGATGCTCTCCGGAGTTAAGAGCCGCTCCCGGGCTTCTTTCGGCAGAAGCGGCGCTAAGAGAGCACTGTGAGCGGTACAATGGTCTTTGCGCGAAGAAGCCGCTTCTTCGGCTCCGGGAGCCGGAGAGAGCAGCAGCATCGGAAAGGTGAAGAAGGAAGCTGTACAACACTGGGATTGTGTGCGCAGCTTGCCAAGAGATAGAAAACAGTACCTTACCACTTTCCTGACGTTTCCAGTCACATGAATTTCGATAAGAAGCTGTTTTGGACAGCTTTTCTTTCCTTCATGCCAAACACTTGGCAGACCTCCGTGCAACGTCCAGAACACGATGGGAGATGTTTTCTGTGCTCCCGCAGGTTTTCCTTGCCAGACAGAGTGGAAAAGCTTTCTGCTAGGATGTAGACCACAAAAGACGCTAAAGACGAAGGTACGATGCTCTCCGGAGCTAAGCGCCGCTCCCGGGCTTCTTTCGGCAGAAGCGGCGCTAAGAGAACACTGTGAGCAGTGCAATCGTCTTTGCGCGAAGAAGCCGCTTCTTCGGCTCCGGGAGCCGGAGAGAGCGGCAGCATCGGAAAGGTGAAGAAGGAAGCTGTACAACACTGGGATTGTGTGCGCAGCTTGCCAACTGATAGAAAACAGTACCTTACCACTTTCCTGACGCTTCCAATCACATGAATATTCGATTGGAAGCTGTTTTGGACAACTTTTCTTTCCTTCATGCCAAACACTTGGCAGACCTCCGTGCAACGTCCAGAACACGATGGGAGATGTTTTCTGTGCTCCCGCAGGTTTTGCTTGCCAGACAGAGTGGAAAAGCTTTCTGCTAGGATGTAGACCACAAAAGACGCTAAAGACGAAGGTACGATGCTCTCCGGAGTTAAGAGCCGCTCCCGGGCTTCTTTCGGCAGAAGCGGCGCTAAGAGAGCACTGTGAGCGGTACAATCGTCTTTGCGCGAAGAAGCCGCTTCTTCGGCTCCGGGAGCCGGAGAGAGCAGCAGCATCGGAAAGGTGAAGAAGGAAGCTGTACAACACTGGGATTGTGTGCGCAGCTTGCCAACTGATAAAAAACAGTACCTTACACTTTCCTGACGTTTTCAGTCACATGAATTTCGATAAGAAGCTGTTTTGGACAGCTTTTCTTTCCTTCATGCCAAACACTTGGCAGACGTCCGTGCAACGTCCAGAACACGATGGGAGATGTTTTCTGTGCTCCCGCAGGTTTTCCTTGCCAGACAGAGTGGAAAAGCTTTCTGCTAGGATGTAGACCACAAAAGACGCTAAAGACCAAGGTACGATGCTCTCCGGAGCTAAGAGCCGCTCCCGGGCTTCTTTCGGCAGAAGCGGCGCTAAGAGAGCACTGTGAGCGGTACAATCGTCTTTGCGCGAAGAAGCCGCTTCTTCGGCTCCGGGAGCCGGAGAGAGCGGCAGCATCGGAAAGGTGAAGAAGGAAGCTGTACAACACTGGGATTGTGTGCGCAGCTTGCCAACTGATAGAAAACAGTACCTTACCACTTTCCTGACGTTTCCAATCACATGAATATTCGATTGGAAGCTGTTTTGGACAGCTTTTCTTTCCTTCATGCCAAACACTTGGCAGACCTCCGTGCAACGTCCAGAACACGATGGGAGATGTTTTCTGTGCTCCCGCAGGTTTTCCTTGCCAGACAGAGTGGAAAAGCTTTCTGCTAGGATGTAGACCACAAAAGACGCTAAAGACGAAGGTACGATGCTCTCCGGAGTTAAGCGCCGCTCCCGGGCATCTTTCGGCAGAAGCGGCGCTAAGAGAGCACTGTGAGCGGTACAATCGTCTTTGCGCAAAGAAGCCGCTTCTTCGGCTCCGGGAGCCGGAGAGAGCGGCAGCATCGGAAAGGTGAAGAAGGAAGCTGTACAACACTGGGATTGTGTGCGCAGCTTGCCAACTGATAGAAAACAGTACCTTACCACTTTCCTGACGTTTCCAATCACATGAATATTCGATTGGAAGCTGTTTTGGACAGCTTTTCTTTCCTTCATGCCAAACACTTGGCAGACCTCCGTGCAACGTCCAGAACACGATGGGAGATGTTTTCTGTGCTCCCGCAGGTTTTCCTTGCCAGACAGAGTGGAAAAGCTTTCTGCTAGGATGTAGACCACAAAAGACGCTAAAGACGAAGGTAAAATGCTCTCCGGAGCTAAGAGCCGCTCCCGGGCTTCTTTCGGCAAAAGCGGCGCTAAGAGAGCACTGTGAGCGGTACAATCGTCTTTGCGCGAAGAAGCCGCTTCTTCGGCTCCGGGAGCCGGAGAGAGCGGCAGCATCAGAAAGGTGAAGAAGGAAGCTGTACAACACTGGGATTGTGTGCGCAGCTTGCCAACTGATAAAAAACAGTACCTTACCACTTTCCTGACGTTTCCAATCACATGAATATTCGATTGGAAGCTGTTTTGGACAACTTTCCTTTCCTTCATGCCAAACACTTGGCAGACCTCCGTGCAACGTCCAGAACACGATGGGAGATGTTTTCTGTGCTCCCGCAGGTTTTCCTTGCCAGACAGAGTGGAAAAGCTTTCTGCTAGGATGTAGACCACAAAAGACGCTAAAGACGAAGGTACGATGCTCTCCGGAGCTAAGAGCCGCTCCCGGGCTTCTTTCGGCAGAAGCGGCGCTAAGAGAGCACTGTGAGCGGTACAATCGTCTTTGCGCGAAGAAGCCGCTTCTTCGGCTCCGGGAGCCGGAGAGAGCGGCAGCATCGGAAAGGTGAAGAAGGAAGCTGTACAACACTGGGATTGTGTGCGCAGCTTGCCAACTGATAGAAAACAGTACCTTACCACTTTCCTGACGTTTCCAATCACATGAATATTCGATTGGAAGCTGTTTTGGACAACTTTTCTTTCCTTCATGCCAAACACTTGGCAGACCTCCGTGCAACGTCCAGAACACGATGGGAGATGTTTTCTGTGCTCCCGCAGGTTTTCCTTGCCAGACAGAGTGGAAAAGCTTTCTGCTAGGATGTAGACCACAAAAGACGCTAAAGACGAAGGTACGATGCTCTCCGGAGCTAAGAGCCGCTCCCGGGCTTCTTTCGGCAGAAGCGGCGCTAAGAGAGCACTGTGAGCGGTACAATCGTCTTTGCGCGAAGAAGCCGCTTCTTCGGCTCCGGGAGCCGGAGAGAGCGGCAGCATCGGAAAGGTGAAGAAGGAAGCTGTACAACACTGGGATTGTGTGCGCAGCTTGACAACTGATAGAAAACAGTACCTTACCACTTTCCTGACGTTTCCAATCACATGAATATTCGATTGGAAGCTGTTTTGGACAACTTTTCTTTCCTTCATGCCAAACACTTGGCAGACCTCCGTGCAACGTCCAGAACACGATGGGAGATGTTTTCTGTGCTCCCGCAGGTTTTCCTTGCCAGACAGAGTGGAAAAGCTTTCTGCTAGGATGTAGACCACAAAAGACGCTAAAGACGAAGGTACGATGCTCTCCGGAGCTAAGAGCCGCTCCCGGGCTTCTTTCGGCAGAAGCGGCGCTAAGAGAGCACTGTGAGCGGTACAATCGTCTTTGCGCGAAGAAGCCGCTTCTTCGGCTCCGGGAGCCGGAGAGAGCGGCAGAATCGGAAAGGTGAAGAAGGAAGCTGTACAACACTGGCATTGTGTGCGCAGCTTGCCAACTGATAAAAAACAGTACCTTACCACTTTCCTGACGTTTCCAATCACATGAATATTCGATTGGAAGCTGTTTTGGACAACTTTTCTTTCCTTCATGCCAAGCACTTGGCAGACCTCCGTGCAACGTCCAGAAGACGATGGGAGATGTTTTCTGTGCTCCCGCAGGTTTTCCTTGCCAGACAGAGTGGAAAAGCTTTCTGCTAGGATGTAGACCACAAAAGACGCTAAAGACGAAGGTACGATGCTCTCCGGAGCTAAGAGCCGCTCCCGGGCTTCTTTCAGCAGAAGCGGCGCTAAGAGAGCACTGTGAGCGGTACAATCGTCTTTGCGCGAAGAAGCTGCTTCTTCGGCTCCGGGAGCTGGAGAGAGCGGCAGCATCGGAAAGGTGAAGAAGGAAGCTGTACAACACTGGGATTGTGTGCACAGCTTGCCAAATGATAGAAAACAGTACCTTACCACTTTCCTGACGTTTCCAATCACATGAATATTCGATTGGAAGCTGTTTTCGACAACTTTTCTTTCCTTCATGCCAAGCACTTGGCAGACCTCCGTGCAACGTCCAGAACACGATGGGAGATGTTTTCTGTGCTCCCGCAGGTTTTCCTTGCCAGACAGAGTGGAAAAGCTTTCTGCTAGGATGTAGACCACAAAAGACGCTAAAGACGAAGGTATGATGCTGTCCGGAGCTAAGAGCCGCTCCCGGGCTTCTTTCGGCAGAAGCGGCGCTAAGAGAGCACTGTGAGCGGTACAATCGTCTTTGCGCGAAGAAGCCGCTTCTTTGGCTCCGGGAGCCGGAGAGAGCGGCAGCATCAGAAAGGTGAAGAAGGAAGCTGTACAACACTGGGATTGTGTGCGCAGCTTGCCAACTGATAGAAAACAGTACCTTACCACTTTCCTGACGTTTCCAATCACATGAATATTCGATTGGAAGCTGTTTTGGACAACTTTTCTTTCCTTCATGCCAAACACTTTGCAGACCTCCGTGCAACGTCCAGAACACGATGGGAGATGTTTTCTGTGCTCCAGCAGGTTTTCCTTGCCAGACAGAGTGGAAAAGCTTTCTGCTAGGATGTAGACCACAAAAGACGCTAAAGACGAAGGTACGATGCTCTCCAAAGCTAAGAGCCGCTCCCGGGCTTCTTTCGGCAGAAGCGGCGCTAAGAGAGCACTGTGAGCGGTACAATCGTCTTTGCGCGAAGAAGCCGCTTCTTCGGCTCCGGGAGCCGGAGAGAGCGGCAGCATCGGAAAGGTGAAGAAGGAAGCTGTACAACACTGGGATTGTGTGCGCAGCTTGCCAACTGATAGAAAACAGTACCTTACCACTTTCCTGACGTTTCCAATCACATGAATATTAGATTGGAAGCTGTTTTCGACAACTTTTCTTTCCTTCATGCCAAGCACTTGGCAGACCTCCGTGCAACGTCCAGAACACGATGGGAGATGTTTTCTGTGCTCCCGCAGGTTTTCCTTGCCAGACAGAGTGGAAAAGCTTTCTGCTAGGATGTAGACCACAAAAGACGCTAAAGACGAAGGTACGATGCTCTCCGGAGCTAAGAGCCGCTCCCGGGCTTCTTTCGGCAGAAGCGGAGCTAAGAGAGCACTGTGAGCGGTACAATCGTCTTTGCGCGAAGAAGCCGCTTCTTCGGCTCCGGGAGCCGGAGAGAGCGGCAGCATCGGAAAGGTGAAGAAGGAAGCTGTACAACACTGGGATTGTGTGCGCAGCTTGCCAACTGATAGAAAACAGTACCTTACCACTTTTCTGACGTTTCCAATCACATGAATATTCGATTGGAAGCTGTTTTGGACAACTTTTCTTTCCTTCATGCCAAGCACTTGGCAGACCTCCGTGCAACGTCCAGAACACGATGGGAGATGTTTTCTGTGCTCCCGCAGGTTTTCCTTGCCAGACAGAGTGGAAAAGCTTTCTGCTAGGATGTAGACCACAAAAGACGCTAAAGACGAAGGTTCGATGCTCTCCGGAGCTAAGAGCCGCTCCCGGGCTTCTTTCGGCAGAAGCGGCGCTAAGAGAGCACTGTGAGCGGTACAATCGTCTTTGCGCGAAGAAGCCGCTTCTTCGGCTCCGGGAGCCCGAGAGAGCGGCAGCATCGGAAAGGTGAAGAAGGAAGCTGTACAACACTGGCATTGTGTGCGCAGCTTGCCAACTGATAGAAAACAGTACCTTACCACTTTCCTGACGTTTCCAATCACATAAATATTCGATTGGAAGCTGTTTTGGACAACTTTTCTTTCCTTCATGCCAAACACTTGGCAGACCTCCGTGCAACGTCCTGAACACGATGGGAGATGTTTTCTGTGCTCCCGCAGGTTTTCCTTGCCAGACAGAGTGGAAAAGCTTTCTGCTAGGATGTAGACCACAAAAGACGTTAAAGACGAAGGTACGATGCTCTCCGGAGCTAAGAGCCGCTCCCGGGCTTCTTTCGGCAGAAGCGGCGCTAAGAGAGCACTGTGAGCGGTACAATCGTCTTTGCACGAAGAAGCCGCTTCTTCGGCTCCGGGAGCCGGAGAGAGCGGCAGCATCGCAAAGGTGAAGAAGGAAGCTGTACAACACTGGGATTGTGTGCGCAGCTTGCCAACTGATAGAAAACAGTACCTTACCACTTTCCTGACGTTTCCAATCACATGAATATTCGATTGGAAGCTGTTTTGGACAACTTTTCTTTCCTTCATGCCAAGCACTTGGCAGACCTCCGTGCAACGTCCAGAACACGATGGGAGATGTTTTCTGTGCTCCCGCAGGTTTTCCTTGCCAGACAGAGTGGAAAAGATTTCTGCTAGGATGTAGACCACAAAAGACGCTAAAGACGAAGGTACGATGCTCTCCGGAGCTAAGAGCCGCTCCCGGGCTTCTTTCGGCAGAAGCGGCGCTAAGAGAGCACTGTGAGCGGTACAATCGTCTTTGCGCGAAGAAGCCGCTTCTTCGGCTCCGGGAGCCGGAGAGAGCGGCAGCATCGGAAAGGTGAAGAAGGAAGCTGTACAACACTGGGATTGTGTGCGCAGCTTGCCAACTGATAGAAAACAGTACCTTACCACTTTCCTGACGTTTCCAATCACATGAATATTCGATTGGAAGCTGTTTTGGACAACTTTTCTTTCCTTCATGCCAAACACTTGGCAGACCTCCGTGCAACGTCCAGAACACGATGGGAGATGTTTTCTGTGCTCCCGCAGGTTTTCCTTGCCAGACAGAGTGGAAAAGCTTTCTGCTAGGATGTAGACCACAAAAGACTATAAGACGAAGGAACGATGCTCTCCGGAGCTAAGAGCCACTCCCGGGCTTCTTTCGGCAGAAGCGGCGCTAAGAGAGCACTGTGAGCGGTACAATCGTCTTTGCGCGAAGAAGCCGCTTCTTCGGCTCCGGGAGCCGGAGAGAGCGGCAGCATCGGAAAGGTGAAGAAGGAAGCTGTACAACACTGGGATTGTGTGCGCAGCTTGCCAACTGATAGAAAACAGTACCTTACCACTTTCCTGACGTTTCCAATCACATGAATATTCGATTGGAAGCTGTTTTGGACAACTTTTCTTTCCTTCATGCCAAACACTTGGCAGACCTCCGTGCAACGTCCTGAACACGATGGGAGTTGTTTTCTGTGCTCCCGCAGGTTTTCCTTGCCAGACAGAGTGGAAAAGCTTTCTGCTAGGATGTAGACCACAAAAGACGCTAAAGACGAAGGTACGATGCTCTCCGGAGCTAAGAGCCGCTCCCGGGCTTCTTTCGGCAGAAGCGGCGCTAAGAGAGCACTGTGAGTGGTACAATCGTCTTTGCGCGAAGAAGCCGCTTCTTCGGCTCCGGGAGCCGGAGAGAGCGGCAGCATCGGAAAGGTGAAGAAGGAAGCTGTACAACACTGGGATTGTGTGCGCAGCTTGCCAACTGATAGAAAACAGTACCTTACCACTTTCCTGACGTTTCCAATCACATGAATATTCGATTGGAAGCTGTTTTGGACAACTTTTCTTTCCTTCATGCCAGGCACTTGGCAGACCTCCGTGCAACGTCCAGAACACGATGGGAGATGTTTTCTGTGCTCCCGCAGGTTTTCCTTGCCAGACAGAGTGGAAAAGCTTTCTGCTAGGATGTAGACCACAAAAGACGCTAAAGACGAAGGTACGATGCTCTCCGGAGCTAAGAGCCGCTCCCGGGCTTCTTTCGGCAGAAGCGGCGCTAAGAGAGCACTGTGAGCGGTACAATGGTCTTTGCGCGAAGAAGCCGCTTCTTCGGCTCCGGGAGCCGGAGAGAGCGGCAGCATCGGAAAGGTGAAGAAGGAAGCTGTACAACACTGGGATTGTGTGCGCAGCTTGCCAACTGATAGAAAACAGTACCTTACCACTTTCCTGACGTTTCCAATCACATGAATATTCGATTGGAAGCTGTTTTGGACAACTTTTCTTTCCTTCATGCCAAGCACTTGGCAGACCTCCGTGCAACGTCCAGAACACGATGGGAGATGTTTTCTGTGCTCCCGCAGGTTTTCCTTGCCAGACAGAGTGGAAAAGCTTTCTGCTAGGATGTAGACCACAAAAGACGCTAAAGACGAAGGTACGATGCTCTCCGGAGCTAAGAGCCGCTCCCGGGCTTCTTTCGGCAGAAGCGGCGCTAAGAGAGCACTGTGAGCGGTACAATCGTCTTTGCGCGAAGAAGCCGCTTCTTCGGCTCCGGGAGCCGGAGAGAGCGGCAGCATCGGAAAGGTGAAGAAGGAAGCTGTACAACACTGGGATTGTGTGCGCAGCTTGCCAACTGATAGAAAACAGTACCTTACACTTTCCTGACGTTTCCAATCACATGAATATTCGATTGGAAGCTGTTTTGGACAACTTTTCTTTCCTTCATGCCAAGCACTTGGCAGACCTCCGTGCAACGTCCAGAACACGATGGGAGATGTTTTCTGTGCTCCCGCAGGTTTTCCTTGCCAGACAGAGTGGAAAAGCTTTCTGCTAGGATGTAGACCACAAAAGACGCTAAAGACGAAGGTACGATGCTCTCCGGAGCTAAGAGCCGCTCCCGGGCTTCTTTCGGCAGAAGCGGCGCTAAGAGAGCACTGTGAGCGGTACAATCGTCTTTGCGCGAAGAAGCCGCTTCTTCGGCTCCGGGAGCCGGAGAGAGCGGCAGCATCGGAAAGGTGAAGAAGGAAGCTGTACAACACTGGGATTGTGTGCGCAGCTTGCCAACTGATAGAAAACAGTACCTTACCACTTTCCTGACGTTTCCAATCACATGAATATTCGATTGGAAGCTGTTTTGGACAACTTTTCTTTCCTTCATGCCAAGCACTTGGCAGACATCCGTGCAACGTCCAGAACACGATGGGAGATGTTTTCTGTGCTCCCGCAGGTTTTCCTTGCCAGACAGAGTGGAAAAGATTTCTGCTAGGATGTAGACCACAAAAGACGCTAAAGACGAAGGTACGATGCTCTCCGGAGCTAAGAGCCGCTCCCGGGCTTCTTTCGGCAGAAGCGGCGCTAAGAGAGCACTGTGAGCGGTACAATCGTCTTTGCACGAAGAAGCCGCTTCTTCGGCTCCGGGAGCCGGAGAGAGCGGCAGCATCGGAAAGGTGAAGAAGGAAGCTGTACAACACTGGGATTGTGTGCGCAGCTTGCCAACTGATAGAAAACAGTACCTTACCACTTTCCTGACGTTTCCAATCACATGAATATTCGATTGGAAGCTGTTTTGGACAACTTTTCTTTCCTTCATGCCAGGCACTTGGCAGACCTCCGTGCAACGTCCAGAACACGATGGGAGATGTTTTCTGTGCTCCCGCAGGTTTTCCTTGCCAGACAGAGTGGAAAAGCTTTCTGCTAGGATGTAGACCACAA